>NC_141689.1:461664617-463056700 GCF_964263255.1 Lissotriton vulgaris | reverse complement strand
TACCCTGCTCAGGGACTCCAACAGTGTATTTTTGTGTGCAGCCTCATTAGGACACATTACAACACAAACAATAACAACGAATGCCTTTACAACACAGTTTTTACATCGCAACATCCATTACAATGCATTTTTTGAAACTACATTTACAATGTATTCCATTACAAAGCATACCATTACAATGCATAATACTTATAGAGCAACAGTAGGGTAAGTGTTGGATGGTGTAGAGGTAAAAAATACTATTCCCACTCCAGTGAGTGCAACAGTAGGGTAAGTTTTGGATAGTATGGGGTAAAATGTACTATTCCCACTTCACTGAGTTCAACAGTAAGGTAAGTGTGGATAGTGTAGGGTTAAGAATTAATATTCTCCATAACTTACCTTATACTGCATTGTAATGGCATGCGTTGTAATGACATGTGTTGTAATGGCATGCGTTGTAGTGACATGCATTGTAATGGCATGCATGTAAAGGCAGATGCGTTGTATTGACTGCTTTGTAAATGTAGTGCATTGTAATGACTAGATTGTAATGGTTGTTTTCCGTGCAGCCCTTCACAATTGGAAGCGGTATGTCCACGGAGGTTCAAGGACCATTCCTCATGCCTCCAGCTTCAGCATATGGGTAATGCCAGAATGTGCAACCCTTTGCATGACATTTTGGACCAGCAACTGGTAGGAATTGAGGATCCAGACATGGGTAGATATGGCATCGGATGAAGGGTTGCGGACCTTCAAAGAACTGGTGGATTGCTATGGGCTAGGACCGGAGCACTTTCTGCTCTACTTGGACCTCAGGGTGATGAGGCAGAAGATAAGGGGCACTGATCGCAGGGTACCCCTCTGGAAGCACTACTGACTGGAGGGAGATGTAGCAGAGCCACTACAGGTCTATGTGTTGTCTTGAGGGAACACTCTGCTGATGGGACAGTGGGGATTTAAGAACTGGTGGAGCGCCACAGTGCACACCGATATAATGGACAATTTATGGGCCTGCTGCCTTCAATCGGATCAACAGGTGTCACACAATGCTTGGTTCTGACTTGTTCAACTCCTCTACCTTCACCACATCTACCTGACTCCCCAAAATATTGAAAGATGTACCCCAGGATGAGCGGTGAGTGTCCTCGGTGTGGGACTGCTGATAGACTTTCTACACATGATTTGGTTGCGAACAGTGATATCTCATTTCTGGCAACAAGTGACACACAGTACAGCAGGGGTGATTGAGTGTCTGCTCCCACTGGACCTTGTCCGATGCCTACTGGACATGGTTTCCTATTACTAGGAAGGCATAGAGTCACCTGCGCTTCCAGAATCTGACCCTGGTTCTAGTGGAGCAATGCTATGCCATGGTGTGGAAGTTGGCTGGGGCCCCTTCTTTAAACTGCTGGTGAGCTGAGATGAAGAAATGTGCCACGGCTGGGTTGGCCATGTGCAGACTGCTACCCATGAGAGAAAGGTAGGTGAACCCACTAGGCCACTGGCATGCTCACTTGAAAAAGTTAAATGTGGGGTCTGATGATTGTCCCCCATTAACGCGCTCATAGCCCATCACAATGCCAAGAGGTGATGGGAAAGCACTCAGAACACCCAGCCATTGGATTAGAGCAAGTGCTCTCAATGATGGGTGGCACAGGACCCTAATCATATGCTCATGTACTACAAAGAAAGTCACTCAAATGGAGGTGGTTCTGGCGGGAGATCTAGAAGCTGACAGGACCATGATGGGTCAGCATTGGGGTTGAGAATTAAACACACACACACAGAGTTCATAATTGTTTACCTTTATATTGTTTTTGCTTAACAGAAATATGGTTATTATTGTCACTTCTCTCCTTAGTTCTCTTCTATGCCTGCCAACTATGTTCTGCTACGTATATTATTTGTTGGGCCAGTCGGCTTCCTCTCTTTAACCTTGGTTGTTGGACTTGTAAGAGGCATGTGTATTTTCTATATGCAAAAACCAATAAACCTATATATATTAAAATTTACTGTTTTAACCTCAATTAATACAAACAATCGATATTTTTGGTACAGATTGTCAGTCACGGAGGGAGTAGCAATGTTTTTGCCCAGACTGGCTGAGCGGTGAGAGCTGAGGAAGAATAATTCAACCTTCTGTTCAACCGTTGACTTTGAAATGAGCAAATGGTGACATTCTGCTGCCATAGAAAGTCTCTGTTTCCTACAAAAGAAAGAAAGAACAAAAAGATGTCTCCCATCCCTATCCTTTGTTTTATTTCATCTATGGGCTACCAGTCAAGATTTAAATGACTGCCCTATATTATGTATCATTTCCATTAAAAAGTTAGACACATAGGTAATTGAACACAACACTTGAAACAGGTACCTTACTTGCACTAATGGAAAGGGGCGACCAATCGGTCCCCCCGAACGTATGGTGGAGTACCACGATCCCCCCGGGAAGCCATCTTGGGCGGGAGGCGAGTCTCGGCTGGTATGCCCGAAGCGGCGTAGCCGGGGCGCGCCTTTTTCCCGCCCTAGAGTGGGCTGGCCTAGACACCAACGCGGCCGGCCACGCCCTCGGAGGCAGGCGGGGGCGGGTTCACGCCCACCCTGAAGACGGATAAAAGGAGCGGAAGCCAAGAAAGCATCCTCTTGTTCCTGTGCTCTGAAGCTGCACCTCCCCGCTGCACGTGAGCTCGAGACGGAACGAAGAGCAATTTTGAGCGTTGTAATCCCTCTTTTTGTCTTACAGATATCCCGTCTAAGAATGCCCAAGAAGGTCGGAAAGCGGGTCGGTACCGAGGAGATGCTCCGCATACTCATGAAGGAGATAGCCGATCTAAAGAGAAAGGTTGAGGCTAAGGACGGGGAGGGAGGACCGAAACGGCCTTTACAGGGAACAATTCCCGGTGGAAAGAGCAAGAGGCCCAGAAGGGGAGCACTTGGGGGGGAGGCCCCGGTTCCCGAAGCGCCACGAGAGGAGCCAACCCCGGCGCCAAAGGAGGGGAATACAATCCCTGTGGTGGTCACCCCTGCGAACAGGGAGGATATGCCCCCCGAGTTAGCGGCGCAATTGGCAGCGTGGTTGGGAAACGATAGCGAGGGCGCCACGGCTGACGACGCCCGGGCAGTGATGAGGCAACTGCGGGAATCTAGGGAGGCTGCGAAGACGCCATCTTCTGTTACCCCACAGGTCCCGGCGGTTGGAAGTACAGCAGGCCCAAGTTCGGCGACAAGCTTGGGGTCTACTTCAGGTAAGCGGCCATTGCCGATTGCGGGGGGGGAGTCTGCACCTTCTCGAAAGGAGAAGATTGCCCAGCACGTCCCACTAGAAGTCAAGGAATTGATTTGGGCGGATAAATATGTAAACATGTTTTCATTGCTTACCGACCATTACGAGATCGAGCATGTAAAGAGTCAAAAGGAGCTCATGCATCCGAGTGTTTGGCGTGCAAAAATGGCCGCCTTTAAGGTCGACGAGACCATTGGTACTTGGGGCAGAGCGTGGGGAATTTTTACTTCCATCATGGGGGAGCGCAGGCCTGAGTTGTTGACCGAGTTACCCATTTATCAGTCACGTATTATGGAGTATTCTGTGGCATATGGGGGCAATCAGTGATTCTGCTATGATAATCTGTTTAGAAAAGCTAAAGAACACAACCCGTTGTTGTCTTGGGATTGTTACGACTCTGTGTCTTGGCAAAAAATGGAGAGTACAGGGATGTTGAAGGTGCCATTAGTAGGGAGTAACGGGGGGGAATCCTCCCGCCAAAACTCTGGGACGCCCTTTCGGACGGGTGCAGGTAACGAGTTCCACACGAAGCCGAGTGGCAGCACAGGTAAAAGGGGGATCTGTTGGAATTTTAACAGGGGCAAATGTACCAGGCCCCAGGGGTCATGCAAATTCAGACATGAGTGTGGGGGGTGCGGGCAGCCATCCCATCCTGAGTCCATGTGCAGAGCCAAAACGGGTGATAACGGTGGTAAGGGAGGCGCCAA
Source organism: Lissotriton vulgaris (assembly GCF_964263255.1). Classification (NCBI taxonomy): domain Eukaryota; kingdom Metazoa; phylum Chordata; class Amphibia; order Caudata; family Salamandridae; genus Lissotriton; species Lissotriton vulgaris. The sequence continues at coordinate 463,052,731 of NC_141689.1, read as the reverse complement.
ACAGGTCTAATATAGTCCGAGGGGCGCCTTTACCGACCCCGATTGATACCATGGCAATGATTCCTTGGCTCAGCGAATACCCAGATCATGCTTCCGCTGGGGTGTTACGGAACGGGTTTTCATATGGTTTCCGCATCCCAGTGGGGGATTTTCAGGGGGTACCGGACTGTAAGAATCAAATGTCGGTCTTACAGCACACGGCAGTGGTGCAGGTAAAGATTGGGAAAGAGGTGACTCGAGGTCGTGTCGCCGGTCCATTCGATTTACAACCAGTTGCTAATTTTGTGTGTTCTCCTCTAGGGGTGGTTCCCAAGAAGGACCCCGGTGAGTTTCGGCTGATACACAATTTGTCAGCCCCACATGGTCTTTCCGTGAATGACGCGATAGACCCGGAAGTATGTTCGGTGCGGTACGCATCTTTCGATGAGGCCGTTGCCATGTTGAATCGCCTGGGGCCCGGGACGCTGATGGCCAAATCGGACATCGAGTCAGCGTTCCGGTTGCTCCCGGTACACCCAGACGATCAGCGTCTCCTTGGTTTCCAGTTTCAGGGTCGCTATTACATGGATAAATGTATGCCAATGGGATGCTCGATTTCATGTGCCTATTTCGAGAAATTCAGTTGTTTTCTGCAGTGGGTATTCACGAGGAAGACAGGTTTTCAACATGTTATGCACTATCTCGATGACTTTCTGTTTCTGGGGGCAGCCGGGGATTCTGGGTGTGGACAGGCCTTACATGAATTTTGTGTCCTAATGAATCAATTCGGTGTGCCATTGGCGCCAGGTAAGACGGTGGGTCCCTCGACCTTAATCGAGTTTCTGGGGATCGAGCTCGACTCGGTGGAAGGTTGTTTTCGTTTACCTAAAGAAAAAGTGTTAAAATTCAGGTTATCCCTTGAGACATGTATTCGTGCAACGAAAGTGAACTTGCATCAATTGCAACAGGTGGTTGGTCAGTTGAATTTTGCCCTAAAAGTAATGCCGATGGCACGCCCCTTTTCCCGCTCGATTGCACAGTCCATGGTCGGCTTGAAGGAAGGACATCATCGTACGAGATTCTCGGCAGAGGTTCGCCAGGACATGCGCATTTGGATTGCATTCCTGGCGGATTTCAATGGTCGAATTGTCTGGAATAAACCAGCAGTGTCTTCCGAGGAGTGGGGGCTATGGACAGACTCGGCGGGGAGTGTGGGTTTTGGCGCCATATTGGGTACACAATGGTCGGCTCAAAAATGGCCGTCATGGTGGCATGAGTGCGGGTTGACGAGTAACATTGCTTTTCTCGAACTGTTCCCTATTCTGGTGGCCTTGAAAACATGGCCAGAAGGGTTTAGGGATCACTCTGTGGTGTTCTGGTCTGATAACATGACCGTGGTTGAGTGTATCAATAGTCAGGCAGCACGTTGCAAATTGATTCTGAGACTGCTTAAGGAAATTGTGTTGTTGTGCATGCAACTAAATGTACTGTTTAGGGCGTGACACGTGCCGGGGGTGATGAACCAAGCGGCTGATGCGCTCTCTCGTTTCCGTATGCAGGCCTTCTGGGGTTTTCTGCCCACAGCGGACCCGGTGGCGGCACCCTTTCCCGAAACTCTCTGGTCTCTCGGTGCCCCGAACTACAAGACCTCGTGGGAGAGAGTTTAGCACCCAGGACGAGGAAGGCATATGAAGGGGCGTTCCGTTCCTATTGGGCCTTTTTGGGTACTGCTGGGAGGGAGCTTTGGGGTCTGGAAGAGTGTGTAGTGAGATTCCTGCTTTCTTTACGTCACGCAGGCAAGTCAGTAGCTACGGCCCAGAGGCATCGGGCCGCCATTTCCTTCATGGCAAGGGCTCATGGGATCCAGGACCCGACAGCGTCTTTCGTTGTACAAAAAGCGCTACGTGGGTGGCAACGCCTTGAGGGTCGCAGAGTAGACGATAGGCACCCGATAGGTCTGGATAGGTTGGCCCTGTTATTATCCGTGCTACCGGTAACATGTTCATCCCAGTACGAAGCAGTGTTGTTCCGAGCCGCATTTGCATTAGCATTCCATGGGGCTATGCGGGTAAGCGAATTAGTGGCAAAGAACAAGCAGGATACGATGGGGGGACTGTGCCGGGAACACATTCAGGTCAGGGAGGAGACGATGACGGTCTCGTTTGTCAAGTCCAAATCCGATCAGGATGCAATCGGGGACTGGGTAATCATCCAGAGGATCCCCGGGTCTGCCATGTGCCCTGTTGGGTGCGTAGAGGCATATTTAGCGCAGAGGGTGGCAGCATGGGGGGGGACCTTCTTAAGACACGCTGACGCCACCCCACTGACGAGGTTTCAGTTTCAGCGGGTGCTTGCGATGTCGATTTCTGCCGCGGGCTTGAACCCCGGCGACTTTGGGACCCATTCCTTTCGGATCGGGGCTGTTACGGAAGCTACAGCCAGGGGACTGAATGTTGAACAAGTAAAACGTATGGGGCGTTGGTCCTCAAACTGTTATAAGAGGTATGTGCGGTTGCACATGTTGTGAAGCTGTAACGATGTACTCACGCTTCTTGTTTTTGTTTGGTTTTCAGTTGCGCAAGCCTACGAGGCGGGGCGGACTGTCCAGTCGACCCGACACCGGGGGGCCAGCGGTCAGACATTACCGGCTGTGAAAAAGGAGGTGTGGGTCGTGGGCCACTCATACGTGAGGCGTGCCGCGGACGTATTCAAAGCAGGTGACATGATTCACGTGGCTGGGGAATACGGGTACAGTGTGTCCTTCTACGGAAAGGGCGGGCTCTGTATTGACCATTTTCGAACATTTTTTGAGGGTTTGTTAGGGCGGACAAGGTCACCGCCGTCTGTAGTCATAATACATCTTGGGGGCAATGATTTGGTGACCACTGGTAGACGACTTCTTCTTGAGGCGATGCTTTCCAGTTAAGTTGGTTGGCGAGAAGAGTTCCAGGGTGCACAATTGCATGGTCCCATATGATCCCACGGAAAATGTGGCGGGGGGCTATTTCTGTTTCTGCTTTGAATCATTCAGTAAGGAAAATTAATAATAAAGTGAGTAGACTGTTCCGTTCAAGTACACTGCATTCTATTTCGCATGGTTGTATTAAAGGGGACAGTATGTATTCAGGGGATGGTGTTCATTTGTCCCGGATGGGGAACGAGTTACTCATAGGAGACCTGATAGCCTGGCTAAAGACTTTATGAAATTACCTTTAGGCAGGAGTGTTGTGGGGGGTCCGGATAGCCGGTCAACTATCCGGCCTGTGGCGGTAAGGTCATGATCGGTGAGCAGTAATTCGAAGATCCCTATGAGGGGGCGTCACCCATTACGGATGGGAGCGCGCGGGGGAGGTGGCCAATTGGCCCCTCAACGGGGAGGCGGTCCTGTCTAAGGAGAGGCCGCCGGAAGGAAAGGAAAGGTGGTCAAGGCCCCTTCCTGGATAGGAGGGGCTACGGCCCCTCCTGGGGAATTTCCCGGGGCCAGGACATCTGCGACGGCAGATGGGTAAGTTGTGTGGGGTGCGGGAGGGGGTTTATGCTACCTTTTTAGACACCTCACACGAGTCCTCGAACGACCGTTAAATGGCGTCGAGTTTATTGGGGCCCCCGTCAAGTACAAAGGGAAATTGGTAGATGCACTTGAGGTACGCCTCTGTGCGGTCGCTCCTCTCACAAGTGAGGGGGGTATTTCTGGTTTAGGGATCTGACACCGGTTACGACCTTGCCGTTGGCCCTTAACGTTAGGATGTACAATTTCAAGTCAAATGTTTTGTAGGATGTTAGTTCGGCTAGGAGAACCTTTGTATTAGAGATCTGTTAAGGTTAGCCAAACATCGTAATGTGGAAATGAAATTGTACATTATATGAAACTGTTATTTTAATGTTTTCTTTTGTTTCATATTTTAATAAATACGGCCGGGAAGGGTGACTCCCTTCCCGCCTTCCAAAAGCTCAAGAACTGTTTCCGGTTTCCCAATTCTTGGGGACTGTGTTGAGAGGGGGTGGCGGGTATCTCGGCCATATGAATATTACTAAATAAATGATTCATGTTGTGATGAATTTGAGGGTCTGGTAAGGTACAATTGATAATGCAATGTTTGGGGGAATCATTCTGCATCAATGTTTGTCTTTCACATTTTATATATTTTAATGTTCCTTTTGTCAACTTATGTTCATCATCTCTAGGTTCTTCTGCAAACAGTCAGTTTATACACCAAGACTAAACTTTCAGCATGATCTCACAGTGTCTCTAAACCCTCACGTATGAAGCAGCCATGCTATAAAAAACCAGATTGATTAAAACTAGTACTCAAACTATTTTAATTTTGAAGAGAAACATTACAGGTCTTTCCTTTTGAGATGAAATCTTTCTCTTTTGGGTAAAATCTTGAAGTAGCACTGACAACTTCTAGAAGAAGAAGTAGTGCCTATTTGCTTCATTGGTAAACAATAGAACTCAAAGAGGCCTACCCCTGAGGACTTGAGAGGTTCATTGATTAGGAGCATTTAGGGTAATGGCTCAACAGCAAAATCTAATTAAGCGGTTAACTTGTGGTATGCTTGACTGGACACACTAAAACGTTGTTCGAATGATCAGCTGGGTACATGAAACAGTTGTGTGGGAGTGGTGATACAAGATTGGTTCTCACTTCTTAGTTAATGGCACAACACTGCACCAGCTTACCTTTCTCCTCGGGCACCATCATGCTCACCTTGACTCTTTGATACTGACATTTTATTATTGCACTTCACAGTCCATGTCGTCTGTAAGAAGAATCCTCAAGAGCACTCCAGCTTTGTCGTTCAGCCTCGCACTCAAGGCGTACAATGACTGAAGAATGCAGTTGCACCGTGCATTTGAATACAGTATAATGCTTCTTCTTTCTTTCTTCTATTAGCCAACTTTCGAGTCAGGGGGCTGAAGTACTGTTTTTATTTTTTAACTGAATTGTTATATCTTTCTTCCACAAGAGATGTAATTGACTCAAAATGATGAATGTTGTATTTGCCTAACTCTCACCTTTTCCAAATTCCCCCTACTCATCCATTCATAAAACCCCTAACCCTCTTCTTCAAGGTTGTGTGATCAGTTGGGTTCTATGTTAATGTCCGCTGTCAACAGATCTCACCTGTGATAGGGTAGTTGTGGTTAAAGTAATGCCAACTGTTATTGAAGGTGGTTGGTTACCAAAATGTACATTTGGCCATGCCACTCCTCCGACCAAGCATGAAATGTGCATTACAGTGCAGAGACCAAAATTCAACAATATGTGTGCAAGGATAGGTGGTGTGCATTTTTAATTTACAATTCCTCCCCCTAAAACTTGAGGGGTTTATTGAGCTCACTTTAGTAACTAATTAAACACTATGATGCTAGCTGATATTTTATCATGGTAGTCTTAGGGCCTTATTAAAATGTCGGACTGCAAGCCTCCTCCCAAAAGTTGAAATTTCCTTGACCGTGTCAGAACCCTTCTGACCGACTCGGTCGGTTTACATTCCGACCGACTGATTACGATCATTTCTAATCAGTTCCGATCGGCTCTCGGAGTATCCACGGCGGTCGGAACTGCATTGTTAATCAGTGTTTCCGTCCTTGGGATTACGATATTGTTTTCCAACAGCCTTTCCGGCTTGGCCTGTTCGACACGGAAGGCTGTTGAAAAATGACTTTGGGGGCCCTTGGCTGGGACCTGTTCATCCTGCAGCCTCCGGTTTGGGGCCGAAGGGGTACCTAAGGGACTCCATATAAAACCCTGTACTGTGTGGCAATCACAATGGAGTGCCTGTGATAGGGTGCAGGGTTTTTCACAAACACCCCATTTCCCCATAGGAGCCTGTGTTATGGGTGTTTGTAGGGCGGAACACTAGCTCCCATAGGAAACAATGGGACTTTTACCAAGCAATGTTCTGTGACATTGTAATCCATCAGTCTGAACCTCTGACCGCGAGTCAGTTGTTCCCAATTCCGAGTTGGCGTCAGGGTGGAAAGTTTCACCCCAACATCATAATTGACCTCCAAGTCTTGGATTTTCCACTTATTCTGTGATTTCTTTTAGTTTAGTTGCTGGCTGTGGTGCACTTGTTCACCCCTCTAAATTATTTTGGAAAGAGAATGATGACCTGTTACAAGTCCTGTGATGTTGCACCTGTTACCTAGGTGGATCCATCCCGCTATCATTAAGAAGGTGGTTTGCAAAACCCTGCATTGAGGTATGGACCGATTATAGGAGAGTTTGCAGACATTGCTTTATCTTCTCAGGTAAAAAAAGAAGCTCTTGGGAAGGAGGGATAGGTGTTTTTGCTCTATGCTGATGGATCCCATTAGTGGTCACTAGTTACTGTAAGGTAGAGCAAGGGCAGTAATTAGTATACAATTATGACACTCCTGGGAGGATGGATACTAAAAAAGTCAATAAAGGGGGGGGAGGGTTGTGTATGGGAACTTATATTCTGTTTCACTACACTGTTTGTGGGAGGTTATAGACTGGAAGTGGTCAGGTAAGATACCTATTTAACAACACATGGAAAGGGAGATTGAGTAGGGAAATACAAAAAAACCTGAAGAGGGAAAGAGATGGACACAGTGGGACAATTGGTTTGAGATGGGACAAGTGTGGAGAGTAGCTTCTGTCGTCCCTGCATTGGTAGCACCTCCTCTTTGACTGGCATATAATGCTAATCTAATCAGTAATTAGAATACAAATGTTCATAATAATAAAGAAAACCAAAAAACATGTATTTAACAAGAAGTAATAAAAGTCCGACTCTCTCCTTCAACAGGCCCACAACGTACCCAAAAACATCCTTTCTAAAATTATCTGCCCACCATCTTCTCCAACATCAGGCCCACCTCCTCACCCAAACCCCCAACAAAAAGAAACACCCTGTCTACAACTGTCCTTACAATTCTAACCCCCCTCAACAGGTCCCACTCCTCCTTATATAAAATAGGCCTCAACAGCCTCCAACATGCGCAAAAGTTCCCGCTGACCAGGCTTGATCTCTTCCAGGTACCACACGATTTGCTGAAGGAGGGCAGAATCTGTGGTGGTGGTTAGGGGTGGCTTAGGTGGCTAGGGACCTCAGCTCACTGCTTTGGGGGTGATGTAATTACTGGTATCTCTCCATCTGTCAAGCAGAGGCGGCAGTGCCCTCCGCCTCCTCAAGCACCAACAGGCAGCAGTACTCCACTGCTATTTCCTCCAATTTTGGAAAAGCAGAAGAGCGATGTTTCAACAAGGACGGGTCTCCAGACAGAAGTAGCTAGATGATCCAACTGCACAGAAAAACATGAATTGTAGTCCTGAAGGCAAATACTTATTTGTTTGTTGTACACTAATCACAGCATTTCTGTTCCCACTGGGCCACTGGAATTGTGATGTTATGTTTTGTCAGGAAGAATAACTTTTCCCATACATACTTTCCATAATGCAGTAGCAGAGCATGGTATGGATCAATCCATGATCACCAACATAAAATAAAAATAAAATAGAGTTGATGAAAATAAAAAGATTTCATGTGGCGACACCTGTAACCCATACTTACCATGGGTTAATTAATAGATGAGCTGCTTTGATGAATATAGCACATTAAATGAATGCAACTCAATTTACTTGACTATAAAGTTCAACATAAATGGAGACATTCTGGAGGACTTGGCCTGGCAGTTCGGGTTGGACTGTTCCCATTGGGCGCAGGGTCAAGACTGATTTGCATATGGCTTGGTCCAAACTGGATTGGCACGGTGAGCAAAAAAACGATGGATTCATGCCCAGATCTCTGTACTGCGGTGAATGTATGACATTGTTCTTCATTCTTTCCATCAATTTTTATTTTTGCATCTTGGAGGGTCAGCATTTTTTGGGGGGATAGCTAGTGTAATGTTATCTTAAATTCCAATATCCCATATCATTATATCTCTACTCCCTCCTGAGTCCCACCCTGGGTACCACTTCAGACTAACTAGGATTTTGGGTGTAAACTGCATACTTTCTAGGGAAGGCTGATTGGTTGTATTTTGGACTTTTCACTATTTCTATAGGCATTCATTTACAGGAATTTCAAACTGTTTTTAAACTAATAAGATTGTTCTATGCTGAGTGATGCTTTGCGAAAGAACTGTGATTGATTGGGCTAATATAATAATATTAGTAATTGTGATGCTTTGCTTATTTTGCACATTTATTATCTGGAAAAGAGTTTTTAAAGAAGTTTAATCAATTTACACAATTGTTTTTACCTGATGGATTTGCTATGTTGGTTCTTTGTAACCAAATAAAGTATTCTTCACTGACTGACTTCAGGCTGAGGGCCTAATTTAGATGCTGGAGGATGGTGAGTTTCTCAGTTATGGAGTAAATTACCCTATTGCCCTGAAGGAGGTGCCTCATGCCAAATTTTGAAATGACTGCCAGACAGGCACAAATCAACATTAAAAACATCTAAAACAAGCCGTATTGTCTGTGAACATGGTACCACCATTCGCATAAATAAATGTCCCTTTTGCAACCGATGGCACGTCTACCTACATCCACATATCCACATCTGCTGCAAAGGCCCAAGAAAAAAGGGGGTCCCAAAACGTGTTTTTCCCATGCAATTTTCCATGGGGACCTTTAAGCGCAGCTATAGCCAGAACTGCTGAACGGAATTATACTAAATTTGGCAAAAAGGTAAAGTTTGGTTCACCGATCACGCTTTTCATTAAATGGTGTAAATCTGTGCAGTAGTTCCTGAGACAATCGAAAGTAAAATCATAGATATATCTATGGACGAAATAGGGTACACGTATCGTCTGAGGATCCTGCGCGTACCCACACGAGCACGAGCTGCATGCTAGTTGGCTGTCAGCTGTCTGTCAACACTCCAAACCAGGAAGTGTTGGTAGCCATCTTGTGTCTCGGTAGAACCGAGGCACAAGAAAACTGAAAAACAAGTGGGAAAAAGAAGCAAAGGGGGCAGGGTAGAAACATCCTGACCCCAAGGCCTGCTCAGGGGGTCCGACAAGGACCCCCAAGGCCCCAATTTTTATTTATTTTTTTTAAATCGCAGGATGCGCGTAGGATACGCGTATCACGTGAAAAAAAATTGAAGCCTATTTTAATACTTACTAGCCCCAGCGGGGGCCAAATCCTGGGGGCAATGTAAAAATAGTTGAATATGTCCGGGGGGCTCATGGCCCCCGCAGCCAATGTAAATGTGTGGGGGGGCTGAAAGGCTCCCCTAAGAACCGGGGTGCACCCCCTCCCCGGGGCACTAAATATTTAAATTAAGGGTAGATTATTATTATTTTTTTTGTCTTTAAAATTGTGATACGAGTACGCAGCGTGGCGCTCAGCGTGACCTATAGTGTGTACGCATTGGGTACGCATATCACACCACGTATGCTGCCTGACTTCCAAGGCGTCCGGTACGCGTATCCAAGCCAACAAAAGAAAAATATTTTTTAGATATCTATCAGGCTTATGTGTTTAGATGTTGGATGGCTCTAAAAAGAGCCCTTGTGTTTATTGAGAGATTTTAGTACCTACAACTAAGTACCGGTGCAGAGTCTAAAGTTCAAGAGGAAGACTCTGTTCCATTCATGTGTAAAATGTACACCATCTCTTCTATAGATGCCCTGCATATTGAAACGCAGATTCTATAGTCTCGGAGAAAAGCAGAAACAGATTTATTCACATGTTTCCTAGCTTTCTCAATCTATGAACAAAATTGATTGGACCAGTTCCATTTCTGCCTTTGGCATATGTTAGAATAGACAAAGGCAGTTTGGGTGAAAAGTGACATCAGTTCTCTAAAGGTGTCCTTCATAAGCATTTCCAGACCTACCCCAGTCATAATGCCTAAGTCATTGCCACCACAGTGCACAATTATGAGGTCAGGGTGTTGGAGATGCAAAAAGGATTTCACCAATGGCATCAATTGGTGCCACTTTAACCCTCTCTGTCCAATCCGTTTAATGTCTACATTTGGTAAACCTAGGTCTCTGTGAATTCCTTTCTGTTCTGCGTATCTTTGGCTCCAGAAAATATAGCTGTGTCCCACAATCCACACTCTAAGCATCTTGAAGGGATGTCTGGATGCACTCAGATGGTCTCTGTAATTGAAGTGGCAGTTTGAAAACTAAGATGGTGGATAAGATGCAGTTTTAAAAAGAAAGAAGAGAAATGATTGGCTGTTTGAAAACATTATAGACTAAAAACTAGGAGGTATGTTTCTGTTTTTTAAAAGCCTGATTCTTATTAGTTAACAAAAAGTGATAGAAAGGAATGTTATATATTGAAAAGTCAAGTACACTTGCTGTTTTGATCAGAAACATTGTGCAATGAAATTTAGACCTGTGTGCTCATGAAGTGTTTCTATGGTAACTGGTAGAAGGCAGAATGTGGATGGGGTTGAAAGATATGTCAGTTGAAAAGGGTTCAAAAGTTCAAGCAATAGAAATGTGTGTTTGTTTTTGAATTAATGTGGGAAGAAACCTGATTTATTATTTACATGTATATGTGAGTAGATTGAGTTTGTAGATTAAGAGGGAACGTTTGCTATTTGCCTAGGCCTGCTCAGGGGGTGGCACAAGGACCCCCATGGCCCCCAAATTGTATTTTTATTTTTTAAAAATCGTGAGATGTGCGTAGGCAATGCGTATCACATGAAAAAAACAAGTCTTTTTTTATGCTAATTAGCCCCCGGGGTGCCAAATCACGGGGGCAATGTAAAAATAAAGTGTGGGGGGGGACCCAATCTCTCCTCACACTGCCCCGGGGACCACTACCCCCGGGGTAAAGTATGTTTAATAGTGGGTGCACACAGCCCTCCCGCAGCCCCAGGGACCGCCACCCCGGGGCTTTTTTTTAAATATATGTGGGGGGGACTCATGGGCCCACCCCGCAGCCCCAGGGACCACAGCCCCCTGGGGCTTTAGTAGAATATGTGCGGGGTGTTCACGGCACTCCGCAGCAAATGTAAATGTGTGGGGGGGCTCTTAGGCCCACCAGCCCTGGGGACCACCACCACCGGGGCTTTAAAACAATAATTGAGGGGGGCTCTGAGGCCCCCCCAGCCTCGGGGAACGCCACCCCCGGCAGTAACCAGTTATTGCTTTTGAATTTGCAAAATGACTCATGGTTGTACAGTAAAATGCAGTATTTATATTTCTGGAATATATGCAGTCATATTAGCCTTCCAAGAGTAATTAATAGTGTTGCTTGTCTAGAATCAGACTTGTATTCAAATCTACAATTCCCCAGTCACTATACATACACTAATGTATACACTCTGGGGCAGATACAGAAGCCCATTGTGCCTCTTTGGTGTTCTATTGTGTCAATTTTTTGATGTAATGTTGGCGCCAATAATGCAGCAAATTGCTTATGTATTTGTAAAATTAATCAGGATTGTATGGTAAAATGCAGCAGTCTTATATATAGAATGTGTTTAGTCACCTTACAGTTTCTAGACTAGTAAATGTGTTTTGGTAAAATGCAAGGTCTAATATTTTTTGTCTAGAATCACACTGTACGTCTGTGTGCATTTAGGAATTATTCTGAGAGAAGTATTTGTGTACGTTTTGTGTTTGCAGACACATAACTGCTTAAAAATCTATCCTTTTTTCAAGTTTTGATAGAATTAGAAACCAGTTATTGATTTTGTATTTGGAAAATTAGTTATAGTTGTACACTAAAATGCAGTATTTACATTTCTGGAATGTGTGCAATCATTTTAGCCCTTCCACAGTAATTAATAGTGTTGCTTGTCTAGAATCAGACTTGTGTTTCAAATCTTCAATTCCCAGTCAGTATACATACACTGCTGCAAACACTCTGGGGCAGATTTACAACCCGCTTGCGCCTCTTTGTGGTTGTATAGTGTCACTTTTTTATGTAATGTTGGTTCGAATAGTGCAGCAAATTGCTTATGTATTTGCAAAATGAGTTAGGGTTGTACACTAAAATGCAGTAGTTAGATATATAGTGCGGCCTTAGGACATGGACTGCTTCAAACCCCTATGCACTATAAATGCAGTCTTCTATCCACCTGCACACTTGTGTTTGACATCTTCATTTCCCCAGTCTGTATCTTTACAATTCCAGCAAACACTCTGTCACTGCTGTTGCACTGTTGTAGTGACCCGTTCAGTGGTATGTACTAATCATTCAGTGCGCTAAAACTCAAGCATTTATAGATTCACTCAGACACTCTCCTTACAGTACTTTAATCATTCACTCAGTACCCAAGTACTCATGTAGCGAAGTAGGCCTTAGGACATGGACTTCTTTAAACCCCTATGCACTATACATGCAGCCTTCTATCCACCTGCACACTTGTGTTTCACATCTTCAATTCACTAGTCTGTATCCTTACACTTCCAGCAAACACTCTGTCACTGCTGTTGCACTGTTGTATTGACCTATTCTGCAGTATTTACTAATTCATTTACTGCACTAAAACTCAAGCACTTATATATTCACTTAGACACTCTCCTTACAGTACTCTAATCATCCAGTCAGTACCCAAGTACTCATGCAGCGAAGTAGGCCTTAGTACATGGACTGCTTCAAACCCCTATATACTAGACATGCATGATTCTATCCACTTGCACACTTGCCTTTCACATCTTCAATTCTCAACTGGGTATCCTAACACTTCCACCAAACACTCTGTCAGTGCTATTGCACTTTTGTAGTGAGTCATTCAGCAGTATGTGCTAATCCATTCACTCCGCTAAAACTCAAGCACTTATAGATTTACTCTGTTAGACCTGGCATCCTTGGCGTGGATTCCCACTATCTTTTTGCCTCTACCTCCTGTATTTTTGATGCTGTGCTGGATTTCGTTTTTTGCTGGGTAGATGCTTTGGACACTCTGCCACTGCTGATCAGTGTCAGAGTGTAAGTGCTCCCAGTGTAAATTGTTATTGTAATTGGATATACCTGATTGGCGTATTTGTATCACCCAGAAGTCCCTAGTAAAGTACACTGAGTTCGCCAGGGCTGGTGGTGTCAAATGCTACTAGTGGGCCTGCAGCACTGATTGTGCCACCCACATGAGTAGCCCTAAAATGGTGTCTCGGGCCAGCCACCGCAGTGCCTGTGTGCAGTCTGTGAACTGCCATGTCCTCCTGGTCAGTGTCCCCACTGACCGGGCCTAACCCTTCCCTTTCTGTGCACCTTCCAGAGACTGGTTAACCAGGTACTGACCGGGCTGGAGGAATTCAGCGCTGCATACCTGGATGACATTGCTGTGTTGAGCTCCACGTGGGAGGAACATTTACAACACCTCTGTGAAGTTTTAAAGGCTCTACAAAGGGCAGGCCTCACTATCAAGGCCAGCAAGTGGCAGATAGGGCAGGGATCTGTGGTGTACTTGGGACACCGGTAGGGAGCGGCCAGGTGGTGCCCCTACAGGCAAAGATTGATACCATTCTGGCTTGGGAGCCCCCCAAGACCCAGACAGGGGTGAGAGCCTTCTTAGAATTCACTGGTTATTACAGACGTTTGTCAAGGGATATGGCACCATTGTTGCCCCTTGACAGAGCTGACCTTCAAGAGGCAGCCCAAGAAAGTGAGTTGGACCGAAGCCTGCCAGACTGCTTTTGAGGCTCTGAAGACTGCCATGTGCACAGCACAGGTGCTCAAGGCACCCGATTTCTCCAGTGAGTTCATAGTGCAGACAGACGCTTCAGAGAATCGTGTGGGAGCAGTACTCTCACAGATCAACAACATGGGCTTGGACCAGCCTGTAGCTTTTATTAGTAGGAAGCTACTCCCCAGGGAACAGAGGTGGAGTGCAATTGAAAGAGAAGCTTTTGCTGTGGTCTGGGCTCTGAAGAAGTTGAAGCCCTACCTGTTTGGGACTCACTTCCGTGTTCAGACAGACCACAGGCCCCTCAGATGGTTAATGCAGATGAGGGGTGAGAACCCAAAACTGTTGAGGTGGCCCATCTCCCTACAGGGAATGGACTTCATGGTGGAACACTGCCCTGGCACAGAACACGCCAATACTGATGGTCAGTCCAGGTTATTCTGCCTTAGTGACGAAAACTCCCAAGAGGGTGGGCAGTTCTCCCCACTTCCAGCTGGAGGGGACACGTGTTAGACCTGGCATCCTTGGCGTGGTTTCCCCTATCTTTTTGCCTCTACCACCTTTATTTTTGATGCTGTGCTGGATTTCGTTTTTGCTGGTTAGATGCTTTGGATACTCTGCCACTGATGATCAGTGTCAGAGTGTAACTGCTCCCTGTGTAAATTTTTATTGTAATTGGATATACCTGATTGGCGTATTTGTATCACCCAGAAGTCCCTAGTAAAGTGGACTGAGTGTGCCAGGGCTGGTGGTGTCAAATGCTACTAGTGGGCCTGCAGCACTGATTGTACCACCCACATGAATAGCCTTAAAATGGTGTCTCGGGCCTGCCACTGCAGTGCCTGTGTGCAGTCTGTGAACTGCCATGTCCTCCTGGTCAGTGTCCCCACTGACCGGGCCTAACCCTTCCCTTTCTGTGCACATTGGTCACCCCTATGGAAGGCCCAAGGTACCCCTTTGGGCAGGGTGCAGTGTATGTGAAAGGTAGGGCATGTACTTGTGCAGGTGACATGCTCTGGTAGTGAATTATAGCCATTTTTGTTTTTCACTGCTGTAACACTATCTTGCTCCATAGGCTATCATGGGGGATGCTGGATACAGTGGCTTACAGCATTTCTTTCCATAGGAACAAGATAGGACATAAAGGTCTGGTATCTCTGAACTCAGAATATGATAACACATATTTTAGGAAAGGTTGTTTTTAAATCCTGTGTTTGAGAACAGCACTTTTAGAAATAAGCTGCTCTCTTGTCTGACCTTCCTGTGTGCCTTGGCCTGTTTGTAAATTGACTGTCTGGTTTGAGAGTGACAGCGGCCAGGAGACTGGCTGGGTCAGCCCTAGGCTGAATGACTGCATTTGCAACTTGAGTGGTAGGAGGAGATAGCACCTGGGCCTGAATAGGGCTGTGCCTGCCTTCCACAAAGCTGGCTCCACCTCCTGCTGGGCGGCTGATGACCCTGCCCCTCACTCTGAAAGGAAAGGAGAAGCCAGGAAAACAAAGTGCTCAAGGAACACCCAGAACTGGTTCAGACTGGGCTCAGGGCCTACTTGCACAAAGAGAACAAAGACTTTCAGGGGTATAAGTACAGGACCCCTAACAACAGAAAATTAGATCATCCTGGAATCAAGAAGGAACCTCTGCCAAGGAGAAAGCTGTAACTGAAGAAGGAAGACTTTCCTGCTGTTGCTCTTCTGGACTGACCTGCTGATGCTTTGCTACCAAGGAGAGGGGAAGGACTTTGCTTTGTGCTGTGTCCCCTTGCTTGAAGGAATCTCCAAGGGCCTGAGAGAGAGCTGGCTCCCTGGTATGAAGTTCCAGGAACAAAATGACTTAACCCCCAGCTTCCCTGAACTCTACTGAGAGAGTTCTGTCCTTCATGGAGTGCTTGGCCCATGTGTGGTGCCTCTGGAAGTTATACCTGTGTTGGGAAGCTGGAAACCAAGCTTTTAAAGAACTTTCTGCAAGTTTAATCGCAAACCCAGCTGAGCAAGAAAGTTCCCGCCGCTACGAAGACCGAGAATGGAAAGGGGCGACCGAATCGGTCCCCCCGAACGTATGGCCGAGTGCCTCGATCCCCCCGGGAAGCCATTTTGGGCGGGAGGCGCGTCTCAGCTGGTATGCCCGAAGCGGTGTAGCTGGGGCGCGCTCGTTCCCGCCCTAGAGTGGGCTGGCCTAGACACTGACGCAGCCAGCCACGCCCTCAGGGGCAGGCAGGGGCGGGTATACGCCCGCCCTGAAGACGGATAAAAAGGGACGCAAGACCAGAAGACATCCTCTTGTTCTTGTGCTCTGAAGCTGCACCTCCTCGCTGCACGTGAGCTCGGGACAGAACGAAGAGCCAATTTTGACCCACCCACCAGCCCCTGAAGACAGCCAGTTGTGTATAATAAAGTTGATTAATTTTGTTTGTTTGCGTTTACAGGTTGTAGTGCCATGTTGATTTTGAGTTAATAAAGAATGGTCGTTGTTGAGTACGTTTGCCATTAAAGATATTCAGTTTAGTGTTGAATTTTGATGTATGCTCTTTCGGTCATAGTGGCCAAGGTATTCTTAGGTTAATTTGCACTGTCGTATTTATTTTGGTAGGCGGTAAGGTCATGATCGGTGAGCACTAATTAGTAGATCCCTATGAGTGGGCGTCACCCAACACGGATGGGAGCGCTCGGGAGAGGTGGCCATTGGCCCCTCAATGGGGAGGCGGTCCCTTCTAAGGATGGGTCGCCGGAAGTAAAGGAAAGGCGGTCAAGGCCCCTTCCTTTGTAGGAGGGGTTACAGCCCCCTCCTGGGGAATTTCCCGGGGCCAGTGACATCTGCGACGGCAGATGCGGTAAGTTGTGTGGGGTTGGGATAAGGGCCACGATACCTTCTAGATACCTCACACGAGTATTCGAACGACCTTTAACTGGCGTCGAGTTTTAGGTGCCCCCGTCAAGTCAAGGGAAATTGGTAGTAGTTGCACTTGAGGTACGCCTCCGTGCTGTCGCCCATCCCAAGTGGGAGGGGTAAGTCTGGTTAGGGATCTTGACACCGGTTATGACCTTGCCGTTGGCCCTTAAACGTTAGGTTGTACAATTTCAATATGTCAAGAAATGTTTTGTAGGTTGCTAGTTCGGCTAGGAGAACCTCTGTATTAGAGAATCTGTTAAGGTTAGCCAAACATCGCAATATGGTAATGAAATTGTACATAACATGAAACGTTTAATGTTTTAATTTTGTTTTAATAAATACGGCCGGGATGGTCACTCCATCCCACTTCCAAAAACTTCAAGAACTGTTTCCGGTTTCACTCCTTTTGGGGATTGTGTTGAGAGGGGGTGGCGGGTATCTCGGCCATACGTCGCAGCGCCTTTCGCCGCTACCTGAAGACGTTGCACCCTTCGTTAACGGGAAGATATCCTCCGCTGCGAACATCGTCGCAGAGCCTGTCATCGCTGGGTGAGATCACTGCATCACGTAGCTGCGAGAATCGACGCAGAGCCCCGAGAATCATGGCATCGTGCCTTTGCGAGCATTTTTCTATGGAACCTCCGCACCGGAATCCATACAAGTCATCGCCTTCCTCCCCATACAGATCGGATTCGTCGCTACACGCCGCTACATCCAGCGGAATTGTCGCTAACACCTCCCCAGGGTCTCAGGAATAACGCATCGCTTGTTTTCCACCGCAACAGCTTCTGTTTTGGAACTTTGTCACATTTAAAGGGACTGTTGGCTAAACGTGATGCTACTGTGAACTTTTCACGCAACTCTGGATTATTTTAATGCTAACATTAAGAACTATTTTGCAACCATATTCTTGAACTGTGTATGTTGGACTTTTGTCATTTTGATCTTGTGTAGTTTAGATTAAATACCTTTATTTTTCTAAACTGTTGTGGAGTTAGTTTGTGGTGTTTTCACTGTTTTACTGTGAGTTTTGGTACAAATACTTTACACATTGCCTTTGATAAGCCTTGACTGCTCGTGCCAAGCTACCAAGGGGGTGAGCAGGGGTTATCTCAGAGGGTTTCCTCCTTACCCTGACTAGAAGCAAGGGTCCCTACTTGGACAGTGGTACCTACCTCTGCCAAATAGAGACCCCCATTTCTAACACACTCAGATACTCTCCTTACAGTACTGTAATCATTCACTTAGTACCCAAGTACTCATGTAGCAAAGTAGGCCTTAGGACAAGGACTGCTTCAAACCTGTATGCTGTATGCATGCAGTTTTCTATCCACATGCACATTTGTCTTTAAATTCTCCACTCTGAATATTTACACTTCCACCAAACACTCTGTCACTGCTGTTGCACTATTGTAGTGAGTCCTTCAGCAGTATGTGCTAATCCATTCACTGCACTAAAACTCAAGCACTTATGAATTCAGTCAGGCACTGGACTGCTTCAAACCCTTATACACTATGCATGCAGTCTTCTATCCACCTGCACACTTATCTTTCACATCTTCAATTATCCACTCTGTATCCTAAAACTTCCACCAAAGACTCTGTCACTGCTGTTGGACTATTGTAGTGACTGATTAAGCAGTATGTGCTAATCCATTCACTGCGCTAAAACTTAAGCACTTATAAATTCAGTCATGCACTGTCCCTGCAGAACTGTAATCATTCAGTCAGTACCCAAGTAGTCATGCAGCGAAGTAGGCCTTAGGACATGGACTGCTTCAAACCCCTATACACTATGCATGCAGTCTTCTATCCACCTGCACACTTGTCTTTCACATCTTCAATTCTCCACTCTGTATCCTAAAACTTCCACCAAAGACTCTGTCACTGCTGTTGGACTATTGTAGTGACTGATTAAGCAGTATGTGCTAATCCATTCACTGCGCTAAAATGCAAGCACTTATAAATTCAGTCAGGCACTGTCCCTGCAGAACTGTAATCATTCAGTCAGTACCCAAGTAGTTTGCAGTGAAGTAGGCCTTAGGACATGGACTGCTTCAAACCCCTATACACTATGCATGCAGTATTTTATGCACGTGCACACTTGTCTTTCACATCTTCAATTCCCCAGTCTGTATACTTACACTTCCAGCAAACACTTTGTCATTGCCCTTGCACTGTTGTAGTGACCCATTCAGCAGTATGTACTAATCATTCAGTACGCTAAAACTCAAGCATTTATAGATTCACTCAGACACTCTCCTTACTGTACTGTAAACATTCACTTAGTACCCAAGTGCTCATCTAGTGAAGTAAGCCTTAGTACAATGACTGCTTCAAACCCTTATGCACTATACATGCAGTCTTCGATCTACCTGCACACTTGTCTTTCACATCTTCAATTCCCCAGTCTGTATCCTTATTTTTCCAGCAGACACACTGTCATTGCCCTTGCAGTGTTGTAGTGACCCATTCATTGGTATGTACTGATGATTCAGTGCGCTAAAACTCAAGCACTTGTATATTCACATAGACACTCTCTTTACAGTACACCAATCATTCAGTCAGTACCCAAGTACTCACGCAGCGAAGTAGACCTTAGGACATGGACAGCTTCAAACCCCTATATACTAGACATGCATGATTCTATCCACTTGCACACTTGCCTTTCACATCTTCAATTCTCCTATAACTTTTGAAAAACTGGAAACAGAATTAGCCATTTGGCAAGGGCCATTAATTTTTTGCGGCGATCTGAACGTTTCCTTAATACCATCTTTGCCATCGCAGGTAACTGGATAAAAATATATAGGTCGGAAACCAAAGGTTTATCAGGCTATTAGTAATTTAATTTGTAGTCTAGGGCTGACTGATATTTGGATGCAAAATAACCCTGCAGACTCTGGTTACACGTATTATTCACACCCCCATCAAAAATATGTACTGATAGATTACATTTTTACATCTAAAGACTTAACTTCCTTTTCGCAAATAAAGAAACTTCCGAAAACACTATCAGATCATAATCCCTTATTATTATCAATTGATTATCAAACTAATTATGGTCAAAAAACTACATGGTCTTTTGATAGGAAATTACTATGCAACCAAGAATATATTGATTTTATTAAAGCCTGGACTGTAGAATTTTGTAGCATGAATCGATTTAGTGCTTCAAGGAATATTGTTTGGGATACTTATAAAGCCGCTTTAAGAGGGGAAACTATTAAGTGTCAAACTAAAATTAGGAATGGGGAAAAACAAGAATTCGGAGTGAAAATAACTGCTCTAGCTAAAGCCGAAGAAGAGCATATCAGTAAAATCAGGCTAAGACAAGATATAACCCAGGTGATGATGCAGATAGCTATACTAAAGTCAGAATTAAACTCTAAACTCAGTCAGAAAGCTGCTGAGACATATCAATCACATAGGAAACAAGTTTATGAAAGCGGAGAGAAAGTGGGTAGACAACTGGCACTTAGCACGCGCCAGAAAATTACAAAAAGGGACATAGCTACTATAATAGAAAATGGACAGACATTTACTCATGCAGCTGGAATCAATTCCCAGTTTCAAGGGTATTATCAGAAATTATATACAGAGGATATTAATAGATCAGATAAAGAAATAGAAGCCTTTGTAAATAATTTTCTCAGTAACTCCGAGGCTATGGAAACATTGGACACTGATACAAGGGAGGACCTCGAAAAAGAAATAACAATTGCAGAAGTCAGGACCGCATTATCATTGTTAGCCTCTGGCAAAGCAGCAGGTCCAGATAAAATACCGATTGAGCTATTTAAGATACTTAGCCATCAGTTACTACCGATCCTACATGATTTATTTCTTGGAATACAATATAATGGTGTACCTCCAACTTCTTGGGAGGAAGCTAATATAATCGTCTTTCCAAAAAAGGGAAAATCCCCAGAGCTTCTCACATCATATCGCCCTATATCCCTTATTAATTCGGATTCCAAATTATATGCAAAAGTTCTAGCACTCAGGCTCAGTGGGGTCATAGAACAGCTCGCCTCCCCATGGCAACATGGTTTCATCCCTGGAAAGGGAACCACTGAACACATCCGTAGGGCAATTGCCTTGTTCGACGTCATGTCAGCTAGGGGG
This sequence comes from Lissotriton vulgaris, assembly GCF_964263255.1. Taxonomy (NCBI): domain Eukaryota; kingdom Metazoa; phylum Chordata; class Amphibia; order Caudata; family Salamandridae; genus Lissotriton; species Lissotriton vulgaris. Next base: position 463,032,152 of record NC_141689.1, on the reverse strand, counting down.
GAGCGAATGTCTATGATTTTACTGGATGCTGAGAAAGCTTTCGACCGTGTCACCTGGAAATTTCTATGGGAAGTTATGGCACGCAATAATTTTGGCCCCAAATTTATTAACTCAATGAAATCAATGTATCACCGCCCCAAAGCGAAAGTCCTCGCTGCTGGATTGTTCTCTGAATCTATTAATATAACAAGAGGTACTAGACAAGGTTGCCCATGCTCACCCCTGTTATTTGCTTTATATATCAACCCTATTATTTTGAAATTATTAGAGAGCCCTATTATTAAACCGATTGTTAGTTATCAGTTTGAAACGAAAATACTGGCATATGCTGACGATATTGCGATAGTCACACCTGATCCTACAGAAGCTATTCATGAAATAGAGGTAATTACGTCGGAGTTTGGGACTTACTCTGGGTATTCCCTTAACAAAGGAAAGACGATTATAATAAGCACACCTGACACAGTTTGCATTGATCCTCGAAGAATTGAAAAAGCTACTTATCTGGGCATTGAACTTTGTGCAAACACTAAAACAATCACACAAATTAATTTTGATCCATTACTGAAACAAATTGAGAACGATTTTAAAAGGGTCACTAGCCTTCATCTGTCTATTATAGGGAGAGTTAATTATGTTAAAATGAATACGCTGCCCAGGTGTCTCTATTTATTTAGAGCAATACCGCTAGCCATTAAAAAGGAGGTTTTAGCAGCGATTAACTCACTTATATCTAAGTTTGTGTGGCAGAACGGGAAAATTAGGAGATCTATTGAACTATTGTCTCTACCTATCGAGAAAGGCGGCCTTACTATACCTCATATGGAATTATATTATTGGGCAGCACAACTAAAACAGCTTATACCACTGCTCAGAGGTTATAGCGAACGAAATGTAGAGGGGCGTGCTGAAATACCGTCAATCTATGAACTTATAGTTGGGCGAGAGGCAGAAGGCTTGTTACTGCGAAAAACTGAGACAAGAAACTATAAAGCTTTTAAAGGTGAAATTATGATCAATGCTTGGAAAATTTGGAGTAAAATTGCTAAATATAGTAAAGTTGAGAAAATTAATCGCTATACACCACTTCTTTACTCTAATTCTATTCAAGTACAGGATTCAGTTGCCTTTCTAAAACATTGGGCTAAGATAGGAATTAAGACAATTGGCGATTTTCTAATAAAAGACTATGACACAACTTTTTTAGATCTAAAAATTAAATATAATTTACCGAATGGGGATTTTTTGAAGTTTGCACAGATATTTGCCACACTAAAAGCTAAGGAATCATTAATTTGCCTACATAAGTACGAAATAATGGCCGTAATTTTTAGGACAAATAGTAGAATTGGAACTCTATATAACATTCTTTTAAGCATGAAGAAAGACGATCTTGATAAAACGGAAAAAAGTGGTGTTTAAAATTAAATAACCCAAACGTGGATTTAGACCAGGTCTTAATTATGAGTCAAAAGTTATTGATGGCAAGTAATCTTAAGGCACAATTGTACAAAACTATCTTTGACCTTTACTTTACTCCTGCTAAACTATTCACATGGGGTAAACAAGAGAATGATTTATGCCCAAGATGTAGTCAAGGGCCGGCAACTCTTACTCATATGCTGTACACTTGCCCTAGTTTGACATTAGTAAAAACCATGATAAATTCTTTTTGGGAGGAAATCTTTGGACACATAATACCAGAATCAGAAACCCTATTTATTTTTGGTCATGATCTTACCTTAAATCTGGAAAAAGATGAAGAAAGATTAGTTTTTATTGGTATGGCGGTTTTCAGGATACTCCTATCTGCGAGATGGAAAGACGCAGAGCCTCCAAGTTTTCAGATGTGGTTAGCACGCCTTTTGGCAGCTTATAGCTATGAATCTGCAATATTTAAAACAAGAGGGATACGATCCAAATTACGAGGAGATGCGCTTTGGTGCCCAATAACTGAATGGAAAAATAGCATCGTCCCTGGTGGTATTGGGTGATTTTTGACCATGTTTATAATTGATTTAGAATGTGTTTATTTTGTTGTATAATTTATAATTATCTAAAATGCTATCTATGTTGATTCTTCGTCTCTTTTGATCACAAACCCTGCAATTCAATTATCTATAACATTGTATTATTCGAGTTAAATTTGAACTGATGTACTGTTGTAATGATGTCCTACTTATTATGCCTGAATAAAAATATTTAAAAAAAAAAAGGACATGGACAGCTTCAAACCCCTATGCACTATACATGCATTCTTCTATCCACCTGCACACTTGTATTTCAGATCTTCAATTCCCCAGTCTGTATCCTTACACTTCTAGCAAACACTCTGTCACTGCTGTTGTACTGTTGTAGTGACCCATTCAGCAGTATGCACTAATCCATTTACTGCACTAAAACTCAAGCACTTATATATTCCCTTAGACACTCTCCTTACAGTACTCGAATCATTCAGTTAGTACCCAAGTATTCAGGCAATGAAGTAGGTCTTAGGACATGGATTGCTTCAAACCTCTATGCACTATACATGCATTCTTCTATCCACCTGCACACTTGTCTTTCACATCTTCAATTCCCCAGTCTGTATCCGTACAGTTCCACCAACTATTTTGTCACTGCTTTTGCACTGTTGTAGTGACCCAATCAGTAGTATATACTAATCCATTCACTGCGTTAAAACTGAAGCACTCATAAATTCAGTTAGGCACTCTCCTTGCAGAACTGTAATCATTCAGTCAGTACCCAAGTACTTATGCAGCGAAGTAGACCTTAGGACATGGACTACTTCAAACTCCTATGCAGCATGCATACAGTCTTCTATTCACCTGCACAATTGTCTTTTAACCTTCAATTCCCCAGTCTGTATCCTTACACTTCCACCAAACACTGTTACTGCTCTTGCACTGTTGTTGTGATCCATTCAGCAGTATGTATTAATCCATTCATTGTGCTAAAACTCAAGCACTTACAGATTTACCCAGACACTCTCCTTACAGTACTGTAATCATTTACTCAGTACCCAAGTACTCATGTAGCAAAGTAGGCCTTAGTACAAGGACTACTTCAAACCCGTATGCTGTATACACGCAATCTTCTATCCACGTGCACACTTGTCTTTCATACCTTAAATTCCCCAGTTAGTATCTATGATGTTGCAGTAAATATTCTGTGTCTCCCTTTGTACTGCTCTAGCGATGCATTCAGCACCATATATTAATCCATTCACTGTTCCAAAATCCAACCATTTATACATTCATTCAGGTACTCTATTTGCAGATGTAGTTCTTACAACTCCTATGCAGTATGTATGCACTTCTTTTATCAGTTACACACTTATTTTTATACTTAGTTATTATAGATTGTATTTGTTTAGTAATCGAATAGTATATTTTATAGATTTCTTTTTATAACATTATATATATATTTTATAACAGATTCTATTTTTCAACACTAAAAGAAATTCATCATGCCTTCAAAAAGTGAAAAGAGGAGACAACATAATAACGCTTATTATTTCAAGAGAAGTCATCCACAAAATTTACCTGAACAACAATGTGTGCTGAAAAAGAAAAAAACTCTTGGTAAGAGAACAAAGAATTGTCAAAAAAAACTATCAAACACTAGGAATAGTGTGCAGAATGTAAAAAATTCAAAGAATGTATCTGTAGCAAACAGAAAAGATTAGAAAAAACATAAATGATGGGAAACCATGTTCTAAAGAAACATTGTATAGTAAAAGAAGGAAGAATCAATTTCAGGAAATTAGAAAAAGAATGATTTACAATAGAGTTGTCTTAAACTTATTAAAGGATATTAAGAAATGTAAAAGAAAATCAGCATTTTATAAGAAGAAGAAACATATTGAAAATATTTTTTACAAGTCTTTCGAATTAAAAATGAAAATATTTATTTTAATAATCAATAGAATTTGATCACTAGATTAACCAATCCATTTATTTAAGGCCAAAATTAAGTGGATAAGACTACTTAACAGAACTCATTTTTTCTGATTTTTTTTGGGTGAATTGAAACACAGTTAAAGTTCTGAGCCTTTTTTTAATGAAGAGAGTTATCTTCAGAGTAATGATGTGTTGCATGCTTTTGACACCAGTGGTCGAGCTTATGAGGTAAGAAATGGTTTTCCTATTGAGAAAGAGAAAATTGTTCCCAGAAATGCAGAAGAGGTGTTAGCTGATGAAGCTTTAGGGAGATGTCCTAAAGCTCCAGTGTACACTTGGAACAGCAGTAGTATTTGTAGTGTACGACAGGAATCTATTAATTTTTTACGCAATTTCTAAAGTGAGTAACCTAAGAAAAGTGTTAAACAAAAGATTAAGATGTTGCATAGACTTGACCCTTGCAGAGTCAGAGAAAATACGGGTTTGCAAGGTCATTCTCTGGCTTGTCTTTCTAAAAAAGTATGTTGAAATGTTTTTCACCATTTTAGGATGTTAGCAGTACATCATACTCAGATGAGGAAATTAGTCAGAACATTGTATTATGCAGCAAGTCCACCACTAGTGTTAAGAAAGTTGAACAGTGCTCTTTTGTGTGGATCAGTATCAGATGTGATGAACGTTTCTGAAGAAATTGAGGTTAGTTACTTTGGTCCTGAGCAAGACAGTGCAGAAACCGATAAATTAATAGAAGGAAATATGGAAGAGAATGTACAATATTCTAATACAAAACATTTTGAGCAAGAAATTACAAAGTTGGAGAGAATTGTTTTGATTTGGGTTCTGATACACGTATTTGTAAATATTGTTACAACAAAGTAGACGTGAACAAAATGCCTGCTAGAACAGTGCATAATAATCTTGAGTTGGTAAATATTCCTTCTGAACTGATAGATTTAAATACGTAGGAGTCTATTCTCATTCAATGTTTGCATCCATTTCATGCTATTGTTCGTATGGAGACTAAGGCAGGGAAATTGCCTCCTTCAGATTTACAGAGAGGATTAAAGGGAAGAGTTGTATATTTGCCTCTAGATTTAAAGAAAAATATGAAAACAATTGGTGTAGAAAATGTAGAAGATGAACCTCTAGTTATTCTAGTAAATGACTTTCCGATTAAGAGTAAGAAAAGCTGGCAAGAATTAGTGGATGTTAGGAAAGTGAAGAAGGCAATGTTGTATCTGGTAAAAAATAATCAGTATTATAAAAATGTGTATGTGGGAGATGAAGAAATAACTGTAAAAGAAGATACTGACTCGTCAACTGGACACATTGAAAAAGTGGATATGTCAAGAACTGAAGAAATCTATGAACATTACAGTGTTCATGGGCTTCATTCCAAAGAAGTGATGGGGAATACTATTGAGTTATTCCAAATGAAAGAAGCAAAGGGAACTCCCATGAGTGTATGGGAAGAAACCTTGGAAGCTTGTTGTTTCCCTCAGTTGTTTCGAACAGGAAAGGAGGACGATATGATGAACGACCTGTGCATTCCTGCATCTGAATACCGGACATTAAGATTGTATGCAGAAGATCCAAGATTTCGACAATGTATTCAGTATATGTTTCATCTTTTGTTTGAGAGTGACTTGTCTGGACTTTCTTATGCAGTCAACCATAAATTGAAAACAGGTGTTCATCTACAAGATGTTTCGGCAAAGGAATTTATGGATAAAGTACACCAGACAGATGACGTTTTGGAATCTCAACTGATTAATCTCATTGCATGTCAGCGTGGTACTAATGAGTACTGGTACTTTCGTCATGGAGAACTTAAATGTATGCTACGTAACTTAGGAACTCATACATGGTTCCTTACTCTAAGCTGTGCTGAATATGCTTGGGATGATTTACTTCAATTTCTTTGAGAGGCAAATGCAAATATAGCAAATATTGAATACAAGACACCTGGAGAATTGTGCTCTTTGGATCCAGTTAATGTATGCAGATATTTCAATCATAGATTTGAAGCTATGATGTCTTTTATCAGCATTAAAATAAATCCTCCTCTTGGAGAGGTTGTGGATTTATTTTGGAGAAAGGAGTATCAAGCAAGAGGTGGTCCTCACATCCATATGCTAATATGGATGAAAGATGCCCCCAAATTTGGAACAGATTTGGATGATACTGTGTTGTCTTTTATTAAAGAATATGCTACATGTGCTATACCCAAAAGCACTGAAGGAAAGAACTTAAGACAACAAGTCCTACGATTCCAAAGCCATCGTTGTGGGAAGTACTGTCATAGAAAGTACAAGTCAAAGGAAAAGTTTTATACCAAATGTTGTTTTCGTTTTCCCCGTCCTGTAATATCCAAAGGAAGAGTAAACAGTTTTATGTAAGCTATTCGACATACCTTGACAAGAAAGTCTCCAAAGAATACCTATAATTTGAGAAGAAGTGAAGAGTCAAAATATATAAATGATTATAATCAAGTTATTCTGTCCATGTGGAATGCTAACATGGATATTCAATATGTTGCAGACAATTCCATTGCTGTTGCTCAATATGTAACATCCTACATAACAAAATCAGAAAAGACGGAATTGAAGGAAATGTGGGGAGAGATTGCCCACGAGAAATGATACAGTTACTGTTTGAAGATGTTATCTCATCGAGAAATCGGAGCGTATGAATGCTCAGATCGCTTATCATCTGCAAGTCTATACTCCAAATCTAGAAGAATCATTTGGGTGAGTCTAGGTCTTGCTGCAACACGAAATCAAGTACTTAAATCTGTACAAGAAATTGAATATTTAGCTGAAAAAGGGCCAGAAAGTACGGATATTGGGAAAACAAATATGTTGGATACATATTATCCAAATAGAAGTGATCATCTTGAGAACGTTTGTCTCTGTGAAGTGCTGCAAAACTACACTTTTAAACAGAATATTACAGAAAACATCAATAATGGAATATATGCTGTGATTGGTTCTGAAGGATGTTTGGTCAAACAAAGAAAAGGACATTTGATTAATCACCGAAAACTGAGTTGCGATACTCCTGACAAAAGGGAATATTACTATTTAGCTCCTTTGCAACTCTTCAAGCCATGGTGTTCAGAATTGGAATTACTTGGAGATTTTCCGAGCTATGAAGATTCGTTCAACACAACTAAAGATACTGTAGAATGTCCTGTTTTTGCTAATTATGTGAAATTGAGCAAGAAGCTACAATTGCAGCTGAGATTGCTAGAAACATTCTCAAGACAGTCAAACTTCTGCTCTATTGAGTCAGGATACACTTGGAGAACCAATTGTTCAAAATGAAGGAGCAATTGCAATGCATGAGGTGGAAACAGCAATGTATCAAGTTCAAGAAGATGCTATGGACTTAGCAAACTTGGAGGAGCAACTAAATCTTGAACAGAAAGAAATATATCAACAAGTGAAAGAACAGATTGAACATGGGTTACTTCATAAAAAGAAAGAGTGCACCTGTACTATGTTTCAACCAATCCAAATGTATATGAGTGGACAAGCTGGAACAGGAAAACGTTTCTTAATTAAAGTAATGACCAGTTACCTACAGAAAAGAACTCAGTCTCATTTGTCTTGTGTTGTAACTGCTCCAACTGGGTTGGCAGCACACAACATTAAAGGAATTACATTGCATCGTTCACTTATGCTGCCTGTGGAGCATGAAAACAAATTGGAATATCACAAGTTATCTTGAGAAGCTTGTTGTGAAGTTTCAAGAGTGCTTAAGAAAATGAAACTTCTGATTATTGATGAGGTAAGCATGGTCTCAAATTTAATGCTTGCTTTTGTGCATTTACAAATGTAGCAAATTCCTAAAGCAGACTATTATGTGTTGTTTGGAGGAAAATATGTCATCGTTTTTGGAGATCTACTACAACTTACTCCTGTAAAAGGACAACTAGTATTTAAAACCCTTGTGCATGAAGATACCAGAAAGGCTTTGGGTAGCATTGGAAATGTTAATATTTGGTCATATTTTGAATATAAGGAACTTATCACAAATATGCGACAGGCAAATGATGCTGATTATGGAACTATTCTTCAAGATATAAGAATTGGAAAAGTGACTGAACATGGCAAACAAGCTTTTTTCAGAGATGATTACTTTCCAATTTGTTTCCAAATGAAAATATCGTTCCTGAGAAAATATATATGAGAATTGCAGAAAACAAATCTGTAATATGCTTAATGCCAACACTGGGTGAATGTTATATATTCAATGAAGAAATTTTAAAGTAGGAAAATGAAGAAATTTAAAATTGGAAGCTATTGATAAAATATAACATGAAGGAATCACTATTATTTTGACAGAAAAGTTGAAGAGAAAATTGGATTCTTTAGAGAAATCGATATCTAAAACTGCTGGTTTAGAAAGGAATCTATATGCATGTATAAACTGTCGGGTAATTTTACAACATAATTTAAATGTGGAAAAAGGTTTAGTAAATGGAGTAATGGGTAAAGTTGTTGATTTCATTAATTATCTAAATAGAGATGGTATTGAATTTTTGAAAATTAAATTTGATCAAATTGAAGAAGTACAACAATTTAGGCGTGTTCAGCTCGGTTTTTGCTTGTAAAAGATTTGTATGTTCATAGAAAATAGTGTCCGGTTTCTTTGGCGTAAGCGGTGACCATTCCTAAATCTCAAGGTTTAACTGTAGATAGTGCTTTGGTGAATATTGAAAGTACCGTGTTTAAAGAGGGTACGGCATATGTTGCTTTGTCTCGGGTCAGAACTTTATCTGGATTGTACTTGATTGATTTTGAAGAGAGAAAGATTAATGCAGATGCAAATTGTGTGAAAGAGTATAATAGGTTAAGAAGAGAATATGCTCCCAATTTAGGTCACTATCCAGTATTTGAAAAGCGTGTGGTAGGTTGAAAAAGAAGATATGAGAATATCTGTAGTGAAGGTATAGAGAAAGAAAAAAAACAATATAAAGTTGTGATTGCAAGCAAAAAGAAAAAGGAAACTGTTGAAGAGATTGTTAGTTATCAGTTTGAAAATAGTTCTGGTGTCAACTGTAATGCTAATGTAGTTGTAAATGTTGTCTTTTTTCTTGAAAGGTTGCAACAGCAAATTGTTGAGAATCAGGAAAAAAGATTTTGTTCATTGTTGTATTTTGTTTATGAGAAATGTAGTAGTGATAAAAGTAAAATACAATGTGTTTCTGATATTCAAAATTTATTGGACATATGTTCTGGTTGTACTGAATTTACGCAGAATATTCAGCAAGGTTGTCAGGAATTTCTTATGTATATGCTTGATGTATTGGAACATGAAGGTATAGATATTGAAAATCTTTTTGGCCTTTCTTACAAATGGCAACATGAGTGTGAAAATTGTTTGTTTACATGTAGCACTAACATAGACTTTATATATTTGACTTTACCAGACTGTGAATCAGTGTCTTTTAACAACCTAGGGACCGAATATGATTGCGGTTAATCCGCATCCTCCGGGCCGTCGGAAGTCACCGCCGGTCCAGAGGATGCGGATCAACCGCTGCGGACTGAAAAAAGACCCCCCGCCAGATTAGGATGGCTGGGGGCTCTTTTTTCCATCTGCCGCTTTTCCGCCGCGGTCTCCTTCCAACCGCGGCGGAAAAGCTCTAACATGGCTGGCGGTGTCTATCAGCCACTGCCAGACATTTTAGGATGTCAGCGGTCCTATGCCTTTCCACGGCGACATTTCCGCCGTGGAAAGGCATACGGTCTTTTCTTTGGGGCCCGTTGCGGGCCCCAGGATGAAGGGGGGGTGGGGGTGCACATGGGGGTACCTATGGTACCCCCCTGCATTTGCATGCACGAAGCGGCAGGCACTGCGCGGTGCCTGCCGCTTTGTGCATGCAAATGCACTGCTTGCATTTTTAACATTGCTGCGGGTGCTGCTTCAAGCAGCACCCGCCGCAATGTTAAACATACAGGATGTGACCGCCAGCGTGGCGGTCACATCCTAATTAGCACGGAGGGACCGCTGCAGCACCTGCGGACGGTCCCTCCTCCTCTGGGGTGGCAGACGTACGCAGGTCCGTCTGCCATCCTAATAGGCCCCTTAGTTAGAGGAGCAACTCAAAACATGGAGTGTAGCCAATGTAAATCAGAAATATCATCAAGATTATTTATACAAAAATATGGACAGTATGTAATTTTAATGTTGCAACATTGTACAGCTGATGGAAGACAATTGGAAACTTTAGTTAAAAATGTTGTAGCTACTCAAGTATCAATATCAGGAAGAACTTCTGCGGCTGTAGCAATTATTTTTCACGATGGTGCTTCTACAACATCTGGACACTATACAGCTTATTTAAAATGTGATAAAGGTTGGACACATTGCAATGATACTCATCTGGTTTTTAAACAACGTTTGCCTACAGAATTACCAAATTCTTACCTAATATTCTTAAAGCCAAAGTTTTAGGAATAAAATTTGGCATTTCAGCATTACTCTTGGACAACTTCAAAACAAAGGATTTCACGAATACTATTTGGCCTTGAGGAAAAGTATCTAAAACAATGAAAAACTTTTTGTTGTATATTTTGTCAGCATATATTTCTAAACAATATTATTTACAGTGTTTGTGAAAATTAATAATTGTGTTTTGTTAATTTATCATTGTTTGATTTGTTTCATATTTAGGTAAGAAATTGCTCTTAGAAAAAAAACATTTAACATATGTTTTATTTCTATTTTTTAGATTGTTATTGAGAAAGTTGAATGGTTTTTTTAAGATAATCTTATTGCTTGTCTTTTTTTTGGCCCGCTGTTATGTGAAAAGTGCAAATCAAATCACTATTTCTAGTGAAATTCAATATATTCTAAGAACAGCAAAAAAGGCAAATGAAATGTTTTACAAATTATTCTGTGTTGTAAAATATATATTGTAACTGCATTTTTCTTGTCTTCCACAGATGCAAATTTTATAATACATCGTTTTTTTATTATTTATTACTTTTAAGGTAAGTATAAGTAACTATAAAAAATGGTCAATGGGCTGTGCTTCTACACAGCTGAAGAAACAAGAGATGGACGGAGTACATATGTGTGTAAAGATGGTTTGTATCTTTTAAAGATATATGATAAAGTTAATATGCATACTGAGTGTCACTGGGGACTCACCATCTCAGAAGATATCGTCAAAAAGTGCATGGAGTTTTATTACAGAGATGTATAAAATAGGGCATGGCTTCAGAACAGTTCTCTGAAACGCACCTGTATGGTATTCAATAGAAAGACATGGTTTGCTGGTACAGACCAGGGACTTTCATGATTAAAAGAGACCAAATTGCTCAACATAAAATACATCACAGAGTGTGTTTTCAAATAGTGTTTTCATATTTACAAGGACAGGATAAGTTACTGTGTGTAGCTTTTCTTCTATATATAAATATGTCCTAATCATACACAATACTTTGTGTTGAAGGGGAATTCTATAGGTGTTGCTGTGAGTATTTTGGACATATATAAGCAATGACTAGTTTCTAATTTTGTTAAAAGTTGAGTACTGGATAGGTATTTAAGGATTGATTTGTGTGAAAATACATGAAGTATTCAAAAACTAGAATGGTACCTAAATACACACAGATTCACAGTGTTATTCTAGACAAGCAACAGTATCCCTTGCATTTTACTAAAATACATTTACTAGTTTGGAAGGGGTAAGGTGAATAGAAATATTCTACATTTTTAGTACTGAATTTTAGTATAAGAGCCTGAGTAATTTTCCATACTCATAAGGAGTGACAAGTTTTGAATCTACGAAAAGTTAAAAACAGGATATCGTTATAAGCAGTTATATTTATATAATATTATGAACTACTAAAACTCTACTAATGGAATGTTATAGACAACTGTATTTACATTATATTTTTTTGGGTCAATATAGATGTTGAACCTCCTTTTGTATTATGTACTAAGAAAACTGTTAAAGTGATATGTTTATGTTTTTGTGCTAGGACCTAGAACATAACAGATTTGTTATGGATAAAGAGGGCAATATTACAGGAGAGACAATAAAAATAAGCAACAGTTTAATTGAACTACAAATCATTCTTCAACAGAAAACAAGAGTGATTCAGAGGACATCAGTACTGCAGATGTCACCTGTGAATTTGAAAATGAAAGCAATGATGCTGATTTTTTGGAAGCACTGGATGATGTAGAGTTATTGGAAGCTATAAACTCTGAAATGGCAAACCAACAGTATGATCTGGAAGAAGTACCAGATGAAGTCCTTTTAGAAGCTGTGCTAAAATATGAGATGTCTGAAGAATAATTTCACTGTTTAATAATAATACATTATGGACTATATAAAGAGATGCTGTGTATCTTTTTTATGTGGAATTAAAATGTAGCTTAAGATCATGATAGTTTAAATTTTAATTAATTAATTACTTTTAATTTAAATCTAAATTTAAAATCATCCTGTGGCAACAATATATCACTTTTTGTAATACAGTTATAGTACAAGATTGTGTTTTATATTTGCAATCACAGGAACAGATACTCTGTATACATTTTCTTCTCCATGTAAATAGAACATCATACACACCACTATGCATTGACGGGACATTCTATATGTGTTGCTGTGTGTATTTGCACATAACACTTATACAACAAGGCAAATCAGAAATAATACATTTGAAAATGTGTGTGAATGGTGCACCATTCTGCAGTTGGTGTAGCAAGGTAGAATAGTGAGCTCGGCTTTAGTACATGCACTGCTTCAAACGCTTATCCAGTATGTATGCAGTTCTGCAACTATCTACACACTTCTGTTTCACACCTTCAATTTCCCAGTCTGTATCCTAACACTTCCATGAAACACTCTGCCATTGCCTTTGCACTGTTGTAGTGACCCATTCAGCGGTATGTACCAATCATTCAGTGTGCTAAAACTAAGCACTTATAGATTCACTCAGACACTCTCCTTACAGTACTGTAATCATTCACTCAGTACCGAAGTACTCATGTGGCGAAGTAGGCCTTAGGACAAGGACTGCTTCAAACCTGTATGCTGTATGCATGCAGTCTTCTAATTACCTGCACACTTGTCTTTCACATCTTCAATTCTCCACTCTGTATCCTTACACTTCCACCAAAACACTCTGTCACTGCTGTTGCACTATTGTAGTGACCTGTTCAGCAGTATGTGCTAATGCTGTCACTGCGGTAAAACTCAAGCACTTCAGTCAGGCACTGTGCTTGCACAACTGTTCTCATTCAGTCAGCACCCAAGTACTCATACAGCAAAGTAGGCCTTAGAACATGGACTGCTTGAAACACCTATACACTATGCATACAGTTTTCTATCCACCTCCACACTTGTCTTTCACATCTTCAATTCCCCAGTCTGCAAGGAACTTGGCGTGTGGATTTTCGGAACGCCGACTGGGGTTATCGGGACCCAGCCTGAAAGGTGACTACCTCAGAGTAACCCTGAAATTTTCACCTACCGAAGACCTAGGAGTAGGACTACCTAACGGTGCATACTCTACACGTTATACTATTAAGGCTACTACCTCTAAGCGACTTATTCAACAAATGTGAAGCTAGGCAGAAGAAATAGGACCATTTCCATTGTGAGGAATTCGCTCGTCTATATAGTAAGGCAGCTATTATTTTCGCACGGTTCGCAGAGATATATAGGAGAGATTATTCGATAAATATTCACTCTCACTTGGATCTACCTTATCCATGACTACCTGCATAGAGGGAATATATATACTTTAACCTGAGGTTCTGCCTGGATATATATACACGTGTGACGACACCTTGTGTGCCCTGAAGAAGTTCCGCTTGACGGAACGAAACGCGTTGGCTGATCTCTTAAATGGACAATTAAAACAACTTTGAACTTCTTTTGCAATTACGATTCAGCGTTCATTTATTTTGGACAGTCTTTGATTACGAACTTTGTCACCCACGCATAGTGGAGACTAAAAACTCTTAAGCGGTGCTTTTTCAAGTTTGATATTAGTATTGATTTTTCCCAAGGCTTTGGGATATACTTTCAGGACAGGGAGTATTTGAAAATTTGCACGCTATTCTAATGGAAATCATATACAATTATTGGTGATATGTGGGTTGGTGCTTTGAGTACATAAGAGTGGTCCACTGTCCATATTGTGTTGTACCCAAGTACTCATAGAGCCAAGTAGGCCTTAGAACATGAACTGCTTCAAACCCTCATACACTATTTATGTAGGTGTTCTATCCACCTGCATACTTGTCTTTAACATGTTCAATTCCCCAGTCTGTATCCTTACAGTTCCACTAAATACTCTGTCATTGCCCTTGCACTGTTGTAGTGACTAATTCAGTGGTATGCACTAATCTATTTACTGCACTAAAACTCAAGCCCTTATATATTCTCTTAGACACTCTCCTTACAGTACTCTAATCATTTAGTCAGTCCACAAGTACTCATGCAGTGAAGTAGGCCTTAGGACAATGATTGCTTCAAATCTCTTTGCAATATACAAGCAGTCTTGAATCCACCTGCACACTTGTCTTTCACATCTTCAATTCTCCACTCTGTATCCTTACACTTACACTAAACAGTCTGTCACTGCTGTTGCAGTATTGTAGAGACCAATTCAGCAGGATGTGCTTATCCATTCACTGCCCTAAAACTCAAGCACTTATAAATTCAGTCAGGCACTGTCCTTGCAAAACTGTAATCATTCAGTCAGTACCCAAGTACTCATGCAATAAAGTAGGCCTTATAACATGGACTGCTTTAAACCCTATGCACTTTGCATGCAGTCTTCTACCCACCTGCATACTTGTCTTTCACAACTTCAATTACCCCATCTGTATCCTTACTCTTCCACCAAGCACTCTGTCACAGCTGTTCCACTGTTTTAGTGACCCATTCAGCAGTATTTACTAATCCATTCCCTTCGCCAGTACTGAAACAGTTATAAATTCAGTTAGGCCTTAGGACATGGACTGCTTCAAACCCCTATGCACTATCCATGCAGTCTTGTATCCACCTGCTCACTTGTCTTTCACACCTTCAATGACCCAGTCTGTATCCTTACACTTTCACCAAGCACTCTGGCACTGCTGTTGCACTGTTGTAGTGACCCAGTCATCAGTTTGTACTAATCCATTCACTGCATTAAAACACAAACACTTATAAATTCACCAAGGCAGTTTCACCCGCAGTGCAGAGGGAATCATAGACTTGTAACATATTTATGTACATATGTTACATTCATGTGCTTCGGAAGTACTACAGTATACTCAAAGTAAACACCTTTTATTTATTTATTTATTTATTTATTTATTTATTTATTTGCTTCTATAGCGCAAGAATCGAGCCCGGTTGGGTTATCTCCGCGCTTTGACTGCAGCAACAGGTGGCGAGAGCTACTTTACAGATAGCCTTAGAGTACAGAAGGGGACAGCCATTAGTTATATCTCCATAAACAAATTAGTTTTTAACATTTTCCTAAATGTAAGGTGATTGGAGGTCTGTCTGAGGATAAGCGGCAGGTTATTCCATAAAGTCGGCCCCACTGAGGAGAGGGCTCGGCCGCCTTGTCTGGTCTTTTTAATTAAAGGTGGTTTAAGCAGGAGTTGGTTACTTGACCGTAGATCTCGTTCCGGTTTGTAAGGCTGTAGTAGTTGAGCTAGGTAGTTGGGGCCGTTTCCAAGTAGACATTTGTGGACAGTACAGCAGATTTTAAATTTAACCCGTTGGCGTATTGGGAGCCAATGTAGTTCTCTCAACAGGGGTCCAGAAGATGTTCTTGGGGGGGCATTCAGAATCAGTCTGGCCGCCGTGTTCTGGACCACCTGCAGTCGATTGATGGCATCCTCATTGGCTTGTATGAGAAGCCCATTGCAATAGTCAAGGCGACTTATTACAAGGGCCTGGACCAGGGTCTTTCTGTAGGTGTCCGGTAAAAGAGGAAAAACTCGCCTGAGTAGTCCAATGGTATGAAAACAGGCTCCTGCAATTACATTTGCGTGTTCTTTTAGGGTTAAGTTTTGGTCCAGTTTCACACCCAGATTTTTGATAGTTGGTTTTGGGGAGGGTACAGGTCCCAAATCCTGGGGCCACCAGTCAGGAGACCAGAGCATGCTAGCTTTCCCAAAGAGCATCACTTCTGTCTTCCCGACATTACACTGGAGGTAATTGGAGGCCATCCAGTTGGAGATGGCCCTCATACCTTCCGCAAAGTTTTCCCTAACATTAGCGTTAGGGGCATGAAAAGGGTAGAGGAGTTGGGTGTCGTCGGCGTACGACACTGGTGTGAATCCGTACTTCCTCACAATCTCAGCAAGGGGGGCCACATACACATTAAATAATGTGGGGCTTAGGCATGAGCCCTGTGGCACCCCCTTAGTGAGCGCCCTGGAGATGGAATGATAGGGGCCCAGGCTGACAGATTGTGAGCGGCCAGTGAGGAAACTTTCCAGCCATGCAAGCGCCTGACCTCTAATGCCCACTCCTTGTAGTCGGTTCAACAGGATTTTATGTGATACAGTGTCAAAAGCAGCTGACAGCTCTAACAGCACCAGAATCATCGAGCCTCCTCTATCCTGTGACATCTTGATGTTATCGGTCACGGAGAGGAGTGCAGATTCGGTGCTGTAGTTGGGCCTGAACCCAGATTGAGATTGGTCCAGGCCCCATGTCGCTTCTATGAAACTGGAGATCTGGGTGTTAACAAATTTCTCAGCCAACTTGGTCAGGAGGGGCAAAAGAGAGATGGGGCGAAGGTTGGAGAGTTCCGTCCAGGGAGAGGTGGTATTTTTGCGTATCGGATTCACAACTGCCTCTTTCCACTGTTGCGGGAGTTTACCTTCTTTGAAGGAGAGATTGAGGACCTTATAGAGTAATGCTGTAGCACCTCCTTATAGTTCTGCACTTTCACATTTACCATACACTACCAATGTATTCTTTCATTAATTTATGTAGTACACATTCATTCACAAAAACTTTTACACACTATCATACTAATATAGCTCTTTTTTGACCAGTGAAGTTAGTTCTTAAAAGAACTTTTTTTTGTCTTTTTGTAGTTTTGCATTTTCTTTGAACAATTTTTGTTGTTGTTTTTTTTCAAAGGAAAAAAGGGAACTGTACAAATAAGCAAAACAAAATTAACGGTGGGAGCAACGGTGGTCTTGCTTCTGCCTGCAAATTAAATCTATGAAATGTTCTCCATAACATAATGTTTCTTTGCAAAATTTTCATAACATGATGAGGTCTGCAAAATATAGACGAAAGTCTGGATGTGGACTTGATGGTCCTCCAGATGTGCTCGGTTGAGGTGCTAGAGTCTCCTCTCTAAGTCTGCTGCATGCAGCACGAGCATAGTTCAGTGGATGTAGATTTTTCACGTGTTTCACCATGACCGCAGCTCCAAAGGTGTAGTGTTTCCCAGGATTCCCTAGAGACAGCACTGCTGAACCCACCTTGCTGGTAACTTTAGCTGCGTTAACTTTTTTCTCCTTCCCGAAAGGAAAAACATTTCCAAATAATTGCCTCCTTCCTCTTCGGGGCTGGGTCTTCTGCCACAAATTTTTCTTCAAAAGAGTGTTCTGACATATCTTCACTTTGCTGTGCAGCCATAATGAAGATGTATTGAAGAAAGAGCTCGTTCTCATAAAGATGTTTCTTCAGTGAAGGCCAAAGAAGAATGATTAAAATGGGTGGGATCCTTCAACAGTTAGAATAGGAAGTGTTATGAACCAATCAAATCTGTTGTTTTGAAGTCACATGGGGTACGCGTAGGGTGCGCTTATGATGCCGGTACGTACGACGTACCCCCGGGATTCGCCTAATTGCTTTTAAATGTAATATACGCTTATTAAAGCTAAATAAATACTATTTTTATGATTACCTCAGATAATGTCTTGCCTTAATATTTACATTAAATATATAGATATATCTTTTTAAACATTAAAAATCTTTGCGGGGTAAGCGTACCGTGCTCCATACAAACGTACATGATGTCACACGGAAGCACTGATGGGAAGCGTAACGTCAAAACGTACTTCTAACGTATGGCCGGTTACACATATAGTACAATTAGAGATGCGCAGGAGTGTGCGAGGACGGTATGCGTACCCTTTGTTTACCACAAAAAAATTCAAAAAATATATATAGAAATTAATTTTAATATATTGAAAAAAATATAAAATAAAAAAAACATTTTTGAATTTGGTTTTTTATTATTTTACATTAAAAATATGTAATGTGATTTAAAAAATAAAAAAGCTAAAAATAATTATTATAAAACATTTACTAAATTAGTGTAAAAAAAATAACAATTAATACATTTACAACTTGGCATTCACAAAACCTATGAAATTCACTGAAAAAACAATAGGTTTTAGGCTCGTTATAGTTAGGAATTAGCATTTAAAAAACCTTGAAAATTCACTGAAAAAAACATAGGTTTCAGCCACGTTATAGTTAGGATTTAGCATTTAAAATACCATTGAAATTCACTGGAAGAACCATAGGCTTCAGGCACGTTATAGTTAGCTGGACCTTCCACTCATACAAAACCATAGAAATTCCACTGTTATAGTTACTTGACCTAACCATTACTCGTGCCCCTGTAATGCACTGCTGATGACAGCACATATTGCATCATTCATGAAATGGTCAGTGACATCACTGATGACAACACTGATGACATCCCAAATGACATCACTGATGACAGCATCCACATGACAACTGAGGCACCTCCTCACACCCTAATATAACCTTTGATACACCTCTTGTAAAATACAGAGTTCCATTTTCAAAACCATTGTGACACCAACACCAGTTACTACAAATGCATTCACTAATTCCTAGGTCTACAGACACATGCACTCATTCACCCATACAACCATTCATACATGTAGTCACTGATCAATACAATACTATCATATGCACTCATACAGCTATACAGACACTGACACACCACCATTCATCCTACTCACTCATGCACTCATCATAGTCAGTCATGGAAAGAATGAATCATAGTTCCATTTACTCACCTACACAGTTATACACATACCACCTCATTTATTCATACAGATACTAACGCATACTTACTCTCTTATCTAATCACTAATACAAGTATACACTGATCCATACAGCCAGTCTCATAATCACTGACCTTCACATATAGTCATTTAAATACTCCAAATCTCACATACACTGCCTTTTACATATGTAGTTACTTGGACATGTACCACTGAGACATCCAACCTTTCACCAACACATCCATACACACACTCACCAGCCCATACAGCTGTTTCCACATGCACTCTTAAACGTTTACACTCAGTGAATAAACAACTCACACATCTATGCACTGAGTCAAACATCTCCCAACCACCCCTACACACACTCAGTCTTCCATATAAATACTCAGGCAACCAATCAATAACCCATACAGACACTCATGTAGCTCCTGACCAACACATGCAGCAGCTTACACAAAAACAGACATACTGATACAGACATTCAGACCGTTTAGTCACTAACCCATACATTCAGTAAGACACTTTTAATCACTCCCTTACACAGTCAGACACGCACCTACTAAATCCAACATCCAGACACTTACACATCCAGTTATTCTTCAATACACCTTGACATATATATATAAAACATATTTAAACTTTACAGAAACACACATTCACTGGATGATGTCATCAGTGATGTCATCAGTGATCTCACTGACCATGTCCTGAATGATGTAATATGTGACGTCATCAGCAGTACATTGCAGTGGCACAAGTTATAGTTAGCTCAACTAACTTTAATGGTGGAATTTCTATGGTTTGTATGAGTGAAATGTCCAGCTAAATATAACCTCCCTGAAACCTATGTTTTTTTCAGTGAATATTTATATATATATGACCAAGGCGAGTATTTCGCCGAAACGGGTTGGGGTTTTGCTCCATTGACCGTTTTTCACATGCTGCAATGAATGAATAAACTTTCTGTGGACTGTGCATTGATGATTGGAGTGATCTTTATACTATTGGAGCAGAGTGCATCTGTGCAGTTCTGGCTGCGCGTTGTGAAACTGAATATATATATTCAGTTTCACACATATATATATATATATATATATATATTAATTTTAAAGTTCCAAGCTAGAAGGTGCTCTCAGTCCGCAAAACAACACGACACCGCTGTAGTCTTCAAGGGTGTTTATTTAACTAACAACATGTTTCGGCTGTGGACAGCCTTGTTCACGTTAGTTTGAAAGGCAGTTTTCGCAGTAAATAAAGTGTCCGGAAGCATAATCATAGAAATAGGACTTGAAACCAGAAATCATAAATTGCAAGATAAAACAATTTACATCAAACATGATTATGCAGAAAGTCAATTTCTTATTTCAAGCATGGCCCGAAATTAAATTAAACAGTTCAAAACTAAAATTCGTACATATAGTAAAATACTTTGCGAATGTCGGGAATACATACTTGTCCCGTGATAAGAATATACTGTTGAAATCACAGATTTTGAACATAACCCATTGTCAAATTTGCCCAAATAGTACACATGCATTTACAAAGTTTCTCCCGCCATGGTTGTAGTTTAATACGGGCTGCATGGACTACATGTTGCTAAGCCAACCAATCGTTAGCGGGAAGTTAAAGTGAGCGCAACACATCATAGGGGACAAGTGGCAAATACTAATTATCTGAGACACAGAGAAAACTGCAGCCGTGGTGAGCAAAGCGAAGCACTGTAAGGGTATACAATGTCGCAGCCAGTGTCAGAATTAGTCAAAATATCCTGAGCATGAATACATTGTGTCTCTTGATGTATAGTCCAAAAGCAACCTAGGGCAGTGTGCTTTCATCACTAGCAACCAATATATTATAGACATAATATAAACCAAACGTTCCAAAATAAGAACTTGCACATGGGTTACGAATGTAAAAAAGTATGCTGCTGGTGCAGTATGACCAATGCTCAATATCGGTAAAATACCAAGGGACAAGAGAGGTCCTGATCATGTGCTATGTTGTTAAAATACCAAAACACCAAAATGAGAACTTGCACATGGGTTGGGTATGCAAAAGGGGATGCCTCTGGTGCAGTATCTCCAATGCTCTATGTCAGTAAAATACCAAGGGGCAAAAGAGGTCCTGTTCATGTGCTATGTTGGTAGAATACCAGAGCACAACAATGCGGGCAAAGACAAATAAATTATGTCCATTTATTATCACCATGGACTTGTTACCTTGAACTCATAATTTATTTGTCCATAAGGGGGACGTAGACCCCACCTGACTCCCTAGGTTTGATGTGGGGGCTATAAAAGGGCTCCACGGAGAAAATAAAAAATCGATTTTTGCGGGGGGAGCGCCCGGTACGCGCACCGGGGAGCGGACCGGGGAGCATAGTATGGGGAAAACCCAGTTTATTCACTGCGTCACCTCTACGACCCTTTCTTGCGTCAATACTCCCCTTTTGCATACATTACACCTGACGTAGGTATAATGTGGCGCAGGGGTTTACAAAGTGACGCATCTACCTAGATGCGTCACTTTGTAAATATAACTCAATAAGGTGCATGTTTAACAGCACTGGTGCGTCACAAAAAGTGACATACCAGTGGCGTAAAAGTGAGGCATGGCCTCATAAATGAGGCCTTCAGTCTTCTACTCATGCGTCATATTAAATATATGACGTATTATGTCGCAAGTACTTACAGATACGTCAGTATTTCAGATGTATCTGTAAGCGCAAAAGTGATGCATTGCTGGAGTGCATCACAAAAATGATGCAACTCCAGCAATGTATGTTTAACGCTGCTGATGCATCACAAAAAGTGACGTACCGGTGGCGTAAAAGTACAAAGTGACGCATCTACCTAGATGCGTCACTTTGTAAATATGACTCAATAAGGTGCATTTTTAACAGCACTGGTGCGTCACAAAAAAGTGACGTACCGGTGGCGTAAAAGTGACGCATGGCCTTATAAATGAGGCCTTCAGTCTTCTACTCATGCGTCACATTAAATATATGATGTATTATGTCGCAAGTCCTTACAGATACGTCAGTATTTCAGACGTATCTGTAAGCGCAAAAGTGATGCATTGCTGGAGTGCATCACAAAAATGATGCAACTCCAGCAATGTATCTTTTCTTACCCTTCCACACCCATGTTCCTTTTCTACATTTTCTTTAAATATCTACATTCCCCATGTTCACTCTCCTTCTCCTTACTTTCCTTCCCAAACACTCACCTTCTTTCAGTCCCCCTACTTCACTTCCTTTCTCCTCTCATACCTTTCTGTTCTTTCTTACTCATTTTCCTTTCCTTTATCAATGCACTCCACTTAACTTACTCTTTTTCATTTTTTTAAGAATACAGCTCTTTGATGAGAATTGGAGGTAGTTCTAAAATAACTTTTTTTTTTCTTTTTTCTTTTTTAGAACAAAAACAAAAACTGGGAATGGAAACTGCTCAACAGGAGCAAAAAAATAAATAATTAGGGCTGGGAACGGCAGCGATGGTTCTCCAATGATCGAACCATGAGCAGAACACTTTGCTCCCCAAAGCAAAGTAGCTGATCACAGTATCTGCATTTAAGGACGCCTTTGTTAAATGCAGGCTGAATGTTCTGAACCAGCTCTTGTGATCTCCCCCTCACCAATGCTGTTGGTCCTCCGGTTGATGTAGAAGCCCCATCACTGGAAACCTCTTGTGCCAGAGCCCTGACACTTTCCCGGGCAAAATTCTGGGGGTGCCTCCTCTCCACATGGCGAAACATTGTGGAGTCCCAAAAGAATATTTTTTAGTGGGGTCACCCCCTGACAGGACTGTGTGACAGATCCTGCATTCCACTTTTGGAGCATTTACCTTCTTCTGGTCATCAGGTATGGAAAAAAATGTCCAGATGAAATGTTCTTTGACCTTCAGCTGAGGAGGCTTTTCATCATTGAAATCATTGGAGTCATCTTCACTGCTGGATGGTCTGGCAGCCATGATAATCCAAGATATCCAACAAAGAACCGAGAGCAAAAAGGCAGGTCTTTCAGTCACAAAAGTGAAAGAAGAAGTGACGGAAATGGGTGGGGATTTCATTGTTTGTAAAAAAAACTGTTAGCAACCAATATAAAGTGTTATTTTAAGGTCACATGACTTGACGCGCTTACGCTGCGTGCACCGAAGCGCTTCCGGGGGTGCTAACGCGGCGCGAACGTAGGCACTTCCGGGGGCGCATACGCGGCGCGAACGAAGGCGCTTCCGGGGGCGCTTACGCGGCGCGCCTAAGTGACGTTTTGATAGTTTCACGGAAATGCAAAATCATTTTCATATCCTTATTCAAAAAAACTGCTTTTATATGTATAGTACTAAATTTCTTGCGTTATTATTTACTTTTTATTCATATTTTTTTTCACGAACGCAAATAGCGCTCTGGGTGCGCTTTCCGAAGAGCTTACCGGTGCGCGCACCCAGAGCGCCCCAGGAAAAAATGATAAAAATAAATAAATAAATAAAATATTAATATAAAAAATAAAAAATAATAATTAATACTTACACAAAACAGCAAATTTATAAAAAAATCGTAGGTTAGAAACTCTATATGGAAAGGAATTAGCTTTTAAAAAACCTTTGAAATTCACTGAAAAAAACATAGGTTTCACACCAGTTATAGTTAGGAATTAGCATTTAAAAAACCTATTAAATTCACTGAAAAAACCATAGGTTTCACAACAGTTATAGTTAGCTGGAAATTTTACTGACATAAAACCATTGAAATTCCACGTTATAGTTAGTTGGACTCCCTATAACTTGCGCGCCTGCAATGCACTGCTGATGACGTCACATATTACATCACTCTTGACATGGTCAGTGACATCACTCATGACATCACTGATGACACCATCCTTGTGAGAGAGTAACAGACCTCCTTTCAGTGTAATGTAACCCTTGAAACACATATTCAAAAATAGAAACAAAAATGTTCATACAAATAGAGATACCCGTACCAGTTACAACAACCAATCCAGTAATACCACCATCTACATACACATCCACTCATTCACCAACAGTTCTATATAGTAACTCATACATATACTCACTCATTATATGTAGTGATACACATATACATCCTGTTACACACCAACAGTCTTCCAAAAGTTACTCACAAACATACTCACACATGCAAATAAACTATTCAACATCCATTTATTTGCATATACAGCTATACACACACTAGCACATTACTTCTAAGGACACTTACACATACTTACTCTCTTAAATAATCACTTATAGAAAGACATACTTATTTAAACAGGAACTCTTACAATGTCTCACTCTCACATATACTCACTTATAAACATCAATACTCACATATACTAGATTAAAACATATTTAGTTACTCATAAAGACACTAGTGAGGCAGGCATTCACTCACTAACACACTTATATACACACTCATCCACCCATACAGTCCTGCACATATGCTGTCTTCAAAACACATACAAACAGTGAGTCAGTCACCAACCCATGCAGCCACTTATACACAAAGTGAAACACTAATACATATATTTAAATATTTAAAAATTACTTTGCAATATATGTATTCACTAAGATAAACTTAATAAGCCAGTTAACCAATCAATTTTGTATTTAAAAAACATCCATTTACACACGTATTTAAACATTTATTCTTCCATCGACCTTTACAAATACATATATAAAACATATTTATTTTTCGGAAAGACACACATTCACTGGATGGTGTCAACAGTGATGTCATGAGTGATGTCACTGACCATGTCATGAGTGATGTAATATGTGACGTCATCAGTAGTGCATTGCAGGCGCGCAAGTTATATTGAGTCCAACTAACTATAACGTGGAATTTCAATGGTTTTTTGTCAGTAGAATGTCCAGCTAACTATAACTGGTGTGAAACCTATGGTTTATTCAGTGAATATATATATATATATATATATATATATATATATATATATATATATATATATATATATATATATATATATATATATATAAATTCATATCTATATATATATATATATATATATATATATATATATATATATATATATATATATATATATATATATAATTTATATCAATTTTTTTTATTTGCACGTTTTCAAACAATACAAGACAGATCATCCTTTCCCTCTTCCCTACCCCACCCGCCACACACACAGAAATAATATCAAAAGAGCAAAGACCATGCAATTCATGACTATCAGGTAGAGAATATATATACAAAATATGTTACAGAAATCATAAGAACTAGGAGCCAGCCTTCTAAGGGGCCGATTCTGGTTAGACATACCAAAGAAGAGAAGGGAAGAGGTGTGGCGCCACGGCCAGGTCGACTGACACTGGATGATAGGAATCACGTATGCCCTGCACCATGCGACTCTGGGCAATAGCTCGCTTAATCTTCCCAATGGCCCCCAGCACCTTGAGACCCCTTTGGGGGTCATTTGTGCGCTTTTACATTTACATTTACAAAGTCTGCCCAACATCGGTCAGGAACGGGAACTAAACAACTTCTTGTCATTGGTTCCAGACCTGCAAGTAGTATGCATCCAAACTCTGTTAGGTCACAGACCTATACTTAACAATGGGAGCATGCATTCTGAACGGTATGCATGCTTGCATCATTAAGTGCAGAGGTGCAGTTCGTTCCTGCACCCCATGGCAGGCACCCCAAGGTGGCTGCCACTGGGTGTAGGGATGCACAGGGGGGCAATATCGGTGCTCCATAGACTACCATTCTGCAGCCTTGCACTCATGGGGCCCCTGCTGGGGAACCCCAAAGACATTTTCCCACTGCCTTTCTGTGTCGGAAAGGCCGGCACAGAAAGGCAGTGGGAAACTGTCATTGTACTCCTTTGGTCAGAAAGTGCCGGCCATGGAAGTACTGAAGGGTTTCTGATGGCGGACGGGCTCTCCGAGCCCATTGGTAGCCGTCCAGAAAACCGAGTCAAATTCCTTTCTGACTGAGCGCATCAGAATGGCTTGGTTGGAAAGGAATCTGAATGGGCAAGTCCGATTCGGTTAGAATGGCTCCAACCAAGGGTTAGAGCCATTCCCAACTGCATCGGAACCGGGCCCTAATAGTATACAAGACTGTGTAATACACCACTGAACACCTTAACATTTAAAGTACCGAGGGCTAACACAGAGAAAGTTATTAAGCCCTCGCCTTAGAATATAACAAGTTAAAGTATTAACTTTGTTTCCTACCTCGCTAGAGCAGCCAACATTAGCAGCCTATTTCCCTTGCTTTTGACCACCTCTGGCTTAAGTCGCTTTCTCAAGATTTGAAACTGCGAGTAGGTGAGCCAGCCACTACTGAAACAGTGGAGGTTGTGGATCAAGCCATTCCGATGCAATTGCCAGTCTTAAAATCGCCATTACAACTGCAAGGAAATATTCTGTATCCTGCACCTGTTCCTCTCCATGTATCCTAACAGAGCCAATGAAACTTCTATATTCAAATTCCTATAAAAAAAATCTAGCATTTCATTTTTGAGAGGACATAATAAAGTGTAAGTGGCGAACATATGGACTAAATCGACACAGTACAGTGCACAACGCTGCCATCTTGTACCCCATTTCGCAATTCCAGCGGGCGTATAATATAGCTTAAAGTAAGTCTTATAAAACTGTACTTGTAAATTAGCAGACATTAAAACAGTATGGAAGAAGCTAAGAGCTTTTGAGAGATCGGCTTCTGATATTGCAATCTTCTCTTGCCACTTATGGGAGACTTTATCCAGGTTATCTTTTATTTCAATAGATGATATATTGTCTGGATGTTTATATGGGTCTGTGCCTGTAAAATTCCCACTGGTTCTTTCTTATCAAAACCATCAGGCCCGCCGCTTTACGCTGTAAAAAGTCCCCTTCTTTGCAGGTATGAAACAAAATTCCTCAATGGTGGCACCAACTCCGCCTTCAGCTGGCCTAACGTAGCCAGGTGATGCGAAGAAAAAAAGTTACCTACTTTATCTTTACCGGCCAAGGCCCAATTTTGTATATAGCTATTCCTAAGGATACCAGGCAGATTCGAATTGTTCTGGATCGGGGTATAATAGTTCAGTCTGCCTAGGCCCAGCAATTTCTGCACAGCAAACCATACCTTTAAAGTACCTAGGAGGCACTTAAGTTTAAAAAAATTTTTTTTATTAATATTGTTGACATTACAAGTCCAATAAACAATTGTTTATAGAGTGTACTTTTTATTGTAATAGTGCAAACAAATATTGAACTATTCTACCCATCCCCACACCCTTACGGACTCAGTCCTGCCTTGTTATTCATGCTTGAAAGTCAGCACTACAGTATAAACATTTTTACATAATAACACAGTTACATTCCATATCCTTTGTATTATGTAAGGGGCGTACATCGTCCCACGTTTTGCTCAACACATTTTTGTAAGCGACCCGAGTATGTGTGTATGGGTCCTACTATTATGCCTGCACATCTGTAGCTATAAATTCTTCCATCATTGCGTTCCATTCCAGTAAAATAGGTGTCTTACGTAAACTCCTATGTTCCTCCCGCTTAACTTCAGCACCCTCTGCCCTACCCCATCTAACCATTTCATTATACCAATCTAATACTGATGGTGATTTGGCAGTCTTCCATCTCATAGTGATATTTCTCTTAGCTAATATCAGAGCCAGATTTGTAAATTTGCGGGCAGGGCTTCCATTCTTCTTTTGGACCCAATCCTAATAGACAATACTGCAATGACACACTGTTCCTTACCAGGACAACACTTAAACCACACTGTTTGTAGTAACTTGGTTCTAGTTGCCTCCAAAGGCACCCCCAAGCCTCTTGTCCAATTAACAATTCATATAAAGTAGGACTGGATTGTGGGCAATCAATTGATGGAGGTACTGTCATCAACACACGGCTATATTGCAACATCGTGTCATATATTTTAAGGTTCGGGGGCACCCACCATCCTCTCTCTTTTGTAAGTGATAGGTACCATAATGTTATCCTCGGTTTGATGTAGGCAGATATAATCTTTAAAAGATAGAATCAAATGCTTTGAACCAATTATATGAGAAACCCAGTGGAATTGATTTAAAAAAATATATATTTTAGAGAAAAAGATCATTTTGATAAGATAGCTAACAGGGGCTCTAAGTTTAGATCTATGATTTTCTCAACATTAAAAGATAAACAGACAGCTAAATATATTGCTTGATTGATTACTCATTTATCTGTCCATAAAACCTTATCATAACAATTTGAGTTTTCTCTTTATCCAAAGAAAATCAAGAGATATCCCCATAGAGGGAAGCATCCTCCTCTATTATGTTTTTGGCTGTTTCGGGGTTATGGTCACTACTGTGACATCTTCTGCATAAGCTAGAAGTTTAATTTTGAATCCCTGGAAGATTATTGGGGATTGAGATATTTTGAGATATTTTGAGTGATCTTTCTTAAAAACGGATCGATATACAATGCGAACAGAAGTTTGGAGCAGGGACATCCCTGTCGTGTTCCACGGGTAATCGTAACTGGCTCTGTAATATCCCCAGAGATGCAGGCATTTGCGACCAGGTTAAAATATAAAGCTTTTGTACCCTAGATAAATCTTGGGCCAATACCTCTTGCTTGCATAACCTTCCAGAGATAGTGTCAGGAGACCCTAATAAACGCTTTTTTGGCATCAAGGTAAATTAATACTATAGGGTCTCCTGACACTTGTACTGCATCAAAAAGAGATATGAGACGTCTGATATGATCTGCGGTATCCCTCCCAGCAATAAATCCATGTTGTTAGTTGGCAACCAAATTTTATAAAACCTGTGCTAGTTGTGCAGCTAACACTTTTGAGTATATTTTTACTATTATTGGCCGATATGACCCTAACTCCACTGCTGGTTTATTCTTTTTCAGAAAAACTAAAATTTTTGCAGCAGACCACGAGGCCGGAGGAGTGATGTCATCATGTATTTGATAAAAAATGCAATCAACTGATCTTTCAATTTGGAGGCAAATATTCTATCAAATTCAGAGAGGATTGAATCGACTTTTGACGCTTTACCGGAGGGTAAACTTGAAAGGGTAAAAATAATCTTCTCCCATCATAAATCACTTTCTAGGGATTTCCTCTCTGTGAAGCACCATTTATTAGGGACCACCATTCGAAGAAATTCTTCAGCCTGCGACGATCTACTCCTAATATCTGCGGTGTATAACACTTGTTAAAAAGTTTGGAAGGCATTACTGATTTTGTGTGAATCTGAGACTTACCAAAGATTGGGGTAACAAATGTCTCTTATGTCACTGCTAGAGTTTTTCTGCCTTGCTCTGACTGCCAGCTAGTGCCACCTTATTTGCTGCATTCATACATTCTCACTTTCCAGGTTGTATATTTCTCTACTGCACTATTTGCAAAGATTATGTCTATTTCAGCCCTGGCTGTTATTACCCTGACTTGGTCTTCTTTCACATCCCCTCCCTGCTGAATGACCTAATCAAGTTTTCCCCTGTGGCAGCTAAACTGTCTTTTTTGAGCTGCACAATTTGCCTCTAATTGTCTTGCCCCTTAGGCAGGCCTTAACGTATCCCAAAATATGCCCAATGTGACACTACCAGAATTCTCTTTCCAATATTTTGGGATCCACTCGCTGATATGTCTGCAATAGTCTGCATTAGTGAGCAGAGCATGCTCAAAACTCCATGCATTTTGAGTTTTATCCCAAATACCTAGGGATTTCTAATACCAGTGGATTATGATCTCATAGGAACCAAGGGTATTACTCGATTTTAAAAGATGTGAGGTGCCACCTTGAGACAAAAAAGTAGTCCAGAAGGCATGTGTAGAATGTGGAGCAGAAAAATACGTATCACCATGCTCCTCTAGTTTTATTCTGGCCCGGACATCAAAAAGAACATGATATTTTGACTATGCTTCTAGGTGAAGGAAGTGGCCCAAAGTCGGGTCACATGGGTCACTAATAGTCACCTCTCAGCCTTCAATACCGAATAAAGAGTTGGTCAGATAGTAGAGAATACAAACCCATATCTGTTTATTTCAGGTACACTCAGAGTGCAGCCCAGTCTGCCCAGTCACTAGAAGTGCTGCAGAGGGACTGAAATCGACAAACATAAAGATACATTATGTACATTTCGTAACTGGGCTAAGACACGCCCATAGTGGAATTTTCCAGGCAGGTGCTGCAAAACAATGGAATACAAGAAAAAAACAATCTTAGTGCTTGTTGCTTACACAGAGTTACAAAGTCCAAGGTTGTTCCAGTTGGGCCCGTCACCAGACAAGTGGGGGGAGAAGGCCTCTATCTAGTGAGAAAAGTATGCGCTAATGAGAACAGTCTAATCATTAGTGAAGCAAAACCCAACTTTGTAGAAATATAAAACAGCCGAGGCCTTATCTCAGAGATAGCAAAGGATTAGTTTTGATCATAATAAAAAATGGCGTCTAAACAGAAAATGGTGGTGCGAATGCTAACTTACATGGGATAATGTCAAGCAGACACATTTCTATTTTAACATAGGGCTTTAAATACTTTGGGTTTCTGGCAGATGTATGGAAATTGAGCCATTATATTCCAATAACTCAGGAGATTGACAGTCAAGTATTCAGAGTCTATATCTCTATTGCAACTATTGATCTTTTTTTAAGATCATTCAGACCACAAACATTAATGAAGGTGATACATATCTCCTGAATGTCACCCATTAATCTGTTGGTGAAGGAAAAGAGAAAAAACTATCTTACTCCTGATTCTAAACTTAGCAGTGACAGTACTCCCGGGCTTAATCACTCTCCTAAACAATGTCCAGCCTCTACCTGTTTTCTTCCAGAGCATGAGGACCCCACCACCCTCCAATCCCTTTCAACCTCTCCCAACCTCCCTGCCTCCACGAGCACCTCCCTGACCATCACCCAATCAATAGGCTGCCAGGCCTAGTCTGAGTGATGACATCTGAGACCCGGGACCCACTTTTACGCCCCCATCGGAGTAGAACACCCCAATAAATGATCTTATTTTTCCATTTAAATAATACTCTCTTCCGCTTCACAACTTTCCCCCCTCTCTGTTCTTTAGTTGCTTAATGCTCGTCCTCTGTGCTTGCTCATCATTCTCTCAATTCCCCTGTTTGACCAATCAATCAATCAATAGATCACAGCATTTATACAGCGCGCTACTCACCCGGAGGGTCTCAAGGCGCTTGGGGAGGGGGGGGTCCGCTACTGCTCGAACAGCCATGTCTTGAGCTGCTTCCTGAAGGCGAGGTGGTCTTGGGTCAGGTTGATGGTGGGTCGGGAGGGAGTTCCATGTCTTGGCGGCGAGGTAGGAGAAGGATCTTCCTCCTGTGGTGGCTCTTCGGATGTGGGGGACGGCGGCGAGGGCGTAGTTGGTTGATCGAAGCTGGCGTGTGGGAGTGTAGAAGTTGAGGCGGCTGTTGAGGTATCTTGGGCCTTGGTTGTGTAGGGCTTTGTGTGCGTGGGTGAGGAGTCGGAACGTGATTCTCTTGTTGACCGGGAGCCAGTGCAGGTCTCTCAGGTGTCCGGAGATGTGGCTGTGTCGGGGGATGTCCAGGATGAGTCTTGTTGAGGCGTTCTGGATTCGCTGGAGTCTCTTCTGGAGTCTGGCAGTGGTTCAGGCATAGAGGGAGTTGCCGTAGTCCAGTCGGCTGGTGACGAGGGCCTGGGTGACTGTCTTCCTGGTCTCGGTGGGGATCCACCGGAAGATCTTACGTAGCATGCACAGGATGTTGAAGAATGACGAGGAGACGGAGTTGACTTGTCTGGTCATGGAGAGGGAGGAGTCCAGGATGAAGCCCAGGTTGCGTGCGTGGTCTGTTGGTTTGGGTGCGCTGCCCAGGGCGGGGGGCCACCAGGAGTCATCCCAGGTGGAGGGCAACGATCCCAGGATGAGGACTTCCGTCTTGTCTGAGTTCAGTTTCAGGAGGCTGTTCTTCATCCACTCGGCTACGTCTTTCATCCCCTCCTGTAGGCTGGCTCTGGCGGTGGCGGGGTCGTTGGTGAGGGAGAGGATCAGCTGGGTGTCATCGGCGTAAGAGATGATGTTGAGGTTGTGTTGGTGTGCGATGGCCGCAAGGGGGCTCATGTAGACATTGAAGAAGGTGGGGCTGAGCGAGGAGCCTTGAGGAATGCCGCAGATGACTTCAGTGGCTTCTGATCTGAAAGGGGGGAGGCGGACTATCTGAGTCCTTCCGGCGAGGAAGGAGATGATCCAATCTAGTGCCTTCTCTTGGATTCCGTCGTTGCTGAGGCGCTGCTCTAGGGTGTGGTGGCAGACAGTGTCGAAAGCTGCGGAAAGGTCCAGGAGGATGAGGGCTGCTGTTTCCTCATTGTCGAGCAGGGCTCGGATGTCATCAGTGGCAGCGATGAGGGCAGTCTTGGTGCTGTGGTTGGCTCGGAAGCCGGACTGCGAGTGGTCGAGGGATCCATTCATCTCGAGGAAGGCGGCCAGCTGCTTGTTGATGGTCTTCTCGATGACTTTGGCCGGGAACGGGAGAAGCGAGATGGAGCGGTAGTTTTTGAGTTCGGTGGGGTCCGCTGATGGTTTCTTCAGTAGAGCGCTGAGTTCGGCATGCTTCCAGCTCTCCGGGACGGTCGCTGTGTCGAAGGAGGTGTTGATGATGTCCCGCAGGTGGGGTGCGATGACGGAGTCGGCCTTGTTGAAGACGTGGTGAGGGAAGGGGTCAGTTGGGGATCCGGAGTGGATGGAATTCATCGTGCGTAGGGTTTCCTCGGTGTTGATCGGGGTCCGGGCGCGGAGGGTGGTGGTGGGGGGTGCAGGTGCTGTCGTGGGGTGCGTTGGCTCTGTGCTGAAGCTGTTGTGTATGTCCGCGATCTTGTTGTGGAAGTAGGAGGCGAGGGAGTTGCAGAGGTCTTGTGATGGAGTGATGTTGTTGTTTCTGGCGCTGGGGTTGGAGAGCTCTTTGACGATGTTGAAGAGTTCCTTGCTGTTGTGAGCGTTGTTGTCCAGTCGTTTCTTGAATGCGGTTTTCTTGGTGGTGTGGATCAGTTGGTGGTGTTTACCCCTTTTCATCTTTTTTTTTTAACTCTTAGCTCTTTCATCAAGTCCCCCCCTTCAACTCATCCAGAAATTCCTGTGCCTGTACTTCTGAAAAAAACATATTGTGCGGTCCTTGAAGGCCACTTTCAGTTTTGCTGGGTTTTGCAGGTATATCTCGGCACCTAGCTTCTGAAAAGGAGAAAACATTTTGCTTAAGAGTCACAGCCACTCGGCGGTGGCATGAGCAAAATCTGCCCAAGCAAAAAATGACACTCCATCAAACTCTCTTTTTTCGAGTTGGGACATGCCAAGTCATAAAAGCTCTGCCTGAGAAGAAAACTGTTGAAGTACTGGGGGTATACATTTTTGCCAGTATGTTGTTTTTTGAGAGCTAGGGGGAATCAATACGCCCTCTGAATCTCCTTATCTCAGTCCCAGCCTATGAGTTCTGGGAAGGCCCCCTTTAGGAGCCTGACTACAATGCCTCTAGGATCTCCTCCTCCGACACCTCCGGGAATACCCAACATTCTCAGTACGTTCTTCCTCTGTCTATTCTCCTGAATCTCGAGCTTACACATCATGTCAGTGAGTTTGGGATACTGAGAGATATGCAAAGTTTTTAGTTTGGCAACTTCTGCGTCAAGAGGTTCTATGAGCACTTCCACCATAGTCATCCTGTCAGAAATCTCAGAGCAAGTTTTACTTGATTTCCTGACGGTGCCTTGAAGTTTTTTTGAGGCCTGCTGAGCATGCCGATTATCAATCCTAACTTCCTCCTACATCTGTTTGATAGCTGCCATAATAACAGAGGATGAAGGTTCTATTGTTCTACTAGGCAATGGACGTGAGCAAGTATTTGTTGAGTGTGACAGATTTCCTGAGGTTGACCCCTCTGCTCTGCCCCCTTGCTGATCAAGCAGTTGGATTGTTGAGTAGTCCCATCTAAGCCTGGGGGTGTCTTTCCGGGGTCACCCTTCTGGCTGGGGACCCTGGTTCTTGCCGCTTCCTGTGTGTCTCTTTCCCAGACTCGCAGATTTCTTCTTGTCTTTCCGTCCGCCCGACCAACTCTTCTACATGGTATGGATAACAGACTTGTCCAAGAAAATACAACTGGATGAGCACGACAGTGAGGGGGTCGAGGATTCTAAGTTTCGGCATTGAGGAATCAGAGTTGTCAGTAAGTGAGAAGAAGTTCTCTCTAACCCCCAGTGGTTCAGGCGAGGGGATTCCCTTTGTGTCCCCCAGCAAGCCATATCTTGGCAAAATAGTGTTTGCAATTCCTGGTAAAGTTGAAAGGGAATTCCCAAACCCCTTGTTTTCGGCCTGCTTAGTAATCACACTGATCACACTGTTAGACAATATGGATAAGTAACCCCCTGCAGACACCATTGAGTTGATTATCTGAGACTTTTCCCCACTTACTTCAAGATTTTCATTCAGGTGGGCGTCCATCCTTGCAGCCTCATCGATCTGCACAGAGGCAGCATTAGTAATAGCCAGGGGATCAACTGTCATCATCGCCTGGTTTTTCAAGCTTTTAGTGTGCTTAGATGAAAATATGCCAACAATTGCAGGTTGCCATTCAGTTGTTACAGTGTTGTTTCCTCCCCAGGCAGGCTTCTGGCTGGGCCTCCCTCCAGTGCCGGTCACATCATTGCCTTTCCTCATTCCCCTCCCCTCTATGCTGGTCTCTCTGGAGTGCTCTAGTTGCACGGCTGTCATGGAGGTGCCAGCTGGGTGTGAAGCCAAGGTCGTTGCTATCATGGGAACTTTGGTTCTGAGTATTTTTGCTCCTCTACCCACCTTCGGACCAGGAAGGCTCACAAACAAAGTCAGCGGTTTTGTGGGTGGCTCAGTGAAGGTCGGCTCCTGTGGCGCTTTCGGGAAAACCAGGGCAAAACGTGCAGCACTGCTCCATCTGTCCAAGTTTTGCCTCAGATGCTTACTGTAAAGTTGATTGACGTTAATTCAGGGAAAGTGAAGGCGCAACCTCTGATCTGGAATTACAGCGGGTTGGCTTGGGGGTCCACTCATATCCCTGCGGGAGAAACACCATAGAATGAGAAGGGGGGAGAGGAGTCTACGGGTAAGTTACTCTGATGCCATCTTGCCTCTTCAGATTTACATTTATTTTCTAAAGAATAAAACAATTTTACACACACACACACACACACACACACACACATGAATATAAATATATAAAATTCACTGAAAAAACCATAGGTTTAAGGAAGGTTATAGTTAGGAATTAGCATTTAAAAAACCTTAGAAATTCACCAAAAAAAACATAGGTTTTAGTGGTGTTAAAGTTAGCTGGACATTTAACGCATACAAAACCTTTGAAATTCCTCCGTTATAGATAGTTGTACTCACTGTAACTCTCGCGCCCGCAATCCACTGGTGATGATGTCACATATCACATCTTTCATGAATTAGTCAGTGACATCACTGATGACATCACTGATGACACCACAAATGACATCGCTGATGACATCACTGATGACATCATCCACTGAATGTGGTTTGGTTTGTTATTTAAGCATGTATTATATATACACCAATCTGCATTGAAGAATCAGTGGATATATAAATATATAGATAGAGGATTTAGTAGCAGAGTGATTGACTGTTTACTTGACTAATTTATAGTGTCTCACTAAATATATTGGATACTAACTAAACTGTGTGAATATCTGTATTTCTTTGTCAGTTGTTGTGTAAACTGCTGCAACAGTTGGTTACTAGCTACGTGAAAGTCTAAATAAGTTATTGATTAGTTAACTGACTATTTGTATGGGAGAGTGAATGTGTGTGTGGTTTGGTGGAGGGTGTGTGACTGTCCAAAGATGTGTCAATAGTAGATTCAGTAGGTATATGACGTTAAGACTACATGTTATAATAAAACTCAGCGCCACACCACCGCAGACTTATGTCTGTATCAACTGGTGCTTTCCATCGACACTGAGGACAGCAGGGTTCACAACTTGAATTCAACTTTGGATCTAAATTTGTCGTCGGTATTTGTGATGAGAACTGCCTTCAATCTACTCTGCGGACAGTAGAGTTGACAACTTGATACCGGTTGCGCTTCAGCACTACAGAAAACATTGAATTCAGTCTCAATTTATTTAAACCAGAGACAATTGTACTATGTCCCCATATTTTGTTAAACATTGACCAGTAGGAAATTCAGCCTTCATTTATTTAATACAGAGACAATTATGGACAGCATTCAAGTTAGCCTTGATTTATGTAAGGCAGAGTCAATTTTGTTAATGGATGCCACAAAAAACGTTCATATATGTCTGAACTAAGTACTACCTTCAAGTGTACACTGCGATCAACAGATTTTACAGCTTGATACCAGAAACGGAGAAGCACTACAGACAACATTGAATTCATTCTCTATTTATTGAAGACAGAGACAATCCTACTATGTCATCAGATTTTGTTAACATATGTGACAAAAAAGCATTTGTCGATGTTTCTGTGGACTACTGCCATAAAAGTACTCTGCAAACAGCAGGGTTCACAACTTGAATTCAGCTTTCCATCTACACTATGGACAGTAGGGAATTCATCCCTGATTTATGTAATTCAGTGACAATTCTACTATATGTGTTCAGATTTTTTTTAAATAAGTCACAAACATAAATTCGTCGATATCTGTGCTGACATGATTCAGGGGGAATGGTGATTGCACATGACGCATTCCAATAGCTAAAAGACATTGTACTAGTGCGACCTGCCCGTACCACGAATCATCGCAGGATGCACATACGCTGAGTTCTTCAGGTACCACTAACTCACTGCACCACAAGTCATCTCCCCGTGGCCTTATTAAAACAGAATTCCCTATGCAAAAAACATTGCTCCCAGTGCGGCCTGCCGGGACTACGCATCATGGCAGGTTACATACACGCTCAGTGCCAAACGCACCAGTAAATCACTGCACCCTAATTCATTGTCACGTGGCCATATTCAAGCAGAATTCAATAGAGAAAAGGCATTGGTCAGAATGCAGCCCCGCCTTTACCACTCATTATCACAGGGTACGTACATGCTTAGGGCCAAAGGTACTACTAACACAGTGCACCAAAAATAGCCACTAGTCCTTATTGAGTCAGATGTCATATTTGGGAGAAAATATATAATAGTTCTTGGAGATCTACTGCAACTTACTCCCGTGAAAGGATAACCAATATTTATTAGAAAACTTGATTTTAAAGACTTTGCTATCAGTGCGTCCTGCTCGGAATACACATCATCGCAGGCTCCACAGAACTTTGTTACTTCAGGTGCCACTAACTCTTTGCACCACTTATCATCGCTGCCTGCACACACACTAATTTACTCTAATCAATGCCACATGGCTGTGGCCTCTTGCTAACCGCTGCCTCCTGCCTACACTGCGGTCATCAGAGCTCACAATTATTTACACTGTTTATTTATTATTTGGAGACTACAATACCAAACTAAGTATAACATTTATCAAAACCTATACAATATCCCTTTATTATGCTTCTTTTAACAACTTTTTTTTATATCACCTATAGATTTACTTGAATAATAAATTTCCCGCTGCAAGTGAAAAGGCACACTGTGGATAGCATAGGTCACAATTTGAACCTCACTTTTTCTTCATTGGAAACCTGAATTTCTGTTTTGGAGACAAAAATGGCTAAACCACTGGAAGAATCATCTGATTTTGATAATTTTGTTGCTGAAGAAATCATAACCATCGATAGCATACAGTCCAGTATGCAACATTCAATTCTTTGAGTGCAGCCTGTTCAGACCACGCATAATTGCAGGGTAAGCACATGCTAAACACCAGACGTACTACTAACTCAGTACACCATAAATAATCACCACAAGCCTTTATTAAGGCAAAATTCAGTAGTCACAAGACATTATCCTCAGTGCGGCCTATCCGGACCACGCATCATCGTAGGTTACGTATACCCTCAGACCCAAAGGTACTACTAACTCAGTGCATCATAATTCATCACCGTATAGCCATATTCAGGCAGAATTTAACTGATTCTTCATTCATTATGTGTAAAGTGCAGTACCAAATAAAGTAACGTTCCTCAAACCTACACAAAATCATCACTTGGCCTTACTAAGCCATATATCACAAGACAAAAAACATTACTATTGGTACGTCCTACCCAGTCCATACATCATCGCAGGCTCGACAGAACCTTGTTGTTTCAGGTACCACTTACTCAGTGGAACCCAAACTAAGTATAACACCTATCACGCCCTACACAATATCCCTTTAGTATGCTTCCTTCCAATTTTTTATATCACTTATAGATTTAGTTCAATAATAAAATTCACGCTGCATACATGTTCGATCTTCCACTTCCACTATAATTGCAGATGATGCACTCCACCTGTATATGTACAATGCAGACAGCAGGGTTTACAACTTGAATTCACTTTTGCATCTACACTATAGACAGTAGGAAATTCAACCTTGATGTATTTAATGCAGAGACAATTATACTGTATGTATTCAGATTTTGTTGTAAAAAAAAGTGAAAAAAGCATTGTTCTATAACTGTACTGCTACTAGCTTCCATGTACACTGTGCACAGTAGGGTTCACAACTTGAATTTACCTTTTCATCTACACGACAGACAACATTAAATTCAGCCTCGCTTTATTTAAAGCAGAGAAAAAAATAGTGCTGTTGCACTGCTAGTATGCGCAAGCACCTTCAATCGTTGCATTCTGTGAACTATGATAACAAAGAATATAGAAAATTGTCCCAAAATGTACTTCTACCACTGGCAATACCAAGTACCTCAGGGATATCTCCTTCAAAAGCCCCACCAGATGTACGTCCCCATTTTGAGAAAGTTAGAATGCACTACGTGAAATGCAATTGTTTAATTTGTTATGGGGAGCAATCAGTAGACCTAGTTTGCAGAGCAATTGATAACCACCAATGCTAGTTTTTTTTCCCCTCAAAGCACATATAGTCCTGTATGCAACAGTGAATGATTTTGGTACAGCCCGCTCAGACCAAGCATCATCGCAGGGTGAGCACACGATAAACACCAGATGCACCACTAACTCAGTACACCGTAAATAATCGCCACGTGCTCTTGTTAAGGTAAAGTTCAATAGTCAAAATATATTTTTACCAGTACGGTCTACCTGGACCACGCATCATCACAGGCTCCACACAAACCGCCCCTACCTCAGTGCACCACAACTCATGAACCCTTTACAATAGAATCTTCTGTGCATTATTTCACATACAAATGCTCCTACCTTTGTACAGCAGAAGTCATAAACTGTTTATGATTAAATATCTGTATATGATATCATGATTACTATTCTACTTGTTACCAACAACAACATAATAAAATAGAGTCGAGCACACGTGCCCGTACTCACTTCAACTATCTATCTGTGTCTGTGTATTTATTGTGTTTGTAAAATGCTGCTCCTCCAACCTACCACATTTTATTGTGCTACAAATAGCGTATGCAACCAACTTACCTTTGACAGTGAGTGTGGGCTATTCCTCCTTTTTTTTTAAAGCATATTTATATAGCACAAAATCAACCCAAACCTATATCAGCTATTTACATGAGCACTGTAGTTACAGTACATTTTCAGGCATGCGTACATAACATCATTACTCTACAATAACAGGATATGGACGCAACTCTGAGACTCGAACACTGATTTCCAGCATCAAGTTCTACAGAATACCTGAATGACCACATACGTATATATTAGCTGCCCTTCATGTGCCAAAAACTACAACTTAAAACTTTCACCACCCTGTATTACTACAGCTACAACACTCCACTGAATGTACAATAAACATTCATAATCGCAGAAATGCGTCATGTCCACCATCTTTTATGAATGCAACTATGAACATATATAGAGTCAGTGATACCCCGTACCTTCCATGTTGGCCAAGTTGTGGAACTTTACAGATATAATGATACATTTGAGTGTAAGACCCGGGTGACGTCAGCACTACAAAACGGACACCCGAATCACTTGATTTCTCATATAACTCTTGATGGGACCATGCCCATAGCTCCGTAATAATGGTTGAGAGCCTCCCGCAGCACTAGCATACGTCAGGCCAGCCCACTCCACTTACGCTTCCAGGAAAACACAAAAACAAAACATTGCTCGGATTTCCATTGTAGTGACTTCTTAGTTCCAGGTTTAGTTGTCAGAACCACACACACACACTCCCTCATGGCAGGTATACACCTACACCACACGCATCCAGCGCATCCGTCACTGCACACGTGACCCTACCTATAAAAAAGACGGGGTGCACGTGGTGTACGCCATTTTAGAGTTGCTCCCATCGCAAGCACTGTGATGGCCCGTCCTGGTGGTTCGGACACCTCATGTAGGCCCAAACCACCAAACAGGGGGTCCACCACCACGTGCATGGCCTCTTTGGCTACTGAGTTAGTGGTACCGGAAGAACTGAGAGGGTGAAGAACCTGCAATGATGATGATGGGAGCACGAGTATGTCGTTAGCCATAGCGATATCAAGACTCAGCACCATATGTGAGACTTCTTAGTGGAGGAGCAGTACTGCATGATGTAGAAGGTGTCCTGTCCACAAAAAGGTGAGCAATGAGGCCTAGGTGTGCATCGGAGAGAGTTGATGGGGTGCAGCACACTGGATACAAAAAAGCGACTCAGCGATTTAGGCAAACACAGTCCTATATAGCGTATCCTATTGCATGTATATATATATTTTCCAATAGCAGGAACGTTTTTATAATCGGTCAAACGTGCAGAATATAAACTATACAAATAGTTGTTTTTAAATGCGAGAGGGAAGGTGTGTGAAAGGGCGATGTTCAACTCCACATTAAGATAGTAACAAATACCAATCATAACATCTTTCTTTTACTATCTTTTATATGTAGAGCTTCAGGGTGCATTATTTCCCGGCAAGTGGTGAAAAACACACCGCTTACAAAAAGGTGAGCTGTGAGTATATTCTTTGCAGTCACTCTCTCACTTCCTCTCTCCTTTGATAAAAAAATTATACACAACGTTCACTTCCTTTTTATCTTACAGTTTGTGTTTCACAAATTGGCGACCCCCCAACACCTCTAAAGCTCAACGTTCGAGAATTCTGCGATGATGCGTAGCCATCGTAACAACTTCTGAGAAGGCTGCTTGGACACGCAGTGCACCCTCTTTGAATCAGGCCAATGGCACATGGTGAGCAAAGAAGCTTGTTTCGGAAACAACAACAAGTCATCTGTGAAAGGAGACAGTCGGTAGTGTGCAGCAGCTTCACTGCGTAGGAATGTACAACTACCTCCGGGCACTGAGAATAGATAGGTTACAACAGTTTGAGGGGCAGATGTACAACCTCCTTGCGCCAGTTTTGTGTCACTTTTAACATGGGAGAAAGGCGCAAGGAGCTTCTAAATCTGCCTCTGACTTCTCTAGAAAAATACTCACCTCTGGACTCTGCGAGTCAATGGGGTGCAACAGTCTAGATACCCAATATTGAGAACTCACCGCTATATACTACTTTGGAGAAAAAAACTGCGCACAGACACCTCCTTACAGTGGAACTTGTTGTAATATAGTATCCTGAGTGTATAAATAACTAAACCAAAAATATATGTGTGTAGTTGTATGTACTATGGTATTACTAACTCTATATGCTATCTTTCAGATCACTAAACTGGAGGGTGCACTATGAACCAGCACGTGCTTGGACACACAACGGAGGCAAAAGGTGAGCTAAGATTATTTTCTCCAGTATTAACTTCTCCATCTATAACTTTCTCTCTCTCACAGTTTTAATGTTGTTTTTTCTCTCTTTCTCTCTCTTACTCTCTCTCACATCGTTTCTCTTTCTCTTTTAAAGTTATGGACGCTGCTGTCCACTCTGACGTGTAGAACCGAAGCTGAGTTCAAATTGTGAACTCTGTTGGTCACTGTATTTACACAAGGTAAGCAGAGCGGCCTAGATATACAATGCCTCCGATTAAATGCATTAGAAGTAGAAGAGCTTATTTTGTGTCACTTTCAACATGGGGAAAGTAACACAAAAGTGGCGCAACAGTCTTGTAAATAAGCCCTAAAGAATATTGTCCTGCATAATGACTTGATCTCTCACCTAATTCTGTCTCATCTCTGAATCATTTTAAAGATCTGTTGATCCATAGTGTAAATCTGACGGAGTAGGCACTTCCATACAGACACCTCTTGAACGCGGGTATATGAGACAAGTGAAATGTATCAGACACACTGCAGATGTAAAAAGAAAGAAATGTTGCCAAGTTTTACCTTGACTTGTAATGTTTGACCTCATTTAGTCACATTGATCTAACTGTAAACACTAATTTTAATTTTTCTTTCGCAGATTACCTACCGTACTTCTATTGGAGTCCATATCACATTTTGTTTATTATATTGGTTTGTTAAAGTTATGTTTCTAGTTATTTATTATATTGTTATCTTTAAGTTATGTTTCCAGTTATTTATTGTTGT
Source organism: Lissotriton vulgaris (assembly GCF_964263255.1). Lineage (NCBI taxonomy): Eukaryota > Metazoa > Chordata > Amphibia > Caudata > Salamandridae > Lissotriton > Lissotriton vulgaris. The sequence goes on along the minus strand of NC_141689.1, from coordinate 462,989,653 downwards.
TTTATTAAAAGTTAATAAAAAAAAGTATATATGTCTTCTTTTTTTGGGGGTGGCGGTCCCCAATAGAAATTATATTTATAATTTGAATTATAATTCTGAGGATCTTTACCAGACTCTATAGCTACGACTAACAGTTCCTATGGAAAAGTTGTAAAACTCCAGCACAGTAACTTTTTCCATTAGCAACATGGTGAACTTCTAACCTCTGTGCTCACGTGAGTGTTCCATAAACTGTTACTATGGTAACAGGCAGAAAGTTGGTTGGGGGTAGGGTTGAAAGGTACGAGCTGTACAGAAACCATTATACTTACCCTGGATCTTCTACATTACATTACAGAAAGGAAAGCAAAGTAAAACATAATACTGTGTACCAGATTTACAACCCCCTTGTGCCACTTTCACGTCCAAGGCCCCCTCCCTGCAAAATTAGAAGTGTGGGGACCTCAACGACCTCCCTCAAGCCCCGGGAACCACCAAACCCCGTGTATTTGTGTATTGTGGGAAGCAGATTGTGTGGCCCTCCGCCTGGAGCCCTTAAGGGCCTGGGGACCGCCACACCCCAGGGCCGACTCCTGAAGTGTCCTGGGATACCTACCCCCGGGACACTGCTGTTTGCTATGAGAGAGCGGTAGTCTTGCGGCTCCCGCCCTCCCATTGCAAACTTAGTTTGCATTTTGAAAGACAGAGCAGAGAAATCCGTTCTCACTTTCAAAATCCAAGCCAGATTCCTTTTCCACATGCAAATTAGCATCTCCACGTGCAGAAAAGCAATGCCAGATCCCGAAGAACAAGGGGAGCCAGAGAGACCTTGGGGGAATTGTGACTCCCCCCATGGTACCCAACATTTTTTATAAGACCCGGGAGACAGGGTCCCCGGAAATATTAGAAATCACTGATAGGGGCTATTTTTTTACGGTAAAATTAAAAGTAGTGCACCCACCGCAACGCTCAGTGCGGCCCCTTGGTGTGCAAGCGCTGGATGCACGGCTCATAATCTGTAGGGTGCGCAACTCCAGTGCCTTTGGTGCACAACTTCTATGCGTTTGGGAGCCGGCAATGCTTTTTCACATGGGGACCTACTAACATGCAGCTCCCCATGTGCAAAAGCAATCTGATTTAGATTTTGAAAGAGAGAACAGATTTTCTTGCTATGGGCGGGCGGGATGGACACCCCAGGACACTGCAGGAAACGGCCCTCCCACAATACATAAAGCCCCAGGGAGTGGTGGTCCCTGGGGCTTTGGAGACCTTGCAGCCCTCCCAACCATTTTTTTTGTAGCCCCGGGGGGTAACGGGCCTTCCAGTGCTCCGTGAGAGGGTGCCACGCAGTCTCCCTCCCACAATATATAAAGCCCCGGGGGTGGTGGTCCCCGTGGCTTTGGGGACCTTGGACCCTTCCCCCCACCATTTTTTTCTTTTTAGCCCCTGGGGGACGATCCCCGAGGCTGGGGGCCCCTCTGGGCCCCACATAACATTTATAAATGTTGCCTCCTGTATTTACCTCCACGGACTAATTATAAGAAAAATTCTCTTTTATTTTATTTATTTTACGGCACAGTCCACGCACCCTACACCCACCTGCCGGGTTTAAAAAAAATAATGATTCTGGGCCCTGGGGGTCCTTCTGGAACCCCCTAAGGAGGTCTAGAGGGTACAATTATTTCTATTCTGCCCCTTTCTTCGTTTTGCACACATATTTCACTGACTTCCTCAGCCTCACTTCTACCGAGTCACAAAATTGCTGCCAACAGTTCCTGGTTTCGAATGTTGTATAACACAAGCAGCTGGGGATAATAATCAGGTAGGGGTCTTTAAACTAAATATCCCTTAGACCCTCTGTAAACGGTTTGGTTGTTGATTATTGGTTTCGAATGTTCACAGCCACTTGACAGCCAATTAGCATTCAGCGCGTGATTGGAAGGATGCGCTTATGGTACGATGACAATACTCGCACACTCTGCGGATCCACGGCGCCCATAGATATATAGATGACTTTACCTGTAATTTTCCCAGGAACTACTGAACAGATTGACACCATATAAGCAAAAGGCACAAGTCTGAACTGAGGACTACCTCTTTGCCAAGTTTGGTGTCATTCCGTTCAGCCGTTCGGGCTGTTGCTGTGGCTAAATGTCCTATGGGAAATTGCATGGGGAAAACACATTTTGGGACCCCTCTTTTTTCTAAGCCCCCACTTGACGAATCACCCCATAACTTTCAGGATAGGAGTGGACCAGAGCTGGCCAAAAGTTTGGAAAATTTTACAAAGATTCATCAATCGGTGCCAAAGATATTGGAAATAGAATGTTGCAGATTTCCTATGCATAATATGTCCTAACTATAACTACCTACTGGCTACCGCCAGTAGGTATTATTTATATATATTTAAATGTATTTAATTTGATTTAGACATCTGCTGAGGTCAACAAATAATTTAAAATACAATTTTTCAAAAACAGTTATAATATCTTCTTAAAAAAACTATTTAAGAAACTCTTTAACAATGTAAACAAATTATAACAAACAAATTTGTCAGGTGGCGATTTACAGAGCATATCAGACCTTTTACTGTAATGATATTGTATCTAAAACAGATGGGGTTTCAATACTGACATCTAGCCTCTACCAGGGTAGAGTTTGTACACAAAAACAATACATGTATTAAGTCCTGGACTCCTTTGTCACAAAAATCCCAAATACCTTTAGAATTATCATAGTTATTCCCTTTAGATTTAAAAACATTTAACATTAAAATCGATAGCTGCAATCAAATAATACATTGTCGGACCCTGTGAACTAAAGTGAAATGCAAATATGCTTGCTGGGATCTATATTTAACAGTCTCAACATATTGTGCATAATGTTTTATTTGAACACAATGTTTGACATTGAGATCATAGCTTATTCTTGGGGTTATATTTTTTTTAAATAATCTCAAATATGCTGAGAACCATGATTTTAAAATTGTGCAATGCAAAAGATTCAGTGCTACACCAAGGTTTTTATTTTTAAAGGTTTCCAGTTTTAGGATACCCCTTAAAGGCCCTGGATCGGCATGTAAAAGATTATAAGCCCATTTATTACCTTTGAATTTACTCTAGCATGTGAGCTGACCAAAGATAGCTCAAGACGTAATACTTGGGCTGAGACTTCTTGATTGACTTTAATCAATTTACATAGCAAATTCCCTTCTCTGGTTTTTGCTGCTTACCAGTTATTAATAGGAATATATTCTAGAGTGTAGGTAAAAAAGGAGGTATTGTTGTACGGAACGGACAGAAGTGTCTATTCCCAGTAGAAGAATATAAGCACTGCAGAGCGCTGACATGGGTCTCTGCTTTTTGGCCTATGTGTTGGAAATGCGAATAATTTACTAAAGTTTGCGAAAAAAGTTGCCCCAAATAGGTATATTCTTTGATCACCTCTAAAAGTTTACCCCCAAGTGTTCAATTAAAATGTGAAGGGTACGACTTTTGTTTTTAGAATAGTAGGCAAAAAAAGATTTCTTCTGCATAGCAATTCAGCGCATTTAAGTTACGTTGTAGGCTGATTGGTGTAAGATCTAGTATGACAACTAGACAACATTGTCAGGACCTGTCCATGCGCCTGCATTACTGTGTCAAGAGGACGACATACAGTAATTGGAAATCGGGCGCCGAACGAACTACGTTTCCCAGAAGCCTCGGTGAAGGCTATTTTAGTTCCTGTTACACGCTTCCTGTTGCGTGTTATTCCGTTTTCCTAGGCTGAGAGGAGGAAGGAGGTTGTGTCGGGGGTTCCCGCTTCTCCGTGAAGGAAGCTGCCTTAGCGAAGGATTTCGCCGCCAGGTAGGAGCGGTTCCCCGCCCTTCCGAGTCCGCCATTGAGCAGAGCGCTGTGGGGGGCTCCCACGCGTTGCCGTGACTTTAGCGCACAGTGAAGGAACTGCGGCGCTTGACAATCTGATCTCAAGACTGCTGCGGAGCGTAGTGGTTTCCAGCTACTCGCTTCCGCTTTACAAGCTGAGCGCTTTTTGGTTTATTTAACTTGTTGTTTGTTCAAGACTTTAGAGCGGAGCGCTGTGGTGAAAGGAGCCACGCGCTGCCGTCTTTTCTGGCCATTACTTTTGTTTTCTGACTACCTTGGGTAGGTGGTGCACGGTGGCAGCAGCTGCTCCGTGTATTCAGGACAAGCGCTTGTAAGTTGTGGAACTTTTGGTTACTGTCACGCTTGCGGAGCACGGTGGTGTCGCAACTGCGTGTTGCCGTGCAAGCAAATATTCATGACTTGAGTAGGTTGTGCCTTACAGGGCCAGAGGCTATTATACGGGTTAACAACATGCCAAGTTTGATGAATGCTTATTTCACGTGCCTGTGATTCCTTCAGAGACTTCCTGGGCTACTACCAAGCAGAGCGGAGTGCTGTGATTTTTGCTTCCCACGCATTACCGTATCTGTTGGTCAACACTACAGTTTCTACATATTATTTCCCCTGTGTTCAGTTATTCTTTGTGGTCAAGCTTCCTCCAGAACTCCTTAATTCGGATAGCTTGTGTTCTTACTAAGGTATAAGGGAGGGCCAGCATGATTCATTTGTGTGTGCTTCATGTATGAAATTGATTCTTAACCTATGCATATTCCCTTTAGGGCTCAAGCGTATATCCTCAGAGGGGGAATCAGAGAACACCAGTTGACCAAGTTTTGCTTTATATCACAGGTACCTAGTTTCAGGGGGTACTAGCTGGATATTGGTTGTGTTGGTTGTATGGTGTTCTTACCTTCGTATGTTCTGTCGTTTCAGGTACTTCCCTTTCCCAGCAGACCCCTTCCTTCCCTTCCCTGTTTATTATTTTGCATTTACCCCTCGCCTAATGGCTCAAATCCTCTGTTGATATTTATCAGAGTGTTTGTGACGTTTGGAGGTGGGCTTTATATTCACCATCCGGATCCTGTGGAGCGTACCTTGACAGAATAACACGCCCACGAAATTGGCTACACCCGATCCGGGTGGGGTCTATATGGCTACCTTGGAGGATGTGCTTCAGGCCTTGGTGTTGGTGCAACAGGAACTTGTTGCTTCCAAGGCCGAGGCCACTGCTCTGAAAGAAAAGGTAGATAGGCTAAGTAGGAACCCCTTCGATGCCTCTCCCTCACAAATCCAGGTTACTGTACCGCCTCCCATCCCCCTTGCCAGTCCAGAAAGATACTCAGGAGACCCAGCCAAAACACAGATATTCCTGACACAAGTCTTAATGCATTTCTCGTGCAAGCCGGCCTCCTTCCCTACCAATCACTCCCGAGTGGCCTTTGCCATTTCCTATTTAATTGGGGATGCGGCTAATTGGGCAGTCCCATTGGTCCGCAATGATGACCCTGTATTAAACAACTGGAATGCTTTTAGGGCGGAATTTGAACGCGTGTTTGATCGACGAGCCACTACCTTTAGTGCAGACAGAGAACTACTCACGCTTAGACAGGGAAAAAGAGATTTGATATCCTATCTGACGGATTTTAATAGGCTGGTAGCTGAAACGGCTTGGCCTGAGGAAAAGAGAATGTCCCTTTTTTATCAGGGATTAAGGGACGGGCTTAAGGACATTATAGCTCAGATAGACCCTCAGCCAGCTACCTGCAAAGACATGATTAACTTGACCTTACGTTTGGATGGTAGGATGAGTGACAGAGGGGGTGACAGGAGACGTTGGGATCGGGGGTATTTGGGGTCCGACTCCAGTCCATGTAGGGCGCTAACGTCCACTGAGTCAAGTTCCGAACCTATGGAGTTAGGGGCCGTCAAAACCCCGTTGTCCAAAGAAGAGAAGGAACATCGTCGAGCCTTGGGTCTGTGTCTTTATTGCGGGAAAAAGGGCCACTATGTTAGGGACTGCCCTACTAAACCCAAGATGAGTGGAGTATGGAATCGCAACAAAAGGTTGGCCAATACTGCTGTAAGGGGATCTAAGGAAGAAGAAGGAAAGGTAGACACTGCTCTAGAAACCAGGGACCCCCAGTATCAGATTCCATCGTTGTCTGTGCTGACGCTGTTAGAAACAGAAACTCACATTCTCCTTCCCATGTGTCTGGAGAGTCAGTCCCAGAGCCATCAGGTGAGAGTTATGATAGACTCAGGAGCCACGGGGAATGTTATTGATAGCGGGTTGGTGACTGCTCTGTCTTTAGTACGAGTGCCAAGAGACATTCCTGAGGACGTACTAGCAGTGGATGGGAAACCATTGAAGTCAGGAAAGATCACGGAACACACTGACACGCTAGTGTTGTCCGTGGACATATCAGAAGGTTATCACAGGGAGGAACTGATTCTGAACATAATTGAGGCACCTCAATATGAGGTTATTTTGGGAATGCCCTGGTTGAGCCACCATAACCCTACGATTGACTGGAGGTCAAAGGAGGTCCGGTTTGAGTCCGAGGAATGCAGAGAGCATGTGGTCTCCTCTTGTGGAACGACCGCTGCTGTGTCGTTTCTACCTTTGTTAGTGGCCACGGCTGCTGAGAAACTGGTGGTCTTGCCCCCACAGTATAAGGGCTTTGAGGAGGTATTCAGTGAGAGTATGGCGGAACAACTGCCTCCTCACCGACCCTATGATTGCCGAATAGATCTAGTTGATGGGGCTATACTGCCTTCTTGTCGTGTGTATGCACTCTCGGTTCCTGAGACAGCGCACTTGAGGGAATACCTAGACCACTATGTGGAGATTGGGTTTATCCGCCCCTCGAGGTCCCCGGCAGCCTCTCCTTTGTTTTTCATCAAAAAAGCCAACGGGGAGTTGAGAGCGTGTGTCGATTACAGGGTGTTAAACAAGAATACAGTTAGAAATCGATACCCCTTGCCGCTAATCTCAGTCCTGTTGGATCAGGTGAAGGATGCCAGAATATACACTCGGCTTGACTTGAGAGGTGCTTACCACCTGGTCCGGGTAAAGGAAGGCGATGAATGGAAGACGGCCTTCAAGACTCGTTATGGTCTTTATGAATATACCGTCATGCCGTTTGGGTTGTGTAACGCCCCTGCGGCATTCCAGTATTTCTTGAATGATGTTCTGAAGGAGTTCGTTGAAGTTTGTGCGGTTGTCTATATAGATGACATTCTTATTTATTCTGACAACACCTCACAACACCATGCTCAGGTGTCTCAAGTATTGCAGAGACTAGGGGAAAACAGACTGTTTTGCAAACTATCCAAGTGCGAGTTTGATGTGTATGAAGTGGAATTCCTTGGAGTGGTGTTGAGTCATTCGGGTTTGCAGATGTCTGAGAGAAAGGTAAAGGCAGTGCAGGAATGGCCGGTCCCGGCAAGTGTTAAGGACGTACAACGATTTCTGGGGTTCTCAAACTACTATCGTAGGTTCATAGCTCAGTTCTCTCAGGTGGCGGCCCCTCTGTCTCGATTGCTAAGAAAAGGGGTTCCTTTCTTGTGGACAGAGGTTACTGAGGGAGCTTTCCAAACTCTAAAAACTGCTTTTACTACAGCACCAATACTGGCCCACCCTAAGCCGGAACATCCTTTTATAGTCGAAGCGGATGCTTCGGATGAAGCTGTAGGGGCTATCTTATCACAAAGGAATCACCTCACGGGGCAACTCCATCCAGAAGCCTACCTCTCAAAGAAACTCAGTTTGGCAGAAAAGAACTACACTATAGCAGAGAAGGAACTGCTGGCCATCAAAAAGGCATTTCAGGAATGGCGTCAATATTTGTGGGGAGCTGCGTTCCCTGTTACTGTTTTTTCAGATCACCGAAACTTACAGTATATGAAAACAGCACGCAATCTTACTCAGAGACAAATGAGGTGGATGCTGTTTTTCTCCGAGTACGACTTCATAATCACCTTTCGTCCTGGGGCTGACAACAGAAAGGCTGATACCCTATCCAGACAACATCAGGGGGAGGACTCAACAGAAATACCCAAACTCTAGTCCATTGTGGATCCAGACAAGGTTGTGTGTGTGTTACACGCTGATTCTTTCTTGGATCGCATCAGCCGAGCAAAGACTCCGGGGGAGTGGGTCGCATGGGCCATCTAGGGAAGAGGTCGCATGATAAAGAAAGGTCTTCCTTTTCAAAACACCAAACTGTTTCTCCCAGATGATGCTACAAAAAAGACTGCTTTTAACTGGTGTCATGATTCTCAGTTGGCCGGACACCAAGGGGTGTGTAAAACCGTGCAGCTGATGCAGAGGTATTTCTGGTGGGATACAGTCAAGAAAGATGTGGTAGCATGGGTGAGATCGTGTAGCGAATGTGCCATGGCCAAGAATGAGACGGGGAAAAGGAAAGGATTGTTGATTCCCCTACCGACTCCTACAAAACCATGGCAGACCATTAGCCTAGATTTTGTCACCGGTTTGCCTCCTGATCAAGGGATGACCGCAATCTTAGTTGTGATTGACAGTCTCACCAAATTGGGTCATTTCGTTCCCTGTGTTAATCTGCCTACGGCAGGTCAGACAGCACAACTACTGTTGTCCAACATCATTAGGCTACACGGGGTACCCGAGGTCATCATATCAGATAGAGATCCCCAGTTCATCGCCAGATTCTGGAAGTTTTGGTGTCAGGCCTTAGGTATCGTTCCTCCCTTTCAACCAGCTTCCATCCGCAGACGGACGGACAAACGGAAAGGTTGAACCAAACGCTAAAGAAGTATCTCAGGTGCTATGCTGCTGAGGCTCATGACTCATGGGTCTCCTTATTATGGATGGCTGAGGTAGCCTATAATAACGCTTGGCACTGTTCTCTGGGTGTGTCCCCGTTTTTGTGCTACATACGGGTATGATGCTAGAATCCTTCCCATTTCCATCCCTGAGGTAACAGCCAACCAGCCTACTGTTTTGGGTCAGATGCGTAAGGTGCAAGCCCTACACCAGAAAATCAGGTTTCACCTAAAGAAGGCTAAGAGAGAGTATAAGACATATGAGGACAGACACAGGAAACAGGGACCAACATATGCCGTAGGTGATAAAGTATGGCTTTCAACTAAGAATATCAAATTCAAACTCCGTAGCATCTTTCACCCCAAGTACATTGGTCCATATGTGGTGTTAAAGAAGATCAATCCGGTGGCCTATAAATTAAAACTGCCTGGTTCCCTTTGTATACACCCTGTCTTTCATTGTAGTTTGTTGAAACCTGCATTTTCAGATCGACGCAGGGCTCCCCCTCCTGTGTTGTGTGATGGGGGTTTTGAATACGTGGTGCGGAGCATCAAGGATTCCAAGTACAGAAGAGGTGTGTTGTGGTATCTGGTGTCGTGGAAGGGGTATTCAGTTGAGGACGACTCCTGGGAACCGGTGTCCAACATCCACGCCCCTGCTGCTATTCGATCCTTCCATCAACGGTTTCCTACGCGACCTGGGCCTAGTAGGCGCTGAGAGGAGGACCTACTGTCAGGACCTGTCCATGCGCCTGCATTACTGTGTCAAGAGGACGACATACAGTAATTGGAAATCGGGCGCCGAACGAACTACGTTTCCCAGAAGCCTCGGTGAAGGCTATTTTAGTTCCTGTTACATGCTTCCTGTTGCGTGTTATTCCGTTTTCCTAGGCTGAGAGGAGGAAGGAGGTTGTGTCGGGGGTTCCCGCTTCTCCGTGAAGGAAGCTGCCTTAGCGAAGGATTTCGCCGCCAGGTAGGAGCGGTTCCCCGCCCTTCCGAGTCCGCCATTGAGCGGAGCGCTGTGGGGGGCTCCCACGCGTTGCCGTGACTTTAGCGCGCAGTGAAGGAACTGCGGCGCTTGACAATCTGATCTCAAGACTGCTGCGGAGCGTAGTGGTTTCCAGCTACTCGCTTCCGCTTTACAAGCTGAGCGCTTTTTGGTTTATTTAACTTGTTGTTTGTTCGGGACTTTAGAGCGGAGCGCTGTGGTGAAAGGAGCCACGCGCTGCCGTCTTTTCTGGCCATTACTTTTGTTTTCTGACTACCTTGGGTAGGTGGTGCACGGTGGCAGCAGCTGCTCCGTGTATTCAGGACAAGCGCTTGTAAGTTGTGGAACTTTTAGTTACTGTCACGCTTGCGGAGCACGGTGGTGTCGCAACTGCGTGTTGCCGTGCAAGCAAATATTCATGACTTGAGTAGGTTGTGCCTTACAGGGCCAGAGGCTATTATACTGGTTAACAACATGCCAAGTTTGATGAATGCTTATTTCACATGCCTGTGATTCCTTCAGAGACTTCCTGGGCTACTACCAAGCAGAGCGGAGTGCTGTGGTTTTTGCTTCCCACGCATTACCGTATCTGTTGGTCAACACTACAGTTTCTACATATTATTTCCCCTGTGTTCAGTTATTCTTTGTGGTCAAGCTTCCTCCAGAACTCCTTAATTCGGATAGCTTGTGTTCTTACTAAGGTATAAGGGAGGGCCAGCATGATTCATTTGTGTGTGCTTCATGTATGAAATTGATTCTTAACCTATGCATATTCCCTTTAGGGCTCAAGCGTATATCCTCAGAGGGGGAATCAGAGAACACCAGTTGACCAAGTTTTGCTTTATATCACAGGTACCTCGTTTCAGGGGGTACTAGCTGGATATTGGTTGTGTTGGTTGTATGGTGTTCTTACCTTCGTATGTTCTGTCGTTTCAGGTACTTCCCTTTCCCAGCAGACCCCTTCCTTCCCTTCCCTGTTTATTATTTTGCATTTACCCGTCGCCTAATGGCTCAAATCCTCTGTTGATATTTATCAGAGTGTTTGTGACGTTTGGAGGTGGGCTTTATATTCACCATCCGGATCCTGTGGAGCGTACCTTGACAAACATCATATGCATACATCAAAATATGGATATTACTGGCTGCTATTTTTGGAGGGAAATTATTAATTTTTCAAAAGCAACCTGGGAGATCACTTATATAAAGGGAAAATAAAAGAGGCGCCAAAAGACAGCCTTGCTTTAATACGTTCAGTGAAGCTATTAATCGAGGTAAACTTTTTTCACCCCTCATTTGTACTCTACACCATGTTGGTGTATGTGGTGATATAATTATCATAAAAAGGTTATCAGGTATTTTAAACTTCTTTAGCTTCTTCCAGGGTGTAGGTCTAGCTACTTTGTAAAAAGCAGTTCTAAATTCAACAAATACACCATAGACAACCTGTAATTTTAACACTACATTTTTGTCTATGACTGTCTGTAAAGCAGCAATATTATCTATAGCAGTGTTTTGGGCGGAAAAAAAACTTGCATCATAGGAACCACTCCTCTAGTAAAAGCCCAATCCTTCAAGTGGTCCAGGACACTGGCTGTGAAGATCTGCCATGTGGCATCCAGCAAGGCAATTTGACAATAGTGGATGGGAATTGTCATCTGGCCTTTGTTCACAAGAGGAACTGCGATGCTCCTCCATCATGATTTTGAAATGTTTCTTATGGTGTAACATTAAGGATATAGCCAAGACTGAGTTTTCTGTACTCTGCATTACGCTGAGCTCACAGGGTTCTAAAAAACTATGTCAACATCAAGTTGGCAAGCGTGAGTAAGGAAATTCCACCTCCCAGCGAGATTTTTCCTCATTTACGAACGTCAATATCAAGTTGGCGAGCACGAGCTGGGAAAATCAACCTCCCTGCAAGATTTTTCAATGCGGGCGGACAGATTTCTCTTTGCGAGTGGTCGCATATAGCCGCTACCTCTCGCTTTGAGAATCTATCTATTCACTGCTACTGGAGTAAAAATGTACTCGAGCAGCAGAAAGGAAACAGCACCCACTTGTGCTGTGCATGGTACCGTTCCAGATGAATGTACAGTGCAGACAAGCACCTGGCACTGAAAATCACAGCGAACAGCATTTATCTACCGTACTCTGCTGCTCGCGGAGCTTCTCATAGCGCAGCAGAGTTTTTTTTGTATGCGGAACTCTGCGAACTCGGCCCAGGCTTAGATACAGGCAGATAAGAATTTCCTCCACTCTTCTGGATTTCTTTGGAAAACTTTAATCAGAATTTTATCAGGACCTATTGCTGCAAAAGATCTAGCAGCCTTTATATGTTGAGGCTAAAAATCTTGATTCTCTTTTATCCTCCTGTCAATATATTTACTTGATTTTCTAGAGCTCTCATTTGATTTTTACAGTTCATAAATATGTTTTTCTCAATCAGATGATGAAATCGAAGAAGCTTGTCGGGCTTTCCTTGTTCCTGCTTCTTTTACCATTGTACTCCAGAATGTCCTGCTGTTTTTCTATTTTACTGCTGTATGGACGTCGACACAAGTTTTGTCCTTTAGAAACTTTCTTTAACTTTGTTATTTTTTTCTGTCTGATCCCTGAAAATTGCTGAAATTGCAGTCTGATCAGTCTTTTTAACTTAGTAGTTTCGTAATCTGAACTCTTTCTTTTTGGGGGCCTTCAGCTCTTTTCCTGACTGTTTGCTATTTCCTGAAGGGCAGCTACAACAGTAGAAACAGTATCTTCGTGATCATATGATCAGATGGATTTATGTACTGATCTAATTACAAAGAGTTATTTGCATAAATCATTTTGTTAATTGTGTTGAAATTCCATATTAATCACACTTTTTTCTGTTCTGCCTTGGTGGTGCCGTTCACTTGCGAAAAGTACCATGAGGGAATAGACTGCATTAAGACTTCCATTTTCAAATATAGAATTGCAAGACTTCTTTCTTCATTGAGCTTTACTAAATAGATCCGATCTTCAAATTATGTAGTCTAGAATTGAGGATCTGGGGGTACCATTTCTCGTAAAAACAACATGGTCATCTCCTTCAATTCTTCCATTTAGAATGATTCCACTCATAGTGGACACTGAAGTAAGAAGTATTTTACCCACATTTGTCTGCTTTTATTCTCGTTGGAAATACTGGTAGTGGGATTGACCATGTTTCCTCTTGATCAAAAATCCCCCATTTTTCAAGAAGGGCATTTGAGATTTTCCCATTAAAATCACCTGTTAAGATTACTGGAGGATACCCTTTTGATAAAATAACATAACATTCTGTTACTGATTCTAGTTTCTCAAATGTTTTTATCATTAGGGAATTAAATGTGGGTCCTGGAGGAATATAAACATTAAAGATTAGCAGGTTGTGAGTGTTTTCCAAACTTTCTTTCCAATGTTTGATCTTAATGTATTGGATATTCATTAGAGACATGTTGATTACTTCCAAATCCCACTGTATTTCTTCCCTTAAAAGGATTGCGAGCCCATCTTTTGCGTGGCCCCTTCTCACAGCATCTGCCGTAACATTGTATACAACGTAGTCTTTTTGGGCAAAAGTTTTAAAGGTCATTTTTCTTGGAGTGTCACTATCGTAGGGGAGTCTTCCAGGAATAGAGCTAACTTTTTCAAATCTTTCCCGGCAATATTCCAAGATGCAATTGTTAGGCTTCTGTAAAAAGGGTGTTTATTTGCCTTTCCCTGCCTGTTGCAATGCAGGTTACTAGTAATACAGGACCAAGTATTTTTCTTTAATGGTATCTTTGCCTTTATTGGATTGTTATTCCAGATTTGCCTCTCTCCACCTTTGATAGAGATTGTTAAATTTCCTTCGGAAGTTGTTATTGGGGCCTTAGAACTAGAGATTATTTGATTGAGATGATTATTCTAGCTCTCCTTCCTCTCCATTGTATTGTATTATCTTTTTGATGAACTCCTACTACATGAAATGCATTTTTGTGAAGAATTTTACTCTCTTTTAGAATCATTGAGGGAACCATCTCGGACAAGAACTCAACAGTTGCCACCAAAGGTTCAGATTTATTCAGAAAAGCTATTCGTTATATTTCTGATGATGTTAGTGAGTGAAGTGAATGGATCTTGTTGGGTAGATTTACTATTTTTCCATGCTTTAATGGATCAATTCCAAGAGGAAATACATCTGTTATTTCCAAAAGGCAATAATGAATCTGATCTGCAACCTGTTTCCTCTAAATATTCTAAAGTTGGTTGGATTTCTCCCTTGGGATTGGTCGTAGACTGATCATCTTTTGGTAAATGTATGGAAAAACTTGGTGCTGAGGGATTTACTTGTATCTGGACTCCTTTACTGTTACATTGTAGTTGATGAATGTCTTTATACTGCATAGACTCTGAAGACTAATTATTTTTTACATTTGCTAAGACTTTCCTTTCGGAGACAGTGACTGTGGGACTTTTAATTTACGTGCCTTTCATTTCTGGAGTCTACGTTTTACTATTTTATTGTTACTTTTCCCCTTAGTGATTTTATTGCTATTTTCCTTTCATGTTAACGTAGACCCTAACCTCATTTTAGCTAACGTTACAAATGTCTTTGTTTCTTTTTTATTTATTAATTGGTTTGGTGTCCTTTGGGTTTTCTCTGATTTAAGGTTGAAAAAATGAGATTACTTTGTGTGTGTAATTTTCACTTACGGGATCCATAAAAATTTTACAAAGGGAATAAATATTGTCTTCTTCAGCTTTCTAGCTTTTCCTTTTTTTGGGGCAGTCCTACCTGTTTAGTTCACTTTTTGTATCTTAGCTGGTGAGTGGCCTTCGGATAATAATGATGGTACTTTAAGGCCTTGCTCTTTTCCTCCCTCATTTTAATCTTATTTTCTTATTGAAATTTACAAATTTTGCTTAAGTTGTTTTCCCCCTTCTATTTCACTAAGTATTGGACTACTCCTGTTTGTGTTTCCAATATCTGGTTTATAATTTTCCTTGTAATTTTCAAAAAAGAGCTAATATTGATTCCAGAATCCTCTGTAGTGTAAAAAATGTATTGGATCCAAGATATTGCTAATTGGGGGACTGCAAAGTGTTGAACAGGGGGAATTCTGGGGACTGTAAAAGATTTATCACTATATAAGAGATATTGCTTGGAGTACTGTCAAATAATTGAAGAGTCTCCTTTATTGTTTTTAATACATCATATGGAGGACCGGGGTTATAGTTTATATCAGGTAAAGTAAAATCTGTATCTGGAAATGGAGGCAATATCACTTCTGTTGTTTGAAGTGGTAGTTCCTGGTGCTCCAAGTGTACAACTGCTTGTGTATGCTTGTGTATGCCTGTTTTGTTTTTGCCTATCCTTTAGTAAATTGTATGAGATTTTTGTCCTTAGGTTTCTCAGGATCTGTTTCAACATCTTTGTGATGTTCCTGTGATTTGTCCTGTTCAGCTATCTCATTTGAATGGCTCATGTTTGAAATGTTTGGAAAGAAATTGCAATTACTGCATTTCTGGACAATGCTCCAATATGGGTTGCAATGCGCATGCTCTTTCTTGCCAATTGATCAGTGCCCAATCTTTTCATGTGAATTGCTTGAGTTCTTTATTTCTTATTGGCCATGATGTACAGGGAGAGGGAGCCGAGATTATTACTTTAAATCCAAGAAAGTTTCTGGAAAATACCTCTGTTCTTTTGCAACTTAGTCTCTGGCTTCCAATAGGTGACATAAAAGTATTTACCCTGTAGACCAACAGAATGTTCTTTTTCCTCATACAAGGTTAACATGATTGATGGGGGTGACATACCCAGTTCTAATGCCGGGGATGCTATTACAAACCCATCCCGCTAAGCCTGTCTTGTGAGTGCAGTGAAAGGCAAGAAGAATAAAGCAACGCTCCTGGGTCACAATTCCTTCCCCAGCCCTCAATATCCAAAATTATGCTTCTTTCTTTACCTGCAGGGGAATGAGGCACTACAGGGGGATCTACAGTCCACACCCGGCACTAGAACATGGGTCTGCAGCTCTACTGTGCTATTAAAAAACCTGACAAGATTGCTGGGGTGCTCTGTTGCCGCCACTCTTTCTCAATCTTATGAGTTTCCTTATTTTATGAGTTGTTAAACTCCTGTGTTATCTTCTCTCCAGATGGTCACCAGTTCAAGGCTAGGAGCCAAGCTAGGAGCACCCCACCGTTGCACCCAACCCCTGTGTACTTACAGGCACAACAAGCTCACCCACCGAGCTACTTGGGGCACTCCCAGGGAGGGAAGCGAAACTACACCATTGTCTTGTTACAAACGCGTCAACCTTCTTGTGTTTTTTGTACTGCCAAATCAACCGTTGTTTGTGTAGATTGTCCACTAGGTGCACTGGAAATAAGGTCTTTATAAAGTAAACTGAAGTATTTTTGATTTAAGGCGTGCACCAGAGTGAGACTCTTTATGAATTTGGGGTTGTTTTGGTTTATGTAACTTGCCCCGCCCGGGTCTGTGGCCACTAAAATCTTGTAGTATTGAAATTGGGCCCAGCCTGGTGTGGTGTTCGTATGGTGTGTGTGTGTGTGGTTGAATTCTCTGATGAGCTTGTTTGTTGGTATGATTGCAGAGCCGCATTAAAGGGTCGATTCTGATCCGGTAAAAAACGCTTCGAATAGCCGTTCAGAGCGTTTTTCCGGTATGCTTCGCACCCTGCAATGTCCCCCGTACGTACGACGAAGTATGATTCGTACCAGCATGATCGCAGGGGTACGGCGCGTACCCCTGCGATCATGGGGTGTACGCGCCCTACGGTGTGTATGTGATTGTGCGTTTTTCCGTACGAATCGCCCTTACCTGACGTGGACCGTACGAATCGCGTCCTGATTCCCCGGTCCGGATAATACTCGTCGGGTCATACGGCGTGTGCACTGGTCGTACGGACGGTTATTTTACCGGATCGGAAACGGCCCCTAAGTGTTTGTTTTGTGTCTCGGTGAAATGTCCTATGGGAAATTGCATGGGGAAAACACATTTTGGGACCCCTCTTTTTTCTCAGCCCCCACTTGACGAATCACCCCATAACTTTCAGGATAGGAGTGGACCAGAGCTGGCCAAATGTTTGGAAAATTTTGCAAAGATTCATCAATCGGTGCCAAAGATATTGGAAATAGAATGTTGCAGATTTCCTATGCATAATATGTCCTAACTATAACTACCTACTGGCTACTGCCAGTAGGTATTATTTATATATATTTAAATGTATTTAATTTGATTTAGACATCTGCTGAGGTCAACAAATAATTTAAAATACAATTTTTCAAAAACAGTTATAATATCTTCTTAAAAAAAACTATTTAAGAAACTCTTTAACAATGTAAACAAATTATAACAAACAAATTTGTCAGGTGGCGATTTACAGAGCATATCAGACCTTTTACTGTAATGATATTGTATCTAAAACAGATGGGGTTTCAATACTGACATCTAGCCTCTACCAGGGTAGAGTTTGTACACAAAAACAATACATGTATTAAGTCCTGGACACCTTCGTCACAAAAATCCCAAATACCTTTAGAATTATCATAGTTATTCCCTTTAGATTTAAAAACCTTTAACATTAAAATCGATAGCTGCAATCAAAAAATACATTGTCGGACCCTGTGAACTAAAGTGAAATGCAAATATGCTTGCTGGGATCTATATTTAACAGTCTCAACATAGTGTGCATAATGTTTTATTTGAACACAATGTTTAACATTGAGATCATAGCTTATTCTTGGGGTTATATTTTTTTTAAATAATCTCAAATATGCTGAGAACCATGATTTTAAAATTGTGCAATGCAAAAGATTCAGTGCTACACCAAGGTTTTTATTTTTAAAGGTTTCCAGTTTTAGGATACCCCTTAAAGGCCCTGGATCTGCATGTAAAAGATTATAAGCCCATTTATTACCTTTGAATTTACTCTAGCATGTGAGCTGACCAAAGATAGCTCAAGACGTAATACTTGGGCTGAGACTTCTTGATTGACTTTAATCAATTTACATAGCAAATTCCCTTCTCTTGTTTTTGCTGCTTACCAGTTATTAATAGGAATATATTCTAGAGTGTAGGTAAAAAAGGAGGTATTGTTGTACGGAACGGACAGAAGTGTCTATTCCCAGTAGAAGAATATAATCACTGCAGAGCGCTGACATGGGTCTCTGCTTTTTGGCCTATGTGTTGGAAATGCGAATAATTTATTAAAGTTTGCGAAAAAAGTTGCCCCAAATAGGTATATTCTTTGATCACATCTAAAAGTTTACCCCCAAGTGTTCAATTAAAATGTGAAGGGTACGACTTTTGTTTTTAGAATAGTAGGCAAAAAAAGATTTCTTCTGCATAGCAATTCAGCGCATTTAAGTTACGTTGTAGGCTGATTGGTGTAAGATCTAGTATGACAACATCATATGCATACATCAAAATATGGATATTACTGGCTGCTATTTTTGGAGGGAAATTATTAATTTTTCAAAAGCAACCTGGGAGATCACTTATATAAAGGGAAAATAAAAGAGGCGCCAAAAGACAGCCTTGCTTCAATACGTTCAGTGAAGCTATTAATCGAGGTAAACTTTTTTCACCCCTCATTTGTACTCTACACCATGTTGCTGTATGTGGTGATATAATTATCATAAAAAGGTTATCAGGTATTTTAAACTTCTTTAGCTTCTTCCAGGGTGTAGGTCTAGCTACTTTGTAAAAAGCAGTTCTAAATTCAACAAATACACAATAGACAACCTGTAATTTTAACACTACATTTTTGTCTATGACTGTCTGTAAAGCAGCAATATTATCTATAGCAGTGTTTTGGGCGGAAAAAAAACTTGCATCATAGGAACCACTCCTCTAGTAAAAGCCCAATCCTTCAAGTGGTCCAGGACACTGGCTGTGAAGATCTGCCATGTGGCATCCAGCAAGGCAATTTGACAATAGTGGATGGGAATTGTCATCTGGCCTTTGTTCACAAGAGGAACTGCGATGCTCCTCCATCATGATTTTGAAATTTTTCTTATGGTGTACCATTAAGGATATAGCCAAGACTGAGTTTTCTGTACTCTGCATTACGCTGAGCTCGCAGGGTTCTAAAAAGCTATGTCAACATCAAGTTGGCAAGCGTGAGTAAGGAAATTCCACCTCCCAGCGAGATTTTTCCTCATTTACGAACGTCAATATCAAGTTGGCGAGCACGAGCTGGGAAAATCAACCTCCCTGCAAGATTTTTCAATGCGGGCGGACAGATTTCTCATTGCGAGTGGTCGCGTATAGCCGCTACCTCTCGCTTTGAGAATCTGTCTATTCACTGCTACTGGAGTAAAAATGTACTCGAGCAGCAGAAAGGAAGCAGCACCCACTTGTGCTGTGCATGGTACCGTTCCAGATGATTGTACAGTGCAGACAAGCACCTGGCACTGAAAATCACAGCGAACAGCATTTATCTACCGTACTCTGCTGCTCGCGGAGCTTCTCATAGCGCAGCAGAGATTTTTTTGTACGCGGAACTCTGCGAACTCGGCCCAGGCTTAGATACAGGCAGATAAGAATTTCCTCCACTCTTCTGGATTTCTTTGGAAAACTTTAATCAGAATTTTATCAGGACCTATTGCTGCAAAAGATCTAGCAGCCTTTATATGTTGAGGCTAAAAATCTTGATTCTCTTTTATCCTCCTGTCAATATATTTACTTGATTTTCTAGAGCTCTCATTTGATTTTTACAGTTCATAAATATGTTTTTCTCAATCAGATGATGAAATCGAAGAAGCTTGTCGGGCTTTCCTTGTTCCTGCTTCTTTTACCATAGTACTCCAGAATGTCCTGCTGTTTTTCTATTTTACTGCTGTATGGACATCGACACAAGTTTTGTCCTTTAGAAACTTTCTTTAACTTTGTTATTTCTTTCTGTCTGATCCCTGAAAATTGCTTAAATTGCAGTCTGATCAGTCTTTTTAACTTAGTAGTTTCGTAATCTGAACTCTTTCTTTTTGGGGGCCTTCAGCTCTTTTCCTGACTGTTTGTTATTTCCTGAAGGGCAGCTACAACAGTAGAAACAGTATCTTCGTGATCATATGATCAGATGGATTTATGTATTGATCTAATTACAAAGAGTTATTTGCATAAATCATTTTGTTAATTGTGTTGAAATTCCATATTAATCACACATTTTTCTGTTCTGCCTTGGCGGTGCCGTTCACTTGCGAAAAGTACCATGAGGGAATAGACTGCATTAAGACTTCCATTTTCAAATATAGAATTGCAAGACCTCTTTCTTCATTGAGCTTTACTAAATAGATCCGATCTACAAATTATGTAGTCTAGAATTGAGGATCTGGGGGTACCATTTCTCGTAAAAACAACATGGTCATCTCCTTCAATTCTTCCATTTAGAATGATTCCACACATAGTGGACACTGAAGTAAGAAGTATTTTACCCACATTTGTCTGCTTTTATTTTCGTTGGAAATACCGGTAGTGGGATTGACCATGTTTCCTCTTGATCAAAAATCCCCCATTTTTCAAGAAGGGCATTTGAGATTTTCCCATTAAAATCACCTGTTAAGATTACTGGAGGATACCCTTTTGATAACATAACATAACATTCTGTTACTGATTCTAGTTTCTCAAATGTTTTTATCATTAGGGAATTAAATGTGGGTCCTGGAGGAATATAAACATTAAAGATTAGCAGGTTGTGAGTGTTTTCCAAACTTTCTTTCCAATGTTTGATCTTAATGTATTGGATATTCATTAGAGACATGTTGATTACTTCCAAATCCCACTGTATTTCTTCCCTTAAAAGGATTGCGAGCCCATCTTTTGCGTGGCCCCTTCTCACAGCATCTGCCGTAACATTGTATACAACGTAGTCTTTTTGGGCAAAAGTTTTAAAGGTCATTTTTCTTGGAGTGTCACTATCGTAGGGGAGTCTTCCAGGAATAGAGCTAACTTTTTCAAATCTTTCCCAGCAATATTCCAAGATGCAATTGTTAGGCTTCTGTAAAAAGGGTGTTTATTTGCCTTTCCCTGCCTGTTGCAATGCAGGTTACTAGTAATACAGGACCAAGTATTTTTCTTTAATGGTATCTTTGCCTTTATTGGATTGTTATTCCAGATTTGCCTCTCTCCACCTTTGATAGAGATTGTTAAATTTCCTTCGGAAGTTGTTATTGGGGGCTTAGAACTAGAGGTTATTTGATTGAGATGATTATTCTAGCTCTCCTTCCTCTAAATTGTTTTTTTTGCAGTATTGTATTATCTTTTTGATGAACTCCTACTACATGAAATGCATTTTTGTGAAGAATTTTACTCTCTTTTAGAATCATTGAGGGAACCATCTCGGACAAGAACTCAACAGTTGCCACCAAAGGTTCAGATTTATTCAGAAAAGCTATTCGTTATATTTCTGATGATGTTAGTGAGTGAAGTGAATGGATCTTGTTGGGTAGATTTACTATTTTTCCATGCTTTAATGGATCAATTCCAAGAGGAAATACATCTGTTATTTCCAAAATGCAATAATGAATCTGATCTGCAACCTGTTTCCTCTAAATATTCTAAAGTTGGTTGGATTTCTCCCTCGAGATTGGTCGTAGACTGATCATCTTTTGGTAAATGTATGGAAAAACTTGGTGCTGAGGGATTTACTTGTATCTGGACTCCTTTACTGTTACATTGTAGTTGATGAATGTCTTTATACTGCATAGACTCTGAAGACTAATTATTTTTTACATTTGCTAAGACTTTCCTTTCGGGAGACAGTGACTGTGGGACTTTTAATTTACGTGCCTTTCATTTCTGGAGTCTACGTTTTACTATTTTATTGTTACTTTTCCCCTTAGTAATTTTATTGCTATTTTCCTTTCATTTTAACGTAGACCCTAACCTCATTTTAGCTAACGTTCCCAATGTCTTTGTTTCTTTTTTATTTATTAATTAGTTTGGTGTCCTTTGGGTTTTCTCTGATTTAAGGTTGAAAAAATGAGATTACTTTGTGTGTGTAATTTTCACTTACGGGATCCATAAATACTTTACAAAGGGAATAAATATTGTCTTCTTCAGCTTTCTAGCTTTTCCTTTATTTGGGGCAGTCCTACCTGTTTAGTTCACTTTTTGTATCTTAGCTGGTGAGTGGCCTTTGGATAATAATGATGGTACTTTAAGGCCTTGCTCTTTTCCTCCCTCATTTTAATCTTATTTTCTTATTGAAATTTACAAATTTTGCTTAAGTTGTTTTCCCCCTTCTAGTTCACTAAGTATTGGACTACTCCTGTTTGTGTTTCCACTATCTGGTTTATAATTTTCCTTGTAATTTTCAAAAAAGAGCAAATATTGATTCCAGAATCCTCTGTAGTGTAAAAAAAGTATTGGATCCAAGATATTGCTAATTGGGGGACTGCAAAGTGTTGAACAGGGGGAATTCTGGCGACTGTGGAAGATTTATCACTATATAAGAGATATTGCTTGGAGTACTGTCAAATAATTGAAGAGTCTTCTTCATTATTTTTAATACATCATATGGAGGACCAGGGTTATAGTTTATATCAGGTAAAGTAAAATCTGTATCTGGAAATGGAGACAATATCACTTCTGTTGTTTGAAGTGGTAGTTCCTGGTGCTCCAAGTGTACAACTGCTCGTGTATGCTTGTGTATGCCTGTTTTGTTTTTGCCTATCCTTTAGTAAATTGTATGAGATTTTTGTCCTTAGGTTTCTCAGGATCTGTTTCAACATCTTTGTGATGTTCCTATGATTTGTCCTCTTCAGCTATCTCATTTGAATGGCTCATGTTTGAAATGTTTGGAAAAAAATTGCAATTACTGCATTTCTGGACAATGCTCCAATATGGGTTGCAATGCGCATGCTCTTTCTTGCCAATTGATCAGTGCCCAATCTTTTCATGTGAATTGCTTGAGTTCTTTATTTCTTATTGGCCATGATGTACAGGGAGAGGGAGCCGAGATTATTACTTTAAATCCAAGAAAGTTTCTGGAAAATACCTCTGTTCTTTTGCAACTTAGTCTCTGGCTTCCAATAGGTGACATAAAAGTATTTACCCTGTAGACCAACAGAATGTTCTTTTTCCTCATACAAGGTTAACATGATTGATGGGGTTGACATACCCAGTTCTATTGCCGGGGATGCTATTACAAACCTGTCCCGCTAAGCCTGTCTTGTGAGTGCAGTGAAAGGCAAGAAGAATAAAGCAACGCTCCTGGGTCACAATTCCTTCCCCAGCCCTCAATATCCAAAATTATGCTTCTTTCTTTACCTGCAGGGGAATGAGGCACTACAGGGGGATCTACAGTCCACACCCGGCACTAGAACATGGGTCTGCAGCTCTACTGTGCTATTAAAAAACCTGACAAGATTGATGGGGTGCTCTGTTGCCGCCCCTCGTTCTCAATCTTATGAGTTTCCTTATTTTATGAGTTGTTAAACTCCTGTGTTATCTTCTCTCCAGATGGTCACCAGTTCAAGGCTAGGAGCCAAGCTAGGAGCACACCACCGTTGCACCCAACCCCTGTGTACTTACAGGCACAACAGGCTCACCCACCAAGCTACTTGGGGCACTCCCAGGGAGGGAAGCGAAACTACACCATTGTCTTGTTACAAACGCGTCAACCTTCTTGTGTTTTTTGTATTGCCAAATCAACCGTTGTTTGTGTAGATTGTCCACTAGGTGCACTGGAAATAAGGTCTTTATGAAGTAAACTGCAGTATTTTTGATTTAAGGCGTGCACCAGAGTGAGACTCTTTATCAATTTGGGGTTGTTTTGATTTATGTAACTTGCCCCGCCCGGGTCTGTGGCCACTAAAATCTTGTAGTATTGAAATTGGGCCCAGCCTGGTGTGGTGTTCGTATGGTGTGTGTGTGTGTGGTTGAATTCTCTGATGAGCTTGTTTGTTGGTATGATTGCAGAGCCGCATTAAAGGGTCGATTCTGATCCGGTAAAAAACGCTTCGAATAGCCGTTCAGAGCGTTTTTCCGGTACGCTTCGCACCCTGCAATGTCCCCCGTACATACGACGAAGTATGATTCGTACCAGCATGATCGCAGGGGTACGGCGCGTACCCCTGCGATCATGGGGTGTACGCGCCCTACGGTGTGTATGTGATTGTGCGTTTTTCCGTACGAATCGCCCTTACCTGACGTGGACCGTACAAATCGCGTCCTGATTCCCCGGTCCGGATAATACTCGTCGGGTCGTACGGCGTGTGTACTGGTCGTACGGACGGTTATTTTACCGGATCGGAATCGGCCCCTAAGTGTTTGTTTTGTGTCTCAGTGATATGTTGAGTAGTATTAAGTGTATTGCTTGTATATATGGTTGTATATAGTTTTGATGTACATATATAAAATGCATAGTAGAAACAAATAAAAAAAGTATTGTGTCAAATAAAAAGATTGATGGCACTTGAAATATTGTGGACCTATATGTTTAATTCCTTGGGTTTAGGGATAAAATAAGTTTAGGAAGTGTGCTCAGTATTGGCATTTGTTCTGTTTTGATGTTATAGTGATTCCGCCTTACTGAGTAGAGTCAAGGCCCTTTGGTATTTCGTGACTTTTAAAATGACAGCAGGCATCACAGTAGTGCACACTTAAGGGCATTAAATCTACTGGGCCTCTAAACCAACACACCCTACCATATACTAGGGACTTGCAGGTAGGTTATCAGCACTAATTGCAATTATACCTAATTACCATGTACCTTCTAACAGAGCACTGGCCTTGCGCCTGGTTAGCAGAGCCCAGGGCACACTCAGAATCAGAAACACAGCCTCCAGCAGTCAAAATGGGGGCAAAAAGGTGGACACTGCAAAAAGCCATGGTTTTTCACAGCAAACAATCCTGAACTGTATTTTGGGCACATGTCCATGTTCGCCACTCCATTGCTCACTAACTAAGAGCATGCTCTACTAATACCTATAGATAAAACTGAGACATGAACACAGCAACAACAATATGTACCCCAAAAGAAAGAGGGTATGTTTCAAAACCAGAGAAAGTAGATGAAGAGGAAAGTCTTGAGATTCATTCCTAACGTTCCGTAAGAAGGGTGTATGTCCTGGATGTAAGGGTACAGTATTCCTCAGCCTGGGATTAAATTAAGAGAACACCTATTCGTGGATGCATTCTTTGTGAAATTATTGGATTCCAAGTGTGGTCATCTTAGAACTGGGGTTTGTGTGAAAACGTACGGAGATTTTGAGTTTAGCAGGTACCTATTCCTGGAATGGATAGGCTTTGCAATAGATGTAAGCTGAAATCACGAGCCAGACCAGTTGCTTTAGAGACGGGTGTGTGTTATTTTATGTTAATACATTTGTTAAGCGCTCGATTACCAGGGGGTGTCTTGGCGATGACCCGTGGACTATGCCAGTTTCTGTAAAGATGAAGATGACTATTTATCAAATAGCCATGTTTTCAGGATGTATGTCATTACAACGCGGAATTAACAATGCGATACCATTACGACGAGGTCTTCACAACGCAAGTCGTTACAACGACTTGAGCTAGAGGCGCTGGATTTAGGAATAGTATAATTTACTATTCCAACTCCAGCCCACGTAACGGTAGGGAAGGTGTTGGAATAGTAAATCATACTATTCCTTAGTATATAGCGCCATCCAGCGCAAGTCGTTGTAATGACTTGTGTTGTGATGACCGCGTCGTAAATGTGTTGCGTTGTTAATTCAGCGTTGTAATGGTTGCCTCCCAAGTTTTCAAGGCCTTCCTGAATGCAACTAGAGTTTGAAGGGATCTGATGGCAAAGGGAGTTCGTTCCAGAGGTTGGGGGCAGCTGCCCTAAAGCTACTGCCACCCCATGTGGCCTTAAAGACTCTCGGAGGTGCAAGCAGTTTAGCTCCTTCGGAGCGTAGATGCCTTTTTATAATGTACCAGTAGAACAGGCTCCTCAAAAAAATTGGGCCAGTATTCTGGAGTGCTCTGTAGGTAATGCAGAGTGATTTAGAAATAATGTGGTTCCTAACTGGGAGCCAATGCAGTTTATGCAGATGATTTCTGACAGATGAATAGTTAGGAATACCAAACAGATGACGCACCGCTGCATTTTGAGTCATCTGTAACTTATTGAGTTGTTTCCCAGGTAGGCTGATGTGAAGACCATTGCAGTAGTCTAACTTGGCCAGAATCAAAGAAAAGATCACTGTTTTCTGCAGTCCATGGGGTTACATAGGAGTACTTTTTGATGGGTTTAAACAAGAAAAAACATGATGAAGAGACAGCATTTACCTGTGATTTAAAATTCAGTGTATCATCAATAATCACGCCAAGGTTCTTAGCTTTGGTGACTGGAATCGGAATCCATCCCAGTTCACCTGGCCACCAGTTCTGTGACCAGTTAGGTTGGAAATTGCCAAATGTGATGACTTCTGTTTTGTCTGAGTATAATTTTAGACAATGAGAGTTCATCCATGAACTGACTGCAAGCATGCAATCCTTGAAATATTGCATTTGTGGTGCGGATTTTTTTGATAAATGTAAGACCAGTTACATTTCCTTTCCTGTACATTTCTCCATGTATTAAATCCTTAGTGAAAGCCTGGTGATGTTTAATTGCAAGCCCTGTGATGTTTAAGAGGCCCGTGAGCAACACATTGCTCCCATTGATTTAAAATAGAATGACAACCTAATCTGTGGATCAGAAATAGTTTGGTTGTCTGCCGATTTTCATACACATGGTTCTTGAATGCAAAGTTTGTTTGAATATAAAAGTACAGAAATGTCATGCATGTTGATAATAATAGTGATAATCTCTCCAGAGAATCAACCTCCCATTGTAGTGATATGTTCTGCTGTTTTGTACTGCGTTATTGCAATGTGATGCTGTGTTGTACTCTGTTCTGCTGTGACTACTTTGTTGTGTTGTGCCATGTTATATTGTAGTTGTTTTGTTATGTTGCTCTGCGTATGTCATTGTGTTATTATTTTCTGTTTATGATGAGAGGTCAAGAAATACCGCTACCTTTTCACCCAAAAGCAGTAAGCACGTGCTTTGAACGTTCCCATGACAATCAAACATTCATCATCAGATTAGCTTGATGTACTTTCCCCCTCCTGAGGCGACTAGCCGGGAGGCTCTTCTCGCACTTTTGCCTTTTTACCTGTTTTAATTATTAATTTTACCTGCCTAGCTTGATTTGAAAAGCGTACTTAGGCTCATCTTAGGCACGATCTGAAAAGCCTTTAGAATATCACTGCATTGGCGCGGAGCTTCGGTTACTCAACGTAACCACTTGCATTTGCTGCCCCAGGACCTTCCCCGACCAGTCGCTGCCCGGGCCGCTCTCAGCCGAGCATTGATGCTGAGAGCACAGCCCCGGGGAGGCGAACATGGTTTTGGCGGCCATATTGGGGGAATTGAAGCGCGCGGACGCGCTTTAGTGGCCCTTAAAAGGGGTCCCCTGGCCCTGCGCGCGTATTAGCTTGATGTACTTTCCCCCTCCTGAGGCGACTAGCCGGGAGGCTCTTCTCGCACTCTTGCCTTTTTACCTGTTTTAATTATTAATTTTACCTGCCTAGCTTGATTTGAAAAGCGTACTTAGGCTCATCTTAGGCACGATCTGAAAAGCCTTTAGAATATCACTGCATTGGTGCGGAGCTTCGGTTACTCAACTTAACCACTTGCATTTGCTGCCCCAGGACCTTCCCCGACCAGTCGCTGCCCGGGCCGCTCTCAGCCGAGCATTGACGCTGAGAGCACGGCCCTGGGGAGGCGAACGTGGTTTTGGCGGCCATATTGGCGGAATTGAAGCGCGCGGACGCGCTTTAGTCGCCCTTAAAAGGGGTCCCTTGGCCCTGCGCGCGTATTAGCTTGATGTACTTTCCCCCTCCTGAGGCGACTAGCCGGGAGGCTCTTCTCGCACTCTTGCCTTTTTACCTGTTTTAATTATTAATTTTACCTGCCTAGCTTGATTTGAAAAGCGTACTTAGGCTCATCTTAGGCACGATCTGAAAAGACTTTAGAATATCACTGCATTGGTGCGGAGCTTCGGTTACTCAACGTAACCACTTGCATTTGCTGCCCCAGGACCTTCCCCGACCAGTCGCTGCCCGGGCTGCTCTCAGCCGAGCATTGACGCTGAGAGCACGGCCCCGGGGAGGCGAACGTGGTTTTGGCGGCCATATTGGGGGAATTGAAGCGCGCGGACGCTCTCTAGTCGCCCTTAAAAGGGGACGTTCCTCCTTTCCGCGCAGCGGACGCGCATAGTGGACGGGCCGGACTCTAGCCGGAGTCATGCCAGAGTCCTGCCCGTCTGCGCCCGTCAGCGCCAAGGAGGCGCCAGGAGCCTGGCATGCTGTTCAACCCCCCATCACATCTTCTGATGACCATGGGGATCTGTTGGGCTTTCTTACATCTCTTAGGTCCCCCAGACAAGCATGTCATCATACGCTATCTCCTAAGCAACTGTACCCTGGTTTCACTTGTAGCTGCTCGATTACCTCCAGCGCGTTTAACCATGCATACGTTGCTAAGCCTTCTAGGGCTCGGGTGAGACATGAACCCCTTCCTCCCCCTGAAGAAGTGGGCTTTCTTATCAATGCTCGTTCTCTGGTTAGTAACAACGTCGCATTCAGAGAATTCGTCTCGGAAAGAAAACCTTCCTGGGTCTTTGTCACCGAAACGTGGGGCTCGGACTCTTCCGGCCCCGATTTGATCAATGCCCTCCCTAATGGTTATGCCATGGTTAGACAGGATAGAAAAGACCGCAGAGGGGGTGGAATAGGCATTGTCTACAAGAATTCTTTTACTTGTCACATAGAGCCTCTTCTTTCCCCCCAGAAATCCTTTCAGGCCCTTTTCTTCTCTCTTAATACTTCCCCGACAAAAAAATTTGCGGGCATTCTTATCTACAGACCCCCGGGCTCTAGGTCTCCATTTGTAGCCGACTTACTTGAAGCAATTGAACCATTCATTAATAGGCCTTCTCTGACTATTCTTGGAGATTTTAATTTTCATTTAGAAAATTCCAATTCTGCTGACACTATCTCACTTCTGGATGCGCTTGCCTCTCTTGACCTTTCCCAAAAAGTTTTATCCCCTACACATTCTGCTGGACATATCTTAGATGGGGTTTTTACTAATGACCCCAGACTAGAGATTGGGTCCCCTCTGCCCCTCTCCTGGTCAGATCACACAGCAGTCCCACTGGAATTTCTCCCAGGTTCCCTCTCCGCCTCCCACACGGACAGGAATTGTTGGGTTTTAAAGAGGAACTATAGGGGCTTGTCCAACGAATCACTTGGCCCTTTTATTGCCAGCTTCAACCCTCCCCCCTCCCAGGATATTGACACCACTGCCCGTGAGCTTGCAAGTACCATTTCTCTGGCTATCGACACCTTAGCCCCTCTTAAATCTCATTACTGTGCCAGGAAAAGCCCTTCAGCACCTTGGTACTCTGAAGCTCTTCGACTTCAGAGACAGGAGTGTAGGAGGTACGAAAGGCTGTGGAGAGCTCAACTTGATGCCGATCTTCGGATCAAGCATAAAAACCTCCTTAAGAGCTATAAAGCAGCAGTGTTAGCCGAAAAACAAATGTACTTCTCTAAGCTAACCTCATCTCTCTCCAGCCCCGGTGATCTCTTTAAGGTGGTAGAAACATTATCCCATGTCCAACACCCCGATCCGATAATACCTTCTCAAGAACTCTGTGATCAGATTGCCACTTTTTTCCACACTAAAATCTCTGATATTTATACAGCTCTCCAGAGTCATAATCTTACCCACGTCCCCTCTCCCACCTTAGATCATCCCCCAGCCTCCAAAGATATCTTGACCAACTTCCCTCTTCTCTCGACTGAGACATTGGACAAATTACTAGACTCAACCAAGTCTGGCTCCCCTCTTGATCCCTGTCCCCTTAAAATCCTTAAAAACTGCAGGAACACTCTACTTCCCCCTTTGCTGGAAGTTATGAATAGAGCCATCTTCAGTGGTGAGTTCCCAGCCCCTTGGAAGACTGCCATCGTTAAGCCTCTTTTAAAAAAGGCCTCCTTGGATCCTGGGATTTTGAAGAACTTTCGCCCCATTTCTCTTCTTCTCGCTCCAGCTAAGATGTTGGAGGCGCATTTGAACTACCATCTTAGCGCTTTTTTAGATAAGACCTGCCTGCTTGATCCATCTCAGCATGGCTTTCGAAAGGCGCACAGCACAGAGTCAGCCCTTACAGTGGTGGTCAATAATATCCGCGCCAAGGTCGATAGTGGTCAGACCACTCTTCTGATCCTACTCGACCTTACGGCAGCATTTGACACCCTGTCCCCCACCATTCTGGCTTCCCGCCTCAGTGAGACGGGGGTGAAGGGTCGGGCTCTCAGCCTCCTCACTTCTTTTCTCAACCATCGGGAGCAAAGGGTCAAACTGGGTGACTTCCTTTCCAATGCCATGCCTTTGCAATGTGGGGTTCCACAGGGCTCCGCTTTGAGCCCCACATTGTTCAAGATCTACGTGGCCCCACTTGCTAGGCTTGTAAGAACTTTTGGACTGGAAGTGCTCTCGTACGCCGACGACACCCAGATTATGGTCTCCCTGTCCCACTCTGTCGAGACCACGGCCCTAAACTTCCGAAACTGTATGGAAGCTGTGGCAGGTTGGATGGCCTCGAATTTTCTTAAATTGAATGGGGAGAAAACGGAGATCTTGATCTTCGGGGGAAATAAGGAGATCTGGTCAGATGATTGGTGGCCCCAGACACTTGGATCTTGTCCCCAGCCTTCTTTTTCTGCCCGTAATCTGGGAGTCATTTTTGACACCTCACTTGCTTTTGATAAGCAAGTAAGTAGAACTGTCTCAACTTGCTGCGGGGTCTTAAGGATCCTAAGAAAACTTACTCTTTATCTTTCCCCTGATGCCCGGAAACAGGTGGCAGTTGCCCTTCTATCCTCGCGACTGGACTACTGCAATGCTCTTTACCTTGGCATGAGCACTAAACTACTCCATCGCCTGCAGGTCGTCCAGAACGCGGTAGCAAGATTTGTTGTCAATGCCCCCAGACGCTCCTCCGGGACCAGGATCAGGAGAAACCTTCACTGGCTCCCGGTGCATGCCAGAATAAAATTTAAAATTCTGACCATCACCCACAAGGCTCTTCACAGTGCTGGCGCTGAGGGCATCAGGACCTTAGTGTCGACCTATATTCCTGGCAGGGCACTACGCTCCTCCGGTCAGTATTTGTTGTCTATTCCCCGAGTCGCCAAGGCGAGATGGGGTGGTAAGGCATTCTCCTCACTAGCCCCCAGACTTTGGAACGAGCTCCCTTTGGAACTCAGGGGCCAGGATTCCCTGCTGCTCTTCAGAAAGGGCCTCAAAACCCTGCGCTTTACTGAAGCCTACTCTTAGTTCTCCTCTTCCCTCCATTTCACTTCAGTACCTGGCTTTTTATTCCATCTTTTGCGCCTTGACGCCTTTGGGCAAAGTAGCGCTTACACAAATCGCCTTTCAATCAATCAATCAATCAAATCATATTTTCAGGTGGCTAGCCTTCCGGCAGTTCTTCAACGTTTTAAGACACCAGTCTGCCTAAAACTATGCCAGAGAAGGTATGTTATATTCGTGCTTGCAGTGCCCTTTTTGTGTGGTAGGCCTCCTGATAGTCAACAGCCGACAGATCTGGGAGTCTAAGTTGAGTGTTGCTAACGTATATAAGGAGATCAATAACCTATAGAGGAAAGAGCACTCCAAGAGCATCTATTATGAGGAGACAATTACTCCGTCAGCCTGTCACTCTCAGTCCGTACTTCCTCGTCCGGGGGACTTGTTGTTCCCACCCAGCTCTTGCAACTGCCTTTAATGTTCATTTTAGGCCGGAATTCTTTTTTTCTTGATTTTTACGCTGCTGCTCCGACAAGTAGCGAAGACGGTCTGGCAATACCAGAGCTCCTGCTCTCGGTTTAAAATGCGTCATAAAGGCAGTCTCCTTCCCCCTTTAGAGGCGCATACGGAAGTGGACAGAGAAGGGCAGATGCATACAGAGAATGGCAAGCATATTATATGTTATATTAATGTATTATATGTATTATTTTCTGTTATAATTCTCAGGACTTTAACGTGGCGGGACTGCTGATTGCCAACTGTAGATTTTCAAAATAAATTGGCGCAGCACAGTCCATCGGAGATGCTACAATAAACGAGGCGTGCATGCTTCTTCAACACGGCATTATAACAAACTTTTATAACTAGAATGACCAGATATATTTCTAGCTGATTTTTCTATAAAAAGATATTTAATTCCTATATTCAAATGGGAAGCCACTAGATGAAATACCCATCTCAAACCGTTGTGTATGAATGAAATTGCATGGATTATTTATGAGTTCTGAACAATCCAAGCTGCAGGCTCCAGTGTAGGCAGATTCTCAATTGAAAAGAAACTCATTTCTGATTTTCTCCCCTGCTGATAACCTGTAATTGGGAGCTGATTGTCAGCGCCTGCCTTTCTCACTTCACCACTCGGGCTGACCCGAAAGCCCTGGTCATTTCCTGCCAGAGGTTGGAACGTGCCCATCCAATCAGCGGCGGAATGCGGCCACGCGCTGGGCAGCAGCACTTCAGCAGCATCTCAAGCACTTCTTATTTGCCAAGTGAAATGGACTGCTCGTGACGGCAGCTCTTAGAAGATGAAAATATGCCATTTGGAAAGATGATTTATTGTAGTGTTGGATGATACGGTTGTCTGGTGCTTCCTGTGTGGAGGTGATTGTGCGCTGTGCTTTTCTGTTCGGTAGCTTCCAAAGGACGGGAGGTGGTGTATATGTCATTCATCGCTAAGGATGTTTTAAAAATGTTTGGCTATCACCAATGACTTGCTGAAAGCTTTAATCCGGCCTGCATTGCCTACATCCAGCCAGAGTAAAGCGTATTCCGTGATCGTAGGTAAATATCCCCTCTGTTAGTCATCCTTTAATTACGTATCCCACACGGCCTACCCCGCCACTGCTCGTGCAGTCTGTTAAAACAAGCTCACGTTGAACGTGCTACCTCTGAACCAAGCTGAATGTAGAGGTGTCACCCCCCCCCCCCCCCCCCGGCCCCCTAAAGCAATACAATGCCATAAGAAATGTTTGGGCGGGGGAGGGAACTAGCAAGATATGCTAATAGGGCCCCAACTAAGGGGCATATTTACAATGGCTTTAACTCCGATTTTTTGGCTTAAAAAGCCAAAAAACATACAAAAGGGTGCTAACATGCATAATCGCATGTTAGCACCCTTTTCCCCAGCGCCTCCCTTTACATCTCTAATGAGAGGCAAAGCGGGTGTCATGTCACAGGGCTTACCCCACATGGACAACTTTGCAAAATCGATGATGTTCACATCGCAAAATTAACAAGGCTGCCCCAGCATTTTAGCACACGTTAGTTTTTGGAGAAGACTGCTGCTAACTCCAAAAATGAATGTCTGCTAAAATGCAGACTTACCTATCCCAAACATTGGGGTGCATTATGCGGCTATGAACCTGTGGGTCGTATCAGCAAGGTTATCGCCGTTTTGCAGGGAACATCGCTGGAAACCCAGCAATGTTCCCTGCAAAATGTCGATAACCTACCTATCTCTGAAATTTTTATCGCCCTGGAGTAACGCGTTGTTAATAACGCGCTACCAGGGCAATAAATTCCAGAGATTGCCTGCAATAATGAAATTATCGCTCAGCACGGCCAGGGATAATTATCACTGGCCGTTAATAATATGCTCCAAAATGTCTTACCACTCCAATAAATCCAGTAAATAGATAAATATTTGTGGGATAAGTTATAGTTTAGATATGGGATTGCCAATCATGGAACCAGCAGACCTAACTTACATTTGTTATAATTGTATTTTGTTTTCAGGTACACAAAACAGAAAAGTAAATATTTCACTGAAAAACAGTTTTAAAAAAAGTCCAATTTAAAACCCATTACATCTTTAACTGCAACACAGCACTTGAATATGAATTAATTCTTTACCTAACATAGGACCTAAAAAACAAACATTTTGAGTTACCAGTCAATGTGATTCACAATGTCAGAGGGTTTACAAGCATAAAATGTCTTTTTCATATGCACTAGATCCATTTTGCAATTCAGTAAAGGCTTTCAGCCTCCAATTTCAGCAATAATTCCCTTACAGCTGCCTGGCTTTATAATCAATTGCCTAATAAAATTATGTGCTTGGTCCCCTTCCTCGTAGGCCCACAGAAAAATGCTTTGGTTTCACAGTCTCCCTTGTGACAGAAGGTTTTTAGTTTTGTAACTAAAGTTGTAATGCTGCTGAACATTCCTGTTATTCCAGTATGAAAACACAAATGTACTTTTTCGAAACAATGAAGGAAAGGCTTTTATGCTGAATATGTGTACAATAAATCATCCATTAGATTCTACACAGTGACCTCGCATTTTTCCATTTCAGGTGTGAGTAGTTGATGCATTGAATTCTGGTACTTGTAATCCTGTCTATAAGGGGAAAAGCAATATAACAAGAACCAGGGGCCTCATTTATGAGGCCTTGCATCAGTTTTGCGCTGCGGATGCGTCACTTTTTGTGACGCATCTGCGGCGTAAAACATGCGCCTTGTTGCGCCATATTTAAAAAGTGACGCATCTAGGTGCGTCACTTTTTAAACCCCTGCGCCACATTATACCTGCATCAGGTATAATGTATGCAGAGGGGGCGTTCCCCCGCAAAAAGCCTCGTAATAGTGACGCAGTGAAATCTATGAGATTTCACTGCGTCACTTTTAGGATGCGGTTGCGTCAAAATCTTGCGCCTGCCTCACAGCAGGCGTAAGACTGACGCAAGCCCTTTCACATGGGGCTTTCCCCATGTGAAAGGATGCATTGCTGGAGTTGCGTCACTTTTGTGACACACTCCAGCAATGCGTCACTTTTGCGCTTACAGATGCGTCAGAAATACTGACGTATCTGTAAGTCCTTGCGACATGATGCGTCATACATTAAATATGACGCATCATTGGTGTCGCAAGGAGTGCGCAGTGAAAAGTGACGCATCGCTGTTTTCACGCAGCGATGCGTCACTTTTCATAAATGAGGCCCCAGGTTTAAAAAACAATGCATCCTACAAGAGAGAGGCTGAGTTCTCGGTTTTACACTACTGCAACTTAAATGGTTATTTAAATATTGAATTCACTGAATCTTTTTATGTAACACAAAGGCAATCTGCTTTGTAGAATACTTCGATTTAAAAATAAATCATGGAATTATTTGAGTTAAGCTAGTCCCTTTCTAGTGCTTTTATTGGCATATATTTGTCAATTATTTTTAAACGATATGTATTGTATGTTGCTTTGAACTTTTGCCCGACACCTTATTCAAAGAATGTCTGAGGGAAGCAAGAACTCTGGGCCCTATTCAGAAGCTTTAATAGAAATATTGGGATATCACTTGCAATGACTAGCATTTAATGTCCTGGCTGGTATTTCTTTCCCTTATCAATACATACCTTTAACAGTTAGCAAGAAGGAAACACTTTAAATTGTATTTTCGGTACCCGAATGGCCCCTGGCTGATCACATAAGTAAACAAAGGCAGAAAGGCAATGTTGAAATGAATACAGATGTTTTCATATAAAGGTCTACTTAAGAATCATGCGCAGGCCTGTGCAGATATGTAAAGCATGAAGAGAGAGAGCTGACATTTTCTCTGGCAAAGGTGGCAACCCTACCTCAGCTCCAGTCATTTCTGTGCTGCCTTCTGCACTCTCAGAGGAGCAGTGCTCTGTCGAGGTTGCTCTCTGTCAGGGGGGCCCGCCCACTCATGCAAGATGCGTGGCAGGCTCGAACTGAAGAGAAACAAAACGTTTATGTTGTTTCTTTCCAATCCTTGGTCTGCATCGTGTCAGCTCAGAGTATGCTGCAAACTGCAGCTGATGTAGAGAGACACGCTGCACAGACATACTGAGGGCATCCTATTCATGCAGAGAGGACTAGGGGGCCCCTGCACCCCTGGGCCCATTACGCCCCTGTAGCAATGCAGCCTCCTGTTACTGCAAGCAACCGCTTCCGTCTGGATGAATTCCAATTTGTTTGATTTCCTTCAAGATAACAGCCAACATAATTCTGAGTAGAAAGTTATTGTGTGTGTTCAAGGTTAGTGTTATCACTCTGTATGCCTTAATACTTTACTCACTCTAGTATTGCATGGATTTTGCAGCAGTGATTAAACCAGTGATATGAGTGTATGACTGCTACAGAGACTGTTTAACAATTAAACATATATTCTTATGCTACGCATACTAATGAGATTTTTATCATAATCCTACCATCACTGTTATGAAAATTATTCCAGTAAGGAATTCAAATCCACTAAAATGAATATTTCTGGTTGTAATTTTACCTTTTTGCAAGTATACTTTTAGTATATACTTCCAAATGCTCATTTTTCCGTCCTTTCTTCTAACGTTCAAGTACATTACTTGCACTATTGATCCCTGACGGATCACTCAGGGTGTAGCTTGGTCAGTAAGGTTATGGGGTGTGGGGGGGAGGGGTGCCCCAGATTTCCCAACAATCATGCTGGCATATAATGTTAAAATACATCATACAACAAGCAGAGTGCATGAGAGGGTTCCTAAGGTACCGGGGGAAGGGAGATGAACTAATTGACAGAAAATTATCTTTTGAAAAATAACCAACATTTTTAAAAACAGAAAGAGGGAGAGATTGTGTGCGCATTTATGTATACGTGTATGTAAATGTTCCTTGTGAAAACCTCAGACAACTCACCATGCCCGACTAAAAGTACCTGCACTCAACTATTTATCCGAAAATAAATGTATTAGGTGGGTGTAACACCCCAAACACCCCCTGAAGCTACGCCTTTGGGTGCACAGCTGATATTGTAATAATGAGAGAATGACAAGTAACGCATTGTCTATCTCTCAAGTTATATCGGGCTTACTCCTCCTTAGCTACAGACATTGACACATACTGTGATACAACATTTTTATTGCAAGGTTTATATAGCAAGGATGTCATGGGTCTTGGTGCAAGCAAGGACAAAGGACACTTTGGCTGATGTTGGGGTAGTAAAATACATAGGGGCAAATTTATGTTAACTGGCGCATCCCCAGGGATGCGCCAGTTAACATGCGCCACAGTGCGCCACAGCTCCGCCAGCCATGGTGCGCCGCAATTATAATGCGGCGCACCATGGTGCAAAAACGGCACAGATGCGTGACGCATCTGTGCCGGAAATGTGGCGCATTGCTGGAGTTGCGTCGCAAGCGCGACGCAGCTCCAGCAAGGCTCGGGGGGTGCCCCATTTTAACAATGCTGACGCAGCATTGGCTTAAAAGTGACTTAGTGAAATCTCATAGATTTCACTCAGCCACTTTTGCGAGGCACACCTGCCCCGGAACGCCCACCCTGCGCCGGAACGCCCACAAGCGGCGCAGGGCTTTACAACGTGACGCATCTGCCTAGATGCGTCACGTTGTAAATCGTTCGTAGGGATGCGCCACGTTTACGCCGACTTGCGTGACGCAACAGTGGCGTAAACGTGGCGCAAGGGCCTCATAAATCTGCCCCCTAATTTGTTGTATTCGTGGGAACCTCAGGTCCCTGGGCCCTGGTGTCACTGCACTTGCTTCACCAATACTTGATGCCCCCTGAGGACAGGGCTTTAATTGCAACAGGCATTCCCTGGGGGGGGGGATGTTTTGAGTCTTCTGAGGGGCAGTTTTGAAAGCCCACAGCCACTCCTGGTGTCTCTGTCATGTTTTCCAGGTCTCTCAGAGGTTAATTGAAGAGAGGCTCCAAGAGCGAGATAAAGGGAAGAAGCGAGGTGCAGGCAGAGAGTGATTACAGTTAAAGAAGAGAGAGCAAGGATTGATGAAAAGAGATCGATAGCGACAGGAGACGTGGGAGAGGGGCTGCTTTGAGCATTTTTTGCCAGGGCTGCTTTTGGTACCCCAGTCTCGCCCAGATGTTTTTTTTTATCGGGAAGGACTGGTGTTAGAGTCAAAGTTATTTTAATTTGCCAATTCTAACAGGTGCTAGATTTATTAACTTTTTTAGTGAAACAATGAACATGCCTCATATTGTGCAATAGAGCTCTGTGCAATTTACTTCTGCAAATTAAACGACCACCGACCTCTTCTGCCATTGACAAATGCTAATGTCACCAACAGAAAGCTGTTTATGGAATATGGGCAACACCCTCAACACGTTCAAGGAACATCACGCTAAAACTGGGATAGGTGAACTTGGTCAATCCTGTTTTCCTCTCTGCGAATGGCAGTGCATTTTCGCCTGATACTAGAGCAAGTTTATGACATTTGCTACTGCAGATGCTCATGGCTTTGACTGATGTTGGCTGATATGTGTCTATTTGAATGGTAATACAGCAGGCATTTACACTTACCAAGTGAATCTTCGGAAATAGGTCCTGCAGCTCAACCAATGTTAATATCATATCCATGGCCACCCCGCCAGGGCACACCGAAACGTCTAGCAGGGTAGAAAGCTGGAAAACATTATCATAAAAGAAACTGTGCCAATGGCCGTAATGCTTTATGCAAACAAAGTGCACTCTTTCATTCAGATAACCATCAACTGATTCATTTGGTTCCGGGAGTCTTCTTTGATCCTAGAAAGATAAAGAGCCAGTTTATGTGTTTCCTTAAATGATCAAACACAGAAGTATAATTATGGGATACTTATGGCGCATGGTATAAGCATCCTCATAAGTCTCACAGCATCACAGGGTTTACATCAAGTAGGGGACACTGCAACTTATTATTTAAACAACAGCTGCGTGCAAACGAAATGCGCAGTGCACACAGGAAATATAGCAAAGAAGTCACAAAGACAAACAATGATGACGACCATTAATACCTCCATGCATATGCATCACAATCACACTCATCTTTCTGTTGCCCTTCCACTTCGCCCCCGGAAAGGAACAACATTGTCACATGAAATTCATATAAGTAGTTACAGAGCTTAATTTGTAAAACAAAAGTGCAAGGGCCCTCTATCAGGAGGCCACTGCAGCTAGCACCCCTCATTGCTACTACCACCCTGCCAATGACAGTACCTGTTCAACTACTCACCTTTACACTGCTACAAGTGTGACAATTCAAGCAGAGCGAGGCTCCCAAAGTCATAAGAATGGCTTTGGTGGCAGGCATTAGATGTTTTAATGTATATTGAATTAATAAACAACTCTTGTTCTGCTAATCTCTAAATTATACAAACAGCACCACCAGGTGGTAGCTATCATAAGTGCTGGTGTTGGCAAGTACTGGTGCAGAGCACCGGAAAGCACTAGTTCAAATTAAACCCTGTCTCGACCTCAACTTCGTTATTTTATAATTTTTTTCTGTTTTATTACCGACTATTGGGCGAATACCTCAGACCAACAATGTAACAACTCCTTATTTTGATTTGCTATCTAGTTTCAGTCATCCATTTGTTTTGTAATAATGACGTGAAGGTGAACATATTTGAAACATCAGTTGACTAATATGTATAAGGTAGGAGCGAATAATGTTGGCAATTATTCCAACACCAAAAGAGGATGCAAACAATAGGAATGTATATTTAAATGATACACACTACTTTATTAAAATACTGAACCCATTATCAAAACTACAGTCAAGCCCTGCTCCCTATTCTCACTGTGCTGCCTCTTCTATTCTTGATCACCACCAGTTACGAAGAAAGGTTTTGAGGAGGAGGCCCGAATACCCTATGAGAGCAGGTCATTGACTTTCAACACGCCGTGAGGGCAACGGCTCTTACCTACCTGCTGCCACCGCCGTGAGGGAAACGGCATCTTCCTTCTCCGCGCTCTGCTTCGCG
Source organism: Lissotriton vulgaris (assembly GCF_964263255.1). Lineage (NCBI taxonomy): Eukaryota > Metazoa > Chordata > Amphibia > Caudata > Salamandridae > Lissotriton > Lissotriton vulgaris. The sequence goes on along the minus strand of NC_141689.1, from coordinate 462,950,178 downwards.
CTGTGAGGGCAATGGCTGCAGCGGGGAAACAACATCTCCCAGCTGCCCCAGGGTCCGGCGCAGTAGTGACGCCATTGACGCGCCCGGAGGTGCCTTAAGTGAAGGGAACGCCTCCCACCCCGCGGGATGCGAGCGGGACGCACGCGGGACAAGCCCGGGAGAAGCCCGGGACAAGGGCAGGGCCATCTGCGGCCGTCCGCGGATGATCGCAGTCGTGCGGGCCACCCCTCTAAATTGTATGTGAGGTGAGTGCACATCTGTATTATGGGGAAACGTACCACTGTGACTTCCGCCCAGGCCTCCAAGAACTCATCTATCATCTCTTCTTCTTTTGAAAGCATGCTTGTGAATGCCTTTAATTTGGTCACAACAAAGATCGAAAATACAGAAAGAAGAATGTCAATGGGATTATCAGCACCCCATTCAAACTCTCCTAATGGCCCAGAAAATGGCGGTATTACAACCTCACTGCCGTTATCACCGAACATAATAATTGTCAAACCCACCCATAATGATAACCTACCTGTGGGCTCGACAACGGATGTGATTGCCATTTCTGATTTCCAGCAGGATATAGAAGCTATTATTGATCCCACCAGTTTGGTCTCCAATTCCAATACCATGCGCTGTGCAAGATGGTGGTCCAAATTTCCAAGAAGAGGAAGTTTGTTGCTGATGGCATCTTCAAAGCGGAGTTGAATGAGTTTTTGACTCGTGAGCTGGCTGAAGATGGCTACTCTGGGGTGGAAGTCAGAGTTACACCAACTAGAACTGAAATAATCATCCTTGCCACCAGGACCCAGAATGTTCTGGGTGAGAAGGGTCGTCGTATCCGTGAACTGACTGCTGTTGTTCAGAAGAGGTTTGGCTTTCCTGAGGGTAGTGTGGAGCTCTATGCTGAGAAAGTGGCTACAAGAGGTCTGTGTGCCATCGCCCAAGCGGAGTCTCTGCGTTACAAACTTCTGGGAGGCTTAGCGGTGCGTAGAGCTTGCTATGGCGTCCTGCGTTTCATCATGGAGAGTGGCTCCAAGGGCTGCGAGGTGGTGGTCTCTGGTAAACTTCGAGGCCAGAGAGCCAAGTCCATGAAGTTTGTGGATGGCTTGATGATCCACAGTGGGGATCCTGTGAACTATTATGTTGATACTGCAGTCCGCCACGTGCTGCTTAGGCAAGGTGTGCTTGGGATCAAAGTGAAAATTATGCTGCCATGGGACCCAAGTGGCAAGATTGGGCCCAAGAAGCCACTGCCTGACCATGTCAGCATTGTGGAGCCCAAGGATGAGATCCTCCCAACAACTCCCATGTCTGAGCAGAAAGGAGGAAAACCAGAACAGCCGCCACAACAGCCGCAGCAACCACCAGCCATGCCTCAGCCGGTTCCTACAGCCTAATGGGTCACGGTGTGCCTGAGAAATGACTGGATACAGAGCTGTAAAAAAAATAAATATGAAAAAAAAAATTTTATAGGAGAAAAGAGGAAAAGAGGCCCCTCAAAAATGCCACTTAACAAGAGGAAACAACCACCCCGCAACAAAAGTCAGCCAACTCCTCAGAGTATGTAGTCACATGGAAAAACTGTAATAAGCGGGGCATCAGCCAGCATGACTGTGCAACTAGATGATATGACTGTAGACTTAACAACAGTGGGAGCTGGATTTAATTCCATTTGTACAAAGACTGATTTAATTTCTGCAAATGGCACACAAGACAGGATAAACGGAAACCTAATTGATACCATAGTGGACTCAACTTTTAATCAATTGAAAATTCTAATTGACAAGTAGTTTAATCTTATTTTTAAACGTTTGGACAGATTAGAAAGCCTGGTGAAGAAAGAAGACACTAAAAGAAAAGGGATTACTATCATCGATCAAATCAGGGGTGAACGGCTTCTGAAAGACTTGGAGGCTGTTAATAGGGGCACTGTGGGGGCAGGGGTAACTGCAATACATCTGGCGGTGGTAATGTATGTGGCAGGTGTGATGTTGATAAAAATCACCCGTCCCCCAACGTCACGTCCAGTACTGCGGTGGGCACATTGTCGTGTCCACCGCCGTCCGTAGTAGACAGGCCCCTATGTCAAACCTCTTTGCCTATGGCAGTCTTGCCTGCCCCATCTGTGTCAGCCCCCACAAAATTGGTGAAAGATTCACACATCAAACCGACTACTGTTATGCGGGTTAAAAAACATGCTGATACTGTCCTCCATTTGCCCCCAGAAGCTTGTCCCTATGTTATAATTCTAGCTGGTGTACCCCCCTTGAAAGAAGAGCAAAGCGAGTCCTGGGACCAGCTTAAAAATAAGTGCATCGGCTGGCTGTTCAGGTATAAAGGGATGGGTATGGAGATTACCAATGATATTCTAATGGTACGACGGGTGGGATGGATAGGACCGTCGGTCAAGAATATCATGGGTGACTGTATAGTTGTGAACTTTAGACACCCTTCCCTGGTGAAATACATATTAACTGGTAACATCGATCACTCTAATTCCCCAACTGTTATATCTTCATTACCTCTAGGGTTCTTTTACAGACCTCCGCAGAAAATCCACAATTTAGTTACACCAATACTTTCTATACAAAACCGATTTAGCGCCCTATCTGACCTGGAGCGTCAGGACTGACCACCAAAAGAACCCCAGATTACTGTAGAATGGCCCCAGGTTGCTGAAATGGTTAATCATGTCGAGATCAAATTCGAGTCCACTCACCCTCCTCATAAAGTCAGCTCGGAAGTATCGTTGCCATCCTGCCCTGTCATTGATGACTTTGGTTCCATAGATCATAATTTAACCATACTTAGTTGGAATATTGCTGGTCCAAAGTCAAAGATGAAAATGGTAGAGTGGACCAATTGGATCAGTAAATTCGATATTCTAATGTTTCAAGAAACATGGTGCACCAGTGGTTTGCTTCTTGATGGATTTTCTTGTTATAATAACACTGTACCTAACCCTTTAGCCGGCCGAGCCAATGGGGGCCTATCCATATGGATAAAGATTACCGCAGGGAGTAACATTAAATCCCTGGAGACAAATGATAGTACCTTCCAGGCTATAATCTATTCTAACGGGATTACATTATGTTTAATACATTTTTATAATAATGATTTTATTTCACAACCTAATAGGAATTTTATCAATTTGTTTGATTTTATTGATAAGATTGTAGTTGAACAAAGGTAAGGCAAACTGGATTGCATCTGTCTGGGGGTGACTTCAATGCGCATTTGCACAATTGAATGGACAACTCAGGTTTGTTATCTGCCCGGGTAACACCCTGTAAAAGAGGGGAAGAATGGTATAATCACTTAGCCATTCGGGATTTAACTAACGTCATGGAGAAAGTTGGAGGTACATCGAACAAGGGTCCATTGCCTACCTTTAGAGGACGTGGTTGTTCGTCTACAATTGATTATGTTTTTATATCTTCCCCCCTTGTGAACTATTTAGTAAAGGCCGATGTTTTAAGTACCGTTCACAGTGACCATAACCCAATCTTGACAATTGTTAAATTTGCTAACAAACTCATAAAACGTAAAGAAATAGGGGCAAAAAATCTGGTTGCATCAACCGACAAACTTAAAGTAATTTGGAAGGGCATAGACAACAAGGCCCTCCTAGCACGTATTATAAAATCTTATCCTATACTAATAGAAACGTGCTTGTCCAGTAGATGCCTAGGCCTGGAGATCATTCAGGCTTTTACTAGGTTATGCGCGGGCCTTAAACAAGAAATTTCTAAACCCGTTAGTAACTCTAGTAAAAACCCTAGATGGTTTAATGGCACTTGTTCACGGGCGAACCGAGAACTACGTGAAGCACTTTCCGCGGAACTCAGGGACAGGACTCTGGTTAGAGTCCTGAGAGAACGCTATAAGAAAGCAACAAAAACACGTACAGGGGAGTTATTAAAGGAGCGGTGGGATTCTCTTGCACGCTCCGCTGCACTCAAAGACGTCTCTGTGTTTTGGGGGGAGGTAAAATCTATGAGGTTTTTGGGCTCAACCATTACCCCGATAAACTGTAATGTAGCTAGCAAATCTTGGGAAGAGCATTTCTCAAAAATATATACAGCATCAACAATTACTTTTGTCAGTTATTGTCTAGTTAATACAGTTAATATTTCTATAACTGAAGTGGAAGATGCCATAAACCAAAGTGCAGGAAATAAAGAGCCAGGTCCTGACAGATTATCAATTTACCTAATTAAATCTGAGCCAGACTTCTGGTCGCCCTTACTGTGTAATGTTTTTAACAATCTGTCCAATACTACAATCCCTAAAACCTGGTCAAATAGTATAATCGTTCCCATCTTCAAGAAGGGCGATAGACTTAATCCTAGTTGCTATCGCCCCATATCTTTGATCGATAATACTTTGAAGATCTTAGGAAGAATGATTTTTAATAAGATCAGGAATTGGGCAGAGGAAGCTCAAATTTTAAGTCCATGTCAGCTGGGATTTAGGAGTAGTGTGGAAACTGTAGAACAGTGCCTGAACTTAAATCTTATATTGGGCAAATATACTATCGCCAAACAAGCCCCCCTATACCTGGGTTTCATGGATTTAAGTATGGCATTTGATTTTGTTAACTGTTCACGACTATGGGAGATTCTTTTAAATTATGGGTTGGATAAGGCACTTGTATACTTCTTGGCGCATCTGCATAGAGACCTAAAAGCACGGGTTAGGATAAACAACGATGGAGAGGTTTCCGGGGATATTTTAATTGGTAGGGGGGTTAGACAAGGTTGTGTCTTAGCCCCCTTACTTTTTATTCTTTATATAAAAGAATTAAATAAATCCCTGTCTAAATTAGCTTGCAATGTCCCTAAAATTAATGGTAAACTGTTTCCCGTACTTTTATATGCAGACAATGCGGTCCTGATGGGCCGCACACCTAAAGCACTTCGCACTTTAATAACGGGTTTCGTATCCTTTATGGCAGACTTGGATTTGTGTACCAATTTTAATAAATCTTATATAATGTCCTGCAGGCCCAAAAAGCACCACATTTACCACATTGTGTCAGGAAAAGATCTCTTAAGAAACACCCGCACTTTTCCTTACCTGGGTCTAGTCTTTTCAGGCTCACGATCCTGGCAGCCACATGTGGCGCTTGGAAAAAATAAACTCGGCAAGGCTATAAATTCAATCATTAGCCTCCGACAGCCAAAGCAGACGGAGGTTGTAATACAGTTACTACAGATCTATAGAGCCCAATGTATACCAACGGCGACTTAAGGCGCAGAGGTGTGGGGGTATACAAACTGCAGTAGTATCCAAACTGAGAAAAATAGATTCTGTAGAAAGGTATTAGGGGCTATAATTTCAGCACCTACCTTCATTTGCCATAAGGAATTAAATCTTCATTATGTGGAGGATTTCATCAAGTCGCGGCCAGTATTATTCTGGCTAAAGATATGGAGAAATCCAGCCGCACTCTTAACACAAGAAATAATCACTGATAGTCTTAAATGTGACAGGGGTAGTTACTTGCCATGGCTAAGTGCAGTGAAGAAAAGCCTAGCCAGTGTAAGGCTGGAGCACATTTTCTCCACCCCTCTAGTTACAGACGGTATAAGTCTACTCTCTGTGAGAGGGGCATAGTATGATTTATACCGTGAGGAAAGAGAAAATATGGAGCTCCATAAACCGTCAATCATTAGATACATCCCTCTTCTGGTGTCACTAGGCAAGAATAATAATATGCCACATGTATACCCCAGAAAAAAATCTTGGGAGATGGAATAGGAGTTTGCTATTTCGTCTCAGGGACAGAAGTATAAAATACTCACTCTGTTTTCCAAAAATTTGGAGAACCTGCCTTGCCTGTGGGGCATCGGTTGCAAACAAACTTTGTCACATTTTCTGTTTTTCTGTGGTTTTTATGTCAGATATACTAAACAGTATTTGATTCCTTATTTTAACCCTTTCGATGCTGATGACGAGCTCAGCTCGTCATCACCCACGGGTGTCGTGTGCTGATGACGAGCTGAGCTCGTCATGGTGCCAGCAAAATGGCAAAATCCAGCACAGCGCAAAAATCCCCACAGCAGCCATGTGGTTAAAGTTCAAGGAAATTTTATTGAAATAAACAAAGTTGTCATTACAAAGAACAAAGTGAAATACAACATCATCAAAAAGGTCAATAAACTAGGGCATCACAAAAAATAACATGAGATAATAAATGCAGGGGGAAAAATAAAAAAATAAAATAAAAAGTGGATGAGGCTAGAAAGTGCAAAATATACACTGGGGAGGCTTGGTAACATGGGAGAACAATGCAACTAAAAGCAGAGATGTAAACGCTAGTGATGCATAAGGAACTAAAGGCAGCTTAGGGAGGTTTATTTACATGCTATTATAAATTTTAACATGGCATTTTATGAAATACAGCAGTTAGTTAGTGATGACACGATTTTCAGAGTAAGCTCCTTCCTGCAATCTGCGATACGTTTGCGAGTTTCTATGAATATGCCATAGATAAAGTGAACTATTTTGCACTAATATCTGCTGTTTTTGCACTTAGTCTGAAGTTTACATTGATATCGCTAGAACTGTTATTTACCGAATGTATATACAGTAATTATTTGTACTTTATTGCTATCCTTGCACATTGGTCTCATGTCGATACTGAAGTCTTTAGCCTTAACCCGTTTTTATGAATGTGTTTTATGTGATTGTATATTTATGTACTATTGGTTGTGATGATTTGCACTTTTATGGATATTTCAAAATCCGAATAAAGCCGGTTTGACTTGACTTGACTTGAGTACAGTCAAGCATAGAAACAAAAGATAAGGAATGTGGAATAAATCAAGAAGATAGTGCGATCTATTAAGAAATAAAATGGGTTAGTGGAAACGTTTGGAAATTATTGCAACACCAAACGTTATTAGAAGGGATATAATTGTTCATTAAAAGCATATATGCTTCATTACATTAAGATGTTAAGAACATTAACCAAATTCCGGTTGAACATCGAAATAGAAGAAAAGCTAGTGAGTCAAGCATTTTGCTGTCAGAAAGCACTTCAACGTCGGAGTTAGCAAAACAGAAAAGGAAGGAAAACGTTTATAAAAAATGTAGACCGCGTGGCTGATAATCAGCACGTTCATGAGGCGGCAGCATGCGTAGGGCGTGTTAGAGAATGTTTATAAGAATGAAAAGACCACAAGTGAAAACATAACATATATCTATGGTGTCATCACGTTAGATAGAAGATCAGTATCTGGGTAGCATTCACAGATGACTAAGTATGGTACACAGCAGTGACAATGATAAAACTGCTATTTTACATCAACTTTTGCATGATGGCATATCAATAGTTTTGTAGATGTACTTTAATTTTTGATAAGAATACTCCCCATAAATGTTTCTTAAGAAGGATCGAGGGTTGATCATGGTGAAGCAGGGTGTCGATTTCTAAAGACAATGCTTAAATAAAGATGAACACCCCATGTTATTAATATTAAATACAATTTCTTTCAACTATGAAAATATTTACTGGACTATATAGTAAGTTTAGTGAATTAAGTAAATGTATGTTAATTGAAGCTTCAACATGAATTTATTAAGGGAAGCAAAACGTGCCTGGAACTACTTTATGATTATAATTACCACTGAGCATTTTGGGGTGAAAAAGTCCCATGTGGTGGTATAGCTTAGTCTCAGTAAGTCACTCAACTTTATTTCATTTCGACAAAACCTAAAAGTGCACAGTACAAAGATATGGTAAATACGTATCAATTCATAGATATATATCGCATTTCAATGGCAGTATAAAGCATTAAAAGGAAAACTTCAGTCATAATAAAATAATTAATAAATAAATAATAATCAAATTTATGAAGCGCCTGGTTACGCCATCTCTGCGTGTCCCTGCGCTAGGTGAGAGGGAGGAGACAGATTACCACAGGAGAGAGCACCCTTGCGCTAAGCAGAAAATAGGTGGGTTTTCAGCAGCTTTCTGAATTTAGTTTCAGAGTATTCAAGCCTCAGTTGGATAGGCAGTCTATTCCAATTCTGAGCAGCCAAAACCCGGAAGGAACGACCTCCCATTTTGGCCTTTTTACCTTGGGAATTACCAGCTGCCCCGTCCCTCTGGATCTAAGAGACCTGCAAGGAACATACTTGGTAACTAGGGGGCATATTATGAAGGGGGTTTATCTCCGCTTTTTTGGCTTTAAAAGGCAAGAAAGCGGAAATAAAATGATCTCCCTATTACTTAGCTGTCGCTAACACCAGTTAGCGACAGCTTTAAGGAGATAGCGATCATCTTGGGCCCCACTTTGCATGTCAGTGATATTTATCACTAATGACATGCAAAGTGGGCGTGCCAAGATGTTAGAGACTGGAAACAGTCGCTAACATCGCTATCTCCTATTACCAACTTTTGGAGATATTCGCGCTAAGCACGAATATCTCCAAAAGCTAACACCTGCCCTGAGCAGTTCTTAGCCATGTTATCCAATGGGAGGTGGATAACATGGCTAAGAGCATTAGCTCAATAATGCATTAATATCGCTGACTTTGCAGCGATATTCATGCATTGCGGCCAATTTTTATCGCATTTGCGATAAACCTTGGTAATACCAAGGTTTATTTGCAATAAAAATCGCCGCAGCTTAGCGGTAAATTTTTGTCTCCAACCAAGCAATAGCGATAATTATCGCTATTGCTTGGTAATATGCCCCTAGGTCTCTGAGATAGGCCGGACCCACATTAATACAGGCAGAAGTGGCAGGGTCCCCTGACCTGTTTGCGGTACGGCCTGATAAGGTGTCTTTTTAAATCTTCCTGCCCTGATTACTTTTAAATAATACTGTTTTTTACTTGATCTTATTTTGGGGAGTGCAAGGGGGGCATTTTTAATCCTACCTGCTAGCGAAGGCCTGAGCTCAATTTCTGGTCCTTCCCGCCTCTGTCCGACACGGTAGCTAGTACCGTTGCGTGGAGGGCGTGGAAGGGAGAGCCAGGCACTTCCGCTCTGCAGGGTTAGCGCTCTAGTTTCCGGGCGAGACCTGCTACAAAGGTCACATGCCTGAGTGGCCGCGCAGCAGGGTGTGCAGCGGGCGTACCGCCAGCATGCCAAAGGCAAGCCTGTCTGCGCCCATCCTGGGCCGTCCGAGGCCTGGGGCCAGAACGTCTGCTGGTTTTGGACAAGGTGTGCATTATAGCTTCCAACAGTTACATTCGTTTTGCCCTATTCTTGGTGAGCCATGTAGGCACAGTATAATGGCCAGAAGCAGAAGCTGGAAGTGCAGCTACTGTCCTTTTACGGCGAACTCTCAGGGGAAGGACAAGGAGGCAGACCAGCTACTTAGCCTTGCCTTAATAAATTGTTGATCCCTGAGGAAACACAGAGTGGATATATGTGACTACCTGTTAGATGGTCAAGCAGATGTGCTATTCTTCACAGAGACATGGTTAAATGAGGCTCAGCTCCTGAAATTCTCGAGGCCCTTTCAAGTGACTATGGGATTACCAGAGTGGATGGACCCTCCGGTAGGGGAGGGGTATTGAGATTATTCATAAACAAGCTCTCCAGTGCTCCCTTGAGCCGGCAGACATCGTAGATAGCGAGGCAGGTCCTTTCTCTATTACGACAGCTACCAACTACATAATTGAAGGGCTTCTGGTTTATAGACCTCATGGACCCTATACACGGTTTGCACCTCATTTGATTGAGCGCCTAATACAACCAGAACTACGGTGAAAAATGACTAGTGTGCTATTCTTCACAGAGACATGGTTAAACGAGGCTCAGCTCCTGAAATTCTCGAGGCCCTTTCAAGTGACTATGGGATTACCAGAGTGGATGGACCCTCCGGTAGGGGAGGGGTATTGAGATTATTCATATACAAGCTCTCCAGTGCTCCCTTGAGCCGGCAGACATCGTAGATAGCGAGGCAGGTCCCTTCTCTATTACGACAGCTACCAACTACATAATTGAAGGGCTTCTGGTTTATAGACCTCATGGACCCTATACACGGTTTGCCCCTCATTTGATTGAGCGCCTAATGCAACCAGCACTACGGTGAAAAATGACTAGTGTTGAGTGACATGAACTTTCATTTTGAAGACGCACTCAATTCCGGGGCTCAAGAGATTCGCCAGGAACTGGCAGCCTTACAGCTGACACTAAAATCAGAACTGCCCACTCATCAGTTGGGCCACCTACCTGACCCTATTTTTGCTAATTGGGGAGCTTTAGAAATGGATCCCCGGCTCCCGGTTTTATGGTCGGATAATTTTTTGATCTCTTTTAAGGCAAGGATGTCCTCACTGAATGTACAGGAGAAACTTGAGTTTAAAATAAAACACAGGAAGTGGGCTGGTTTCTCACAAGGAAATGTTAGTATTAAATCTCTTTATTGACATTTCAGGACACATACATAGACAACAATGGCCCCGGCCCCGCATTACTTAATAGAATAGAAAGCTCAGGCAATAAAACCAACATAGCCGTGGCGCGCTATATTGTCACGGCTGTTGATCCTCAGGGTCGGAATGATGCTCTAATGGGGTCCACCTCCAGACGTCCCCGCACTCTAATCAAAACCTTCAGAGTGCAAAGGCAGTCAGGCGAGGGAAAATTTAGGTAAATAACAGGAACATCCAGGACAGGGACCTGAAATGATAAGAGGTATACATTAACTTAAGTTCCCTGATAACCCAATCCTAATCTCACTGGTATAAGCACGAACCCTCACCTGATAGTGCTCAGGATACGACCCTTCCCTTGTTTGTATCCCTTCTTGGGCTAGAGATAAGACAACAAAACAATAGTCAAGGCTCTCCTGTAACCCTCTATATCTCCGGTGTATGTACTCTAACAACTCAACACACATTCACTCACCAGGTGCCAAAAGAAGGGATGTAGTAAGGAGATCACCGATGGACAAAGGAAAGAACAGCTCTTCCCCCAGCTCCTTATCGCCAGATGAAATCTCCGATGTTCCTGATCGAAATGATAGAATAACTAAACTTAAATGCAGCCAACCGGCTTTTCACTCTTGACAAGATATTCGAGGCAGTAATAAACACGAAACATAGGAGGGGGCAATCCTTGCGTCTCCTGTTCACTGTACTTAACACAACAATGATCTCATAGTCTCGGCGTGCAGTGAAGGGGGAAATCCAAGCGTCTCCACTTACACACCCTGAAAAATAGCAAGAGCAACTCAAAGGCGTGGAGGGGGCAATCCGGCGTCTCACACGCAAATAACAAACAAGGCACCAGCCGGTGCCTAGAACGCTGTTCTTGACTAAGTGCGTGAGCAACCCGAAGGGGGCAATCCGGCGTCTCCGGGTTACTCACTAAACTGTAGTTACAGTTCCGCAAGTGCGCTGAGGGAGCAATCCGGCGTCTCACGCGCCTGGCGGGTAACACCCGCAAGATCAGTCTTCACTCGTCTCACTCCAACTCGCTCCACAGCCGCAGAGCAAAAGACGAACCACGCCTTCCCAGCAGATCCGCAAGGACAGGGCGTCCGCCAACAACAGCATACCATTGGACAAATCACGAGCACCTATTACAAGACTCCACAGAACTTTATACTCTCTGAAGGCAGCCCCAAGGTGCAAAGCATTCTGGTAGATGTAGTTCATCGTCTAGGCAGGCACCTTTGTCAGACCCTGACAGTATGCCCCCCCCGCCCTGTGCCTCCTAGCACCAGGCTTCCGCGGATTACGGGCATAGAACGAACGGATCAACCGAGGGGCATGAACTTCCTGACTAGGCTCCCAAGAGTCATCCTCCTAGCCGTATCCCTTCCAGGAGACAAGGAACTACAGCTTCCCCTGACGGAACCTCGCGTCCAAGATGCGACGCACTTCGTACTCCAGTTGTCCGTCTCTCAGCACCGGCGGGGCAGCCTTGCTTCGTATAGAGCCAGCCGGCTTCAACAGGCTGCTGTGGAACACAGGATGTATCCTCATAGACATGGGCAATTTCAATTTGTAAGCCACTGGATTGATCTTTTTGATGACCGCATAGGGTCCAATGAAACGGGGGTGGAAAACGCTACGATAACGGAATCGAATGTTCTTTGTGGACAACCAAACTCTGTCCCCAATCTCATACAAAGGACTCTCCTGTCGGTGCTTATCCACCCATTTTTTGTATGTGGTCTTTGCTCGGACAAGAGTTTTCTGTATCCGTTGATGTGACTCTGACAAGGCCTTCACATGGGCGGCCACCGTAGGGTGGTTCTGGATTTCCTCTGGTATGGTTAACGGAAGGGTGCTGGCATGAAAGCCTGTATTGGCCTTGAACGGTGTTTCCCCAGTTGAGCTATGCCATGCATTATTGTAAGACAACTCAGCCAGCCAGAGAAGAGAGACCCAGGAACGGCTAGCTTCTTCCGAATAGCACCTCAAATACTGTTTTAGTGTCTGATTTAGTCTCTCGGTCTGTCCATCCGTCTGAGGGTGGAAACTGGTGGATAGAGCGTCCTCCACCCTCAGAGCCTTGCATCACATGCGCCAGAACCGTGCCACGAACTGAGGTCCCCTGTCCGAGATGATCACGCGAGGAATTCCGTGAATCCGGACCACCTGTGTCAACAGCAGTTGAGCAGTTTGACTGGCAGTAGGAAGATTTTTGCATGGAATAAAGTGTCCCATTTTCGTCAAACTGTCTACCACTACCATGATAGCGTTGTATCCTTGGTCCATTGGCAACCCCACGATGAAGTCCATGCTGATGGTGTGCCAGGGACGGGACGGAGTGGGCAGTGGTCTGAATGATCCCCTTTCGCCCTTGCACATGTATCGCAGTGTCCTATCCACTTTTCTACATCTCTTGACATTGTCTCCCACCAGAAATGTCGCTTTACCAGATGGATGGTTTTTGTCACCCCGGGATGCCCGGCCAGCACCTCCCCATGACACCAATTGAAGGCCTGAAGCCGTAGGTCGTGAGAGGGGAGAAACAATTTCCCTCCATGCAGGGGTACCCCGTGTTGGAGACTTCGGAGGCGGTTCTGGCTTACCCACTTCTGCCATTGGACTTGGTTTCGTTCTTTCTGTACTTGTTCAATAAAGCGATCAGCTGTTACTAAACACACCACCTTCTCGGGTGCGATGATCGCTTTTATTTGTTCTTTTTCCGATACCAGGTCTCCCCCTAGTCTGGAGAGTGTGTCTGCTTTCTTGTTTTCAGTTCCAGGCCGAAAGGTGACGATGAAATTGTATTCCGCGAAAAACAGCATCCACCTCATTTGCCGTTGAGATAAATGACGAGCTGTTTTAATGAACAACAAGTTCCTGTGATCGGAATATACCGTTATAGGGTGTTGTGATCCCCACAGGTAATGTCTCCACTCCTGGAAAGCTCTTTTTATAGCCAACAGTTCTTTTTCAGATATTGAGTAGTTGCTTTCAGCAGAGTTCAATTTCCTGGACAGGAAGGCAACTGGATGTAACTGGCCTGTTTCTCTATCTCTTTGCGATAGGACAGCTCCCACTGCTACATCAGAGGCATCTGCCTCTACTATAAAGGGTAGATCCAGTTGCAGATGTTTCTGGATTGGGGCAGAGACAAACGCTTCCTTCAACAACTCAAACGCCCTCATGGCTTCGGTATTCCACTGAAAGGAAACTCCTTTTCGTAACAACTTGGTGATGGGTGAAGCCAACAAGGAGAACTGAGAAATAAAACGTCTGTAATAATTGGCAAAGCCAAGAAAGCATTGCACCTCTTTCACACTCTTTGGCACTGGCCATGCACTCACCGCATCAACCTTCCTCTCTGCCATGTGAAACCCTCTAGGTGTGAGAATAACCCCCAGAAATTCCACCTCTTCTACATTAAACTCACATTTACTGAGTTTGCAGTAGAGTCGGTATTCCAACAGCTTTTGTAACACCAGGAGAACATGATCGGTGTGTTGGTTGCGTGAGTCAGAATAAACAAGGATGTCATCAATATATACGATGACGAACTGGTCCAGGTATTCCTTCAGTACATCATTAAGGAAGTACTGGAATGCCGCCGGGGCATTGCAAAGCCCGAACGGCATTACCAGGTACTCGAAAAGACCATATCTGGTCTTGAAGGCAGTCTTCCACTCATCACCACTACGGATCCTGACCAGGTGGTAGGCACCACGGAGATCCAACCGTGTATAGATCACTGCCTCTCTCACCTGGTCCAGCAGCACGGGGATGAGTGGAAGAGGGTACCGATTCCTTATGGCCTGTTTATTTAACTGGCGATAGTCAATGAGGGTACGTAACTCCCCATTGGCCTTCGTCGTAAAAAACAAAGGAGACGCTGCTGGTGATCGGGAAGGTCTAATGAAACCAATAGCACTAAAGTGTGTCAAGTATTCTTGTAGATGTTTGGACTCAGGCTCTGACAAGGCGTACACCCTGCAAGATGGAACAACAGCGCCTTCCACCAAATCTATTCTACAATCGTACTCCCTATGAGGAGGGAGTACTTCAGCCTGAGCATCACTAAACACCTCACTGTAATCATGGTATTCCGTAGGTAAGACAGTTACTTTTTCCACCGCAGTGGCTATGTGTGTTATCTGGGCCAAGGCTATCGTATGTGAAGAGGGGGTACTCATACAGATCTTCTGACACTCCTCTGACTGAAAGCTCACTGTCTTTTCCCTCCAGTCTATGGAAGGGTTGTGTTTTTCTAACCATGGGATACCCAGTATTAGCTCATATTGTGGAGCCTCAATGATGTTTAAAACGATACTCTCAGCATGTTTGACAATGCTGTTCTCCAGAACCAATACCACCTCTTCGGTACGTTCAACGATAGGACCGGATTTCAGGGGAGTACCATCCACCGCCAACACGGTTTCTGGGTTTTTTGTAGTTACTCTTCCCAGCCCTAAACGACGCACGAGGCCCTCGTCCACAAAATTCCCAGTAGCCCCTGAGTCTATCATGCTCCACACAGCATGTTCTTTGCCCTGACTCAACAATAGGGAGGATAAGGCAACATGTGTTATAGGGGCTTTGCCCTCAACCGAAGCCAACGATGTCAGTCTCCATTCTTTTGTCTCCGGCCTTTCACTCAAGGAAGGGCTCTCAACACCGGTATCAGAATCAACAGTGGTAAGAGCCACCTTCTTAGCTGAGTAAAAGGTTTTGGACCTTTTGGGCTTGGAGGGACACTCCTTAACGTAGTGTCCCTTCTTCCCGCAATACATACATAGCCCTTGCGAGCGACGACTCTCTCTTTCGGCTTTAGTAAGAGGGGATCGGATGGCCCCGACATCCATTGGTTCCGTTGTACTGTCTCCAGTCCGTGGAACCGGCGGAAGTGCATGACCCACCGAATCAGAGGGCCTATCATGTTTCCTTCGGTCGCCTCCCCGCTCCCCTAATCGATGGTCCAGGCGCAGGGTGAGATTGATTAAATCAATACATGTTGTGGGTTGGGGATTGATCTGTACTATGATATCTTTTAACTCATCTGACAGGCCCTGATAATATAACACCATTCGTTTGTCTTCTGGCCAGCCTGTCTCAGTCACAAGACGATTGAAAGTAGTCATATATGACACTAAATCCTTCTTCCCTTGTCGGAGCCCCAACAATTCCCTGTCTGCACTTAGTGTTGTCGCTCTCCGATCAAACACCCATTCAAACTCTCTGCGGAACGCTGTCCAGTCATTTAATATGGGGTCATCGTTCCTAACAAAGGGAACAACCCAATTCGCTGCATCCCCAGACAAATAAGAAATGGCGAACGCCACTCGGGACATATTATTGGGGAACGAAGCCGGTCTACACGAGAAATGAAGGGTGATTTGGGTTAGAAAGGCTTGAATTCTCTGAGGGTCACCAGAGTATCTCTCTGGACTGGCTAAAGGTATTGGAGGAGGCACCGTTACTTGAATGGTGCGACCTTCCGGTGCCGCATCAAAAGGATTAGCCTGTTGTCGATCTAACCTTTCTTTCAGGGCAGCGGTCTCCAACTTGGACGCCGCCAGTTCCTGCTGTACTAACAGCAGGGCCTGAAGCACGTCGTCCATAGTTGCCATGACTAGAGCCTCCTTCCGACCAGGAGGTGATAACAACGTGGGCTCGTGATTCTGTCACGGCTGTTGATCCTCAGGGTCGGAATGATGCTCTAATGGGGTCCACCTCCAGACGTCCCCGCACTCTAATCAAAACCTTCAGAGTGCAAAGGCAGTCAGGCGAGGGAAAATTTAGGTAAATAACAGGAACATCCAGGACAGGGACCTGAAATGATAAGAGGTATACATTAACTTAAGTTCCCTGATAACCCAATCCTAATCTCACTGGTATAAGCACGAACCCTCACCTGATAGTGCTCAGGATACGACCCTTCCCTTGTTTGTATCCCTTCTTGGGCTAGAGATAAGACAACAAAACAATAGTCAAGGCTCTCCTGTAACCCTCTAAAACTCCGGTGTATGTAGTCTAACAACTCAACACACATTCACTCACCAGGTGCCAAAAGAAGGGATGTAGTAAGGAGATCACCGATGGACAAAGGAAAGAACAGCTCTTCCCCCAGCTCCTTATCGCCAGATGAAATCTCCGATGTCCCTGATCGAAATGATAGAATAACTAAACTTAAATGCAGCCAACCGGCTTTTCACTCTTGACAAGATATTCGAGGCAGTAATAAACACGAAACATAGGAGGGGGCAATCCTTGCGTCTCCTGTTCACTGTACTTAACACAACAATGATCTCATAGTCTCGGCGTGCAGTGAAGGGGGAAATCCAAGCGTCTCCACTTACACACCCTGAAAAATAGCAAGAGCAACTCAAAGGCGTGGAGGGGGCAATCCGGCGTCTCACACGCAAATAACAAACAAGGCACCAGCCGGTGCCTAGAACGCTGTTCTTGACTAAGTGCGTGAGCGACCCGAAGGGGGCAATCCGGCGTCTCCGGGTTACTCACTAAACTGTAGTTACAGTTCCGCAAGTGCGCTGAGGGAGCAATCCGGCGTCTCACGCGCCTGGCGGGTAACACCCGCAAGATCAGTCTTCACTCGTCTCACTCCAACCCGCTCCACAGCCGCAGAGCAAAAGACGAACCACGCCTTCCCAGCAGATCCGCGAGGACAGGGCGTCCGCCAACAACAGCATACCATTGGACAAATCACGAGCACCTATTACAAGACTCCACAGAACTTTATACTCTCTGAAGGCAGCCCCAAGGTGCAAAGCATTCTGGTAGATGTAGCTCATCGTCTAGGCAGGCACCTTTGTCAGACCCTGACATATATAGCCAATTCCAAGAATGGGCACACAGTAGATGCCAACAGTTTTTACCAAAGACAAAGAAAACCAAAAACAACCATAACCCCCCCACACAGGGCCCTATTGCAGGGAGGGCTACCGGGTGGCTCAGATGTTGATTCTGCCTGCGAAGCCTTGGATAGGCGCATCACAAAGGCATTAGATAGGAATGCACCCTGGTCGTTGAAAGCGTCAGGGAGAAGACAAAAATCGGCTCCCTGGTTTAGGGACGAACTAAGATCGGCTAAATCAGCATGCAAACTCCTGGAAAGGCAGTGGAGAAGACACTTCTCAGCCCAGGTGAAGAGCGAACATAAAGCCAGTCTTAAGAGCTATCATGCACTTATTAGAAAGGCTCGGCTAGCCACTACAAGGAAAGGAATGAGTCATCGGAGAATTCGGCTAAAGAGCAGTTTAATGTTTAATGAGAGATATTCTCCCTGGAAAAAATTGCAGTGCCCAATATAGGCTCAGTGGAGTCATGTAATCGGGTGGCGGATTTTTTGTGGAGAAGGTTTACTCCACCTTTGCGGTCTCTGCATGAGATGGGTGCAGGGTTGGTGATGAGCCTGTCAGCATTATGGAGACAGAACGCCTTGCTAACTTTAACGTTACCCTACCTGTTACCCTTAATAAGATATCCATCAGCATTAAGTCAGGCTCACCTAGAGATCCTGCTTCCCCTAAAGTGTTAAGAGGGAGTATTGAGACTCTCGAGCACTGCCTAAGACACCTTTTGGAGCTCTCTTTCATCTCAGGTATAGTTCCAAAAAAATAGAAGGAAGCAGTTGTTCTCCCATTAAAAAAGAAGACCAATGTTAGTATGGACCAACTAGATAATCTGCGCACTATCTCTCTGCTACCATACTTTGCAAAAGTTGATGAGAAGGTAGTAAATATCCAACTGATGGCCCACATCAGCAAACTCAACTTACTTCATCCTACCCAGTCTGGGTTTCGGGCCCTCTACTCTACCAAATTGGCTCTGCTTCTTTCTATGGAGACCATTCTGAAATATGTAGATGAGGGACAGACGGCAAACTTGATCTTATTAGATGTAAGTGCCGCTTTCGACACTGTTGCTCATCATACTCTGCTACAGTGTCTTAGAAAGGGAGATGTGGCAGGTAGCGCCTTGAAATGGATGGAATCCTTTTTGTCAGAGCGTAGTTTCCAGGTGGCACAGGGATCCCACTATTCTAAAGACATCAAGATGAAACAGGGGGTGCCCCAGGGGTCCACCCTTAGTCCGACCCTGTTTAATCTCTACAGAGATTACTGAGAAATTCGGGGTCAATGTCGTGTCCTATGCTGACGATACTCAACTGGTGGTGTCCCTTACACAGGCACAGGAGAAGGCAGCTTTTAATTTTGTGACCTGCCTTCAAGAACTGGTATCTTGGATGGCAAATAACTGCCTTAAATTGAATGGCAACAAGACCAAGGTGCTTGTGATAGGGGAAAGCACCATCAGTATGGTCGTCAGCATAGTGGCCTCGGACACTGGAACCCACCCCTACGATTTGTGAACAGGTTAAGAACTTAGAGGTATGGCTGGACACTAAGCTCTCTTTTGATCATCATATCAGGCGAGTAGCAGGCACATGTTTTGGAGTCCTGCTAGGTCTCCGGAAAACTTTAAATGTGCTGCCCACTGTAGACAGGAAAACCATGGTTCATGCCCTGGTGACATTGCATCTCGATTATGGGCACGTACTGTACCTGGGAGCGAATGTTAAATGCATACAGAGACTCCAACGTATCCTAGTTTTGATGCTACCAAAGAGAGCCTCTTCTAAGAGGGCTTTAACCTCCCTTCACTGGCTTCCAATCAGGAACAGAGTTCTGTTCAAGGCTCTATGTGTCAGCCATCGGATCATACAAAGGAAGGGCCCCACCTACCTGCATGATTTATTAACTCCCTATTCCCCGACCCGTCAAATAAGATCTAGTGGGACGGGGCTGATGAGTATCCCTACCATCAGAAGAGCAAGAATGGAGGGAAGCTCCTTTCACTATCTGGCAGCTCAGCAGTGGAATAAACTCCCTCAGGGCCAGCATCTGGAGATCTCAGAGACTATTTTCTGTTAAGAGCTGAAAACTCACCTTTTTCCCTCTGTTTAGATTCCCCTCACTTCTTTTCAGCTTAAGGTCCTATTTGAGAGGCGTGTTTCAATAGGTACGGCAGGGCGGGGACACACTAGTAACCATGCTCTTTATAAATGTGACTATTATTATTATTACTAATTATTAAGAATATGCTGCCCCAAAAACTAAGATCAGGACCAGCGTAACAAAAACCTCAACAAGAGCAACCTTGAAAAGATGCTCCTGAGGTGTCCACTATGTCAACCAGACGTTCTATATTATTTTCTAATGAGGGCTGCTCAGTGACTCTATGGGATGTCTAAAATAAAATGTTGCTACTTCGATCTTTATACAGAAGAGATGTATTGTTGGTACTATGGAACTTTAGACTGTTGAATATCTCCCATTGTTTCCTATCATCATGAAAATGTTTTGGTAAAATCTTCTGACAATGGGGGTCCACATACCAGAGATTTAAACCCATCATTCAGACTATTCATGTACACAGAAATATAAAAGGGGGATACAACCCAAAGAGGGTCGCATAGAACGGCTCTAGTTGTAGACCTTGTTCAAACATTGCGTAACAGTGGGTTAGGTCATCATTGCCCTAACAATCTTTTCCATTGCGTTTTCTAATGACGAGGGCCCCCCTAATAAAATTTGAACTCAGTCAAAGAGCATTAAAGGATTTGAAAGCATCAAAATAGAAAATTGGTCTAGAAAAATCCTGTGTGAGAAAGTAACATTTTCAGAATGAACACTGTCCTTGTACCTGCATGGGGTTTGGAAGCAATTTTCAATTAAAATGCCTTTATTGCTGTACATTTTCGATCTAGGCTGCCGTCTTTGCTGGCTCTCGATATGGACTTTTTTTACTATATTTTTACTTTGTTCCTATAAATTTATTTTTGAATTTTTAAAAGTTTCCCTAGTTTTTCTGATGTTTCAACCATTATTCCTTTAACTTTGCATCAATCTCAAACAAGGTTCGATTGGGTCTATTTATGCAAGTATATAAAAATTAATATGCCACAGTTAACTTCAGACTAAACAATTTGTAACTAATGAAATAAAAAATTTTCACCAGGGATTGACTTCTGTAGTGCCACTTATTAGGACAATAGAAGTCCTAATATTGTCCATCTCCTACTGATCATGCATAATGAAATTGGCAAACTCGCTGAAGTTGTAGACCTCTTTTCTTATGAGCATTTGATGACATTCAGGAATACATTCTCCAAGTCAAATCAAATCAAATCAAGTATCATTCGGATTTTGACACGAAATCCATAAAAGAACAGTAAACCAAATACATACAGAAAAAAACTCTCGCCAATAGACAGTGTAAAATATTGCAATATCGTAAAACACAATATAAAACAAAATCGACAATAAGTTATATAAAATATACATATATATATTGATTACTTTAAAAAGCACACTCCTCACACCATATGAGATTTGTAAACATGGAAAAAATTATGCACTCCATGTGAGCTCATAAATGGTGACATAGTCATTGGAGCACAACAGAATTAAGATTATATAAACAATCCAGACTCTTAAAAATGTATAATAATCATAAAAGGCATGACAAAGTCAAAAAATAAGAAATAAATTAAAGTTGTTACTTTAGTGCAGAATCATATTCTTATTTATTTATTTTGTCTAATTGAGCTAAGGTTGCTTTTATAATATTTATTGAATTTTAACCAAAAACACTGATAGGTTTTCAATGTAGTTTGAGGTACAAATAATACAATCATTCAGCTGCATGGAGACAAACTGTGTAAATGTTAATACTCTACATGGATATTCCACTTGAGGACTGAAACCTGATCCATCTCAGGATTCATGTCTCGTATCCTTGTTTTCAAGTCCGGTCTTTTGGGGCAGCTGACCTGCTTAGGCAGTTACACTTAGGAATCCTACTCTGGATCTAGGACCAAGTACTTGAGTAGGGGAGAAACCCACTCAATTTGACTACCCACCTTTAGCCGAGTCCTCCCCAGTCTCTTGCCTAAAAGATGCCCAAGTCCAGAGTTAGAGTCATTGAGATAGGTGGTAAACAGAGTTCGTTCTAGAAGGTAGATTTCAGCGATATTCATGCATTGCGGCCGTTTTTTATCACATTTGCGATAAACCTTGGTAATACCAAGGTTTATCTGCAATAAAAATTGCCGCAGCTCAGCGGTAAAATTTTGTCTCTAACCAAGCAATAGCGATAATTATCGCTATTGCTTGGTAATATGCCCCGAGGTCTTTTAGGCTTTTTCAGTCAGCGATCCTGAGAGATGGGGCTTCCAGTACTTGTACAAGTAGAACAAGGTGAGTATTCATGGTCTATTAGGCCGATAGAAAAGCCTGTGATAACTTTCTTATATTTCCCCCATTTGGATAAATGTCAGCGCAGTATAGAGTCTCTAAGGGCCTGAGGACTGCAATTCAGCTTCTGTAGAAGAATACATTTTTATTGGCAATTGTGAAGGTATTGTGTTTGCTCAATTGAAATGTTTGCTGATGGTCAGCAAATGCAACACATTGTCCATTGCGAATTTGATGGTCCGATGCACTTACACCTTTCCTGGCCACAGGTACCAGGCGAGTCGCTCTCCTTCCAGGGTGATGCCAGCATTGTTCAAAAAAAGGGGCTGAGGAGTGGAAGAATACCCTTTTTTTCAAGATTCTGTGGCCTGCCCTCCACATCTTCAGTATGCCTTGAAGTACTGGGTTAATGTGAGCGGAATATGTTATGGTCTTCTTGTACACTATGGAAATGGTGTTTGAAATATCCTGAAGGTGTTTCTATAGGATCAGGCAGTCTGCTTGCAAGCCTGGGAGATGGAGGTAGTTGACCAACTGTTGAAGCTGGATCATCACATGGTACATTTTGAGGCAGAGTACTCCGGAGTCGGTATTGGCATATAGCTTGGCTACATAAAGTCTCAGATTTCTTCCCAGTGAAATGTAATATTGGAACTATGAGTCTATTTGACATAATTGTATTAGTGGAATAGGTATCAGCATAATAACATAGTTAAAGCTGGTGATATTATCTTCTTGATAGTTTGAACCTTTCCCTATAATTAGAGCTGCCATTTCCTGAAGTCTGCCTGCATTTGATCAGTGAGATAGTTGATGTTGTAGTATTCCATATTGTGTGATCTTTCGCAGCCGTGTCTGAGAAAATAATCTGTGCTAGAGCCCACTTTGAACTTGGGACCACTACGATTTGTTCTTCGTGACTTTTTGCTGATTTGGGCAGGATTTTAACACTTGGAGCGGGACTGCGAGGACCAGCAGTCAAAGCGCGTTCTCATCCGCCGCAGCTGGGGCCTCTTCCCGCCCTCCACCTTCCAGCACTATATCACGGCTCGCGCCCCCCGCTTCGCGGGAGCCACTCGCAACCATGTCTGAGGAAGCAATCTGTGCTAGAGCCCACTTTGAACTTGGGACCACTACCATTTGTGCTTCGTGACTTTTCACTGATTTGGGTAGGATTTTAAAACTTGGAGCGGGACTGCGAGGATCAGCAGCCCCCCCTCTAAACCCCTGGTTTCTGTGACCCATTCCTGGATCCTGACATCTGTGTAAGTGAAAAATTGTCGGGAATATTGCATACCATAATACCTGCACGTGAGAGCAGGATCAGGGCTGCTACAGGGTCTCTCTTATTGGGAACATTATATAATTTTATAACAAGGACTAATTCCGTTATTGATCAAGGGATAACCTTAATGGAACGCAAGATTTGGCCATGGCTAAAAGATCTTCCATTGGCCACCTTGCAAATGCCCGCACCCCTGAAATTAATTGATGAATTAATAATACGGATATAGAGGTACTTATACACAGTCCACCTAGTGCTCAAGATTAGTTGTGTTCCCTGCCTGTGCCTAATACACAATCTCCAGCAGATAGAGAGGTTGCCCAAGTAGCATTAACGGAAAGTTTTCCAAAGAGACAAAACACAAGGCAACTACGTGAAAGATGGGAAGGTGCTATATCAAAGAGTAAGCGGCCAACGGTGGCTATCATAGGAGGCAGAAAAGCAAAACTCACTAAAGGGCAGAGTAACATCGATACATCATCTATACAATCAGGTAATGATCCCCTAAACATGCGGAGCAGACCTGCTTCACCATCATTAAGTCGAAACTTGATTCCCGAAGATGGTGCTAACACTTCAGATAGAACAGAGGTGGGTGATGATTCCCTACTAAAGAAAATGGGGGCCTTGCTGAGGTCCGCTCTTACTCCCCTGGAAACAAGGCTCTTACTTTTTGAACAGCAGCTTTTCAAACTCGAATTAGCCATGGGAGGTGCCAAGGACATCAGTAACACTAAAACGCCTTGTTTGGGCACATCCCAGTTAAGTTCTGTAGGTGACCTACAGGTAACTCACCAGCTATTGCCCACTACTGAGCAAACATGTTTAAAACCCCCCGTTGCACCGGCAGCATCTACCCCGTTAGAACTGCCAAAATCCACTAATACATTTGGCAAAGGATCCATGCCATCTATAGCAAAACAGAAAGCGAGTGAAGGGGTGTTGACTGGGGGGGGGATCTAGGGGGTATTGTCATATTAACTTACCATCACAATGTAACCCCTATGTGATAGTTTTAACTGGAGTCCCAGAATTAAAAGAGTCTAGCCAAGAATCATTCATGTGTCTAAAAAATAAAGTGACATTTTGGCTTAATACAAATAGACCCTTACCGTTATACTTAAAGAGCGAAATATTGATGGTACGAAGAACACCATGGATGGAAACCAGTCCAAAAACCATTCCAGGGGACTGTGTTTTAGTTAATTTTAGAAAACCCCGTATTGTGGATTACACCTGCTCCTGGAATAATCAACATGAAATAGCTGGGTCCTCGATGGAATCTCGACCATTGTCATATTTCTATCCTTTATCAAACTTGCAAGATAATGGAGGGGATTGAACCCTTGTAACACACCAAGCTCGGGGCAGGCTAGAAAATCACCGACATGGCCAACAAAATAGTCAGAGCTACCTGCTTTTACAAAATAGGTTTAGCACCCTAGAAATGATGGACTGACTAAAACTGAGTGATGATAACACCCAAGGTACTAGTGTGGGGAAAAGTAAGCAAAAGCTCCTGGACCACTGTAAGAAAATAAGGTTGAGTGATCGAGTGGACCAAAACATTGAAAACAACTTGGCAACTTTAGATAGAGGTACTCAAATCACTTGCAATACGATGGATGCAGAGGGTAACACGGGTGACACTAATATTATGGAGAATAACTCACGAACCCCTTGTAAATCATTGCTGACTCCCTTGGAGGGCCATCATAAGCAGGCCTTTTTGTGTGATGGTCAAGAACTAGGAGATAAAGGAGATTCCATTACTTTGTAATCTTGGAATGTGGCGGGATTGTCTAACAAGCTCCAGGACCCAATGTTCTTACCCTTTTTATACAATTTCTCTATTATTTGTCTCCAAGAAACCTGGGAGAGAGAAGAAATTCATATTAATGGTTATCGTACCTTTCATACCCCCGCAGAGCATTCTATAAGGGTCAGAAATAAAGGGGGTCTTTATATCTATATTTCCAATACTCTTAAAGTCACTGTTGGAAAATTTATGGCAGCTTCAAAATATTACCAGTCTTTGGAGCTTAAGCTGCCAGGAAGTGAGAATATAAACTTGATAAACTTCTATAACAACATTCCAAAGATAGAAATAGTTAATGTACTCGAAGGGCTCTTACACAGTATACAGAAATCTGAGGGAGATTTTAACTGTGTTTTATGGATGGGTGATATTAATTGTTTATTATGCCCTATGAGTCACACAGGCACATGTGGCTTGGTTAATATTAAAGGTGAATCCTGTACCAATTTTGCACATATACCCATTGGGAATATTTTTAATGATTTGTTGTTCGCGTTGGACCTGGGATTCGTAAATGAATTATGTATTCCACAGGTCGCTTTTAAACCCACATTTAATGGCAGGGGCTGTAATTCGCTGATAGATTTTGCGCTGGCCTCAAATAGTATTGCTTATAACCTCCTCAGCTTTAAAACAGGTGATATTGCAATCAGTGATCACTACTCTAATAGTTTTTCCGTAAATGTGGAAACAAAGAATAGTAAGAATCATGATGTAAATAACAATTTTTATAGCTACAGGATATATTTAGCAAAGAGAAATGGATATACCATAAAATGGAATAAAATAGAGCCCGCTACCTTTGTCCAGAATTTAATAAAGAACTAGTATATTGACCTTATGATCGGCCTCTCAAAAACGAGTAACTGTGCTTCAGTTACATCGGCATTCTGTAACATTACAGAGGAGGTCAGTAAAGCATTAACAGGGCCAATGAGGAAACACTCTAGAGATAAGTCTGAGGGATGGTTTGACTCAGAATGTAGCAAAGCCCATGCAGTTCTAAAAGGGGCACTCAAAAGAGAGCCGAAATGTACCGCTGAGATTAGAAACGCTAGAACTACATATTGCACTGCAATAAAAAAGAGAAAGAAGGAAATAAAGCAGGAGGCATGGGACGTTTTACACGAAGCCTGCCTCCAGAAAGATAACACGGGATTCTGGAAGGCGGTGAATGCTCCATTTTTTGTAGACAGAAAAACAGATACTATAGAATTGGCAATAGAAGAGACTACTTGTGTTAATTATGTCACCGGATTATATAAAAAGGATTATCTACCCGGGGGCATGCTCGTAAAAACCTGTGGGGAGGAGGGGAACAGTTTCCAGGGACTCTTCCTATTAGACATTGACTTCGAAATATGCAAGGTCGAAGTAGCCATCATGGAGAGCTCCGGAGGTAAAGCCCCAGGGCCAGACGGGGTCCCCGTAGATATTTATAAAATTAACATCAAATTATGGGCCCCCCTCTTGACAAATCTCTTAAATGGTTGCAATAAAGCAGGGTTCATCCCTACATGGCAGGAAGCCATTGTTGTCCCTATTTTTAAGAAAGGGGACCGCAATGACCCAAAATACTACAGGCCGATTTCATTATTGGACTCCTTGAAGAAAGTAGCGGGTAGGGTCATTTTAAATACACTTCAATTATGGGCAGAAGACACACGTGCCCTCTCAAAATTTCAATATGGTTTTAAAGCAGGGCTAGGCACAATGGAACAAGGTTTTAATTTGGCTATAATTATTGGCAAATATGTAGTGGCAAAAAGGGACAAGTTATTTTTAACATTCGTGGACTTAAGCTCAGCTTTTGACTGCCTCAGTCATGAAATTTTATGGGACACTCTTCTTGAGCTAGGTATGGAATTGAGCATGCTTAACTTTATTAAAGAATTATACCGGGGCGCAGGTGCAAAGGTACGCTTTGGGAGTAAGGGGGAGTGTACCTTTAAATTCCCCATAAAAAAAGGAGTCTGTTAGGGATGCATACTTGCGCCTTTTTTATTTAATTTATACATTAATGGTGTAGCATCCCATTTAATACAAAAAAGACAGGATTATCGACTAATTGGAGGAAACTCAGTCCCAATTTTGCTCTACGCGGATGACGTAGTTAATATGGTACGGACCCAAGTGGGCCTCCAGAGATCCCTTATTGTGTTCTCAGATTACATGGATGTGAGAGGCCTAAAAATTAACATTAGTAAAACCTTTACTATGTGCTGTTCTAAAAAGAGCAACGTCTATTGTAAAACTTTCTTGGCAAACACAAGGATAGAAGTAACAAACACATTTTCCTACTTAGGGATCAATTTTGATAGGAAGGGGACATGGTCGTCAGCTGCCAATACGAGGAAATTAGCCTTTTCCCGTGCAATTGGAGCTGTGCGAAACTTTGCTAACAAGTTAGAGGGACAACCAGTAAATATCCTGCTGGATATTTATAAATCATAATGCGTGTCCACTGTAATATATGGTGCAGGGATCCGGGGGGATCGCAGATACGAATGAGATCCAGCTATACGAAAATGCTTTCCTCCGTTATTTACTAGCTGTCCCTAAGTCCACTTCCACATACGTCTGCAACAAAGAATTGGGACTAGTCTATGTAGCAGATCTTATTAAAGTGAGCCCCATTCTGTTGTGGCATACGGTATGGGTCTCAGAAGAAACCGAACTGAACAGGGATAATATTCAAGATTGACTGAAACTCCAGGGGAGCACAAAAATTGAATGGATTGCGTATGTCAAAAGTTTCCTAAGAGATATTGGACATCCTGAATTCTTTGATAGTCCGCCAACTTTAGCAGCAACTCAAGAAAAAATCTGAAAGGAATTTGTCTTAGATTTCTGGAGAATAAAAGATGGCAGCTGGAGGGCAAGAAGATCTCAGTCATGGAAAATCAAATAATGCTGCACGGTCACGCCATACAGCAATGTTTAGTTTGCACACAGAGTAGCTACACCCGTATGCTGTAAACTCGTTTCAGGGGGGGAGCTTTTTTAGATTGTTGACCTTTCCTGATGTTAATATTTGGTCAAAGGCACTGATCCAGTCCCCCTGTGACGATGTATCGCAACAATCATTGATTCATTGTATTCTGTTTTGTAAATTCTACTCTTCCATCAGGAGAAAGTATCTAATTGTCTTACTGAAGAAATGGGGATGGAGACAATGTTGACCAGCTCTATTGAGACTGCAAATATTAGAGGATGAGTTAACCATGTATACTGTATCCATGTTTTTAAAAAGTATGATGAGATTCAGATTGACGATGAACTGATTTATTTAGCTTTAGTTTGGCTCCCGAACTGAATTATTCATAGCTCACTGATACTGCTTACTGATATCATTATTTTTAACTGTATTATTCTTTTGTGCTTTTATATATTCGTGATTTAAAGCCGAATAAAGCCATTTTTGAATTTGAATGTGAACTCTCCTAAATTCTAAATTTTATATACTTCACTTGTGTCATAATCTACTCGAACTGCCTTCCATTCAGGGAGAGAATCCTTGTGACTGGAGTCACAGGGAGAGCTTCACTCTTGGACCAGTTGAGAAACAGTCAACAATCTTCATTCCTACATGGATGGAAACAGCAGGAGAGACTAGGGTTAATAGCATATTCTATGCCTAGAGCATGACCTTCAAGTCTTCAGCTGGCATTGCTATGACTTCCATACCATGTGATTTGAGGATGTATACTACCAGGTTTTCCAGGGCCAATATAAAAAGCAAGAAGGGAGTGGAGATCCTTGTCTGGTTCCTCTGCCTATTTTCAGGTGGGAAGATCTGAAGCTGTTGCAGCTGATTGATTACATTGGTGCGTGCTGTAACTATCGGAGCAACGAGTAGAATGCCCAGTCTCACCAGAGCAGTACAAAAGGGGGTGGTGATGGACCAAGGATCTGACCCAATCAAACACTCACACCCAGTCAACAGATCTGGGTTTAATCAATCACCGTTCTTTAGCCCACTCTGCCACCCCAGTTCAGACATGGCCATATGCAAATCAGTCTGACCCTGTGCCTCATGGGAACAGTCCAGCCCGAACTGCCAAGCCATGCCTTCCCTGGACCGGAAACAAGCTTCCTAGGACCGGTTTCTGGCATTACAGCCGTCTTCAGCCAGGCTTGTTTGAATCCAGTGGCATAGTGAGAAAGGGACTCACGTCTGAGCAAACCCTGCTAACCTATGGCGAACAAAGCGGTACAAAAGGGGGAGGTGACGAACGGAGCATCTAACCCAATCAAACACTCACCCCCAGTCAACAGATCTGGGTTTAATCCATCACCGTTCTTTAGCCCACTCTGCCACCCCAGTTCAGACATGGCCATATGCAAATCAGTCTGACCCTGTATAGATGTACAGCTGTAGCCCCACTCCACCCAATCAAAGGCTGTTTTGGCATCAAGAGAGTAGGCTATCTGTTTGGTGTTATTGTTCCTGCAGGATCAAAGAAAGTGGGACAATGTTCATAGATTAATATGCGACGGTCAACCATGAACAAATCCTGCTTGGCTTTTGTAGATAAAGGGCGGAATATATCTTTTAAGTCTTGGACCATATCAGTCTCGGAGTAATGCCATATGCCTTTGTCAAACCATGGGGGGAACCAACATAGGTTCCACCAAGCTGCACAGCCATAGTCATTATATAAATCCAATGAGTTAAATTCTGATATTTTTTCTTCACTGTTATTCTTATTTTTCACCATGTAATTTTCGTTCTTCTTGCTCTGTTTATTCAGTTCATTTTATTCATATCTTAAATTGCTGTAGATGTTTACAAAAACGCAGGTGCAGAAGAAGGTCCCAAATGTCATGCTTTATTTTGCAACAACCCAATGCATTTCGGGAAAGATTTCCCTTCGTCAGGGGCATCTAAAAAATATATACAAACACATGTGTTTACCCTGCTTTTGTGAACGTGAATAATGCATGATATTCAAATAACAATTTTCATCTGTTGCACGAAAAAATAACATCACCACAAAACGCAAAAAACAACTGTACTAGAACATTGTTAATCGATCTGGTCTGTTAACAAAAATATTTTTCACTAACATACTGCCTCCAATCCCAAAGATATGGGCAGATTTATCAATTGGCAATTCCATATTCTGGTGCTATGTAATCTGTACACTGATTGACTCACTTTCTCATATTAGTTATTATAAAAAATGTGGGCAGCTTTATCATGTTTTTAACTATCTGTTCTCCTATGAGGAGCACTAGCAATCCATTAATCTTTAATACTCCACCAATATGACTACTTTTCTAACCCACTGCCAATAAATGTCAAGGAAGGACCTGGCGTACAGCGGAGCATAACCACAGTGTAAGGGCTGCCACCTACTGCTGTCTGCAAGGGCTCTAGCATGGTTTTTAAACTTTTAAATTGATGCACGCTTACTTGGTTTATCAATCAATCACTGCATTTATAAAGCGCACTACATACCCGTGAGGGTCTCAAGGCGCTGGGGGGATGGGGGGCCGCTACTGATTGAAGAGCCAGGTCTTGAGGAGTTTTCTGAAGGCCAGCAGGTCCTGAGTCTGTCGTAGGCTGGTGGGGAGAGCGTTCCAGGTCTTGGAGGCGAGGTAGGAGAAGGATCTGCCAAGGCTGTGGTTTTCCGGATACGAGGAACTGTGGCGAGGGCGAGGTTGGCTGAGCGGAGGTTTCGGGGGGGGTGTGGAAGATGAGTCGGTTGTTGAGGTATGTGGGTCTGGTGTTGTGTAGGGCTTTGTGTGCGTGGTTGAGGAGTTTGAAGGTGATCCTCTTGTTGATGGGGAGCCAGTGCAGGCCTCTCAGGTGGGGTGTGATGTGGCTGCGTCTGGGCACGTCGAGGATCAGTTGTGCCGAGGCGTTCTGGATTCGTTGAAGTCGTCTCAGGAGCTTGGTTGTTGGTCCTGAGAAGAGGGTGTTCCAGTAGTCGAGTCTGCTAGTGATGAGGGCCTGGATGACCGTTTTTCTCGTGTCGGGAAGAATCCATTTAAAGATCCTGCGGATCATGCAGAGGGTGTTGAAGCAGGACGTGGAGACGGCATTGACTTGTCTTGTCATTTAGTGGGTGGAGTCGAGGATGACCCCCTGGTTGCGAGCATGGTCTGTGGGTTCCGGAGCTGTGCCTAGCGATGTGGGCCACCAAGAGTCGTCCCAGGCTGATGGGGTGGGTCCGAGAATGAGGACCTCCGTCTTGTCTGAGTTCAGCGTCAGTCTGCTGTCCTTCATCCAGTCGGCTACGGCCTTCATTTCTCTGTGGAGGTTGGCTTTGACGGTGTGGGGTCTTCGGTGAGGGATATGATCAGTTTGGTGTCGTCGGCGTAGGAGATGATGTTGAGGTTATGTTGTCGTGCGACGTGGGCGAGCGTGCCATGTAGATATTGAACAGCGTCGGGCTGAGGGAGGATCCCTGTGGGCCACCGCAGATGATCTCGGTGGATTTCGAGCGGAAGGGTGGGAGGCGGATGCTCTGGGTTCTGCCGGAGAGGAAGGATGTGGTCCAGGCCAGGGCCTTCTCTTGAATACCGGCGTCATGGAGGTTTGCTGATAGGGTGCAGTGGCAGACTGTGTCAAAGGCTGCTGATAGGTCCAGGAGGATGAGGGCGGCTGTTTCTCCTTTGTCCATCAGGATCCTGATGTCGTCAGTGACGGCGATGAGGGCGGTCCTGGTGCTTTGGTTGCTTCGAAAACCGTATTAGGAGTAGTCCAGGATGTTGTTGTCTTCGAGATAGCGGGTTAGCTGTTTGTTGACAATCTTCTCTTTCACTTTTGCCGGGAACGGGAGCAGGGAGATGGGCCGGAAGTTCTTGAGGTCCTTGGGGTCCACCTTGGGCTTCTTCAGAAGGTCATTGATCTCAGTGTGCTTCTAGTTTTCCGGGCAAGTTGCTGTCTTGAAGGAACTGTTGATTGTTTTTCGGAGTTGGGGCGCGAGGGTTGTGCTGGCTTTGTTGAAGACGTGTTGAGGGCAGGGGTCAGATGGGGATCCGGAGTGGATGGAGTTCATGATTTTGATGGTGTCTTCGTCGCTGACATTGGACCAGGCGGTCAAGCGGCTGGTGCGGGTGGTGGTCACAGGGGTGGTGGACTCGGTGGTGGGTGCGGGGGTGTCGGAGTTGAAGCTGTCATGGATGTCAGTGATCTAGCGGTGAAAGAAGGCGGCCAGGGAGTCGCACAGGTATTGTGATGGTGGGATGTTGTTGGTGTTGGAACTGGGGTTGGAGAGTTCTTTCACAATGCTGAAGAGCTCTTTGGAGTTGTGTGCGTTGTTGTCAAAGCGGTCCTTGAAGGCGGTCCTCTTGGCGGTCTTGATGAGTTGGTGGTGTCTGCGGGTGGTGCTCTTGTGAGCTGTGTGGCTGTCTGGTGTTCAGTCATGGAGCCATTTCTTCTCCAGCTTCCGACAGGTGCGCTTGGAGATCCGGAGGTCTTCGGTGAACCAGGTGGCTTTCTTGTTGGTGTGGTTGGTTGTGGAGGTCTTGAGAGGGGCGAGGATGTCGGCACAGTCGTTGATCCACTGTTTGAGGTTGGTCACGGCGGTGTCTGGGTCGGTGGGGTCGGCGGGTGGTGTCAGGGTGAGGGTGATAGTCAGTTGGTCCTTGGTGACCTTACCCCAGCAGCGGCGTGGCAGCTGTTGGGTGCGGTGGTGTGTGGTGGGTTTCCTGAAGGTAAGGTGGACGCATCTGTGGTCGGTCCAGTGGGGTTCGGTGGTGTGGTTGAAGGAGGCGTGGGGGCTGGTGGTCCAGCTTGTGTCCAGCGGCGTGGGTGGCAGCGGTGTGGGTGTGTGTCATCACGAGCTGTTTGAGTCTGAGGTTGGCGAGGTTGTCGATCAGGGGGGTGGAGTTGGCGTCGTTGTTGTTCTCTAGGTGGAAGTTTAGGTCCCCGAGAATTATGCAGTCTGTGGAGGCGAGGGCGTGGGTGCTGACGAGGTCGGCGATGGTGTCGCTGAACTGTGATCAAGGTCTGGGAGGTCTGTAGATGAGTGTTCCTCTGAGGGTGGTGTTGGGGTTGGTGTGGATCTGGAAGTGCATGTGCTCGGCGGAGGTGAGGGTGTCGTTGGTGTTGGTCGAGATTCTGATGGTGTCTTTGTGGATGATGGCGATTCCCCCTCCTACTCCGTTGGTGCAGTCTCTGCAGGAGATCTTGTAGCCCTGTGGGATGGCTATGGCGATGTCCGGTGCTGAGGTGGCGTCAGCCAGGTCTCCGTCAGGAAGGCGACGTCTGGGGTGGTAGAGTCTAGGAGGTCCCAGAGTTCAATGGCGTGTTTGCGAGCGGAGCAAGTGTTGAGGAGGATGCAGCCGAGGTGGTTGGGTTCTCTAGTTGGTGGTTTGGCGGGCTGGATGCTGGTGAATCTGCAGTTCCGGCAGGCAAAGGGCCCTTGAGTGCGCTTCGGGGTGGGCCGGTAGCAGGGGTGGTCTCGTTCGGTGTTAAGTGCATGGAGGGTGCTGGAGTCGTAGTGCAGTCTGGCGTTGCGGGGGTGCGGGGTCCAGGGGTTCTGGCGCTGGGCACGGTCCAGGCGCGGACGGGCACAGATGGGCTTGCCAGCAGCGCTGCGCGGCCTCCATAAGAGGCAAAGTTGGAGGGAAGGGCAGCTGAGAGGCGGGAACTGGCGGCCAATGGGCGAGGGCAGGGGAACAGAAAGGAAAAAGGGTCCGGGGCCGCGGGGAGCAGCGGTGGGAAGCAGGGAGCTGGGGGGCACAGAGGTTAGGGGTGCACAAGGAGCGCCTTAGAATACACAATAACAGAAGATAAAACTAAAATACAGTAAACCAAACAACTATTGCACAGTAATAAAAATGTATGCAGTACCCGGGGCACACCAGCGGCAAACCCTCGGCAGCACTTGGGTCCCAGAGGAGTCGAGCGGCGTGGGGAGTGACCTGGGGTCAGGTCGTTATATTTTTAGCCCCTGCTGTTAGCATTTACCTAGTTGTTTGTATTGCTGATAATATTACTAACAGGGAAACTCACTTTTGAGGAGCTCCCTTGACTCTCCGATCCACTGTCGGAATACTACCGTTTGTGTGGAGAGAGTCAATGGGAGGTTGCAGTCAGCGTTGACCTACTTCGGGCCCGGCCAACATTTCAGGAGGATAATGTGTGTTCTAACCCAATGCCAAAAAATGGCAAGGAGGGACCGGGCTCGCGGCGGAGCATAACTACAGTGTATGGGCTGCCGCCTCCTGTTGTCTGCAAGCACCGACTTCACCATTCATTCTAGCACGGTTTTTAAACTTTTAAATTGAGGCATGCTTACTTGGTTTATTATATGTGTAGCCCCTGGCGTTAGCATTTTCCTAGTTGTTTGTATTGCTGATAATATTACTAACAGGAACACTCACCTTAGAGGAGCTCCCTTGACTTTCCGGTCCACCCCTGGAACACTACCATTTGTGTGGAGAGAGCCAAGGGGAGGTTCCAGTCAGCGCTGACCTACTGCCATCCTGGATGATATTCCTGGAGGTTAGCGCTCCAGTGTTTTCTAACCCACTGCCAATAAATGGCAAGGAGGAACTGGGCACGCCGCGCATGAGCGCAGCGGGTGTGCCACTGGCACACCAAAGAGAAGCCCGTCTGCGCCTTCCCACTGCCGGCCAGGGCCATGGGCAAGTCCCCCTGCCCGTTTCAAGAGAGATCAGCCTCCGAGGTATTTGGCAAAACACCTGAAAGACTTAGAGCCATCACTTCCTGAACTATGCTATGACGGCTAAGGCAGACACATTGTGTTGCATCCACTGCCAGTTTAACTCCACGTCACTCAGCAAACATAGGATTGGAATTCATGAGTATATTATGGACAGTCAGTCAGATACTATGTTTCTTACAGAAACATGGTTGAATAAGACTTCCACCTCTAATATACTACAAGCTCTTCCTCATGACTATGGCATCCTCAGACAAGATCGCCCCATTAAGTGCGGAGGAGGAATAGCCATTATCAACTATCTTTAAAATGCACCATGGTTACAGCTAATATAGAAAATTGTGAAGCAGCTTATTTTACCATAAAGGCGGCTAACATTCTTATGGTTAATGGTTTTTTGATCTATTGACCACCAGGGCCTGTCACTAACTTTATTTCAAGTCTTGTGGAAACAGTGATGCAACCGGCACTACGTTACAGCAATCTAACAGTGCTGGATGATTTAAATTTATATTTTGAAGATCACACGAAGAATGAAGCAAAATTCCGATGCCAAGAATCAGCTGCTCTTGGATATTGTGGCTATAAAAAGAGGGACAAGGCAGGGATGTCCCCTATCACCATTGCTTTTTAATCTGTATATTGAGCCCCTTGTGGAAAGGATTAGAAAACATGATGATATATCTTCCTTTAAATATAAAAACTGGGAAAAGAAGGTATCTCTATATGCCAACGACATGATGATCTAGTTAAGTTGATTCCAATAATATATCGTGTAGCACAACAATTTGGCTAAATCTCAGGATATGAGATCATTGAGCCAAAATCTGAATGTATGGCCTGGAACTTGAATGATAGTCTCCCCATACTAAAAAAGGAGATGAGGTATTTGGGCACCAGAATCACACAGAACATTGAAGATATAACTGATACAAAACTGCATAGAATCGACAAGGAATATTCTAACTCTATAAAGGGGTGGGCTTATCTCCCATTGACATTAATAGGAAGAGTCAATATAGTGAAAATGATGCTCTTAACGAAACTTATAGTATTATTCCAAAATATCCCACTACGTTTTAAGGGGGGTGGTCTTAGGAAAATCCAGGCAAAAACAAACACTTTTGTATGGGCCTCCAAGGGGATAAGAATCTCTTGGAAAAAATTACGAAGAAGGAAAAATAAGGGAGGTTTATGTGCGCCTGATCTAGATTACTATGCATGGATGTTTATAATGAGAGCAGGGAAAATGCTTATGAGCTCACCAGATGACTCAGATATAGGGAAAATGTTTAAAGAGATGCTTCGGGGAATTAAAGGAGGAGAGCAAAATTTCATATACAAATTTGGAGATCCATGCTTTTTTAAGAAGGTACGTTTGAAGTCTCTAAAAGATATGGCCACAAACTGGTTCAAAATCAGAAAACCTAAAAAAAATCAGTTACTGCAGTGCTATGGCACCTATATGGGACTCCCCAGGCTCACCAGAGTGGACTAAAGACTTGATTGCAACTCCACTAAAATTGGCCGGGATACAGTTCTGGGCCCAACTTAGCCCTGAGGGCTTCCTATTATCATGGGAAGAAATAAGCAACTTGACGGAAAATGGGCTACCAAAATTGAAATATCTACAAATAAAACGTTGCACTCAGGCTATCGGAATAGAAGTGGGTGCCTCAAACAAACTGGAGATGGCTCTGCACACGACTAAGCGGAACAAAAAGGAGACGGCCAACCTGTATTGGATCTTGACTGACCTCGCTGATGGCGACTTTATCCTACCATCACAGCTATCGGGAGAGTGCTTGCCTGGTTCCAGTACTAAAGAAATTTGTCAAGTATCTTATGATTTACTATACTCCACAGTATATAATGCCAAATTAAAGAGAAATCATCTCTTCTCTCGCCATAGGGTATATTGGTCTCCTCTCAGGATTATTAAATTTGCGAAGGGATCTATCCCCTGTTGCCCGAAGTATCAGCAGGCAAAAGCATACGATGCTCATATATTTTTAAGCTGCCCAATCCTACAACACTTTTGGGGAGCTGTTGTTGAAGTTATGGAAGCTATGTTTGGTTTCAAAATCCCGGTGAGCACCATTTGGGCATTTTTTGGTATTTTCCCCAAACTCTTAGTCAATATCTCTAGATGTAAGCAAGCTATCACTTTACTTAATCCTCCTCGTCAGGAGAGAAATTTGTTAAAACTGGATTAAGAGCACTCCCCCAACCTTTTTAGATTGGGTAAGCTCGAATAAGTATACACTGAAATTGGATAGAGCTACCCAGAATAGGAAAAAAGATTTTTGGTTACCATGTATGAGGTGGCTTGACAATCTTTAATACCTGAGATCCATCTGTCCAACGATTATGCCTTTTCACAGATTTACTTTACCACTCGGGTCAATTCAAGGGGCCAGTCAGATAAAAGATTGAACAGACTGAAGACAAGAGGTACTGTGTAAAGAGCATCCATGCAGATCAGAACCCTCTTGCTGGTGCCAACCAATCAAAAGGGGGCCGCAAAGTAAAAACAATCACTCTCTGGGAACATCTAATGGCGTCTGTGGACAAAATAAAAAGGAATTAGCTGCCCTTCAGTTAGAGTTCAAATCCACGTACTCGACACATCAATCGGGTAATGCACTAGACCCCATCTAATCAAACTGCCGTGAGCTAGTGGCTGAAACCCTGATTCCAGTTCCTTGGTCCGATCACCATTGTGTGTTTTTTTCTATTTCACTGGCCAAACATCCTTGTGCACCTAATATAAGCTCCACTACTCCACGTAGAAAGTGGACCAGATTCAATATCTTTAGGTTTACTCAAGCCCTACAGCAGAATCAACCCCAATTGGGAGAAGACATTAATGCCCCCAACTTAACAGTACACAAGTGGATCATGGCGACACAGGCTGTAGTTGCTCCACAGACCACCAATACCCCCCCGAAATGGTCTAAATCAGCACCATGATTTAATGAAGAGCTAAAGACAGTTACAAATTCTTGTAAATGCCTAAAGCGCCAATGGAGGAAAGATTCCTCCAATTGTAAGAAGGATGCTTATAAGTTAGCACAAAAAAAAATACTATTCTCTTATTAAAAAAACATGCGTTGTCTATTTTAATGACAAAATAGTGCAGGCAGGTACTCTTCCGAAAAACTATTTGCCATCCTTAAAGACCTTTCCTCTTTAGAGAGAATTATGGCTCCTGCCAGTAGTACCCCAGAGTTGTGTAACCAGATTGACGACTTCTATGCTTTAAAGGTATCTAAAATATACAATTCCTTTCCTAACGAGGCCCGGAATGGCAACTTTTCTCAATCTGAGAAGATGCCTATGCCTGGGACCAACCAACATTT
The DNA here is from genome assembly GCF_964263255.1 of Lissotriton vulgaris. Lineage (NCBI taxonomy): Eukaryota > Metazoa > Chordata > Amphibia > Caudata > Salamandridae > Lissotriton > Lissotriton vulgaris. The sequence goes on along the minus strand of NC_141689.1, from coordinate 462,912,397 downwards.
GGAACTATTGACCCCCTCACTAGATGATTTGAGGGGTGTGGCCCTAAGCCAATGGACCCAGCATCACCTAAAATAATTAGGGAAGGGCTAGATACAACCTTACCCTATGTAAAGCAACTTTGGGAGCTATCCTTTCAATGTGGTGAGGTTCTGAGGAAGTGGAAGCAAGCAATTGTTCTTCTCATTAAGAAAAAACAATCAGCATACCCAGGTTTGTTGGACAACCTTCGTCCTATTTCACTCCAGCCTTTTTTCTCTAAAATAGCAGAGAAAATTCCTCGCCACAGAGACACTACGCAGGTGTGCGGATGCTGCTCAGACTGTAGCTTTGGTCCTGATGAACCTCAGTGCAGCCTTTGACACGGTTTCCCACAAACTACTCCTGCAGCGGCTCTGGTCAGGTGGGCTGGATAGAGCAGCTCTAAAGTGGAGGACATCCTTCCTACAGGATCGCAGCTTTCAAGTTGCACAGCGTCCACATATGTCCAACAACACCCCACTCTCACAAGGGGTCCCACAGGCCTCAATTCTTAGCCCAACTCTTTTCAATCTTTACATCGGACCCCCGGCGGAGATTGTGGAAAACACAATTTGACCATTGTATTCTATGTGAACGACACACAGCTGGTTGTCACTTTATCCCATAACTCAGAAGATGCAGCTACCCAGTTTTTTTCCTGTCTGAAGAACCTTGCTTCCTGGATGTCAAGTCATTTCCTCAAGTTGAATGGCCATAAAACTGAGGTCATGGTCGTAGGGAAGTCCCCTTCCATCCGGTGCTCAGCATGGTTGCCCCAGGTACTAGTTCCCAAGCATATCCCTAAAGAGGAAGTTAAAAACCTGGGAGTCTATCTTCCGAGACCCACACCAGGAAGGTTACAGGGAAATGTTTTGGAATCCTCAAAATGTGAAAGAAACCCTTGGATATCCTCCCCATTTCAGCCAGGAAAACCCTGGTTCACACTCTTGTTACATCCCAGCTGGACTATGGAAAGGTCCTCTACCTTGGAAAAATAAAAGAAAGTCTCCAAAGGCTGCAACGCATTCAGAATGCAGCAGCCCACCTAGTTCTCAATCTACCAAAGAGAGCTCCCTCGGCGAAAGCCCTTGAATCCCTGCATTGGCAGCCTGCTGCTAACAAAAGAATTATCTTTAAAGCTTTGTGCATTTGTCACCGGAGTCTGCAGGGCAAGGGACCCAGCTACCTGCATGATCTTCTTACCCCCATAATCGGACACGTCACCTTAGATCTACAGGAGCTCACCTGCTCAAGTCCCTAAAATCCAAAGAGCGAGAATGGGTGCGCACTCATTTAGCTACCTGGCAGCCAAAAACTGGAATACATTACCTACTCTACTTCGAGCTGAAACATCGGAAAGCGATCTCCGGAACGGATTGAAAACTTGGCTTTTTCAGTTGTGAGTGTCGTTTGTCTATGTTTGTTCCTGCTGCACGGTTTATGACCTTCGCAGCCTTTTTCTGTAGCAGCTCCTAGCTCGGGGACACACCAGTTTGTGTAACCAATCACTTTATAAATAATTTTATTATATTATTAATATTATATTTTACCTGGGTGTGTTCCTTACTCCCCCTCCACCACAATCTCTTGGGAGTGTCAATAATGCCACCCCTTTAGAGTATTCACTATTTTAAAATGATCAGTGTGGATAGACTCAGAGTGTGATGTTGATATACACTATTACACATAGACAATCAAGGTAATGAGGACTGTCAAAAGATGGTGTCCGCACAGCAGAGTGGCCGCCATTTTGTCATCTTGATGGCAGAAGCATGACTGTGTGGACATTCCTAACATGGTGCTTGCAGGTTTCAGATTACTTATGTGTGACATTTTCATGGTCTTAGTGTAATTATGAGTGACATTCAAGACCAAATTTGTGACACTTAAAGTGACACTTTATCGTTAGTAAATTCAAGCAATTAATTCAATGGAAATAGATACATATCAGAAATAACACCCATTTGAGCAAAGAGAAACTCTAAGAAGACCTTAAAACTGTTGCAAAACAGCTGAAAGACAAAGGCACAACCCTATGGCCCCAGTGATAAAAGCAGTAACCCACAGAGCTATCCACATAAAATACAGCTCTGGTACACTTTCTGTGCAGCAAGCATATTAACTCTCTGTGCTACGTTATGGGAAGTCAAAGCTGACAGTGGACAAAACTCTGATTTATTTACAGCAGGCATATTAATCATCAGAGTTATCTTTGACCTTTTAATTGTTGCCTGAAAAAGTGATGGACACATAATCAACGTATACGCATACGTTGTAAGCACAGCAACACACCCCAGATCAGCACCAGGTGCCCCCAAATAACAAAATAATTTCTGTGAAAAAAGCTGTTACCCGCTGAGCTAGCCACATTATATGCATGGTACACGTTCCTTGCAGCAGGCACGTTAACCCCTCTGCACTACTTTATGGTGATTGCCACTAGACAAAAGCAAGAACATGAGAATTTTCTTTAACTTACCAACTTAGTCAGTGGCAGTGGCAGTGCTTGTGAAAATAATAACTACATCAGGCTGATGCTATCACTGCAGCTTTAGCTGGTCTTGCACATGCTCACAGCTGAGAGATGCTCAGATCAGTTGCTGATAAAGATAGGAGAGTTGCCAATGCGCCTCTCTGTCTGCAGTACTGTAGAAGTTGAGAGCTCATGTCCTTGCATGCTAGCAAGTTCAGAGCAGGTCCATGCTTGTGCCTTTTAAAGACACAGAAGGTCTCATTTATGAAAAGTGATGCATCGCTGCGTGAAAACAGCGATGCGTCACTTTTCATTGCGCCCTCCTTGCGACACCAATGATGCGTCACATTTACAGTATGACGCATCATTGCGCAAGGAGTTACAGATACGTCAGTATTTCTGACGTATCTGTATGGCGCAAAAATGACGCATTGCTGGAGTGTGACACAAAAGTGACGCAACTCTAGCAATGTGTCCTTTCACATGGGACAAGCCCCATGTGAAAGGGCCTGTGTCATTCTTACGCCTGCTGTGAGGCAGGCATAAGATTTTGATGCATTTGAGTCCTAGAAGTGGCGCAGTGAAATCTCATAGATTTCACTGCGTCACATCCATGACCCTTTCTTGCGTCAATACGCCCCCCTTGCATACATTATCCCTGGTGCAGGTATAATGTGGCGCAGGGGTTTACAAAGTGACGCATCTACCTATATGCGTCACTTTGTAAATATGGCGCAACAAGGCGCATGTTTTACGCCACTGGTGCGTCACAAAAAGTGAAGCACCGGCGGTGTAAAAGTGACGCACAGCCTCATAAATGAGGCCCAGTAAGCTTGCACCAATCACTAGGTAGACGCAGCTGACTCCCACGCCCCTCGCACAAACAGGGCAGCAGGTGTCGAGGAGGCCATAGCTCGAGTTGTCCACTGGCATTCTGATGTGCGGGGCCTGGCAACAGCTATTCCTTCCTGTGGGCCGTCAGTAATTAATTAAAAACATTTTTCCTATTCTGAAAAAGTCAAAGTCATAATGCTATACGTTTATTATGCCGAACTCTCTGGGTCACAGAGCCCTACTCTATGTGTGCTATTTGACAAATAAAATCTCTTTTAGAAAAAATAAACATTTTTCCTGTACCAACCGCACCTTTATGTCTAGCTGGAAGGCAGTTGGTTACAATGGTGCTGTATGAATCCGCCAAATTAACCTGGATACACCGGAGCCTCACTCTGGTGGTATACACTGCGCAAAGATTTTTTTCAAACCACAGATTTGTGCCAGATTCATTTTGTATTGTATTGTATTGTATTGTGATTTGTAAAGCGCGATTGCTGCCCAGTGGGTGTCCAAGCGCTAAAGGCATAAAAAACAGGACTGATGAGTGATGGAACGAGCTTAGGTGGATCTAGCAAATAGGTAGGTTTTCAGCTGCTTTCGGAATGAGAGTAAGTTGGGGTTGGACCTGATTTGCAGCGGGAGTGTGTTCCACATCTTCGCGGCGTTTAAGGAGAACATCCTTCCTCCGGTCCTGGCTCTCCGCACTCTTGGGACTACGGCTAGAAAGGCTTCCGTAGATCGGAGGTTTCTGTTAGGATGGTATTGAGTGACCAGTTTATTGAGGATTTTTGGACCAGACCCCCAGAAAGCTCAATGGGCGATGCATAGTGCCTTAAATGCCACTCTCTGCTTTACTGGGAGCCAGTGTAGGGCGACCAGGGCGGGTTTTGCAGACTGCGTCCTCGGAATCTGCAGCAACGTGCGGGCTGCGCAGTTTTGGACGACCTGCAGTTTTCGCATGGACAGCTCTGGGGCCCCCACATACAGAGCGTTATTTGAGTCCAACCGGGACTGGATCAGGCCCTGGACTGCCACTTGTTTTGCTTCCATTGGGAGGAGGGGGAGGACCTTCCTTAGTGTTCTAAGTAAGCCAAAACAGATGGCGGAAAGTTTAGTGGCCTGGGTGGAGAAGGAAAGGTTTTTATCCAGCCATACTCCCAGGCTTTTTACACTCTCTTTAGGGATGGGAGGTGTGCCCAAACATCCAGGCCACATGGAGGGGAGTAGAGTGGGTGAAGCAGTGCCTAGGAGCATGAGCTCCGTTTTGTCTCCATTCAGCTTTAATGAAGAACCTGTCATCCACTTTTTTATATCCTCTAGGCAGTTCATCAGGTTTCCTGAGGTGTGGCCGGTGCTTTCCTGCGTCAATGAAACCACTAGCTGGGTATCGTCGGCATATGATACAATTTTTATGCCTGATGGTTCGACGAGCCCAGCCAATGGTTTCATATAGACATTGAAGAGCACAGGGCTCAGGGAGGAGCCCTGTGGTACTCCACAGTCTAGGGGTTTTCTGACTGATGTTATGTCCCCATCGAAGATCTGGAAGGATCCGTTATGCAGGAATGATTCCAGCCATTTTAGAGCGTCGCCTCCGACACCGATGTTATGCAGACGGTTCAGCAGAGTGGCATGGCTGACCGTGTCGAAGGCTGCACTTAGATCAAGGAGGATCACTGCCACTGATCCCCCTTGATCCAGTATCCTTCGAGACTCTTCAACGACTGCCAGCAGAGCAGTTTCAGTACCATGTTTTGGCCTGAAACCTGTCTGGGATGGGTCCAGGAGAGCATGGCTTTCCAGAAATTGTGTCAGCTGGGTATTTACGTGTTTTTCTAGCACCTTACTTACCCAGGGGAGTAATGAAATTGGACGGTAGCTAGAGTGATCTTCTGGATTGAGGGTGGGTTTCTTGAGCAGAGCCCGTACCATGGCTCTCTTCCACCCGATTGTTACTGTGCAGGAGGAGATGGATGAGTTAAGGAGCTCTAGCACCACTGGGAAGATGGCTTGGCCTGCCTGGAGCAGTATTTCTGGTGGGGCAGGGTCGAGGGGAGACCCTGATTTGACTTGGGCTGCCAGTTGTTGCAGTGTCTCCAGGTTTAATGGGGAAAAATGATCCAGCATAGGTTGTCCTTGCAGGGGGGAATTATTCAGGGGGCTTTGATTAGTTGAGTTGTTTGCTGCTACCGGGAAAGCAGAATAAATCTGCGTGACTTTATTGTGAAAAAAGTCTGCAAGTTCATTGCATTGCTCTAGTGATTTTGGGACTGGGGGGGCAGAATTGACAGTAGTGCATTTTTTGACCAGATGGAAGATCTCCCTGGGTTTTGATTTTGCTGCCATTATTTGGTCTGCAAAGTAGACGGACTGAGCTGTTCTCACCCCATTTCTGTAGGTCTTGATAGCCTCTTTATAGAGTTTTTTATTTTCTGGGAGGAAATCTATTCTCCAGGCTCTCTCTTTTTTCCTGCAGAGGCGTTTCAGGTCTCTCAGGGAATCTGAAAACCAGGGAGCGGACTTGTGTAATCTCTTGGGAGCGGATTTCCGTAGAGGAAGAATCGTGTCCAGTGATTTCCTGATCCAACCCTCATAGTTGTTATTTGCTTGGTTGGGGTTTGTACAGGGAGGTGGACGGGAGTCTTCAAGGATTGTTGTCCAGGACTCTATGGCCAGTTTTTTCCAATTCCTCCTAGTTATAGGACGGGGAGGCAGTGATGGGAGTTTAGTGGTAGCCCAGATAAATGGGATGAGGAAATGATCTGTCCATGGGAGACGAGTGGGTTGCCCGACCGTAAGTCCGGTGCAATTACTAAAGATTGGGTCGAGCAGGTTTCCCTTTTCATGAGTGGGGGACCTAACTAACTGAGTCAGTTGCAGAGCTGCCAGGTCCTCTGTTAGTTCCCTAGCAACAAGGTCTGTGGGGGAGTTAAAATGGAAGTTAAAATCTCCTAGAACTGTATAGTTAGCCGGGGTTAAAAGCCGATTCGCGATGATATCTGGTAGAGACCTAATGAATAATTTACCTGAATCTGGGGGGCGGTATATCAGGGTACCAGAGAGGGAGCTGTTCGCAGAGAAGTCTATTCTGAATGCAATGCTTTCGCATTCAGGAATAGGTTCGGTCGAAAGGCGGCAGCAGTATTCCTCTTTTAGAATGATCGCCAGGCCTCCCCCTCTTCCCTTGGTCCGGTCCATTCTATGGATTTGGAACCCAGGGGGAAGGGCGGTGACTATGTCTGGCTCTGAATGGGGCGTGAGCCATGTCTCCGTCAAGAAGATGACATCCGGGTTATGACTCTCTAGGAGTAGGCATATCTGTATGCTATGCCGGGGAAGAGATCGGCAGTTTAACAGGTACATCTGATAGTCCTGTGGCGTGGCTGGTGCCTTGCTGGTGTCAAAGGAGTGTTTGCAGCCAGGGCATTGAATAGGGAGGTCGGCTGGAGGGAAGGAGTGCGAGCATTGTGCCATAATAGGAGGTCTTATCTTTTTTATGGTGGATGGGCTGTATGTCCTGACCTGGATGGCGTGGGGGGCAGGGGTTGTGGCCCCTGGTCCCGTCAGGTCGCGGACGGGCGCAGACGGGCTTGCCTTTGGCGCGCCTTCGGCGCACCGCCGGCGCGCCCGCTGCGCCCGTCCGCTGCGCCTCCGGAAACAGCACATTCCTAAAATAGGGGGGAGGGGTGTGGCCTAACTCGGTGGGCGTGTCCCTGTGGTTTCACGGCGGCTGTCCTCAACCCTCCTCAGCGCCTAGCTCAGCTGCGCGAGGGGTCGGTTGTCAGGGGGCAGTGGTTAGGCTTTAGGGAATACAGTTTATGACACACTCAAACAGTTTAAAAGCAGTCTTTAAAATGCAGAGCCAACAGTATTCACACACACAATAGTAAAAAGAGTAGTTTTAAAAAAAGCGTTTCCCTGCTCTCGGCTTCCGCCTCAAGAGCTCTGTCTTTTATCAAGCGCTGACAGGAGAGCGCGCGCTTTTATAGCGAGAGTAGCGGGGGGCGTGGCCTAACTCGGTGGGCGTGTCCCTGTGGTTTCACGGCGGCTGTCCTCAACCCTCCTCAGCGCCTAGCTCAGCTGCGCGAGGGGTCGGTTGTCAGGGGGCAGTGGTTAGGCTTTAGGGAATACAGTTTATGACACACTCAAACAGTTTAAAAGCAGTCTTTAAAATGCAGAGCCAACAGTATTCACACACACAATAGTAAAAAGAGTAGTTTTAAAAATAGCGTTTCCCTGCTCTGGGCTTCCGCCTCAAGAGCTCTGTCTTTTATCAAGCGCTGACAGGAGAGCGCGCGCTTTTATAGCGAGAGTAGCGGGGGGCGTGGCCTAACTCGGTGGGCGTGTCCCTGTGGTTTCACGGCGGCTGTCCTCAACCCTCCTCAGCGCCTAGCTCAGCTGCGCGAGGGGTCGGTTGTCAGGGGGCAGTGGTTAGGCTTTAGGGAATACAGTTTATGACACACTCAAACAGTTTAAAAGCAGTCTTTAAAATGCAGAGCCAACAGTATTCACACACACAATAGTAAAAAGAGTAGTTTTAAAAATAGCGTTTCCCTGCTCTCGGCTTCCGCCTCAAGAGCTCTGTCTTTTATCCCATTATCCCATTTTCCCATTGCCTCCACACAGAAAACGTCATGGTAACATCCATGGTGGGTTGACTGCAGGTGCCAGAAAACAAAAACAACAGGCAACTTAAGGTACCACTCCCAGGATTCATGTATGCCCTGCCTGAGACGATTCTCAAACTGCAGCAGGCTCCGGATAAGATGTATGTCGGCCACGTGACTTGGTATGGCTCTGAGACTGATGCAACGGTGTCGCAGCTTCGATCATGGTGGAGTGGTGTGGCTCACTGGTTAGAGGCGGCAGACCCGGAAGCAGAGGATGGCCCGGGACCCGGGTTCAATTTCCGACGCAGCAGGGTCGTGGACCAGGGTCAGCGGACTCGCTAATTCTCGCCTCGGTACCTACTCTAACCAGGGATCACACTCGGCAACTCGGGGCATTAGCTTGCCTCATCTCCACAACGGCCCCCAACTTACGCCGGGGATGCCTGGTTTCACCTTGGAGATACTCAGTAGGGACAATCTCACAGGAAAAGCCAGGACGGGTTCCCCGGCGGTATACAGCGCGGAGATACCCCATGTGGGGTGATTCATGCGCTTTACAAGACATCATTACATTATATTACATCATCAATAATCAGCTGAGCCCAGTCCACTATGAAAGAGAGTGCCAAATGTACTGGCACATTAATTGGGTGGGTCCCAACAAGACTTCTGTAGCACAGTGTGCAACGCACACGTCTCTGCCCACAGCACTCACTTAATGCTGCTAAATCCTGGTCAGTCACAACTTGTGCATCGGCCCTGGATACACACTATGGTGGTGTGAAGATGTTATTATAATGTGGAACTATGCGTTTTAGTCCGGTGATGCGGACTACCATCCGAAATGCGTTAGTCTAACCCAATAAGAGTGGTACTTTGCAGGCCGCAAAGAGGCCGCTGGACTAATTTTCTTACTACCTCAACGTGATGGCATTGAGGGTAGGACCGCCTTGAGGTCACGGTTACCGCCTCGGAGCAGATCTCTTAAAGACAGCAGTATCTTTGGATTCAGTGTGTTCAAATCAATGGCAGACAGGTAGACAAAGAGCTAGGGTCCTACAAGAAGGAAGTAAGTGCTTTCTTTGCCGGCGAACTCAGCCACGTTGCTGGAACCACCATTATACGTTCCTAATTGAATGCTCCTATTCTTCGTATAGGTAAACAACATTGAGGTCTAAAGTACAAAGGGTTCCCAATGGAGCCTTTCCCTTGAGGATTCAGGTGAGAATCGTTTCTGCATTTGGCTATGGTTAACGGTACATGAGGGGTCATATGAATTGGACCCTATTTACCACATTGTGCATGACAGTGATATAAGGTCATTTTTTAATACTGTGCCACTGGCACTTTCTCAATAGAAAGCAAAATGCAGGCTTGTGCATGTGTACACCTCACAGTATGTTTGTCTGCATGTCGGCCGAATAAGAACGGTCAATTTCATTTGATTACAATATATATTACTATGCATGTATGTCTTATGTTTTATGTCTTGGTTTTAATCATAGCTCGGACGTGGCACCAATTCTGGGGGACACACAAGTGGATATCTAACAGAATATGAAAGCATAGATGACATCCTGATAGGGGAAATATGGAAAAAAATGTAATATGCTGACCAAAGAAACCCTTCATGTAGATTAGGCAATCATTTTTTGGTCCTGAGGGATTGCCACTGATCCTGCAGTATGAGGCATGAAACAAGGGGCCAGATGTATCAAGCAAATTCGAATTTGCAATTTCGGCTTTTGCGATTGCGAATTTGCTAAATGGAATGTATGAAGCTAAATCTGGTGCAAAATAAGGAATTATAAAATTTGTGATTCCTTATTTTGCAATTGAATTTAAGGAATCGCAAATTTTGCGATTCCTTATTTTGCTATTGCATTTAAGGAATCGCAAATTTTGCGATTCCTTAAATGCAATGTATGTAGCAAAAAAATTGGCAAAATGCCCTTAAGGAATCGCAAATTACCACCATAAGTTGCCAATTCCTTGAAAAATGCACATATTTGCATTTTTCAAAGTGCCATGTGACGCACATACATGCCCTTAGGGCCTGTATGTGCGCCACATGTGCACCCATGCATATTTCAGGGGTGCAACAGGGTGTCCTTTGGACACCCCTGCACCCTTGAAATCATCCTCAATTTGCGATTAGCAAATTACAAATCGCAAATTGACAATCATTTCCCATTCATTCCTATGGGCCTCCTGGCCCATAGAAAGGAACAGGAAATTATTCCTTAATTGCGATTAGCAATTCGCTAATCAGAATTAAGGAATTTTAGGAAATCGCTAAAAAATAGCGAATTTCTACATACATCCCAATTTGCAATTCCCAAATAGCGATTTCTAAAGAATCGCTATTTGGGAATCGCAAATGATGATAAGGCCCATGGTGACCTATTTTTCAGACCTTTGGGAACATTAACACCCTTTTGGTTGATGGTAATCTTAACGAAGTCTCTCTGTCATAGAAGAAATCTTTTCAGGGGGGCTTTAGTTAATTTTAAACTGTTCATCTCTACATCATCCTCTGGCCAATCTACTTTGGAATATTATTAGGTCAGAACCATCTGGCTCATCAGCTACTTGGGAAAAAAACTCTGGAACAAAGCCCTCTTACGGGACCAGTCGGGCATTCTAGCCCCAACCGGATGAGGAGCACAGGTCGATGATGAGGCATTGGCGGGTGAAGGCTTGTGCTTTACAACTAGGCTGCCTCTGATGACCACACTATGAGATACCATTCTTTAAAAAAGGACCTGCTTCGAATACGTTCAGTTATGTACTTTCTTTCGAACTGCACAGTAAATTATATTCCATTTTTTACTGTTGTGAACGCTGCTGATACAGCTAAAGATCGTGGACGGCAAGGAGAATGGGGAAGAGAGGAAATGAGAGAGAAACACAGCTGAGCCTCTGCCGGTCATAGTGTAGGTAGATATCCCTCCTGGTGATTGGTATTGACAAGGCAAGAGTGTGTTAGGTATTCAAAGACTTCCCAGGGTGGCCCAGGAACTAATGTGTACTGAAACCTTAACCTTCCTTTTTGTCAATGATGGGTGTGAGATAAGTATGTCCTGAAAATAATCTGTAACTTAAAAGTCCAGATGACCAATACACATGAAGGATTTCCACTAGGGAAATAGCAGCACAACAAGCACTCAATTAGAGAGTCTCTTAACTGAACGTCTGCCACCAGGGCTCAGATATTCGCTGCAGAAGACCAGATCACATTCCCAACAATTAGGTGAAAAGTTCTTAAAACCGGAGACACTACCTGCAGAGAGGAAGGAAGCAGATACAGCACACAACAGCCACCTGAAATAGTAAGCAGGCAACACAGGACCGAGGTAAAGAAAACAAACATGGGGGTCAAGAAGTTTGTGTGTCAGACTGAAGTCGTAATTAAGAACCTTAGCAAAATAGGCAGTTGTCAAGCAATGACAGAATGAATTGCATGACTTCTTGTCCAGGTGGATTAGCGATAACATGGGAGGAATGGACAAAGACCAATAACTCCTATCCCAGTAGTGATATGTAAAACTGCTTACCTATCACCTTAACTGCCATATTACTATTCTCCATAACCACCAACCTCCATGTCTCTGTGAGAATGAGGCCATTTAGACACCAGTGAATTGCTCACTGGAGGCCTCACTTCCAACCCACAGTAATCACCCACCATACCACCCACATTATTTAATGATCACTGCTTTGACATCAAGAATCATCTTGGCAAAAGGTGTTCCTGTTGGTTCAGAAAGAGCTCTTTTGTCCAAACAGTAATTCCGGCCAACGGGTGGATGGCTAGACCTGTATTTTGTTTTGTTGAAACTCACTCACTAAAAAGGGATACATTTCTGCAGCAAAAAATATTAATGGAACTGATGTTCAGAGAGTTTATTTACAGTGCACAATAAACATTGATTCTTTTTTCTGCCCTGGTTTGCCATGCCTTTAATGGCACTCCCAGATTGACAAAACAGGCAGATCGGCCCTAAAAATCGCAAGAATTTGGATGCCTAGCAGTAAGCATGGGCGAATTTTGCGAATCTCGCGTTCGCAAATTTTGCGGATTTGCGAACTCGCAATCCGCAAAATCCGCGAATTCTCGCGAATTTGCGGATTTTTTTTTGTGTCCGCGCGGGTTTCTGCCAGTTCGCGAGGGTTTTGTACAATTTCGCAAACGCGAACTTACCTGTCGGGTCGCAAGTTTTGCGAACTTGTTGTTTCTACGTGTCCAGCCTGTTTGGGACACTCTTCTTCATCACTGCCACTCTCTTTCACCACTGCCACTCTCTAACTACTCATGCCACCCTCTGGCCCACCCATGCCACCCTCTGTTTCATCACAGCACCCTCTGGTTGTCCAGTGTACATTATTGTGGCAAAGCAAAGCACACCTTCCCTGCCTCAAGTGACCTGAATTAATTTGGGGCTGATTAATGTGTCACAGAATATTTTTTTAGCTGGCACCTGCTTCCTTAGTGCTTCCTGATTAGTGATCTTTTGCACTTGCTAAGTTCTTTCTTTGTTGCAAAATTAGTTACAACACCTGCCCTGCCCCAACTGACAATAATGAATTAGGGGCTGATTAATGTGTCACTGGATTTGAACTTCCAGCCTGGCTCCTGCTTGTCTCCCTTAGCTGTAATTCAGGACCTTTGTGGCATATGTGTAACTATTCTGAGGGTCAGAGCAGGGTCACATAATAGTTGCAAGTAGGCAACTGAACTCTGGAGGGGCCCCTCAGGAAGCACTACAGGAAATGGCTACTAATGATGAGCTTGAACTTTTGAACCTGGTAAGTAGTTTCAGTTTTGCTAAGATCGTATTTCTGCAATTTAGTGCTTATTCGCGGGGCGCGAAGTTGAACTGGGAAGCCGCGAACTCACGCGAACAGTGCGAGCAAGCCATAAAATCCGCTGCTCGCGGATTTGCGGATTTTGCGGGAAATTCGCGAATCTCGCGGATTGCGAATTTACCGAAAATCCTCAAAATCCGCGAGCGGAACGGATTTTCCGCCCATACTTACCTAGCAGTTCCCTCAGATCTAAGTGTGGTGAAGAAAGTAGCCATATGGTGGGTTTTTACGATGGTCCACAAATCCAGAAAACCAGACATAATTCCTAAGTGCTTGATTTAGAATTGGCTGGAAGGAGAACTCCTCCAGTTCCAGGAAGAAAATATACATTTGAAAGGGTATGCTGCCAGAATATTGAGTTTTAAAGATTGGGCAATACAAATATCCTGCACAAATATTATCGCAAACACATTGGCAACCAAAATATCAACAAGGTAAAGGTAAGTGGTTGGGCTATTAGTTGTGAAGGATGTGAGTCCTTTACTAGTAATACGTCTACAACCTTCTCCTTACTGGGACCCAAGTACCCAGTTGCAGAACTTGATTCTCTCAGGGTAGTGAAGCAGAGAAGTCAAAGACCTACTCTGGTTAGGCAGTGTGGGGTAGAATCCCCAACTCACTGGTAAGCAACAACAACATTCAATAAATCAATCTTCAGCCAGTGGTTTCACTTATAAAAAACTAAAAAGTACTTTATCATGCCAACATTACAAAATACTACACACTGAATTACAAATATGTTTAATTATATAGATGGAAACATCTTTGGTGACACCCTTATAACAGCTCACACTCCCAACAATTCCTGAACCCTATAACTCCCCCCCCCCATTTATACCAGGTACAATTTCATATTAGGGTGTTACTACATCTATAAAAGAAAACATAAACAAATAAAATGACTGCATCACCACTGAAGTCAATATGGATGGTACCAACCATCATTAAAACAAATAATCTTTCATTCGTCATATAACATAATTGACAATCAATCATTACATCTTGAATAAAATGTATACATTAGTCTTTCTTTTACTTTTACTACGCTGCCACTTCAAGTGGAGTCCCCTCTTCCTGGTCCTGGGAGCAAAAGCTCCAGCTCCAAGAGTGCTTGAATCATCTAGAGCGTTTTAGATGATTCAAGCACTCTTGTCATCAACATAACAACCAGGGAGACATGATCCCAAAGCATTTGGGGGCTGTGCTTCCAGCAAACTCTTTTCTATTTATTGGTTCTACCCCTGCCCTTCCTAGGGTACAACATAGAAAAATATGCAAATTAATGAGCACCGATAAAGGCTTATGGGGATGTCCTTGACCCTGGGTTATTGATAGATAAGGAACAGCTTTGCCAGCTGAAAATGCCTTGAGTATTTCTTTGGTTACAGTATAGGCATGCACCATCCTTTTCTTTTATTTCTGTACCAGCACTGGAGCTGGAATTTTAATTCATGCAGTCAGCTTCTGTTGGGTATCTCCCCACTGTCCCTAGGCATAGGACAGTTTTCCTTTGCATCGTTCCTGAGGGATGGGGGTCCCCAGGAATGCAATTCTTACTTGGACAGGAGTAATCAAACACACCTCCTTGAGTTCTAATGTCCCTTCCTGGGTATAGAAAGAAGGATCATAGCTTAAAGCTACATGCTCCTCCTCAGTCACAAGGGGTGGATATTCTTTTGGTGTTTTTTGATCCCACAGGGATGATTTACATTATTTTCACATTGTTTTGTTCCTGCTCCCTACACCAGGAGTATTTTCATCAGGTCTCTTGGCCTCTAAATTTGATTTCTGTTTTGGAGATTTTTTTACTGCTCTCCCTTCATCAGACTGGTCCTCTTCCTGGGCTGCTGATGCTCTCTTCTGCTTCAAGGGCATCTTCCACAGACCCGCCACAGTCAACAAGCAGAACAACCGCCTTGCCAAACTCTTCAGGGAACATGGAGTTGGCCATCTTCTAGGATACTGATGTGTCAGCAGCAAATCAGTGTCCACAGAAATTTCATGGGAACACGCCAGGGCCCCTCAAGCAGCTACATTTTTCCAATTGGTCCTCAGGGGCCATAATGGGCCCAGTGCCACTAGCTCTTGAAAATCCCATCCTACTCCTGGATGAAAGTAGTCCCGGGTGGTAAACTCCACTCCATTTGCTGAATTTACGGAAGTTGGGCCATCCTCGCCCTGCAAAGTAGTGCGAAGTTCCTGAATTGTTCCATCCAGGCGTGAAGTGGAATTTTCCGCACATGCTCGAGGTTTGTCTTGGTGCTCACTCAATAGAGCCACAAATCTCTCAGGCCACTAATGAGAACGCATGAGACTTGGCGCTCGTGTGACTTCCGGTATCAATGGTGCCAATGTAGTACTGATAGAGGTCGCAAACCCACCACTCGAGTAGCTATTGTGCTTGAGAAGTAGTTAAAAAGGCTTTCCGGGTGGACTTTTTTCTCCGATGGAGTGTTGATATTGTTTTTGTGCGAGAACCCGTTTTGTTTTTTTACTTCCATTTCCAACAGGGAGGAAGTGCCCAAGAGACTCCAACTTCCCATCCCTGTCCAGCAGTCTCCTCCATGTTGTTTGCCCGTGTCCTGGTCACTTTTTATTTGAATTTGAAGCTGGAAGGATCACTTTCCTTGTCAACAGCAACTATACGTTTGGATTCAAGGACTTTGCTTTTGAGATTTCACAAGTAATTTTTAAAAACTCTTGTATAAGGGTGCATTTTGTTTGATAGAGGGCAGGCACCCGTTTTTGTTTGCACTTTTTTTTATTTTTCAAAGTTATTGTGGTGGTGGCCTGCATTTTTTCAATAGAGGGTCTAGTTATATGTTAGCATTTACTTTTTCTTGTTTCGTAAAGGAGCAATAATGCACAGTTCAGTACATTTTCTCAATGTTTGTTAACTTTGCAATTGTGTTTATTTTACTATGTGGCCTGGTCTGTCAAGGTGTCATCCAGGAGGCCAAGGCCAGTGCTAGTCATGGGTGCATAAACCAACTGTTTCTGTGGAATATGTTGTTTTAAAACATCATTCAGGGCTGAGATGGTAATTGGATTAAATCAGAAATGTAGTTTTTTTGTATTTCATTTTTTTTTGTGTACAAAAAGTGTACGTGTGGAATAATATTTGATGTCTTGGGGGGATGTGTTTTGTAAAACGTCTCTAGATCAGTTAATTTTCCATTTTTGACATTGCTAAATGAATGGTAGTGTTGTCTTAAGTGTTACCATGCCTCCTTTGTCAGTTCTGTGTTTGTGTGTGTGTGTGTTTGCCATAGGCCACCATTGATTTGTCTTTGGTCTCTATGTCATGTGGCCAGGGGCATTTTGTGGAGTCTATGTCCATATACCCGAATGTGCTCTTTTTGTTCCCTAGGCCTCCTTGTGTGCTGTTGTCTGGTCATATGGCTGGCAACCATTGTATGCATCTAGCCGTTGTGCCTTTTCCTTGGGCTTGCATGTGTTCCTTGTTCTCCATGCATCCTTGTTTGCTGCTGTTGTTTGACCAGGTGGTCCTGGCTGGCAGCCATGTTGTGCATTTAGCCAGTGTGCCTTTGCCAAAGGCTTGCATGTGTTCTTTGTTCACCATGCCTCCTTGCTTGCTGTTGTTGTTTGGTCATGTGGCACTGGATGGTAGCCATTTTGTGTATCCAGCCAAGGTGTCATTGCCAAAGACTTGCATGTGTTCTTTGTTCCCCAGGCCTTCTTGCTTGCTGCTGTTGTTTGACCAGGTGGCACTGGCTGGTAGCCATTTTGTGCATCCAGTCAGTGTGTCTTTGCCATAGGCTTGAATGGATGGATGTGAGATATCAGTTTAGTAATATGCTTGAGGATCATAGTAGAATGTATATAAGAATAATGATCTTGATTATTATATATTGCATGCATTTTTTTTTGTTCTGCTCCTCCTTGCCTCACAATAGGTTTCTTCTCATCCTCCCGTACAAACATCAGCAATTATTGTTTTTTTATATTTTAATTCTTTTAATTGTACTTATTGGGAATTTCTTATTTTTTTTCAATTGACTTTTTTTTAAAGAAATTATTTTATTTTCATTTTCATTTTTTGAAATACATGTTTTTCTCATTTTGCCTCTCTATGTATCCATCCATCATAAGCACACAGCCGTGCAACAGTTTCATTTTATTTTTGGTATAATTCTATTTCATCCTGGACACCCTGTGTGCCGTGCACTGCAGACACATCAGCATCATTCATTTGCTTAATGATTATTCTGTTTCCTTCTGGACCACATTTCTTGACATAAGCACACACTAACCTCCATTTAAAAAAAAGATTATTATTCCATTTACCCATGCAGTTCCAAGAGTGCCACTGATGTCTCCTTCAGAATACATGGACATAAAGGAAAGAGCCCTGTCTGTATATTGTGTGTTATCCTGATGGGGAATTACATTTTATGGTATGGTGGTTTGACTTTAAAGTGTTTATTACCTAAGTAACTAACAACCCTTATATTGCCTTTGTCTGTACCAATTCAAACTGCAACCATTCAACGTTTCACTAAATGTTTTTCTTGCTTGTTTGCTTTTAGTTGCACACGAGAAGAGACATCACCTACAGTACTGCCAAACACAAGGCCTGCGCAGTGACATCACATGTCAGTCCTCCAATCTCTTCTACTTGTGCAGCTTAACTGCCAACTCAGAGATTTAAGATGGACCTAATAAAGGATGCTACCAAGAAAGTGGTGACTGAGAAGAAGCAGTTTCTCACCAGTGGCATGTTGGCCCAAACCTTTTTAGGACCATGTCATGTACCTGCCACACCAGCCTCCAGGGAGCAAGCTATGAGGAGTGCTCCCACATCAACAGCACCACCCCAACCTAAGCCCAAGACCATGTTTGCCAGTGAGGCGGGAATTGCAATCATGGCGACGCTGACCAGCAGAGACATTGAATTTGATTTGACCCTTTCGCAAAGTAGTACCCAATTGTTTCAGGAAACAGTCAAGTCAACATAGGCAAGGCCATGTCAGACGGTGGCTATTTCAGGGTCCTGTGCTTGGCCTATTGCACCGACCTGGTGGTGCAAAACTTTCTAAAAAAAGAAGACATAGTCAGCAACATACTGCCCACCTCCAGAAGAATATGCACTCGTTTTAGCCATTCTTTTAAAGCCAGGAAGCATTTGCAGATTATTGAGTATCATTATAGAGTAACAGTTAAAGCCCTGATACAGGAGGCGCCAACACATTGGAACTTGGCCTATTACATGTTGGAACATCTGTTTGAGCATTACAAACAGATCAATGACTCTGCTTTTCAAAGAAGATGGGCTGCAGTTGGGATAGATATGACCATTGGTGCAGGGAAATGGGACCTAGTCAAATGCTTGACATAGATGCTACTCCCTTTTGAGTTTTTCAAACAGGAAGTTAGAAAGAAAGACAGTGTGATGGGCCAAGCTATCCAGTTGTTGCATCTGCTACAGAACCAGCTAAAGAAGGGGTCTCAAAGGTTCGCCCCCGCAGGTGTCAACAAAAACACAGAAGCAAGTCCTTGGTTGAGAGCTTACTTTTCCGATTGGCTTCCAATGAAAAGCTGCAAGACAACATCATCTCATTCAAAAAGTACATCTGTGCCACACTACTTGACTGGAAACAAGCATCATGGTTTCATGGTAAACCCCTCATCACATGTATGTAGGTGTAGAGCCAAGAATTCCCCCTATGATGAAGCCAACCCCATTAACTGAAGTGAGAGACTGTGTGACCCCGTCTTGGTTTCAAGATGGACACCCCGCGAGGGATGCCAGACCACTGCGAGCTGGAGTGTCTGCATGCAGGAACCTCTGCATCACACATCAATGTGTCAGCATGGAAGTCTTTCTCTTGTGCTCACCCCAGCACAAATATGGTGTGCATATACCCAAAATGTACCCTCAGGGATTCTACCTTGCTGTGTCATGTCGGCCGAGGATGACGAAAGGGATGACCCTTATACATAGGTATTATGCAGATGATTGCAATACTGCTGTGAGTCTGAGAATCCTCATGCATAATTATTGAGGTTTGCAGAAAAGAAATCATCAAGGAGCAAATGTCCTCCTTTTTTGGGGCCAGTAACATTTAGGAAACTGAACAGACAGCTTCAGAGCTCATCAGGGCACTGGGACAGCATTAGTCTATGTTATGAACCTGCTGCAGATGGTACAAGACCTAGGAGGGGTCACTGCCCTAATCATTTTGGATTTGCCAGCGCCTTTGATACAGTATCCCACATTGTACTCTCCACACAGCTTCATGAGATTGAAATAATGGATAAAACCCATGGTTGGATAGTCTTGTTTTACAGGACTGTAGTGAGAGTTGTACTCTGCAAATTCTACCTCACAGTTCAGAAACTTCACCTGCAAAGTTCCTCATGGATGGTCTCTAAGCCCAATCTTATGTAATATCCCTATGACTTTCCTTATTACATTGAAATACCCCTTTAGTATGGAGTTGATATCCTATGTGGACACCAACATAATTTGACTTAATGGAGCCACTGACTATATAAAGTCCCATTTATAAAACATTTACTGCCCTAGTGAATAAGGTGCAGAGCTTTGGATTTGTCTATGACAAGCAGCTAGACTGCTATACTCAAATTGCTAAATCACCCTTCACTTGATTTTATCATCTGAGAGTACTCAGAAATATGCTTCTGCTGCTCCTTATGGAGTCTCGCTTTGCAGTTCTGAGGGCAATTATTGGGTTGCACCTTGAATATAGTAATGGCATATGCTTGGCCCCATCTAATTATCAATTGCACAAATAACAGATCATTTCAAAAACATGCAGAAAGAATCTTCCTAGGTCTCTCCCCTTGCTTGACTTGGTCACCCATATCAAGCCATCAAACATCACTCTTTTATCTGCCTATAGAAAAGCAGGCATAGTTCAAATGTTTTTGCATTTGTGTCAAGGTGGTGTAAGGCAACAATCCCACCTTTCTTCATAGGGTAATCCCTGCCTATCACTATTCCCACAACTTACACTGTTTGGATAACAGTGTCTTAATAGTCTCTAATACCTTCACAGCTAGGGCTAGTAGTCCTTATTCTCTATTGCCACTGCATCTTTATGGAACTCCTTGCCTCAATACCAGTACCTTATGGCTGACCTTGTATATTTTAGAAACACCTCTAAGACATGGCAAACCAAGTTTGTGAATCTTTAATATTACCATACATTTTTCTGTGTGCCAAGAGAGAGCACTGTTTACTGAGACATCTTGTGTAAATTTCAGCTTTCATATGAACCTACAGATCCTTGTGCTGGCATTACTTCTGCATTTCAAGTGTGTATATGTGCAGTGAGTGAGTGAGACATGTATATTAGTCTATCTACACACAATACTGTGGTGGACCCATCCACTCTGGATCCACCCTACAATTGTGGACCTATCCACCTTTGCAGTCTTCATGTCCGATGAGACATGCCCCCTGGACACCATCAGGCCCTCCTGTCCATCATCACCACACCAGAACCTGCAGCAACTACGAGATCCCTTCATTGAACCTCATCTGCACAGGGGCGACCCACGTACTCAATTACTCCATCAACACAGCTACCTCCCCAGATGACTGGAAATACACAATATAGTCCCCCTCCTGAAGAAAGCCTCAGCAGGCCCTAAGACACTAGTGAACTACCAACTGATTCCCTTGCTGCCCTACCCTGCCCAAGTCCTGAGAAAGTAATCTATGCATGACTGGCCAACTGCCTGAACCAACAATCTGCAACAATCTGCAAAGCCTAACACAATCTGGTTTCAAGCCCAACCACAGCCCCCAAAACCACCTTCATCACCACCATAACGACATCTGACTGATCATGCGCAGATGAGACACAACAGTTCTCATCCTACTACACCTATCTACAGCCTTCGACATAGTCTTCCATCCCATTCACATTCAGTGCCTCCACAAGCCCAGCATATGTGAGCTCATCACCACTGAATCTGCTCCTTCTTCACTGGTCAGCCTGGCCCACTATACATCAGCCACTGCCAAATTTGTCTCCGGAGTACCCCAAGGAATAGCTCTCAGCCCCTTGCTGTTTAACTTTTACATCGGACTGCTCGCCAACTTCATTGGATCCCACAGAATCAACATCATCTTTTATACAGATGACACCAGATTCATCCTCACCCTCTCCAGAGAAACATCCAACATTGGACCAACTTCTCCTCATGCATGTCTAAAGCCACCTGCTAGATAAAGACCAACTATCTGAAACACACACAAAACACCATCGGTAATCTTTGACAAAAACACTGCCCTTTGGAACTCTACCTGGTGGCTAGCAGACTCCCGATCAACTCCTTGCCCCATCAGTCTGGCTAAGAACCTGGGCATAGAGGTGTACATCCGCTTGATGACCAGCCATAGCAATGCAGTTGGCTCACCCTGCTTTTATATCTTATCCATCCTCAGTAAATCTTCAAATGACTCCAAATCAACACACTTAGAACTATCACCTAAGCCCTTATCACTTGCAATCTTGTCGATGGCAATGCACTTTATGTAAGCATCACCATCCAATTGACCAGGAGATTTCAGGCCATACGTAACGCAGTGGCAAGACTCGAGCTCATACCTGCCACACACATCACTCCGCCATTCAAACACTGCACTGGCTACCTGTCCACAAATGTGCACTCTTAAAACCCCTCACCCAACCATGTAAAAACCTCAACAGTTGCGTCAACTTTCTCACCCTGACAAGAACCGTACGATCTGCAGATCTCCTGCTTGCTCACATTCCCCACATCCATAAAGCCACAAATTATGGGTGCTCCTTCTTGTGCCTTGCACCCAAGGCTTGGAACAACCTCCTTCTGCTACAACAGAGCGGCCTCTGATTCCTCAATTCTCTAATTTCACAAGAAACAGAAGTCATGACTCATTACCTAGACCTAAGATTCAGCCAGCTCATGCCCCCTTTTTAGCTAGCACCTTGATACCCTCCTGAATGAGATCATTAGTTTTTGCTGAGCACCACTAGAATTTAATTAATGGTAAGGAAGAAGATTGGACTGCAGTTTATGTTGTTTAAGGTGAAGATATTTCTAGGCATGGCCTGCCTGATTTTCTGTCCTTGATTACTGCTTCAGGGCTGCTGATAACAGGCAGGTGCAAAGTCATCACCCTCCATATTATGTTTATTTAGAATACACCAGCTTGGAGCCAGCATTATTGCCATGTGCAGTGAGAGCCCTCACCTTGCCCAAAAGCTGTGTCTGAGGAGCAGCTGTAAAATAACATTTAAGGGAACCAATCAAAACTAGTTCAGAGATGGTAAGTGGTGGACCCACATCTCCTCTCTGTAAAATATGTATAAAAGTGGAATCTATACAGCCTAGTTTTATTGCTTTTTTCCAATTCCAAGTTCTTCTTGACCTAGGAAGGGAATGTTCCACAGAGTACTCGAAGGACTTCTGTGTGACCAGGAATGATATCTGCATGACAGCCAGTCTATCAGATATGAGGAAACATTACATGAAGTAGACAACTTGCTGGAGAAGATAAAGGTTTGCCTAAGTACTTAAAAGCCTTCCTGCCTTCTCAGAGAAAGAAGAGTGTTATGACAACTGCTCAAACTGGATGTATACGTTGCCTCATCAGGGCTTTTGGGCATTACTTTCCAATTTCCCATTGCTTGTGTGTCACCCACTCCCTTGGTTTCCCTCTTGCCCACTGCCACCCAACTCCTGGCTACCCACCTTTAAATGCTCCTGATAGTGTTCAGTATGTTCTTGAGGCTAATGTTAAGGATATTGTTATGTTATGTTATGTTATAGTGAGTTTTATATAGCGCTCATCTACTCCGAGGAGTGTCCCGGCGCTTCGAGCCCGATGCGGAACAGGAGCAGGAGAAAAATGCCGGACACTACTGAACAAAAAGCCAGGACTTAAGATCTTTTCTAAAGGCTAACAGGTTGACAGTCTTTCTCAGAGGAACCGGCAAGGCATTCCACAACTGAGGCGCCAGGCGTCTAAAAGAGCGGCCTCCCATGCGGGCTCGCCTAATACCCGGAACAGACGCCAAGGCCAGCGAGACTGACCTAAGCGATCTGGATGGCTGGTAAAAAAACAACCGTTTCCTGATATATTTGGCGCCAGTGCCGTGGAGAGCCTTGAAGGCCAGAGTGAGCGTCTTAAAAACAATTCGTTGTAGAATTGGAAGCCAGTGCAAGGTTTTCAAAAGGTCTTTTGCACTGGCTCTCCGGTGAAGGCCAAAAATGGCTCGCGCAGCAGAATTTTGGACTATTTGCAAACGTGATAGAAGATACTCCGGAAGTCCGAGATAGAGCACGTTGGCATAGTCCAAGCGAGAGCCTATTAGTGCCTGCACGGTGATTTTTCTATGGGCCTGAGAAAGCAAGGGAAGAAATTTCCTTAACATTTTAAGGAGGCCGAAGCATTTCCCAACTAGGCCGAGAATCTGGGGCTTCAAGGTAAGGCCATTGTCGATCTTCACTCCCAGATTCTTAGCCATATTGGAAGGGGCGGAGGGAGGAAACATGGCCTCGGGCCACCAAGACTGCCAACGAGGGTCGGAAGGGCAGCCGAAGAAGAGCACCTCGGATTTGTCTGAGTTGCACTTGAGGCTATTAAGCTGGAACCATTCAAAAACAGCCCCAAGGCAACCTCTAATACTCTCCCCATTGAAGTCTGAACCCTTCTCGCAGGAGAAGAGGAGCTGGGTGTCATCAGCATACGAGACGATCTGGGCACCATAAGACTCCGCCAGTGCCGCCAAGGGAGCCATATAGATGTTAAAGAGAGTAGGGCCCAAAATAGAGCCCTGCAGAAATCCTACCTCCAAAGGCGGCACCACGGCGGAGAACGGGGGGGCCTAGACCGTTTGACGGCGGTCCGCTAGGAAGGAAGCGAACCAACTGAACACCGCCCCCCACAGACCAATCTCCCTGAGTCTAGGGAGGAGACCGCGGTGGGGGACGGTGTCAAAGGCCGTCGAGAGAACAAGCATCACCAACATCACCTTACCCCCCGAATCCAAGACCTCCTTAATTGCCTCCGTTACTTCTAGCAGCGCTGTCTCCGTGCTCATATTAGTACGGAAGCCAGACTGGGTGCAATGCAAGATGTTATTGGTCTCAAGGAAATTGGAGAGGGAAGAATGGACATGCTTCTCCACGACCTTGGCAAATGCAGGAAGGAGAGAAATTGGCCTATAATTGGCGTATACCAAAGGATCCAGATTTGGCTTTTTCAGAAGCGGCAAAATAAGGGCCTGCTTCCAGGCTGGAGGGACCGCTCCCGTGCTGAGAGATAGATTGAGCATGGGATTAATTAGGAGATTGATCGCTTGTGCTGTTTTGGCGAAATATTTGGCCGGACAGGGATCCAATGGGGAGCCTGATTTTAGTTTGGTGAGAAAGTCCAGCGAGGCTGAGCAAGAGAGAAAAGGGAACTCTGAAAGGGTGGGACCCACGGCAATCAGGGACGGAGAAGGGAAAGCAGGAGTGCAGGAAGGTACCTCAGCACCAGCGAAAAGGAGTCCTGAATGGACTTAATTTTATTGGCGAAGAAATCTGCTAATTGGGTGACCCAAGATTCGGAGTGACAGCATGTAGGCGTGCTCAACGTAGGAGAGGTGAATTCCTTAACAATCAAAAATAATTCTTTACTGATGTTAGTGGCAGGCTCGATTCTTCTGGCAAAATAGGATTTCTTTTCCAACAGAATGTCATTATGGTACGATTTAATGGATTCCCTGTAAGCCGTCTTAGCAGTGGAATCATAGTGGCGACGCCAGATCCTTTCAGCTTTCTTGCACTGTCGCCGCTTTTCAGTCAAAGCAGCAGTAAACCAAGGGGCAGAGGCCCTACAAGTAATTTTACGGGCGGTCGTCACAGGGGCTAATTCGTCCAGTCTCTCCACAAACCATGTTTGCAGGAGATCGAGATCAGCCTCGAGACTGCCTGACAGCTGGCAGGGATGGGATAGAAGAGCTTCGGCCAGCATGTCGGAGGAAACGCGATGATAGGCTCGTGAAGACTGAGGAAGGCGACTATGAATACTGGAGGATAATTTGTCAGAATGAAAGATCTGGAAGTTCACTAAATAATGGTCCGACCACAGGACAGGAACTGGGGTGGAAATGCCAATTGGGATAGTGGAAAAAATGAGTGTGTGGCCATTGTTATGCATGGGAACGGAAAGGTAAGGGATAAGATGGAGATGTAGTATCAAAGATCTTAATAGATCTTAATAGAGTCTACACTATCCCTCAAGTCCATGTGAATGTTGAAATCCCCCAGAAGGAGGCAATGGTCCGCTTTTAAGCAAAGTGCAGAGACCACCGCGTGGAGCTCTTCGTGAAAGGAGCCGATAGGACCAGGGGGTCTATAAATCAATAGCCTGAGCAGGATTGATACGGAGACAAGGATAAAGAGAACCCCAAGGCCTCACACCCTTGAATGTCGTCGGTTTGAATGATGGAACAGGTGAAATGCTAGTCCACCACTATCGCGACTCCACCCCCCTTTCCGTTAACCCTATCCTTCCTAAAAAATACATAATTGGGAGGAAGTGCAGTGGCTATGTCAGGGCCCGTGCAATCACCCAACCACGTCTCAGTCAGGAAGAGACAGATGGGATTAGTCTCGGACAAAAGGTTGTGAAGGTCTAAGGCATGTTTACTCAAAGACCTGGTGTTCAGGAGAAAACACGTACTCTTCTTGGGCAGTTTATTGGAGATGGTAGCAGGGACAATGCCCGGTAGCCAGCCGCATCCTGAACAGCGCCTCTTGCCTCTGGGCCGACTGGGGAAAACAGTACAACAATTGCCTGTCTTCCCCCTAAGAGTAGTAAGCTCTTCCGCAGTGTATTTCAGCATGTTGCCAGCTAGATAGGAGCGACGTTCCAGCACAACCCGCACCCGTCCGCCTCCGGGACGCTGACGGGCGCAGACGGGCTCTCCTTAGGCGCTCCTTTGGCAAGGAAGAGGCGCGTCCGCTATACGCGTCCGCTCCTACCTCTGCTCCTACCTCTTCTCTCAAACATGTCAGGGACTAGACTCTTATGTCAATGATCCTGCCAGTTTGTTTAAATAGCCCAAATGAACTGCGCTCACACACTCACAAGACGTCATGAGACGTGTAGTACCCACGGGACCAGCAGCCATTTTGAATATTGTGCCTTGTCTTCGCCACTTGCTGGCTTCATCGCCATCCCCCCTGGAGACAGCATTCAAAACCTTTGGAAATCACTTACCTTGGCCCCGTCTAGAAGTTTCTTCTTGTCTTCACCCACCCGGATTCCACCCCTCGCCTTGAGTCGAACCTGAAGAAGCAGGAAAGAAGAGACATTGATATGTGATGCTGAACTTCGATGGACTATCGATTGAGCACCATTGCTGCTTTTTATTACAGGTTCATGCAATTCCGCGTACTGGCAAAGCACTTTGGGTCACTTAATCTAAAAACGAATAGTTTGAATACAAGTGCCAAAAGAGATGCTAAGCCCCAACAAAGTGCCACTATAAAGACCTATCATGGTTTTCCAGAGAAGAGTATATTCCTTTCCAGTACCAACAGAGACAAAAAGTCCAGTACAAATTTTATTGAGAGAGACATGGCCTAAATATGTAAAAGAACAGCTGTAGGAGGCTTACTCTTAGTAGAGAGATAAGTGGCATTATCTTATCGCGCATTATCGAGGAACCGGACACATAAGCAACGAGATTCATGTGTCCCCTACCTATAATCAGGTTAGAGATAAACACACAGAAAAGTAACCAGATAACTGTGATTGTTGTAACAGCTAATAGTGTTCTTTGGGTAATTCTGGGCTTGTTAATTTAGACGAGTACCAGAACAAGACCACTGGTGTGAATGTGCTAGGATAGTTTGAGGTTAATACGATCCCTGATCAACGTCATAGAAGGAATAAAACTTAGCATTTTCTGTTTCTCTCACATCCCAACCACCCCTTCAGGGGAAACTGCCAACTCACAGCCCAGCCCTACTTCTGCGTTGAGAGTTGTACTCAGAGTGCATGGGCGGATTGTCATCGCCCCCACATAACACCTGGATTTTAAGTGAGTGATGTTGAGACAAAGAGTGCCTGACCTTGCAAGAGTAGAGATTGTTAAGCAAGAGTAGCGAAGTGTGTCCCTGGCAAGAAGAACACCCGGAGGTAGCTGACTACCGACAGAGAGCAAAGTAGTCTGACCTAACAGTGTCTTTGTCACCCACTGCAGGTCCTGCCGTGAGCTGCACAAGAAGTTGTTTGCCATGAAGTTTTTGCCAAATTCTTCTTATATTGTTCTGCATTCCTGTGGGTAACTCTAAAGGCCAAGCACTGTCCCTGCTACCAAGGGTGCCCACCTGTGAGGACCCACTGCACCAATCTATGGGGCTGTAATTGCTGATGTGTACGTCTGCCTTCATCAGTCTTCCCCGTGGCTGCCTTTGCCAAAGATGAATTCTCAAGCGCATCAGCCTAGAGGCCTCGACATCTGATGAGTCACATGCACTGTTCAACTCCATTAGTCCCAAGATCAATATAATGGCTGTCTGTGACTCCTGACGCCGGCGCTGAGGTCCTACTGAGGAGCGTGACCACTATAAACTATGAGCTGAGTTATGAGCTAAAATTTAAGGTAAGTGTTCTGCTCTAATTGATGCTTATTCTTGTTTCTTTGCAAAGTTGCCCTAGAAGGGGAAATCTTTCCAGTGAGAGAGAGGGGGGAGGGGTCAACATAGAGGGTGTCATTATTTCACTAGGGCGTGTAGGGACATTAAAACAATTGTAACTGAAATCACCTATGGAAAGCACACCATCTCATTTTGTTGCATAATTAAAGTACTCTTT
This sequence comes from Lissotriton vulgaris, assembly GCF_964263255.1. Classification (NCBI taxonomy): domain Eukaryota; kingdom Metazoa; phylum Chordata; class Amphibia; order Caudata; family Salamandridae; genus Lissotriton; species Lissotriton vulgaris. The sequence goes on along the minus strand of NC_141689.1, from coordinate 462,884,738 downwards.
TACCAAAAGTACTAGGCTGGATATCATATTATTGTGTCTGTCAGTGGACTATTGAGTCAAGAGAATATGCCCGCTCCCCAAAAAACCTCTCTGGGAAGCCTTTACCTGCTCTCCCTTGCTACTCTGAGAGTCAAGTGTGAAAAGGGTGTACTTAGGTCAGGCTTTCGAGCCATAGCAGACTGTACTCAAGGACACCCGTTGCAACCAATCTCAATCACCACAGTTAGGGACCAACAGCCTGTTTATCCTGTGGCCACTCCAAATGGGGTCTGACGGATGGGCCTTAATGATCAAGTTATAGTAGGTAATAAACTTCAGAAGGACTCGGATGGAGGCCAACATTATGAAGAGCATATTGAGAAACCTACAATAAAAGCAGTGGTTCACTCAAAGAATCCCTAACCTTTTTCCTTAGCGCAAGGTATAAGCATTCTCTCACAGGAAACATGGATTGAAGTGTAGAAAGGCATTTTCAACAATGTGCAGGTTGTACTGGTCAAGCCTTGCAATTGTGGCTGCCCCCAGTCTAACATGCTCTCATAGGAGGGCTGCCCTAAAGTTATGTTTAATAGAGCTGGACCTTATTGTGAGAAGTTGGCCTGGTATATAATGCTCACTAATTCTAGTGATCACTTTGTACCATGCCAAGCAACCCTTATGATGATGGTTGTAATTCAACCTTGTAGACCAGTTATCCTAGTGGTAACGTGGACAAAGCAGTCTTAGGCTAAACTCTGAAAGGCATGTGAAGCCAGCTGTATTACCACACACAACCCCCTTGAATACCAAATGAAAGGGACATCACACAGATATATATTGAAAATATATATTGATTTATTAACTATAAAATCCCCTGGACTCTTTATGAGCACAGAAGCACAAGCGTTAAATCACAAGACAGTTTAAAATACACAAAAGTTGCACAATATGGATGAGCCATAGGGGCCACCTAAACCATATACTAAGAAAGTGGTATAAGAGATACCAATAGGAAAGGGAACAGGCCTAGGGCCTTGGGAATCGCTGGAGCTATTCGAGACTAGCAGTGACTAAGTCGGGAAAGGCCCGCGGGACTCGGGTGCAGTGTTCAAAGTGCACGCACTTTCCAATGCAAAGTCTATGGTGCGTAAAAAGTACAAAGTTAGAAAGTTAGGAACCTTCCGAGTGACCTACGGAGCTGAAACTTAAGACACAGGCCCTTGAGATGTGTACCAGTGCAGGAGCACTGGCGGAGCTTAGTTACCTCGCCCACAGGAAGCGGGTGCACAGGGTCGAAGTAGTGTCGGGTTTCGTCACGCTGGTCGATGGTGCTTGGAGCTGAAGATGCTGCAGGCGGCTCGATGTGAAGAGTTCCGGTGGATCCAAGGGTGTATCTGAAGATGTGAAGACCTGAAAGCAGAGGGGACAATGTTCAAAGTCACTAGCCAGTGACTACCGTGGAACCAGATTGGAACCAGGCGATGTCGGGTGCAAACAGGCGTTGTTGGGTAGCTTCTCTCTGCAGCCACGTGGACACCGGGGGTCGAGGACGTCCAGGAGTCGGTCACGAGCTGTCCCACGCAGGCTTCTCGCTGTTGGCGGTGTCGGCAACTTGATCGGAGCAAACAGGCCTTGGTAAATGCAAGCCACGCAGAAGTTGAAAGATGCTTAACACTCGGACCAGCAAGGTCAGAGCGAGTGCTCCTTTTTACAGGAGCTTGGGTAGGTCTGGAGCAACCAGACCTGCTGTGTAAATCGTCGGTTTCGTCGCCAAGATGGCCGCTGACCACGTGGCTAGTGGCCGGGATGGCGCGTCAAGTGGCACAATGCAAAAGGGCCCCACGCAGATCGTGGAAATGCTGGAGGGCTGATCTTCGGTGCAAGGGCTGCTCGGCAGTGGGGGTTCTCAGTCCCCAAAGCACAACATCGAGGATGTCTCAGAAGCTGCGCAGTCAGCTTTTTGAGTGTCTTCCAAGAGGTCTGGTCCCACGTCACTCGGTGCCTCCACGGGTCCCTTCTTTGCAGGGACTGTGGATCGGGCTCTGAGAGGTCTGGGAGTCTGGTTCTTGTTGGGCTCTGGGCTCGGGCTCCGGCGGGAGGCGGCGGCAAAGCAGACGTCGAGTTGCTGGTTGGTACCTGTGTTCACAGGGTGGCCACTCCTAGGCCACAAGGGAGATTCTCTTCAGTCTTCTGAGCAGCAGAATGTCGAAGTCCAGTCATCTTCTTAGTTTCAAGTTGATTCAGGATGATCTGCTGTGCAATGGCACTGCTCCCACTCTTATTCCCAATCTGAGGGGTGGATCACCTACTAGGTCCCTCCTCTGGGAGGAACCAGGATGGGGGGCGGTTACACCCCCTTTCCTTTGTCCAGTTCCGCGCCAAGCCTGGGTCTGGAAAGTCCCAGGACCGGTTTGGACTGGCCTATGCACGGGGACACCTTGTGTGCCCCGGGCATGTCTGATTCTATTCAGCCCTGTCCTACCCAATACACAAAACCCTGTCTGGGGTGGTGCTCGCACCTCCCAAGGCAGGAAACCCTTTGTCCAGGCCACCATCTGCCGAGTTTCGGTCAGCAGCAGGAGGCCAGACTCGTGTCTGTGGTGGCAGCATCCATTTTGTGATGCTGAGGCTCTGGTTAACTTTAACCGGGGTTTAAGGTTACACACATGTCATGTCCCTCTAGAAGGGTGGAATGCTATCCCCGTCGACAGAACTGTCGAGGGGATAGTATTCCAATTCGTATGACACCTTACTCGACATGTTTTGATAAAGCCAAACCAAAGATAGCATTTAACCGCGAGGATTATAATGCACTTAAGAGTATATGGTATGGCAATATCCCGGAACAGCTTAGGGAGTGGTTCCCGACAGCTGCAGACAGGCTCAGCTCATGCTAGAGCACCATCTCACATATTTCCAAGCACTCTGCCTCCAGGATTGATGAGGCCTTCCATAGGAGTGGCTGATAGGAACATATGTGTCCAGTTTAGGGTTAGGCACAGACATACTGTACCTCAGTAAGAGGTGATTACACCAACTTACCCCAGCTGAGTGATCAGCCAGTTGTGTCAAATATGGAGGCCAGGCCAGGGGTGGCACAATGCATGCTGCAGCCCCTGGTAGGCCTTGGATACACCTATGCCCTGGGTACCTATGGTACACTACTACAGGGGCTAATAAGGTGAACCAGTTCCAATTTGTAATGCACCTAAAGTGCATTGGCAGTAATTTAGAGAGAGAACAGCAGGCTGTGGGTCTGATTAGCAGGCCCACAGCCACATTAAGTCAGAAACCAGTGAAGCAAAAAGCAAAAATTTGGGGTGACCATAGGATAGCAGACCCTACTCTCCTACATAACCCCCCCCCCCCCCCCAAACGCAGGGACATTAGACTAACCTTGACCAGTTGTGTCTTCATGTTCTAAGTGGAAGTACCTGGAGAGACCATCTGCGTTGCCATGGTCAGTCCCTGGGCGGTGCTCCACTGTAAAGTCCATCCCCTGTAGGGAAATGGACCACCTGAGTAGTTTGGGGTTTTCACCCTTCATCTGATTAAGCCATAAGAGCGGCTTATGGTCGGTCTGAATCTTGAAGTGAGTGCCAAACAAGTATGGTCTCAACTTCTTCAGGGCCCACACCACAGCAAAGGCCTCCCTCTCTATAGCTGACCAACGTTTCTCTCTGGGGGTCAGCCTTCTGCTAATGAAAGCAATGGGCTGGTCCTGGCCATCTACATTAAGCTGTGAAAGCACTGCTCCCACTCCCAACTCAGAAGCATCTGTTTGGACAATGAACTCTCTTGAGTAGTCAGGACTCTTGAGGATAGGTGCAGAGCACATGGCCTTCTTCAGGTCTTCAAATGCCTTTTGACAGATTTCTGTCCACTGAACCTTTTTGGGCATCTTCTTAGATGTCAGATCATTAAGAGGAGTCACAATGGACCCATAGTTCTTAACAAACTTCCTGTAGTACCCAGTCAGGCCCAAGAAAGCTCTGACCTGAGTCTGGGTGGTTGGAGGGGACCAGTCCTTGATGGTCTGGATCTTACTCTCCAGTGGTTGAACTTGGCCTCCACCTACAAGGTGGCCCAGGTATACAACCTTACTCTGCCCTATCTGGCACTTTGTTGCCTTGATAGTGAGGCCTGCCTTCTGCAGAGCCTCAAGCACTTCCTTCAGGTGGACCAGGTGATCATCCCAGGTGGAGCTAAAGACAGCAATATCATCCAGATAAGCTGCACAAAAGTCATCCAACCCAGTAAGGACTTGATTCACCAACCTTTGGAAGGTGGCAGGTGCATTTTTCAAACCAAAGGGCATCACCACAAACTGATAATGCCACTAGGGGTAGAAAATGCTGTTTTGGCTTTAGACTCCTCAGCTAACCTGATTTGCCAGTAGCCAGCTGTCAAGTCAAATGTGCTCAAATATTTGGCAGAAGCCAACTTGTCAATGAGCTCATCTGCCCTTGGAATAGGGTGTGCATCTGTCCTGGTGACAGCATTGAGTCCTCTGTAATCCACACAGAACCTCATCTCTCTCTTGCCATCTTTGGTGTGAGGTTTGGGGACCAGAACCACTGGGCTAGCCCAGGGGCTCTCCGAAGGCTCAATAACACCTAATTCCAGCATCTTTTGCACCTCAGTCTTTATACAGTCCCTGACGTGGTCAGGTTGCCTGTAAATCTTGCTCTTTACAGGAAGACTGTCACCAGTGTCCACCACATGGGTACACCAGTTAATCTGACTGGGTGTCAAGGAGAACATATGTCTGTATGCCTGTAGAACTTGTCTGCAGTCATGTTGCTGATGCTCAGTGAGGCTGCCACCTAAGGCCACACCATCAACTGAACCATCCTCAGGGCTCTGAGTAAGCAGGTCTGGGAGAGGGTCACTCTCTTCCTCCTGTCCCTCATCTGTAGCCATGAGCAAGCCCATGTCTTCCCTGCTGACATATGCCTTCAATCTGTTTACATGGAGCACCCTGTGGGGGCTCCTGGGAGTTCCTAGGTCCACCAAGTAGGTAACCTCTCCCTTCTTTTCCAGAATTGTATGGGGTCCAGACCATTTGTCCTGGAGTGCTGCTGGGGCCACTGGCTCCAACACCCATACCTTCTGTCCAGGCTGAAATTCAACAAGGACAGCCTTTTGGTCATGCCAAGCTTTCTGTAATTCTTGGCTAGCCTCAAGGTTTTTGGATGCCTTTTCCATGTACTCTGCCATCCTGGAGCGGAGACCAAGTACATAGTCCACTATGTCTTGCTTAGGCTTTTTGAGAGGTAACTCCCATCCTTCCTTCACTAGACACAGGGGTCCTCTTACAGGGTGCACAAACAACAATTCAAAGGGGCTGAAGCCAACCCCCTTTTGAGAGACCTCTCTGTAAGCAAACAAAAGGCAGGGCAGTAGGATGTCCCATCTTCGCCTGAGCTTTTCAGGTAATCCTTTAATCATGCCCTTTAGGGTCTTGTTAAATCTCTCAACAAGCCCATTGCATTGTGGGTGATAAGGAGTGGTGAACTTGTAGTTGACACCACATTCCTTCCACATAGCTGTCAAATATCCTGACATGAAGTTGGCACCTCTATCAGATATTACCTCCTTAGGAAACCCCACTCTGGAGAAAACTCCAAGTAAGGCCCTGGCCACAACAGGAGCTGTTGTGGTCCTAAGTGGAATTGCCTCTGGGTACCTGGTGGCATGATCCACTACCACCAGTATGAATCTGTGCCCAGATGCTGTAGGGGGATCCATTGGACCAACAATATCAATCCCCACTCTTTCAAAGGGAACCCCCACCACAGGTAGTGGTATCACGGGGGCCTTTGTTGTTCCACTTGCTTTACCACTGGCTTGGCAGGTTTCACAGGAGCGACAAAACTCCTTGGTGTCTTCAGACATGTGAGGCCAGTGAAAGTAAGGGACAAGCCTGTCCCAGGTCTTGTTCTGGCCTAAGTGTCCTGCTAAAGGAATATCATGGGCCAAGGTGAGAAGGAAACCCCTAAATTGCAGAGGTATAACCAACCTCCTGGTTGTACCAGGCTTGGGGTCTCTACCCTCTGTGTAAAGGAGTCCTTCCTCCCAATAAACTTTATGGGCACCTTGAGCATTCCCAGCAGCCTCAGCAGCAGCCTGCTGTCTGAGGGGTTCAAGAGAAGGACAGGTTAACTGAGCCTGCCCCAAGTCTGCCCTAGAAGGTGCCCCTGTCCCCAGAAACTCAACCTGATCAGGTTCAAGTTCTTCAGAGACAGTTCCTTCAGGGGTCTCAAGATCAGTTTCCTGTGAAGCCTGATCCTCACTTGCAGGCAGTTGGGAAGGCACATCCTTTACCCTCCTGTTCTTCTTCTTGGAAGGTGCTTGGTCCATTGTTCCAGGATCCAAGACCTGAGGTTCAGAGAGGCACTTTTTGGCCTGTGACCTGGTCACAGCAAGGACATGTGATGATATCCCTAACATCTCTGCATGAGTCCTGTACTCAACTTCTGACCATAGAGAGTTCTCCAGGTCATTGCCCAACAAACATTCTACTGGGAGATCAGCACTAACCACAACTCTTTTTAGGCCAGTTACTCCTCCCCAGGAAAAGTTAACAAGTGCCACACTATGTGTAGTAGTGACATTGCTGGCATTGGTCACAAGGTAATTATCACCTGGCATGTATTGTCCAGGATCCACAAAGTTAGGTGTCACCATAGTGACACTGGCACATGTGTCCCTGTAAGCTTGAGCCACTTTATTGTTGATCAAAGGCGTCTGTCTGTATTTGCCCAGATTACTGGGACTTATGTCAGGGGTCAAATCTATGTCCCCTTCACAAATCAGAACAGCCTGTGTAAGGGTTCTGACTAGGTCAGAATCTCCTTCAGTTCCCAAAGTGATACCCACTACCCCCTTGGTTTGAGGACCAGCACTGCTAGCTGTACTAGTGGGTGCAGTTGCCTTAGGGGCTGCAGTGCTGGGGGCTCCACCCTTTTTACACTCACTTGTCCAGTGAGAGGTGTTCTTACAAGTTTTACACCAGGGTTTCTTCTGACCTTCTCTCTTCTTCTTCTTGGAAGTTTGGGACCCACCCTCTGTCTCAGTTTGGGGCCCTGTTGAAGACTTCTGGTCTTTAGATTTCTGCTCCCCACCCTTCTGGTCTGTTTTCTTCTGGTCACCACCCTGGTTCTGGTTCTGGTTCTTTTGCTTTACTCTGGTTCTAACCCATTTATCTGCCCTCTTTCCCAATTCTTGGGGAGAGGTCAAATCTGAGTCAACCAAATGTTGATGCAACTGCTGGTTCTGACAATTGTTTAAAATTTGTTCTCTCATCAGCAAATTATACAATCCTTCATAGTCTGTAACCTTGCTTCCCAGCAACAATCCCTCTAGAGCCTTAGTGGCACACTCAACAAATTCAGACCAGTCCTGAGTCTGTGTCTTCTGGGTATCTCTGAACATTAACCTGTACTGTTCAGTGGTTAAGCCTAACCCATCAATCAGAGCACTCTTCAGGACCAGGTAGTTTCTAGAATCCCCATCACTAACTGTGAGGAGTCTGTCTCGGCATCTACCTTCAAAGGAGAGCCACAAGATTGCTGCCCACTGCTCCTGAGGGATCTGCTGTACTCTGCAGGCTCTCTCCATTGCAGTAAGCCATTTATGGATATCATCCCCAGCTTTGTAGGGGGGCACAATCTTACTCAGGTTTCTGTTATCAAAAGACCTGTCTTTATCCTTGTGGATATTGCTGCCACCAGTGGGTTCTATTATCCCACTCTCTCTAGGCTGTCTTGCTCTAGCAAGTTTCTCTTGGGCCAGGGCACCCTCTAATTCTTGCCTCTGAATCCTAAGCTCAGCCTCTCTCATCTTGGCCTCATGTTCCCTTCTCTGAGGGCTAGTCATCTCCTTCCTGGAGTGACCATGAGAGCCTCTAGAAGCATGGGAGTTGTTAGAGTCACCTGAGTGATTCCTTCTCCTCCTAGGCTTCTGGTTAAGTCCACCTGGGGGTCTGAATGGGTTGTTACCTGATTCAGTCCCAAATAGGCTTAAGTTAGCCTGGTTCAGTCTACTGACCAGCACCTGACTATTTCTGTCATCATCTGACTCACTGCTTTCCACCTCCTCCTCCTCTTCCTCTTCCTCTTCCTCTTCCTCTTCCTCCTCATCTACCTGAGGAGCTCCAGTGGTGGAGGCTTCCTCATCTACCAGGATGATAGGGGCAGGGGTGTCTACAGTGTCATCCTCTGAGGGATGGCCTCCTTCAGCATTCCCTGTGGGGTTTGCCTTAGAGGGCTTTATAGTCTCAGACTGGTCTAAGAGCTCTCTTAGGTGGTCTGTAGTAGGGGATGGCCCTGTCTTCAGACCCCTTAAGACACAAAGCTGTCTTAATTCCTTAAAGGAAAAAATAGCAAATTTGGATGGTGCCCTTGGAGGGTCACTCTCAACAGGGATGTTCCCAGTGGAACCCTCTGCTCCAGACATTGCTCTAGTGTGGGTGGATGTGTTGCAATCTACCTACACTAGTGTTTACCTACTAAACCTATCTAGTAGTTGTAGCTAGGGTGTGCTACTCCCTTTACTCTACAACAACTAAGTTCAGTAGAACTTATGTTTACTAGTCTTGTTTTATATGTACCTAGCAGGTACCTGTATGATCTTTCAAATGATAATCTCAAAGATTGTAATGGTAAAACAACAGCAAGCTCAGATCCCAATCCGCTGCTCACCAATGTGAGAAGTTGGCCTGGTATATAATGCTCACTAATTCTAGTGATCACTTTGTACCATGCCAAGCAACCCTTATGATGATGGTTGTAATTCAACCTTGTAGACCAGTTATCCTAGTGGTAACGTGGACAAAGGAGTCTTAGGCTAAACTCTGAAAGGCATGTGAAGCCAGCTGTATTACCACACACAACCCCCTTGAATACCAAATGAAAGGGACACCACACAGATATATATTGAAAATATATATTGATTTATTAACTATAAAATCCCCTGGACTCTTTATGAGCACAGAAGCACAAGCGTTAAATCACAAGACAGTTTAAAATACACAAAAGCTGCACAATATGGATGAGCCCTAGGGGCCACCTAAACCATATACTAAGAAAGTGGTATAAGAGATACCAATAGGAAAGGGAACAGACCTAGGGCCTTGGGAATCGCTGGAGCTATTCGAGACTAGCAGTGACTAAGTCGGGAAAGGCCCGCGGGACTCGGGTGCAGTGTTCAAAGTGCACGCACTTTCCAATGCAAAGTCTATGGTGCGTAAAAAGTACAAAGTTAGAAAGTTAAGAACCTTCCGAGTGACCAACGGAGCTGAAACTTAAGACACAGGCCCTTGAGATGTGTACCAGTGCAGGAGCACCGGCGGAGCTGAGTTACCTCACCCACAGGAAGCGGGTGCACAGGGTCGAAGTAGTGTCGGGTTTCGTCACGCTGGTCGATGGTGCTTGGAGCTGAAGATGCTGCAGGCGGCTCGATGTGAAGAGTTCCGGTGGATCCAAGGGTGGATCTGAAGATGTGAAGACCTGAAAGCAGAGGGGACAATGTTCAAAGTCACTAGCCAGTGACTACCGTGGAACCAGATTGGAACCAGGCGATGTCGGGTGCAAACAGGCGTTGTCAGGTAGCTTCTCTCTGCAGCCACGTGGACACCGGGAGTCGAGGACGTACTGGAGTCGGTCACGAGCTGTCCCACGCAGGCTTCTCGCTGTTGGCGGTATCGGCAACTTGATCGGAGCAAACAGGCCTTGGCAAATGCAAGCCACGCAGAAGTTGAAAGATGCTTAACACTCGGACCAGCAAGGTCAGAGCGAGTGCTCCTTTTTACAGGAGCTTGGGTAGGTCTAGAGCAACCAGACCTGCTGTGTAAATTGTCGGTTTCATCGCCAAGATGGCCGCTGACCACGGGGCTAGTGGCTGGGATGGCACGTTGAGTGGCACAATGCAAAAGGGCCCCACGCAGATCGTGGAGATGCTGGAGGGCTGATCTTCGGTGCAAGGGCTGCTCGGTGATGGGGGTTCTCAGTCCCCAAAGCACAACATCGAGGATGTCTCAGAAGCTGCGCAGTCAGCTTTTCGAGTGTCTTCCAAGAGGTCCGGTCCCACGTCACTTGGTGCCTCCACGGGTCCCTTCTTTGCAGGGACTGTGGATCGAGCTCTGAGAGGTCTGGGAGTCTGGTTTTTGTTGGGCTCTGGGCTCAGGCTCCGGCGGGAGGCGGCGGCAAAGCAGACGTCGAGTTGCTGGTTGGTACCTGTGTTCACAGGATGGCCACTCCTAGGCCACAAGGAAGATTCTCTTCAGTCTTCTGAGCAGCAGAATGTCGAAGTCCAGTCGTCTTCTTAGTTTCAAGTTGATTCAGGATGATCTGCTGTGCAATGGCACTGCTCCCACTCTTATTCCCAATCTGAGGGGTGGATCATCTACTAGGTCCCTCCTCTGGGAGGAACCAGGATGGGGGGCGGTTACACCCCCTTTCCTTTGTCCAGTTCCGCGCCAAGCCTGGGTCTGGAAAGTCCCAGGACCGGTTTGGACTGGCCTATGCACGGGGACACCTTGTGTGCCCCGGGCATGTCTGATTCTATTCAGCCCTGTCCTACCCAATACACAAAACCCTGTCTGGGGTGGTGCTCGCACCTCCCAAGGCAGGAAACCCTTTGTCCAGGCCACCATCTGCCGAGTTTCGGTCAGCAGCAGGAGGCCAGACTCGTGTCCGTGGTGGCAGCATCCATTTTGTGATGCTGAGGCTCTGGTTAACTTTAACCGGGGTTTAAGGTTACACACATGTCGTGTCCCTCTAGAAGGGTGGAATGCTATCCCCGTCGACAGAACTGTCGAGGGGATAGTATTCCAATTCGTATGACATCTTACTCGACATGTTTTGATAAAGCCAAACCAAAGATAGCATTTAACCGCGAGGATTATAATGCACTTAAGAGTATATGGTATGGCAATATCCCGGAACAGCTTAGGGAGTGGTTCCCGACAGCTGCAGACAGGCTCAGCTCATGCTAGAGCACCATCTCACATATTTCCAAGCACTCTGCCTCCAGGATTGATGAGGCCTTCCATAGGAGTGGCTGATAGGAACATATGTGTCCAGTTTAGGGTTAGGCACAGACATACTGTACCTCAGTAAGAGGTGATTACACCAACTTACCCCAGCTGAGTGATCAGCCAGTTGTGTCAAATATGGAGGCCAGGCCAGGGGTGGCACAATGCATGCTGCAGCCCCTGGTAGGCCTTGGATACACTTATGCCCTGGGTACCTATGATACACTACTACAGGGGCTAATAAGGTGAACCAGTTCCAATTCGTAATGCACCTAAAGTGCATTGGCAGTAATTTAGAGAGAGAACAGCAGGCTTTGGGTCTGATTAGCAGGCCCACAGCCACATTAAGTCAGAAACCAGTGAAGCAAAAAGCAAAAATTTGGGGTGACCATAGGATAGCAGACCCTACTCTCCTACACTTATGGTTCGTGAAGGCGAGTTTGGATGGATTCTCTGCCCTCATGGCAGTCTGCCTCCTTCTACTCAGCTAACATCAACAGATGGGAACTTAACCAGTGTCAATGAGGGCAACACTATTATGTCCTATCCCATGTCCAGCTCTTCGCCTGTACTCGTGCCCAGTTCCAAGCACTCAAATGAGAACTGATGTGCTAACATCAATATAATCCTAAACCTGAAACAGATTGCAATGAATCCTTAGGTTGCTGGGATACATTTGAAAATATCATGGGAGCAGATCAAATCCAAGATTATATCTGTTTGTATAGTTTTCAGCCGCATGATAATTGATGGGGAGGCATCCAACAATGTATGCAATGGCTCAGAATCTCTGGTTTTGGGAATCATGCCACAGAACCAGATGTTTTATGGATTCATTTTAGCTGAACTCATGCCTATAAAAGGTATTTTTAGGCCTGGAAAGTGGATCAGCAAAAATAACTTCCCTTTTAACGCAGGTGAGAGCAATTAGCTGTCCCTTTCTATGAAAAGTAGCACATTCTGAAAAGACCTGTGATTATGTTAGATAAGATTCCTCTCCTAGAAATACTTAAGTTAGACACAACTAGAACTCGAGCTATTTATAGTATGCTTCTAGGAAAGCTTCAAGATGATCATGACCAAACCGAAGCCACATGGGCCGATAAACTAGACAACTCTCATGTAGATATAGATATGAGTCTGTTATTATCATCACAGCTCCTCCTTAGCTCTAATCTCAAGGCTCAGATCTATAAGACTATTTATAACCTTTATTATACCCCGCTAAACTCTATGCCTGGGGCAAAAGGTTGAATGATAAGTGTCATAGATGTGGAAGAGGCCCGGCTACACTAATTCATATGCTTTATGAATGTAACAAACTAGCATCGTTTAAGAGGATGCTATCTGAGTTCTGGGAAGAAGTGTTTGGACATAGAGTTGCAGAATCTTCCACATTATATTTACTAGGGCAGGACAGCTCTCTAGACCTAAGTGCAGAAGAAGAATCTTGCTTATTTATAGGAACAGCAGTATATAGAATTAAACTAGCAGCCAGGTGGAAAGAGGTTGATCCACCCACGTTCCAAATGTGGTTATGTCGTTTCCTAGGTGTGTACAACCAGGAAAAAGCTATATATGCTTCTAGAGGTAGGCGGGCTAGAAGTCGAGGCGCTAGGATCTGGTCCCCTATAGATAGATGGAGTGAGTCTATTATGAATGTTTGAATTAAATCATTTTCATTGTAATTTTTTTTTAGCAGGTTTATAATAAGTATATGGAATGTTTGATTTGTTAATATGACTTTATGCAATTCTTTGTTAAATTTAAGATTTGTATTCGTATTGCTTCCTTTTATTTGTTTGTGTTATCAGAGTTGCTTAATAAACAAAAAAAAAACCCAAAAAATGTAGCACATTCTCACTGGCTGAAGACTGACCTGTTAGATCTTGCACAAAGAAGTATTTTGAAAAACAAATGTCTATCCCCTGCAGCATTGTAGATGTGTAGATACAATTAAGACAGCACAATCTGGCAACAGTAGTGAAGCGCAGGCAATGAGAGAAAGAACAGCTACAAAAATAGATCTACATCTATTCTCAAAAGTAACTTCCCATTTTGAGGAAGCAAGCACAGGGATGCCTGGGTGGGATATCCCTCATGTAGTCATATCCACATTAATTTACATTTAGTTGAAAGTGAGATGTTTCATTCAGTGAGGAGAAATCTTCAGATTTTTAGCAGTCAGTAGACAGCGTCTCTAAGAGAGGAACATGTAACAATCTTGTACCTCTGAACTTATAATCAGCTGCTACCAAATTCCACTGGCACCTTAACGAGGCCGCGAGGCATTAGTCTCAATCTACTAAAGGTACCCTTCACAAATGAACGAAAAAAATCACATGGAACATCGCTCACGTGACTAGTGGTACCAGTCTCGCTGCTGGGATGGGGACATTTGCACGCACACAGACGTTATCAGGAAATTGCCTACCCAGCAAATCGGGTGGTCTGCAACAGAGTAGGTGAATTTGGAAATAAAGAAGATATGGCCCCACTAATTAGTATGTCTATGCAGTGTAGAGAAGAGGTTTACATTGAATCTTCTACTTTGCCTACTGTATCAAATAATGAGTTGCAGCATTTTGAAGGCCTCATTGGAAGCACTGTAGCATAACCCATAAAAAGGGCAGACATGAACTATTTTCATAGACATTTTTTCGATGATTCTTTTTATGAGATTTTCATATGTCACAATAAACAACAGCCAAACCAGCTATTAATCAGAGCATTGGTACCAGTAAATATAATATCAGTGTCTTATTCTCACGACTCTACTTCTGTCCCACTTTGCCACCTTTATCATCAGCCATCAGACGTACTATATAGTAATTGTGTAACAAATGTACTGTGCCTATTGATTAAATAATATCCTTAACATTCCCTTTTCTCCAATATGCTAACTGTCCACATGTTCCTCGTGTTGCAACATATTTTTTTAGGATGTGTCTACATCTCATCTTAATATGACCCCCCCCCCCCCCCCACCCCCCTCGGTTGTAACACTTGTACAATATTTGTTAAAGTGGTACATAGCTTTGAACAAGTCATGCTTTTATCTTCAAACGTTGGGGTCAAATGTACTTCCATTTAGACAGAAGGCATTGTTTCATTAAAGGTTAGAGGCGCTGATTTCATCTTAATGTCAGTTTGCATAATATGCCCACATTGTGATAAATCGTTTAAGAGGCTAATCTGCTGTTCTGTAGACTGGTGCTGTCCATCAACAATTCAAATACACCCATGCACAGTCTAACACGTACTTCATCCATAGCTACAGAATCTTGCATTATACACTAGTCTGATTGTGTTTTCTTAGTGGTGCCTTTTATGTTGCTATTAGCGTGTGCTTCTCAATCAATCAGTCAGTATTTATAAAACGCTGCACCTCACCCGTGAGGGTATGCATGCGCTGGAGTCTTGCAGGCATCAGTCTAAGAGCCCGGTACTGAGTTATTTTCTGAAGTTCATGAGAGATGGTGACGTTCAAAGGTGAGGGTTGTTCCAAGCTTTGGCGTTGAGGTAGGAGAAGGAACTGCCTCCAACGTGGTGGCTTTGTCTGGTGCAGGTGGTGTGTGTGAGGTTGCAGGGGGCAGAGTGCCAGTGTTTCGAGGGTCAGTGGAAGTTCAGGCGATGGTTGATGTATGTTGGTCCGTGGTCAATGAGGGGTTTGTAGGTATGTGTCAGTATCTTGAATTTATATCTTTTCTGGATCAGAAACCAGTGGAGGGTCCTGAGGTGGGGGTGAAGTGGGTCTGCTTGGGGAGGTCAAAGATGAGTCTGGCCCCTGAGCTGTGTATCATTTGGAGTCTCTTCAGGAGTTGGGTAGTGATTCCAGCTTAGAGTGTGTTTCCTTAGTCCAGGCAGCTGGTGACAGGGGCTTGAGTGATGGTTTTCCTTATGCTGACGGGATCTATCTGAAGATCTTTCAGTGAGGGTGTGAATATGAGTTGGACGGGCCACCAGGTGTCATCCCCTGGGGAGGTGTTGTTTCCAAAGATCAGCACCTTAATCTTATCCATGTTGAGCTTTAGGCAGCTGGACTTCATCCTTTCCGCCACATTCATCATGGCTTTGTGGAAGCTGCTTCTCGTGGTGGAAGTGCCTTTGCAAAGAAATTATAAATTAGTTCACAGCACAATAAAACTGTAGACTCAATTTGCTTCTGTAGAAGGGGAGGGGGTTTGGCTATTCTGTCTTATAATGTAACAGGGCTTTTCATAATATACAGGTTATTGAAAATGCTGATTTTTTTTATAGGCAGTTGCTTTCTGATTGTGGCACTTATATTACATTCTAGAGCATGACAGTTTAAATAAACTTTTTAAACTTCCTTCTTGTCTCTGTCATATCTTATTGTGGATGAGTACAAGTTTGTGAGCGAAAGTGGGTGTCCTGTAACTATGATCCCTGAGAGGCTCGGGAGTGTTGTGTTCTGGGGCATCAATTCTGGAAATGAGTAGGACGGCAAGTGACACACTATAGCTAGTCAGACTCATGGTTCTAAGTTGGTAGGGCGACATAACATAACAGGTGTATTTATAAAGCACACGTTGACACCCGAGCAATGGGGCATCTTGGCGCTGAAACAACAGATGTATATTGTTACCCAACTCAATGGTACTCATTTTATCGACCTCAAATGGATGAAAGGCTGAGTGGACCCGCCGGGATTTGAACCTGCGACCATGAAGTTGAACACAGGCCAGTGCAGTGGATGCATTAGTCCACTGAGCCACCAGACCTTCAGTCTCTATCTACTAATGAAACCTCCGTAGCTGATGATGTTCATTCTCCCTGTCATAAAGGAGTGGAGAAGCTGCAAGGCCTTTCATGAGACTCCCATTTCCTTCAGCGTTGAACCATAGGTTTAGGAGAAACGGTATCGAAAGCAGCCAACAGATCAAGTATAATCAGCACCGCTGATCCACCCTGATCTACCTCCATGTGGATTTGATCAGAGGCAGCAATGACGGCACACTCAGCACTGTGATTGGCGCAGAAACCATTTTGAGACGGGTCTAGGATCTCATGTGGTTCAACAAAATTCATCCACTCAGTGTTGATGAATTTCTCTAAGACTTTTGCGGGCCGGAAGAAGGGAAATGGGGTGAAATTTCTTCAGATCGGAGAGGTCAGCATTGGGTTTTTTCAGTAGTGGTGTAACAATAGCCTCCTTCCAAGTATCAGAGCAGCTGCCAGATAGGAGAATGTTGTGAAACACCCTACATAGGAAGTTTGTGATTGGGTTGGGAATAGGTGTGGGCGGAAAATCCGTTCCGCTCGCGGATTTTGCGGATTTTCGGGAAATTCGCAATCCGCGAGATTCGCGAATCTCCCGCAAAATCCGCAAATCCGCGAGCAGCGGATTTTGCTCGCACTGCTCGCACTGTTCGCGTGAGTTCGCGCCCCGCGAATAAGTGCAAAATTGCAGAAATACGCTCTTAGCAAAACTGAAAGTAACTACTTACCAGGTTCAAAAGTTCAGGCTCATCATTAGTAGCCATTTCCTGTAGTGCTTCCTGAGGGGCCCCTCCAGAGTTCAGTTGCCAGTTGAAACTATTATGTGACCCTGCTCTGAACCTCAGAATAGTTACACATATGCCACAAAGGTCCTGAATTACAGCTAAGGGAGACAAGCAGGAGCCAGGCTGGAAGTTAAAATCCATTAATCAGCCCCTAATTCATTATTGTCAGTTGGGGCAGGGCAGGTGTTGTAACTAATTTTGCAACAATGAAAGCACTTAGCAAGTGCAAAAGATCACTAATCAGGGCGCACTAAGGAAGCAGGTGCCAGCTAAAAAAATATTCTGTGACACATTAATCAGCCCCAAATTAATTCAGGTCACTTGAGGCAGGGAAGGTGTGCTTTGCTTTGCCGAAAATAATGTACACTGGACAACCAGAGGGTGTGGTGATGAAACAGAGGGTGGCATGGGTGGGCCACAGGGTGGCATGAGTAGTCAGAGAGTGGCAGTGGTGACAGAGAGTGGCAGTGATGAAGAAGAGTGTCCCAAACAGGCTGGACACGTAGAAACAACAAGTTCGCAAAACTTGCGACCCGACAGGTACGTTCGCAAATTGCGAAATTGTAAAAACCCTCGCGAACTGGCAGAAACACGGGCGAACACAAAAAAAAAAAAAATCCGCAAATTCGCGGGAATTCGCGGATTTTGCGGATTGCGAATCCGCAAATCCGCAAAATTCGCGAACGCGAGATCCGCAAAATTCACCCATGCTTAGTTGGGAACCAGCTTGAGTGCGAGGGGCATACAGGGGACCGAAGGTGAGCCAGATTTAAAGACCATAAGGAGGTCCTGGATTTGTTGAACAGTGATCTGTTATGGGCATTATGAGTGAAAGAAGCGTCCTTTTCACAGTTCTGAATGACCTCCTCAACATCAGGTTCCTCAATTTCCATATGACCGAGCTCCTGAAAGATTTTAAGGACTTTGTCATGGAAATAGGCGGCTATTCAGTCACATAGGTCTTGAGGGGAGAGCAGTTGTGTCCCTGGTGGCTCAGAGATGTCCTTAATGACCTTGAATAGCATACTAGAGGAATTGTCTGCTGCAATGATCTTTTTGGTGAGGAAGTGGGATTTGGCTTGGAAGATGGCGAGTTTGTACTTCTGTTGCAGAGATTTCTGCTTGGCTTTTTCTCTAGCACAATGGTCCATGCGCCATCTACGTCCTTGCCTACTTCACTTCCTTCTGAGGGAACTAAGGGGCATATTATCAAGACAGACCAAAAATTAGCGCAGTTTTAGCGGCAGAAAACGTCCGCTAAAACGGCGATAATGGGCTTGATAATATGCTCTATGGAATTCCAATTGAAGCCCATGTTAAATGTGAAGGATATCTAACATGGGCTTCAATTGGAATCTTAGCTCTTCTGAAGACACAGTTTTTAAAAGGGGCAGCAGTGTCAAGGGCCTCATTAATCAAGTTAGGGATTGCCACTAACACCTGTCAACCATACATTGGATCATCAAAATGTGGCAGAACACGTGACAGGGAATTCTCTGGCTGATGAGGCAGCAAAATATGCAGCTGCCACATGTGAAATAGCTGTGGTAAAACACATATGATAATACCATATTGGCTCCTGTCCAGGCTTCTCAGGGCTGGCACTGCTTTACCTAATGTTTTCTTTTCTAAATATTCATATTCCCTGAATGAGCATCAGGTTCATTTTGTAACTAAACCTGGGGTTGGGGATCGCACGAGTCCCAACCTTGACCGCAGACAATCTTTAATTGTTGCAGTGCATTAAGGTGTTGCTTTCTCGCATGTGGGAGTCTTTCGACATTATTGGGCGAAAGGTTTATACCAGCAAAGCAAGAAATATGTTTCATGATCTGACATTTGTCAACAAATTAAACGTTCTACTGTGTCTCGACCACTGCAGACTCATTTATTTATATCAAATCAGTCTTTGGACTTGTGAGAGGCTGGCTTAGTATATGATGCTCACTTATGTAAGTGCAGCACCTTGCACTAATCCAGACAACCCTTATGCTGATTTTAGTGGTTTAGACAACCTTAGACAGGCTCTCTAAGTGGTAGCTGTGGAAAGCAGCCTTCAGGCTTAGGCTAGGAGGTGTGTAAAACAGCTCGGTTTACCAATATTGAATCCTTTGCATAGGCTAAGTGAAAAAGAATGACACAGTAGATATTTATTACAATCACTAACTAACACTATACAATATCTCCTACCTGGAGATATACCGACAATGCACACAATGCTTCAAAATATAACAATAAGCAGTACCTATATTAGGTGGTGCCCAGGGGGAGACCAAACCATATCCAAAATTAGTGAAATGCAAACGTCAACAGTAGATGAAACTGTATCCAATAGTTGTAGGGAGTTGGGGACCCACGATACCACCCCAGGTGAGAGTCAAGGTGTCCCACGATAGTCGTAGGCCAATAGGATACCTAACTGCTTACTCAATACTACTCAGGGTATGTTTTGGCTGCTGTCTTTAAGGGGAAAATACCCTTCCCAGTGGACCCTGAAGTGACCCCATGGGAGACAGAAGGTTGAGGAGTCACCCCACCCATGGAAACCCTCGGAATCGGGATACCTACAATCACTATCAAGCACAATCGAGGTCTTCAGGCCTAGACTGCTATTGCACAAGGATGAACGAGTTTGTTGGAACCCTGGCAAAGGTTTGTGTTGAAAAGTACCTGAAAGCAGAGGAGTCTATGCCACACCAGGAGGCACTGAAGACAAAGAGAAGTGTGGAGAAGTGTGGCTCACTGGTTAGAGCAGGCAGACCCTGAAGCAGAGGTCAGACCCGGGACCAGGGTTCAATTCCCGACGCGGCAGGGTCTTGAGCTCAAATGTCCATGGACTCGATAATTCTCGCTTCGGTGCCTGACCTAATCATGGGTTCACACTCTGCAACTCTGGGCATTAAGCTTGCTTAATCTCCACAACGGCCCCCCGCGGCGGGATGCCTGGCTTTCACCTTGGGGATGCCCTGTAGGGGCTATCTCACAGGGAAAAGCCAGGACGGGTTCCCAAGGCAAGCGCGGAGATACCCCTCCGTGGGTCGATTCAGGCGCTATATAAGAACATAATAATAATAATAAAAAAGGCAACTTGAGTACAGTGAAAAAAGATTAGATGAAGAGGCTTCAAGTACGGGTACTGCCCGAGACACCTGGATACTGTAGACAACAGAATTGGTTCAGCCAACCAACCACGTTGGCACGTGTCAGTTATATCAGGGACAGACTAGTTGACAGAACCTTTTGATGCGTCTGACTCTGTTGGTACAAGTCGGTCATAGTAACCATTGCGGTCACTGGGTGATGAAGCAATGCAGCAACACGGGGAACACGGGGTTTGGTTACAGGGCGTTCTATGAAGGACGCTGTCCTCAAATTGATGAGAGGCAGCACAGTCCTCGAGGGAACGCAGGTCCACCACCTGTGTTGCAGAGCCTTGTGGCACCGTTGGAGCCCAGGTACGTCAAACCAGTCGATTGTGTTGCAGTACCTGCAGATGTAGGGGAGTGACTCCTTCACTTCAAAGAAGATTCCTTTGAATGTCTTTAATGTCCACAGGCCCAGGACAGAACCTGTATGGAGCACGGACACTGAGGGTGCAGCAGGTTTGCAGGACAAAGAGGACAGGAGTAGACAGAGTCCTCTCAGTTGCACTCTCGGACCCAAAGCAAAGGGCAATGCGATCAGTTCAGCACAGTTAGCACAACTCGGCCAGGATGTCCAGATTGTCAAAGAAGTGGAGTTGGATCTGAATCGAATTCCACAACTAATCTAGGGTCCCACCCACAGGTAAACCCTTAAGCACCATCAGGAGAAGGTTGGGATCATTCAGTGGACCCTCTCAGAGGAGGGGCTGGACAGTGGTGAGGATACTACCATGTCCTTTGTCCAGTTTCATGCCAGAATGGAAGCCAATGGCTCCTTGAGCTGGTTTGAACTTTATTATGCAATGAGTGCACCAAATGTGCCCTTCTAGTAGACCATGCTGTGCTGGCAAGTGCCCCTACCCTGGCCTAATACACCAAATCCTGTTTGGGAGGTGGTTACACCTCCCTGTGACAGGAACCCTGTTGTCCTACCTTCCTCTCCTCCTCCAGCAGCAGGTGGGCAGAATTGTGTCTGTGGTTGGCAGCAGCCCTAGATTAGTGTCAGGCTCTGTAAGATGGGTCCCAGGATCATGGAGGGTCTCCCAGAGGGGCAATACAGAGTATGATTCCATCATATTTGATACTAAACATGCTCATGTTTGTTCCAGCCAGTTTAGATGGTCGTCGCGTAACGACGTATGGCCTCTCTATATTGTAAAGGCTGATTCACTTACAAAGTCTGGAGGATGGACTCTGGAGTTTGTAGGAGTGGTCCGCTCAAGCAGGACCATCCTCACTGTAATAACCGAGCATCATGCATTTGGGGCTGAAAGGCCTGCTAGAGGGGTGACTTATAGGTTTCAAGTGCAGTTATAAGGGAACTTACATCTTTCCTGAGAGGTGCAGGCGCCAACTCACACAGGCTGCAATGGCAGCCTGTAGTCAGAGTTTGGTGGGGCCATTATGGGTTGCATAATACATGCTGCAGCCCATGGGGGACCCTTGGTGTACCTAGGCCCTAGGTAAGTAACATATACTAGGCACCTAATAGGACACACCAGCAGTCTATTAGGAATGTACCAAGGTACCCATCAAAGCCAGTTTAATGATGAAGCACAGTGGCTGTGTTGTTGATTAGCAGGATCCCCAGTCAGACTAGTCAGAAAAACAGTAGAACATCAGCAAAAAGGGGTTGTAACCATGAAATCAGATCCTTCTTTCCTACAGGGTTGTATTTATCTTGATTACTGAGGTCCTTTAGTTTCCTATACTGCTTTCAAATGTATTTTGGCTGCAGTTGATTCTTGCTCTAGGTTACTCTAGGTGTGGCCACAACACTCGGCTGATGCTCAAACTGTTATTAAAAATGTGCAAGTCTTCATCAGGACTTATGCCTGTTGCGCATTTCACTTGGACCAAGGTCAGGCTTTTGCTTCTAAAGTGCACCATGATTCGATACCATCCATGGATGTGCAAATGCATTTTTTTTCTCCTTATTGGCCTGAGGGCACTTCTGTTGTGGAGAGAATGAACCGTGACTTAAATCAATCCATAGCAGTGAGGGTATTAGGTACAGGGTGTGGTTGGTTGAATCATCTCTATGGGGTTCAACTAGCATTAAATGATCTCCCTAAAAGATCTCAGGGTGGGCAAATCTTGTACGAACTGCTGTTTGGCATCAAGATGTTTATTCCAGACCTAGATGGTCCAGATGTGGTGGCAGCCGCAACTTTCGATGTAGATTGCCACTTTGCTGCCTTACAGGATGTGCAAACGTCCATTAGCACTCTAACTCTCACACATTTGCCACCAGCGCTTTGATCAAAGACTAAGACTCAAATTCCTCTTTCTGGTTGGCTTCCCAAGGCTGGAGACATTGTTCGCAAATAAGTGGCCCTCAAAAATTAATTTGGCCCAATTTACCGTGCCCCTGTTCCAATCCTTGGTTTCCGAGGTACATGAAACTGTCATTTTGCCACAGTTTCTAGGTCATACGGAAAATCATTTTGTTTCAATTGACCATGTCAGGCAGCAACTTATGGCCAATTGTCCATTGACTGCTCAGGTTGTTCCTTCTGTGACTGTCTTGGATCTGGCATCGCTTCAGCACTACTGTGAGCATATGCTTCAGCTCTTTGCCATGATTCCCTTGCAGGAATTGGATGTGGATTGGTATTTAACCTTCCGCTGTGCTTACTTCACCTGTGTGCAACCTGTATTTCACTGCATCTGGTACTCCTTTCAATGGGCACTAGGACATATGCATGGCTCGACAAACACCTGCTTCCCTGGATCTTGAACTGCTGATGAATGCCTTAGTGGCCCATTATCAGGGCTGTTCCTTGGGTTTGCAACCTCCTCAAAATCTAGTTGTGGAGCAAATAGACAACAGGAGTTCCTGTGCATCAGCACAGCGATTGGTAGAACAGAGTTTTGTTGATGTCAATGCAGATTGCCTAGTGACAGCATCTGCATCTATTGGAGCTGAGGATCATGTATGTTCTTTGGAACTTATGAACTAGGTCGTAGACTTATCCATCTATATGGAGTAGGACCCCCATCATGGAGTCCTTTACCTCTGCAATGGCTGCTTACATTCTGGTCTCAACAACACGTGTTAATTCAATATTTTTTCTTTTTAAAGTAGTCAGCTGTTAACTCCTGAGATCGATTGATTCTTAGTGCTGGTTTTGAGTTTGTTTACCTTTAGTTCTTTTGCCGCTTTACATGTTTCCTTCCTGATCAAGGAGAGGGTGTCATGTGTTCTATACAGGGCCCATTGTACTTTTCCCTATTTTAGCCTAACTGTTCATCAAACAGGCCGCATTACCTTTCCACATGTTACTATATAAACATATTTGCCTCTGTGCCACATTCTATTCTCACACAGAACCTGCAGTTATTTTCTCGTTCTGTTCTTTCCTTGGATTTAGTCTGCACAGAAGCGAAGGTCAAACAACAATGTCCCTTGTGGTTTTGTTCTGCTCTGTCACTCGCACCTAGACATAACACAAAGGTGCAGTTGTTTATGAATATGTGAACTTTGTCATATAGGTTTGAACAGCAATGTAACACATAGAGACACAGATTTTCTGAGAGAGGGTCACAGCTGTATCTGAGATGTAGAACGCTCATCTGTGTATGCAAAGGTACGGGGTCCGCAACTAAACCTAGAGATTGTTGCTGTATAATCAGTTTGCTTCTGTAGAAGGAAAGGGAGGTTAGGCTGTTTTGTCTTATTATATGGCAGGGCTTTTCAAAATATATGATTTATTACAATGTGCCCATTACCATGTCAATGCCTTTACCACGCAAATCTTTACCACGCATAAGTCTTTACCATGCATGACTTTACAATGCATTATATATTCAAACTCATTGTGATGGCATTCTTGTTAAGGGCATATTCTTGGTAAAGGCATGCATGGTAAAAGCATTTGCGTGGTGATGGATGCGTGGTAAAGGTATTGCAAGGTTTGAATGGCGTGATAAATGATATTTCCCATTACTGCCCAGTGTTTCCGAGCTTCACTGTCAGCAACACTGGCATTAACTTGGAGATATTTTTAGTTAATGTATGCGCACAAGACTTAAAAGATACACACAGACCCTTTCTGTGCCCGTGCAGTTCAGAAAACAGCATCATCATATGCCCCAGGCCTACTTGGCTTTGTGAGAGCAGGAGCAGCACCAGGAGTGACAGTCAAGGGGAGACTAGTGCAGAGCTGAAATACCCGTCTTTCATTGGCACCCTTCACATCCAGTGCATAAAAGAGCTCAGACATGTTCCCACTATGAACTGCATCATCACTTCACTTATGCACCCATAATGCTGCTCAGGCCAGGCTCAACATTGTTCAAATTGGAACCGATGAGACATGAAAAGAGTAGAAACAGCAATGCTTGTATTGTGTATCTAGCAAGTGAAATAATAATTGAAATCTTGAAGATTTGTGCTTTCTTAGTTTAATAATGTGTTATCTTAATATACAAATAGAGCCACCAAGATGTCCACTCAGAAATTGCTTTGCCAAATTTGCTGCTGTATCTGCGTTAGTATAAAAAAAAAATTATCTGGGAAAGGACTGGGTTTTTTACCTACATATAAAATTGCCTGAACAAGAGACTTTGGAATGGTAATTTCTCTTTTGAAAGAAAAGCCTTCCTCAAAACCTCTTTGATCCACAGTAAACTACAATCATTATTGCTAAGTTGCCAGGTCAAAAAGCATTACAAGGTTGGCGATACGCTGCAACGGACGGACTGTCCTTTTCCTATTACTTATTCATCAAGGAGCCAGGCCCGTGCATTACTGGCCCCATCGGGGTTTCGAGATCTTTGGTAATTTGTCAGATCCGGGGTGTTTCAGACGCTTCACCCGCATCAATGAGGTGAAATGTCTGTGTGAAACACTAAAGGATAATGGGAATTACCGGACCTCTTTAGCAATCGGTAAGCTTTAAAGAGCTGCCTAAGTGCAAGAGAATCATTCGCACTTCTGATACTAGTGCTCTTGATACAGTTTTTGCCTTCCCTATAGGTGAAGCCAATTTGCACGTACCTCCCTGTTAGACCTGGCACAATTGGCGTGGGTCTCCCTTCCTTTTTTGCTGTTGCCTCATGTATTTTCGCTGGTGTTAGATGCTTTGGGCACTGTGCCACTGCTGTCAAGTGCGACACTGCAAGTGCTCCCTATTGTAAATTGATATATTAATCAGTGGTTCCATGTGTGGCTATTTGGTTTACTTGTCAGACCCTAGTACAGTGCATTGAGTGTGGCCAGGGTGTGTAAATACAAATGCTGCTGGTGGGCTTGCAGCACTGGTTGTGCCACCCACGAAAGCAGACATGCAAAATGTGTCTAAGGTCTGCCATTGCAGAGCCTGCATGCAGTCTGGTACTGTCATGCTGACTGGGCAAGTGCACCCACTTGCCAGTCCCTAAACTGTCCCTTTTCTTCATATCAGACACCCCTATGGTAGGCCCAAGAGCAGGGTGCATTGTAAGTATAAGGTAGGACGTGCCCTGATGTGTGTGGCATGTCCTAATAGTGAACTACAGCCATTTTTGTTTTTCACTATTGCAAGGCTACCTATTCTCCATAGGCTAGAATGGGCAGTTAGATTATTACATTCTTATAATCCTAACTGACTCAAACAACATGGTAGAAATTCGAGTTTAGTATGCCTGGACTCAGAATGATAAAGTATATATTTTAGAGAAGTTAGTTTTAACAATCTGTGTGTGAAAATACCACTTTTAGAAAGTAGGTATTTTCTTGCCTAACCTTTCAAGCCTGCTACTTCTAGGTTGTGTATTCCTTGTCTGGAGTTTGTAAATGACAGGACTGAGGGATTCCAAGAGACAGGATGAGTTAGCCCAGTGGTGAATAGAGAGATCTGCATCTAGATGGGAGGGAGGAGTTGCACCTGAACCTTAAATAGGGCTGTGCCTGCCTTCCACAATGATGGCTCCTCCTCCTGGGGTGCGGCTGATGTCTCTGCCCTGCACACTGAAAGAAGAGAAGGAATGATGTCAACAAAGTGCTCCAGGGTTGTACTTGCCTTCCACAATGCTGACTCCACCTCCTGTGGGGCGTCTGATGTTTCTGCCCTGCACTGTGAAAGGAAAGGAGAAGTCTGGTAAACAGAGTGCTTTAGAACTGGTTTGGACTGGGCAAAGGCCCCTCTCCCCTCAGAGAACAAAGTATTTTGGGGTATAAATTTTGGGACCCTGATCCCATGAAAATAGATCACTTTTGGACTACAAGAAAAAACCTTTACTGAGGAGAGGAACCTGAAGAAACTGATGAGAGACTATTCCTAAGCTGAAGAGCTGAAGTGCTGCTTACGGGATTGGCCTGCAGTCATTGCCTTACTGCCAAAGGAAGGAGAAAAGAACTTTGTGTACTTTGCTTTCAACTTGTGATGGATCTCCAAGGACTTGGAAAAGAGCGCGCCTCCTGCTGAAGTCTCAGGGACAACAGACTTCACCCACCAGCTCTCCAAAGTTCTTTGGAAGTGCCTGCTGCTGTTTTGGGCCTTATGAGGGACTGCGTGTCGCAAGGAGCTGGAAGCGCAACTCAATGAAAACAAAGCGTGTCGCCGTTGCTGCTGCCTGCTGTCACACTTCTGAACAAGGGTGTTGCCGCTAGAGTTGTCGCACTGCACTGCATCGAGAGAAGAGTCTTGCAACGAGGAAGAAGCATGTCGCCGTCGCTGTTTCTGCCGTCGCACTTCTGAACAAGGGTGTCACCGCTGGAAATGTCGCATTGCACCGCATCGAGGAAAGAGCCTTGCTTCCCCGGAGAAGCGCACTGCTGTCAGAGCTGCTGCCGTAGCATTTCTGAATAAGGATGTCGCAGCTGTAGTTGTCGTATCATGCAGAAGCTTCACGCAAACGTGGGAGAAGAGTGTCGCAGCTGAAGCTGTTGCCATCGCACTTCTGAACAAGGGTGTCGCCGCTGCAGTCCAGGAATCGAACCGAGAACTTCGCGCATCCCCAGAGAAGCGTGCCACATCTGGAAGATCTTCACATGTTTATTTCTTTGCACCTGAACTTTGCCGCATTTCCCTCGCTGCAACATTTCTTGTCGTGGAAGCGCAACGCATCGTAAGGTACATTGACGCAAAGTGTGGTATCTTAATAACTGAACTGAACTAAGCTAGATTTACCATCTTAAAGTTGCAGTATTGTGTAGTTTTGGTGTTTATGGTCTTGTGGTAAATCTATATAAAGTACACTTATTTTTTATATAAAACCTTGTGTGGTGTCCATCTGTAGTGTTGTCACTGGGTTACTGTATGTGGTCACAAATGCTTTACACAATGCCTCTGAGATAAGCCTGTCTGCTCGTGCCAAGCTACCAATGGGGTGAGCAGGGGTTATTATAGGAGTGTAATCCCCTTATCCTGACTAGAGGCAAGGGTCCCTATTTGTCACAAGTACCTACCTGTGCCAACTAATGACCCCCAAATCTAACACTCCCCATGCTTTGAGGCCTTGGTGAAGTGTCAGAGTAGAAAGTCTGCCACACAACCACTTTAAAATTATAGCACTGATTCTCTAAGTTACTGTAGCAATACAATTTGGCATAAAGGCTAACAAGAGGTAATACTGCCCATGTTCAGAAGTAGTGGAACTGATGCAAAAAATGTGGAGGCGCTCTGCATAAAGTGCAGTACTTGTCCTTTTCGCAGTACAGCAGCCCTTCAGTGAAGTGCTGGCAATATCCAGTAGAACCCAGAGCAGGTCTACAACAAGAAGCTTACTTAAACAACTCTTCTTGTGGGGAAACTTGGCAAATAATTTATTTGTGGAATTACTAAACACCCCAACTACCTGTTCAGTGGGGCTTTCATGTGGCAAACCTATGATTCCCTAAAAGTATCCATGTCCTATGTTTGAGTAGCATAGGATGTGATCAGTTTGTAGGCTGATAGCTGTGGAGCCTTCTGTGGTTATTAGTTTGGAAAACTTCCTAATCAAGTTATTTATGAGGGGATTGAAAGTGAGTAGCCTTCGAAGGAAGCAGGAACCCAAGACACTTTAGGACTCTACAACTTTCCATATTTATAAATCTTCCTGGCCGCCGACTAACAAGATGCTCCTTCTAGGTTATGGGTACTCACAAACATTTTCCCAGGGGCCCCAAATTTGGTCTGTGATGTGACAGAGGGCCTCATTGATATCAGCGAGTTAGTGGTTGGGGTTTGTGGTAATGTGGGTGTACGGGAAGCTAGGCGCATACATCTAGTGTCTGAATTTCACAATGGAAACCAAAAACCTGGAATTAATCCCAGGTTCTCCACTTAACCAAATTGTGTGATCCTAGGCAATAATTTTATTTCACTTTCCCTCCTTTTTCTTTATTATCACATATCAGAACCTCAAAATACATGACTTCAGGGTGTGTGCTGTACAAAGCCTTCTCCAGTGTTTATTTTAATAAACTATGGGGAGATTTACTAAGATTTTGTGCCTTATTTGCTTCACAAAAGTGATACAATTCGGTGCAAAATCTTTTTTTCCCTATTTACTTGCCAGTGCTAAACTTGTTTAGTGCTGTAAATAACGGGAATGTAATGCGAAGCAGAGCACAGCGCTGCTTTGCATTACTTTGCGCCATGGGGGTGAACCAAAGAGTGAAGCATGTCTTAATAAATTGAGGTTTTCATAAAGTTAAGTGCTTTAGGACATCTATGTTACTTTCTTTCTTTACTTTCAATTAACCTTTAAATGAATGCTTGCCGGTTTATTTAAAATATTTTTTATGTTAGTGCTGCTGAGTCACTTAAATATTAGGCCAGTGCTGCACTTGACCAGGGGGCCACATGTACAGGTCAGGAAGGCTGCATTTGGCCCCTTGGCCGTACTTTGAGTATCACTGATCTAGGTGGACCACAGAGAACCATAACAATAAAAAACAACCTGAGTAGCTTGATGTGTTGTCTTGTGAACACTTACTATTTAAGGGCACTTCATTTAGAAATCCATAATCTAATTTTGGAAGATGGGTTAGAAATATTATTTAAGACTGATAAATGATCAGTAGAAGCATCAGATCTACATCAGTTTTATGCTTTAATGTTGGACTATTTGTTTATAAACGAATATTGACGCCTACTCGCAGTGAAGAGTAGCTCAAATGTAAAGTTAAAGGCAATCCTATTTAGATCAATGTATCGTTTGAGCTCACGGTTATAAAAATCTCAGTAAATCACACCGGGACTCATTTGCCCTCTTGTGTCATCCATCAAAGGGTGATGTCTCATCTGAAGTCAATCTCTTGGATGTGGTCATGTCTCTTATGTTACTGTGTAGTAAGCTATTGGGTAAGTTATATATTATGAGATGGATCATAATAAAACACGAAGCCCATGATAATAAAGACAATACTTTTGCCAGTGATGTAACTAAACTTGAGGGGGCCCCCCAGCAAAGTACATGGAGGGGCACCCTTCGGACTCACTCAGGAACGCTCAAGCCAGGTGCTGTTCTGAAGGTGCCCCATGGAGCTTGGGGCCAACCCACTCTGCAGGGGGCTGCGGGTGCCCTTGTTACACCACTGCAGCAGGGCCAGGGCTGAATGGCGCTGACCTGTGCATGTATGTATGAGTAAGTGTGTTTCTGACTCACTGTGTGCGTATGGGGGCCAATGGATTATTTGGTAAGGGAAGAGGACCTCTACATAGCTGCCAAGGTTCCCGATTGCTTGTGTGTGACATTTTCATAATTCCAGTGCAATTATGAGTGCCATTCAACGATGATGAGTGACACTTTATTGAAAGCAAAATTAAGCAATGAAGACGAGGGAAACATATAAATATCAGAACTTACACCCATTAGAACAACAAGATACTCTAAGAACTTGGAGCCACAATAATAAAAAGGTCTGTAGAAATCAATCATATGACAAAGAGGAGTGCTGTCTTTGTTTTGAGGTATATTCTTTGTCCTTTGTCAAAATATTAATTACAAGAAGTGTTATGGAAAAAAGAAACTTGCATGAACATTTTTATCCCCATGATTTATATTAACACACAACTTGAAGTTAAGCCCTGAGCATGTCACAGCCACAAACAAAAAAGGCCTCTTCACTATTTTGGCTCACTTCTGCAAGGAAGAGACACCTAAGGTGCTTGAAATACTTAACAACGAGGCATTAAAAGTACACGCAGAATGATTAACATCTGTAAATGTTGAGGTCTGTTTCTGCAGGCAGTCACTAACTGCTGCTATGTGATTGTATTGTTGACATAGTATCACTAATCATCAGTTGTGGTTTAATACATCCTTCATCAGCACCAGGCCCAGAATTACACAGTGGAAAGAACAATGTGTAGCATAGGATTCAAGTGTCCTGTGCCCAGTAAGGATAGGGATAGCTAGTGATTGCAAAACGTCATGAGCATAGCTGCATCTGTTATAATGCGATTCAAGTTCGTCACATTTTACAAAAAATGGCCGCTTACAAATATTACCGTATTTAATGTAAACAACTGCTTTCTTGACCTCGCTATGAAGTGTTGCTTAAAGTGCACACATAAGGCAGTGAAATGTCACTCATAAATTACTGAAGACCTATAAATATCACACATAAGCGAAGTGAAAACTTGTCAGATATGGTCCCCTAAAATGCTGTAGCATGCGGAAGCAAAATGTGAATTACACCAACGGCCCAATAGATGAAGAAAGTTGGCCAGAGTCCCTTTAAATAAGCATATTGTACAGATGTATTTTCTTTTAAAACAAAAGGTGTGCCAAAAGCCTGATCTAAAAAATGGTATGAAATACAGCTGTGAAAACCTAACACGTTGTGGTATGTACTTCCGGTTGTGTACCGACTGGTCTTTTAAAAACATCACACAGAAGAAACCTGGATGAAAATCAATGTAAACTATCAGTGAGGGTTGCTCACCACGTAAAGCATATCGGCCACTGTTGGAGTGCCTTGCCAACGGCATTTGTTGCGTTCGTCAATTATTTAATGAAAGCAGGGCTGTTATTTGGTGGCACAACTTGAAAACAAGGAGCAAAAAGTTCCAGCAGCATAACACACATCAATAGCTGTCTGCTCTCCATCTCATTCTGCCAATCACAACTTTCTCAATCTCCCTGTCAGCATTAACGACTTCCCTCCCCGGCCCCACTGAAGGATAGAGGTCTGGCAGTTACACAAGCCAGGTGCCCAGGCACATCACAGAAACCGCAGCTCGAAGACAGAACGCATGATTTTACGGATTGAAAACAATTAGAAAATAAAATTTGTGTAAGAAATTCAGTAAATTTTTTTAAAGCAAAGATGTCTGCTCCCACCCACTGAGACTCCTCGCCACCACCAACGCACCACTGCTGCCTCGGACAGACTTACCTGAGGCCTGGCTTCAGAGCAGGCAGGCACGAGTGGGCAGCGTAAGAGGGCCAGCAAGGTTAGCCAAGCAGGGGCTAGCAATAATTAACTGATGCCCGGCGGCCGCGCGGTCCTTCCAACTTCGCACTAATCTATACCTGGGTCCTAGGATGCCTCTCACCTCACTGGTCACCCGCACTTTCAATTGCAATATGCATGAACATGGCATCGGTCACCAGCCTCGCCCCCTATGCTGCACCCTGAAGAATGCACAGACGCGGAGACAACTGGGCGCCATGGACCCAACTTTAAATAAAGAAGAGCCCAGAAGGCCTGCGGCTGTGGCAGAGGTGGCGAGTCCCGTGCCTGCGCAGTGCGCACCAATAGTTAATTGAGAGTCCGGGCGTGCACACCTTAATTATTGAATGAAGAAGATGCCCTGGGGTGCCATGTGTGCACCGTTTTAGACCGTGTACACAATTTAGGCATGCCGGTGAGAGTGAGGGGGGCCCTGGAGCGTGGGGTCCCTGGAGCGTGCCCCCCCCCCCCCCCCCCCACAACGCAGGGGCTGCAGGCCTGTTTTACACCCCTGACTTTTGCAAAAAACATAAACTTGAGGAAAGACAGAATGGATGCATGTTTAAATCATTCTACTCTAGTAGGCGAGGAAGGCACTAGTGTTAAGGACTTGACTAAGCATTACCATCATTCACCATATTCATTTATTGAAAAGAATGCAACTCTAAGACACAGAAAGCGCCTTGAACATACATCTTCTAAGTAAGGGTACCACAGTCTACTGCTTTGTGTAAAATCAGAGCATAGAAGCACATGGACAGCATCACAATAAGGCTGCTCACCCATGAAGAAATCAAAAGTTAAAAAGACCAAACTACAAAATCTTGGGGAAGATTTAATAAAAGCGCATGCAATGGGGCACAACAACTAAAGTTGTTGCTCTGCGTTGCATGAAAGTGAGAGAACGAGACAGCACCATATTTGCTAAGATATGGTGCTGTCCTCTTCTCTCTTGCTCTGGTGAAAAACCAGGCTGCCTAGCCTGACACACAGACCTTTACACCATGGTGCACGGGTGTCTGCGTCTCGTCTAGCACAGATTTTGAACTGGAGAGGCACCCTTACAGTAAAAAAAAAACAATGTTTAGGCAAACTTCAAAACTTTTCCATTTGTACAGTGCAGCACACGTGAGAAGTCAAAGAGGCATTATAGTTTGCGCAAAAACTTGTATACTAATGTTAATAGATAGAGCTTTGTGTCAAAACCCATGGGTGGTTGCTTGGGAATGCTCATGTACCACACATGGAATCCTCTCTAATTCTAAGTAATGCACAGCATTGCAAATTGCTGATTTGTGTTACTTCCAGGCAAATTTCCACAACAGACATACTTTGCACTGGAAAGCAAATTTCATGTAAACATTTTGCACCTTTTTGCATATGTTATGTGACTGAGTTCTGTAGTATGGCCTAAGGCCTGCTTTGTGCGCATATTATGTTAGCATGACTTATTAGAAGTTTAAACCATTTAACCTTTTGCCGCTTTTGCACACGATATTGCATAGCTGTTTTTGTAAGTTAGCATTCGTGAAGGTCTAGACATGATAAAGGGTTTTGTTTTTGACATCTCTAGACTTACATTGTGCCCCTAGTCTGCCCAGTGAGAGCTGAAGCCGTCAAGGTTATCAAAACATGGTAGCTGTTTTTCGACATGATCAAGTAATGCTTTCAAGACACAACAATTTGGCAGCTGTGAGCCAACTAAGATTCTGGCGCCCTTATTATTGCACACTTGCCACGATTTCACACACTTGGAAGATTTTCCGTTTCCAGGGATGCAGAGAGCTTTAGCTGATCCGGATGTGATTTACTCTTACTGAGCGAAAAGGTAATGGTGTCCCCCAAACAAGCCTAAGAGACCTTCTTTAGTTTATAATACATAGTTCTTATATAGGGAGGGTGTTAAAACTAGCGCTATAAGACTTGTTTTTACCATCATTGTAATATGATTTCTCCTTTTGTATTTTATAGAATTGTAACAATGCTGACCATATTATTTTTAATCATATGTCTGCTTACGTTGGCTAAGATACTGCATTTGAGATCACTTCGTTAAAATAAATATATGTCTGCTTACGTTGGCTAAGATACTGGCTTACGTTGCTTACGTTGGCTAAGATACTGCATTTGAGATCACTTTGTTAAAATAAATATTTTAACCTTACAGAGTCTCTTTTTTACTCCTGTTGTGGATTGGTATGAGAGTATATCGAAAGAGTATTCTCACTTTCCACCATTCCTGAGTTTGTACTAAGTCGCATGTTCTAGGTTGTCTGATCATTGGTTACTTTGCTATAGGACGAAGAGCTAATGTGACACTGATGCTAGTTGGTTGGGGTTTTTATAGATACTGAGGTGAGTTTCTGGTACACCACAATTAAATGATGTCCTATGTTTTTGTGCACAGTTCTGTCAATGAGCACGTCCGTGCAACATGGCACCACCAACAATGTGGTCTTATTGTGAGACTCTTGAGTAGTGCTTGTATCAGTCCATGACAACCCTATCACTATTGTTTCCGGTTGACAGTGGTGACAGATACATCTACCTATAGTTACATAGGTCTTTTCAAGCTTGATAATATAAAAA
Organism: Lissotriton vulgaris; assembly: GCF_964263255.1. Taxonomy (NCBI): domain Eukaryota; kingdom Metazoa; phylum Chordata; class Amphibia; order Caudata; family Salamandridae; genus Lissotriton; species Lissotriton vulgaris. The sequence goes on along the minus strand of NC_141689.1, from coordinate 462,851,090 downwards.
CGATTTTCTATTGAATTACTACCCAGTTGTGCATTTTTTTGTGCATTGTACTTATCTTTCACTGTGTTGTTATGGCTGCAGTGGATATCCCAGTATACAGTCGGTTGGCTGTGCGCAATCATTTGCAGGATATCCTAGTCTCTTTGGAAGGACAGGCAGTGGTTTTTGTTGTATCTGCTGACGCAGCATACCCGTTTGAGCTCTTTTACTCATGGGTCACGTTTCCTGCGGTTGATGCTGGTACTGGTGTATTTCACCCTTACACTCCATCTGCCGTGCCTGCCAAGTACGCTCCATATAGGACACAGGAAGTTCCGATTTCTGTTTGGCAGCATGCCATTTGGTTTAATGGCGCCCTCCCACACGTAATAACGGCGGTCAGACAAGGACCGTTGTCAATTGCAGGCGCTTTTTGGCCTGTTTTAGCTGCTTATACTCTGCATCATAATGCACCGAGGTTGACAGCTCTTGAATTGAGACCCCTTTATGCCTCTGCTGTGACAGTGATAAGGGGTCTGGTTCATTACATTTTCCGCAACCTCCGGAGTGGGGCCCCGGGTGGTGTGGCCCATCCAGTTGAGACAAACGGGCTGAGGCTTAGTCCCATTATGATTAATGCGGTTTTTGGCTTGCCGAGAAATTTGACCAACTGGAGGTAGTGTTCCCGAATACCACTCCTGTGGAGAAACACAGGATCCTTACAATTAGTTTGCAGAAAGACTTAGTGCCGGACGTAAATGACTGTATCTCTTGGGGTGTGATTTTTGCGGCAGTCTATACTAGATGCTTCGGCACCCCGTCAATGGCTGTCCTGCTGTCCGCCATTAAGCGTGTTCAGGATGAACACAGACCGGAGGCGGCTGTGGAATTGGGAATGTGACTGGTGGGAGTGTTTGACATGGTTAGCGACTAGGTGTCTAATGCTTTGCGCGATATTCCAGAGGCCGAGAAACCCGTCAGTTACTGAGAATCATTACAGAGGCTTATAAGACCGTTGGCCATAATAGTTTAGGTGTTAAGCCTTTTACTAAAAAACAGACACAGCAGCAAACTCAGCAGGCGTCATCTGATAAAGATGACAGCTGCAAAGCTCTGAAACAAAATTAGAGTAAGAACAAGAAACGGGGAAAACAGCAACAGAAACAGGGGTCCCGTCCTGTTTCACCTACACCTGCCTCTACTGAGCGTACATATGAGTTGCACGACCGCACTACAATTAAGTCACCTGATAGATTTCAGGTTCCTGAACAACATTCTCCTCGCTCTTTGCAGGGAACATCGGTCTCACCCACCGGTGTATAAGGCGGCGGCAGCAGTCAAGGTGCCTAACAGAGCTGTGAGCAGCCTCGCTAGGCTGACGGAAAAGGCAAGCAGGACGAGTCACTGCGAAAAAGACCCCAGTTTCAAAAAAGAAGGTTGCTGCGGTAACATCGTGATATGCCAGAGATAGTGAGAACGCAGCTTCAGAATCTGACATGGGCGCTGACACTGTTGGACAGCACAGCGCAGATTATCATAATTTGAGAGGCATTGCGTCCACTACTGAAGGTGACTGTGACTGACACCTTCATTGTAGTTGAGACAGCTGACACTATAGTGGCTTCCCCTGAAAGACTTCATGAAATTGTCCTTATAATTGAAGGTGACATAGAACGTACCATAAAAGGGATTTTTTGAGAGAATCTAACGACTACTTATGATATTTTGTTGGCGGAGGTCGATTGGCCCCCTCCCTTTGTCTTTGCTGCTCCCCAAGGTGAGGAGGTAATCCTTCCTATTTTCGCGCACACAGTGCCAAAAGAGCAGTCATCGCATTTTGCAGAAGATTGGGCTAAGGCAGTCGATGCCACAGCCTCATCCCCAATACCCCATGCAACGAGAAGCGAAAGCTTCTGTTGCAGAAATCCTTGAACAATTGGAATATCAAGGTGTGATTGACACGTCTGTGTCTCCGATGAATAACCCTCTTTTTACTGTGACCAAGCCAGATGGCTCGTACCATTTGGTATTGGATTACCTCCACTTGCGCGGTGAAAAATATTCATAGTTCCGCTCTTGTGGATAGTCTCGTGTGTAAAAGGTTCAAAACTACACTTGACATATCCAATTATTTTTTTGCCCACAATATGTCCCCTCTTAGTAGTCAATGGACAGCTTTTACAAGTGGTGGCAAACAGGGACAATTTTGCTGTTTGGCTATGGGCTATAAGAACAGTCCAGGCGTCTTTGCCGCCCCCGTTGTATCTCTCTTGGAGGGGCTTGACGCAGATGCATGTTCATATGTGGATGACATCTATCTCACAGACAACGAATTATGGCCACATCTGTGCCATGTGAACCGCATAATTTGTAATTTTGCGGATTTTGGCTACAAATTTAACTTTGCGAAATCTCACATTGCAAAGTACACAGTGTTGTTCCTGGGCTACGATCTCAACAATGAAGGTCGAGGTTTGGCTCCTCACTTCCTTGAGATATTCACACTTTTGTGCACTCCCACAACAATGAAGACTACAATCTTTATGTGGCTTTTTGAATTTCGGACGTACCTACATTCCCGAATATGCCCAGCGTATCAAGCCTCTTTACGCCTTGATACAAACTTCTTTTTCAAATCGTGCTGGCTGCCTGAACAGTCAGCCATCTTGCAATCTTTGCAGGCTGATCTACTAGAATCTAAATTCTTGTTGACTCGTGATAACCACACCATCCTGGTGATCAGAATCGTCTTAGGATCGGTGGTTTTCATGTACCTCACTTTTAATGAGGGTGACACAGTCTCTATCGCTTACAAGTCACACTTGTACACTTCGGCTGAGTTGCCGTTTTCCACTGTGGAATAAATTTTGACAGCAGTGAAAATGGCAACCGCATTTTGGTTGTTACTCCATATCCTGCCTTAGAGGCAGTGACGAAAGCCAGTGTACTAAATTCAAAAGCTTTGCACCCACGGCGGATACAATGTGCCACGTCCTTGACTTCCCTGGATCTCACGTTCATTTTTTATTCCTCTCTACAGTCGCAAGAGTTCTTGCAGTATGAATTAGTTCATCCTGCTCCTCTGACTATGCGCCCACTTGAGAATTTCCGTTGTATCATTTACACTGATGGAAGCGCGCAAGCGGTTATAATTTCAAAGCACGCATATTCTTCAACCTGAGCACTTGTGGTTGGAACTATGGTGGATGGTGAATTCAAGTCCGATGGCATGCATAAACAGACATTAGGGGACAGTACTGCCCAGTTGGCAGGGCTTTGTGTTCTGGTGCTTGCATTGGAGTACACTGATCCCAGTCTGACTACTCTTATCGTAAGAGACTCTTACTACTGTGTTCAATCATACAATGACAATCTACCCTTTTGAACTCAAAATGGTTATCATGACTCCAAGGGTCGCACAATAAAACATAAAATGATCTGGGTTCAAGTGGCGGCATGTCTTTGTAATTCATACTCTGTGTCACCAGCGTGTTGGAGTTCACGCTGTTGGCAACTGTCTCGCGGATGAAGTCCCTAAGACAGCAGTTGCAACATATGCAGTACCAGCAGTTACACTATCCAAAAGCAAGATTGATGATGACATCTTGGCAGCTATTGCCACAACAGAGAAGAGAGATAATTACCCTAGAGGTTTCCCTTCTAAGTACTCTTATCATTTAAGTCCTGATAAAGTTCCTTATGTGAGAATTAACGACGTTGGTGACAGGTTAATACCCAACGCGGACCGCAGGCAGACTTTGATTACAGCAGCCCACGCTGGGATGGCCTCATCGCATGCCGGTGTGTCAGCCACTGTATCTCTTCTCCAGCAACGATTTTGGTGGTGAGGTTTGTACAAACAGACATGTGATTATGTCCTTTAATGTGGTATTTGTCAGCAAATTAAACCTTCTACTGCTGCACACCCGCCCCATACTCAGTTGTACATATATAATAAACCACTTGCATGTGTTTATTTAGATCACTGCGGTCCTTTCTTATCTGATACTACATATAAGTACATCTTAGTAGCAGTTGATTCTTGCAGAGGCTTTGTGTGGTTGTGGCCGTAATGTAGTGCAAATTCCATCACTCTCGTAAGGGATTTGCCTGTCTTTGTGGGAATTTTTGCGTGTGGTACCTTCCATTTGGACCAGGGTCCAGCATTTGCCTCTAAGGCTTACAAGGATGCCATGAGTTCTTTGAGGGTCCAGGTCAAATTTTTGTCTCCATACCAGCCTGAGGGTAATAGTGTTGTGGAGCGAATGAACCGTAACTTAAAGCACTCCTTGACAGCTAAGGTATTAGGTACTGACCAAGACTGGCTAACCCACCTCAATAGCATACAGTGTGCACTAAATAATCTCCCTAGAAGGTCTCTGGGTGGGCGGACCCCATACGAAATGCTCTTTGGCATCAAAATGTTTGTTCCGGACCTGGAGGGTCTAGACATGGCGGCGGCAGCCGCATCCTTTGACGTAGATGAACATTCTAATGTATTACAGAACCTACTAAAGACCAGAGACAGTCTTGCAAAGGAACATTTATACTCAACATCTGATGCTGCGTTGCAGACTCCGGTAGTCGGCTGGCTACCCCTAATTGGAGAACTGGTCAAAGAAGATCGAGAACTAGAAGGAATTTGGTCCCTCCTATCGAGCTCCAGTTCCTGTGCTTGTCTTGCAGGTTACACGAACAGTCATTTTACCTACTCTTCCTGGGTGAAAGGGGAACAGGTACATCTCCATTGACAATATCAAACTACACTGGGTGTCCGATTCTTCATAGTATTGACGTAAATAATTAATTTACTCTCTTAATTTCTATGCAGGTAAGTACTTAATCAATAATAACTCAATCAGAATGAAGGAAAACAGAGTCCGTGGTGTAAGAGTTTCTAAGGGTTTTATTCCTCATAAAGGAATCAGGATATCATGTTCTGACCACCACACAGGGTGTCAGAAGGGATAGAGCGCTACATTTTATTAACAGTACATAGCTTATATACTTATTTCATTCCATAAGTAACAGTGTAAGAGGCGTAACAGCTGAGAGAAGACAAGATAACAATATTACACGTGGTATATGTGCGTAATCAAGAGGCGTGAACTAGAGGTGTGTTCTGGAAACGTCACTGATAGGTGTCACAAAGGGGTGGCACTAACAGAAAATGTGGCAATGTCAGCAGAAATCGGAAGCTTGGATGCGCGCGCAGCTGCATGACGTGTAACTGGAGGGGTGCAGGGGATTTGACATTTACACTGACGGAAAGAGACAGAAGTCTGGCATGTCAGATCAACTTGTGCTTCTATCATATCTGATATCTGATGTTTGGGAACTAAGCTATCTGGGCAGAAAGGTCTCTAGAGCAGAAGCTATTCTATACTTGCTGTGAGTGCGTGTATAAGCGCCTGGGTGTCTGTATGAGAAGCGTGGGGCAAGGGGCCTTCCATGAAAGCATGGCAACGGAGCTATGAATTACTTGCACAGAGACAGGTCGGCCCTTTAGCCCTGTAGCTGAGGAAGGATGTTTACTGAAGCTAGCAGGCTGGAATGTATTTTTGGGGAGGGAAACAGATAACTCGAAGGTTATAGTCAATCTTGGCAGGCAGCAGGCTGAGCTGAGCACGGAGGGCCGCGCTAGAAGTAAGTCAGAGTTCACGGATACGGGGGCTGCCTGGGCAGAGATTTCTCGGAGTCAGAAGCCAGAAAAGAGGCTCGGTGGCAGAGATTCAGGGCCTACTTCAGCCAGGGCTGAAAAACGTAGGAGTACACTACAAAAAGACGTTGGCATAGCATACTTAGGAACGGACCATCCAACCCATTCATGGTGGGTCTGAAAGAGGACAAGTTAACGTTGGACGCAAATGTATTTGCGTCTTCATAGCTGGTACAGGAGGGAAGTTACATGCACTTTAACTCGTACATGGAGTCGATGGGGTACGCGCTAGGGAACATAACTTGACCATAAAATTTATATTACCTCATTCCCTCCTTGTTCCCTACGGACCCTTCATGATATATCGATCCTCATGAATCGATCGGTCTGTTCTTGTAACATTATATGTTCATCTTTCTTTCTTTGACTGTTTGAGAGACAACTGGAATGCTCAATGCAGGATGTGGCACACAGTCCACAAATCGCTGGCCCACACTGTAGGCACAGGCAGCAGCTAAATACTATAACAAGGCCAATGCCTAGGAATGATAAGATCTTCCATCCCCAAGCTGTTAACGTAGTCCAGAACCAACCGGACCAAGTCCAGGTGCCTGGATTCTGATGTATCTGATTTGCAATTTTATGCAGACGAGTAATAGCTTGATAAACAGATGGTGCATTTTGTGGAATGAAAACACAGCAACTTGACCCGATGACCTTACAGGCTCCACCTCTATCTGCCAAGATGACGTCAATCACAAGACGATTTTGAAGGACAACAACCCGCATAGCAGATTGCTCCTCTGTTAAGTTACCTAAGGCGGAGGCAGTTTCATGTACTACTGCTTCAAGTGTTCTAGTTAATCTGCGTATCAATTTACTGTTTTGGACAGGTCCTAGGAAGAAAAAGAATCCTTCATTGAAATCAGTGTACTGTTCCCATGCCGTTTCTGTGTAGTCGACAAGGGGAATATCTCTTTTGGGTCTATTCGGTGCTAGATTCGTATTTCTATGGTAATCAGGGGGAGCTAGAAAAACAGGTGGCAGAAGGAATGCAATATAACAGGTACCATCCCAATCTGGAGGCAAACGTATGTATGCGGTATGACCACAAACAAAATAGGAGTGACTGGTAGCTTTAAAGGACGATTTACCATGATCACTGAATTCGACCACAGTAGTGCATTTACTATGACCTACGTGTACTGAACCTTTCTTGCTAACACATAATTCACCTGTGACTGGTAATACTAACATATGGGGTAGAACTGGAGCAGCTTCGGATTCAACAGTAAGGATCATAAGGCTAATTGTGTAATTACCTAATCCATATACTTCATTTTCTAGATCAGTTCCTATCCGAGTGGGAAGTCCCTCTTTATCAGGGTAACAGACGTTGAGCAGGACTAAGTTCAAGTTTCCCCAAACCCAGCCCCCATCGAAAACAGCAGTATCAGGATCTAAGGAATTAATTATTTTGAACCATGCTCCACAGGAGCCATTGTGAGTGAACGGGTACGGAAAGAGGGGCAGAGCTCCCTTGTAATTCTGGTAGGGAGGGAGTCGGCCACATATCCAACAGTCTGTAGCATTATTTGTCTGATGGGAGTGATGTAACATACTAATGAATGTATTGTTGCGCAGCGCAAGTCTGTAAGAGAGTTCATGTGCAGGAAGTTCACTAAAAGTGTGTTCAGCAGAGACATTGTAAGCAGATTGTTCATGCCTGAAAATAGGCCAATATATAGGTAGCAGAATGCTGGCAATAATAATTAGAATACTTAGAAAAAACATTATTAACAACGTCACTATACAGTGACTACGCAGTGATTTGCAGTATGTACGTTTCTTTGCTTCTCTCTCTCTCTCTCTATCTCGATCTAGGGGATACATGTCAGAAACTATTTAACCGATTCACCTAGGGGAGGACTTAAACAATTAAACTGTCTGACTTGCTAGATCGGAGTTTCATTCGATATAGTTCTTGGGGAGTCTTTTCTCGTTCGCTAACGGTAAAGTCTTTCGTTTCAACACAGTCTTTGGTGGGGGTGGACGAGTCAGAGTCCTGTTTCAGTCCGTTTTTTAGTTCATTGCAAAGTTTGATGTGACTCGTATGGACCCACCCCTTTCTCCCCTCGATCTTCACGGCGGTCCTGGTTGTAAGGAGGACGGTCTTCGGAGACTTCCAACGGGGCTCCAGCGGACTTTTCCGGTCGAAATTCCGGACGAGTACCAGGTCCCCAGGACGGACCTCATGCGCCTTTACATCGGTGTTGTCAGGGAAGGCGGCGGCAACCTGTGAACGACATGATTGGAGTGCAGACATCAAGGAGGCAAGGTAATCTGTCAACATATTACAATCAACATCTGTTATTTTCTTTGGAATGGGCGTCCCCCACATATTCGGTGGTCTGCCAAAGACCACTTCGTACGGGGATAGCCCTGATCTTGAGTGGGCGACCATTCTCATGTAGAATAGTGCCACGGGCAGGGCGACTATCCAGTCGACCCCTTTTTCCTGACAGATCTTGGCAAGGCGGATTTTTAGTGTCTGATTATGCCTTTCTACAAGGCCTGCTGCTTCGGGATGTCGGACACAGTGGAACCTCCACTGATATCCTAACAAAAGGGAGACCTGTTTCATCAACTCGGACGAGAACGGCTGTCCGTTATCTGAATACACGACGCGGGGCAAACCGTACCGTGGGAAGAATTCACGAACCAACTGTCTGGCAGTGGTCGGAGCAGTGTAGTCTGGGACTGGGTATGCTTCGGTCCAGCGGGACAGAGCACAAACAATTACAAGGACATATTTAAAACCTCGACAACTGTTCATCTGGATATAATCCATCTGGAGGACTTCAAAAGGGTGATCGGGAGGATGAAATCCTCCTTGCTCTACAGGGACGCTTTTACCTGGATTGAACTGACAACAGATCATGCAAGTACGCACTTTCTGTTTTGCTGCTGCTCGTAAGTGTTTATTGTACCAGAAATTCTGTAAACTGTCTAACATCGCCTTCTCTCCTAGATGTGCCGGGCTATGTGCTGTATTTATCATGACTTGAACCATCGAGTCAGGGAGAAACCATATAGATTTTCCCTTCGTCACCCAACCTTGATCTGTCTGAATCCCTCCTAGTTCAGTCCATTTCTTTATTTCATCTGGAGTAGCATGTGTCTGAATGTCAATTACGTCTAGGGCGGGATCTCTAATTGTCATACACTTTGTCGGAACTATTGTCTTTGTCACATCAGTAATCTGGGTGTGAGTTAGTGCTGTATGTTTTGCTGTCTGGTCTGCCAGGTCGTTACCCTGGGAAACAGAATCTGTAATTTTAGTATGTGCCTTACACTTCATGACTGATATGCCCGAGGGCAAATGTATTGCTTCTAACAGTGCTTGAATGAGGGGACCATGTTGAATCTTGGCCCCATGAGAGGTCAGGAAACCTCGTTCTTGCCAGAGGACTCCGAAGTCGTGTACAACTCCGAAGGCATAACGGGAATCAGTGTATATGTTAACATTTCTGTTCTTGGCTAGAATACAAGCTCGGGTCAGAGCGATGAGCTCTGCTGCTTGAGCAGACAGTGTGTCAATACGATGTGTTTCTTTAACTTCAGTTTCAGTGGTCACGGCATACGCGGCCACTAATTCTCCTGTACTTGTTCTCATGCATGAACCGTCCACATAAAGTGTCAGGTCCGGGTTTGTCAACGGAACATCTGTTAAATCTCGTCTAGGCTTTGTTACTGCATTAATGGTTTCTATACAATCATGTGAGGCTGGATCTGTCATACTTGTGGGTAACAGTGTTGCTGGGTTCAGGATGCTGCAGCGTCTGATTTCTATGTGTGGCTGGAATAGTGTTAATTCATAACCTGTCAGTCGTGCTATAGTTAAGTGTTGAGTCTGGGTTCTGTTTAACAAAACCTCTACAGAATGTGGTACTTGAACTGTTAACTGATGACCTAAAACAATTGAATCGCTTTGTCTTATTGCTAACGCTGTTGCTGCTACTGACTTTAAGCACGCAGGGAGTGCTTGGGCTACTGAATCCAATGTACTAGAAAAATAAGCACAAGGCTTATGTGAACCTGCTTGATCTTGGGTGAGGACAGACAACGCTGTACCATCACGTTCTGTAACAAAAAGTGTAAACGGTTTGCTGTAACATGGTGTCGCTAAAACTGGTGCTTGACATAAGGCTTTCTTTAAGTCTTCAAAAGCTTGTGTGTGTTCCTGAGTCCAAGGGAGGGCAGTCGAAATCGCTGCCTCCTGTGTCGTTAACTGGATGAGTGGCTTGGCTAGAAATGCATACTGGGGAATCCATTGTCTGCAGTACGAGGTGAGGCCTATGAAGGCCCGCACTTCCTTTTGTGTCTGTGGTTGTGGCATATTTGCAATTAACTGAATGCGATCAGGAGTGAGCTGTCTCCCCACTTTGGACAGCAAGTGACCCAAGTACACAACTTGCTGAACACAGAACTGTAGCTTCGAAGGAGACACCTTGTGTCCCTTGTCGGCCAGAAAGTGTAGAACTGTCAGTGATGCTTTTTCACATTCGGGCTCACTTCGTGCGGTGATCAGCAGATCATCGACGTATTGCAGTAAAGCGGTGTTAGCTGGCATTTGAATACAATCTAGTTGTCTTTTCAGTGCTTGACTATAGATGCTGGGGCTTTCTGTGAATCCTTGAGGTGCGCGCGAAAATTTGAAACTGCGTCCATTTAAACAGAATCCGAAGAGATATTGGCTCTCTGGATCAATAGGCACGCTGAAGAAGGCGTTCTTGAGATCAATTACAGTAAAGAACGTTGCTTCTGAATCAATGGCAGTCAATAAGGATGAGATATCGGGGACCACAGGATACTGTGGGATAATGCATTTATTCAATTCTCGAAGATCAATCACCAGCCGATATACTGGCGGTGCATTGGGATCTGTACGTTTAAGAATCGGAATGATGGGTGAGTTACAGATATTGGAGTCGGTTTCGACGACCACTCCTTGGGCAATGAGCTCTTCAATGATTTTCAGTAAAGCCACTACAGCATCGGGTGGTAACTTGTATTGTCTGATTCTGGGTAATACAACACCTGCCTTGAGTGTAACGCGGTATGGTGTAATGTGCATACATCCTACATCAGTTGGGCCTTTTGCCCACAAGTAATCTGGTACATTTTTCAATCTGACGTCAAACTCACGCAGGACATAGTGACCCTTGAAATCCCGCAGAAAGAGTCTAACTCCCTCCGGGGAACAGCAGATTATAGCTCCTAGAGCCTTCAATGTTTTAATTCCTAACAGATTTTCTGGACATGATTTCGTGAGTAACAGGTCTGTAACGCGTGATAATGGACCCACAGCCAGGGGAACTGGTTCTGAGACTTCATTTACAATAGGCTGTCCCGAAAAACCCAGGGAAACATTCTGTGAGCCTGAGAGGGGTGCCCCTGGAACTTCATCATGACTTATTGTAGTGCGACTTGCCCCTGTGTCAATTAAAAACTTTCTGTCTTTTCCCAATACTTGACTGTGTACATAAGGACCTTCTTGATCTACAGGAATCTCAATAAGAGGCAAGCCACCTTCCCTCTCTAGGCTGTTTCATGTATATCGGGAATATTCGGGGTAAGCAGACTGGGCATACTGGTACATCTGCTGTGAAACCTGCTGAGTTGCAGCAATGGGCTGTGGCTGTGGTACTGCTACGGTCTGTGCTGTAGTCGAGGAAGCATGCATAGGCTGTGTATTCTGTGTAGACTGATGCTGGTTATGGTCTTGTCTAGGCGGATGCGGCCTTTCTTTAGTTTTACCTGTCGCTATGTTATGTTTCAGAACTGGGCATTCGTGTACGTAGTGACCTGGCTGCTTGCAATAATTGCATGTCCCTTTAACAGGAGCTGCAGTGTGACTTGTCTGGGTCGTACCCTTTCTGTGTCCGTCGGATGGGACTGTCTGAGCTACTAACATTTTCATCTTTGTGTCTTTCATACGTTTCTGTTCCTGATCTTGTTCTTCTCTAATTCTGTTCTGGTGATATTGTAACATTTGTAACATCTGAGATGGCGTATTTGCTTGCCATGTACTCTCAACCTTGTACACTCGATTTTTAACTAACGGTAGGGAATTCTCTACTAACTTTGATACAAAAAGATGTGGGTACGACTCGCTACTTGGCTGGAGGCCACTATTAATAATAAAACATTTCTCGAATCTTGAATAGAAGTCACTAGTATCTTCGTCATGTTTCTGTTTACAGGACGAGATTGCATCCCAATCCTCCTTTCTAGTTGTCAATAATCTGGGCAGGACCTGTACTATCAAACCTGGTAATGCTTTAGTTTTGTCCCCAAGGCCTAACCCTGGGACCCGTTTCTTTTCTTCTTCCTCTATTTCTGCCCAGGCAATCTTTGTGTCTCCCACCTCCCATTCTTTTTCCTTTAATTTCTCGAATATACCCGTGGGCAATAATACTTTCAACATTTTCATTATATCATCATATGTGTAGTCCCCCATTAATAACATGTCTTTAAGCTCTCTATGGAAACCTGCAGGGTCTTTATCATGGCATGGTACTAGTTTCTTCATTTCTAACAGTTCTAGTTTAGTCAGAGGCGTGTGTACATACACGCGTTTCAAAGTTTTATCCTCACCCATAACAGGGTGCACTTCTCGTAAGGGGTTCTGACTTTCAATACCACCCCCGCACTGCATATGGTACATTTTCCTCTCTGGAGGTGGGGCGGGAACATATTCAGAGCTTACAAAGGTATCATATCTGTGTCGTTGTTCTAGAATTATTTGAATTAATTTAGTGCTTAGACCTCTCCATCTATCCATCAGTAGTGCTTCTAGTGTCTCGTGTAAGGGACCTGGATCGGAATAATGTTTTCTGTATTTAATGAGAAGGTGCTGAATCATGTATACACCTGCTAATTTCTGTTCGTCGGGGGAGAGGTTCAGAAATGTCTGCGCCACTGTGTCATCATTATATATGTCTGCATTTTCGGCCCATGATACAGCTGATCGGGCAAGTTCTTGTTCATCCATAGAATTGAGTACATGGTACCCAACTCGATCTCGAAGCCTTTTATCAGTTTCCTGGAACTGATGCTCAGCAGAATTCGGATTTGTTAAGGCAGAGAAGAAAACTCTCTTGCTCTCCGGACGGATACCCTTCCTAAGGTAAGTTCCCTTACCTACATATGCTATTGTTCCTATATTTCTTTCGGATTCTTCCGGTACTTCTTCCTCCTCGGAGGAAGCCTTTTCTTTCTCTTTCTGGTGTACTGCTATTACTGCTTTCTTAATCTTCTTGTACATAGACTCTATGCAATTTTGTCTGTCATGTTTCCCATCAGCTATATTTTGACCCCACTTGTTCAATGCGTCTAATTCACTCTGATCTGTTCCGGGCCTGTCTCGTTCTCTTATTAGACAATTTATGAAAAATCGTAGTATCAGTGCTTGCATGCCAACTTTCTGTTTCTCCATGGCATCCTTAATACTGTCAGAGTCCTTTCCTGTCTGAACGAACTCATATATTCTGTCTAGACGATCCTTCATTCCTGCATAGCATAACAAACTATCAGTAGCAGATCTTAACCGTAATGATGCCAATATCATTAAATCGTCTTTTCCGGGTACTGGATCATATCTGCAAACTGACATGTTTTCTTTTAATGCGTCAAGGCGGGATGAATTAGAGGAGTGGGGAGACCTGTACGTGAGAGGACTCTGCATACCTCTGAGATTGAATCTGTGAGTCGGTGGCGGGGTCTGAGGACCCGCGGTCGCACCTCCTGAAGCGGAAGCTTGTGCATTACCTCCCTGTGGAGTCTGTATCTGAACTTGAATTTGTCGTTTAGGTGGATCAGGCAAACGTGGTTTCGGTAGGTCAGTTTTGAGTACGGGAAGTGGCGGGGCTGGCGGAACAGGAGAAGTCTGTTGCGGTGCCGGCGGAACGTGACCTGGGGGTGGAGTGCCACCCCCGTCCCTGTCTATAGGCAGGGCACGAACAGGCAGATTGGTGTAAGCTGGTGCTACATCGTCTAAGTATGAATTTAGGAATATGTCTTTAGTAGTCTTATGCATTACTTTAGTTGGAACTAATGGTGACGGCAAATTTTTCGGTATTTCTGAAATGGCGTCAGGGGTACCTTCGGCCAAAAGATACATGTTGTTCACTTGGCTATTTCGGATGCGATCTATTTGTTCTGATTTTACTCGAATTCCTTCAGTAACTAATTCGTTTTCTTGAGCCTTTTCTGATTCTTTAAGTCTGTCTTCTCTACGGAGTGTTCTTTCAGCACGTTTATGTGATTCCTTACGCCAAAATTCTATGGCGTCTTTCTGAGATTGTCTGGCTTTCTTTTTCCGTAATACTTCTTCTACCTTTATGATGCACTCGGCATCCCATGTTCCGTTAACTGGCCATCGGTATCTTTCCTCTAGGTGCTTGGTATAATCGGTCCATAACTCTAGATACAGGATGGCGTCTATGCCATGTTTATTATACATAAAATTACCTGGAGTGTCCCTAGGGGGAATTGGAATTTCTTCCTCTAATATCCCTTTCCTAGTTCCTATCTGCTTTAACTTGTTGAAAAACGGCATTGTGCCTACTTGATACTGAAATGCTTGATCCTTGATACTTAATTTCGACTGAAACTATTTAGACAAGAAAACACAATAATGCACAAAAACAATCACATTCATACCACGACATTAATTACAAAAACATTTAAAACATAGATGACTACCCCTCTATACTAGATGTACTGCTCAACAGTACAGATACACTGTTGTAACAGTGCAGAATTTCAGAAATTCGGAATACTAGATATACTGCCAAACAGTACAGATACACTGCCTAAAAACAGTGCAGACCGGACTTGCGTACCCAAACCCGTCTAGATACGACCCAGCAATGGTACTCACCGGGAAGCACGGAAAACAGAAGGCCTCGGAAAACTCGACTGGACTCGACTCGGAACTTCGGAAAACTTCGGAAAAACTTCGGAAAACTTCGGAAAACTTCGGAAAACTGGTGGGCCTCTTCACACCTCGGACCTTGCTTCTTTCGGCTGGGCTCTGGTCGGGATCCTCCGCACTCCTCACCGCCTCGTCTGGGCACTGATTGCAGTCTTCGTCACCTCCGTGGGTCAGAGGGAGATGCAGGAAATCCTGCCAGTACACGTGTGTTCCATCTAACTGATGGCAGGGGACACAGTATGCAACGCACCAACCGGCGCGTGAGGTGGGGGAGGGGTCCCTATTCGGGCGCCAAAATGACGTAAATAATTAATTTACTCTCTTAATTTCTATGCAGGTAAGTACTTAATCAATAATAACTCAATCAGAATGAAGGAAAACAGAGTCCGTGGTGTAAGAGTTTCTAAGGGTTTTATTCCTCATAAAGGAATCAGGATATCATGTTCTGACCACCACACAGGGTGTCAGAAGGGATAGAGCGCTACATTTTATTAACAGTACATAGCTTATATACTTATTTCATTCCATAAGTAACAGTGTAAGAGGCGTAACAGCTGAGAGAAGACAAGATAACAATATTACACGTGGTATATGTGCGTAATCAAGAGGCGTGAACTAGAGGTGTGTTCTGGAAACGTCACTGATAGGTGTCACAAAGGGGTGGCACTAACAGAAAATGTGGCAATGTCAGCAGAAATCGGAAGCTTGGATGCGCGCGCAGCTGCATGACGTGTAACTGGAGGGGTGCAGGGGATTTGACATTTACACTGACGGAAAGAGACAGAAGTCTGGCATGTCAGATCAACTTGTGCTTCTATCATATCTGATATCTGATGTTTGGGAACTAAGCTATCTGGGCAGAAAGGTCTCTAGAGCAGAAGCTATTCTATACTTGCTGTGAGTGCGTGTATAAGCGCCTGGGTGTCTGTATGAGAAGCGTGGGGCAAGGGGCCTTCCATGAAAGCATGGCAACGGAGCTATGAATTACTTGCACAGAGACAGGTCGGCCCTTTAGCCCTGTAGCTGAGGAAGGATGTTTACTGAAGCTAGCAGGCTGGAATGTATTTTTGGGGAGGGAAACAGATAACTCGAAGGTTATAGTCAATCTTGGCAGGCAGCAGGCTGAGCTGAGCACGGAGGGCCGCGCTAGAAGTAAGTCAGAGTTCACGGATACGGGGGCTGCCTGGGCAGAGATTTCTCGGAGTCAGAAGCCAGAAAAGAGGCTCGGTGGCAGAGATTCAGGGCCTACTTCAGCCAGGGCTGAAAAACGTAGGAGTACACTACAAAAAGACGTTGGCATAGCATACTTAGGAACGGACCATCCAACCCATTCATGGTGGGTCTGAAAGAGGACAAGTTAACGTTGGACGCAAATGTATTTGCGTCTTCATAGCTGGTACAGGAGGGAAGTTACATGCACTTTAACTCGTACATGGAGTCGATGGGGTACGCGCTAGGGAACATAACTTGACCATAAAATTTATATTACCTCAGTATGACTCCTGCCGTTTCGTGTCCAGCAATGGTGCAACACTCTATTTCGGTCCCGGATCCGGCCATTAGGCCCGACATTGCCTTTGAAATAAATACAGTTGTGAATCCTTGATTGACTTCAACTGCCGGTAATCCTCTTAATGATACTGAATATACTTAACCCATTTACTTGTCTATGCCTGATTTGGAGACCCGTGTGGCTAATCAATGACATTTTTCATTTGACACTGGCTCTACAACATCAAAGTCCCCTACAAAAGTTTCGATTTTTGCTACCTGATTTAAAAAACATTTTTTGATTCCCCCTTGGACTTACATTTGACTGGTGCTTTTTTCAATTTTTTTATTCATGTCCATCGGATTTGTGGTGTATTTTTTTCGTTTTATGAATGGATACTACGTTCAAGAGAGAACTTCAGTTAGATTAATTGATGGAACTTTGGCCCCCCCACTCCTCTTTGCACATTATGAAGAGGGACCAGACTTTTGTGAAGATAACTGATTGGCCCGTTTTAGATGGGATTGTATGGGATGCTGTAAAGTTCCAGATTCATGGGCCCACAGAGGTTATTAATGTTCCCAATGTACTCCGTGTTTCTATGGGGGATGTGGTTAAACAAAATATTGGCTCTGATGGTTGGGATGTTGAAGCAGTAGAGGCTCTATTTTCTGATTTGAAATATTATGCTGCTTTTGATGCTGAAGATTTGTATCTAGATTCTGCTAACTATGGTGATTTATTCTGGTACCAGCATTTTGGCAATCACTTTCTGCATAAGACAAATACATTTAGAAATGTGGTTAACTATACGCAGTGGGAACATTGTCCCGCACCTGTTAAAGGCAGCTGTAAAACTCTTTTGAAAAAGTTTTCTTATTTTACTGATTTTGATCAATCAAACCCTTTTAAGTTGTTTGAGAAGTCCTCTTCCAAGGTTAGACTTACCTACACAAAATTATTGTATTCATAGTCCTTTATTGACCAGTTGGCTGTTGAGGGCTATGAGCTGTGGAAAGATACCGTTGATCTTAAATCTGATTGGGGTTCTAAAAATAGGCAAGTGCAAGGCACGAAGGCTTTGCATCATGCATGTCTCATCCCGAACCATATGTTGTTTCTGAATGCTACTATTTCACAAACCACCTGTTTTGGATTGGCTCCCACAAAAAAATTAAATGCTCCTTCATTTCCTGATTTGGGTGAATACCCCATTGGAATAATTACACCAGTACTTCCATTAGTGATTTACAAACCAGTTGAAAAATTCCTCTTTTTAATCTTTCCAGCATTAATCCCAAAGGCTGGTTGCTATGGCAAAAAAGTGCAGATTCCTGCCAGCACCGTTTTCTGGATGTGACCCCTTGCTACACAGAGGTTAGAGTTAATCCCTGTTTTCAGAGTCAACATTCTGTCACCACTTACTCTGTAGGCAAATTGTGTTAGAGTTGGTTCAAACACTCTACCTTGGCGTCAGTTAAATCGCATTTGTCTAAACTGACTGACGCCGTTGATTTGAATGATTTTGTGAAAGGTCCTGCAGCAGGCAGATCGAAAAGATTGATATACGCGGCTTACAACGAAGTTTGGTAGCTGTCCCAAATTGATGCTGCTTCTAGGCTCAGAGCTATTGATCAGGCCAATTTAGAACAAGCATTTACAATGCAATGGTCTCGGCATTATTAAAGGTAGAGCTATTGGCATTGCTCATGACATTTTCTTTCTTTTTTGTTTTTAAAAACATAAATAAATGGTATTGTCATTTACAATGGCAATAGGTGAGCATTAGAGAGTAGTAAAGAGTATTCGCGGACACAGACACACACAGCGAGCCATACACACGCACAGCAAGCCCCCCCACACACACACAGCGAGCCCCACACATGCACACACACAGCGAGCCCCCCACACACACACAGCGAGCCCCACACACACACAGCGAGCCCCACACCCACACACAGTGAGCCCCACACACACACACAGGGAGCCCCACACACACACACAGTGAGCCCCACACACACACACAGCGAGCCCCACACACACACACAGCGAGCCCCACACACACACACAGCGAGCCCCACACACACAGCGAGCCCCACACACACACACACAGCGAGCCCCACACACACACACAGCGAGCCCCACACACACATGTACTAGCATACTATTGAAAGCTACAGTATTCATGGGGCTTCTTTTCTTCCTCTTTGGTTTTCCCACATTTCTTCTCTCTTGGCCCGTCTATTCCATCTCTCCTGTCCTCCCTCAATGTGTTCAACAAATAAGCAATGCAATTTCACAATGTCTCTGCCCTTGCACCCTCAAAATCACCCATCCTATCGTCCCACAAGCATAGCACTTCACAAGTTCACACTATGTTACACCCTTGCAAAGAACTAATACTTGAACATTCTTCCAACCTTTACAGCTCATAATCTAAACGCATCTTTAACACGTCAATAGAGTTACCACTCTGGTGCACCAGACTGAACACGAACCGCTTTAACTACACCATAGCACTCCTGCATTCCACTGAAGCAGCACATCTAAGCTGGCCCAAAGAATCGAAGCTCTGAACTGTCTTCCACTTCACACCAATGCCATGGATGCGCAAGCTGTCCTCACAGATACCAGCA
Source organism: Lissotriton vulgaris (assembly GCF_964263255.1). NCBI lineage: Eukaryota > Metazoa > Chordata > Amphibia > Caudata > Salamandridae > Lissotriton > Lissotriton vulgaris. Next base: position 462,832,323 of record NC_141689.1, on the reverse strand, counting down.
ACCTTCTGTTCGAAGTGTTACCTCCTCAGACCTGTACTAGAACCACAGGGCCCTCCTAGCTGTTCACCACGACAATGAAGTGCTTATTTGAATGGAAACCATAAAGCCCATTCCCACGTTCTATTTTGTCCTTCTCACACTCCTCAGGGTGCATAACCAACAAGTACTTGCTAACATTGTAGCATTGTGTGTCTGTCTACCTGACCATCCTCCATTCAAGAGATGAAGAGACGGTCCATCAACAGGAAAATGTGTCTCTGTGTGAAAAGGTGAGCCTCGGATCTAGCTGGTCCACTCTGCATTGGATGAGACATGCATTTCTCCAGAAGAAACACTATGCACATCAATATCTGCATTTCACAGTCCAAGCCTTGAAAGGAAAACATACAAAATCATCATTTAAGTATTAAGTTGGGTACCAAGGCTCGTCTGACTGTTCATGAAAAGTATTTTACACTGTTGCAAAACTAGGTTTTCCTATCATACTGCTGGGCATGAGGCCTGTACCTTTGTGCTCATTGCAGTTCCGATCTAGGTATCCTGGGGCGAAACGGGCAGTTTTATGTGCACTGATTTCTAGCTACTGCCCTAGTCAAACAAAGAACATACAAGGGATTAACAAAGAGTCAGACAGGAAGAACAATGTGTGGGTCTTGGAGCACTGAAAAGACAGTCCATGTCCCACAATGCAAATGTGCCTGCCAAGCCATCTGCCCTTAAAGATTCATTTCTGCCTCTATCCCCCCACAAGTCTGCAGGGTCAGATTGTATTTCACCTTTTCACTGCCTCTTCTGCCGAAGTCCTAAAGATATCTCTAAAAAATCCAAATGAGAGGTCCATCTGTGAACTTAAAAGATGGAGGGAGGTCAGTTTCTTGGCTCCCTGTAGCCCATCTAATTCCTCTCGAACAGAGCAAAAATACTTCAAAACTCTTATTTAGATTACTCAAAATGTCGCTGCTTCCCCTGCTATCTGACTTTATTTGCCCTCTTCTAAATCTTCTAACTTCTGCTGCCTTTCATGGCAGACATCATTCTGGGCTACCCTAAATGCACTATTTTTGCATCCTTAAAGACGTTACCATTTTGATAAAGACTAATCCACTATGAAGACTCTTTCCCAAGCTTGCCTTCGCGTTCCTTCACCCTCTCCCAGAACCTGTTGCATCTGCCCCTCTCCCCTCTGAACGGCAAGGGAAAATGGAGTGGCATGAGGCACTATAGAAATAACCATTATTAAATACTGCCCCGTGGCACTACATCAGTGTTACAAGCAGACACAGAACAGCGTGATCAACTGAGCTCTCCCCAAGTGTCAAAACAATACAAAAACTGACCGATCGGCGGAACCACCCTTCAACCCCATCACCTTTCATTCCCAACGAGCTACCACGAAGCACAACTAGCAATTAGAAAAACTGAGAAATGCATGGCGCCGATCATACCATGTTTATTTATTTTTACAATTTCCTGCATGCGTTGCCTTTGATCAGGCGTGACATTTTATGACATAGGGGCACTCCCATGAATCAGGAAGTGTATCCTTGGTGGGATGCACAAGTTACCGGTGGCATTTACATATCTATCCTCCTTAGCACTTGTTTACGAGCCATGGATTGCTGTGTTTTTTGTTCGGAACGAGCAGGATTGGAAGAGGGCGTTTACCACTTAAGGAACGGCGCTAAGGTCCATAAGCCTCCGGTAACATTTACCTGCTACCACCTCTAGGGCTTGGGGGAGGGGAAGTAATTGCGGAGGAGGGCGTCTTTTTTTAATTAAAGGATTTACATCACCCCCGTCCGACCTCACTCGTGCAGGCTAGTGAGTGGAGGATGAGGGAGACCCCCAATGGTGGCTAGCTCGGACCTGAATATTCTTTACATATCTATGGACACCCAACCTGTCTCTTGGGCTGGAGGGGGGAGGGGGAGGGGAGAGGGTCTGGATATAAGATTGGACCTCCTACGTGGGACTGGGGAGCTCTATGGGCTCTTACCTGCCGCATACTCCCCAGGCCCCTCTCGCTGCGGCGGCCTGTACGGCTTTTAATACCCATCGGACGAACCATCAGAGCAGGGGAGCAGGCCCTTTGTGAGAACTGTCGGGTGGATATCTCTGCTCTCCCCTTGCGTCTCCTACCTCGGCGCCCTCATTCTGCACCGGCAAGGCTGTGCAAAGGGCCAAACCTTTCTCCCAGAAACCCTCTGAATCAGCCCGGGAGTAGTTATACCATACCGGGCTGATTCCATATTGTTTGATTCGGCTCTTTTCGATAACGTCTGGCCAACCAGATCAATGTGGCTAGTTAGAAGAACTGTGAGTCTGTGTTGCGGACAGATAGATGGACACATGTTCTGGGCTCTTTACGTTCTCTGTGTAAAGCACGACACGGACGCTAAGATTCGCAGGAGAAGCAGAACTCTATGGCAGAAAGTATTTTGTGCAGACGTAGTTAGGAAGTGCAAGAATAACAAGCATGAAGCACGGCGGACAGGGGGGGGGGCGGCGGGAACGGCGCACGGACAGCGGGAGGGGGGGGCGGGAACGGCGCGTGTGCAGGGGCTGCCGATTCGATTCTCTCTCGAAAATGGGCACATAGAGACTGCCAGGTGGAGGAGGCTGCGACTTCTTGGGGCGGCTGTTGTTGAGAAATGGCCTAAAGAAAAGCGCCGCCATTTTCAGATTCGGGGGCGTGTTTTTTGCGCCCTGAGTGACAGACAACGTCACAGGGCTAAAGAATGCAAAAAATCACGCCCCCGAATCCGAAAAAGACGGAGCCTATTCGGAGGGGCAGCTCTCTCCTCCAATGGCTGGCCTCCATTTAGGAAGCCAGCCAATGGAGGAGAGACGGGCGAGGGAGGATGGTTCCAAATCCCTACTAAGAAACATACGGATCTCCTCCCGGAAGCTGGCAAGCCAGCATTTCCGGTCCTCGACCGAAAAAGTGCTTGCTGTTGTAGATAATAGCATTAACACCCTTTCTTCTCGTATTTACACATTAGATAATATTGTTTCATCTGCTGTTGATAGTGTACAGGAAGATGTTGCAGTTCTGTACCATGCACAAAATCAATTGCACTCTATAATGCAGTTTGCTAGGACTCTTTGAAAGTTTAAATCTGGGAAGGTGCCTTGGGATTACATGAACACGACATCTTTATTTTTACCTTTTAATTTGACTTTTAGACAACAATTTATGTCAATGAAAGATGCCACATTTTCGCTGCTGCATATTGAAAAACTGGAACCGTTACCGTTTTTAGTGGCTGAGTCGAATTCTGCAGTTTGGCTCATCCATGGGTTAATAACTTTACCTTTCCCCCTGTTTAAATTTGAGTCAGGCATGAAACACTATGCCATAGGCAGATTTGAACCTTTAGGTAGTGCTTTTCTACATGACGTGTGGAAGCTCCCATTTACATATAGGTGCTTGAGAGAAGCAAAAGAAGTTTATTTAAAAGGTAAAGACTGCACATCCACACCAGATCACTCTTTAGTCTGTAGAAATCTGCAATTGCACGGTTCTTGTAATATTACACCACCGAATCGTGCATGTGTTTTGAAAGGCACCCCCACTCCGGCTATTACACCAACTTTCATTTTGCTTAAAAACTGTAGTTATTTGTTATTAAATAATGAAGACTGCTGTGGTATGTTTGCTGGTATTCCGTATATTGTTACAGTTTCCCAACGTGTACTTTGCTGTAGGAATGTCCTGTTTCCTCCTCCACATGGGAGGATCGATGTTTCCATCTGGCCTTCTATTCCGATCATATAAGCAAAGCAGATTTCAACAAGATGAGTAGAATAAGAGCTCTTTTGTCCCAGAAAGAAGTCGCCCTGAAACATTCAACGTGAAACATTTGTCCTTCACGTTGCAAACACTCATACTGAGGTACATGCCTTATTAAATACTGATCTGCCCCTGCATTTTGGTGCTTTGATTCACACAATCTTTAATGCCTCATCAACAACGGGCCTGGCACACTTTTTTAAAGTAGTAAGTTCTGGCCTTGTGACCTCATTCCAAGCTGTATTTGGTGTGATCACAGCATTTTTTCATTAGATTTTTTCGAGTGTCTTCGGCGGTTTACCGTTAATTCTCGCTTTGGGAGAGGGTGTGCTGCTGTTAATTTGTTTACTTCAGAATGGATGCTCAATCTGTGCCCCACTGCAATCTGTCCTGGCTGCTCCAGCTTTGTAACCGGATGCTTGAATACTATGGATCGCTATCTCTGGGGAGTGTGGCGTATGGTTTACCTTTCTGGTTCTCATATTTTACTTACGTGTAGCCTGTTTTCCATTGCCTGGATTGTGGATTTGAATGGGCCCTGGATTTGTGTCTCTCCAACACGGTGTCTCCTGACCCAGATTTTAATCTACTGATGTGTCCCTTAGTTGCTCATGAAATAGATTGTTCTGGTTTCGGGATTATGGCCTGCGCTGAGGCTCATGGGGTTCTAGGCAATTGGAACATATGGACTGCGGCCAATGGCTTCCTGGCACACAGTTATCTCGAAGAAAGCCCGAGTTGTCCTCTGATGGTGCTAGAGGCCCCGGGTATTGAAGAATATATATGCACATTTACATTACTTAATTGGATGGCTGAAATGTTCATGGCTGATGACAACGACTTCCTGTTGGAGGAGGCAGTTCCAACATACAGTGCCTACATGCTGTTGGCTGTTGGATTGAAGTGTGATTTTTTTCTGCTTCATAGACACGTAACGAACTTGTGAATATTTTTTTTCTCACTAATGCCTTAATGTTTTTCTGATTTTTTTAGCTCTTATTCACACCATGCCCCCCCCTGGTATGTTTTCACTGACTTGGATACTTGTTAATTCAGATTTCTACTCCCAATTATCAAGTTTGGCAAAATTCCTGAACTTGGTTCTTTCTTATTCGAACTTGAACTCTATGCATCTTGCCCCCTTTATTGTGCGTTCTCCAATCAAGGGAGGGTGTAGTACGGCCTAAGGCCTGATTTGCATGCATGTTATGTTAGCATGGCTTATTAGAAGTTTAACTGCCATTTTACCTTTTGCCGCTTTTGCACATGATACTGCATAGCTGTTTTTGTAAGTTAGCCTTCGTGAAGGTCTACATATGAGAAAGGGCTTTGTTTTCGACAACTCTAGACTTACATCGTGGCTCTAGCCTGTACAGTGAGTGCTGGAGCCCTCAAGGTTGTCGAAACATATTAGCTGTTTTTCGACATGATTGAGTAATGCTTTCTAGACACAAAAAATTGGCAGCTGTGAGCCAACTAAGATTCTGGTACCCTTATTATTGCACACTTGCCATGATTTCACACACTTGGAAGATTTTCAATTTCCAGGGATGCAGAGAGCTTTAGCTGATCCGGAAGTGATTTACTCTTACTGAGCGGAAAGGTAATGGGATCCCCCCATCAAGCCTAGGAGACCTTCCTTTGTTTATAATGCATAGGGGCATATTATCAAGGGCCTTATCACCGCCTTAGCGAGACTTTTTCCCGATAAAGCGGCTATAATTTTATCGCCCTATCTACAAGCTGACGCTAACAGCAGTTAGCGACACTTTTACAGCGACCATCAAAACTATCGCCATGCATGAAAGCGATAAATATCGCTAATGCTATGCGAAATAGGCATACCCTCGCTAAATGTCACGAAAAAAGTCACTAACACACTAACTGACTATTACCAATGATCGCCTGGACCACCTTAGCGACAAAAGAAATTGCGCTAAGGCCCCTTAGCTGGAGATAAATAAGAACTGCTAAAACCAGTTCTAAAATTGAAAAACTGGAGATAAAAGGGGACTATAAAGGGAGACCAGCCCAGCCCAGACACAAAGCTGAGGACTTGCAGACGCCATGGAGGCACTAATCATTCAGCTTGGAGTACCACAAAGACAACAACCACCACTTCCTCTGCCACCATTACCAGGACCACCACCAAGGCAGCACCGAAGACGACAGCGGCCAATGCACACATGTCTCGTCCTTGTTGACCTACAACCAGAGGATGTCATAGCCCACTACAGCTCAAACGGACATCCATTGACTACATCCTGAATCATATCACCCACAGGCTGACACCACCAACCCAGCGGACAAATAATATCCCCCACACACAAAGCTGCTGGCCGTGCTGCATTTCTTGGCCTCAGGGACTTTAAAACCTATGACATCCAGACTTGGAGGTGTCTCACAGGCATCCTTTTCAAAATACCTCCCAAAAGGTTTGGATGGCATAATCAGCCTGATACCCCAGCAACTCTACTTCCCCCAACACCATGTGGGAACAGATCCTTGTCAAGCAAGGATTCCATGCCATAGCAGGATTCCCTCAAGTCCTGGGCGCAATAGACTGCACACATGTCCGATGTGTGCCCCCTGCGGACAGAAAGCACACTCACTCAAAGAATGTGCATGCGATAGTGGACCACTGTGGACTATTCACAAATATCATAGGCAAGTTCCCAGGGAGTGTGCATGATTCCTTCATCTTCCAACAGTCCGTCATAAATCAGTGTTTCCAGGATGGGAATATATGGAAATGCTGTCCTTGTTTGTAAGTACCAATACAACATACCACTTGCATCTTCATTACACACATGCAAAACAGAAATGTGCAAATGTCCCTGTCACAAACGCCCATACAACAGGTCAAACAACATCACACCAGACACACTAACACTGTGAAATGTGGGAACTGCAGCTACATATGTTGATCAACCTCACTCCATGTCAATGTTGGTGGTGCTGTCCCATCAGATCCCGGAGGCTGCACCAGATCCATCACATGTTTACACAGATGCATCAACCAAGTCAGATGTTGGTGCTGACTGACTTGTCCCCCAGTGCATGCCGTATGTAGCAGTTGCACAATGGTACAAGGGTGCATGGGGAGTTGTCATACAATTAGCCCATGAGAGATGGTGTCAAATGCAGCACTGAAAACCTACAGGACCTGTGCATCAGTCTGACCACGGCTGCTCGTTGTCCCAGGGTTCAACTAGGCAAGTGCAATGCAGTCTCATTGGAGTGTACAGCTTGGAAACAAGATAGCGACATGTGTAGCAGGGCATTCTCAGTGCAATGGTTGGTGAGCTGTAGATCAATTTATTTAACAGCAACTCTTCCCCAGGAAAGGTTGTGTACAAATGGGCCACAAACAAAACAGCACTTCATGGCCTATGTGAGGGTACATTTCAATGGACGGACCATGTCTAGTTTACATTCAAAGGGTACTGTACATGAATTGAATGAGTGGTAGAACAGTAATGGCAATGATGGCATGATGCAGTGACCTATGTGCATATCAGTGTATGTGTGTGCAGCTCTGTGCTGTGAGCCTGCAATGACAACAGTTGCTATCTTCATAATCACATCTGTTGCTAGCACTCCAAACTCATCTAAGGTTATTCCTATGACTGCTATATCTATAGTGGTTATGCTGCCCATGCCCTGGTGAGCCTCCATAGGAAAGGTGATAGAAACTTCTTACAACTCATCTGACAATACATTGAATAATCCATTACAGGACCCCTCAGATGTATGAGGAGGCTCAGTCAATCTCACATCTCATTGTAAGACTTTCAGTAAGCTACACATGTTTGCAGATGAGTATTCAGACATATCAATTTGTGTGTCATACAACGTGCGTTGAATGCCCTGATCAGTATATAATATTGTGATTGTACTTGCTTGTAAGCCCCCTTAGATATGAAACAATAGTTGTTCGGCCAACGGTGTGTCAGCTGTTTTCATCATTGCTCTTGCCTATAGTACATTCATGTTGAGCGTGGGTGCAGAGGTCATAGCTTGCCTGGCTTTGTCAGTGGATCATGGTGCTAACTCATTTAGTGTCTCTGTGAAGCAGGATACTACTTGTCTGTTGGCTATGTCAATGTCATTAACCAATATGGGTTAATGTTCAAGTAAAGCCAGTGCAAATGCCTCTGTCATAAATCATCCTACTGCCTGTGGGTCATTGTGCCATTGCCTTAGAATGTTGTGCCTACTTGACTTGGGATGTGAAAGGGGATAATATAGTGGTAGTAGTATGGAAATGGCCAAGAACATTCACAATTCCATGGTTGTCATGTCATAGAAGATTGCATCCAGGAAGTGCCCTGCTTGGTGTGTTGGAGCAATGTGTCATTTGTGTCAGCTGCAGCACTATGAGCCTATCCCAGACTATTGCTACCTCTGATTTCCCTACATCATCAAAGTGTATGTTGAGATACCCTAAGCTGATGACACATTTGATTGACCATTGTATATCTGAATACACATGGCTACTGAACACAAGTTAGATCCTGGCCCAGCTGTGCTGCAAATCAGAAAGCATGCTATGTTATAATGGTCACTGATGGTGAGTGTGGATACATATCCTTCACATTTGGACATGTCTGCCACTCCCATTTGGCATGTGAAAGATAACTTGTAACTTATTGCAAACAACCCCTTCCTTGCACTGGTGGTGATCAAAGTATAGAACATTTGTTGCTTGTGTGTCCCAACTACAAAGTAACCCTAGCTCGTACCAGATATCTTAATCCAATATTTCGCTCTTGCAGAATTACTAGGGGGAGAGAACTTTTGGACTTATGTGGACAACCTTTGAATGAATTTGTCTGTTACAACTTGTATAAATTTTTAAAAGAATTTTATCTTTGTACTAATTGTGCAGCATTTTTTGTATATGAAATGTAAAATTTTATTGTGGTCCTCTGTTGAGTACCAACACAAATAAATTTTTGACTTGACTTTGACTATTGCAAACAACCCCTTCCTTGTCCCACCTGATCCTTACTTGTAATTCCAAAGCCTCCAGGTACAGCATTAAGGATGTCCGTGATGGAATAATTAACAAGCAACGTCTTGGCACTGACCATCTCCTTTGGGTGTATCTCCCTTGAGTATGGTGTGGTCAAAAGATTCATGTTAGGTAATGGACAGACTATTCAGCTGGAGGAAGAACAGGTCTCTACCCAGTTGTGTGACCATAATCAAGTGTGAGATCTCATTGTTGCAGTGTCCACATTTTTAAGTCCCCTCCTCAGCCAGGATAAATTGCTGACAACGTTGGAGTCCTGCTCTGCAGTTAATTAGCCGTGCACTCAATGTTTTGATGGGGTGTGCTGCCCATAGGGGTGCATGATGAGAAGTCTAAGGTGTGCCCTGCATGGTGGATCAGTGTGGTGACAACCCTGCTCAGCCTAATGTCAGACAACATGTCATATGTCAACATGGACAATGTATGTGGAGCAGTCATTGCATGGGAGTTGGAGTCCAAGCCAGGAAGGAACACGTAGTACAGGGAGTAGATTAACCCTGGGCGAAGAACTACGCTCCGTTCGCGGAGTTTGCGGAGTTTCGGCAACTCCGCGCTCCGCGGAGAACGCGAAGTTGTCGAATACTCCGCAAACTGCTGCGTAGCGTAGTTCTTGCGCGCTCAATAGCATTTTCGCGTGCGCGAGGATGCTTATCGGTAAGATCGAGTTGCCGAACACGCAGAAACTGCAATCTGGCACAGAATAACTCGCGAACACGTTAGTAGTGACCGGAAATAAGGGGACGCGAGCGGGCGGGACAAACCTCATGGGTAAATTCGCGTGCTACACATCCCGAGCATGCAGGCAATCAATCAATCAATCAATCAATCAATCAGGATATTTGTATAGCACGCTACTCACCCAGAGGGTCTCAAGGCGCTTGGGGGAGGGGGGTCCGCTACTGCTCGAACAGCCATGTCTTGAGTTGCTTACTGAAGCAGAGGTGGTCTTGGGTCAGGCGGAGGTGGATGGGGAGGGAGTTCCAAGTCTTGGCTGCCAGGTAGGAGAAGGATCTTCCTCCCATGGTGGATCTTCGGATGCGTGGCACGGCGGCGAGGGCGTGGCTGGTCAATCGTAGCTGGCGGGTGGGAGTGTAGAAGGTCAGGCGGTTGTTGATGTACCTGGGGCCCAGGTCGTTGAGGGCCTTGTGTGCGTGGTTGAGGAGTTGGAACGTGATTCTCTTGCTGACGGGGAGCCAGTGAAGGTCTCTCAGGTGTCCGGAGATGTGGCTGTGTCGGGGGATGTCCAAGATGAGTCGTGCGGAGGCGTTCTGGATGCGTTGGAGTCTTTTCTGGAGTTTGGCTGTGGTTCAGGTATAGAGGGTGTTCCGAAGTCCAGTAGGCTGGTAACGAGTGCCTGTGTGACCATCTTCCTTGGTTTCGGTGGGGAGCCATCGGAAGATCTTTCGGAGCATGCGTAGGATGTTGAAGCATGATGATGAGACGGCGTTGACTTGTCTGGTCATCGAGAGGGAGGAGACCAGGATGAAGCCCAGGTTGCGTGCGTGGTCCGTCGGTTTCGGTGCGCTGCCCAGGGCAGGGGGCCACCAGGAGTTGTCCCAGGCGGAGGGTGATGATCCAAGGATGAGGACTTCCGTTCCGTCTTGTCTGAGTTCAGTTTCAGGCGGCTGTTCCTCATCCACTCGGCTACGTCTTTCATCCCTTTGTGTAGGTTGGTTCTGGCGGTGGCTGGGTCATTGGTGAGGAAGAGGATTAGCTGGGTGTCGTCGGCTGTAGGAGATGATGTTGAGGTTGTGTTGGCGTACGATGGTTGCGAGGGGGCTCATGTAGACGTTGAAGAGGGTGGGGCTGAGTGATGATCCTTGTGGTATGCCGCAGATGACTTCGGTGGCCTTGGATCTATACGGGGGAGACGGACTCTCTGGGTTCTTCCGGTGAGGAACGAGATGATCCACTCCAGTGCCTTCTCTTGGATTCCCATGTTGCTGAGGCGCTGCACTAGGGTGCGGTGGCAGACAGTATTGAATGCTGCGGAGAGGTCCAGGAGGATGAGGGCCGCTGTTTCCCCGTTGTCGAGCAGGGCTCGGATGTCGTCAGTGGCTGCTATGAGGGCAGTCTCGGTGCTGTGGTGGGCGCGGATGCTGGACTGCGAGTGGTCGAGGGATCCGTTCATCTCGAGGAAGGCAGCAAGCTGTCTGTTGACGGTCTTCTCGATGACTTTGGCAGGAAAGGGGAGGAGCGAGATGGGGCGGTAGTTCGTGAGGTCGGCGGGGTCCGCTGATGGTTTCTTCAGGAGGGCGATGAGTTCGGCATGCTTCCAGCTCTCCGGGAAGGTGGCGGTGCTGAAGGAGCAGTTGATGATGTCCCGGAGTTGGGGTGCGATGACGGAGTCGGCCTTGTTGAAGACGTGGTGGGGGCATGGGTCGGTTGGTGATCCGGAGTGGATGGTGTTCATCGTGTGGATGGTGTCTTCGGTGCTGACCGGGGTCCAGTCGCGGAGGGTGGTCATGGGGGGTGTCCGTTCGGTGGTCTTGCGAGGGAGTGATGTCGTTGTTTCCGGCGCTGGGGTTGGAGAGCTCTTTGACGATGCTGAAGAGTTTCTTGCTGTTGTGTGCGTTGTTGTCGAGACGTTCCTTGAATGCTGTCTTCTTGGTGGTGTGGATCAGCTGGTGGTGTTAGCGGGTGGCGTGCTTGAGGGCGGTCATGTTGTCTGTAGTTAGGTTTTTTCGCCAGGCTTTCTCGAGGGTATGGCAGTTCTTGGAGTTCTTGAGGTCGTCGTTGAACCAGGAGGCTTTCTTGCTGCCGGGCCTGCTGGGATGGTTTTTCAGAAGTGCAAGGTCGTCAGCGCAGTTGGTGATCCACTGTGTGAGGTTGTTGGCTGTTTGGTTGGGGTCCGTTGAGCTGGCGGGAGGGTTCTGGCTCAGTGAAGTGGTGAGCTGGTCGGTGGTGATCTTGTTCCAGCTCCTGCTGGGAACCTGTTGCGGGTGGTGGTGAGTCGTGGTCTTTCTGAAGCTGAAGTGGACGCAGCTGTGGTCTGTCCAGTGGAGTCCGGTGGAGTGGCTGAAGGAGATGTACTTGCTGGAGGAGAAGACTGGGTCAAGCATGTGTCCGAAGTAGTGGGTGGGGGTGTTCCCCAGTTGCTTGAGTCAGTGGTTGGCGAGGTTGTCCAGCAGGGTGGTGTTGTTGTTGTCGTTGTTGTTCTCCATGTGGAAGTTGAGGTCCCCTAGGAGGATGTAGTCAGCGGAGGCGAGGGCGTGCGGGCTGATGAAGTCTGCGATGTCTTCGCTGAATTGTGTGCGAGGTCCTGGGGGTCTGTAGATGAGGGTGCCTCTGAGTCTGGTCTTGGGGTCAGTGTGTATCTGGAAGTGAAGATGTTCGGCGGCTGTGAGGGTGTCGTCTGAGTTGGTCGTGATGCGGATGGTGTTCTTGTAGACGATGGCGATGCCTCCTCCTGTCTGGTGGACGCGGTCTCTCCGGGTGATCTTGTATCCGGGATGGCGACAGCGATGTCGGGCGCTGAGGAGGCATTCATCCATGTTTCCGTGAGGAAGGCGACGTCTGGAGATGTGGTGTCGAGCAGGTTCCAGAGTTCCACGGCGCTCCCGAAGATGAAAAACGGCTCGCGAACAGGTCAAGCAAGCTACTACGCATGTTCGCGGAGTTATGCGTAGTTCGCGGAGTGCAAGTGCATCTTCGCGTAGCTCCGCGGAGTGCGGCTACGCGAACTACGCCCAGGGTTAGAGTAGATGGTGTTGCATCTGGTGAAGTTGATGGTGTTGGTGAAGCAAAGAAGCCCACAATGGTTCATGCATGTAAGGGGTAGCTAACTGTTGTTTAGGGTATGCTTATTACAGGAAACATCATGTGTCGTGCGTTGCTGCAGGCTGGCCAGCTGCAGCGGCACAGATTGTCAAATGTGTGTTGTGTGTTCTCCTGCATCCTACCTAGCAAAAGCAAATGACAGTGCATTTGGTGGATCACTGTCAGTGGCAGACTGGAGAAGAGCCACTCATGCAACTGAGCTGCACACAAAAAAGATGTAGGGTAGTGAGCGAGTAACATCAGAGAGCGAATATTATTTTCAAACATGAACAAAAGCATTCTGCTGCAAGGCATGGTTAACCTGAGAAACAACATTTCATAAAATCCAACACACAAATCCATCAATATCAACAACACATCCAGCACAACCAATTACTAATTCCTCTTTCACTCATATGTCACAGGGGACAAGGATATACACTTGGACCATGGATGGTGACACCCCTATGAAACCCCACCAGCCATGGCCAGAGGCAGTATGATGCGGCACACAGACACACAAGGTCCATTGTTGAGCACACATTTGGCATTTTAAAATCACGTTTATGGTTCTTGGACATCACAGGTGGCAGCCTGCTGTACAGTCCTGAAATGGTGAACAAAATCATCCTGGCATGTTGTGTGTTGCACAACAAATGTGTGCGTACAAAAGCACCATGGATCCAAGTGCAAGAACCACCAGAGGAATATGAGGACGAAGAAGAGGCTGGTGCTGTACACCCCACAGCAAATGCAGCCGGACTTGCACGAAGGAACTGAATCATAAACAATTTCTTTGAATGAGTCAGTCACATTGTGAAGGTCCCACTCCCATGCATGTCAGAGCAAAATGTCCACACAGGTTGTGTCAAATAAAATTTCTGAAACACATACCATGTCTACGTGTCTCTGTCTGCCCTGGGCACTGTATTCATGAAACAGTTACGTGCTCAACATGTTGTAAAATAAAACACTACTCCATTGATGTTGAGAATGTGTCCACAGTACAGATGTGCTTTGCAGTGTGTCAAATGTATGACACTATAGTCTACATGGTGCTACGTAGGCCATCCAATGTAAAAAGGTTGTGTCCTCTGAGTTTAATACAATCAAAGTAGTGTGTTGTTTGTGAGGAGGCTAAGGATCAGAATCTGTTGACATTATTGCTGTATCTTTGGCAATTAAAAGCTCCACAGATGGCCATGATTTTAATGAGGTCTCGAACATATGCCGGAATGATGTTTGTGTGGAATCGGGTAAGAGCTGCAAAGAGGTCATGTTATGTTTGGAAAACATGGAAAATGGTCCGCGGAATGTGGCACAATAAAAAATGTGGGTGTCAACTTGGGGTCAAAAATTGAAATGATGCGTGGAATGTGGCACAATATGAAACTTGGGTGTCAACTTGGGGGTCAAAAATGAAATGAGGCGTGGAATGTGGCACAATATGTAATTTGGGTGTCAACTTGGGTGTCAAAAATGGAAATGGGCCGTGAAATGTGGCACAATATGTGATTTGGGGGTCAAAAATGGAAATGGAGTGTGAAATGTGGCACAATATGTAATTTGGGTGTCAACTTGGGGGTCAAAAATTGAAATGGGGCGTGAAATGTGGCACAGTATGTAATTTGGGTGTCAACTTGGGGGTCAAAAAATGGAAAAGGGGCATGAAATGTGGCAAAATATGTAATTTGCGTGTCAACTTGGGGGTCATAAATGGAAATGGGGCGTGGAATGTGGCACAATATGTAATTTGGGTGTCAAGTTGGGGGTCAAAAATGGAAATGGGGCGTGGAATGTTGGGCAGTATGAAATGTATGTGACATATTGCCGACAATGTGAAATGTGGTGTATAATGGGGTAACATGATTTATCCGTCTGTCATAAGACAATAGCCTGGAAGCCAGTACCACATACAGATCGACACAGTCTAACATTACTATGTTGAGAAGATACTTGCCAAGACTGATGGAACACCACCACCGACACACTGAAAACACCAACATCTCCAAGAGGGTACATGCGTGGGTGAAAACACCTCCCACAGCTGGACAGACAACCATTTGAGGATACACACTGACACCTGGATCATTCATCGCTACCAGTGAGACACATCCCCCATTGCATATGAAGCACTACGTAACATCAACATCTGTCAAAACACATGCAGGTACACACACCCCTGGAAGTGTACAGAAAGTGATGGCCCTATGTCATGTGTCCCCCATGGGTGAGTAGCACATGTGAAATAAATACTCATTACTGATGGCCCACTTGTGTGCAAAGCCAATATGGCGTGACATGTGTGGTGGTGAAGCCAGCAAATAGTGCAGATGTGCTTGGGTACAGCGCATGAGGGAGCTTCATTTGAACAGGCATATTCATCCGTTATTTGATGATCTGCTGAACATCTTGGTGAATGGCGGAACCACTAAACACCTGCTGCAGCCCTGAGGCTAATCTAAAGGAAAATCTGGGCCTGCTCATTGCACCGCTAAGTCAGGGAATCCTGAACCACAGAGTGAGCACATTACATATATGAGTTGCATGCTATGTGAGCTCACAGAAGAGATTGGCCCCCCAGGTGTGGAAGTGGTGCAGTTACCATTACAGTGCCACTGGGAGGAGGACTAGGCCCACAATGCACAGGGTAGTGCAAACTGTGCCCTGTACAACTGATCCACTGGACTGGAGCATTGTAGCAAATTTGACCCTGACACAATCCCACGGTGGGCCTGCGTGGTCCTGCTCACTGACACCTGGAGGGTGACCGGGAGGGTCACACCCTACATCCTGTGAGGGACCACAACGCTCCCAGATTTGTGAAAGAGAGCCCTAGATGGGCTACAGTGTCCTCCAGGAGTCCTGCTGCCAAATGGGTGCCTGGTGAAAGTGGGGACATACACTTAGGACAAATTTGTTGCGAGTCATGATGAGTCACAGTGCATCTAGACATCGCTGAGGGCCTTCCCACACCCCACCCACCCCTGACCTATCCTGACCTTCGACTGTCTTATCCTGGGCACTGTGGATCTGGTGGTCAGCGCAGGGAGATGACTGAAGGTTCGTTGTGATCCTGCCTGTTGGAGTGGTGCGGTGGTGCCTCTGCTGGCCCAGCCACTAAAAACAGTTTCTGTATAGCCCCACCTCCACCCACTCTGCTCCCCTCTGCTGTGTGGACTAGGTATGACTCCGGCCATGTCCCTGCACTCAACAACTGCTGTGCCTTTGGCGTGGGTGCGCAAGTGTGATGGGGAGGACTTGATGCCTGAGAAACAGAAATAGGTGCGGCAACAGACGCTCAGTACGCATGCCATACTGCGACCACACAACGAATGACTTGTAAGGGACACTCTGCCAGCCAACCCTACTCGCATTGCAGATGCGGATCAAAGTGTTGCACCCGCATATGGGAACTGTGGCATGTTCATCCTGACATCGTAGTGCAGGCAAGGCCTCCACCCCTGTGACACAGAGCCAAGCGGCTCGGATAAATCACACACATGCACCACGCAGAGCGGTGCTTAAGCAAACAACACCCCACTCTCCAGTTGGACACTGTCCACCAAGCCCCTAACCTTTTGTCACACATGGAATGTAGATCGCCAGGTGGCCTACACTTCAGCCTGTGCAACATGCTCAATGGTGTGACCCTGGTGTGGCAGCTGCACCTGCAACGGGTCTACATTCCGAAGCCCCACCTAATCCACGCCAGGAGGCAACATGTGGCTGAGACACCTGCCGCATGTCACACAGCACTCGTGCCAGGTTGGCTGACGGAGGCGCACATACCTTCCCTCCGTCCTTCACGGGCAAATCAAGTTAGATGAAATAGCAAACCACAATGTATTATGCCTCTGGCAAGCAGGATGCACTGTTAGTAGCAGTGGAAAAGCTGGGGGAGTCACTACAGCAAGTATGCTCTCCCTCAATGACCAAAAGTGTGAACGTGGCAATAGACCTCACACATCTACATGCAGATCCTCACTAACTGGTAGATCACACCATTCACGCAGAAGCTGACATTGCTCAAATTGCCAGGCATGTTGCAGCTGCAGATTTACATATAGTACACTTAACCAACCATGTGGATTTGATGGAAGACAGAGTTGAGGATGCCGAAAGAAGGACACAACGCAACAACGTACGCATGGTGGGCCTGCCGGAATGGCAGGAGGCTAAAGATCCGGATGTGTACACTGTGACTTGGGCCTACTAGATGCTACCTGAAGGCACTCCCTCATCTTGCCTCATACTTGAACGTGGAAACAGGGTGCCTACAAGAATATTGGCAACAGGTTTGAAGCCACCTACGTTCTAGATCCGCATCCTCAACTACAGGGACAGGGATGCCATAATGCAAAAATATTAATACAACAAAACATTCCGGTTGTCAATCATACTAAATTTCGTCCAGGACTTCACGTCACAGGTCACTAAACACAGATACACATTCATGACAGTCAAGAAACGTCTTAGGCAGTAGAAGCTTCTGGACTCTATCCTGTTCCAAGCATGTCTACGTGCAGTAGCAAATGAAAATACTCAATTCGTTCAAAATCAAGAACAGGCTGGACAATGGATGGACTCCTATGCCTCTAAAAACACTGAGACTGTGCCCACTTATCCGCAACAGCAGTCGCACAATGCATCCTCCCGCCGCACCAATGCAGGTAAAAGGGGGAGGCTATCTCACCCCTCACAATCAGCAGGACCGGCATTGAGCCAGGCGCAGATTAAATGTTGCAAGGTACTCAAGGCCACAGCGGACATCACAGGATTGCAACTGAACCACCTGGCTCTACCATGAGCCAACAGGACCAAATCAGCCACAATCACTCGTCCAAAGAGCCACAAGCATCACAATACTCTCACAAACTGACCAATGTCACTCCACAAATGTCCAGCTACCTCGCCTAACAAGCTGCACTTGTGCGCCACTTGGATGACACACCCTTGCTAACTACAGGGACCAGCAGTCATGGAATGCCTATCCTAAACTGTCTTGTGTCACAATCCCTGTGAACTCCCACATACTTGCAGTTTTGGCCGTGTTACGATCACTGACTCCATGAGGACCCAGAGGGCCCTCTCATTAACAAACTATGGTCCTACTTGTTTCACCTGTATCGGTATGTATTCTCGGGTCGGAGAAGTTGCACCGTGTGGAACATGCACACTTGCAACTGTCTGCCAGCTGAGAACCTCACTAGAACCAACCAAGACACTTGCATATCCTTGGTCCATCATGCAGTACGTAGCACACACACCTCTGTCATTGTGTGAATGTTGACTTGGTACAAGGTTTTGATGATTGACGTTAGTCAATCCTCCCCATTGTACTAACTTATGCTTTTTGAACTGTTTGCATTGCCATCTAACATCTGTAGAAGCCAAGGTCAACTTCCAAACATTCAGTGCCAGGGTAGCCAATACTGCAACCACATTACATTTTTGCAAGTCCTACTTGCGCATGTACTCTCTAATTTATTACACTCTACACCTACTATGACCTCCCTTAAAATAGGCACATGGAATGTGCGGGGCATACAAACTCTGTCCAGTGGTTTCTAATTTTAATACTATCTCAAACAACAACAAATACAGCCAGGGCTGCTACAGGAAATTCATTTGTATAAATGCAGAAAAGCCACCTCTACATCAACGTTGGCTGTGACAGTTTTATGCCACGGAATACTCAGTGTATGCAGGAGTTGAACAAATATGGGTCAGAGGGGGGTCACCTTTCCATCCATGAACGTCAAAATAGAGATCTAAGACAACTATGTAGCAGTGCATGGCATTATATACATCAGGCCTGTAGTACTTGCCTCACTGTATGCAAACATGGAACAGGGGACGTTCTTCTATCATATTTTGCTATTACAAGCTCAATGGCATGTACGGATACATTACCTTGCCCGATGGGCTATTGCGATTGTGACATTCGCATACCGTTCCATTGGTGCAATGGTGGCACCACCTGTTTACACATGTCAGCTAATTTATGAAAATTGCGGGATCTGTGTAGGCATGTACACTGCTAGTCTTTACATTGGTGCACCTTCTGGATGGATCAGTCTCCGTACACTATTCGCAAAATTTGTACTTTGACATCATTTGAGAAAATCACATATGTGTGAATTATTCATTATTTATTTACAATATTTACAAATGTGGTGAGCATTTAGGACAATTGCAGAGGGTACCCGTTGGAGGGCCAGACAGAGACAATTGATGGTAACTGGGCCAAGGAAAGAGGCAACGTTCAGTCCACAGGCTGGTTGAAGTGGCAAGGAATGGGGTGATATGGCAGTCCATGGGGGGGTCCGAGGAGGTTCCAGGGGACAGTGGAAGAAAGTGCAAGAAGGGTACGTGTGGCACGATACTGAGCACAGCACAGCAGAAGAAACTGTGGCTTTGGCACAGAAGGATGCTACCGCTTCCTCCTCAGCACAAATGTGCCGTCATCCTCATCTCTCTTATCTGGTGTGTCATGTGCCTCACAGGTTTCAGTTGGTGTTGTGGGTGCAGCACTGTGAGGAACTGACACACCAGGTGGTGGAGCTGAGGATGTTGATCCAGCAGCAGCATCCATCTGCTCCAAACCTTGTGGCAGCAAGGAGGCAACAAGCAGGTGCAGGGCATTATAGATCCGAGCAACCTTGCGCATGTGGGCAGCCCTGGCAGCCAGGTCTTGGGCCTGCATCCGCTCCATGCTCTCCATTATCTGGCGGATGTTGGCCAGATCCTGGCTGACACTGCTGGAGCCACCCTGAGCAGATAGTGAATGTTGTCTCCGGATCATGACTCCAGCAATGTCAGCCATGGACTGCTGGAGAGCATTGAAGGGGCTGTGGGTGCCTGTGAATGTTTGCATGCAGTGCCTAATGGGACTGAGACACCCACATAGGCCTGCAATTTGGTCTGCCAGTTGCTGAAATGCCACCTTCATCTTTTCCCCCATCTGCTCCTTGAGCTCAATTACCTGCCTTTGGAAGGCACGGGTGGTGGGATCTGGCTCCTGGGAGCTAGCTGGTGTGGGAGGTGCCTGCTTCTCGATGGTCTGAGCAGGGGATGGGGTTGGCGGAAGGCTGCTGGGTTGCTCTGCTCCAGAGGCAGACGAGTTGATGCTGTCAATCAGGAGTTGCAGGGAGTCAACGTCGATGCCCACATACTCATTGTCGTCATCAGCGGGTGCTAGGCCAGGCTGCTGTTCAGGAGGTGCTGTCTCGCCCTCTGAAATGTGATATTAGAGATACATTACATCAGTTTTTGTCACCAACAATCATACAGTTGTTTATTTCACTTAGAGACAGCAGGACAATGTCAGATCATACTGATTTGGGGGGGACGGACAATTTGTTGCCAAATGGCTTTGAATTTGATGAGGTTGCATTTGTGAAGTTGTAGTGGTACATGGTGTTCTGCCACTGGAGTGGAAATTATGTTAACGCTGTGCTTGATGATATGCCCTGTGATGTAAATTGACACTGGCAATAGGGCTTCAGTTTGTGACCCATCCTCGCATATGCTCATCCTTCCACACTATCCTGTTCATATCCTCCCCTCCCCCTTAGTGGTTGGATCGTCATTGTTCCTGTTTTGATCCATGCTGTATAGCTAATAGATTAAAGACTGCCATGTCAACGCACCACCCACACCCTTTATAGTGACAGATACATGGAACGCTGATACATCTCCTGGTGTCACAGGGCCTTACTGCCAGCCTATTCACCATTGTAACTCCAGGATGCCACTATGTGAGTTGCTATGCGTCCAGCTAGCCGCTGTGTCTATGATATGATTGCTCGCATTACGTAATGGCGTCCAACACCTCTTCGAAGGCCTACTGTGTTAGACATTAAGGGGCAGAAACACAATAACGTTTGCATCCCTGCATGTCAGCAGGGATCCCTCAGTTATTGTGCACAACGCCTCGGCCAGCATGAATGTGCTGCATATACAATGCGGTGCAACATGGGCCACAAACGGAACCGATGCCTGACGCATATCTACACTAAATGTATCGCATTGCTGGAGTGGGTTTGCAAGTGCTACGCAGCCCCTGATATGATTTGGGGTGTCCACATTTTTAGAATGCTGCGTCCATCCTTACGCCAGCTACAAGCAAGCGCAGGGATCTGAAGCAGCATGGCCCCAAAAGTGAGTGAGTGAAACCTTGTACATTTCACCCAAGCACTTGTATGAGGCGTACCTGCACTGGAACCCCACCCCCTGCCCATGCATGCCTCCTTCTGGCACTGTGCGTTTGAACTTCACATATCTCACAAATACGTGACGCTGTGGATACCCCGCAGAATGGCGCATCTTTTGCACCACTGCTGCATCACAAGAAGGGACGCAATGGCGACATGAAAGAGGCACTAGAGGCGTGTAATTCTGCACCATGAAGTATGGTCGTTGGAGTTTAAAAATTCCATAATGGGTGTTGCCTTGGAACAACTGCATGCTGCTGTATCACATAATACACAATGTATGAAATGTACAACAAAAATTAAACATATAAACATGAATAAAAAAAAATGTTTTAAAGTGAATCAAATAAAGTCCAGGCAAAGTTGAAATCATCATTACCATGAAAATACAACACTGTATCATACTGTATCACCATTGGGCCCTTTGCAGGCTATTAGCGTGTATTTCTTTATCACATTTAAAAAAACGGGCCACATTCACATTTCAGTTTTACAATGTAAAGCTTTGCGGCCTATTTGCAACCATATTTTAGTCGCCTCTCTCCAAGGTAGTAGTTCTAGACGCGAATGTACTAAAACACGCCAGATAGGAAAAACTCTGGAGAACAACATTTCTCGACAATTAAATAAATTGACTAGAATGCAATTTAGTTCTTTCAGCGTCTATAGACAAGGAGAAATAAGGAAACTGAAAAAAGAACTCCAACGGAAAAAGGCGAGAGAAAGAAAAGCTCTGAGAGACTGTGTCTGGGTAGGCATCCAACAAGCAGTAAAGCACAATAATAATAAAGCATTTTGGGAAATAATCTCTGCGCAGATGGGGATTCGGAAAACGGTTGAAGTAACTCCTGTATCATCATCAGATTGGGAAAAGTATATCTTAAGGCTGTATAAATCCAACTATCAAGATCTTTTATCCCCCGGACTGGACCAGGCATTATTGAAACTCCCCAAACAAAAGTCAATAAAAATCTCAGCTGCTCAGATCTCTACTCTGATTTCTTCTGCAAGGTCTACTTCGGCAATGGGCCCAGATAAGATTCCTATCAAAGTTTTCCCAAAAAACTCTGATGACTGGGGAACATTTTTAGCCCCTCTTTTTCAATATTGCCTGGAAAATGGTGAAATTCCTGAATCTTGGCGAGGGAGTGTGGTCGTACCCCTTTTAAAAAAAGGCGTTAGAACAAACCCTGCAAACTATAGGCAAATAGCTCTCCAAGACGCTTCCGGCAAGATCTTTGCTGCTTGTATTCTGGAATATTTAAAAGACTGGGCTTTTTCCAAGAAAGTAATTCCTATGTATCAGGCTGGGTTTCGCTCAAAGCACTCTACAATGGACAATATTGCAGTATTCCAAACTGTGCTAGTCAAATGGTCAAATTTTATACTGTGCTTTTATCGACTTTTCGACTGCGTTCGATAGCGTAGACCGTACGACACTATGGAGAAAATTAGCTAAATTAGGGATACCCAAAGATCTCCTAACAATATTAATCGCCCTACATACATCTACATGGTGCAGAGTTCAAATGGGTCGCGATAAAGGCCTAACCAAACCTATCCCTTCGCAGAATGGGCTAAAACAAGGATGCTTACTAGCTCCTTTATTATTTTCTATTTATATCAGCGATCTTCCAAGGCGTCTCCCTTGAAGAAATAATTTTCATCCAAAATTAGCTGAAGTAGATATACTGTGTCTAATGTACGCAGACGATATCGTAATTCTTGACCAGACTCCGATAGGTCTACAAAGATCTTTGAATGAACTAAATCTCTATGCAACCAAACACTTCCTGATGCCAATTCTCAATGAAACTAAAGTACTCCCCTTTAGGGGCAGAAGGAAGCCTTCGCCTTATACTTGGTTCTTAGGATATAAGCCAATAGAGTCCGTAAGTGAGTACATGTATCTGGGTCGAACATTCACTTCCAATCTCCTAGATAAAGCCCACCTTAGCCACCTGTGCCGGAAAGCAGATTCCCATGTTGGGGCTCTACAGAGATTGTATCTTTCCACAGGAAACAGACACTTTAATTCTATGCTGGAAGTCTATAATATGAAAATCCCCCCAATTTTATCATATGCCAAGGAATATTCTCAAATTAAAATGTGGCAATCATTAAAAATAAAAGAAGGGACCATTCTTCAAAAACTAATAAAAGTGGCACAGTCGGTCCCAATTAAAGCCCTCCGTCTTGAGCTATCGATTACGGGAACTTTTGCCAGAGTAATTTGTAATATTATTAGGTGGGCATACAATCTACTACATGCAGCCCCAGACACCTTAAGACATTTGTTAAAATTGGAGTTTCTTAGAGAGGAAGCGTCTGGGTACACCTTTAATAAAAATATGGTAAAAGCCTTGGAGGTCTCTCAATGCACGGTTGCACTTTTATAGGAGTGGACTCCGGCACATCTGAAACTGTTTTTAAAACACTTGGCTCCTAGAATCAGTTTTGAATCTGATAAAGATCAGTGTTGTCAATTGAAGCATTATAAACGGTTCGCTGAACGAATGGAATTTAAAACTCCTGGGGCATATTACCAACAACTAGCGATAATTATCGCTATGTTGGCTTAGCGGCAATATTTTTATCGCCGAGCTGTGGCGATTTTTATCGCTTAGGACCCTTGCTATTATCAAGGTTTATCTCCTAAGCGATAAAAATCGGCCGAAATGCATGAATATCGCTGAAAAGTCAGCGATATTCATACATTACTGAGCTAATGCTCTTAGCCATGTTATCCACCTACCATTGGATAACATGGCTAAGAACTGCTCAGGGGCAGGTGTTAGCTTTTGGAGATATTCGCGCTTAGTGCGAATATCTCCAAAAGTTGGTAATAGGAGATAGCGATGTTAGCGACTGTTTCCAGTCACTAACATCTTGGCACGCCCACTTTGCATGTCATTAGTGATAAATTTCACTGACATGCAAAGCGGGGCCCAGGATGGTCGCTATCTCCTACTAGCTGTCGCTAACTGGTGTTAGCGACAGCTAGGTAATAGGGAGATAATTTTATCTCCGCTTTCTTGGCTTTTAAAGCCAAACAAGCGGAGATAAACCCCCTTAATAATATGCCCCTCTGTCCCGTACTTGCTTTTTCAATTAGAACATGGAGCAAGGCGGTGTATTTTACTTTTACGTTTGGGCATACTCCCTTTAGCCACTTTTTTAGCTAGCTGGGATGGTATTAAGATCCCTAAAGGTATATGTGAACTTTGTAAAGGCGGGCAACTAGATTTGCTCCACGTTCTATTAATCTGTCCTAATGAGAGCATAGTTAAGGCCCGCCGACTTTACATAATCCCAATTCAACTAAAGTATAACGCTTTTTTCTGCTCAAGATTTGATTACATTATGTAACTCTCTGGTCAATGAATATGTTCGTCATAACCTGTTCAAGTTTTTAAAAAGCTTTTGAAGCTGTTTTAAACAAGAAGTATAATCCAAAGATTTTATTCTATCCTAACAAATTCACTCTAATGTTGTCTGAGTTGGTGGCTGAACATTACCACTGTACCATCTTGTAGTGAAGCTCAGCATTTTTATGAGTATTTGGAATTATTTTAATTTTGTATTTGTTGACCTCAGTAGAGGTCTGGATCAAATAAAGTTTTACTTACTCGTCGCTATAGCAAAATTTTGGACGCTAACACACAGGAAGAGATGTATTACTGCTTCCTGTCGCAGGGGTGTGGTATTGAGCTTCACTTTCACTTTTAACCACATTGCTTGTGAATGTGCTGAGAGGAGGAGGTGTCTGTTGGATTGTGCTGTTGCTGTGTGATTTTGAGAGTGGTGCTGTGTGCTGTGTCCTGTCAAAAGTGTCTCTTTGGTCTGTTTTAATTGTTTTACATTGTTTGTGTATCTACTGTCCTCAGTCTTGTTGTATTTGTGTGGGGTTAGTTACTTAGTTAATTTGTTCCTGTTTGACTAGTGGGTTATTATTTATTAGAGTTTCAGTGGGTAACAGGGTGCAGGGGGATGCCGGCTGTGGAGAGGTTGGGGAGGATGAGTGAGGGGGCATTGGGGGGCTTCCTGTGGTTGATTCAACATTACCTACCTTTGATGTTAGAGGCTGGGGGACGTATCCTTCAGGGGTACAGGGTGTTGGTGAGGAAGGTGCGCTGGGAGCGTGTGAGGATGAAGATGGAGCGCTACTTTGGAGTAAGACAGAACATACGCCAGTGGAAGTACCGCTGGCAAGACATGTTGGTGCGTGAGGCAGACCTGCTGGACTACACAGGAGTGATGCCTGGTCTACAGGGTGGTAAGTACTAAGCCCATTTTTTAACATCACAAAACTTAAGTATGAAAGTGAGTGACGTGTGTTTCAAGTGTGTATGACATGTACATGCTGTTTCAGGACTGTTATACTTTTGACATCATGGTCGTGATAATGTAATTGACCAGAAAAGACCTACGCATGATTCAGGTAACTTAGCATTGGAAGGACTACCTCTTCCAAACACAGTGAGTGCAACAGTGGAGTAGGTGTGTGAGTAGTCAATCCAAATATCCCTTATTGTATACCAGCATCAAGTGCCAGTTGTGGTGAGTTTTCACCTTGTAATTGATGTGTGAAGACATATTTGCACTGTGAAGACCACATATGGTACAGAGATCTCCTGTGAAACACTTTCCAAAAAATAACAATGTCATAGTGAGTGGCAACTCAGCAGTAAGGGTTGGAAGGCGCGGGGGATATTTGCTTTCAGAAGTCCATCAATGATGGAGTCAGTCGAAGAGATGTTTCCGGCTCTTATCATCCTTGAAGGTGAGCACTTTTGTCGGAGGTGGGGATAAATCTCAATGCAGGCTATTTCAGCAAGGTGGGAAAATGAGCAGACTCACAATCTCGTCTCTCTTGTGCCAATAGACACATTGTAGGACAGATGGCGGATCATAGGGTATTTTAATGTGCGTAAAGTAAGTTGTACGGTGAGGTAAGCTGGCCCAGTGTTGAAGAAGGCTGTGTGAGCGTTGATGAACATATTGGGGGAGGACCCGCCCTCCAATGTTGAGACAGTGGACTGTGTGCAGATGGTAGGAGATGTGTCAGTGTCCTGGCAGTGTGAGGATCACTACTGCGGTGGCATGTGGGATGCCCTGTAATTTTCAGATGTCCTTTGTCTTTATTCCAGCTGTTATAGTAGGGCTGTGTTTCGTGAGCTGTTGCCACTGGCATGAGTGACTGTCCATGTGTGTTTGAGTGGTAATCATGTGAGGGCCTAACATAGGGGGCAGAGGGTATAGGAGCAGGAGCAGGAGATGGGCTAGATTTTGGTCTACATGTATATGTTACAGTTCATCTATATTCACTGGTTGGTTGGTTTGTCCCGGGGGTTGATTCCAATTGCACAGGATCACCATGTGTACACCCATGCATCTCTGCCTTTGAGCATGACGGGAAATGATGTTTTCTTGTTGTTCAGCTTTAAACTGCTGTCTGTCATCCATATGACAAGGCATTACATACCCTCGCAAAAGTTGGGTATGGCAGACATGTGTCCTTTGGATGTGAAGAGGCTACTTTTTTCTTGTTGTTGTATGGTATAATGGACATTCCATAGCTTTGGAAGATACTTGCATGCGGAGCCATGTAGATGTTGCCACACCTCGGGCTGAGGGTGGTCACTTGTGGACTCCACAGGTTGCTGTAGTGGGTTCTGAGGGGAAAGAGTGGACTCTGTCCCACAGCCTTTGGATGTAGATAAAGGAGCAGATCATGGTGTGGCCTTCTCTTGGATCCATGCCTCATATATTTTGCACATTGGTGTGTGTTGAGAGACAGTGTTGAACGCCACAGGGAGGTAAAGCAGGATGGGGCAGCACTATTATCTTTGTCCTAATCTGTGCAGTTGTCCTTCCTTGTGTTGATGATGGGGGTACATAGACTGTGGTGTGACTTCATGCAGTATTAGGATGTGTGGATGATGTTGTTCTGTCTGAGGAAAGTTGCAAGTAGGCTGTCAATGGATCTCTCAATGAGAGTGGCTGCTATAGCTAGCAGGGAGTTCTCCATGGAGTGTTTGGTGTTTGTGGGATTGGCATTGTGTCCAATCAGGAGTGACTAGTACTCACCTTGTTCCATGTAGTTGGTCAACAATGCATGTGCCTAGGAACGTTTGATGTTGTTGCAGAGTTTGTCAGAAAAGAATCTTGCATACAAGTAGAAGATGTTTGTACAGCAGGGTTCCATGCGGCACACGGTGTGGCTTGACTTCATATACCACAGTGTATCAGCGTTGGTGATGGGTGACCAGTTGTTGATTGCTGGTTTGTGGTTGCTGGTTGTGTAGCTGTTTGAGATGCATCGGTGCATGTCTTGTGATGCGATGGCATTGGTGTAGTCCTCCTCAATGTTTGTGATGGAGTACCTGAGTGATGTGTATAGATGTTGAGCACCGAGATGCTCTCTGTTTGTGGGAGTAGGAGCATGTTTCTGTGGATGTTGACAGGCTTGAAGGTGGAGTGGACATATCAACAGTAATTCAATTCCATTATGGGGATGGGGCATGAGCTCATTGACTCTCCTGTTGTGACGTGAGATGCACCTGTGTGTCCCGATGAGTGCCTGTGCTCAGTCACAATCTGGCAGAGTACAATGTTATATATATTATGCTGGATGACATTTGTGATGGGCTACAGTTGTCTAGCAACGTGGGATTTGTGGTTCACAAATGGGGTGTAGTTGATGGTTGCAATGGCATGCGGGGAGAAGATGTTGTTGATGTAGATGGCAAGAGGCACGCAGGGGCATCATCGGTGGTCAGAAACGTGCGTGAATGGTTGAAAAGAAGGCCAAAAGGACATACAGAGTGAGTAGCAGACGACAAGGAAAGAAAGAGCATCAGTAAATGGATGATGGTGAAAATTTGGATGGTAAAAGGTTACAATGATTGCAATATTGAGCGTTAAGCAGGTGACAGAGGTCCATTTGTACACCATGGCTGAGGCACAGGTGAACCGGTCAATGGAGAAAGCCATCAGACAATCACACTAAATAGTTCAGGTGCTGGTGTGAGGCCACATGCAAGGTTGGATCTGTGAGTGGCTAGAGCGATTCCAAAGAGGAGTAGTCGTAGGTCCTGCTCCTCTCTCCCCAAAGAGGACATCATTGAGTAGTGTTACAAACAATAAAATATAATAAAGTGAGGTGTGAGGTGCAATGTGTCTATGCGTGATATGGTTACATCAGACACACAATGCTGTATCATTTTCGTGACCCGCTGTGCAGGATCCAGACTTGGCACTGTTGGGCCACACTTCGTACAGTTGGTCGGAGACAGTGTGCAGGATGCCGTTATATGTGTCCAGTTAGGGTAACTGTACATATAGAAACAGAGCCAGTGTGTGTGTGACCTATGATCAGGTCAGAACACAGTGTGACAAACGCAGGGCTCCATGAAAGCAGAACTGTACCTACACGACCCCTGTACATGGTTCATATCCAGTAATGTCCTTGTCAGGTGTATAGACTCTCCAGTAGTTTGACATCTCCAGAGTGTCATACATCCCAAAGCACTGCATAAATGCCTCTAACAAACTGCAGAGATGACATCATACACAGTACAATTTACACATTATGCCTGTGTGGAAATGGTGCTTTGAAATTGCGTGAGACAACTCTTATGTGCATGTCTCACAGCACTGATATTTTGCGTGGCCCGCCACTGCATTCACAGGCCATGTGTGCATGGCAGTGAAAGTGAACAGGGTCATGCAGACAACATGTCATCCACCTCCCCAGTGATGTTGTGTTTACTGTGACTGTAATGTTTTTCCTCATGTTTATGTCACGTTCCTTGATGCCTGGTAATGACACATATTTACATTTATTCACTCACAGATGGTCGACAACCCATCACACGGGGTGACATGGACCAATTCTGGGACCCATACGCCACTGGTGAGTATTGGCATCTTGAAATTGCCATGTTGTGGTGTCATGAATGCCAATACCGAATGGTAAACGTGGTTGATTAGCATTATGGGTGTGTACCCCATGTCACTCTGCCACAATGTGCAGATGTATATTGCGAATCTGATTTGTCTGCAAATTGTTAGTTGGATGTTGGGCAACGCATATCATTCTCAGTTGTAACTTTGCACATCAGGAGACAGTGATACAGCTTTCAATTACCGAGCATGAAATATAGCACTGATTCAAGCAAAGTAGTCTTTGTTCATAAAATTATGCCGTCAAAACACTCCTTGATTTTAGCACATGGTGAGTAGCAATACATAGTCAATGAGGCACACTTCCCTGCTGGGTGTATTGTCCAATGTGTGTGCAGTGGCTGTTGCATTGTACACCAGGATGCAGTGCGGTTAACGCCATGTAAGAGTAAACATTTTGGCACAGTGAAATCAGAAGATATGCTGCATTGCTGCTTCACAGTACTGGCAGTGTGTAGCTCATAGTGAAAAGTAGAAACGTTATGTTACCCACACAATAAATGGATGTGTATATAAATTGCAGTTGCATACTTGTGCACTGCAGTGCTGTGCTCAGGATGTGTCTGTGGTGACATACCATGCTTGTCTATGGATCATGTGTACAGACTCCTCTGTCACAATGGGTGACATCAGACAACAAGCATTTAGTGAGCATGCTTTCACTCCATTGATTTGGCAATGTGTGGCTCTCAAACACTCTGTGAGTCATACTTTGGCATTGGCAATACCATGACCTCATGACCCCAGGGTGCCATTGCTATGTGTAATCCTACACTACATCATGGCTGAAGAGCCACTTGGCCCTTTGTCCGACGCCACCCTGGGCTACGACCAATTCTGCAGCTGGATTACCAAGGCGCTCGACAGATTGGTACCCATTACCGCAAGTAAATCCAGCTCTAGGCAGTCGAGTCCTTGGTACGACAGTGCCCTCCGCGCTCTGAAGGGTTCATGTAGACGGGCAGAAAGGGACTGGCGGAAGGCGTATGATGCCGTCAAAAAAAACACGTACTTGGCCTCTGTTAAGCTCTATCATCGAGCTATCTGTAGAGCCCGCGCGGCGTTTTATGCGACGGAATTCCGTAACAGCCACAACCCTTCAAAGACCATCTTCAAAGCTTTAAAAAACCTGATGGCTAAGAGAGCGGTTCCACCTGTGGACGGTTCTACCTCACATTGTGAGACCTTGGCCGCTTTCTTCTTGGAGAAAGTTAAAACCATTTATCAGTCGTTTCCCAGTACGACGCGCCACTCACTCCTTTAAACGACCCTCGCAGCTGCCCGACATTACATTCTCTCCCTACTCCATCCTGGGATGGGTTTGTCAAGTTGGCACAACGAGTCAAGTCCGCTTCCTCGGCGGATCCGCTCAGACCTGCCCTCTTTAGAGATCCGGCTTTCCAGGGGCGCACGGCAGTGTGTTCACTAATCAATCTTTCCTTGACCTCAGGCACTGTTCCTGCCAAGTGGAAGCAGGCGGTGGTTTCCCCGATCCTGAAAAAACCATCATTGGATCCGTTAAAACCGGAAAACTACAGCCCGATTTCATTGCTTCCCTGGCCGGCCAAAGTCATGGAGGCTCATGTCAACCTGGCCCTATCGGAGCATTTGGCCCTGGCCAAGGTCCTCGATCCTACGCAGAATGGGTTCCGTGCTGGGCACAGCACAGAGACAGCCCTTCTGGCAATGGTAGAACATCTGCGGAGTGTGTTGGATGCAGGTCAAACGGCAGCGCTGATTTTATTAGACCTTAGCGCTGCCTTTGACACGGTGTCCCATCGCATCCTTCTGCACCGCCTGGAGGACATTGGCATCTGTGGCCCCGCTCTGCAGTGGTTCCATTCCTCCCTCAGCGATCGCTCCTTCTGCGTTGCCACCCCTCCTTTTCAGTCCAAATTCCATCAGTTGGACCTGGGGGTCCCTCAGGGCTCCTTGCTGAGTCCCACGCTCTTCAACCTGTACGTGCGGCCGCTGGCTGATGTCGCCAGGCAGTGGGGCCTTACCATGGTCTCATATGCCGACGACACACAGCTAGCGGTCACGATCAGCTGGGATGCCGAACGGGATGCCCCCAGATTCCGAGACGGGCTGAGAGAGGTGGCCAGCTGGATGAATAACAACTGTCTCCAGCTGAACGCGAAAAAAACTGAGGTGATGATCGTGGGAAGGGGAACGGATTGCTGGGGGGACACTTGGTGGCCTCAGGAGCTCGGGCCGGCCCCTACACCGGTGATGGAACTTAGAAACCTGGGAGTATGGCTTGACCACACCCTCTGCTTTACTACCCACACTAAGAGAGTGGCTGCATGCTGTTTTGGTGTTCTGCGTGGACTGAGGCCGGTGCTCAAATTTTTTGATGCTCCGACGAGACAGTTGGTCATCCAAGCGACGATCATCTCCCGGCTGGACTACACCAGCTCGCTCCTGCTGGGAGTTAACCAATCTGAGATCGTTCGCTTGCAGCGCGTTCAGAACGCGGCTGCGAGAGCAGTGGTGGGTCTGCCGAGGTCCTGTACCACGTCCAATACTCTGCGGTCCCTACATTGGCTACCAATGAAAAGCCAAATCCACTTTAAGGCTCCGAGCCTTGCCTTTAAAATTTTAAAAGGATCGATCGGCACCTGAGATCCTCAATAACCTCTTATCCCTCTATGTCCCGACTCGCTCCCTTAGATCTCTTGGGCAATCCCTTGCGGTTATCCCGCGTTTCAGGCTTAGTCGGATGGGCGGTCGTTCTTTCTGTGTGAGAGCTGCGGCTCTCTGGAACTCTCTCCCTTTGGAAATCCACCTGTTAGAGGATCTTTTAGCATTCCGTAGGGCCGTGAAAACATACCTGTTTTAATCTTTTATGTTGACCCTCACTTTTCTGTTCTCTTTGCGTTGTGTTATGTCCACCTTTTCCATGCGCCAGGACGCTCCTTAGCTGGAGCATCTGTGTGCAAAATAAATGTTGATAACATAACATAACATAACATAACATTTTTCCTATTTGCGTTGTGGACACATGTGTGTTGTCATCTACTAGACAGTGTGACACCCATGAGTGGGATGAAGGGTTACAAGATAACTGCCCCTCGCAGGGTCAAAAAGTCAGACATTGTATAGTGATGGTTGAGTGAGTTAATGCAGTTAGTCGTAAAGTCTGCGTTCATAGCACAACCTTGTTACATGTGTGATGCGTAATGCAGCCAAAATCTTTAGGTTAATAGGTTGACCTTCACACCTGCACAGAGCCTCACTAGCACTCATGTAAAAGAGTGCCAGTCTTGGCACTGACTACATGAACT
This sequence comes from Lissotriton vulgaris, assembly GCF_964263255.1. Classification (NCBI taxonomy): domain Eukaryota; kingdom Metazoa; phylum Chordata; class Amphibia; order Caudata; family Salamandridae; genus Lissotriton; species Lissotriton vulgaris. The sequence continues at coordinate 462,800,259 of NC_141689.1, read as the reverse complement.
GTACCAGGTTGCTGGTAGACACACATGGCTGCTCATGTGCATTGGACAGAAGTAGTAGCAGTGTGTCACAGGATCAGAAGAGGGTGGTGCTGGCCATGGAGGAGTAATGCCTCCATACTCAAGTGATTTGTACATGTTGCACACACTCCGGTTGCACAATGATGACATGTTATGACCGTGTCATTAGCATTTTGATTTGTCTGTACACGTCCCCTGGCATGCACTGTCTTGTCACTATCCATAGCCTGTAGTGGTGACCAAATCATGCCTTGACATTTATGTGGACAGGTCACTTTGTAACTTTACAGACTTAGGCTTGTGTGTTGCCTACCCTGTTGTCTATGATTTTTTAATTTATTGTCATTATGGAATGTGACATAGTGTGATTGGCTGGAAATTGACATTTACCATATTTTACAGACAACATGACTCCAGCACAGGAGCATGCCTTCCAGGTGGCTAAAGAAAGGTGGCACCATGTCCGACGGGTGAAGAAGGGGTACCGGGACATGTCAAGGAAGCACCAGTCCGAGAAGAAGGCAGGAAGGTGGTGCTCGATGCCTGAGGTTGTTTAGGTCCCTGTAAAGCGAAAAACATCCACCAATGATGCCAATGGAGGACCGATCACTTTTGACCAGGCGCTGGCAACACCTGTAAACATGCCAGTCCCCCCCCCAACTACCAGGTGCCAGTGCCCCCCACTTCCAGCCAGGGGACAGTCCCCCCCCCAACAGCCGGGTGCCTGACCCCCCCCCCTTCCGGCCAGGGGACAGTTCCCACCCCAAGCAGCCAGGTGCCAGTCCCATCCACGAGTAGCCAGGTGCAGGGACCAGGTCAACCCCCAAGCGGCAATTGGACACTTCCACCAACAACAAGCAAGGAGCTAGTCCCCCCAAGACTCTGAATCAGATGACAGAGGCACTCACATTGATGTGGAAGGAGATGAAGACGAACAATGAGTTGGTGTCGGTGGTGCGAAGCGAGATGCTTCACTTTAACAGGCAGATTATTGAAATCCGCCAGAAGCTTGAACTTCCGTTAAGGTCCCAAGTTATCCCCCACTCCCCTTGTTTCCGTTCCCACAATGTTATTATGTTTTTAGATGTGTATTTAGTATTGTTAGTATTTAGGTAGAATAGGTATAGTTAGTTTTTAAGTGAAAAAAAAATATATAGGATAGGTTAAGATAGTGTTGGGGCTAAGTTTCTTTTCTCTTTGGGTGGGGGTTGATGTCCTTTTTTATTCTGTGTAGTAGTGATTAGTTAGTGTTACATGTATAGTATAGTTTAATATATGTTTAGCTTTTGTAGGTAAGATGATAGCAGTAGTGAATAGTGTTAGTGTAGGTTGTTTTAAGTTTCATTTTGTAGAATAAATACTGTTGGATTTATTACTGGTTGCACTGATGTCAGGCAGGATGCAGAGTGTGGGTTTTGCTACATTGTATGGTACTCATGCCATCTGTGGAATGATCCCTGTATGTGTGACTATGGATGAGACCTGTTACTCTGCAGCATGCATAGTGTCTAGTTAACCTTAGCTGTGGGCACAGTCAACTTGCATGGCTGACAGATTACATAGGATTGGAATTTTAGAATTTATTTTATTGCACAGTTAATACAAACTCAAAATATTGAGCAATAGATAAAAAGTATTTAAAAAAGAGTGTTTCACATTGATAAAATCACATAGAGTCTATAGTAAATTAGTGAGTCTATTTCCTGTTGGCCGTGGGCTTACTTGTTGTGCTTATGATTGTAAGGCCGTTGGAGAAGTCGCTATTCTCCTGGTATAATTAATTGTTCCACCCAACTGTCTTTCCATTTAGTCTTTTAGATGATTTCATATTTTATTATGGTTGCCGTGGCCTTAGTACATTGTGGGCCTTATAGTTTTTAAAGCCATTAGGGAAATCTGCTATACTCCTGATGCAATTGGGTTATTCCACCCAGGTCTTGTTTCTTTTAGTTTTAGTTTTTTAGCCACTATGTCGAAGTATTTGACTGTTCTACAGTTTAACTGGGTCTCTTCTGGCTTGAAACAGAGCATCACTGCTTGCCTGCAGGTTTTTACGCCCTTCTGGTTCCATATGGGCCGAAGCAGGGAACACCTTGTGTCCACAAGAGCTACACAGATACAAATACATAGGATTGGGCACTGCCTAGTTTAGTGACATCTAATTAGTGACGCACAACATATGAAGTGTGATGCACAGAGTTGCACTGCACAATGTTGCATGTTTGAAATTCAACATAGGAACATGACATTGTGAGTCTGTCAGAGTTGCTACAGGTATATATTCCCCAAATGACACGTATGGCTTGGGAGAACTGCACATCTGATGCTCCAGGCGCAGAGTCCATCCCCATTGCACAGACCTTGGCCCACTTGATGCATGGGGCCAGTGCATCAGCTTGGTAGGCCTCCCAAATTCCTGTGCATGGACAAACAATCTCGTCTACATGCTTGATGTGGATCAGATGTGTGTTTATTGTTCACGTTCCAGCTCACAACAGTGTTTGTGTATCACTTGAGTAATGTGGTAGTGACTAATGCTTTTAGAATTGGGGTCATTCACAGATGACATTTTTGGTTAGGTAGGTAGAGTGAAAAACGTTTGCAATCAGCCTTTTGTGACACCCTTCATCAGTTAAGTGATGCCTTAGTCATTGATGATGTTTTCTTGCAGGCACACTGTTATGCATCACCAAGGTGGTGACATGCTGCATTGCTCCCTGTACCAACAACACTGTGGCTATTTTTTTGCCATTTCCTCACAGTAATGACAGACTAGATTTATTGCAGAAAATACAAACTAGATGTTAAATGCAGTACTACAGACATCCAGGGTCACATTGGCCAATATGCAGTCATTGTGCACAGCATCAGAGGGCTCAGTTTATTTGGCCATTGTGTTTGCACAGGTATGAACAGTATGACAGTTATCAAATGTGTTACGGTCACTATTGTGGAGTCAAATGTAGTGCTGCAGACTTCCTAGTACAATCTATGTATGTTGCACTTGTGACCTTAACTCGCCCCACCAATGTGAATCTGTTCTGCAACATCTAGTGATGTCATATGCAATACACAACGTCACAAATAGGTTTATCCACCACGTCCAGCATAAGGAGATTTGTTAGTTGAATTTGGTTTCCAATCCTTCAGTGGGACACTACTTGTGTGCTGCGACTGACTTGTACATGGTGTCAAACATGCATTTATCAACAATGTGCGTGGGTCAGACTTGGTACCTAGGTAGCTTGTTATATTAGATAAATGTGGGCACAGCATCTTAGCACGTGTACTGTTTTCACCCGTGTGCACCTTATCCACTGTCTGCCTGTCGGAGTTAATTTGGATCTTTTTTACAGTTGTATAATCATTTGGAGTTGTGTGCCCCAGTCACCTTGAAATGGTAGTGTACCTCATGTTCTAGTTTTGGCCGTGTTTTGTTTATACCTTTCTTCTGCTCATCTCCACCCTCACTTCCCCCTGCAACATCCCCTGTGTCCACACCTCCACGCAAGGCCAATTGACCCACTAGCCCTTCACAGATGGTCCTCCTTCCAACGTCCCCTTCCAATGGCAGACACTGTATATCGACATTGCAGGGACACCAATGGCACTCATGATGCTGCCCCGTATGCGCCCATCTACACCTGGACCGCGCACAGCACAAGCATGCCTGCCACACACAGGTTCCACATGATAAAATGCCACAACGATGGCAGCAGCCTCCACACACTCAACATGGGAAATCACACACCTGCTTCCAAGCATCCCCAGAACACACACAAGGACCCCCCTCACATTTTGTCCGCAGCTCATTCAGTTTGTGATACACAGATCCACCACCCATTATTATTATTATTATTATTGCATATATTGAGCGCACAGCTACCCGGAGGTTTCCCGGCGCTTGCCTTGGGAACCCGTCCTGGCTTTTCCCTGTGAGATAGCCCCTACAGGGCATCCCCAAGGTGAAAGCCAGGCATCCCGCCGCAGGGGGGCCGTTGAGAAGATTAAGCAAGCTTAATGCCCAGAGTTGCAGAGTGAGAACTCATGATTAGAGCAGGCACCGAAGCGAGAATTATCGAGTCCGTGGACATTTGAGCTCAAGACCCTGCCGCGTCGGGAATTGAACCCTGGTCCCGGGTCTGACCTCAGCTTCCGGGTCTGCCTGCTCTACACCGTGAGCCACAATTCTCCACACTTATCCATGATGTGAACTATGCATGGGCATAGCACTACACTATGCTCGTGTAGTTGCCTTCCTGCCGGAGAGCTGCCTGTACCCCTCCACAGCACACATCATCGTCATTAACATCCAGGACAGCTACAAGTGCATATGCAGGGACCACAACAACAGAGTAGGAGTACGAAATGCCATCATTCACATGAGCAGTCTCAGAGTCTAAAAGATCAGCAACGGCCTCATCAGCAAGGAAGTACACCTGTACTTCATGATCCACAACTATCACAACACACCCCTCAGAGTGACAATCGTGTATAGACCCCAACACCAATTACAGTTCAGCTACTACATTGTCTACTTCATCAGTACACACGCCCTTGCCTGCACAGACTACATCCTCCTCTGTGACCTGGAGTTCCACCTCAATAAGGACACCACCGCCACATCCACAGACCAGATTGACAGCCTCACAAAAGTCCAACTCAGGATTCTACTCACAACACCCACACTTGCCCGTAGCCCAAACAGCTACCACACCAAAGCACACCCCACCGTACACAACATCAGACAATGGCTCAATGACTGTGCCAACCAACTCTCCACAAACACATTAGCTTCACACAGACACACCAGCAAGTGAGCCATCATGTTCACTGAGGAACTCCAGGACAAACGTGCCACTTGCCAGATGTGGAATGTCACTGTGTACAGACAATGAACATCTAAGCACCACCCAAGAACAACACCGGCAGACACCATCACCTCATTTGATCCTCAGGAAGCCCTCATTAGACGGACACCTAGGCAACTACAATGAAATAAGTGCCTTCATCACAAACAACAATGAGATCAGGGCCCTGCAGGTCAACATAGACAATGCTTCACTGATCCTCCTGGACCTGTCATCTTGCGTGGACACTGTCTGCCACCAGACACAACGCACAGGCCTCCACAAGGCAAAGTTGCTAACCAGAACTCTGGAGCACAACACCTCTTTCCACTCTGGCATGTCACAGTGCTGCAGCATCCTCCTTTCAGCTCTGGATCCACCACAATCTTGTGTGTCGTACACATGGCTCATCCCTCAGCACAACATAGTTCAACATGTACCTGTCACTGATTGGCCATGTTGCCTGACAACACAACCTTTACATCATCTCCTACAACAACGACAGACAGCTGATCCTCTCCCTCAACAATGACCCCCTCACCGCCACAGGAAACCTCCATGTAGGAATGGTAAGCGTCACTGAGTGGATGTAGTACTTGTACATGTAGAGGAACTTTGACAAGACGTGAGTCATCATCCTGCACTCCACATCCTCAGCTAGTGACAACTCCTGGTGACCCACTGCACTGGTAACAGCTCCAACAACACCCATCCACGCACATTACATTTGCTCATTTATCCTAATCTACTGTCTCCATGACAATGCGTGTAAAAGGCCTTCTGCTCCTCCAGCTTCAACAACCTCCACATGCTCCACACGATGTACAGTTGGATCCCCACCGTAACAAGGATTAAGGTCTCCCAGGTCTCGCAAAAGCAGCAGGTTGGCAATAGATAAGGCCCTCTCTGCAGTCCCCTCAACCAAATTTCTGAACCAACTCCTACACATTTGAAAGGCCTCTGCACGCATGTACACCAACATTCGGTGCAGCAGCCACATGACACCCCACCTGTGAGGCCAGCACTGGCTCACTGTCAACAAGAGGGTTACAATCAAGCTCCTAACACACAAAAGGCACTCCACGACACGGGCCCAGCATATCTCTAACAACTACTCAGCTTCTACCTCACATACATGCCATCTCTGATATGCCATGCTCACCCTTGCAACACTTCCCTGCATCCAGTGTGCGACCTCCAGACGTGAAAATTCTCACTACTCACCACCCAGACCTGGGGCACTCTCCCCATCCTCCTGCAGCACACGCAGGAAATGCAAACCTTCTGGTGACTCTGCAAGATGTGGCTTTTCATGCAGTAGCAGCATCCCCCCCAGCGCATTGAGACACTCACAGCTGAGTGGTGTGCTTTATGGATATGCAGCTTGATACCTTGAGATATATAATTGGCTCCTACGCGGCCATCTCACTGCCTATCCGTGTCAGATGACACATGTATATTGGTTCTATTTAATTTGGTGGACCTTCTTGTGGATTCAAATTCCCTTACCTATTGCCTCCGTTGAATTCTTTCTTGGTCAGGTAAACACCCATCTTTGTGTATTACATGAACACATTTACAATACAAGTTTGAGACTGCACCAGTGCTGGCCCATATAGTACGTGATTTGATGGATGTTGGAGTGGTAGACCTAGTCCATTGTGAGTGTCGGACCCCCGGAAGTGGGGGAGTTTGCTTTGCCATGTCAATGAAAAGTACATTTTCTGCAAGTTCATGCATGTGTCCCTGGTGAGTGTTTGTGGACGTTGCATGACAGTGGAATGAGGAGGTCAGTGGAATGATGTTAAATAAAATTCTAAAGTAAGACAGGCCTTTGTACGTCACTGTCTGAAATTTGTTGTAGATAGGCCCCCATATGACCACAGGGTCACACCAGACAATGGATTTTGGATGCAACTTTAAAGGGGAGTTCATCACGCCTCTTGCCACCACTTTACGTGCATTTTTCTACTGCAAGGCAGTGATGATTTGGTGACCTATCTGGGTAATGTGGCCCCACATCTTATGGATCTGCCAGGAGGCACATTACATGAATTTGCAGGTGTAGTATTATTGTGTGATTTTGATAGTCACCACACACATTTGATTTGTGAGCACACAGACACATGCAACTCTGACAGCACATTGTGGATGCACTGTGTATGTTGATGTTCATGTGCACAATTTGGCATGCCACCTCGGACATTGGCACACAGGTGACATTAGGCACATGTGCTTGAGTAGTCTGCAGGCAAGTGTGTATGTGTCAGGCTGGCAATGCTTTCACGAGTTTGGACACTACTCAGACGCATGTGGGCAATGCTGCAGGTGTGCAGACGTTGGGGGAGGCATGCCTGATTGTGCACAGAGGCATAGACATTTCCTGCACATCCACAATGTGGCATCCCAGTGACATGTGTAGTTGTGGAGTCAATTTGTATGTGCATGCTGATGTGGCACGGGGACCATGTGGTAATTTTTCCACATGTCACGTTATTGCCCCACTGTGTGTTTTGTAGATGCACATGTGGGGTGTTCTGGCATTGCGATTTGACTATGTTTGCCTAGCTTTTCGCTGCATATTTAATGTTCAGTCTGGCTGCCACAATGGGCCATGATATGAAATGTGTAACCAACATGGTTGTACATTTTTAAGGAGCGTGATGCTGGTTCAGCGACACAACGGTGCTTGCTGATATGCACTATTGGATTCAAATGGAAAAGAAACTTCTGTTGTGCAGCTGGCAAACTATTAACATTCAATTAATCATATTGGCCCCAGCCACTTTAAGTCGGACTTCTAGGATGGCGACCAAAAGAGAGCCCTGGTTTAATAATGAGCTGCGTGACCAAAAAAGAGGGCTTGCAAGAGAGGTACGACAACAATCACGAGCGGCAAACAAAGGAAGTAAAACAAAAAATTGGAAGCTGTGCCAACTAAGGATCGATTATAGAAGGAACCTGAGCAGAGCAAAAATAGCGTACAAGGGGGCAATCTGGACACAATTACTGTCCGCAAGTAAAAAGCCCAATAGCAGCGACTTCTGGGGCATAATAAACAAACTGGCAGCTGGCCCAAAATTACAGCAAGAAGCGGGAATCGGTCAAGAAACGTGGGTTAACCATGTGAAAACTCTGTACAGCAACATAGCATCAGGCCCGGCAGAACGGCCTGGAGGGCAGCATCCAGAGAAAGAGGAAACGCAATTAGTCCCCAATTCGCACCATCTGGGAGGCAGAGAAACAAGTCCGGAGGCAGCTAGTAAAGAGCTGATTAATTTGACCACCGAAAAGGAACTAAGAGGTCATATTTTAAAACTCAAGTCCAAGGGCGCGGCAGGCCCAAACGGCCTTCCCAATGCCATCTTCAAGAACGACCTGGATTTCTGGTCCTCCTACTTTACACCCATCTTCAATGAGATCTACACACAGTCCATAGTCCCGGATTCCTGGAAAGGGAACATTATCCACCCTATATACAAAAAGGGTGACCACCGTAAGCCGGGCAATTACAGATTGATCTCACTGATCGACGTGGAGGCCAAGCTGTACGCTTCTTGTCTGCTAGCCCAGCTCCAAGATTGGATGGAGGAGAAGAACATAATCCCCAAGTTCCAGACGGGCTTCAGGCAAGGGATGGGCACCTCAACCAATCTGGCCACCCTAGCACTCTTAACTGAAAAAGCGTCAAGAAAAAAATCCAGACTCTTTGCATGTTTTGTCGACATCAAAGCCGCATTCGACCGTGTAAGCAGGAGTCTTCTCTGGAACAAACTGAAGGGCATGGGTCTGCCAACAGAAATGCTCAACGCCATAATAGCCCTTTACACGGAAACCTGGGCTAGAGTAAAGCTGGGCGACGGGTGTAGCACAACCCCAAGCATTTTTACCCAGCGAGGACTGAAACAAGGATGCGTGCTAGCTCCCAGCCTCTTTAATTTGTTTCTTTCAGATATCGCACAGCACTTTGAAAAAGCCGATTGTCACCCTCCAAACTTGGCCAATGAGTCAGTCGCCATCCTACAATATGCAGACGACATTGTCTTGCTGAGCCAGACTCCCATTGGCTTGCAGAGAGCAATAAATCATTTAGCATCCTACTTGGATCAGGTGCAACTGGAGCTAAACAAAGAAAAAACAAAAATTGTTCGCTTAGTGGATTCTAAAAAGACAAAGTTTAAATGGTCGGTAAAAGGGGCAATCGTGGAAGAGCAGCGTTCATATAAATATCTTGGCATAATAATTGAGCAGGGCATATCTCACAAGGAACAAAAACTGGCTCTAAAAGCTAAAGCCCAATCACTAATCTACGCTTACAGCCTCCTACGTAATAAACTAGACTGCCTGAACTACACTCATCTGCTGAAAGTCATGGCCGCACAAATCCAGCCCAGACTATCGTATGGCTTAGTCACCTGGTGTGGAAAAGAAGCAAATCTACTGAACGAGCTCCAGACCAGGATCTACAAGACCGTTTTTGAGCTGCCAAAATCTGCCTCTCCTTCTCAGGTTCGACTGGAATTCGGCCTACAGCACCAGAAACTCCGGGCAATGAGTAGCTTTGTCAAACTTTGTCATACATTCCGCTGTTCTAACCCGGACACCCTGAACAAATTATGCTGGGACGAAATCAAGCTCCAGATGAACTTAGAAATACCGAGCTCATGGGGTAGCTTTTTGAGAACAGCTTTGACCGAGCTGGAATTACAAACAGCGTGGGAAAACGGGGAAGATAGAGCAAGCTTCGGCAAAGTCGTAAACGCCGCAGCTAAAAAGAAATCCTTGCTGGCTGACAAAAAATCAATCTCTAAGCGCCGGCATGGGTGGACAGTCATCAACTCATACAGAACCCTAAAGCCCCAAAATTATCTATCCGCTCATTTCAGCTTGCATTTAAAAAAGAGCTTTACAAACTACCGCATGGGCTTGCACGACTCAAAAGACCTGTATCCAACTTGGAAAAAGCCCTATCTCTCCGCAAACTGTCGATTATGTGGTTTTAAATCAGAATCTGTAACTCACTTATTATGTGCTTGTCCAGCAGTTCTGGAACAGAGGAGACAGTATTTAAAATTAATTTTTAATGAGTTGAACATCCGTTCATGCAGACAAGCAGTGATAAGCTGGCTGGAAGGCGCTTCCATTATCCTGGTCTGCAGGGGCGTCAAATTCATGACAACGGTCAGAAACCTCATACGGCAAGCAGATGGAGAGTAAACAAAACAAGCAGGACTAAAGTCACCTTCAATAGCCGACCAACAACATTAACGAATGGACAGCATGCTTACCAGCAATTAGCTGCAGGTCGCAAATAGTGGTGTATGAACATTAAAATTTGGAACACTGGGGTATACACTATGCAATTATTTTTTCTAAAAGGTCCCCAAATTTTTAAAAAGAAATATACACCCTTTTTATATAAATATGGAACCATGTCAAAATTCAGGTGTACTTATAAATGTAATGAAATTTTTACTATGTTTTTATGGATACGGGGGGGGTTTGTAATGATTTTAATTAATCAAACAATAAACTTATACACACCATATTGGCCCCTCATCAGTGCATTGTGATCTGTTTCCTTCCACTACCGTGTCAATTACACTGGCATAATTCCTGTTACTATGGCCCTGTGTGTTGTGTGAGTTGCTGTTTGTGAATGGTGATATGTCCCTATGCCAGCATGCATAGGGGTATCCTGAACTTGTTGGACAGTACTTGAGGGTATGCAATACAATTACTTTCATAATACATGGATGCCACTGTGCCCATCGGCCCCCTTCCCCCATCCCTGGTTGATGCTCACCCTGTCGTTGTTGTGGGCGTTCCAACTCAGCACTATCCTGGCCTGCGACTCCACAACAGTCTCCCCGTTGATGACGCGGGACACCTGCTCCTCCAGATCATCCAGCTCCTCCTGTGGAGCTGGTCTGCTGCCTCTGGTCTCCCTAGTTGCTTTAAGGTTTGTTCCCAGTTTCTTCTTTGTCTTGCTCTTTGTATCGTGCCACCGCTTCTTGCACTCATCCACTGTCCTCCTTTTCTCCCCCACGGCATTGACTTTGGTCATGATGTCCTGCCATATCTCCTTTTTCCTTGCCAAGGTGACGGTGGAACTCACGAAGAGTTCCTGCTGGTGTTGCGTCACCTCTTCAACCAGCACCTGGTTTTCCATGGGACTGAACTTTGGGTTCCTCTTCCTCTTGGCCTTTCCTTGGGTCTCTGCCTGGCTTTCCTGGGTGTTGTTTCTGCCCTCTGCACTTGTCCCTGGTAGCTCACCATTATCTGCTAGGTTTTGCATTTTGCTAGCTAATTTTTTTAGCTTAGCGGGCGTTTTTCAGGTCGCTAACGCGTTAAATGAAAGCCTTGGAACTATTGGCTTGCGATATTTATCACTGATTGGCCCAACTTCCTTTTTTCACACTAACGTGCATCACGTTAGCGACATTACGCTAAATCTATCACCTCCTTTTATCGCCTGGAATGGAAAACTATCGCGGCTAGCGACGCATTGATAATACGTCGCTACAGCATCAAAAAATACTGGTGATGCGCGGCGATAAAAAAACTCGCGCTAAACAAGGTTAGCGATAAATATCTCCTCTTGATGATAATATCCCCCATAATAACTATATAGGGAGGGTGTTAAAACTAGGTGGTATAAGACCTATTTTCACCATCATTGTAATATGATTTCTCCTTTTGTATTTTATGAAATTGTAACAATGCTGACCATATTATTTTTAATCATATGTCTGCTTATGTTGCCTAAGATACTGCATTTGAGATCACGCCGTTAAAATACATATTTCAACTTTACCTTGTCTCTTTTTTACTCCTGTTGTGGACTGATATGAGAGTATAATGAAAGAGTGTTCTCACTTCCCACCATTCCTGAGTTTGTACTAAGTTGCATGTTCTAGGTTGTCTAATCATTGGTTACTTTTCTTTGCTATAGCACAAAGAGATAATGTGACACATATGCTAGTTGGTTGGGGGGTTTCTAGGTACTGAGGTGAGTTTCTGGTACACCACAATTCACTGATGTCCTTGGTCTCTGTGCACAGTTCTGTGTATAACCAGGATCCTTGCAACAGTTCTGATCGAACATATTAGTAAATCTGCCCATTAGTACCTCAGGCTTGAGTGGCACTTACTTTGATTCTTCTGAAAACACTGCCAGCAACACTCATCAGACTTTTTTAGATGAATATCGCCTGCAGAAGAAAACAGAAATGTGAATAAAATGGGAAGAGGGAGAGCAAAAGGCACAGTCAGATAAAGAAAAGGAAAATATTCGTTAGAAAGCAACACCAGGGATGGCTAGTCTCAATATATCAGCATGTGCTTGAGTAGTCTGCAGGCAAGTGTGTATGTGTCAGGCTGGCAATGCTTTCACGAGTTTGGACACTACTCAGACGCATGTGGGCAATGCTGCAGGTGTGCAGACGTTGGGGGAGGCATGCCTGATTGTGCACAGGGGCATAGACATTTCCTGCACATCCACAATGTGGCATCCCAGTGACATGTGTAGTTGTGGAGTCAATTTGTATGTGCATGCTGATGTGGCACGGGGACCATGTGGTAATTTTTCCACATGTCACGTTATTGTCCCACTGTGTGTTTTGTAGATGCACATGTGGGGTGTTCTGGCATTGCGATTTGACTATGTTTGCCTAGCTTTTCGCTGCATATTTAATGTTCAGTCTAGCTGCCACAATGGGCCATGATATGAAATGTGTAACCAACATTGTTGTACATTTTTAAGGAGCGTTGTGCTGGTTCAGCGACACAGCGGTGCTTGCTGATATGCACTATTGGATTCAAATGGAAAAGAAACTTCTGTTGTGCAGCTGGCAAAATATTAAAATTCAATTAATCATATTGGCCCCTCATCAGTGCATTGTGATCTGTTTCCTTCCACTACCGCGTCAATTACACTGGCATAATTCCTGTTACTATGGCCTGTGTGTTGTGTGAGTTGCTGTTTGTGAATGGTGATATGTCCCTATGCCAGCATGCACAGGGGTATCCTGGATTTGTTGGACAGTACTTGAGGGTATGCAATACAATTACTTTCATAATACATGGATGCCACTGTGCCCATCGACTCCCTTCCCCCATCCCTGGTTGATGCTCACCCTGTTGTTGTTGTGAGAGTTCCAACTCAGCACTATTCTGGCCTGCGACTCCACGACAGTCTCCTCGTTGATGACGCGGGACACCTGCTCCTCCAGATCATCCATCTCCTCCTGTGGAGCTGGTCTGCCGCCTCCGGTCTCCCTAGTTGCTTTAAGGTTTGTTCCCAGTTTCTTCTTTGTCTTGCTCTTTGTATCGTGCCACCGCTTCTTGCACTCATCCACTGTCCTCCTACTCTCCCCCACGGCATTGACTTTGGTCATGATGTCCTGCCATATCTCCTTTTTCCTTGCCAAGGTGACGGTGGAACTCACGAAGAGTTCCTGCTGGTGTTGCGTCACCTCTTCAACCAGCACCTGGTTCTCCATGGGACTGAACTTTGGGTTCCTCTTCCTCTTGGCCTTTCCTTGGGTCTCTGCCTGGCTTTCCTGGGTGTTGTTTCTGCCCTCTGCACTTGTCCCTGGTAGCTCACCATTATCTGCTGGGTTTTGCATTTTGCTAGCTAATTTTTTTAGCTTAGCGGGCGTTTTTCAGGTCGCTGACGCGTTAAATGAAAGCCTGGGAACTATTGGCTTGCGATATTTAGGATTGGTGTCACTACAACGCATGCTTTTACATCGCATGCCTTTACAACGCGGTTTTTACCACGCAGTCCATTACAACGCATAATGCTTTTAGGCGCTGGATAGTGAATTTTTTAATTTACTATTCCAACTCCAGTCCCCGTGGATAGCAGGGAAGGTGTTGGATAGTAAATTAAATATATTCCCTATCCTAGAGCGCCCCCCAGCGCAATGCGTTGTAATGGTATGCGTTGTAATGGTTGCGATGTAATGGTAGTGCGTTGTAAAAAATGTGTTGTAAGTGATGTTCCCCGATATTTATCACTGATTGGCCCAACTTCCTTTTTTCACACTAACGTGCATCGCGTTAGCGACATCACGCTAAATCTATCGCCTCCTTTTATCGCCTGGAATGGAAAACTATCGCCGGCTAGCGACGCATTGATAATACGTCGCTACAGCATCAAAAAATACTGGTGATGCGCGGCGATAAAAAAACTTGTGCTAAACAAGGTTAACGATAAATATCTCCACTTGATGATAATATCCCCCATAGTAACTATATAGGGAGGGTGTTAAAACTAGGTGGTATAAGACCTATTTTCACCATCATTGTAATATGATTTCTCCTTTTGTATTTTATGAAATTGTAACAATGCTGACCATATTATTTTTAATCATATGGCTGCTTATGTTGCCTAAGATACTGCATTTGAGATATCGCCGTTAAAATACATATTTCAACTTTACCTTGTCTCTTTTTTACTCCTGTTGTGGACTGATATGAGAGTATAATGAAAGAGTGTTCTCACTTCCCACCATTCCTGAGTTTGTACTAAGTTGCATGTTCTAGGTTGTCTAATCATTTGTTACTTTTCTTTGCTATAGGACGAAGAGATAATATGACACATATGCTAGTTGGTTGGGGGTTTTCTAGGTACTGAGGTGAGTTTCTGGTACACCACAATTCACTGATGTCCTTGGTCTCTGTGCACAGTTCTGTGTATAACCAGGATCCTTGCAACAGTTCTGATCGAACATATTAGTAAATCTGCCCATTAGTACCTCAGGCTTGAGTGGCACTTACTTTGATTCTTCTGAAAACACTGCCAGCAACACTCATCAGACTTTTTTAGATGAATATCGCCTGCAGAAGAAAACAGAAATGTGAATAAAATGGGAAGAGGGTGAGCAAAAGGCACAGTCAGATAAAGAAAAGGAAAATATTCGTTAGAAAGCAACACCAGGGATGGCTAGTCTCAATATATCAGCTTTGCCAAAAGACAGATGAGATGATCAAAGCCATTGAGGTAGACAACTCAAAACAAACTAAACCTAGCATCTCGTAAAGTGACAGAGAAAGAATCCAACATCTTACTAGTTAGACTTTCATATTGCCCCAAACAATCATTTCATTATACAGAACCCAGAAAAGGTAGTTTTAGATTTTGCAGGAAATTGAAAATGCACAAATATTTAAACTGTAAACCTAGAGCCATTATACATAGTTATAATGTGATTACTGCTTGTTGGGAACAAGTAGGATCATCATGTTTGGTCTCTAAGGAATTGTAATTTAATACCCTCTTTGATGGTAAATTCAGATTTTAGGCTTCACCTCTGAATTAAACCAGTTTTAGAAAGTTGGCATTTTCTTGTCCTAACCATTTGGTGCCTGAAGCCTGTGCCCTTGATTTCATGACTGTAAACAGTTGGCCTTTGTGTAATCCTTCCAGACAATGAGAAAAAGGTTTTGGCAGGATGGGCCATCCTGCCAGGATCGGATGGTGGAGCTGTTCTCTGCACCACTTACATTTCAAAGGAAACTGACTCAGAGCACTCACAAACGACTTCACACCTGTCTTTTGTCACAGTTATCTTCTTGGAGCCTGGACAGGGAGGATGGAAATTCCAAAACCATTTGTGGGGGAAGCTCCAGATGTTTCTTCCAATTCAAAGTTGGAACTAGGCATAACAATAGGACCCTCAAACCCACTCTTCAGTTTAGTTCTGAACATGTGGAGGACACTCAGAAGGTCTGTCATGCACTTCAGAGGACTACCCAGTTGCTTGGGGCCTGCTTTGTACTCCAGAGTACTTCCATGCTTCTCCCAGAAGTCTGCTTGCTGCTTGAAACCTGCTTTGAACCCTCAGAGATCTGCCCCGCTGTTTGAGGGCTACCTTGCAGCTTGAACCCAGGACTCCCAGAGTGACTCCAGTGGCTACTTGACTGGCATCCTGTTCTGAGAAACAGGGACTCCAAAAGCTTCAGTAACCAGAAACATGGACCATGCCTGAAGTGAGTCCTACCCTTTAAGCGGTGCCAATCCTGTCCTGGACCCTTGGAAGTGGTTCTAAAGGTGCCCAAACAGCCAAAACCAAAAACTTGACTTAAGAACTTTTCAGCCAGAAAAGTGCGTTGAGATCCGACAGGAGACCTGGACCTACCTGCTCATTGATCAGCCCAAGGTTCATCTTCCCCTTTGCAGTAGCTCCCGGTATGTTCTTCTCTATAAATGTTCAGTGGCTCCTCGCATATGGAGTTTCCGGCCTAGATTAGCCCTCATCAGCTACAGCCTGCAGCTTTGTCTTGCTGGAGATTTTCAGTTTCCAAAAACTGATAACAGTAGAAGTGATGATGGCGCTTCCTCCATAGACACCATCATCTGCCTTCCCTCACTGAACTTTACCTTCTCAGACATGTGTCCTCAAAACGTCTTCTAGTTCTAATGTAAGCCAAGACTAGGTTAAATCCACCTCGTGTATCAGTACTGCACTCCATCGTGGCTGGCCATACTTTCAATTTTGCCTTGGTCTCACACAACAAGATGTTTGCAGTTGGTGCTTTGAACTTTTAGGCACTAGTTTTCAATGAAAACGTTAAAAATTCATACCTCTGGGATAAATGTCTCAAAAATTTTACTACATTTTTTTCTATTTTGTTAATTAGTGTAGGATTTTTTTTAAATTCCCTAATCCCCATCCACCTCCGACCCCAGTAAACAGAAAAAGTAGGATGTCGTTACTGTTACTCCATTTCTAAGACATAGGCAATCGAGGTAGAGGCCCAAAGATGTTGCCCGTCTACTGGTAAACGACAAACCTACCAGTTGTAACTGACCTTTTGTTTTAAAGAAGAGGGGGGTCACACTCCCTTCTGGTTGATCGTAACCAATGACTGTAGCTGATGGCCCAGCAAAGAAAGAAACAAGGCCCAGCACAGTCAGAGAGCTTCCGAAGAGGCATATTCATAGGATCCACACAAAAAAAAGATAATATTAATTTATTTTCCAAAGTGAAAACACGCCAACGTAAACCCCCAAAACTGCACTACTCAATTAAAAATCACCCCTGAACTAATGAGGAGACAAGTTAAGGAAACAGTCCCAAAGTGTCTTCTTTTTACTATTCGGCAATCTGGCCAAACCAGTTTGGGAAGTCTTATATAAGGAGGACAGCCAGTCCGAATAAGTGGATGGTCTACCCTCTACCCATCTCCTACATATTTCTCGCCTAGCCAGCAGGATTGCATAAAATAAAAATACCCTGGCCGGACCAGTAATTCCACTACCAATACCAAAAATTATCAGAGCAAGAGAAATATGGACAAAATATTAGCTATGGTAGCCCCCACTCTCTCCCAAAATTCAGAAATAGCTGGGCAATCTTTAAACATGTGAATACCTGAGGCACTCACCAAATTGCACTTCTTGCAGCTGGAAGGAGGGCCTTTTGCTATTTTAGAAAGTCTAGAGGGGTATAAATAAGCCCTATGTGTAGTAAAATAGTGGTTCCTCTTGAACCAAGCTGGTTTTACCACTGCAAACAAAGTGTTCAAGGAAGTTTGCCACAGATCTTCCCAATCTGCATCTGGTATAAAATCTCCCCGCAGTTCTTCAGCTAATTTAAAATCCTCGTCAATGACTTCCTCTATGGCCCAGTAAAAGAAAGACACCTCTTTCCTCCCCGCCGGCCTTAATACCAGATGCTCCTCTAGAATGTTTCCTTCACCTATAGATTTCTTCAGATTCAGGGACCAACTCTGCAATTGCAAATATTTGAGCCTGGACATGCCCTCCTCTAGTTTGACACGGAGCACCGCCCAGGACAAGAGCGAGCCCTCAGCAGCTAAATCCACTCACACCAAAAGTCCAGTTGTTTTAAGTGGGGCTGCCAATTTATCTTTCAGGCAGGCCAGAGCCCTCGGAGAGTCCCACAAAGGAGCCACACTTGAATATTAATTTAAGCCAGTATATTGCTTAATTATGGCCCATGCACGAGCCATAACCAATAGGACTTTCAGTCTGATCTTCTTAAAAACTTCTGGTCTTCATATTTAAAAAGGAACTCCTCCTGTGACAGCCCCACTGCATCCTGTTTATAAGGAACAAGGGAACCCTCTAGGTAATCAAGGACCAGTGGTAATAGTATTATCAAGCAACAGCAGTCCTTGACAAAATAACTGTGGAAGCTAATAAATAATTTATATGCACCAATCTGCGCTATAATGAGAGAAGTGTCCAGACGGACACTGATTTAATCAATGGTAAAATACGGACAAAATAAAGTGAACAATAATACAGTGGGACACAATCCTGCATCCAGTACATAGAACAAGGCAAGACAAAACAATTATTTACAAGGGTAAGGTATTTCTCAGGCAATTTCAAAATTAATGAGACGCTAGCGGAGTAAATAAATCAGTCTAGCTGCACTCATGTAGTAAATACAATATGGGTAACACAGTGGAGAACTAGTGTGTAGCTACATAAACTGTCGACGGTGTTTCGATCCTGTTAAAAATAAAGGATCATCATCAGGACTAACATTGTATTGCCTGAATATGCAAGCCTGCGGGGAAAGTAAGGGAACAAAAAAACGAGGAAACAAAGAACACTTGTTTAAAACCTACAGCCTGTAAAGCATAACATTGAGGATCCAGTCCATGCTTTAAGTGACGAACTTCCATACATGTGTGCCGATTGAGCGCCGAAGGTGCGCCAAAGGTAAGCCCGTCTGCGCCCGTCCGTGCCTGGACCGCGCCCAGTGCCAGGACCCCTGATCCCCGCAGACCCCAGCCCACCCGCCGGACGTACGACGCCACTGAACTCAACGCTCTCAACGTGCATCCGGACCACAGACACGCCGTCGAGCTCTGGAACCTGCTCGACACCACAGCCCCAGAAGTCGACTTCCTCACGGAAACCTGGATGAACGCCTCTTCAGCGCCCGACATCGCCATCGCCATCCCAGACGGCTACAAGATCATCCGGAGGGACCACATCAACCAGACTGGAGGAGGCATCGCCATCATCCACAAGAACACCATCCGCATCACGACCAACACCGACGACACACTCACACCCGCCAAGCACCTGCACTTCCAGGTCCACATCAACCCCAAGACCACCCTCAGAGGCACCCTCATCTACAGACCCCCGGGACCACGCACACAATTCAGCGAGGACATTGCCAACTTTGTCAGCCCGCACGTCCTCCCCTCCACCTCAACTTCCACCTGGAGAACAACAATGACCGCAACACCACCACCCTGCTGGACAACCTCGCAAACCTTGGACTCAAGCAGCTAGTGACCACCCCCACCCACCATGCTGGACACACACTCGACCCCGTCTTCTCATCCAGCAAGGACATCACCTTCAGCCACGCCACCGGACTCCACTGGACGGACCACAGCTGCGTACACTTCAGCTTCAAAAGGACCATGATCCACCACCACCAGCATCAGGTTGCACGCAGAAGCTGGAACAAGATCACAGCCGACCAGCTCGCGACCTCCCTGAGCAAGAACCCACCCACCAGCGCAGCGAACCCCAGCCAAGCGGCCACCAACCTCACGAAGTGGATCAGCGACTGCGCAGACGACCTCGCCACTCTGAGGACCCCGCCTAGCAGACCCGGCAGCAAGAAGGCCCCATAGTTCACCGACCAACTCAAGAGCTCAAAGAAGAACTGCCGAGCCCTCGAGAGAGCCTGGCGCAGAGACCCAACACAGGACAACATGACTGCCCTCAAGCTCGCCACCCAAAAACACCACCAACTGATCCACGCCACCAAGAAAACTGCATTCAAGGAACGACTGGACAACAACGCACACAACAGCAAGGAACTCTTCAACATCGTTAAAGAGCTCTCCAACCCCAACGCCAGAAACAACGGCATCACCCCGTCGCAAGACCTCTGCAACTCCCTCGCCTCCTACTTCCACAACAAGATCGCGGACATACACAACAGCTTCAGCACTCAACCGACGCACGCCACGACCGAACCACCGCTCCCCACCACCACCCTCCGCGCCTGGACCCCGATCAGCACTGAAGACACCGTCAGCACGATGAACTCCATCCACTCCAGATCTCCGACCGACCCCTGCCCTCACCACGTCTTCAACAAGGCCGACGCTGTCATCGCACCCCACCTGCGGGACATCATCAACACCTCCTTCAACACCGCCACCTTCCCGGAGAGCTGGAAGCATGCCAAACTCAGCGCTCTACTAAAGAAGCCATCAGCCGACCCCACCGACCTCAAGAACTACCGCCCCATCTCGCTGCTCCCGTTCCCTGCAAAAGTCATCGAGAAGACCGTCAACAAGCAGCTGGCCGCCTTCTTCGAGACGAACGGATCCCTCGACCTCTCGCAGTCTGGCTTTCGGGCCAACCACAGCACCGAAATCGCCCTGATCGCAGCCACCGATGACATCCGAGCCCTGCTTGACAACGGAGAAACAGCAGCCCTCATCCTCCTAGACCTCTCCGCGGCCTGCTACGCTGTCTGCCACCGTACACTAGTGCAGCGCCTCAGCAACGTCAGAATCCAGGAGAAGGCACTGGAGTGGATCATCTCCTTCCTCACCGGAAGGACACAGAGAGTCCGCCTCCCCCCGTTCAGATCAGAAGCCACCGAAGTCATCTGCGGCGTTCCTCAAGGCTCCTCGCTCAGTCCAACTCTCTTCAACGTCTACATGAGCCCCCTCGCAGACATCGCACGCCAGCACAACCTCAACATCATCTCCTACACTGACGACACCCAGCTGATCCTCTCCCTCACCAACGACCCCGCCACCGGCAGAGCCAACCTTCACGAAGGGATGAAAGAGGTAGCCGAATGGATGAAGAACAGCCGCCTGAAACTGAACTCGGACAAGACAGAAGTCCTCATCCTGGGATCTTCACCCTCCACCTGGGATGACTCCTGGTGGCCCCCCGCCCTAGGCAACGCACCCAAACCAACAGACCACGCACGCAACCTGGGCTTCATCCTGGACTCCTCCCTCTCCATGACCAGACAGGTCAACGCCGTCTCCTCGTCGTGCTTCAACATCCTGCGCATGCTACGTAAGATCTTCTGGTGGATCCTCACCGAGACCAGGAAGACGGTCACCCAGGCCCTCGTCACCAGCCGTCTGGACTACGGCAACTCCCTCTACGCCGGAACCACTGCCAAACTCCAGAAGAGACTCCAGCGGATCCAGAACGCCTCAGCATGACTCATCCTGGACATCCTCCGTCGCAGCCACATCTCCGGACACCTGAGAGACCTGCACTGGCTCCCGGTCAACAAGAGAATCACCTTCCGTCTCCTCACCCACGCACACAAAGCCCTACACAACCAAGGCCCAGGATACCTCAACAGCCGCCTCAACTTCTACGCTCCCAAACGCCAGCTTCGATCAACCGGCCACGCCCTCGCACCGTCCCCCGCATCCAAATTGCCACCACAGGGGGGCGGTCCTTCTCCTACCTCGCCGCCAAGACTTAGAACTCCCTCCCGACCCACCTCCGCCTGACCCAGGGCCACCTCACCTTCAGGAAGCAACTCAAGACCTGGCTGTTCGAGCAGTAGCGGACCCCCCTCCCCTAGCGCCTTGAGACCCTCTGGGTGAGTAGTGCGCTATATAAATGCTGTGATTGATTGATTGATTGATTGATATTGTGTGGTGACATCCAGTCCACAATAAAAACAGTTGTGAAGGTATATGGTGTCCAGGTTGTGCTGGTATGGGAATAGGGTGTGCACAAGGATGGGGCAGGGTGAGAGCCGATGGCGTGTGAGGGGTCGCAGAACAAGGAGAACTGGTTCGTACCTGGCCTCACTGGGTTGTGGGCGTGGTCTTGGTTCCAGGGTGATCTGCGTAGTGCGAACGCTTATGGTAGAGATCGAACTTGGGGTGAATTAAACGTCTCTCCCAGCAGTGGTTCCTAAGGAGAGCGGGATGGGCGTTAAGGAGCCTAAGAATAATGTTACCGGCACAGTGGAATAGTCATCAATACATACCTTGACCCTGTGGGGGTTTGTGGCGGCTAGTACAAGATGCGTCGTAGCCAGTGGCCCAGTAATTAAATATGATCTATCAGGGATAAAAGGGAGGCTTGTGTCAGCGGGTAATCCCTAGTGCAGACCGAGGTAGCTAAGCGGGGGCTTATCTAGAGTAGCGGTAATCGGTGTATACCCACATGGAGGAAGGCAGCATTTGCTCTTGAAGGGGTTCCAAAGTAATTCATGAACCTGTGGGGAAAAATAGTGATGTGGAAGCAGTGGAGAAGGTGGACAAGCAAAGGGTCTAGCGGTGGGGCAGGCTTACCTTAATGTTCACAATCAAACATGTTGGGGCAGCTGCAGGGCATGGTCGCACCAGTCAGGGAATGAGCGACAGTTGCAGGGGGAAGATAAGGGCTAGACGCCATGCTGGTGAAGGTGGAAATGCTTGTACCAACACTAGGTGGCTGTTGCGGCTATCTTGGAAGGGGAGGAAGTGGTGAACCGGTCCTACCTCATCCGAGGCGGCCATCTTGGAGCGTTTGTGGAGAGAGGTGTTTTAAGCTAAATAAACTACAAACAAGGTATGATGTGACAATTTATACACAATTTACATTTTAGAACAGAAGGTTATGTTATAGCCTTATAGTCTGCCGTAGTGGGCTATACCGGCTATTAAAGGCCTGCTGAATCGTTAAATGCCCGAGCCGAAGGCGAGGGACTTTCATGATGACATGAGGGAAAGACGACTCTAAATCAGGTGTAAGTATCAAGACGTTATCCACATACAGGGCTACCTTCCTCTCCCATGCTCCAAACTTAAATGGTGTAATACCCCTCTCCTCCCTGAAACGCTGAGCAAAAGGCTCAATGTACATATCGAATAGGAGCGGGGAGAGGGGACAGCTCTGTCTGGTTCCCCTAGTGATCTTAAAAGGGTTATTCAATTTGCCATTTACTAAAAGTCTTGCAGATGGGTCACTGTATATAAGTTGGATTACTCTGCGAAATTTCGCCCCAAAGTTGAACTTTTCATACACTGCTGAGATATAAATCCAGTTGAATAAATCTTTGTTTTAGCCAACAGTTGCACTCTTTATATTATTAAATTTTCATCAATCTTCCTTAGATACTTAACTCTGTGCGACTCCCTTGTAAGTGTTTTGTCTAAGAACACTGTCACGTAAATTGAGATAGGTGAGAGCAGGGGTACTGCCCTCAGGTTCAAGGCGTGCACACTCTTTGTCATGGACCAATATTAGTCCTCTTGTTACATTATCATATTTCAATACAGAATCTTCAGATGCATTATCCTTTGTATCACCCTTTTTTATTATGGTTTTTAATGATATTTTCTCATTAAATACGTTTTGTTGCAAATGTTAGCAGGTTCCATTACTTCAACATTTCACATTCACCCAATGCATTTCGGGTACAAATGGACCCTTCGTCGGGGGTCTCTACGAAAAGAATAAAGAATACATAATGAGCCCAAAGCTATGTTCATGTTGTCTAAATAACATATCTCGTTTTCGCTTAAAAAATCTTCAGGAAATCACAAATATATCATACGAACTAAACGTGGTTGATATCACTGCCTACTTTCGAAAATTGTGCTTAAACGTGTTCGTGACGTTTTAAAGTTACAACAATGAAAAATCTAAATAAACTTTCGTGTTAATCATGAGTAGCACCATCTGAGTGCCTTACTAACTAAATTATGCCCGCGTTTGCTTGGCGTTGCTCGCCCGTACTCACTGAAATGTTTGGCGTCAAAGCCTCCTGCCGTCTAGTCCAATCCCTGCCGCATTAAGTTCCCACTGCGAGTACTAAACTTATACCTTCTCTGGTTGGTTAAGAGTGCGGTCACGTGATCGTTACTTCTTTGCGAATATTCTAACTGTGTTTGTTTAAACTGAATCTTGAATAAACAATCTAGATTGCGTTTCTATTTCCTCCTTTTCAATCTGTTCATAAATGACAAAGTAAACATCCGCTAAAATGATATTACATCACATGCACAAAGCTTTCATGATTGAACCACATGATAAATAAATGTCTGCTAGACTGAGTGTCATAATATCCAAATGTACACGGTAAGCATGAAAACATCAATGTTAGAACAGTGTACTCGCTCTTATTGCTTACTAAATCGATAACGACCTAGTGGAAAAAATGTCGGCCATTTTGAAACGGGCAAAAATCTAATGGTAGATGTGTGATCTCGTTTACAGTGTACCTTAAGTTTATAGGAAGCCAAGTAGGTAAAAAACGTGTATACATAAAACACAGTTTAAATAAACAAATTATAACTTTCTTGCTTTCAAACACAGTCCATGTTGAATTATGTAGTGATTGCGTTACCAAAACAAGCACTGATAACCTCAGCCCTGTCAGGACAAATCCAGTGTAGTAGTTCAAAGTTTATAAGAAGCATGCTAGTTCCAATCTATCATTGAGCCCGTCTGACTGAAGACTCCCCATTTTTTTTATCCAAAAGTATTCAGATCTTAGTCTCATTTTGTGTGCATCAACATCTGAGCGCGCTTTTACCACTTCTAGTATGGTGAAGCGTAATTGAGCAATATTATGTCCTGTTTCTGTCCAATGTGCTGCCACTGTTGATTTCAAGTTTTTTAACCGAATATTACTCTTATGCTCGGTTATTCTTACCTTAACTTTGCGCTCCGTCTGACCAACGTATAACTTACCACATGGGCATTTAATCCCATAAATAACACCTTTGGTATCACACGTGCTTGAGTGTTTTAACTGTATAACCTTTCCCGTTCTGGGATGTGTGAAGGATGATCCTGTTATTACGTTGTTGCAATGTGTACAGTTTTCACATTTGCGCATTCCTTTATACATTGGTTCTTCAGAATCCTTTCTTTTGCGCTTAAGCAATTCTTTTAAATTCTTGGATCTATTGTATGCAAATGTTATCCGGTTTGCAAACAACGGCTGTAAATCAGGTTCTTGAGTGATAATAGCCCAATGTTTTCTCATGATGCTTGCGATTTTTGCTGGCTGCATCGAATGTTTCAATACACACAATGTGAGTTTTTGGTCAGTTTTATCTTTTTAAAAGAGATGACTGACATAACCATTCAAAAAGCGGATAAAGGGGGAGCCCTGGTTGTTATGAACTCAACTTTTTATAAAGAAAGTGTTAAACAACATCTACAAGATACAACCATTTACCACAGACTAGAACAAGACCCCACGGAAACCTTTGCAATCACACTAAAAGAGATACTAGGCAAGGCTCTAGAAATGAAATGGATCACAAACAAGACTTATCAATTTTTGAACATAAAATACCC
Organism: Lissotriton vulgaris; assembly: GCF_964263255.1. NCBI lineage: Eukaryota > Metazoa > Chordata > Amphibia > Caudata > Salamandridae > Lissotriton > Lissotriton vulgaris. The sequence continues at coordinate 462,775,086 of NC_141689.1, read as the reverse complement.
GAGGAGACCACAGTTTTACATGTTGCCTAAGGTGCACAAGCACCTAACTAATCCACCGTTTAGGCCCATAGTATCAGCTTGCTGATCCTTGTCCGAACCCATCGGACAGTATTTAGACTGGTTTCTACAACCACTAGTCCAAAATTGGTGCACCCACATTAAAGACACTACTGCATTTTTGAAGGTCTTAATGGAAGTCAAGATTCCAGAAAATGAAGAAATTTGGCTGAGTTCAATAGATGTCACTGCACTATATACCTCGATCCCCCACAATGAGGGACTCGAAGCAATGGAGTGGTGCCTATTAAAGAATGAAGTTGAGGGTTCAGAAAAAAAATTTCTGATGGAAATTCTACATTTTGCACTATTCCATAGTTACCTGGAATGGGATGATGAATATTATGCTCAATGCAGTGGGACCAGCATGGGCTTTGCTGGAGCACTGTCCTACGCGAACATTTTTATGTCCAAATTTGAAAGTGAACACATATTGGATAACCCAGACTGGCAAAGAGGATTGCTAGTCTATAAACGTTTCATCGACGGCATATTCATTATGTGGAAAGGCAAGAAAGAAGAACTAACCGCTAACATAGAGAGATTAAATTTGGTACATGGCAGAATCAAGTTCACACATGTGATTGATCAGCAACAACTATCCTTTCTGGATGTGAAAGTCGCCATCAAACAGGGTCAAATTTACACCAGTGTGCATATAAAAGAAACGGATCGCAACAGTGGGTTGCATTACTTAAGCTTTCATCACCAGGCCTTAAAACAACATCTACCGATGTCTCAATTTATCCGTTATAAAAGGATTACATCAGACTCCAAGGATGCTTCCGAAACTATCGACAGACAGATCGTGAAATTTGGTAAAAGAGGCTATCCTAACCAACTTCTACAAGAGTCTAAAACCAAAGTCATGTCTCTAACAAGAGAATCCCTACTAACTCAAAAAGATAAAACTGACCAAAAACTCACAGTGTGTGTATTGAAACATTCGATGCAGTCAGCAAAAATCGCAAGCATCATGAGAAAACATTGGGCTATTATCACTCAAGAACCTGATTTACAGCCGTTGTTTGCAAACCGGAAAACATTTGCATACAATAGATCCAAGAATTTAAAAGAATTGCATAAGCGCAAAAGAAAGGATTCTGAAGAACCACTGTATAAAGGAATGCGCAAATGTGAAAACTGTACACATTGCAACAACGTAATAACAGGATCATCCTTCACACATCCCAGAACGGGAAAGGTTATACAGTTAAAACACTCAAGCACGTGTGATACCAAAGGTGTTATTTATGGGATTAAATGCCCATGTGGTAAGTTATACGTTGGTCAGACGGAGCGCAAAGTTAAGGTAAGAATAACCGAGCATAAGAGTAATATTCGGTTAAAAAACTTGAAATCAACAGTGGCAGCACATTGGACAGAAACAGGACATAATATTGCTCAATTACGCTTCACCATACTAGAAGTGGTAAAAGCGCGCTCAGATGTTGATACACACAAAATGAGACTAAGATCCGAATACTTTTGGATAAAAAAAATGGGGAGTCTTCAGCCAGACGGGCTCAATGATAGATTGGAACTAGCATGCTTCTTATAAACTTTGAACTACTACACTGGATTTGTCCTGACAGGGCTGAGGTTATCAGTGCTTGTTTTGGTAACGCAATCACTACATAATTCAACATGGACTGTGTTTGAAAGCAAGAAAGTTATAATTTGTTTATTTAAACTGTGTTTTATGTATACACGTTTTTTACCTACTTGGCTTCCTATAAACTTAAGGTACACTGTAAACGAGATCACACATCTACCATTAGATATTTGCCCGTTTCAAAATGGCCGACATTTTTTCCACTAGGTCGTTATCGATTTAGTAAGCAATAAGAGCGAGTACACTGTTCTAACATTGATGTTTTCATGCTTACCGTGTACATTTGGATATTATGACACTCAGTCTAGCAGACATTTATTTATCATGTGGTTCAATCATGAAAGCTTTGTGCATGTGATGTAATATTATTTTAGCGGATGTTTACTTTGTCATTTATGAACAGATTGAAAAGGAGGAAATAGAAACGCAATCTAGATTGTTTATTCAAGATTCAGTTTAAACAAACACAGTTAGAATATTCGCAAAGAAGTAACGATCACGTGACCGCACTCTTAACCAACCAGAGAAGGTATAAGTTTAGTACTCGCAGTGGGAACTTAATGCGGCAGGGATTGGACTAGTCGGCAGGAGGCTTTGACGCCAAACATTTCAGTGAGTACGGGTGAGCAACGCCAAGCAAACGCGGGCATAATTTAGTTAGTAAGGCACTCAGATGGTGCTACTCATGATTAACACGAAAGTTTATTTAGATTTTTCATTGTTGTAACTTTAAAACGTCACGAACACGTTTAAGCACAATTTTCGAAAGTAGGCAGTGATATCAACCACGTTTAGTTCGTATGATATATTTGTGATTTCCTGAAGATTTTTTAAGCGAAAACGAGATATGTTATTTAGACAACATGAACATAGCTTTGGGCTCATTATGTATTCTTTATTCTTTTCGTAGAGACCCCCGACGAAGGGTCCATTTGTACCCGAAATGCATTGGGTGAATGTGAAATGTTGAAGTAATGGAACCTGCTAACATTTGCAACAAAACGTATTTAATGAGAAAATATCATTAAAAACCATAATAAAAAAGGATGATACAAAGGATAATGCATCTGAAGATTCTGTATTGAAATATGATAATGTAACAAGAGGACTAATATTGGTCCATGACAAAGAGTGTGCACACCTTGAACCTGAGGGCAGTACCCCTGCTCTCACCTATCTCAATTTACGTGACAGTGTTCTTAGACAAAACACTTACAAGGGAGTCGCACAGAGTTAAGTATCTAAGGAAGATTGATGAAAATTTTATAATATAAAGAGTGCAACTGTTGGCTAAAACAAAGATTTATTCAGTGTGTCTACCCCCCACAGTTAGCACCAACCCCAAGAGACAAGATGAATTTGGAAGATATTGCTTTAATCACAACTAACAAGGCAGAGACCTTAGCCTATACAACAGAAGAGGCAGAAGAAATCTACGGATTGATAAAAGAAACAAGAGCCTTTAGCCCACAATTAAGCACTGCGAATCAATTATTAAAACAACTTGAATATATAAGTAAACGGGAAATCAGCAAACGGCTACATGCCACCACATTAATTCACTATCACCGAAATAAACGCATACCGAGAGGTTTAAGAATAGCACTTAAACCGATGCTGTGCAGGAACAACAAATCCTTTATAAACAAGTGGTACCAAATTCTTAATAAATGCAGTTTAGATCTGATTCTATTGATAGTGGAGGAACTATCTAAGGAATTAAAAGAAGTTGAAATAGAATTGAAAACAGTAAAAAGTGAACTCAACAAATATGATGATCTAACGACACTACTTGAAGATATTAACAAGAAATTGGAGAAATATGCGAAAGAAATTGAAGACAGAAAAATCAAAAAATACAAAAGAGACACAGTAGACTATAAACTGGAAGAAGTTTATAGTTGGGCGGAGGTTTATAATCAGAGAAAATGGCAAAAACCTACCAGTAACATCACCTCCTCTCAGGAGAGCGTTGTATCAGATTCGGACACAACCCAAAATAGAAGACCTATAGAAAAGACAGCACAAACAGGTCAAAAAATTCAAACAGATAAGGCTTTTTTAGATGTAAGCCCGGCAGCCAACAATGTACCGACAACATCCGCAACTGCAGAACCTTCAAAACCAGGAGGGGAAAAAGAAAAACCAAAGGAATCAGAAGCGGAACGCAAACTGAGATCCAAGAAAAAGAAAATGAACTTGTCATAAACATCTCAGACAGGTCATTATCCAAGGCACAGTTGAATTTACTGAACAAAGGAATTTCATTTGTCCCAGTATACAAATCCAATCCCGAAGAGACGGAAATAGCCTTGTTTAAATTTTTTCGGACTTTGAGGTTAAAGAACTTTTTTAATACTCTTCCGCCTACAGACAAAGAACCAAGTATAACTAAGGAATTCAAAGTGAAAAGCACATTCTGCGCCCCAATTTCACACAAAACAATTGATGCATATGAGCGTGTCGTTTCCACAGAAATTAAGAACATCAATTACCAAAGTGGAACTAAAAGCAACTTTTCAAAGAAGGAATGGAACACGTTGAACACTTTAAAAGAGATGACTGACATAACCATTCAAAAAGCGGATAAAGGGGGAGCCCTGGTTGTTATGAACTCAACTTTTTATAAAGAAAGTGTTAAACAACATCTACAAGATACAACCATTTACCACAGACTAGAACAAGACCCCACGGAAACTTTTGCAATCACACTAAAAGAGATACTAGACAAGGCTCTAGAAATGAAATGGATCACAAACAAGACTTATCAATTTTTGAACATAAAATACCCGAGGAGACCACAGTTTTACATGTTGCCTAAGGTGCACAAGCACCTAACTAATCCACCGTTTAGGCCCATAGTATCAGCTTGCGGATCCTTGTCCGAACCCATCGGACAGTATTTAGACTGGTTTCTACAACCACTAGTCCAAAATTTGTGCACCCACATTAAAGACACTACTGCATTTTTGAAGGTCTTAATGGAAGTCAAGATTCCAGAAAATGAAGAAATTTGGCTGAGTTCAATAGATGTCACTGCACTATATACCTCGATCCCCCACAATGAGGGACTCGAAGCAATGGAGTGGTGCCTATTAAAGAATGAAGTTGAGGGTTCAGAAAAAAATGTTCTGATGGGAATTCTACATTTTGCACTATTCCATAGTTACCTGGAATGGGATGATGAATATTATGCTCAATGCAGTGGGACCAGCATGGGCTTTGCTGGAGCACCGTCCTACGCGAACATTTTTATGTCCAAATTTGAAAGTGAACACATATTGGATAACCCAGACTGGCAAAGAGGATTGCTAGTCTATAAACGTTTCATCGACGACATATTCATTATGTGGAAAGGCAAGAAAGAAGAACTAACAGCTAACATAGAGAGATTAAATTTGGTACATGGCAGAATCAAGTTCACACATGTGATTGATCAGCAACAACTATCCTTTCTGGATGTGAAAGTCGCCATCAAACAGGGTCAAATTTACACCAGTGTGCATATAAAAGAAACGGATCGCAACAGTGGGTTGCATTAGTTAAGCTTTCATCACCAGGCCTTAAAACAACATCTACCGATGTCTCAATTTATCCGTTATAAAAGGATTACATCAGACTCCAAGGATGCTTCCGAAACTATCGACAGACAGATCGTGAAATTTGGTAAAAGAGGCTATCCTAACCAACTTCTACAAGAGTCTAAAACCAAAGTCATGTCTCTAACAAGAGAATCCCTACTAACTCAAAAAGATAAAACTGACCAAAAACTCACAGTGTGTGTATTGAAACATTCGATGCAGTCAGCAAAAATCGCAAGCATCATGAGAAAACATTGGGCTATTATCACTCAAGAACCTGATTTACAGCCGTTGTTTGCAAACCGGATAACATTTGCATACAATAGATCCAAAAATTTAAAAGAATTGCTTAAGCGCAAAAGAAAGGATTCTGAAGAACCAATGTATAAAGGAATGCGCAAATGTGAAAACTGTACACATTGCAACAACGTAATAACAGGATCATCCTTCACACATCCCAGAACGGGAAAGGTTATACAGTTAAAACACTCAAGCACGTGTGATACCAAAGGTGTTATTTATGGGATTAAATGCCCATGTGGTAAGTTATACGTTGGTCAGACGGAGCGCAAAGTTAAGGTAAGAATAACCGAGCATAAGAGTAATATTCGGTTAAAAAACTTGAAATCAACAGTGGCAGCACATTGGACAGAAACAGGACATAATATTGCTCAATTACGCTTCACCATACTAGAAGTGGTAAAAGCGCGCTCAGATGTTGATACACACAAAATGAGACTAAGATCCGAATACTTTTGGATAAAAAAAATGGGGAGTCTTCAGCCAGACGGGCTCAATGATAGATTGGAACTAGCATGCTTCTTATAAACTTTGAACTACTACACTGGATTTGTCCTGACAGGGCTGAGGTTATCAGTGCTTGTTTTGGTAACGCAATCACTACATAATTCAACATGGACTGTGTTTGAAAGCAAGAAAGTTATAATTTGTTTATTTAAACTGTGTTTTATGTATACACGTTTTTTACCTACTTGGCTTCCTATAAACTTAAGGTACACTGTAAACGAGATCACACATCTACCATTAGATTTTTGCCCGTTTCAAAATGGCCGACATTTTTTCCACTAGGTCGTTATCGATTTAGTAAGCAATAAGAGCGAGTACACTGTTCTAACATTGATGTTTTCATGCTTACCGTGTACATTTGGATATTATGACACTCAGTCTAGCAGACATTTATTTATCATGTGGTTCAATCATGAAAGCTTTGTGCATGTGATGTAATATTATTTTAGCGGATGTTTACTTTGTCATTTATGAACAGATTGAAAAGGAGGAAATAGAAACGCAATCTAGATTGTTTATTCAAGATTCAGTTTAAACAAACACAGTTAGAATATTCGCAAAGAAGTAACGATCACGTGACCGCACTCTTAACCAACCAGAGAAGGTATAAGTTTAGTACTCGCAGTGGGAACTTAATGCGGCAGGGATTGGACTAGACGGCAGGAGGCTTTGACGCCAAACATTTCAGTGAGTACGGGCGAGCAACGCCAAGCAAACGCGGGCATAATTTAGTTAGTAAGGCACTCAGATGGTGCTACTCATGATTAACACGAAAGTTTATTTAGATTTTTCATTGTTGTAACTTTAAAACGTCACGAACACGTTTAAGCACAATTTTCGAAAGTAGGCAGTGATATCAACCACGTTTAGTTCGTATGATATATTTGTGATTTCCTGAAGATTTTTTAAGCGAAAACGAGATATGTTATTTAGACAACATGAACATAGCTTTGGGCTCATTATGTATTCTTTATTCTTTTCGTAGAGACCCCCGACGAAGGGTCCATTTGTACCCGAAATGCATTGGGTGAATGTGAAATGTTGAAGTAATGGAACCTGCTAACATTTGCAACAAAACGTATTTAATGAGAAAATATCATTAAAAACCATAATAAAAAAGGATGATACAAAGGATAATGCATCTGAAGATTCTGTATTGAAATATGATAATGTAACAAGAGGACTAATATTGGTCCATGACAAAGAGTGTGCACACCTTGAACCTGAGGGCAGTACCCCTGCTCTCACCTACCTCAATATAAATCCAGTTGACCATATCGAAAGCCTTAGTAGCTTCTAGTGTCATTGCTGGCAGAGGTAGCTAGAAGGCGTAAGCGAGATCAATGGCTCCAATAAAATCATATGTAAGATTGAAAAGATTCCTGCCTCTCAAAAATCCTTTTGATCTAAATGCAATAGACCACCCACACTGCACCCAATATATCTGCCAAAATCCTAGTGAAAACCTTATAATCTGTGTTTAAAAGCGAAATGGATCCATAAGACCCGCAGCCCGCCGGAGATTTCCTTGCCTTTAAAGTTAATGGTATGGTTGCTTCTCCTCACGAAGCAGGAGATCTAGCACCTTCAACTAATATCTTGTTGAACAAAGTTGTCATAGTTGGAAATATTAACTCTCCCAAAAATATATATAATTCCGCTGCAGGCCCATCGGGCCTTGCGGCATTACCACCTTTATAAGCGGCGACTGCTTTCCTGACCTCCTGCTGGGATATATCAAGCTCCAGATTTTCTCATTGTGATGAGTTTAAAGAAGTGACATTAATCCCACTAAACCACTCCCGAATGAAGTTGCTATCCATCACATTATCTTTATTGTATAGATCTTGGAAAAAGACAAAAAGGCTTCTCCAACCTCTTCATCCATAACCGCCACTGTGTTATTGTGTTCAATGTCAATTTGTTTTAGAACATTTCATGCCCTGTCAGTCTTGACTTTCCATGCCCGGAGTTTGCTAGCCCCCTTCCCATATTCAAAACGGGCAAGCTTACTACCCTCCCATCTTTTAGAGATCTTCGTCAGGATGGTACTCTCCAACTGATCTTTCAGGTTCCCAATTTCGCCCAGAGTTCCCGGCGTGTTGATACGTCAATCTCCTCATTCAGGTTCTGCTCTACATGCTTCATTTCACACTCAGTCTGCGTCACCTCCTCTCTGTATAGCCTATTTTTGTAGGATATCCTACTTGTTACCAGGCCTCTAAGATAGGCCATCCAGGTATCCCATGCAACTGAGATCTCAGCCGACCCAATATCTATATTTAGGAAGAACTATGTCTCCTGAGATAAATAATTGGCTTCTAAATTGTCCGAAATTAGTAAACGATCAAACGTGCACACCCTTGGTTGCTCTTTTTCTGCCCACGTTAGTTAATACCGCCGCATGGTCTGGTAAATGAGGGATCAGATAGCCTATATCCTTCAATTTATCCCTCAGATCATGACTGACCAGGATATAATCTATCCGTGATTTACGCTAGATTATGGAACGAGACGCCTAAATTGGAACCCAACCTTTCTCTCCAAATGTCACTTAGTCCATGCTCCCTCATCATCATTTGAAGATATGTACTAGAAGTAGACAACACACTTGCCCTTTTGCTTGGAGACTTGTCCAACTGAGGATTCAGGGCTATATTAAAATCACCAGCAAGAATGATTGGTTCTGGAAATTCTAAGATATTTAAAAAAATAGTTTTTAGAGTGAATGGATCGTCTTGGATGGGGCCATAATAGCCTACCACCATTAATAAAGAACCTTTACCAGGTAATTTGATGATGACCCCTCTGCCACCTGGGTCTATCATTCAACTTAAGAGCGGTTCATTAGCTTGCTTTTTACCCAAGATAGCAACCTCCCTAATATTAACACTTTTATTGGAGCTAACGCAGTATTCCACCCATCTGACCGTTCCAAAGATCCCACTTATTTCCTCTCAGGAGATGTGTCTCCTGTAAGATGATTATTTGGCATTGGGAATCTTTGAGGTATTGTAACATTTTTGCCCTCCTAATTTTCACCTGAAGACCATTGACATTCCAGGATAAACACTGTAGATTACTAATGGCGGTTTATACAGCGGAACCTTAAGCATGCCAGATTGCCCCGAATGCCGACACCAAGCCAAGCATGACACCCAAAACTAACCTATCTAAAAAGTGAATGAGATTTTTTTTATTGTAACCCCTATGCTCCCCATCCCGTGCTCCCTTTCCCACCCCTTGAACCTCTCCCTGGAGAACCCTACCCCCATCTCCCTTGACTAAAGGTCCAGATTTGTACTACCGAGTTATCCTACCCTATCGGTAACTACCAATAAATCAATTCAAATGGGCAAAAAGAATCTTAAAAGTCCATTCCTAGTGCAATGACCCTATATGTTTTAATTTAGTGGAAGAGGGAGAAAACTCAATATCTAAAAAATCTTAAGTCCTGAAGTAAAAATTCCCGGAAGCCATTGTAACTAAACTATTTAGAGACTTTGGTTATGTTTTCCAAAAGCTCACCTGCTTCCTGCACTGTTTTTAAGTTGTAGATTTTTTAATTAAGCATAATTTTTAGGAGTGCAGGAAATTTTAACTGAGCCACCGCACCCAGTTTCTTAAAATCTTTCATTTTCGTGCCCAACTCCCTTTGTCGATCCAAAGTGGCACATGCAAGGCCAGAGCGAATTTGGAAAGCAAAGTCTCTGGGTCTCAATGATTTTTATTTTAAGGCACAGTTCAAAAAATTTTCTTTCAGGGAGACTGTAAGAAGGTTTTTTAAGATCTTTCTCGGCTTTGTGCAGTTAGGGTGTTTCCTGAAGGGATCCCTGCGGATACTCTGAATATCCTTCATAAGGTCTTCCTCTGATTCCTCAATCTGGACTGATTTCTTTAAGAGAGTCACAATAAATGTTTTAGGATCTTCCTCCTCCTTTCTCTCAGGAACATTAAAAAGATGTAAATTATTATGCCGAGAATTATTTTCCAGCATTTCAAGTTTGTTCCAGAGCGCAGCTTCTTCCTTTTTTAAGCATTATCGTGGGTCACAGAAATGCTCTCCCCCTCTCCACATTCACTAGCCCCCCTTCTTTCATGTACAGGACTATCAACTCATTCATGGCTAATACCCTCATCCGATCCCGGAGTTGCAGGTTTGGCCACAGGTGCAGTTTGTGTAGCGGACTTGGGGGTACCGACTGCCCTTACCTCTATCTGTTCCATGTCCTCCAAGGAGGTTCTCAACTCAATCTGCCCAGAGTTCTTTCTAAGAGACTCCCCCTGCTTTGCCAAGTCGAATACCTGAGGTTGAATGTTAAAGTAGGATCTCAATGAAGGGTAATCCTAGTTCTTGACTCTAAGGATTTACCCTTAACTCTGTGTGTTTTAATATTCATGCCCTTAACTTTGCAGAGCTGGAAGGGTGAATTGTTTTCATGTTCTGTGGTCAAGGTGGTAACTTCCTTCCTGTAAGTTGGGCTATTGTGTATGACAAATTCGCCGTCCGAGGGCTGATTGATATTCTTATCTGAGGGTTTTCCTTTATTAAACTCCTTTGCTACTCCTACCCACTTTCTGCATCTCCTTGCACTCTTTACTATAGGGGTTCTGATATTAACAGAAGTTGAGCTGTGTTGTGCAACACAAATCTTAGAGGGCCCCCCGGCTGCCTTGTCAATGACTGCTCTGGTGAATTATGCAACATGGAGACAGAGGGAAGGAAGAGCTTACTGCCCTCCTTTGCAGGTGCCTTGAACACAAAAACTGCACTGGACTAACCCCCCTCCTCCTGGCACCCCTGTACCCCATCCATCTCCGCCAAACACACAGCCTTCTCCAGCGTGAATGGAGCAGATAGCCTCCTGATGCTGCCTCTGCCTCTTCCGGATTCGGTTCAGAAGAGTCTGCGCGCCGCCGCGCTACAGCCCCTCCTCAACTCCAAGGCGGCAACAGTCCAACGCGATAGGTTTATCGATGCCCCTCAACACATTCCCTAGATGCCAAAAGGTAAATCAGACCTCTCAAATCACAGCGGGTCACTGGAACTGAAATCTTGCAAGTTTATAAGCTCAATTTTGCCGCATTTTAGGAGCGGACGAAAGTGCCGCCGGAGACAAGAGACCACTTAGCTCATGGTTCTCATGTTCTCCGCCAGTGTAGGATTTTTCTTGTGCAGTGTCTTCACTTTATTACTGTTTCACTGCTGCATAAATACTTAACACAGTTTCTCTAACTTAAGCCCTGCTTTTGTGCCAAGCTACCAGAGTGTTAAGCATAGGTTAATTTAGTGACTATTGTGATTCACCCTGGCAAGGATTGTGGTTGTTGCTTGAGAAGGGTTTATCCCTACCATCAAAAACCCTGTTTCTAACAATAGTGATACCCATTTCTGTATGGTTACTAAATCTGTGTATCCACAGGTTGCACTACAACTCTAATCTTGAGAGTAAGCCTGGGCAAAGCACTACGCTACACTCACGTAGTTTGTGAATTTTGCGCTACTTGGCACTAGGCGAATTGCAAGTAGCACAGTGCAAACATGCGTAGTGTAGTGCAGCAGTCATTTTTTGGGTCCTCGTGGTCCTCAATGTCAAGTTGGCGACCGCGAGCAAACAAAATGTCATCCCGGAGAGACAGTTTCCTCATTCAGCAACATCAAGTTGCCGATCGCGAGCGTGGAAAATAAATCTCCCAGCGAGCTTCTCAACGTGGGGAGGTCAGGTTTCTCATTGCGAGTGGTCATGTATGCTTGCGACCGCTCGCGATGAGAAACTACCAGTCCGCGTTGAGAAAGCTGCTGCTCGAGTGAAAAACTACTCGAGCGGCAGTAAAAGACAGTTCGCACTGTGCAAGATGCCGTTTTCAATGATTGAACAGTGCGGACAAGCATCCGGCACTGTGCAGTTCACGTAGCGCTACTTCGTGAACTACGGCCATGGTTATTTGAGTGTTGAGTGACAAAGGTTTAGTTGAATGGAAAGAAATCTTTTTCCTGAAAAGTAGACACCATGTAATTCTCACCAAATATTTTCAACTCATTAAAAAAATTAGAAATACCAGGAAGACCCACAGTTTCATCCACTAACAGTGGAAGCTTCCTATAGTTAAATTAATAATTTTCTAGCACCATATACCTTTAAATTTGCTCCACATCAATTAGACACAGACTGGGGACAGATAGAATACTTGGTCACAATGTGGCAGATATGGTACAGAAAGTGACCGCAGATTTGGTGGTTTTGTCTCACTGAGAGGGAACCTGAACTAAAACATAACCAAAGACAAAATCATATACATAAAAGGGAGTGCTTAGGAAGTCCCCAAAATTATTTTCATATGAATGTTCCAAATTCAATTGATGCTGAAACGTTTCTGGAGAATCTTATCACAGAAAATATAATCCTTCTTGGACATCCAATAAAGCGGGAGCCATGGTACTATGTTGCAATCCAAAAATATTCTTTATTCTTTTTATAATCATCCAACATCAGCCCAGCCAAGCATTTCGTCCCCAAAATGGGACTTCATCAAGGCTTTATTAAGTTCATCTGGTGATTACTCATCAAAGGTATACATCAAGAAATGGTTGTGTTTCCTTTTCCTTAGTGGGACCTGTATGTATTGTACATTCCTTGCATGTGGAGCCTCCTCAACCATTTCTTGACGCATAACTTTGAAGAGGCGCCGCCAAGAGAACAGCATTCAAGGACCGGTTGGACAACAACGCACACAACAGCAAGGAACTCTTCAACATCGTGAAAGAGCTTTCCAACCCCAGCGCAGGAAACAACGACATCACCCCATCGCAAGACCTCTGCAACTCCCTCGCCTCATACTTCCACAACAAGATCACGGACATACACAGCAGTTTCAACAACCAACCAACGCACACCACGACCGACCAGCCACCCCCCTCCACCACCACCCTCCACGCCTGGACCCCGATCAGCACCGAAGACACCATCCGCACGATGAACTCCATCCACTCCGGATCACCAACCGACCCCTGCCCTCACCACGTCTTCAACAAGGCCGACGCGGTCATCGCACCCCACCTGCGAGACATCATCAACACATCCTTCGACACCGCCATCTTCCCTGAAAGCTGGAAACACGCCGAACTCAGCGCTCTACTCAAGAAACCAACAGCGGACCCCACCGACCTCAAGAATTACCGCCCCATCTCGCTTCTCCCGTTTCCAGCCAAAGTCATCGAGAAGACCGTCAACAAGCAGATGGCCGCCTTCCTCGAGACGAGCGGATCCCTCGACCCCTCACAGTCCGGCTTCCGAGCCAAACACAGCACCGAGACCGCCCTCATCGCCGCCACCGATGACATCCGAGCCTTGATGGACAATGGAGAAACAGCGGCCCTCATCCTCCTAGACCTCTCCGCGGCATTCGACACGGTCTGCCACCGCACCCTAACACGGCGCCTCAGCAACATCGGAATCCAGGACAAGGCGCTGGAATGGATCATCTCCTTCCTCGACGGAAGAACACAGCGAGTCCGCCTACCACCGTACAAGTCAGAGGCCTCCGAAGTCATCTGCGGCGTCCCCCAAGGATCATCCCTGAGCCCCACCCTCTTCAACGTCTACATGAGCCCCCTCGCGGCCATCGTACGCAAACACCACCTCAGCATCATCTCCTACGCCGACGACACCCAGCTGATCCTCTCCCTGACCAACGACCCTGCCGCCGCCAGAGCCAACCTGCACGAAGGGATGAAAGAGGTAGCCGAGTGGATGACGACCAGCCGCCTGAAACTGAACTCAGACAAGACGGAGGTCCTCATCCTGGGCTCCTCACCCTCCGCCTGGGACGACTCCTGGTGGCCTCCCGCCCTGGGCACCGCACCCAAACCGACAGACCATGCACGAAACCTGGGCTTCATCCTGGACTCCTCCCTCTCCATGACCAGGCAAGTCAACAGCGTCTCCTCGGCGTGCTTCAACATCCTACGCATGCTACGGAAGATCTTCTGGTGGATCCCCACAGAGACCAGGAAGACCGTCACCCAGGCCCTCGTCACCAGCCGACTGGACTACGGCAACGCCCTCTACTCCGGGACCACCGCCAAGCTCCAGAAGAGACTCCAGCGGATCCAAAACGCCTCAGCCAGACTCATCCTCGACATCCCACGATCCAGCCACATCTCCAGACATCTGAGAGACCTTCACTGGCTCCCCATCAACAAGAGAATCACCTTCCGCCTCCTCACCCACGCACACAAAGCCCTACACGACCAAGGCCCGAGCTACCTCAACAGCCGAGTCAACTTCTATGCTCCCAAACGCCACCTCCGATCAGCCAACCACGCCCTCGCCGCCGTCCCCCGCATCCGAAGAGCGACTACAGGAGGAAGGTCCTTCTCCTACCTGGCCGCCAAGACCTGGAACTCCCTCCCGTCCGACCTGCGCCTGACCCAAGACCACCTCTCCTTCAGGAAGAAGCTGAAGACCTGGCTGTTCGAGCAGTAGCGGCACCCCCCCCCCAGCGCCTTGAGACCCTACGGGTATGTAGCGCGCTTTATAAGTGCCACTGATTGATTGATTGATTGATTGATTGAGAATAACTTAATAAACTCTAATTATTTCTCATTTTGGAGATAAAATGCATTGGCTGGGCTGATGTTGGATATGAAAATTGAATAGGGTATTAAATATTAAGTAGGCCCGGGTAACCTACATTTGTTATCTACATCAAAAACATGTAGCAATATTTCAATAAGTCATTAAGCAAACAGCTGCCAGCATAAGCAGGGTAAACGACAGTCTATAATCAATCAATCAATCAGGGGCTTGTAACGTGCAGCTACTCACCAGTGAGGGTCTCAAGGTGCTGCAGGGGGTGCTGCTGGTCTCTGGGTCTAATTTGACCCTATATAATCTCTTAAATCACCCCAGAAACAGTGGTAGTTCCCCATAGATCCTCTAGTCTCAGATGCCAAAGAGAGTCATCAACGCTTGATGATCCAGCACAAGTGTGAAAGGCTTTCCGCATACGAATATGTGAACATTTTCACATGGCCCACACCACTGCTAAACCTTCTTTCTCAAGTTGTGATAAGCATGTTCAGTTTGGGAGAGACTTCTGCTTGCATACTCCACAATATTCATTCAAGGATTTGGGTGTCTGCTTTGCAAGGATTGCACTTAATCCAAATGGGCTAGCATCAACAACTACCTCTGGAGGATGCTTTGGATTAAAGTATGCTATTCATTTCAATAACATTCTCAATGGCTTGTTTGATCACTTCAAAGCTGTAATAGCATTCATGTGACTAATAAAATGAAACATTATTTTTCGTCATGTCTCTCAACGGAGAACATACGATTGCAAAGTCATGTATGTATCGAGAGCAGTAGCTGGCTATGTCAAGGAATGGACGTAACATGGAAATCTCTTGTGAGGGAATGGCAGAAACCCAGGGTGTTGAGCCAGTAGAACGTTCAATAATATCATGTTTGAGCAGTTATTCAAGTTCTTTTTCAATAGCTTCCTGTAAATGAAATGCAGTTTGTTTGTGTCTTTGAGCAATAGGATGACTGTCCTCATTAATTTTCCTAACCCATACAACAAGTAAGGAAACTGACATACTATTTCATTATGAGCATTTATGTTATAGTTCACTGAGATCAGCCCGTATAAGAAGCTGTGCTGAAGCTGAGCAAACAGGCACTTGATGCTGTACCTCAAACTACATGAACGGATGCTTGTACTTTAAATTTCTTCTGTTTCAACATTGCTTCAAATTAATCTTGACTTTTTAATGGCATTAATACAGCCCATGTATACACTTCAGGCTGTGATACCTTAAGTAGAGTCAATAGAGATAGTTCATTGTATTTCTCCTCATGCTTATGTTTACTGACACACCACTGCCGATTAAAAAGGTACTGAACAACCGTTTACCTTTAGTGTAATCGGCGGACAATGTTTGAATGACTTTGGCGCTTTTGTTAACCTGTTTTTTTATTCACAAGATGCCATTCCAGCATTGAACACATTTTTCTGAGGTAAATATCGACATTAGAACAACCAATGCTTTCACTTTCCCTTGACATTCATTCTGAAGAACTCTTTGACTATGATTTAGATGATGATTGCCGTTTTTAGGGTGCCGATTTGCTTCAATTGGTGTGTTCATTTGGCCTTGTGGGTGTGCGTCAAACATTGCTTGTAAATCAAAAGAATTGGTTCCCTGAGCATAAACAGTACAAACATATCAAGTATTAATAAAATATTTCCGTCAATTATTCAAGGAGACAATGTCCATAAGAATCCAATTTAAATCTGTAGTGTTTATTTTCTTATTCTTCAATTCCTACGAAGACTTGTTTATCGCATAGATCCATATACAAAGATTACAGCCAATATCACAATCCAGAAACAGCCGACACGTCTGTTTCGTCAATAGAGTGTCTTTCCATAAGACTTCATCAGGGCTCGCACCAACTTTAATTGTAATCCTTATTCGTCTTTATATTTGAGCACCTTTGATGTCATGCCACTTAGGGTATGGACAGCTCCATAAACACATCCCGGGCACTTCTGGGGCTACTCCCCTCCACCGCTGTAGTATGATGTCTCTCAATAATCAGTTCTGGTAAGCAGATGACTCTTTCTTGTATTTGAATTTCTGTGCTTGTAAGTGTCTCTTTGTACTGTCTGGCACCTGGTTAATCTCAGCCTCATAGCGCTTCTGTTCGCTGCATTATATTTTAGTTCATTGTCACTATTTGCTGCTCTTTCACAACCTCTTTGTATCTGCCTTTAATGTTATCACTCCTTATGATGAATAGTTTTAAGTTGCGTATTAATGCAATACCTCTGTTTGCGGTCTTACCAGCAGGTCCTTGGCTGCCAACGATGTGGAGACTTCCAGTAAAGCTTTGGTTATCCTCAAATGCTTTACACAGGCTGGAGTTGTGCTTTGACTCCACATACTCCAAGCATTGATTCTGCACTTCAACTAAGGTGCACTTGGCATGCATGAGAAGTTTCCTGGACCATGGCAAACTCTCTGGGACAGCACTTTTAGTCTTCTGGTTACTTATACTCTATCACGTCGCCAGTTGTAGCGTCCTCCGCAGCCTGGGTACACGCAAATGACTACTCCACACATAAAGCTCAGCAAAACATTTCCTTATTGTTCTGCCTGTAACCGTGTAACTCAACATTCAAATGTTGCATTTACTTCACTACATACTAACACTTGTGTCATAATTCTACTTAGTCCATCAGGAGCCAAAAGGGTTCAGTTATTGCTTACTCACACAACCCTACACGAAGGACATGTACAAAGGCTACAAAAGCAATAATAAAATATTGATAAAAAATAATAATAGGTGTACAACCAAACTGAGGTCTGTTAATCTTGAACAGTTGGGATCAAGTTTAAGAAAAGAGAGAACAATTGGAAATGGTGTTAGTCTTTACACTAAGGGGTCGATTCGGATCCCGTAAGGAATGCCTTCCCAGAGCCGTCCAGACCTGTAGCCTCTGACCGACTCATACTAGAAGCCACCTCTTCCAAAACAGTGAAGGACAATGCTCAAAATCCCTTACTTACCAAACTACTCAGTCACTTCGAATTTGTCTCCATTTTCCAAACTAGAAGCCTCCACAAACGCTGAATGGAGTTGTACAGAGGCATAATCCGAGCTCGATTCCAACCAACCAAGAACAATGCATACTTCCCATGCGCTGAATCCGTCACCACTACCCACACGACAGAGCATCCGGTTTGTGCCACACCATGTGAACGAGACAGTGCAGCCATGTACCCTATCCCTCACGTCATACCCATCCTCTACGTGCACGGCCTATACTACAACCCCAATCAACGCGGTTGTCACAGGCGGTAAGTCATACACCTACCACACACAAAAACACCACTACCCTGCAAAAGGCACCATTGCCCACAGCTTGTGAGAAAGCAGTCACGATTGTAGTTGGAAAATACTTGCAGCATTTTCTCCCCCATAGGTGGGGTGGATGGCTAACACCACCAGCATTGTTTACCCTATAGGGGATCGACGGCTAACATTATGAGAATTGTCTACCCTATATGGAGGGGGGTGGCTTACTCTACCAGCAATCTAATGCCCATAGGGCGGTGGCTGGCTAACACGACCAGTAATCTAATGCCCATAGGGGGGCGGATGGGTAACTCTACCAGCAATCTAATGGCCATGGGGGGAGGTGGATTGCTTACATTCAGAGCAATCAAACGCCCATAGGGGGTGGATTGCTATCACTACCAGCATTGTCTACCCTGTAGGGGTTGGATGGGTAGCACTACCAACAATCTAATGCCCATAGGGGCGGATGGCTAACACTAACAGCAATCTAATGCCCATAGGGGGGCAGATGGCTAACTCTACCAGCAATCTAATGCCCATGGGGGGAGGTGGATGGCTTAAACTGCCAGCAATAAAATGCCCATGGGGGATGGATTGCTAACACTACCAGCATCATCTACCGTATGGGGGTGGATGGGTAACACCACCAGCATTGTCTCCCCTATAGGCTGGTGGATGGCTAACACTATCAGCATTGTCTACCCTATAGCGGGTGGATGGCTAACACTGCCAGCAATCTAATGACCATCGGGGATGGCTAACACCACCAGCATTGCCTATCCCATAGTAGGTAGATGGCTAACTTTACCAGCACTCCAATGCCTATAGAGGGGTGGATGGCTAACACTACCAACAATATAATGCTCATGGGATGGTGGATGGCTAACACTCCCAGCATTGTCTACCCTAAAGGGGGGGTGGCTAACACTATCAGCCAAGTCTTCCCTAGAGGGGTTGGATGGCTAACATTAACAGCACTTCAATGCCTATAATGCCCATCGGGGGTGGATGGCTAACACAACCAGCATTGCCCACCCTATACTGGGTGGATGTCTAACACTACCAGCAATTGATTGCACATAGAGGGCTGTATGGCTTACACTACCAGCATTGTCTACCCTAAAAAGGGGGGGGGGGCTAACACTACAAGCAATCTAATGCCCATAGAGGGGTGGATGGCTAACACCACCAGCAAAATATTTCCCATGGGGAGGTGGATGACTAACACTACCAGCAATCTAATGGCCATAGGTGGGTGGATGGCTAACACTACCAGCATTGTCTACCCTATGGGTGGTAATTAACACTACCAGCACTGTCTACCCTAAGGGGGAGGTGGATGTCTAACACTCCTAGCAATCTAATAGCCATAGGGGAGGTGGATGGCTAACACTGCCATTATTGTCTACCCTATACGGGGTAGATGGCTAACACTCCCAGCACTCCAATGCCTATAGGGGGGAGGATGGCTAACATTACCAGCAATCTAATGCCCATAGGGGGTTGGATGGCTAACACTACCAGCATTGTCTACCCTTTAGGGGGTGGATGGCTAGCACTCCTAGAACTCCAATGCCTATAGGGGGTGGATGGCTAACACTACCAGCATTCTAATACCCATGGGGGGGTGGATTGCTAGCATTACCAGCATTATCTACCCTATAGGGGGGATGGGTTACAAAACCAGCATTGTCTACCCTTTAGGGGTTGGATAGTTAACACTCCCATCAATCTCATGCCCATAGGGGAGGTGGATGACTAAGACTACCAGCATTGTCTACCCTATGGGGGGTTGGCTAACACTACCAGTAATCTAATGCCCATAGGGCGTGGATGGCTAATACTACCAGCAATCTAAAGCCCATAGAGGGGTGGATTACTAACACTCCCAGAATTGTCTACCCTATGGGGGATGGCTAACACTACCAGCAATTGAACGCCCATAGAGGGGTGGATTGCTAACCCTACCAGCAATCTAATGCCCATAGAGGGGTGGATAGCCAACACTCCCAGCATTGTCTACTCTATGGGTAGTGGCTAACACTACCAGCAATCCAATTCCCACATAGGGGTGGATGGCTAAACCTTCCAGCAATCTAATGCCCATAGGAAGGTAGATGGCTAGCACTCCCAGCATTGTCTACCCTATAGGGGGGATGGCATACATTACCAGCAATGTGGAGATAATATGGTGTTTGGGAAGCTAACCCCCCTCCAGCAGTGTAGAGGCAATTCGGGGGGTGGGGAGGTGAGGTGGTCGAATACCCACAGCATGGCATAAGCATATGGGTTGTGAGGGGGTAAACCTCCATATGCAAGTCTGAGATTATTTGTGTGTTGGGAGCCAAATTCCCAGAGCAACGTACAGGCAAGCATTGTTGGGGGGGTTACATACATACAGCTATGTGTAGCAAAGCTGGTGTTTGGTGGGTTTAACACTCCCAGCAATCTGTAATTGGACAATGTATCATTTTACCATCAGAAATGTATCAATATACACATTTGGAGTACAAGCTGCTGCAAAAAATAAATATTGTAAGCCAATTCTCACGTTTAATTAAACTCAGGCCACACTGTGGCATTAAGTTTGACTGGTAAGCTTAAAGAATGACCAGAGTGGAGATGTTGGAGGCGCAGGGTTAGGAGAAAAATAGAACAAAGAGCAATATCCACTCAATGCCCCACAAATGCAGGTCAAATATACGGGTGCTGATGCTCAAAGGCAACAGGTTAGCCACACAAATAAGAACAATTTCTACGTGTGTGTGTAAGCTGTGTCAGACTGGCTTGACACAAATGATGGGGGTGCAGAACTCCACTGAGCCATATGTGTGTTGAGTCCAATCCGGAAGTGGCCTGGATCGGCCTAACCTAACAGCACACAAGTATATACACTAAAAAAAATGTGTTAATGTACCACTCCAACATACCTGAAGTGTTTGTGTCACAGCTGTCAGAGGCATATCTGTAGACTACATTCCTACTTGCAATTTGGAAAATCATAGGACCAACAAAAATGTTGGAGACAGTCACCATGTGTGTCATTGAGGAGCTGCACACAACTCTAATTCAGAACATGTACACTGTCAACTTATTGCTTGTCATTTACAGCATGTTTGCACAAAACTACAAAAGCTGAAGTAAGTGCAGCTAATGACTAATGCCATTTTGAAAATGCAGATTGTGTACTGCAGAAAAAGTGGATGACTAATGAATCACCGGACAGAGGAAAAACCAAGAGGCTTTGGAGGCTTCAATGTACTGCCAAATGTGTAATAGAATGTGACAGCCCTAGTGATGATGCTGGGGGTTATCAATCTGTGGCTCACATACACTATCAGCATAGATATCCACAAGATAGTGAAAATGGCTTCATCTTATGAGGATGGTGGGCATGTGCCGAAGGAAATCATTCTCCGCCACGTTTTGTACTTTAGCACTGTATCAAAACCCATTAATCCCTAAGGGAGACCCACAACAAAGACACATGTACCTCAAGCTCCAGGGCAGAGTACAAAGTTCTGATTGTGAGCTCTCATGTACAGCTACAAGTCCCACCCTTGCCCTACCAGATGATAACTACCAAGAAATTGAGAACGCTAACACCTATGGAAATGTGTGCACTGTTCCAGTGTCCCTTGTGAGTTTGCTAACAATGCAGAGTGTTGTCTTGTCCCTTCAAAGTCAGAATGTCAAGAATATCCACACATGTGTAGTCTACTGGCAAGTGTGGGCATGCATTTCTGGATTATTCTGAGCACAAGTGGCATACCAACAGACGTCACTGCACATTCACTTGAGGTGCCAAAACACCCTAAGCAATCGAATGCCAGCCAAGGATCCAGTATCTTGACTAAACATCAGAATCAAGCATCACCTCCATAATTCAAGGGCATTGTTGACCAATCAGTGACCACTACTGACAACAAAGGGTAACTTTCCACTCATGCCCACACACGACTTACACAAGCCAAGGCTAGGTGGAGGCTCCTCCTTCTATGATGACAATTAGTTTAGCACACACCAGTGTCCTTAAAGAGACCATCACCACAAACGCTATGTGTTAGCGACCATTAATAGAGGGGGGAGAGGGAGTAGCATTGCAGTGGTTGTTAGGGAGGCTTATTCTCTCAGCCTGTGTAAGGAGAACATAGCGGGCTGTGAAAGCACCACATTTAAAATCCGGCTCAACCACAATTTTACAGTATCTGGCCTCCTAATCTCCAGACCCCCGGGCCCTCAAGTTTGTTTAGGGAAGACCTACTGAGTACAGTGGGTCGATTTTCTGGTAGGGTGGCAAATTTTACCCTACTAGGGGACCTCTATTTCCATCTTGAGAATGGTGGAAAAGCCAAGATTGCCATCTTCGTGGCCGACCTGGAGGCCTTCCAGTTGACGCAGCATGTTCTTGAGGGTACAAACATGGCCGACCATCTACTGGACCCCATTTTCTCCAACCTTAGTCCTATAAAAAGCTATTCGCCTGTCCCGCAGGCTTGGACTGACCACTTCTTAGTCTCATTCTCACTGCAGTTGCAGGGCAAAGCTGATTCGATTCGCCCAGCCCAAGTTCTCAAATGCCCCTGGCACAAGTTAGACTTGGATCTTTTTTCTGCCAGGCTGTCTGGGCACAGGCCTCAGCTCCCGCCAGATGTGAATGCGGCAAATGCGTGTTTCCAAGAATGGCTGACCTCTGGCCTGGACAGCTGCATCCCAGCTAAACGGGGGCGGAAGGGGCAAGGGCCATCCAACCCCTGGTTTAATGACTCATTAACTGTTGCAAAGAAGGGCTGCAAGCAGCTTAAGTGCGCCTGGAGGCGCTTTTATGACCAAGCAGCTAAGCTAGAATATCGGGTGGCGTTTAAATAGTACCATAAGTGCATTCGGAGAGCATGAGCAGAGTTTGTGGCCAATAAAATTATGGTCAGCCCGAACCCCGCTAAGACTATCTTCTCCCTGCTTAAAGGCATGGAGAGTGCGGGTGCTATTAGGGCCTCTCCTATTGCCTCTAACCATCAGTGCGATAAGTTGACGCGGTTCTTCGTCAACAAAGTAGAGCAGATTTACCTGGGCCTACCAAATGCGGCTCTGCCGCCAGAGAGGGAGGCACCAGGAGGGGAGGACCCCTTGGGGGGTAACAGCCTGTCATCCGTCCCTCCTTTGGTATCCACGGAATTTGAGGGCCTCTACTCAAAAATTAAATGTGGCTCTCCGGCCGACCCTTTGACACCCGCCCACTTTCGACAGCTCCACTCCCTGATCTCTCCTGTATGCCTAGATTTTGGCTAATTTGTCTCTGTTGTCAGCATCTGTACCTCGGGCGTGGAAACACGCTAAAGTCATCCCATTGCTAAAAAGACGTCCCAAGACCCTGCCGAACCATGAAACTACTGGCTTATCTCGCAGCTCCCTTTTTTGGCCAAGGTGGTGGAATCACATGTGAATTCCACTCTGTCTAAATTCATCAAGCAGAATGATATCCTGGACCCATCGCATAGTACTGAATCCGCGCTTCTGATGGTTTTCGAAGCATTCAGGATAGCTTGGATGCTGGGGACTCTGCAGCCTTGGTCCTTTTGGACTTAAGTGCCGCGCTTGATACTGTCTCCCATCGGATACCACTCAAATTCCTTCAGGAAATCAGGATCAGGGATATGGCCTTAGACTAGATCCGGTCTTTCCTGGAGGAGAGATCCTTCCAAGTGTCAGTCCTAAGCATCGGCGGAAAATTCGTTCCGCTCGCGGAATTTGCAGATTTTTGGCAATTTTGCAGTCCGCGAAGCGCGCAAAATTACCCAAAAATCCGCAATACGCTAGTTGGTGAATTTTTTTTTGCTTGTTCGCGCTTCAAAAATACAATCTTGGGCGCGCGGCGTTGACTTACCGTGATTCTGACTGCGTGATCGCGCGAGACTTTTCGACCATGAGTACGTCATGGAGTCTCGCCATCTCGAACTACGAGACTTTGAGAACGCGAATATGTCATAAGGGTGCCGCGATCATGCATCGCAAGAGTAAACCATTGCCGATACGTAGATGCGATGCTCAGCTGACATCCGGCGGGAGATTTGAACAGCTCGCTTTCCCGAAGTCGCAAAAATTGCAATTCTGCACAAGAAATCTATCGCTGGCAGCATAAACCTTCTGAAAATGATGATTTGGATCAGAATAACTCCTCAGATTGACATTTGGCAGCACTTTTTTGTGCAAGGAGTCCATTTTGGGGGGGGGAGGAAGGAAGTGCCCCGGAGTCTCCAACTTCCTGTTCCTGTTCAGCAGGCTCCTCCCAGTGCTTTGTCCATGTCCTGGTCACTTTTCATTTGGATCTGAAGCTGGAAGGATTACTCTTTGTGGCTGCTGCTGGATATTTGTATGTGAGGACTTTTTGTTTGGATCACATTTGGATTTGAGATTTTGCAAGTTTGTTGGTGTTGTTTGTTTGGGGCATTGCAGTTGCTGCAACTACAATTTATAAACTTTTTCACAACTTTGGGTAGCCAGGCATGGATGGCATGGAATTGAATAGCTCACTGTTATATTTGGAAGTTTTTTTAATGTTGGGGTGCGTGTTAAAGCCACACTAGCCAGTAGACCCAGGGGTAGTCAGTGGTGCATGGACCAAGTCTTTCTGTGGGGTCTCTTGAATTTAAACATCATTTATGGCATGGATGGCATTGGATTGGGGTGATTTTTGTGTGTATTTCGATTTTTTGGGTGTTGTTGGGGCCTGGTCAAGGGCCTGGCCATGTGGGTGCGGGCCATTTTGATGCCTTGTCCGGGGCCTGGTCATGTGGGTGGGGGTGTAGGGGCCATTTAGAAACCAGGCAGTGTGCTTTGGGCCATGTCCTGCACCCAGTAAGCCTTGCTTTCAATCCATTATGCCCAGGGGTACTCAGTGGTGCATGGACCAAGTCTTTCTGTAGGGTCTCTTAAATTTAAACATAATTTAGGGCATGGATGGCATTGGATTGGGGTGATTTTTGTGTGTATTTTGATTTTTTGTGTGTTGTTGGGGCCTGGTCAAGGGCCTGGCCATGTGGGTGGGGGCCATTGAGATGCCTGGCCCAAGGCCTGGCCATGTGGGTGGGGGTCTAGGGGCAATTTTGAAGCCAGGCAGTGTGGTTTGTGCCATAGGCCTGCACCCAGTCTGCCTTGCTTTTTATCCATTATGCCCAGGGGTAGTCAGTGGTGCATGGACAAAGTCTTTCTTTGGGGTCTCCTGAATTTAAACATCATTTAGGGCATGGATGGCATTGGATTGGGGTGATTTCTGTGTGTATTTCGATTTTTTGGGTGTTGTTGGGGCCTGGTCCATGGCCTGGCCATGTGGGTGTGGGCAATTTTGATGCCTGGCCCAGGGCCTGGCCATGTGGGTGGGGGTTTAGGGTTCATTTTGAAGCCAGGCAGTGTGCTTTGTACCATAGGCCTGCACCCAGTCTGCCTTGCTTTCATCCATTATGCCCAGGTGTACTCAGTGGTATATGGACGAAGTCTTTCTGTGGGGTCTCTTGAATTTAAACATCATTAAGGGAATGAATGGCATTGGATTGGGGTAATTTTTTTCTAAATTTCGATTTTTTGGGTGTTGTTGGTGCCTGGTCCAGGGCCTGGCCATGTGGGTGGGGGCGATTTTGAGGCCTGGTCCAGGGCCTGGCCATGTGGGTGTGGGTCTAGGGGCCATTTTGAAGCCAAGCAGTGTGCTTTGTGCCATAGGCCTGTACCCAGTCTTCCTTGCTTTCATCCATTATGCCCAGGGGTACTCAGTGGTGCATGGACAAAGTCTTTCAGTGGGGTCTCTTGAATTTAATCATCATTTAGGACATGGATGGCATTGGATTGGGGTGATTTGTGTGTGTATTTTGATTTTTTGGGTGTTGTTGGGGCCTGGTCCAGGTCCTGGCCATGTGGGTGAGGGGCATTTTGAGCCCTGTTCCAGGGCCTGGTCATGTGGGTGGGGGTCTAGGGGCCATTATGAAGGCAGGCAGTGTGCTATGTGCTATAGACCTGCACCCAGTCTGCCTTGCTTTCATCCATTATGCCCAGGGGTACTCAGTGGTGCATGGACAACTTCTTTCTGTGGGGTCTCTTGAATTTAAACATCATTTAGGGCATTGATGGCATTGGATTGGGGTGATTTTTGTGTGTATTTTGATTTTTTGTGTGTTGTTGGGGCCTGGTCCAGGGCCTGGCCATGTGAGTGGGGGCATATTGAGGCCAGACAGTTTTTGCCATAGGCCGGCAAGCTTGCGGTTGTGGGCCAGTAGGCCCAGAGTTATAGGATGAATGGGTGCATGAAACAACTCTCTCTGTGTGGCCTCTCTTCTATTAGTTTAAACATCCATTTTTGATTAGAATTGCAATTTTTATTTTGGGTCTTTCCGTTTTTGGATGCATTGTGTTAATAATAATAAATGCCTAGTTGCAATAGTATTAATTGAAGCACGACACATGCAACATTTATATAACTGATGTTCCTCTGGCTTCTTTGCTTTTAGGTGCACAAACACTGAGAACCAGAAATCATCCTCATCATTATCACTTGTTGTAGTGCCAGGAAGAAGTCCTGCTGTGGTGTCTGCACAACGCCACGTGATGTCACGTGTGGCCACAGACAACTCTGCAACTCATGCAACTGCGTCCTGCTGTTCTGACATCTGAAGAAGATGGGCCCAAAGAAAGGTGGCCGTACCTCCTCTACCAAGAAAGGTGCCAGTGCCACTGCCAGTAAAAAGGAGCAGAAGAAGCAAGTGGCGCCACTTACCAAGGAGACTGGTGTGCCGACCACACTTTTTTGGGGAAAAAAAAACCTACGCCTGCAGCAGCGGTGTCCGCTGGGGACCAATCTGGGAGCAGCACCTCTGCTTCATTGGTCTCAGTGCCACAACGCCAAGTTAGGCCCAATCCCATGAGTGCCGCAGAGACAGCCACTTTAATTGCTCTTTCACTATCGATCAGTGTAATTGGCGTTGACTCATCGCAAAGTAGCATTCAATCAGCGCAGGGTGTAACTCATCTGACGAGTATTCAACCACAGACACAACGACGACCACAGGTGCAACAAGGAGATGCGCAAGGAGAGGCGCAGGTAGAGGCGCAAGGAGATGCAGAAGGAGAGGCGCAAGGAGAGGCACAAGGAGAAACGCAAGTAGAGGCACAAGTAGAGGTGCAAGGAGAGGCACAAGGAGGGGCACAAGGAGAGGTGCAAGGAGAGGCACAAGGAGAGGCACAACTGCCCACAATGCTTGTTCCTCCAGATGTAGCGGCACATGAGTAAATCGAGATTCATGCAGAGGTATCAGCCGACCAAGCCACTCCTGATGATTCATTGTCTTCCAGATCCACAGCAAGGAAAAGGAGGGCTACTAGTACAACTTCCTTCTGATGATCTAGTTCTTGATTGGCACCCACTAATTCAGTCTGAGAGGGAGACACGCCATGGGCCAACAAAGCTAAGTAAAAGGAAGGTTCCCGCAAGGCTTTCAGCTATGGGTGATGACAAAGAAGAAGTAGAAGTTGTGTATTCTGCTGCTGATGAAGAGTCTGACGATGATGACCCAGTCATCATAGTCGTAACTCCTGCCCCAGCGGGCATGCAGCAGACAAACATTTTTACCCTATCCCGAAATGCTGCGCGGGATGTGGGCGGCGTGGCACTGATACCACCACCAACACAGGTAACTACTACACCAAAACATCCTACAGCTACCATATTTTCTCTTCAGAAGGGCCGGCAGGGACCTCCATCCAGCTCGACCTCCATTACCTCAAGTATTGGTGCTGTAAGTGCACAACAGAGACAAATTCGGCCACGCCCATCCTCCACTTCATCTGGCATTGAAAGTGGCACCTCCACCACCACCTGCAGAAATCTTAACTCCCCAGTTTGGGACTTCTTTAGTATTAGCAAAAAGGCAGAAAACCAAATTTTTTGTTCGAATTGTAAACAAGTAGTTAGTCGGGGTAAGCTTGGTACCAACTATGGTACCGGAGGCCAGAGAGGTCATCTTCAAAAATACCACAGCATCCAGTGGGAGGCGCACCTGAGTAACATCCGGAAAGCCAAAAGTACAAATCCAAATGTAGCCATTTATATTGCATCTGATGATGAGGAGCTGATCATGCAGGGGGGAGGTGAAGAAGTGAGAGACATTTTTTCTAGTACACACAGTACCCCTGGCAGCAGCACTGCAGTGGTAGCACCCATACCCTCTACCCCAGCAACATCTAGGAGGCACAGTAAGAGTCTGGTAGAGAAAACAATGCGAAAAAGTACATCAATGAGCCTAACTGGGCTGAAGAAGTCTGGATCATCATCACATATGAAAAGGGTCCAGACCACCATTAAAAGCATGTTTTGGTCAGAGGCGCCATTTGAACGCAACCACCCAACGGCACATCTGTATAATGCAATGCTGGCTAAAATGTTAGCGCTGGACCGTCTCCCTTTTTCTTTTGTGGAAGGGGTGGGTTTTATAGAATTTATGGTGACAGTCTGCCTTAAATGGAAGGTTCCTTGACGGTCCTATTTTGCCAGAGTTGCGGTTCCAGCACTACATCAAGATGTGCTGGACGTGATTGAGGCAGCTTTGCAGAAGAGTGCTGTTCACACTATCCACCTGACAACAGACATGTAGTCCAGTTGCCAAGCCATTGATTACATGTGCATCACTGAACACTGGGTCTCTTTTGCTGGGGGTTAGAGAGAAAATAGCTACAGGTATTGACAGTGTCAAAGTGGCGTCTGGCGGGTAAGTTTGCGGTCCCATCCCATGTGGCGTAAGGCAGTACACCAAGCCAGCAGCACTGCTCTGGTAACGGAGGCTAAGGTTTGCGGAATCGGGCATCCGTAGAGGAACGTCTGGATCTGAGGGAAGTCCGTCTCTGCCAATTCCACCCGGTATGCCGGGTTGGACCAGCCGCCCGCATACCAGTCATGGATAACTATCAGTTTGGTGGCGAGATAGTAGAGGTAGAGATGAGTCACCCCAAGGCCTCCGTCATAGGGTGGGATGCGGCTGTGTGCAAAGGAAATCCGCGGTCGGCCGCCGCCCCAGAGGAACCTGGATAGGGTCTCATCTAGCTCCCGAAACCAGGCACGGGGGAGTGGAATGGAGGTGTTCTGTAGGATATAAAGGAAAGGGGGATGAATCATCATTTTGAACAGAGTGCTCCGCCCCAAGGAATTAAGGGGAAGGGAGTGCCATTTCTTTAGGTCCGATCTCATACGGGTCACCAGAGGCTCGATGTTCAGTGCCCATTCCAACTCTGGAATTTGACCGAGGGATAGACGACTTCCAGTCAAAACATTCCCTGGAGGGGTGCAGTGGGACCAGGGTGAACTTGGCCGCATTAAGCCGAAGGCCGGAGACTCGCTCGAAGTCCAGGAGGAGTTGCAGCCATTTGGGACCTGAGTTCGCTGGATCCGCCAAGTACAGGAGCACATCATTGGTGTAGAGGGCAATCTTATCTATGTGACTCTCATTCCAGGCCCACCCCTGGATGAGGCAATCATGCCAGATGAGCGTCGCCAGAGGCCCCATCGCTAGTGCGAATAGGAGTGGAGATAGGGGACAGCCCTGGGGCGTCCCTCTACAAATCTGGAAAGCCTGTGAAAGCGTCCCGTTGACCAGTACTCGGGCCCTGGGGTTCACAAAGAGGACCCCAATGTAGCTACGGGTTGGGGCAAAGCCCATTTCCCTCAGCACGTCCTGTAGAGACTCCCAGTCCACCGTATCAAAGGCTTTCTTGAAGTCGAGAAAGAGGAGGGCCAGATAGGGAGACAGACGGGATCGATGGGCCAAGGCCAGTTTGAGGCAGCGGATACAGTGACAGGTACCTCTGGCCGGCATGAAGCCACATTGGTCCAGAAGGACTAGGCCTTGTAGGAAGGGCTTAAGCCTCTGGGCCAGTATTGTGGCGAAGAGTTTGATTTCGGTGTTGAAGAGTGGGATAGTGCAGAAGTCCGCACAGTTTACCAAGGGCGGGTGGGTCTTAGGAATGACCACAATCGTGGCCAAGTCCGACTCGGGGAAAGGCACCCTTCTCTATCACATGGTGGAAGAGATGTAGCAGCTGGGGGGCCAGAGTATCTCTGTAAGCCGTGTAGAACTCCTGAGGGAATCCGTCCGGGCCAGGCGTTTTGCCCCGGTTCAGAAGATGGATAGCCTCCAAGACTTCCTCCTGCGAGAAGGGCTGCTCCAAGGATCCTCCGGAGCAAGGGAGGGCAAGCGGACGCCAGCTCCATCCAGGAGGGTGGTTAAAAGCGCCTTGGGAGGGCGCATTGCGTAAAGGCGTGTATAAACGTCGGCGAAGGTTCCCGCTATGGCCCCGGAAGTGCCATCCGGTGCACGAATCTCTGGAATGACGCGGTGGATCCTAGGGTAGGACACCAGGTCGTGAACGAGTTTACCATTTTTATCACCCCAGCCATATATCCGCGCTACCGACGAGCACCACAGCTGCTGGGCCGAGTCGAGCAAGACCTGGCGAATCTCCTCTCGGATCAATGATAACTGCCGGGTGGGATCCTCTCGACCGCTCGCAGCAAGTTCAGCCTCAAGCCGGGCTGCTCGGGACTCCAAGTCCGCAAGCCGGGTCAGCCGACCTGCTCACTTGGCATGGACCAGTCCCTTGCCATTCCATGGATCGCTGCCTTACCGGCCACCCATAGGTTCCCCAGCAATGGGACGGAACCCTCATTGGTGGTGAAATAGTGGGTAAGTTCCTGCGCCAGGTCCTCCACCAGTGCCTGGTCTTGTAAGAACCAGGCATTGAGGCGCCACACCGCACGCGGTCCCCCCGGGGTAGAGCCCATGCAAAGGGAGACAGGGGAGTGGTCCGATAGCCCCGTTGGCAAGATAGTCACTCTGGAGATCAAGTGGCAGTACGTGGCCGGGAGAAGGAGGAAGTCTATGCAGAGGTGGGTGTGATGGGAGGCCGAAGTATGAGTGTAATGTGTCTTATGAGGGTTCCATAACCGCCAGGCATCGCAGATGCCCAACTTGAAAGGGCCACCGCGGATGAGGAGCGGGTCGCCGAATGGGGACCGGACCTGTCCCGTCCCGGCTGCATTACAGTGTTGAAGTCGCCGCCAACCATGTTCGGCTTATAGCGGTCGAGGAGCCCATTGACGTTCCAGGAGAGAAGGCGGAGGGGTCTTTTCAGAGAGTACGCCATTGGGGGAGGCAGGGACGTGGGAGAGCGCAAGGGCAGCAGGGTAGCATGCCATGAGGGTAGGACCCATCACATCGCTCCGGGGCCAGAGAACAGGGTACGCAGCGCAGGTCTACTGAGCCCAAGCATCCGGGGCATCGGTGAGGCATGAGGAAGGGGGGGCGGCAGCCAGCTGACCGCTCCCTTGGTGGCCCAAGGGGGACCCAGGGTTGCCAGAGCATCGGTGTGCAATAAGTGTATGTTGAACCGAGTGTGTCCACCATAGAACAATAGTAGGAAGAGCTGCTACCAGCTGCTCGTAAGCGGCCGCTATGTAAGCCGAGAAGCGGCTGAACGATACCAACCTGAACAGCAGCCTGTAGGCGACTAGAACCATTAACCACGTGGGAGACAACCCCCCCGACCCCCCAACACCCCCCACCCTACACTTCAGAACAGGAAGCATCTGTCGTCAAGTAACAACCCCAGTACATCGACAGTGATCTGCATCATCACCAAAGACAGCAAGATATATAGGCGGAGATTAGAGAGAGATACCAGCATAGGAAAAAAAGAAAAGGAAGGAAGAAGAAGGGAGTAGAGGGGAAGTGCAGGAGGGAAGAAAAGCGTGAGTTGGTCAAATTGCAGAATGCGGGTGTAGCCCCCAGGAGGCCGCCGCCCTCCGGGCGTTCGGTAAGACCTGGGAGAGCGATCCCCGCTTCACGGCCACACAGGGAGACGGCGAAAAGATAGACGTCACAAACCCAGGTTCAGGCCTCTGCCTCCTGTGTAGAATCTCGAATCACCGGGCTGCCGGACAGGTCCGAGTCCGATCTGGATTTACGCAGGTACATGCCCGAGACCAAGGGCTCATCCGTGGTGGTCACAGTGGAGGGCCCTACCGCTGGGGGAGAACCACGGTCTGTGGGGGGAGGAGATGATCGCCGTACAGTCCCCCCAGGCGAGCTAGAGGCATCTTGACGTCGGCTGCCCCGTCTGCGGGATCCGGTCCTGCGCCGCCACAGCTTGGGCCCCTCACAGGCGGGGCGGGCACCGGATCCTCGGGAAGGGGAGGGCATCCACCCAGGCAGAAGGGGGGGGTTCCTCCATGAGACAAGTCCAGGCGGCCTGCGGGGTATCGAGGAAGAAGGATTTGTCCTGGAAGAGGACCTTGAGCCGTGCGGGGAACAGGAGGCCATACCGCAGACCCATCGCCCTAAGCTTTTGTTTAACTTCATCGTAGGATTTCCTTTGGGACTGGACTTCCCTCGAGTAGTCCGGGAAGACCATGATCGTGAAGTTCTGGAATCACAGGGGGCCTAGGTCTCTGGCCGCACCCAGGATGGCGTCCTGGTCCCGGAAGTTAAAGATGCGGAGGTTGAAGAGTCGGGCAGGGCCTACAGGGG
Organism: Lissotriton vulgaris; assembly: GCF_964263255.1. Lineage (NCBI taxonomy): Eukaryota > Metazoa > Chordata > Amphibia > Caudata > Salamandridae > Lissotriton > Lissotriton vulgaris. The sequence continues at coordinate 462,742,595 of NC_141689.1, read as the reverse complement.
GGGTTTGGGCACCAAGGAGCGATTGGCCCGTTCTATGGTGAACCGGGGGGAAAGTTTATCTTCCAGCATCCAGGAGCGGAACCAGATTTCCAAGAAGTTGGCCACCGGGACCTTTTCCACCGCCTCCGGAAAGCCTAGGAGGCGTAGGTTGTTCCGTCGGGCCCGGTTTTCTGCGTCCTCCGCCCTATGATGGAGATCAGACGTCAGGGTTTGCAGACGGGACACTTGGGTCTTGAGGGTGGCCAGGTCATCCTCCGTCGTGGATATGCAGGACTCGACTTCATTGATGCGCGCCGTGGCATTTCTGAGGTCCTGCCGGATGAGGGCCACGTCAACCCATACCTCCCCAATCTTGGTCTCCACCGATGTCTGAGAGGTGCTAATCGTCTGGAGGATTATCGATAAGTCCTCTCCCTTCACTTTCAAGGGGGAAGGGTGTCCGGTACCAGGGCCATGGTCAGCCCTGGCGAATTGGTCCATACGTAGTTGGGAGGAGGGGACAAAGGGCTGTATGTTCTTTCCTCTGACCATGGCTCCTCCAGGTGTCTCGGGTCGGGGGGGGAACACCGCAGCTACAGGCGCCCAGTCCAACGGGCGTAGCCGCTCGGTCCCGCGGTGGGCCCAGATATCCGGTTCCCGGGGAGAAACAGGAGGAGCCAGATGCCCACGGCAGAGCTCCAGGACCTCCCTCAGTGTGGGCGGGAGTAACACAGACGGTCAAGGAGCAAAGAGAAAGATCAGGGGGAGTGGCAGTATTCCAGGTGGAGGGAGTCAAGCCAGAGGGCGACCCCCCGGCGGGCTTCCCAATCGCAATGCCACAGGGTGTTGGGCCCAGTACAGGAACAGCAGGGCAGAGCAGAGTCTTGTCAGCACTGCCTAAGGGCCCAGGCGTCCCCACCGGTCCCCAGGCCGCCTGCGCTGCAGAGGGAGAGCAGCAATGCTATCAGGGTGGGTGCAGCTGCCGGGGATCCAGGGGGGCCCCAGGTCGGGGACCGGCGGGGGGTCAATTGGTACTTGAGGGGCACGAGGGCGTTCAGCCTCCCAGCTCCGTATGTCAGTGCACCCCGAGGGTGACTAGGCTGCGCCTCTGGGAGCCGCGAGTCAGGGGGTTCCAGACCAGTTCTCCCGGGATTGGGGTAGAGCCGTTGGCAGTCTTGGGAGCACTTGCTGCCTGGGGATGCAGGGATAGCCAGCCTCCCAGCCCTGGTAGGCAGTCCACGGGCGAGTCCTTCAGGGGTACCAACCCCTTCCCCGCTCCCTCCTCACCTCAGCCTCAACTAGTCCAGGTCCACAGCATGGACCCACGGGGTGTGCTCCATCATAGATGACGACCGGGCAGGGCCACTGGGAGTTGTGTGAGTAACAAGGACCCCCTGAACCATGTATTCAATGATTCCTAGAACAGGGATATGTAAAGCGCAAAAGGGCCACTGGGAGTGCCCCGGAGATCTGGGGGCCAGGCAGGGCATCTCCTCAGGAGGTTGGGGGGTATCCCCCAATCATGATGAAGGGCCACAGTACTGTGGGGGGAATGGGGATCGTCACCACCAAGAGCCACCCCGGCAGGGCCCAGCGGCCTGTCCTCAAGGTGCAGGGTCTGTCGTTAGGGGCATTCCCACCAGTCCAGCACCACCACTGGGGTCATAGAGGAAGTCCCAGCTGCCAGGAGTGCCTTCGGGTCCTCAGGACCCAGTTCTCACAGGCGATCGTCGGGGCCAGGCGGGGGGCCTGATTGCAGGGAGCGCTACTCCCCCTTGCAGCAGGTCCTCGGCGTCCCCAGGCGTCAGCGGGCCACCAGCAGATGTCCAGACGCCGCCCCTGGAGTGTTCGGCGGTCCCAGGAGCCAGTTCAGTTCACCCTCAAGGCCCCACCTCGCTCTGTCAGTCCCCCGAGGCACAGGGACTCTCGTGCGGCCAGGCGGCTCAGGCGCACCCAGGACGCCCCGCAAACCGTCAGGTGGGGCAAGCCGCCACCGCTGTCCGCCCAGTCCGCCAGAGGTGGTACGCGGCCGGGGAGTCAGGTAGCAGGCAGCACCGGTCGCGGCGCGGGCCGCCACGTCCTTCACCTGGGGGCCGCCATTTTGTCAGGCGCACGGCCAGGAGAATCGAGGTCGGCAGCAGGAGCCCAAGCAGCACTGGGAGACTCAGTTCAGGCAGGCAAGTTCAGGGGTGCCAACGTAGTAGTCCGATGGTGGCTGTTAGCGGTGGGAACAGGACGGATGACGGATGGGGGTCCAGAGCACACTTAAAGTGCGACCGTCATCTTGACGTCCTTGGCCACGCCCTCCTCACTGCAGTAAACATTTTAGAGGAGTTTAACAGTAAGGTCTTTGAATGGCTGCATCCAAGAAAGCCACTGATTGGTTATGTTTCCACAGATAATGGCAGTAATATAGTTAAGTGGTACAAAAGGGGGTAGTGGACGGAGCATCTGAACCAATCAAACACTCATACCCGTCAACAGATCTGGGTTTAATCCATCACCGTTCTTTAGCCCACTCTGCCATCCCAGTTCAGACATGGCCATATGCAAATCAGTCTGACCCTGTGCCTCATGGGAACAGTCCAGCCGGAACTGCCAAGCCATGCCTTCCCTGGACCGGAAACAAGCTTCCGAGGACCGGTTTCTGGCATTTCAGCCGTCTTCAGCCTGGCTTGCTTGAATCCAGTGGCAAAGTGAGCAAGGGACTCACGTCTGAGCATACCCTGCCAACTTATGGCGAACAAAGCAGTACAAAAGGGGGTGGTGATGGACGGAGCATCTGAACCAATCAAACATTCACACCCAGTCAACAGATCTGGTTTTAGTCCATCACCGTTCTTTAGCCCACTCTGCCACCCCAGTTCAGACATGGTATGGTCAGACGTGAGTCCCTTGCTCACATATGGGAAAAGGCTTCAATGGCCACTGATCACCAAGCTGGCTATAAATTATTTGTCTTCTGAACGTGTTTTCATTGCTGTTGGTGCCATAGTAAATTCAAAAAGGACCGGCCTCTCGCCCAAAAATGTGGAGAGGTTAACAATGATCAAGATGAATCAGCACTTCATACCACCAGATTACAAAATACGTGAATCTACGCAGGAAGAAGTTGACACCAACTTAGGTGGCGGAAGTTCTTCTCTGTTAGCTGACCTACTCCCGGTTCAATTCACAGAGTTTGAGGACAAGCTCTACTTCCCTGACAGCTAGGCTTGAAATACTTACTTTTTTTCGTCCTTATTCACTTTTATTTCTGTGTGTCTTTCTTTGTTTTGCAACTATTAGCACGACAAAACTCTAATCACAACAAATCCATCAGCAGCACTGTCTTCGTCTTATTTCCATATTGAAGGTGCTGCTGTGTGCATTCCTGAAGTTCACAAGTTCACAACTCAGTCATGCTCCTCTATCCTGCTCCAGACTACCCCTATCCAGTGCTTTAAATTGGAAAAAATAAGTGCAGGTACTCATTAACATGAGCTAGCGGTGTACTTAGTGGGTGGGGCCAGGGACGGAGCTAAGGGCAAGACATGATGATACTTAATGACCTCTATAACAGTTGCACCACACAACAAAACACATGATACATGTGTGTATATAAACAAAGCAGGTTAGCATTGCACAAAATGAAAGAGAAATGCAATAACAAGTTAACATTTTCTTTTTTTGCAATAGTTACACCTTCTTAATGCCATACTGTTAAATGCTGTTGTTTGGCATAATACTATATATTTTTGAGCATGTGAGTAGGAAGAAATTGAAAATACCTCCAATTTGAATCAAAGCTCTTATGGCACCAAGCAAATGAAGCTAATCATCATGACCCTCCCCAGAAGATATTTATTGTCTCTTCTATCGATCTATCCATTCATCCTACCATTTACCTGCTGATGTCCACCATTTACCCTTTACATTCTGAAGTCTATTCAGTTTTTTATCCATCATTCAGTTTTTCACCATTCTGTCTTTCTACCCTTCATATCCAAACCTATCTATCCATCTTTAAACCTATCCATTCAACCTTTCACTCATCCATCTCTTTATCCACCCTTTCACTCATCCATCAATCCTTTCTCTCATCTATCCATCAACCCTTTCACTCCATTACACCATCCACCCTTTCATTCCATACACCCTTTCACTCAATCCCTCCTTTCATTCATCCATCATCCACCTTTCATCCATTCCCCCTCCCTTTTATTCACCCATCCAATCTTTCACTTATCCACCTATATCCACCCTTGTATCCAATCACCACCCTCTTTCACCCATCCATTCACTCATCCATCCACTCATCCATCCATCCATGCATACATCCACCTTTGCTTACTCATCTATCCACTCACTCACTCACCCACTCACTCACCCACCAACCCTCCCTACTACGTTATTTATGAACATTTGTCACCGAGCAGACATGTACACACAAAGTGCCACCCACTTTTCTTACAAAAAACAAGCATACAATGCAGGCAAATACACAAACAAAAGCAGACACACTAAAGATTCCGGTATGTTAAAAGCCATGTCATATTCTTCATCATGGCTTTTTTAATTGCCACTACCAGGGGACTGCCATGATTCCTATGTTTGTGCAAATGCAGAGGATAGTGTGAATGTGGTTGACAGCACGGGCCTGAATGGACCCCGTAGTTGCCAAGGTATCAGATTGTTATGCGTGACATTTTCATATTTTCATTGTAATTGTGAGTGCCATTTCAACGATTATGAGTTACACTTTCTTTCTCGCTAGCAAAATTAAGCAAGGAAGACGAGGGAATCATATAAATATCAGGAAAAACATCCATTTGAGTATAGCTGCTAATGTTTCATATTGCTTATGTGTGACATTTTCATAGATTCAGTAGATTTACGAGAGTCAGGCAACAACTAGCATAATCATGGTATGAAGTCAATAGAAATAGACAAATATCAGAAATCACACTCATTTAAGCAACAAGGAAGTCAAACTCTGCAGTAGGTGCTTTTGAAGCTATTCAAATTCTAAAAAACATCAGCACCCTCCACCCCAACCTCAGCTTCAGGTGTGGCCAAACCACATGTAACAATGGGATCTCTGTGATAAAGGCAGCAACCCACTGAGCTATCCACATACAATCAAGTACAATACAATATGCTTTTTTTGAAGGAGGCATATTAACCCTCTACGCTACTTAATGGTCGGAGTGAAAAGTACCAATGGAAAAAACTCTGACCTCTCTCCAGCAGGAACAATAATCACCTGACTTATCAAGTCTAACTATGCTGAGAAAATAAAGGGTGCTGCTTCGTAGTGTCACTGTCAAGCAGGGATGTTAAACACTTGGCACTACTAATAAATCAGCAAAGCTGCTAGTTTAGAGAAAAGGTAACACTGGGCTGGCGTGGTGAGTGTGGGGCAGAAGTTGGTCTAGGGGCTGGGCACAGCAATAGCCCATCATGTCGAGGTCAGGAGGAAGTGAGCAGGTGATTGAGTCTTGAACACCGGCTTCCTCCTTCAAGTCCATGTAGCAGGAGAATTCCTGGGTGCTCTGGGGCCCGGCTGGCAGGCAGAAATTGAAATACCATGCCACAGCATGGGTGGCGACCACAGTGTGACAGAGCAAGATGGGAGCCAGGCGCATATAAAGGAGAGTGTTAGGAAAGTGTGAAAACAATGGACTGGCGGCGCTAGTTTTGAGCTTGTTTGGCATATAAGGAAGCCTTCTATGCACAGACCGGGTAATTGAGTCATGTGGCGTTAGGAAGGTAGGTGCCTCAGTGGAGAAAGCAGTTAGATTAGCTCTCCATGGGCCTCTTTGATCGCATCGTCTGGGCATTAACCCTATGATCAGGAGACAGTAGGGAAAGTGTGAGAATCCACTCCTGATAATATGTCTATCTATGTATAAAGTGTTACCCTGCACAGAATTTTCCCTACCTGAAGTGCTGCGCTTTGAAAATCACACGCGCACACTAGCAGGTAAAACAAATCTCGACCCTGCTCTGTCCAGCACAGCGTGACGGCGAGCACCGGACATTATTCAGATGATCCCTGCTGAATGGCTCAGCTGGGGCTCAAATCAGGAGACAGAAGCAGCGCCTTTGCTCCTAGAGACATGTCCCACTCCTGCTCGCCACTGCGCCAGCACTCACAGCCAACAAGCCTACCTTTTCATGAGTACCGGTACTCTCCACGGGTAGTAGAGAATTGCCGGTACTCAGAGCGATAAATTTAAGAAGTGTCGGTACTCCGTACCGGTGAGTACAGGCCCATTTAAAGCACGGCCCCTATCCATTTCCCTCAAGGCAGATGGTCAGATTACGCAGAATCAAGAAACTGTCGCTTCATAGACGAGTCCCCTCAAAAGAAGTGGGACTGGAATGACTGACTATGCTGACTGTTACTTCTGAAATTGACACAAGAGGCTGCCCTGTGGCCCTTCACTTAAGAATAAGATGCTGACAAAAAGTGAAACAGGTAATGAATGATGAGATGGCATGCAGTGGACAACACTGGCTGTATGTCTCTAATGAAAGCAATTGCTGTTTGTTTGTTGTGCATGAAATTAATCCTATGTGTTCTGTTATTATTTAATCTTTTACACACTAAATTTAACTCAACTCTACTCTGTTTACCTTGTTTATTGCAAATAGTACTTCTACTGCAGGGGCCACTACGTTGCATTTTTTAATTTGGAAAATGTCCTTGGACTCACTGTGTGTAGACTGTGACTGCATGAACAACATTGAGTTTGACAACACCATGATGATGATGAGTCATGATGACCAAAGTTACATAATATCTTCACAGTCACTCACTGGGATGGATGGATCATCATCGTCGATTTACGGAAGAACTATCGCCATTTCATGAGTGGCAAACAGGTAACCAAGTCAACAACAACCACAGCAGAACTACATGTCTGTCTAGTCGTTGTATGGAGTGGTCGATCCAGTGTAGTGTTATGTCAGCGGTTCAGGTAAAATTGCGGCTATGTGGCTTGCTGTATAAAATTAGATCTGCTTTGTCTGTCTGTGTCAAAGAGGTATGCTAAATGGAGGTTGGTTCACTCAGTGGTGCCTGCCTTGACCGTCTGCATGGCCCTGTCCTGCTGTGTGCTAATTATTATCATCCTGGAAACAGAGACTCAGAGTAGGCACTTTAGAAATGATGCATGTATGTAATACTGTCGCCTCTGAAAGTGAAAGTGTTATTTTTGCACTACACACCGTACCTTATATTTTTCCTCCAGGTGTTTTAATATCCCTTTCTGTTTTTCCATCGACAATTACAGGCCGTCACTTACCGTGTGCGATGGGAAAAACATTAACTCAGGCTTACCAGAACAATCCGCAATTCCGCATCCGCCAGGCAGGCAGTGGACAGTGTGGTCACCAAGATTGATCGATGGAGCGCCCGATGGAATGGAGGAGTACTGCGAATAGGAGGAATGGCTGGATGCATGCAACTTCCCAATTTGACCAGGACAACTACAACATACAGTTACAGTATCCACTTCACTTGTCCTTATCTTTTAAATAATGTTATTGTTGTTAACGTCTATGAGTGTGGCTCTGTGCGTTTACTGTCTGCTTCAAATTCATCCCTACAGCTATTTGATAAGTTTCTTTGCTATTTTTAAAACTAATGTAATGTACTACTAAGTGTTTATTCTCTCTGAGGGCAGATAGGCAAGTGAAATTGTGTAATTACTGAAGCCCTGTACTGTCTAATTGTTTAGTACTAGTTAGTATGTTGTAGTATAAGTACTACTTTTCAGTAACCTTACTGTCCATTTAGCAAACAACTTCATGCGTGCACTTCCTTTATGTCCCTTAAAAGATTTATGGATATGTTTGTATCTAAAGATTTGTTTTTCTTCATTTGTTGTTTGTCCATGCTGTGGTTTTTTTCTCTCTCCAAAAAACTTTACCAAAAACCCCCATTCTTATCCATTTTTCAAACCCTAACCCTCTTCCCCCGGGCTGTGTGGTTTTCATTGAGGTGTGACTAAATGACACCAATAATTCCACACGATTGCTGGGGAGGATAAGGTCAAAAGCAACAGAAAATCAATTTCAAGGCAGGTCAAGGAATCCGAGTATATTCTTATTCTGCTTGACACACACCCATGAGTATTTGCAAATCAATTCAGAATTTTATGTCTGCCATTGTGTGGATTCATCAACAACAACATCCTCCTACACATGACAAAAGCTTACGCTGCTTTGTCATTCAGTACTATTTCTTGTAGTAGCCATACTCCGCGCAACTAGTACTTATATTTTGAATACTTTAGCATTGCTTAGGCTACAATTTATGGCACTGTTCTTGTGTACTGTACTATGTACTATCGTACTGTTCTAATGCTCCTCTCAGGCGACTCAATGTCTCATTTCCTTTTGTTTCATATGCTGCTACTGCCAGTGTGTACCACTACTACTACCACCACAACGATGCCATTTCATCCGTACCGGATTCCATAGCAAACCTTAATTGCCATTTGCCATGCAGCCAGCCCTTTGCCTAGCCCTATTCTCAAACACGAATCACAGGTAAGATAAGCATTTTGGGGGAGGAAGGATAATGGAGTAGGAGGAGAGGAGAGACTGACGGTAGTACTAGTAAAGTAGTATGACAATTGAATTCACTAACTCTGTCAGTGGCACTTTTGTACAAATTTGGGTGATTACTTAGACAATTTGAATCAACCAGCCAGTTAGGTTTTAGGCAAACAAATGTACAGTTAACCCCCCCTGCCTCCCCCACAAAACAGTAAAAATGCGTATGCTATGTTTAAGTGGAAAATAATTAAATATTTCGACCCTAACTAAAATAAACTATCCCACAAGACCCGACCCGACCCGACCCACCCCATTCCCTAACCCCAACCAATGTCCATGAAATATCCCCAAAAGTTCAAATCCCCAACGCCCAATTCTCCCCTCCAAAAGTCTTTAAAAAAGGGGCAAGGGACAGTCTTTCCCTCTACTTTGGCCGGCAGTGTCCTGTGGCCAGGTGGTCACGCAGCTCTCTCCGGAGAGCCTGGAGCAGGGCTTTCAGCCTCCCCACCTCCTGCTCAAGGATGGCCACTCGCAGGGTTAGTCAGTGCACACAAGCCTTGCAGGTACTGTGGGGGGCAGCTGTTTGTTTCGCTGCTCGGCAGCAGCGTGTGGCTGCCGGACCATGGCACTGCATCGCTGGAGGATTGCGCTGGATGTATGACCCAGGGGCAGCGGAGGAGGATGCAGCTGTTGTTGTTGATGTTTAGTGAGAGTCATCCTCCTCCTCCTGAGCCACCAGCCACCGATATTTGGCGATAATTGCCTCCAGCTTCCGTTGCCTGACCCGGATAGCCAACTCCTTCCTTGATAGTTTAGAAGGAGTCTATATGAAGAAAGAAAAAATACTGTAACCAATACTCTTTATGATTAACACAAAATAATTCAACAGAAAGTTGTGTCACAGTAGCACTAGCAATTTGCAAGCACAGTACATAACATTTGTGGCGTGTATCTATCTAACCTCCCACTTTGGCGGCCTCTGCTCTAACATTAGTGGAAGTTTCAGGAATTCTACTAGCACTATATGGACCCACTACATTAGAGTCAGACAGTTCACCAGACTTCTTCTTCTCTCTTGTTTAGCAAAATTAGTACGTAAACTTGTGGAAGCCGGCATAATGCCAGTGAGTCTTGCTCAGTGGCGCATGTGCTCCCTAAACTACACTGGTTGCTTATTGAACAGCGCATTCAGTTCAAGGCACTGTGCATATCTCATAAGATCTCGTCTCGCCAGGCTCCATCGGGGCTATCTCACTTGTTGGAGCCTTATGTGCCTAGACGTCCACTGAGATCTGCTGACTCAGAGTTGGTCCGAACTCCTAGAGTCTGGAGAGCGAGGGCCGGTGGACGTTCGTTCCGCTGCCTGGTGGTGAAACTCTGGAATTCGCTCCCGGCCCCCCATCAGAGCTATTCCTAACCATCTGGCATTTTGAAAAGCCTTAAAGACCTGGCTTTTCCCTACTTCTGCTGTCTAATCGCTGTGTCCACTTTCAGGCTCCCGTTTTTTTTGGTTTCTGGTTGCGCTGGGATTCCTCATCGCTGAGGCAGCCATGCGCATTACAAATCTGAAATAAATAAATAAACATAAATAAATGTGCATCATTTGTAAAATAGAAAGCTTCAGAAAACATATAACACATCTACAGATTCACTCTGGCTACTGTTTCTGCACACTCACATACACATAATCAACACATATGCACATGTCAACTTCAACACAAGGCCTGCATCAACTCAACATATGCAGGTATCGCCCCTCCAACATCCAGGTCACAGGACATGCTCAACTCTCATTACTAAGAGACACACAAGCATGTCACAAGGACCCTCTGTTTAATCTAAACGTAAAAGTATGTCTGACACACAAGCTCAGGCCCACTACACATACTATTACAATCAAAGTCATCCTCACTCACATGTGCGCTGCCCTCTTCTCATCCACACTGGCAGCACCACTATCCATCAGCATGTGCACAACATCTCTCACATGCATGCCATGCACACAATGTACTGTATACATCCCCACCTCAGCAGACGTCAAATGTGACATGCCAGATGGACAACTCCCATCACCATTAGAACACTAGTGATGCCTTGGACTGCACTCATGCCAAAATGTGCAGCATCACCACATCTCACAACAAGACACATACATAGCTCAATGGATGTGTACTTAGTTATTTGCACTAGATGGAGGTGAGGGTGAGTGTGAGTGTGAAGGTGAGGGTGAGTGTGGATAAGTGAAAGAGTGTGTTTGAGAGTGTATTTTTGCAAATATAAAAATGCATGCAAGTTGTGTGGTGAGTGAAGTGTGAGTGTTTGAGGCAGAAAGCATTGCATCTGTGGCTATGTCTGTGTCCTCTCAGCAGTTTAGTTGTTGCAAAGAATCATGATCATCTGTTTGGCCCTTTATATAGGAGGATTGGTGAGTATGGCTAATGATTTAAAGGAAAAAAAAATTGGCACGGCCAATGCTTGTTTTCCTAAGATTTGACATTTCACAGTTGTATTTTCTATCACAAGCCGACACATTTCAAAGACTGCGTTGTACTCATCATCATCTGTTCACGGGTAAACTGTGTCTGATTCATGCCCGCAATGCTATGTTTAAGCATTCATAAACGAGTCAGTTGCATTTTCTGTCACAAGCCGACATGTTTCATAGACTACGTTGTACGCAATGCCATCTGTTTGAGGGTTGAAGCATGTCTGATTCATGCCCGCAATGCTATGTTTCAGCGTTCCCATACCATTCGGTCAGATCAGGCTTGTTTCTGGATGACTCGGTTGGACAAATCAGACTCTGAACGTGTCGGTTGGAGTTTGCATCCAATGCATCATACTCCATCCTTCAGATAGCTCACAACTGACTTGTTTGGAAAGCATTTTGGAACAGAGTCGGTAGGAATGCTTTTCGTATGAGATCGGAATCGGGCCCTAAGAAGTAAGAATAATATACAGACTGAGCAATGAGGTATGAACTTGTACACACAAAACATTATCATGCAGATTTTTTATGATGATGTTATGATGCTCTTTGTGCAGTTCATATGCCAAATGTCATTGCTGTCAAGGATGCTGTGAAAAGATGTTTGAATTGCTTTCCTTTCCAAAACTGAGCCCCATTAGTAGATGATTTCAATAGTTTTCAACAGGAAGAACATATTTACTGTTAAGTAACATAAATAGTTTAGGAGATCTGGCTGTAGAGTTGGTTGATCTATTTAATGGTGCAATCAAATCCAGACGGATCATGTCAATTAAGAAACAGGCATTGTTTTAGGTCCATCAAAGGAGGAAAGGACTTCTCTAGATGTTCAACTGACAGATACATGTTTCTCTTCAACATCAAAATCCTGGTGAGTGTTCTGGTTACTAGGGTGTGAGACTTTTTAATACGCCGAAGCATGTCAACTAATTCGATTTAATTCTCAGTTTGTAGACAACATATGAAAAACACCTTCCTAATAACTGGACCTTTCTTCAAGAGGTTCTGAAAAACGTTTGCTAGGAAAGAGATTATTGTCTTAAGTGCAACAAGAACTGGCTGAAAAAGAGAAAGGGAGGAAACAGGAAAGCTCATAGTGGAGTAGAATGTTTCTGGCATGTTGAACATTCTTTGGCCCAGCACTTTCTGTCCTGGAAAAAAAATTGAAACCTACCTTGTGGTTCTGAATGGAGAAGATCACTACTTTTTCATAACAGAACAAGGATCTTCTAAACTGCATGTTCAAGCATTGGGGTATTTTGGTGCTGAATAATGGACTTTTTTTGTTACCTCGCTTAATGGTACTCATTATTATGAACTTCCATAAGATGGAAGACTGGGTGGACCAGCTATGATTTGAACCTGTGACCCGGAAGTCAAAAACAGACTCTTGGAGTGTATATAATAATGTACTACTACACCAGACATGCCATAAGTAAAGACACAGCTGACATTTTTAAAAGGAACTTCTACTCAGTTAGGCAGGGGTGAATCCTTATAAGCTGGCTGTCTGTGGAACAATGATTTAATGATGTAATGAAATGTCTGTGGAACAATGATGTCATGATGTAATGAAAGATGTAACTCATTTCCTCTTCAGTTGTCACCTGCATGAAAATTCCAGGAAATGAAAACTGGCACCTGTGGGCATAAGTCTGCTCAGAAAAAATTGAAACTGTTCTGTTTGATGTTTTTCATAGTAATATCACACCAAGAATAACAGTGGTTATAGCCTCCTTCATCTGAAAGGGGGGGGGAGGGGCAGAGGGAGTTGGGCACGAGCCAGTCTCCCCCTGGGCTGGTTTGCATAATGGAACGGCCACCCAGGTGTGAGGTAGGGCTAATTGGAAAGCAGCGGGCGCGCGGGGAAAAGTTATTAATAGAGGTCTGGTGGGGCAGGAAAATCACTGTGCCTGTGAGTGGAGGGAGGAAAGCAATTAAATTTATCTCACCCACCGTTCCCATTAATTTTACTGTTCTTTGAAGTTCATTTTTCAAACTTAACTACTGACAGTGTATCCAAATTTTTTCTGCCCCCGGAGCATTGCAAATGTTGGGAAATGGGCTGTGCGGCCCCACTCCTGGAGCCGTGTGATGGCCCTGGGCACCGCCACCCCCAGGGCTGGCTCCTGCAGTGTCCCGGGGTGCCTACCCCCAGGACACTGCTGTTTGCTATGGCAGGGCGGGAGCCTTGGGGCTCCCGCCCTGCCATTGCATACTGCTTTGATTTTTGGAAAAGAGAGCAGGAAATTTGGGGGCCAACTAGCCCACCAGGTACGTCAAATATGCACCACAGAGCTGCGTTGCAGAGTGTTGTAAAAAGGGGCATGGCCTAAGAACACCTCTCTGCAATGCAGCTCCCTGGCGCATACTGGAGGTACCTGGTGGGTTAGTTGACCCCCAGGGACCCTCAGGATTGAAGAGGAATTAATTCCCCAACTCAAAACGTGCCACAGGGCTTGTTTGCACACATGTCACCTCAGGACCCGCACCCTTCCTTCACCACTGTGCAAATGCGCCCCCTGGCGAGTTATAAGTTGGGGAACTAATTAATACATCAATAACATAAAATCTAATAAAAAAGCATTCTGTTATAAATGTAAACATTAAACTATTAAAAAATATTTAAGCCTAATTTTCCCACTCCAGTCAGTGCTAAAGTTGAATAGCGGAGGGTTAAAAATTAATATTCCACTCCAATGCTCCAATGAGAGCAACAGCAGGGAAAGTTTTGGATAGCAGGGGGGGGGGTAAAAATTACTAATCCCACTCCAATGAGTGCAACAGTAGGGAAAGTGTTGGATAGCGGAGGAATGCATTGTACTATTCCCACTTTAGTTAGTGCAACATTAGGGTAAGTGTTGGATAGCGGAGGGGTAACAATTACCATTCACAATCCAGTGAATGCCACAATGGGGAAAGTGTTAGATAGCAGAGGGGTATAATTACTATTCCCACTCCAATAAGTGTAATTGTAGGGAAAGTGTTAGATAGTGGAGGAGTAAAAATGACTATTCCCACTCCAATTAGTGCAACAGTAGGGAAGGTTTTGGATAGCGGAGGGGTAAAAATGACTATTCCAACTCCAATGATTGCAACAGTAGGGAAAATGTTGGATCGTGGCAGGATAAAATGTGCTATTCCTACTGAAATCAGTGCAACAATAGGGAAAGTGTTGGATTGCAGAGAGGTAACAAGTCATATTCCCACTATAGTCACTATTATAAATTTAAAAATAACAACATATTAGAATGGTAAATACATATGACAAATATCACAAATATTATATTGAATACAATAAAAAATTATTTTCAAACAAACACAAATATGTATTTAAAAAATATTTAGAAACAAAAACATTGATAATTACATAAATATAGTTTTTTTTCTTTCTGAGCCCATAACACCACACAATACACAACCCACATCTATTTTTTTTAAATGTACTTTTAACATAAATAATTACCAATTAAAGAAATAATATTAATTAAAAAACAAATTAAAACTCATACAAATTAATTAACTTCCCACACTTTACCCCTGTATTCCCCACACCCCACACCTAAAAATCATTACACAAGTAAAACTTATTTTCAAAGAAAAAACTAATAGTATTTAAAAACTAATTATAAAGTAAATAAAATTAATGTACTCCCCACCCTTTACTCCTTTAAAATGAAAACCCACCATAAAAATAAACAATTAACCTAATTATTAAATAATAAAACATAAATTACTTCCCACCCATTACCCCAATAAATGCCACAACCCACACCTAAACTGCTTACACAATTTACATATTTAATTTCAATTAATAAATTAATGCTAATTAACAAGTTATTATGAATTAATTAAAAATAAATTACTTCCTAGCCTTTCCTCCTATAAACCCCAAAACCCAACCCTAATAAAATTACACAATTGCCATAATTAATTAGCAATTGATTCACTATTAATAATGAACAACCAATTAATAATTAATCACTAGGAAATTACTTACCACAATTAACACTATAAAATCTAAATTAAATAAATATTTATAAACAAACAATAATAATAATTTATTATAATTAAATGACTTCCCACCCTAGTCCACTATAAACCCACAACCGCTACGAACAAAAAAAGCTAAATGTAATTAAAATAAAATTAACCAAGGGCCTCAGTTATGAAAAGTGACTCATCGCTGCGAGAAAACAGTGATGTGTCACTTTTCATTGCGCCCTCCTTGCGACACCAATGATGCATCATATGAAATGCCTTCTACTCAACGTCCGTTCTACAACCAAACATGCATCAGACATAGCAGACCTCATCATCAACAAGGAAATTGATTTAGTAATTCTTACAGAAACATAGCTTTCGGAATCATCATCTCCATCCATGGATCTCTTAGTACCGCCCCGGTATAACATTATAAGGCTGGATAGACCGAAGAAGATAGGAGAAGGTTTAGCCTGCATTCACCGATCGGATATTGAGATCAATCAATTGCATTCCACCCCTATAGAATCGTGTGAATACCTAGGTCTTAATATAAGATCAACAGACAACCAAAGATGCAACCTACATGCGCTTTACCACCCACCAGGAGAAAACGCCAAGTTCATTGATCAGTTAATGGAGATCATAACGGCCAACTCTAACTCCGACGTCAATAACATTTTCCTAGGCGATCTTAACCTACACTGGGATGACTGCAATGACAAACTGGTCAACGCTCTCAAGGTCTTCCTCTTGGAACTAAACCTCACACAAGTATGCACGCAACCTACACACTTGAAAGGTGCAACGTTAGACTGGATTATATCTAGAAACGAAGGTGCATCGATCCTCTCAATAGACCCGTGTGACTGGTCTGACCATCATGCCATAACATTCGTGATACCCACTTTTAAAAAAAGCAAGACATCTCAACCCATCAGGCCCAAAAAATGTATTCATGAGACTAATGAGAAGAATATTGAGCTACTAGTAGAATGCTGTGAGAGAGACCTACAGCCACCTAGCAACCTGCAGAAGGTAAACGATCTGAGAGATCACTACACTACATCAATTGAGAAAATTATCAATAACATCATGCCACTAAAAATGAAAAGAATCACAGAGAAGATAAAAAATCCATGGTTTAATGGATTGCTAAACGAAGAAAGGCGAAAACTGAGAATGGCTGAAATAAAATGGAGACAACACCCATCGTCTCCGGAGTTGAAAGCCCTCAGAAATATCAGGAACCAATATAACAAAAAGATCATCAACTCCAAAAAAGAATTTATAAGATCAGAACTCGATAATGCCAAAAACAGACCGAAGAAACTATTCGAAATCTTAAAGCAACAATCAAATAAACTAGCAAAATCTGCCCATGAGAACACGAATATACTACTAGGCTGCGAAGAATTTTCATCATTTTTCACGGAGAAGGCCAAATCGGTCGAGAAAGAGCTCAAAAGCGCTGCAGATAACCACCCACTCAACCAGTATCTATGATGAATACGAGCTTGAAAACAAACTGTAAGAAGGCCAAAAATAAGGCACAATGGAATACCTTTGATTTATATGACCTGAATACCGTCGCCAAAACACTCTCGGATATCAAACCTAACAACCACTATCAAGACCCGCTACCAGCGAAATGCCTAAAAGAAATCAGACATATTGTGGTACCAATCTGGATCAAAATTATAAATGCATCGCTAACACAAGGGATCCTTCCGGATTTCCTGAAAACAGGACAAGTCGTACCCATAATCAAAAAACCTACCGCGGATGCAACAGATCCGAATAATTTTCGTCCAGTGACCAACATCCCTCTACTTGCCAAACTAATTGAGAAATGCAAGCAAGGCCAACTGAGCCAACACATCACCAACTTTTCCCTACTGGCCGATTACCAATCAGGTTTCAGAGCAGGTCATAGCACAGAAACAGCGATCCTCCATATTGTTGATGACGCCCTACATGCCCTAGATCAAAACCAATACAGAAAAGGGGGTGGTGATGAACAGAGTGTCTGAATTAAGCAGACCACTCTTACCCGGTCCAAAGATCAGGGCTTGATCCATCACCGTTATTTATCTCACTGCATAATCCCAGCTCAGAACCTGGCTATATGCAAATCAGTCTGTCCCTGGCCCAGTGCATCATGGGAACAGGGCAGACTAAACTACCAAGCCAATTCTTCACCAGAAAGGAGACAAGCTACCGGGGACCGGTTTCTGGCATTTCAGCCGTCTTCGGCCCGGCTTGCTTGAATCCTGATGGTGCAGTGAGAAAGGGACTCATGTCTGAGTATACCCTGCCACACCTATAGTGGCCAAAAACTATACAGAAAAGGGGGTGGTGATGAACAGAGTGTCTGAATTAAGCAGACCACTCTTACCCAGTCCAAAGATCAGGGCTTGATCGATCACCGTTATTTATCTCAATGCACCATCCCAGCTCAGAACCTGGCTATATGCAAATCAGTCTGTCCCTGGCCCAGTGCATCATGGGAACAGGGCAGACTAAACTACCAAGCCAATTCTTCACCAGAAAGGAGACAAGCTACCGGGGACCGGTTTCTGGCATTTCAGCCATCTTCGGCCCGGCTTGCTTGAATCCTGATGGTGCAGTGAGAAAGGGACTCATGTCTGAGTATACCCTGCCACACCTATAGTGGCCAAAAACGATACAGAAAAGAATTGGCTTGGTAATTTGGTCTGCCCTGTTCCCATGATGCACTGGGCCAGGGACAGACTAATTTGCATGTAGCCAGGTTCTGAGCTGGGATGGTGCAGTGAGCTAAAAAACGGTGATGGATCAAGCCCTGATCTGTTGACTGGGTATGAGTGTTCTGTTTAATTCAGATACTCTGTCCATCACCACCCCCTTTTCTGAATCGTTTTGTCCACCATAAGCGTGGAAGGGTATACTCAGATGTGAGTCCCTTGCTCATTGCACCATCAGGATTCAAGCAAGCCGGGCCGAAGACGGCTGTAATGCCAGAAACCGGTCCCCGGAAGCTTGTTTCCTTCCCAGTAAAAGAATTGGCTTGGTAATTTGGTGTGCCCTGTTCCCATGATGCACTGGGCCAGGGACAGACTAATTTGCATGTAGCCAGGTTCTGAGCTGGGATTGTGCAGTGAGCTAAAAAACGGTGATGGATCAAGCCCAGATCTGTTGACTGGGTATGAGTGTTCTGTTTAATTCAGATACTCTGTCCATCACCATCCCCTTTTCTGAATCGTTTTGTCCACCATGAGCGTGGAAGGGTATACTCAGATGTGAGTCCCTTGCTCATTGCACCATCAGGATTCAAGCAAGCCGTGCCGAAGACGGCTGTAATGCAAGAAACCGGTCCCCAGAAGCTTGTTTCCTTCCCAGTAAAAGAATTGGCTTGGTAATTTGGTCTGCCCTGTTCCCATGATGCACTGGGCCAGGGACAGACTAATTTGCATGTAGCCAGGTTCTGAGCTGGGATGGTGCAGTGAGCTAAAAAACGGTGATGGATCAAGCCCTGATCTGTTGACTGGGTATGAGTGTTCTGTTTAATTCAGATTCTCTGTCCATCACCACCCCCTTTTCTGAATCGTTTTGTCCACCATAAGCGTGGAAGGGTATACTCAGATGTGAGTCCCTTGCTCATTGCACCATCAGGATTCAAGCAAGCCGGGCCGAAGACGGCTGTAATGCCAGAAACCGGTCCTGGAAGCTTGTTTCCTTCCCAGTAAAATAATTGGCTTGGTAATTTGGTCTGCCCTGTTCCCATGATGCACTGGGCCAGGGACAGACTAATTTGCATGTAGCCAGGTTCTGAGCTGGGATGGTGCAGTGAGCTAAAAAATGGTGATGGATCAAGCCCTGATCTGTTGACTGGGTATGAGTGTTCTGTTTAATTCAGATACTCTGTCCATCACCACCCCCTTTTCTGAATCGGTTTGTCCACCATAAGCATGGAAGGGTATACTCAGATGTGAGTCCCTTGCTCATTGCACCATCAGGATTCAAGCAAGCCGGGCCGAAGACAACTGTAATGCCAGAAACCGGTCCCCGGAAGCTTGTTTCCTTCCCAGTAAAAGAATTGGCTTGGTAATTTGGTCTGCCCTGTTCCCATGATGCACTGGGCCAGGGACAGACTAATTTGCATGTAGCCAGGTTCTGAGCTCGGATGGTGCAGTGAGCTAAAAACGGTGATGGATCAAGCCCTGATCTGTTGACTGGGTATGAGTGTTCTGTTTAATTCAGATACTCTGTCCATCACCACCTCCTTTTCTGAATCGTTTTGTACACCATAAGCGTGGAAGGGTATACTCAGATGTGAGTCCCTTGCTCATTGCACCATCAGGATTCAAGCAAGCCGGGCCGAAGACGGCTGTAATGCCAGAAACCGGTCCCCGGAAGCTTGTTTCCTTCCCAGTAAAATAATTGGCTTGGTAATTTGGTCTGCCCTGTTCCCATGATGCACTGGGCCAGGGACAGACTAATTTGCATGTAGCTAGGTTCTGAGCTGAGATGGTGCAGTGGGCTAAAAAACGGTGATGGATCAAGCCCTGATCTGTTGACTGGGTATGAGTGTTCTGTTTAATTCAGATACTCTGTCCATCACCACCCCCTTTTCTGAATCGTTTTGTCCACCATAAGCGTGGAAGGGTATACTCAGATGTGAGTCCCTTGCTCATTGCACCATCAGGATTCAAGCAAGCCGGGCCGAAGACGGCTGTAATGTCAGAAACCGGTCCCCGGAAGCTTGTTTCCTTCCCAGTAAAAGAATTGGCTTGGTAATTTGGTCTGCCCTGTTCCCATGATGCACTGGGCCAGGGACAGACTAATTTGCATGTAGCCAAGTTCTGAGCTGGGATTGTGCAGTGAGCTAAAAAACGGTGATGGATCAAGCCCTGATCTGTTGACTGGGTATGAGTGTTCTGTTTAATTAAGATACTCTGTCCATCACCACCCCCTTTTCTGAATCGTTTTGTCCACCATAAGCGTGGAAGGGTATACTCAGATGTGAGTCCCTTGCTCATTGCACCATCAGGATTCAAGCAAGCCGGGCCGAAGACGGCTGTAATGCCAGAAACCGGTCCCCGGAAGCTTGTTTCCTTCCCAGTAAAAGAATTGGCTTGGTAATTTGGTCTGCCCTGTTCACATGATGCACTGGGCCAGGGACAGACTAATTTGCATGTAGCCAGGTTCTGAGCTGGGATGGTGCAGTGAGCTAAAAAACGGTGATGGATCAAGCCCTGATCTGTTGACTGGGTATAAGTGTTCTGTTTAATTCAGATACTCCGTCCATCACCACCCCCTTTTCTGAATCGTTTTGTCCACCATAAGCGTGGAAGGGTATACTCAGATGTGAGTGCCTTGCTCATTGCACCATCAGGATTCAAGCAAGCCGGGCCGAAGACGGCTGTAATGCAAGAAACCGGTCCCCAGAAGCTTGTTTCCTTTCCAGTAAAAGAATTGGCTTGGTAATTTGGTCTGCCCTGTTCCCATGATGCACTGGGCCAGGGACAGACTAATTTGCATGTAGCCAGGTTCTGAGCTGGGATGGTGCAGTGAGCTAAAAAATGGTGATGGATCAAGCCCTGATCTGTTGACTGGGTATGAGTGTTCTGTTTAATTCAGATACTCTGTCCATCACCACCCCCTTTTCTGAATCGGTTTGTCCACCATAAGCATGGAAGGGTATACTCAGATGTGAGTCCCTTGCTCATTGCACCATCAGGATTCAAGCAAGCCGGGCCAAAGACGTCTGTAATGCCAGAAACCGGTCCCCGGAAGCTTGTTTCCTTCCCAGTAAAAGAATTGGCTTGGTAATTTGGTCTGCCCTGTTCCCATGATGCACTGGGCCAGGGACAGACTAATTTGCATGTAGCCAGGTTCTGAGCTGGGATGGTGCAGTGAGCTAAAAAACGGTGATGGATCAAGCCCTGATCTGTTGACTGGGTATGAGTGTTCTGTTTAATTCAGATACTCTGTCCATCACCACCCCCTTTTCTGAATCGTTTTGTCCACCATAAGCGTGGAAGGGTATACTCAGATGTGAGTGCCTTGCTCATTGCACCATCAGGATTCAAGCAAGCCGGGCCGAAGACGGCTGTAATGCAAGAAACCGGTCCCCAGAAGCTTGTTTCCTTTCCAGTAAAAGAATTGGCTTGGTAATTTGGTCTGCCCTGTTCCCATGATGCACTGGGCCAGGGACAGACTAATTTGCATGTAGCCAGGTTCTGAGCTGGGATGGTGCAGTGAGCTAAAAAATGGTGATGGATCAAGCCCTGATCTGTTGACTGGGTATGAGTGTTCTGTTTAATTCAGATACTCTGTCCATCACCACCCCCTTTTCTGAATCGGTTTGTCCACCATAAGCAAGGAAGGGTATACTCAGATGTGAGTCCCTTGCTCATTGCACCATCAGGATTCAAGCAAGCCGGGCCAAAGACGTCTGTAATGCCAGAAACCGGTCCCCGGAAGCTTGTTTCCTTCCCAGTAAAAGAATTGGCTTGGTAATTTGGTCTGCCCTGTTCCCATGATGCACTGGGCCAGGGACAGACTAATTTGCATGTAGCCAGGTTCTGAGCTGGGATGGTGCAGTGAGCTAAAAAACGGTGATGGATCAAGCCCTGATCTGTTGACTGGGTATGAGTGTTCTGTTTAATTCAGATACTCTGTCCATCACCACCCCCTTTTCTGAATCGTTTTGTCCACCATAAGAGTGGAAGGGTATACTCAGATGAGAGTCCCTTGCTCATTGCACCATCAGGATTCAAGCAAGCCGGGCCGAAGACGGCTGTAATGCCAGAAACCGGTCCCCGGAAGCTTGTTTCCTTTCCAGTAAAAGAATTGGCTTGGTAATTTGGTCTGCCCTGTTCCCATGATGCACTGGGCCAGGGACAGACTAATTTGCATGTAGCCAAGTTCTGAGCTGGGATGGTGCAGTGAGCTAAAAAACGGTGATGGATCAAGCCCTGATCTGTTGACTGGGTATGAGTGTTCTGTTTAATTCAGATACTCTGTCCATCACCACCCCCTTTTCTGAATCGTTTTGTCCACCATAAGCGTGGAAGGGTATACTCAGATGTGAGTGCCTTGCTCATTGCACCATCAGGATTCAAGCAAGCCGGGCCGAAGACGGCTGTAATGCAAGAAACCGGTCCCCAGAAGCTTGTTTCCTTTCCAGTAAAAGAATTGGCTTGGTAATTTGGTCTGCCCTGTTCCCATGATGCACTGGGCCAGGGACAGACTAATTTGCATGTAGCCAGGTTCTGAGCTGGGATGGTGCAGTGAGCTAAAAAATGGTGATGGATCAAGCCCTGATCTGTTGACTGGGTATGAGTGTTCTGTTTAATTCAGATACTCTGTCCATCACCACCCCCTTTTCTGAATCGGTTTGTCCACCATAAGCATGGAAGGGTATACTCAGATGTGAGTCCCTTGCTCATTGCACCATCAGGATTCAAGCAAGCCGGGCCAAAGACGTCTGTAATGCCAGAAACCGGTCCCCGGAAGCTTGTTTCCTTCCCAGTAAAAGAATTGGCTTGGTAATTTGGTCTGCCCTGTTCCCATGATGCACTGGGCCAGGGACAGACTAATTTGCATGTAGCCAGGTTCTGAGCTGGGATGGTGCAGTGAGCTAAAAAACGGTGATGGATCAAGCCCTGATCTGTTGACTGGGTATGAGTGTTCTGTTTAATTCAGATACTCTGTCCATCACCACCCCCTTTTCTGAATCGTTTTGTCCACCATAAGAGTGGAAGGGTATACTCAGATGAGAGTCCCTTGCTCATTGCACCATCAGGATTCAAGCAAGCCGGGCCGAAGACGGCTGTAATGCCAGAAACCGGTCCCCGGAAGCTTGTTTCCTTTCCAGTAAAAGAATTGGCTTGGTAATTTGGTCTGCCCTGTTCCCATGATGCACTGGGCCAGGGACAGACTAATTTGCATGTAGCCAAGTTCTGAGCTGGGATGGTGCAGTGAGCTAAAAAACGGTGATGGATCAAGCCCTGATCTGTTGACTGGGTATGAGTGTTCTGTTTAATTCAGATACTCTGTCCATCACCACCCCCTTTTCTGAATCGTTTTGTCCACCATAAGCGTGGAAGGGTATACTCAGATGTGAGTCCCTTGCTCATTGCACCATCAGGATTCAAGCAAGCCGGGCCGAAGACGGCTGTAATGCCAGAAACCGGTCCCCGGAAGCTTGTTTCCTTCCCAGTAAAAGAATTGGCTTGGTAATTTGGTCTGCCCTGTTCCCATGATGCACTGGGCCAGGGACAGACTAATTTGCATGTAGCCAGGTTCTGAGCTGGGATGGTGCAGTGAGCTAATAAACGGTGATGGATCAAGCCCTGATCTGTTGACTGGGTATGAGTGTTCTGTTTAATTCAGATACTCTGTCCATCACCACCCCCTTTTCTGAATCGTTTTGTCCACCATAAGCGTGGAAGGGTATACTCAGATGTGAGTCCCTTGCTCATTGCACCATCAGGATTCAAGCAAGCCGGGCCGAAGACTGCTGTAATGCCAGAAACCGTCCCCGGAAAATTGTTTCCTTCCCAGTAAAAGAATTGGCTTGGTAATTTGGTCTGCCCTGTTCCCATGATGCACTGGGCCAGGGACAGACTAATTTGCATGTAGCCAGGTTCTGAGCTGGGATGGTGCAGTGAGCTAAAAAACGGTGATGGATCAAGCCCTGATCTGTTGACTGGGTATGAGTGTTCTGTTTAATTCAGATACTCTGTCCATCACCACCCCCTTTTCTGAATCGTTTTGTCCACCATAAGCGTGGAAGGGTATACTCAGATGTGAGTCCCTTGCTCATTGCACCATCAGGATTCAAGCAAGCCGGGCCGAAGACGGCTGTAATGCCAGAAACCGGTCCCCGGAAGCTTGTTTCCTTCCCAGTAAAAGAATTGGCTTGGTAATTTGGCCTGCCCTGTTCCCATGATGCACTGGGCCAGGGACAGACTAATTTGCATGTAGCCAGGTTCTGAGCTGGGATGGTGCAGTGAGCTAAAAAACGGTGATGGATCAAGCCCTGATCTGTTGAATTGGGTATGAGTGTTCTGTTTAATTCAGATACTCTGTCCATCACCACCCCCTTTTCTGAATCTAGATCAAAACCAGGCATGCCTACTGATTCTCCTGGACTTATCTTCCGCGTTTGACACTGTAAACCATGAAGCATTACTGACCAGGCTGCAAGAGAGGATTGGAACATCTGGAAATGTGTTGAAGTGGTTCGAATCATTCCTGCAAAACAGAACACAGAGATTCCTGGTCAACCAAGCACTCTCACCATCATGCCCTAACTCAATTGGAGTCCCTCAAGGATCGACTTTATCCCCAGATCTATTTAACTTGTATGTTGGACCTCTTACAGAAATTCTCCGTAATTCACAGATATCCTATCACATGTACGCGGATGACACGCAAATATACATAAAGATCGTGTCCATGGAAGACATTGAACGAATGAACAAGACATTAAAAATGACATTGGAATGGCTAACAACCAATCATCTGAAGCTAAATGCGAACAAAACTGAGTTCCTATTAGTCGCACCACCAAGAAACCACACGGAAATGAAGGAATGGACCAAGCTGGTGACTGCGCTAAACTGCACCCCAACCCTAGTCAACTCAGCGAAATCGCTAGGAATCACCTTAGATGAGAACCTCGACATGCAAGCCCACATTAAGTCAATGGCTAGAAATGCGCGTTTCCACCTGAACTACTTAAGGAAACTGAAACCATACATATCAGAGGCAGATCTTAAACTGGCAGTCCAATCATTAGTTGTTTCAAGGATTGAATATGGGTACTCCACCTTAGGCGGTCTACCAAAAATGTCCACAGCACCGCTAAAAGCATGTCTCAACGCAGCGGCAAGACTTATCACTGGATCGAGGAAATTTGATTATATCTCTCCTCACCCGAAAGCATTAAACTGGCTACCCTTTGAAGCCAGAATTCAACTAAAAATAGCATGTATCACCCATAAAGCGCTCCACTACAACATACCCAGATACCTAGCAGGGAAAATTGAGCTATCAGGGGGAAAGAGACCAGCCAGGAGTGCCAAGGAGCTGCTGCTGCGACCAGCCTTTTTCCGGAAGAAAAAAACCTACGATCGAGCATTCTCGGGAGCAGCCCCCAGAATATGGAACTCACTACCTCCAAACATTAGGAAGATTCAGCATACAGGAACATTTAAGAGGGAAGTGAAAAGCATTTTGATGAGTAAATACCTTACATAGTGAAGACTGATGATCACTGATTGGAACTATTGTTGTCCTAATTCATAGCATCAACATAACTAAAAGGGAAAGATGCTGACTTGATCAAAGATAATGTGGAACACTGATTCTGGTCAGGAGTCTCTCCTGAGACCTAGTTGTATCCTTACTATTACCTCTTGCTAATACTTATACGCATATTTTGTATCCTTCCTATTACATCTTGCTAATATGTATACGCATATTTACCTAATCTACCTCCAGAATGCCTTATAACTACCTACCTCATAGTTATTCTACGAGTGAACCATATGCTATATATCCTAACCTCTAATCTAACTCTTAATGTAAACGCTCATGCTAAGTAAATTTATATATACTCCCAACCCCTAATGGCATATAAGGATCTACCTCAGTATTTCACACAAGTATCTACCTCATATTCTGATTGACTTTAAAAGTGTAACTACATATGTGAATTATAACCAACCTCATACTGTGAAGCGCTCTGATACCCACAGGTCTTGTTCGCGCTATACAAAACTTAATAATAAATAAATAAATAAATAGATACGTCAGTATTTCTGAAGTATCTGTAGGCGCAAAAATGACTCATTGCTGGAGTGTGTCACAAAAGTGACTCAACTCTAGCAATGGGTCGTTACACATGGGCAAGTCCCATGTGAAATGTGCCTGCGTCAGTCTTACGCCTGCCATGAGGCAGACATAAGATATTGAGGCTTTTTCCTCCTAGAAGCGGCGCATTGAAATCTTATAGATTTCACTGCGTCACTTGTATGACCCTTTCATGCGTCGAAATGCCCCCCTGCATACATTATACCTGGTGCAGGTATAATGTGGCACAGGGGTTTACAAAGTGACACATCTACCTAGATGTGCCACTATGTATATATAGTGCAACAAGGTACATTTTTTACACCGCTGGTGCGTCACAAAAAGTGACGCACCGGCGGCGCAAAAGTGACACAAGGTCTCATTAATAAGCCCCTAAATATTTAACACATACATTAAAAAAGATAAACGATTTTTATACAAAAAAAGACATCACATACATTTAAAATATATACTAAAATACATGATAAATAGAAAAACGATATTTTAAACAACTATATTTTTGCAAATGATATTAATGACTTCTATATTTTTTTTACGATATTTCTTACCCAAAATTCGATATTCTTGACCACGATATTCTTGCTGTTGATATTTCTGACTCATGATAATAAGGACTCGATATTTCTGTAGTTGGACATTTCCAACTGGATATTCTGTCTGCACACTGTTGGTGGTAGCTGTTGAAGACTAACTTGAAGTTGGCTCGCTTTGTGGGGCCTCTGCCACTTTCTTTCCAGTTTCGGTCTCACAAAATGGGTTTACCACCCATTCCAAACTGCAATCGGTCACAGCATGAAAGTGGAGTCCCCATCTAATTGTATTTTGCAATACTAAGTGTCAGTGGTTTGCAATTTTTTGAAAAGAAGAAGCTGATGGTAACATGTTCGCAAAGTGAAAACTGTCCCCACTGGACAGCTTCTCCTTTGGGTATAGCTTGGGTATCCTCAGTTGGAGCAGGTAGGAACTACTATCTTCTTTCCCCAGGAGTTCTCAAACTGCATTTTGATTTTTAATGCAGTACTGGTTCCTTGGAGAATTCAAGCACATGAATTGTGGTTTGCTTGTACTTGCACGCCACCATCCTTGTGTTTGTATCCAATCTCAGGGGTTACAAAAGCAGCATGTTAAAGAATATACATTAGGGATGCTGCTATTTAACCCCCGTGACTGGTCATTTTGTAAACCAACCTATAAGTACATAGGCCATATCGCAGTATTAAAGACTGGTTGCAAAAAGTCTGTGGGTAATTTGTGACCACTTTTTCCCAACAGTCTTTACGTACTTCACACCCATTGTGCCAAATTCAGCACCTTTTCCCTAACATTTAAAATGTAAAGAATCGTCGATTCAGGCACCTGGGTTCAACCATTGCTGTCAACAGAGCATCCCTAAATCACCAAGATACGAGTTTAGCCTCTGAGACCATCTCGACCTCCATCAGTGAAGCGAAATCAGGCCTCCTCTGTTAGTTAAGTTATAAAAATGTGAAAGGCCTGGCACAAACGTGATCTGAATTCACACATTAATGCATAAGCTGAATGCTGGCTAAATGAAAATGTAACATTTGTAATTCTTCACATTCTCATTTATAGATGTACTTTTGTAATACACCAAACAGGAATCAAAGATGGACTATAAATTAAATTGTGAACTGCCCTTAGTACTTGCATTGTGTTGTCACCGAAATATCTTTCTACCTTGCAATATGCTGTTTCATATAAGATTTGCAGTGAGCCTGCTTTTCATTATCGTGGCTGCCTGTAGACACGTAGCTAGACTGCAGACTGGGGCAGAAAGACTTAGCGCAGTTCAAATGGAAGTGTGATGATTTCTAAAAACATTATATGAATTAAATCCTAGTTCTGATGGATTTACCTTCAACCTCGAAGAAAAGAAGGAGCCATATTTAATAACATAACATAACATAACATAACATAACATAACATAACAGGTGTATTTGTAAAGCGCACAATTACCCGTAGGTGTCCTGGCGCTGAATTTCAGATGTTTATTGTTACCCAACTCAATGGTACTCATTTTATCAACCTCAGATGGATGAAAGGCTGAGCGGACCCACCAGATTTTGAACCTATGACCATGAGGTCGAACATAGGCCCCTGCAGTGGCTGCTTTAGTCCACTGAACCACCTGAAAGCACAAAGTATCCCCCCTTAGACCACAATGCAAGCATCAATGCAGAGCGACTTTGTTCTCGAGGATGAGCAAAATAAAGGCCTTCTAAGTAGTAAGCATTGATAAAAGCAGGAGGTCTGGGTTTAACGTGCTATTGCAATCAGCGTAAGCACATTAAAGTAAGACAGGAAACAGAAGTCAGACTTTATTGAAGAGTCTGTAGTTGTGAAGCAGTCCCTCGTGCAGTTCAAAACCAGCAATGTAGATGAGGCAGAAGGATACTTCCAAACTGCCAATAGCATTAGCATTGAGAAGAATACTCTACTGGGCTGAGCAAAGAGGTGACTGACAAAATCTCAAACAAATGCCTGAAAGAGGCTGTTTGAAGAAAAACAATGGTTGAAGGAAAGAAAATAGCGAGAAAAAAAAATGGCCCCCACTTCGAACCAAAACTCTTATAGCACCAAGCAAAAGAAGGAAGTCATCACAACCCTCCCCAGAAGAGCTCGCTTGTCTTTTCCACCCAAGCATCTATCCATGATTCCTTCCATCCACCTACTGATATCCACAATTACACCTTTACATTCTGTCATCCATTCATTTTTTTCATCCAGCTTTAAGTCTTTCACCATTTGGCCATCCGTCCGCCCATCCATATCAAAACCTATCCACCCATCTCCAAATCTATCTATCTATCTATCTATCTATCTATCTATCTATCTATCTATCTGTCTATCTATCTATCTATCTATCTATCTATCTATCTATCTATGTCTCTTTATCTCTATTGATCTATCCATCCATCCATCATCTATCCACCCTTTCACTCATCCATTCATCCTCCTTTTCACTCATTCATCCATCCAGTCTTTCACTCATCCTCCCACGCTTCCGGCCATTTAACCTTTCACTCGACCTTCCAGCAACTTACTTATACATCCATCCACTCACTCATTCATCCATCCACTCTTTCGCTCATCTGTCCATCTATTCATCCTCCCTTTCACTCATAAATCCATTATTTCACACATTCATCCACTGTCCTTTTCACTCATCCATTCATCCACTTTTTCATCCATCTACCCTCCTGTTTACTGATCCATCCATATTTTCACTCATCCATCCTTTCACTCATTTACCCATATATCCTTTAACACATCCCTTCAACCTTTAGCTCATCCATCCATTCACCCTTTCACTTCATCCATCCACCATTTCACTCCATCTACTGCCCATCTTACCTTTCACTTACTCATCCATCCATCCATCCTCTTATCCAGCCATCTACCCTCCTTTCACTGAGCCATTCATCCTTTCACTCACTAACCAATCCATTCATCTATCCTTTCTTTCTCTTATCATCCATCCACCCTTTCACTTGTCCATCCATTATTTCATCCATCCGTCCACCCCTTCCACTCATCCATCCAATTTTTCCCTCATTCATCCTTACTTTCATCCATCCACTATCCTTTTCACTCATCCATCCATCATTTCACTTACCATCCTTAATTTCACCCTCCCTCATGTATCCATCTATCTACTTATCCATCCATTTTTTTACTCACTCATCATCCACTCTTTCACTCACACATTCATCCATCCTTTTAGTCACTTATTCACCTTTGCCTGCCAAGTTTGCAAACAGAAGTTGCCCATTAACCCTTTCGATGCTGATGACGAGCTCAGCTCGTCATGGTGCCACTACAATGGCATTTTCCAGCACAGGGGGGGGGGAAACGCCCAGCAGCCATGTGGTTAAGAACTCCACCCCTGTTCACACATCCATCTACCCAAACTTTCATTTTATCCATCCATCAACCCTTTCACTCCACCCACTTATCCATCCACCATTTCACTCATCCAGCCATCCTTTCTCATCATACACCCACTATTTCACTCATCCATTCATCCTTTCATCTTCCCATCCACCTTTTCACTATCCATACATCCATGATCCATTTGATCCATCCTTTCCCCCGTCATTTTATTCATTCATCCATTACTTCACTTATCCATCCATCATCCAACCTTTTATCCATCCTTCCATCCTCCCTTTCACTAATCCATTCATTCTTTCGCTCATCCATCCATCCATACTCTCACGCATTCATTCATCTACCCACCCTCCCTTTCACTCACCCATCCACTCTTTCACTCACACACCCATCCATCCGTTTACGTTACTTATGAGTCTTTTTCTGCCGAATTGAAGATTGAAGAGCCCATCAAACATTGCACCCTGATGTAGCTACTAAATTGGTGGGTTGAGGCAGCCCCCTGGGGGATGGATCCTAGCATATTCTACAAGCAATAGGTCTGCTTAACAGATGTGTTGTCCTTACACAGGCATACAAATGACAACAGGATGGTAGTTTACAGTGCAGGTGTCAGGTAGGTGCATGTAAACCGAGCTCCATTTGTGATAGACATGATTGATTCTAATTTTCTTCGTCCCCTATGCAGCATATGGGCTAAAATTCACTAGCATTCATGCAACACAGTGCCGCGTGTAAGCCTGCAGCAAGAAACGGCGCAGCACTCTATTCACCGTGATTTATGCATTGATTAGTTCATCCTTATACCTCCTTCTATAGGGAAACGTTCGATCTCTAGGAAAGCCTGGTATGAGATTAATAGTCAAGATACACTCATCAGTAGAAATGTCAGCAAAAAGACTCCGGCCAAAGTTAAGACAAAAACAAATCAGAAATGTTGCAGTAATCACACAACGTATGTGCTGGAATATCTCACGATAGTCGAGTGCTCATTGTTTGCACGTTAGTATACCACTATTGGACGAGTGGGAACCAATGGGTATTTGAGTTGTTGCGTCACCCCCTTCACCTTTGCGGAAGCAAGGAAGGTATTAGCGCTCTATCATGCAATGCCATGTAGATCCGCAGTCGCACTAACTTTTCAGAGCAGCACATATTTTGCGCTGTAAAGCAGATTGGTTCAGCGTTTGCAGTGCATTGCTTTGCAAACTGCCTCGTACCTTTGCACCCATGAAAAGATTAGTAAGCGTGGGTAATGGAGTTTATAATTCCAACATAATATTCAGCTCTTTTAGATGTTTGCTTCTCCAGAATGATCGAGGGTAATCTGGTGAAACCCTGAAGATTCAGTCCTGAATTGCGAAAGTTATTTTCATCGGTGACTGGTTTAAAGCTATCCATTTCAGATCAAACAGGCATTCTTAACTTATGTACAGAATAAATATTCATTCCGGATTTTAAACCGGCATTTCGTCCAGCCTGTTTTCTCTTTATGGGTCATATCGATTTTAAGCCAATAAGATACAGACATTGCCCTGCCGGCTCCAACAGCTTAGCGCTGCATTCTCTGAGAGGATTAAAAAATACAGTTATTTAATAATGAAGTCAGCAAATGTTGTTGAAGGACCTCCTGCCTGTCGTACACACACACCCCCCAACCCCCCACACACACATATATGTATGTATATATATATATATATATATATACACATATATATACATACATATATATATTTTTTTTTTATAAAAGCATCCTGGGAGCCTCCAACCATGCAGGGCGGCATCGGCTTATGGGCACAGAGCAACTCATCAATCAACAACAAAAGGAAAGGAGATGCCGAAGGCCAGTTAAGGTCACACACAGCGTTTTATTCCAAAACAATCTGAACAGCATGCTTTATTTCCCGACACATTTCAACTTCATAAAAGCCTTGATCACAGGTGAATTTAATCACAGTGACTTCTGCTTCTGAACCAGACTGTAACGTGACTGTAGATTTAAATGCATAGAAATCCCATAGTGTAATCAGTGATGCTCTGTTTCAACCCTGAAGAGACTCAGTTAAACTGTAGAACAGTCAAATACTTCGACATAGTGGCCAAAAAACTAAATGAAACAACACTTGGGTGGAATAACCCAATCGCATCTGGAGAATAGCAGACTTCCCTAATGGCCTTAAAAACTATAAGGCCCACAAGTACCAAAGCCACGGCAATCATAATAAAACATGAAATCACTCATAAGACTAAATGAAAAGACAGTTGGGTGCAACAATTTTATTATATCTGGAGAATAGCGACTTCCCCAACGGCCTTGCAACTATAAGAACAACAAGTAAGCCCATAGCCAACAGGAAAAGACTCACTAATTTACTATAGACTCACTGTGATATTACTAATGTGAAATACTGGTTTTAAGACTTTTTTATCTATTGCTTAATATTGTGAGTTTTTATTAACTGTACAATAAAATAAATTCAAATTCAAAATCCATAGTGTAATCATAATGTTCCCGACGTTGTAATTCCAAAATAAAGCTTGATTGGGTTCCCAACACACTGCATTCATAATAAATCTGTCCATTCAGTGCACTTGTAATAGGTTAAAGTTACAGTTTTGGTAAAAAAAAGTCAGATTTTCATTTGTTATGCACTCTTAACCATTGCAAGCGTTTCCTGAGTATTAGTTTAGATCAAATCTGGGATTTTAAACTATTACAAGTGCACTGAATGGAATAGATTTATCTTGAATGCAGCCTGGTGGAAACGCAATCAAGCTGTATTTTGGAATTACACTGCAGTCGGAAACTTTATGTGCTTACATGCTAGTGCACCACCTCCCTTGTTACCTCCAGTTGGTCCCACACAGCTGAATTGCTGAGTAGTTGTCAGATGCCAGGCCCCCTTTCTCCACCACGCTGCAAAAATGCCTCCCAATGCGCTACTCATTGGGAGATAAAGTCTCCTTGGCTCAAGAGGGACCATGGAGGCCAGGAAGCCCTCCTGGTACATCCTATAAGCCCTACACAGTGAAATTTTCCAGAGCTGGTCAGAGGCCCTTCCCCTTTCTCCATCACTCTGCAAACATGACTGCTAGTTAAAGACCCTTAGAAATTCAGTTAAAAATCCAAAGATTACAGGGACGTTATAGTTAGGAAATAGCATATAAAAAACCTTAGAAATTTACTGAAAAAAACAAGGGTTTTAGGAACGCTATAGTTAGGCTGACATTTCACTCAAACAAAACCAGAGTAATTCAGCCGTTATAGTTACCTGAGTTACCTATAACTAATGTCCCAGCAATGCACTGCTTAGGACCTCATATATTACATCACTCATTACATGGTCAATGACATCACTCATGACATCTCAAATGACATCACTGATGACATCATCCACAAAATCTCTGAGGCACCCACTAACACCCCATTAAACCTTTCATACACCCACTCCAACTTTCACACTATCATTCTCAAAAACATTGACACACTCATACCAGTACATACGTACACACTAACTGATTCATAGGTCTACACATACATCCACTCACTCACCCATACATCCACTCATACACCCCCTCACTCACTAATACAGCCACTGAAGTATCCACTTATATAGCCATACAGCCATACAGCCATTCACTCACACAGTCTGTCACTTATAGAGATACTCACACACCTACAAAGCCACCTATAGAGTCAATTACACAGCAGTTTATTCACCTATACATTTATACATACACACTCATTTATTCATACAGATAAAAACACATACTCACTTACCTATGCAGTCACTGACGCAAGCACTCACTCACCAAGACAGCCACGCTCACAATCACTCAGTCACACGTAAAGTCACTTATTCTCCAACACTCACCTATACTGCCTTTCACATATGCAGTTACTCACCCATATACCACTGACACATCCATTCATTCACAGACACAGCCAGACACACACTCACTCACCCACACCCACACAGCCCCACACACATGCACTCAGTAACCCATACAGCCACTGAATCACTCACACACCCATAGAGGTACTCAGACAACCAATCACTCTTCTATACAGAAACTCACATACCCAGTCACACACCTATGCAACCACTTAGACACCAACTGACAGATACAAACATTCACACAGCAAGTCACTCACACATACTTTCACTGAGATGTTTAATTATTCACTTTTACAGTTACTCACACACCCACTGAATCATCCAGTTAGGCACTCATACAACAACTGAATCACCAATACACTGTGGTATGCATATTTAGCACTCATACATTTTTTTAGAAACACTCATAGTCACTGGATGATGTCATCAGTGATGTCATTTGAGATGTCACTGACCATGTCATGAGTGATGTAATACGTGAGATCATAAGAAGTGCGTTGCGGGCACACAAGTTATAGTTAACTCAGGTACCTATAACAATTGAAATGTCAGTCTAACTTTAACATTCCTGAAACCTTTGGTTTTTTACAGTGAATATATATATATACATATATATATATATATATAAATATATATTGCAGTCCTGAGTTTCTCTACCCTCACGTTACACAGGTGATGCTTATCTTTTAGCATCATATTACACAGAATTACAAATATTTATATGGGTCCACATATTCGTGTATTTCTTTTATTCGAGGATTCTTAGGTTTGTGCATTTTCATGAAGAAATTACCACTGTTGATACACTACATTGGGCTTTCACACAATGATGTGTCAACCCAACTACTTTTGGTTAGCCCCAATAACAGATATCCAAAGCTGTAAAACCTAAAAAAACAAGCATTGGCATAGCCAATAGGTCTAGTCTTTGGGGCCTTAGAAGTATTTAGCCATGCAGCACATTATCGTGGGTGCAACAACATCTACTATTACTTCACGCGCCAAAGGTGAATGGCCATGCTGTGGCTAGGAGCAGTGCAGCCTGTGGGTTCTAAGCGTGACAACGATGCCATTCATTTGTCCTTAAACGTAAAGTTCTATGATAGCACTGGTCACGTTTCATAATTATTTTGAATAGAAGCCTCTGGTGAAAGGAAGTGAAATGGAAAAAGAGGATTAGGTAAGAAGAAAAACAAAAGGAGAAGAAAGAAGGAATTTAAATTAAAAGTAAGCAAAATAAAAGATTTAAAAAACAAAAAACCAGAAGGGGACACTGGAAGAGAGATGCAGAAGGAAGAGAAGGAAATAAAACATTAAAGAAAGAAAAGTGAAAATGGAAGATAAACAGAAAAGAAGATTAAAAAGATAAACAAATAAATGAATAAAAAAATAAGACTAAAATGAGGGAAAGGAAAGACTAGAACCGTTACAGAAATTAAATAAAACAAACTGTGACAAAGGGAAAGCAAATTAAACAAAACAAAGGAAGAAACACAGAGAAACTGGAAATAAACGTAGAGGAGGACAAACTGAATATAAGCTGTGAAGAAAAGATTCATAAAAGAAAAGAATGAGAAAGGAAATTAACAGAAATGTGACGAAAAGAATCTAAACAGAAAGAGAAGGAATGACTGAGGAAAAAAGAATAAAAACAGAAAAGAAGACAAGAAAACAACAAATACCATTTACAATAGGAGAACAATCTAAATCTGCGGCAACAAGATTAAGAGGTTATACACACAAAGAATAAAGAAAAGCATAAAGTGAGTATGAAAGATAACATAGTATACACACAAACATAACATACTAAAACAAAATAATTTCACAAGCACATGTTACTAAATACTAAGCAGTAAGCATCTCGTAAGAGTTTGCTGAGTGCCATATGGAACAGTTTATAGTTTCAAATTTGAGGCAGGTTGTTAAAGTCTTAGAACACAACAACAGAGTTACAAAATAAGCAGACATCGTGCACAAAACCCAACTTAAAAAAATGTGATGATTTTTATGAGACACTGCGAGGGTGGTGTGGGGTGAGGATGGGACTGAAGCGAATGGAAAGGCTGTCTAATGCTGGAATAAGATGGGTGCAGGTGGGCTGAGGTGTATTGACTGGGCTGTGCCTGGGCTCTAGAGGGAACAGTGGCACTGCCAGGACAGAGATGCACTGACTGAAAAGTACTGACTGCATAATATGCCAGTCCCAGTGATGGGACGGGGAGTGCCACAGGTGGACTTAGGTGCAATGAGGGAGTTGGAATAGCAAGGGGTGCAGCAGGTGCAGTGGCACAGCTGTGTTAGGATCACAGTGCTGGCCTGGGCCTTGGCAGTCATGACTGAGGTGTACCGGCAGAGCTGTGCAGACCAAGTGGTGGGGTGCTAGGGTTGCCGCTGATAGGTAGTAGGTAATACTTTATTGTACAGTTAATTAAAACCATTACAAGCCATCATTGATAAAAACTGTTTTGTGTATCTATAGCAGCCATAGCAAATTACATTAATACTGCGATAGAGTTTAACAAAGACTGCGATTAAAAAATGCTAAAGCTAAAACTATTAAAATACGGGCAGGATGTAAGATTGGCCACAAGCTGAGTCACTTCTATCATACCATTGAAGAATTTTGCATGGTTGGGATGACTTACTTTCCCCTTCAAAATACATTTAATTATTGCAGTCTGTAATCTGCCTGGGAAGATAACAAGAAGATATCCTTCCTTAAGCTTGTGCTTTGTAGAGATAAAGCCCCGTGGGCTCCATATTGCCAACAGGTGTTGCACTGGTTTCCGTCACTGTCCTTCCTGATTTTTCGCTAATATGAGTGCCGTCCTTTCTTCATGCAGGTTGTAGTGCTAGCTTCTGCTCTACAGCCAGGCCAATTTGGCTTTTTCTGTTTGTTCTTTCATTTTGATAAGGCGGGCATCTGCGACTTCAAGGAATCTTACCAGTCGGCAGCTCAATTGGACTTCGTCACCTGAGAAGCATGCCAGGACCGCTTGCCTGCATGACCTTATTCGTTTTTTGTTGAATAGTGGTCTCAAAAGGTTCCGGCAATCTTGTAGCAGATCCTTACAGATGGTAAGGAGGTATAAGATGTTTTCTTCGCCATTGCCACAAAAGCGCCACTTTGCTGGCATTGAAGGACTCAGCCAAGGGGCCATGTGGTTTACAAAGGCAATAGTCCTAGGCGAAATTTCAGAAACTTCTCTTTTGTTTTTTTGGTGAAGCTGGTCTGAAGATATGATTGTGGCCTGAGTTTAGTGTACAATTGTATAGTTAGCAAGCCATGTGCTCGCTCCGCCAGTAAGGCTTTGTCCTGCAGGAGAGATTCTTTTTTGACTATGTTATTTGCTGCTTTTTTGAAGCCTGCCAAAGGCCCTTGCAGGTCCCATAGTTGACACAACTCCAGATGTTTTATTGGGTCCTCCAGGAAAAGCCTTGCAGGGCAGTTTTCTTTAGTTTGCAGTTCCTGCCAAAGGAGAGCGTTGAGTGTATTTGCTTCTCCCCTGCTTATTTTGTACCAGTTTTTTAAGTATACTCCTTTGCATGCCAGTTCTTCCTTTGCGAGCCAAAATTCGAGCCTAATCTGGGTGGGTAATGTGTACCTCGGCAAACCAAAGATCATGTGCAATGCTCTTGTTACTGTGCCATCTACCGTTTCAGTGTCCCTTCCTCTCATCGCTTCGCTTCCATAAGTGATAGACGGAATCAGTTTTGCCTGAATCACTTTTACTAGGGGGAGGAGACTTGGTCCAGTTATCTTATTTTTTAGGTTTCTTAGAGATACCGCTGTCATTAATCCTCTCTTTTTTATTTCCTTGCACTGTGGCATAAAGCTTCCCTTGGAATCTAGAAGGACCCCCAAATATCTTTATATCTTCCTTGAGTCCAAGATCCAGTTATTCCTTATTTTCTTTTTACGATTAGTGATGCACATGACTCTAGTTCTTTTTTGATTGATACTGAGTTTGCTTGTTTTAGAATATGGTGTGGCGATATCCAACAGTCGGTGTAGGCCTTTCGGGGTCCAGCTGATCAGCACCAAATCATCCGCAAAGAATAAATTAGACAGCTCGATGCCCCCTAACGTGGGTACCTGAGAATTACTTTCGTTCAGCAAGGTTGACAGTTCAGCCATTTAAAGAATAAATAGTGTTGGTGCGAGAGCGCCTCCTTATTTTACCCCTGTGCTTGTGGGGATCTTCCTGGATAAAAATACCCCTGCACCTAGTTTAACCTGGACCCAGATATTACTGTGTAAGTGAATTAATTGGTTCAACAGCAGCAGGGAATTTTCATTTTCTTAAATTTTTGCCACAGCATGTTTCTATTGACATGGTCAAAGGCAAACATATAGTCAACATAGCACAAGTATAAAGGTTGTTTTGCCACAAGTGCAGAGTCAGTCAAAAGCGATCATGGGTGCAGCCGGTAGGGCACAGGCTGACCGAGGGCTTGGGGAGCTGCAGGTCGGGTCTGGAGTGGCCTGAAATGGAGATCTGGAGGCTGCAGTAGTAAAACATCAAGTGGAGACTCCTAGTAAGGTTCATGGCAGCAGTGCGTGTAGGCCCCTGAGTTGTGAAGTGTAATATATTATACGTCTGTACTATGAGTGCCCTTGTGCTGTAATCGCAAGGTCACAAGTTGAAATGCTAGCAAGACCAACTAATTCTTTCATCATTAAAAGGAAGTAATCAGAGAAACATTAAATTATAATTTTAATTATGTAATGATGACACCTGTATTTATTTACAGCACTTTGTGGTGGGAAAGCTATATAAAAATCAGCTATTTCGTATTGTATGTTTAGTACGCACATAATTTGTGGAGGGACTGCTATATGCATGATGTGCTTGCTTGGAGCTGGACCCCGCACACCGCCTGTCTGCCATGAGTGTCATTACCCCTGCACCTTATATTTGAACCAATTAGTGAAAGGAAGCGGGGAGCACAACAATACAGCAAAACAAAAACACTCTGAAAGCCGCCAGCTGACCGGCACGGCTACACCAATGGGTCCCAGGGGGACTTGGCATGAGCCGGTGTCCCCCTGGGATGATTCACGCGATGGGATATCCCACGCGCTGCGATTGGCTGTTGGGAGGTTTAGGGGAGGGATTGTTCAGGCGGGGGGTGGGAGCGGGATGGCGACGTCACTCGGCTGGAGTGAGGGAACGGTGGCGTTGCGTTTTGACAGCTGAGAGAAATTCCTGTCAGCGTTTGTGCAATTTATAGCGCTGTACCGGTATTTTGCTTTATCGGCGGAGGAGCGGGGTGGCCATGTCAGCTGAGGACATTGCCAGAGAAGCGGTGAGGGCGCTGGTGGCGGTAGGGCGCACAGACTTACTGCATCCTGGAGCCACTATTGAAAGTGCTGAGGAGGCGAAGAGACCGAGGGGCTTGGCGGCGGAAGGGGTGAGTCGTGCTGTGGCAGCATGTATGCCCCTGTCCAGTCGTCCTGTGGAGACTGTTTGTGAGTCCACAATGACTACTTTTAAGCCTCGCCGAGCGCGCTCCTCAGGGAGGGGAGCTGGTGGCAGGAAGGCTACGCAGCGCTCTGCATCTGCGCCAGGTGTGCTGAGGGGAATTCAGGTGCCCCTTGTGCCCCTTGTGCCACAGGCAAAGAAGAGATTGGGAAAAAGAAGCGAAAGAACCTGTAATAGTGGCGAATTCAGTCAGGAGCATTTTGCACTGTGTGTAGGGACAATGTTTGACAGTTATGCCACAGCAGCCAGAGCGCCTGTACAGTTGCCAGGAGTATTACTTATAGGAGGCATTATTTTCAGGAGGTTTGCCCCCAGTGAGATATGCCACAGGTCAGGATACCGCCAGAATTGACATAGCGCCTGAGACTTGGTCTGGGGTCACTGTGTCTGCGCTAGTAGATTACCCAACAGACAGTGATGAAGAAGAGGAAGTTTATAAGACTATTTCTAGGGCTGAAATCTCTGGTCAGGGTGAGGCAGCCTTGACGGCACATCGCATACAGGTTCAGGAGTGCGCAGATTTTCAGGAGGTTCTGCTGCCTCAAGCTAGAGGGACCCCGAAGGTGAATTTTGGCGCAGACTACAGTCAAGAGCAGGACAACGTGGACATGTCGGTTTATGACTTTCAGGCAGCTGCAGGAGCTTGTTGGGACAGTGTTGGTGAAACAAGTTCTGTGTGGGTGGGGGGTAGTGGCGAGGGTGGAACTCATTCCATGAACAGCAATGTGGTGGTGGTCTTTCCGGAACCCAGACCACCGCCGCGTCTTCCACAGGTGGAGTTTGAATCAGATATGGGTCCACGGCAGGGGCAGTGGGTATGGGTGAAACACGCTGAATTGCCTCAGAAGTCTTTCCCTGGAGTACATAAGGATCGGTTTAGGGGTAATTTGAAGGCGGTTCCTAGCTCGAGCGGCGGGAACTTGGTAGCGGGCTCTGGCTACAGGTCTGTTGCTCAGAGTTCTGTTCCTTTTATGGTGAAGCAAGGTGCGGCTTTGGGTACTTCACAGCATACCCGAAGCGAATCTGGTGCGGATTTTGGTTTATCGGCCGGGCGCTCGCAGCAGAGGCCTGTGTCCACTAGTGTAAGATATGATGGGGGCATTGGGGTTTGCTTAATGCCAAACAAAAATTTGGGTGATAATATGGTACATGATGATGTCATTGGTGATGATGAAGGTATTGATAAAGAAAATGTGGATACTTCAAGGGGATGGGGTTTGAGGGAGGCAGCCGCTACTGGTTTGGGCGGGCAAGATGTTGGGGTGAGGGGGGGAGGTCATCTCACTTCTTCAAGTGTGTTTCAGAGAGCTGGAGCGGTTTTCTCTTCAGATCGGGGACGGCGTGGCGGACATTATCAGCGTGATGGTCCGAAGGAATTCCACCAAAGGGCTACACAGCTGCCATCAGGTAAGAAAGACTGGTGGGCTGCATGGACACGGCCTTTGGTGTGCGGCCCACGCGTGGGGCCTAGGGAGGGTGGTACTGAAAGGATTGCAAAGCCTCAAGGAGAGTTGTGCACAGTGCCACAAGGTACACCGCAGTCAATGTTGGGGTCAGAAAGAAAGGGATGGGGGGTGGGTAAGTCCTGTTTCATCTTTAAGTAGTTCTTTGCAGAGTGAGAGTCAGGGGTGTGGTCGTACAAAATTACCTTATATGGGTGTGGCCATGCCCTTAGGCACACACTTATCACAAAGGACGAGACAAAGAATTTGGAGTCATGACTATGTGGATATTTTCTGACTTTTACATAGAGATCTGCAGGCTAGAGAGGGATCGAAGGAGGAAGAGCTGGAGTTGTCCCGCCGCCCACAGGTGCCTAAAACGATAGAAAACTGGACGGCTGCTTTCATAATATATGCACGTGTTTATTGTGAGCGCTATCCAGAGATGGCAGTGGCATTGTTCAAGTACATAGACATCATAAGGAGGGCACATTTGCAGGCGGGAGGCTATGTCTGGTTGAATTACGATGAAGAGTTTAGGGCCAGAGTGAGTCTGTTTAACGACAAACCATGGGGGGAGGTGGACCAGGAGTTGTGGCTCCAATGGATGTCAGGACACCCGACATCATACACGATCCATACGGCCAGTGGCCTCCCCATAACATATCGGCCCTTTCTTCAGCGTCCCGCTCCACTGGGTGCGGTTGGTTTGGGAAGAGGAGAGTTGCCTACCACAGGAGCGTGTTGGGGATTCAATCGGGGCTCCTGTGTGCGACAATATTGCAAATTCAAACATGAATGTGCTCAGTGCGGGGGTAGACATGCTATTTTCCAGTGCTTCCCCAATCAAAACCAAGGGGAGCATGGGAGTGGGCAGAGAGGACGAGGCACCCTTCCACCTCTTATACCAAAAGGCTCCTACCCCAATTAGGCTTCGAGCTATGCTGCACTGTCTGGAGACCTACCCGGATAATGCAGCAGCAGTTAAATTACCCTGGGGTTTTCGGTTAGGTTTTCGCGTTGGGTACCAAGGTCCTCGTGTACAGCGTTGGGCTGAAAATTTAAAATCAGCAAAGGAGTTACCTCATGTGGTCCGAGCTAAACGGGATAAAGTATTGGATCTGGGTAGAATAGTGGGTCCTTTTTCGCATTGTCCACTGCCTAATTTGATGGTCTCGCCTTTGGAAGTTATTCCAAAGAAAGCCCAAGGTGAGTTCCGGCTTATTCACCATCTGTCTTGGCCGGAAGGTCAGTCAGTTAACAACTTCATCTCGGCAGATGACACAGCGGTGTCATAAGCCTCAGTCGATGATGCTTTGCGGATGGTTCGCCTGGCTGGTATGAGAGCGCAACTTGCAAAATGTGATATTCAGGCGGCATTTCGATTGTTACCCATCCACCCCATGGATTTTGAATTATTGGGCATGTATTTTGAAGAAGCATTTTATGTAGATCGTGTGTTGCCAATGGGATGTTCTATTTCGTGTTCCCTTTTTGAGACTTTTAGCAAGTTTTTGGAATAGTGTGTAATACAGAAATCTGGGCATGCAGCAGTTTGTCACTACTTGGATGACTTTTTGTTTATTGGTCAGGCAGGAAGCGAACAATGCAACAAAGTTTTGGCTTGTTTTCAGGAGATGGCAGGTGAATTTGGAGTACCATTGGCTGTAGAAAAAATGGAAGGTCCGACGACGAAGTTAGTCTTCCTAGGTATAAAGATCGATACTACAGCAATGGTAGCTTGTTTGCCCTTGGCTAAGGTGCAAGAGATTAGGGTCTTTTTGCAGGAAATTATTGGCGAGAAGAGGTTACAACTCTGTCAGGTCCAGCGGCTGCTGGGTTTCCTTAATTTTGCCTGCAGGGTGGTGAGAGCGGGCAGAACTTTCTGCAGACGTCTCGGTTTTGCTATGTCGGGGGCTTCATTGCCGCATCATCACATAAGACTGACAAACAAAGTTAAAGAGGATTTGGTCATTTGGTTGAGGTTTTTGGATGAGTTCAATGGTGTGTCTATCAACTTTGTGGATGAAGACACGGTGTGGCAGGTCCAGATTTTCTCGGATGCTTCGGGAGCCCAAGGCTTTGGGTTATTCTGGCAAGGGCGCTGGTGCGCTGAGCTTTGGCCGGCCCGTTGGTTAGAACAGGGCCGTACTATCGCCTTCCTGGAATTTTTTCCGCTTTTGGGAGCATTGCAGGTGTGGGGAGAGGAGTTCAGGGATCACTGTGTACTGTTCCATATCGACAATATGGCAGTGGTAAGTCTGGTTAATGGGCAGCGAGCAAGAGATGTGAGGGTTCTGCATTTGTTACGGGCTTTTATGTTGCAAATGCTTAAGCTGAACATTGTCTTTAAGGCTAAGCATATTCCTGTCTCGTTGCAATTGGCAGAAGTTCTGGGAGTTGGTGCCAAGAGCGGACATATACAAGACGGTGATCCCTTCAACCATTTGGGACCTGGGGGAGTGAGGATTGCGGAGCTGGTGGAACATTCCATAGCTAAGTCCACGAGAAGGAGCTACCAGCAAGCGTGGTCTGAATTTTTACCTTATGCTTCGGATCTTGATCAGGATGGCACAGCAGTTGGAAGTGAACAGTTTATGTTAGATTTTGTATTACATTTGATGGACAAAGGTTTGTCGCATACAACGATTTCGGGCAAACTTGCAGGCATTTCATTTAATAGCCAGTTATTGTTGGGCAAGGCAGTATAGATTGGGTTTGTTTTGCGGAGGATGCTGAAGGGGTTTGGGAGAAGCAAAGTTCAGGTTAAATCTTTGAGGGAACCTATTACATTTGACCTGTTAAGACGGATTTTAGGAGTCCTGCCTAGTTGTTGTTATAACGAATGGGAATTAGTAAGGTTCAGGTTATGCATGGTCTGGCTTTTCTTTGGTGCTTTCGGCATTTCGGAACTAATTGGGTTAAGGCACCAATCTGGGATCCAGACATCAGATATCAACCTTCTGGATGGGAACGTGTTACAGATCAGGCTGACACAGTCAAAGACAGACCAAACAGGGGTTGGGACTTGGATAAAATTGGGAGGGAGTGGGGTGGTGGATTGTTGTCCATTTGAGGAGTGGGGGTCATTTTTAAAGTCAAAGGTTTTTCGTTTTGGAACAATTTTTTGCCACATTCAGGGGGACCAGTTGATTTGTTTTCAGCTTTTGTCAGTACTGAGGAAAACTCTTTCAATGGTGGGGGGGAATCCAAAATGCTTCGGAACCCATTCCTTTAGAATAG
This sequence comes from Lissotriton vulgaris, assembly GCF_964263255.1. Lineage (NCBI taxonomy): Eukaryota > Metazoa > Chordata > Amphibia > Caudata > Salamandridae > Lissotriton > Lissotriton vulgaris. The sequence goes on along the minus strand of NC_141689.1, from coordinate 462,698,743 downwards.
GTGCTGCTACGGAGGCTGCCAGATTGGGTTGGGGGAAGGAGGAGATACAACGCATTGGACGATGGAAATCTAACTGTTGTTACAGATATGTGCGGTTGTGAAATACATTCGCCCTTCCATGTGGTATTTTAGTTAATGTTGGTTTTTTGTATCACAGGTCGAGTGTTGGATTTCCCTCGGAAAAAGAGGACTTGGATTTTGGGACATTCGATAGTTAAATGGTCATCAGTTTTTGCCGAACAGCAAATCTGTGGACGGGGCTTGGGTTTGTATGGAAAGGAACATGAGGTGTTGTGGAAAGGGGTGGGGGGGATGAAATGGAATGACCTATTTCCCTTGCTGTCTAAATTTGCCGCTGCTTGGGGAATTCCAGATCTACTAATAATACACCTTGGAGAAAACAATTTGGTGGAATTATCAGGCCTAAGCCTGATAAAGCAAATGAAGCTGGATCTGGCGGTGATTAAAAATAATTGAGTGGGAACAAGGGTTGTTTGGACTGAATTTGTTTATAGACACCAATGGAGAGGGGCCCGAGTACATGCGGCGGTGGAAAAAGCCCACCGCAATTGAACAGAGCGTTAAAAATTTTCTGCCCAGCAATGGGCATAACTGTTCTGGCGCATGAGCATTTTTCAAGCGAAATGCTTCACTTATTCAGAGGAGCTGGTGTGCATTTGTCGCAGGTGGGGTAAGCGTACTATCTTATGGTACTGCGGGATGCATTGGCCAAATTGTGGTGTGTGGATATATGGTGTTCAAATAAGGATGTTTTTAAAAAAAAAGGAGTACAAAATGTTGCTATAACAGAAGTTGGGTGGGGCAGGAAAACACTGGGGGTTTCCTGGGTGGCGTGTTCTGAGGGGATAGGAAGTCTAGAGCGGATTTATCCTTTCTCTCTGGGGGGTTGGGAGGGTAGGTGGGAAGGGAAAGGAAAAGTTGGAAGGAAAAACATTGGATTGGTATTAAAACAGTTTTGGATTGTTGGCAAAGAAGAAAATCATTTGGGGAATGGACCAATTGGGGAAAAAGGTTTGGGAAAATTATACAAGGTGTTTGTTTAATACGAGTAATGTTTCGGAGTCTGTCTTTGGCTGTCCTAATAATAAAAGTGACCTTTTATGCTATAGCAGAGTTGTGTGGAGTGTCCTTATTTGCGCGATGGGTCCCAGGGGGACTTGGCATGAGCCAGTGTCCCCCTGGGATGATTCGCGCGATGGGATATCCCACGCTCTGCGATTGGCTGTTGGGAGGTTTAGGGGAGGGATTGTTCAGGCGCGGGGCGGGAGCGGGAGGGCGACGTCACTCGGCTGGAGTGAGGGAACAGTGGCGTCGCGTTTTGACCCACCCACCCGCCCTTAACTGCTAAGAGGTTAGGAAGGGTGCTGTCTGTTATAGATGTTATTTTTGTCTTTGTCAAAAAAAAAAAAGAAGTTGATGTCACTCTAGGGCAGTCTTGACAGTGCTCCTTTTGTGTTATTTGTTTGTTAAGGCGTGTTCTTAGGGGATAGGATAGTCTAGAGCGGATTTATCCTGTCTCTCTGGGGGGTTGGGAGGGTAGGTGGGAAGGGAAAGGAAAAGTTGGAAGGAAAAACATTGGATTGGTATTAAAACAGTTTTAGATTGTTGGCAAAGAATAAAATCATTTGGGGAATGGTGATGTAAAACCATTTGGGGAAAAAGGTTTGGGAAAATTATACAAGGTGTTTCTCTAATAAAGGTAATGTTTCGGAGTCTGTCTTTGGCTGTCCTAATAATAAAAGTGACCTTTTATGCTATAGCAGAGTTGTGTGGAGTGTCCTTATTTGCGCGAATGCTAATGCGGGAAGATTGAGGAAACATGTTTTTTGTCGGAACCGAAGTCCTTCGAATAAATTAGGCACAGATTTGAGACATTAAACATACCCCATTTTCAAGTCGCGTAGCAGGCACTATGATGCTTATTTTTCCTGACACATTTGGAAAAATGGAAAAGCTAGATAGCTCCTTTTAATTAGAGAATCATTATTACTTTGAGCTTCGTTAAATCGATTTCAGTGCTCAACGTTTGCGCTGTTCAATGTTCAAAGTGTGTACGGGTTGAGGTCGCATTTCAGACTTAGCTCCGATGTTTCACCGGATCGATATGGCTGTAAGTTAAGAGGCAGAGAACAGCGAGCCAGAACCACCGTATTCAAAACACTTCCTTATCTAACAGAAATCAACCATAACACCAGCCTCGCCAGGCAGATTTGACATGCCTGAGGCCGGCCGCCAGAAGAATCATGGGGGAATGGGAGTGGTTGAGACGGCGGCTACAGCTTGAAAAACAGATGGCACTGAAAGAAGTGCAGTCAGAGTGAAATAACACAGTAGTTAGGCACCGCTGTATCGGGACTACATGGAAGTTACGAAATCACCAACAACCAATAAAAAAGGAGATACCAGCAACACTACTACAACTAAGCCAATAGGAAGCGGAAAGACAAATGACAGTACATTTAACCCAAAATACAGATTACTTTAAGTCGCACTGCCAAGCCAAGACCTAAAAAATCAGTAATTTTTCTTTGCATTTGTCGATACTTGAAATAAATTACTACGCCTTCATTATGAGTTGCCGGCTTAATTATACAGTGACTCGCCTTACCACCCTTCTCGGAGTTATCGGTATTGTGACAAATATCAAATCAACCAGATAAAATGTCAGGTAAATACTAGGTCATATGGGTTGAGGTACTGTAAGCACCAGAATGCGCATGTTATTTACATTTTCGAGGCCAAACTGGTAACTGGCTGACAGTTTTGCACCCGATAAATTCCAACCCAGTTGAGTAGGATTATATTAGGTGCAATATATGACATGAATTACTGTCCAAGTGATATTGGCCGCCCTGTGGGTCTTGGAAGAATGGGAATGAATTCTGAAGACTCCGTGAACCGTGTGATTCCGTGCTGAAATCTAATTATATAGACCCTACGGTTTTAGGAATGTTTAGATAAAAATAAAAAGAAAACGGTAAGACCTATGGTTTTAGGAATGTATAAATAACAAATAAATACACGGTATACCTTATGGTTTGAGGAATGTATAAATAAAAAAAACAAAAATAAGCGGTATGTCCTATGGTTAAGGAATGGTGGCATTTACAGTTTCCAGCCTGTAACGTGTGCTTGGTTTCCGTTAGTCTCACTGAATGTTTTAACCCACACCTGAGCATCTTACAATGGTCTAATTACATTGTTGGCTTGACCCACAATTAATGGGCTTGTGTACGCGGCTAAATGTTCTATTTGATAAGATACACATGTATTTGTAATCCGGGGGAAATCTATCTGCTTCTTGCGGGGGATGAAGCGCGAGGCCTTCATACTACATCACAGTGGCGCGCGCCCTGCACACTGACAGGCTGCTTTAATGAAGCTCTTACCAGCCATTTGCGGAGATTAGGAGTCTGTCAGAAAGATATCATTGGAGGCTTAAGGGATTGCTTTCTGAAATCATTCTGCAATGACAGTTAATGTATGACCAGCTCCTTCTGATAGCTGAACCACAAACAGAAACAAGTGCGGCAGTCGACTCCTGTTGTGGTGATAACTTTGAGCTGCCTGTTTGTGATGCCTCCGAGCTCTCTGTGGCAGCCAGCAGCACAAAGCCTTGTCATACTCATCTAAGAAAACATGTTATAAATAAATGCCCCCTCACCAGGCTACATTTGAAGAGCTGCCTATGCACGGAGCCGAGTGTAAATAAACCTTGTTTCGAGATTATTGGTTAATGTTATCTCTCGGATAGCATGTATGGGAAGCGGTCCTTTGTCATTTGGAATTTTCTCTTACTTAAAATGATCGATGAGAACTGTTATGTAAAGACGGAGAGCAGAAAAAATATTGTAACTCTAGGCTGAGCACTGATATTTTAATCTTCTCTCTGAAAGTACTCTGGGAGAAGAATGACACAATTTCCGCAGCACGCTGTGGAAGAATAAGGATTATGGCCATGCACGCCAATGCATTAAAAATGCCGGAGTAGCGGAAGTGACATCACGCCCTGTAACCTTCACTTTCCCTCACACACACACGCTCATATAAACACACTGTCACCCACTAGCATGCACACAACATACATTTAAAAGCAATGTTTACATACCTCAGGTGCCAGAGTGGGTCATATTTCAACGAATTGAACTCCATTTGGACAACACTAATAGTGAAAAATATTTGATATATATTTATGTATATATATATATTCACTGAAAAAACCATAGGGTTGACACCAGTTATAGTTAGCTGGAAATTTTACTGACATAAAACTATTGAAATTCCCACGTTATAGTTAGTTGGACTCACTATAACTTGCGCGCCTACAATGCACTGCTGATGACGTCATATATTACATCACTCATGACATGGTCCGTGACATCACTCATGACATCACTGATGACACCATCCAGTGAATGTGTGTCTTTCTGAAAAATAAATATGTTTTATATATGTATATGTAAAGGTCGATGGAAGAATAAATGTTTAAATAGGTGTCTTAATGGATGTTTTTTTTAAAAAAAATTGATTGGTTAACTGGCTTATTAAGTGTATCTTAGTGAATACATATATTAGCGAGTATTGTTTAAATATTTAAATGTTTGTGTCAGTGTTTCACTTTGTGTATAAGTGGCTGCATGGGTTGGTGAGTAGCTACGTGTGTGTATATGGGTTATTAGATGTTTTTTCAGTATCAGTATGAGTGTCTGTATGGTTTGGTGGGGGTGTTACTGAGCACAGAGATGCATCAATGACTGACTCACTGTTTGTATGTGTTTTGAAGACAGCATATGTGCAGGACTGTATGGGTGGATGAGTGTGTATATGTGTGGGTTAGTGAGTGAATGACTGTCTCACTAGTGTCTTTATCAGTAACTACATATGTTTTAATCTAGTATATGTGAGTATTGATGTATATAAGTGAGTATATGTGAGAGTGAGAGATTGAAAGAGTTCTTGTTTAAATAAGTATGTGTTTCTATAAGTGATTGTTTAAGAGACTAAGTATGTGTAAGTTTCCTTAGAAGTAAGGTGGTAGTGTGTGTATAGCTGTATATGCAAATAAAAGATGTTCAATAGTTTATTTGCATGTGTGATTATGTGTGTGAGTAACTTTTGGATGACTGTCGGTGTGTAACAGGATGTATAGGTGTTTTTCACTACATATGATGAGTGAATATATGTATGAGTGACTATATAAAACTGTTGGTGAATGAGTGGATGTGTATATAGATGGTGGTATTACTGAATTGGTTGTTGTAACTGGTATGGGTATCTCTATTTTTTTGAAAATTTTAGTTTCTATTTTTGAATATGTGTTTCAAGGGTTACATTACACTGAAAGGATGTCTGTGACTCTGTCACAAGGATGGTGTCATGAGTGATGTCATGAGTGATGTCACTGACCATGTCATGAGTGATGTAATATGTGACGTCATCAGCAGTGCATTGCAGGTGCGCAAGTTATAGTGAGTCCAACTAACTATAACGTGGGAATTTCAATGGTTTTATGTCAGTAAAATTTCCAGCTAACTATAACTGGTGTCAAACCTATGGTTTTTTCAGTGAATTTAATAGGTTTTTTAAATGCTAACTCCTAACTATAACTGGTGTGAAACCTATGTTTTTTTCAGTGAATTTCATAGGTTTTTTAAATGCTAATTCCTAACTATATAAGGCCTGAAACCTATGTTTTTTTCAGTGAATTTCTTTTCTTTTTTTTTTTTTTTTTTGATTTTTTTTTTGGTTTAAATATTTTTATTGATGTGCAGGATGACAAAAGACAGCTGAAATTCATATACAGGTTCATAAAAAAAGAGTACATATTAAAAACCAATGGATTATAGTTGCTATAGACAAAGTAGTTATGAAAAAGAAGACACACTAATAAAGGAGTTCCATTTGCAGAATTAAACAAAGGAGGCTTAAGAGTCATACAAAATTATAAAATTATAGCAATATGAGATTTTCAATCTAGAAAAGTGCCCCAAATTCTATTAAACTTAATCAATGAGCGTATTCCCCTGAGATTTGCTAAGGCTAGCTCCATAGCGTGTATTTCTGTTACTAAGATCCACCATTTCCAAACCGTCGGTGGTTCTGGGTCTATCCAAGCCCTAGCCAGAGTTAATTTAGCACATGAAAAAAGTATAGTGATTAGAGATGATTGGGAAGATAAAGAGGTGTTAAGGTCTAATAGGACCGAAGCAGCCGTAATGATGGGATATGAAATATTTTTTAGTCTCAGTACGCTCAGTATATTGCCCCAAAAGTTCTTTAGTTTGGGGCAGGAGTACAAAATATGAACTAAATTAGCTGCTTCCAACGAGCATTTGGGGCATTTAGTACGGCTACTAAAAGAGGGGTTCGATGACCATTTGGTAATTCTTTCCGGTGTGTAATATAACATGCAAGTCGTTCTGTATTGTTGTAGCCGAAGGCTAGATGATCGTACAAGATTATTTATATTGGTACGGGAGTGCTCTATCTGGTTAGGAGTAATATTTAGGTTTAGCTGGGTACTCCATTTCGCCGCCAGTTTATCACTGTCGTTGGTTCTAAAGAGGCTAAGTATTTTATAAGATTCACTGATGACTGATTTATTCTTATTTGAATAAAAGCATGTCCAAATATCGCAGTCAGAAATATTTTGTATCTTTTTATAATTAATCAGATAGTCATGAATTTGCATGTATTTGAACCTTGAGGATTCCGGTAGGTCATATAACTGCTTAAGTGTATTAAATTCGAGAAACTCCTGCGAGCCGTATAGATCCTCCAAAGTCTTAATCCCAGAAGAGGCCCAGCTATTAGTGATAGAATCTGTAAAGATAGTCGCAAGACCTGGGTTACCCCACAGCGGGAGTTTTGAGTGATAGAAATTTGTTTTGCAAAATTTTAGTATATTGTTCCAAATCCTAACAATATCTCTGGCAGACTTGAATTTTACCCTTTTGTTTAGTTCGGGTCATTGATTCTGAACAGAAAAAGTAGGGAGTCTTGTTTCAACATAAAAGATTGAAAAAAAGAGTTCTGTCTCCATGTAATAGTGAACGTATACGAGTAAAGAATGAAGACCAAAAATATAGTTTGAAATCTGGGACATTCAGCCCTCCTTTGTTTAAATTATTTTTCATTATTTTTAATGGCCTTCTGGCCCTTTTGTAGCCCCATATAAAGCTGCTCAGGAGCCCGTCTAGATGTTGGAAAAATTTATTATTTAGTGCCAGCGGAATGGAACGAAATAGGTATACAAATTTTGGTAAGACTTTCATTTTAATAAGGTTGATTCTACTAATCATATTTAGGGGCAATTTGTTCCATTTTTTCAAAATAAGAGTGTTTTTTTTAGTCAAGTCATTATAGTTTATATTATTAATGTTTTGTAGTCTAGCTGTTAGTTTAACCCCTAGATATGTGGCCTCTTTGCAAATCTCGGGTATAGGGACATTTGGGGAATAATTTGATAAGACTTGCGTCTTCTGAACGTTAAGCTTGTAGCCTAACACCTTCCCAAATTTCTCAGCCTCGAAGTAAATTCCTTTTAGTGCTTTGGCAATGTCCATGGTATATACGGCAATGTCGTCAGCGTAAGCTGTCATTTTCAGCTCCTGTGAGCTGAAACTAAATGGGATAATCACATTTTGAAAGTGGAGGGCAAATAAAAAAGGTTCAAGTGAGAGGGCAAATAAAAGAGGTGAGAGAGGGCAACCTTGCCGAGTCCCACGCATAATAGGGTATTCTGATGAAGTCAAGCCCCCGTAGCTGATGCAAGCGGTGGGTTTGTCATAAAGTGCTTTTATACCCTTCAAAAAGTTTCCCCCAAAACCCATTTTAGATAGTGCACACCAGAGATAAGTCCACCCCACTCGGTCAAAAGCCTTTTCGGCGTCTAGTAATATCATGCCGAGTGGAGTGGATTTAACCTCCGCGATATCGAACGCTGTGATTGCCATGTTTACGTGCGCTGTTGTGTCTCGCCCGGAGATAAAGCCATGTTGTTGTGGATTGACAATTTTGGGCATAAATGGGGCTAATCTGTTTGCCATGATTTTAGCGAATATTTTCGCGTCAGTGTTTATCAGAGAGATGGGTTTGATACCAGTTATAGTTAGCTGGAAATTTTACTGACATAAAACTATTGAAATTCCCACGTTATAGTTAGTTGGACTCACTATAACTTGCGCGCCTGCAATGCACTGCTGATGACGTCATATATTACATCATTCATGACATGGTCCGTGACATCACTCATGACATCACTGATGACACCATCCAGTGAATGTGTGTCTTTCTGAAAAATAAATATGGTTTATATATGTATATGTAAAGGTCGATGGAAGAATAAATGTTTAAATAGGTGTCTTAATGGATGTTTTTTAAAAAAAAAATTGATTGGTTAACTGGCTTATTAAGTGTATCTTAGTGAATATATATATTAGCGAGTATTGTTTAAATATGTAAATGTTTGTGTCAGTGTTTCACTTTGTGTATAAGTGGCTGCATGGGTTGGTGAGTAGCTTCATGTGTGTGTATATGGGTTATTAGATGTTTTTTCAGTATCAGTATGAGTGTCTGTATGGTTTGGTGGGGGTGTAACTTAGCACATAGATGCATCAATGACTGACTCACTGTTTGTATGTGTTTTGAAGACAGCATATGTGCAGGACTGTATGGGTGGATGAGTGTGTATATGTGTGGGTTAGTGAGTGAATGACTGTCTCACTAGTGTCTTTATCAGTAACTACATATGTTTTAATCTAGTATATGTGAGTATTGATGTATATAAGTGAGTATATGTGAGAGTGAGAGATTGAAAGAGTTCTTGTTTAAATAAGTATGTGTTTCTATAAGTGATTGTTTAAGAGACTAAGTATGTGTAAGTTTCCTTAGAAGTAAGGTGGTAGTGTGTGTATAGCTGTATATGCAAATAAATGGATGTTCAATAGTTTATTTGCATGTGTGATTATGTGTGTGAGTAACTTTTGGATGACTGTCGGTGTGTAACAGGATGTATAGGTGTTTTTCACTACATATGATGAGTGAATATATGTATGAGTGACTATATAAAACTGTTGGTGAATGAGTGGATGGGTATATAGATGGTGGTATTACTGAATTGGTTGTTGTAACTGGTATGGGTATCTCTATTTTTTTTTGAAAATTTTAGTTTCTATTTTTGAATATGTGTTTCAAGGGTTACATTACACTGAAAGGAGGTCTGTCACTCTGTCACAAGGATGGTGTCATGAGTGATGTCATGAGTGATGTCACTGACCATGTCATGAGTGATGTAATATGTGACGTCATCAGCAGTGCATTGCAGGTGCGCAAGTTATAGTGAGTCCAACTAACTATAACGTGGGAATTTCAATGGTTTTATGTCAGTAAAATTTCCAGCTAACTATAACTGGTGTCAAACCTATGGTTTTTTCAGTTAATTTAATAGGTTTTTTAAATGCTAACTCCTAACTATAACTGGTGTCAAACCTATGGTTTTTTCAGTGAATTTCATAGGTTTTTTAAATGCTAATTCCTAACTATATAAGGCCTGAAACCTATGTTTTTTTCAGTGAATTTCTTTTCTTTTTTTTTTTTTGATTTTTTTTTGGTTTAAATATTTTTATTGATGTGCAGGATGACAAAAGACAGCTGAAATTCATATACAGGTTCATAAAAAAAAGAGTACATATTAAAAACCAATGGATTATAGTTGCTATAGACAAAGTAGTTATGAAAAAGAAGACACACTAATAAAGGAGTTCCATTTGCAGAATTAAACAAAGGAGGCTTAAGAGTCATACAAAATTATAAAATTATAGCAATATGAGATTTTCAATCTAGAAAAGTGCCCCAAATTCTATTAAACTTAATCAATGAGCGTATTCCCCTGAGATTTGCTAAGGCTAGCTCCATAGCGTGTATTTCTGTTACTAAGATCCACCATTTCCAAACCGTCGGTGGTTCTGGGTCTATCCAAGCCCTAGCCAGAGTTAATTTAGCACATGAAAAAAGTATAGTGATTAGAGATGATTGTGAAGATAAAGAGGTGTTAAGGTCTAATAGGACCGAAGCAGCCGTAATGATGGGATATGAAATATTTTTTAGTCTCAGTACGCTCAGTATATTGCCCCAAAAGTTCTTTAGTTTGGGGCAGGAGTACAAAATATGAACTAAATTAGCTGCTTCCAACGAGCATTTGGGGCATTTAGTACGGCTACTAAAAGAGGGGTTCGATGACCATTTGGTAATTCTTTCCGGTGTGTAATATAACATGCAAGTCGTTCTGTATTGTTGTAGCCGAAGGCTAGATGATCGTACAAGATTATTTATATTGGTACGGGAGTGCTCTATCTGGTTAGGAGTAATATTTAGGTTTAGCTGGGTACTCCATTTCGCCGCCAGTTTATCACTGTCGTTGGTTCTAAAGAGGCTAAGTATTTTATAAGATTCACTGATGACTGATTTATTCTTATTTGAATAAAAGCATGTCCAAATATCGCAGTCAGAAATATTTTGTATCTTTTTATAATTAATCAGATAGTCATGAATTTGCATGTATTTGAACCTTGAGGATTCCGGTAGGTCATATAACTGCTTAAGTGTATTAAATTCGAGAAACTCCTGCGAGCCGTATAGATCCTCCAAAGTCTTAATCCCAGAAGAGGCCCAGCTATTAGTGATAGAATCTGTAAAGATAGTCGCAAGACCTGGGTTACCCCACAGCGGGAGTTTTGAGTGATAGAAATTTGTTTTGCAAAATTTTAGTATATTGTTCCAAATCCTAACAATATCTCTGGCAGACTTGAATTTTACCCTTTTGTTTAGTTCGGGTCATTGATTCTGAACAGAAAAAGTAGGGAGTCTTGTTTCAACATAAAAGAGTGAAAAAAAGAGTTCTGTCTCCATGTAATAGTGAACGTATACGAGTAAAGAATGAAGACCAAAAATATAGTTTGAAATCTGGGACATTCAGCCCTCCTTTGTTTAAATTATTTTTCATTATTTTTAATGGCCTTCTGGCCCTTTTGTAGCCCCATATAAAGCTGCTCAGGAGCCCGTCTAGATGTTGGAAAAATTTATTATTTAGTGCCAACGGAATGGAACGAAATAGGTATACAAATTTTGGTAAGACTTTCATTTTAATAAGGTTGATTCTACTAATCATATTTAGGGGCAATTTGTTCCATTTTTTCAAAATAAGAGTGGTTTTTTTAGTCAAGTCATTATAGTTTATATTATTAATGTTTTGTAGTCTAGCTGTTAGTTTAACCCCTAGATATGTGGCCTCTTTGCAAATCTCGGGTATTGGGACATTTGGGGAATAATTTGATAAGACTTGCGTCTTCTGAACGTTAAGCTTGTAGCCTAACACCTTCCCAAATTTCTCAGCCTCGAAGTAAATTCCTTTTAGTGCTTTGGCAATGTCCATGGTATATACGGCAATGTCGTCAGCGTAAGCTGTCATTTTCAGCTCCTGTGAGTTGAAACTAAATGGGATAATCACATTTTGAAAGTGGAGGGCAAATAAAAAAGGTTCAAGTGAGAGGGCAAATAAAAGAGGTGAGAGAGGACAACCTTGCCGAGTCCCACGCATAATAGGGTATTCTGATGAAGTCAAGCCCCCGTAGCTGATGCAAGCGGTGGGTTTGTCATAAAGTGCTTTTATACCCTTCAAAAAGTTTCCCCCAAAACCCATTTTAGATAGTGCACACCAGAGATAAGTCCACCCCACTCGGTCAAAAGCCTTTTCGGCGTCTAGTAATATCATGCCGAGTGGAGTGGATTTAACCTCCGCGATATCGAACGCTGTGATTGCCATGTTTACGTGCGCTGTTGTGTCTCGCCCGGAGATAAAGCCATGTTGTTGTGGATTGACAATTTTGGGCATAAATGGGGCTAATCTGTTTGCCATGATTTTAGCGAATATTTTCGCGTCAGTGTTTATCAGAGAGATGGGTTTGACACCAGTTATAGTTAGCTGGAAATTTTACTGACATAAAACTATTGAAATTCCCACGTTATAGTTAGTTGGACTCACTATAACTTGCGCGCCTGCAATGCACTGCTGATGACGTCATATATTACATCACTCATGACATGGTCCGTGACATCACTCATGACATCACTGATGACACCATCCAGTGAATGTGTGTCTTTCTGAAAAATAAATATGGTTTATATATGTATATGTAAAGGTCGATGGAAGAATAAATGTTTAAATAGGTGTCTTAATGGATGTTTTTAAAAAAAAAATTGATTGGTTAACTGGCTTATTAAGTGTATCTTAGTGAATACATATATTAGCGAGTATTGTTTAAATATGTAAATGTTTGTGTCAGTGTTTCACTTTGTGTATAAGTGGCTGCATGGGTTGGTGAGTAGCTACATGTGTGTGTATATGGGTTATTAGATGTTTTTTCAGTATCAGTATGAGTGTCTGTATGGTTTGGTGGGGGTGTTACTTAGCACATAGATGCATCAATGACTGACTCACTATTTGTATGTGTTTTGAAGACAGCATATGTGCAGGACTGTATGGGTGGATGAGTGTGTATATGTGTGGGTTAGTGAGTGAATGACTGTCTCACTAGTGTCTTTATCAGTAACTACATATGTTTTAATCTAGTATATGTGAGTATTGATGTATATAAGTGAGTATATGTGAGAGTGAGAGATTGAAAGAGTTCTTGTTTAAATAAGTATGTGTTTCTATAAGTGATTGTTTAAGAGACTAAGTATGTGTAAGTTTCCTTAGAAGTAAGGTGGTAGTGTGTGTATAGCTGTATATGCAAATAAATGGATGTTCAATAGTTTATTTGCATGTGTGATTATGTGTGTGAGTAACTTTTGGATGACTGTCGGTGTGTAACAGGATGTATAGGTGTTTTTCACTACATATGATGAGTGAATATATGTATGAGTGACTATATAAAACTGTTGGTGAATGAGTGGATGGGTATATAGATGGTGGTATTACTGAATTGGTTGTTGTAACTGGTATGGGTATCTCTATTTTTTTTTGAAAATTTTAGTTTCTATTTTTGAATATGTGTTTCAAGGGTTACATTACACTGAAAGGAGGTCTGTCACTCTGTCACAAGGATGGTGTCATGAGTGATGTCATGAGTGATGTAATATGTGACGTCATCAGCAGTGCATTGCAGGTGTGCAAGTTATAGTGAGTCCAACTAACCATAACGTGGGAATTTCAATGGTTTTATGTCAGTAAAATTTCCAGCTAACTATAACTGGTGTCAAACCTATGATTTTTTCAGTGAATTTAATAGGTTTTTTAAATGCTAACTCCTAACTATAACTGGTGTGAAACCTATGGTTTTTTCAGTGAATTTCATAGGTTTTTTAAATGCTAATTCCTAACTATATAAGGCCTGAAACCTATGTTTTTTTCAGTGAATTTCTTTCTTTTTTTTTTTGGGTTTAAATATTTTTATTGATGTGCAGGATGACAAAAGACAGCTAAAATTCATATACAGGTTCATAAAAAAAAGAGTACATATTAAAAACCAATGGATTATAGTTGCTATAGACAAAGTAGTTATGAAAAAGAAGACACACTAATAAAGGAGTTCCATTTGCAGAATTAAACAAAGGAGGCTTAAGAGTCATACAAAATTATAAAATTATAGCAATATGAGATTTTCAATCTAGAAAAGTGCCCCAAATTCTATTAAACTTAATCAATGAGCGTATTCCCCTGAGATTTGCTAAGGCTAGCTCCATAGCGTGTATTTCTGTTACTAAGATCCACCATTTCCAAACCGTCGGTGGTTCTGGGTCTATCCAAGCCCTAGCCAGAGTTAATTTAGCACATGAAAAAAGTATAGTGATTAGAGATGATTGTGAAGATAAAGAGGTGTTAAGGTCTAATAGGACCGAAGCAGCCGTAATGATGGGATATGAAATATTTTTTAGTCTCAGTACGCTCAGTATATTGCCCCAAAAGTTCTTTAGTTTGGGGCAGGAGTACAAAATATGAACTAAATTAGCTGCTTCCAACGAGCATTTGGGGCATTTAGTACGGCTACTAAAAGAGGGGTTCGATGACCATTTGGTAATTCTTTCCGGTGTGTAATATAACATGCAAGTCGTTCTGTATTGTTGTAGCCGAAGGCTAGATGATCGTACAAGATTATTTATATTGGTACGGGAGTGCTCTATCTGGTTAGGAGTAATATTTAGGTTTAGCTGGGTACTCCATTTCGCCGCCAGTTTATCACTGTCGTTGGTTCTAAAGAGGCTAAGTATTTTATAAGATTCACTGATGACTGATTTATTCTTATTTGAATAAAAGCATGTCCAAATATCGCAGTCAGAAATATTTTGTATCTTTTTATAATTAATCAGATAGTCATGAATTTGCATGTATTTGAACCTTGAGGATTCCGGTAGGTCATATAACTGCTTAAGTGTATTAAATTCGAGAAACTCCTGCGAGCCGTATAGATCCTCCAAAGTCTTAATCCCAGAAGAGGCCCAGCTATTAGTGATAGAATCTGTAAAGATAGTCGCAAGACCTGGGTTACCCCACAGCGGGAGTTTTGAGTGATAGAAATTTGTTTTGCAAAATTTTAGTATATTGTTCCAAATCCTAACAATATCTCTGGCAGACTTGAATTTTACCCTTTTGTTTAGTTCGGGTCATTGATTCTGAACAGAAAAAGTAGGGAGTCTTGTTTCAACATAAAAGAGTGAAAAAAAGAGTTCTGTCTCCATGTAATAGTGAACGTATACGAGTAAAGAATGAAGACCAAAAATATAGTTTGAAATCTGGGACATTCAGCCCTCCTTTGTTTAAAATATTTTTCATTATTTTTAATGGCCTTCTGGCCCCAAAACCCATTTTAGATAGTGCACACCAGAGATAAGTCCACCCCACTCGGTCAAAAGCCTTTTCGGCGTCTAGTAATATCATGCCGAGTGAAGTGGATTTAACCTCCGCGATATCGAACGCTGTGATTGTGATGTTTACGTGCGCTGTTGTGTCTCGCCAGGAGATAAAGCCATGTTGTTGTGGATTGACAATTTTGGGCATAAATGGGGCTAATCTGTTTGCCATGATTTTAGCGAATATTTTCGCGTCAGTGTTTATCAGAGAGATGGGTCGATATGACCCTCTCTCTTCCTTAGGTTTCCCTTTCTTTAAAAAAATGATTATTTTTGTCCTATTTCAGGATTTAGGAGCCGTTCCGTTTGGTCCAATCGATTGTATTACTTCCAATAATAACTGTTCTAATTCTAGGCCGCAAATTTTATAGAGTTCCAGAGGTATTGTGTCCTCTCCTGCCGCTTTCCCTGTTGGTAACGAGTTGATAGCCTGTTGTAGTTCATTCAGCGATATGGCATTAGAGAGTGCACCCAAGCCTAATAGGTTCCCTGTACTCACTGGATGTTCTTCTACATATTCCTCAATTAATTCTGTATCGGCGGGATTTTCTGGGGTGTATAAGTTTCTGTAATATTCAGCGAATTGATTAAGTATGTCTTGTGGCTGATTATATATTTTGTTCCCTTGTCCTCAGATTTTAGAAATTAAAGTATCTGCTTTATCTTCTGCGACTTTATAGGCTAGGACTTTACCAATTTTGTCTCCACCCTCATATTGAGCTATTTTAAATTTGTGGATCCTAGCACTGTTTTTCCTAATAAAGTTAGATTTTATAACAGTTTTCAATGTGTTAAGTTTTAGGTTAATTTCCATAACTGCTGCGGAGTTATACTGTAGTGCTTTGACGAGTGAATCTTCCAATTTGATTATACTATCTAGTAATGTGAGCTTATATTGCTTCTGTTCTGCATTTTGCCTAAAAACATAAGCTTGAGTAAACCCTCTGATACTTGCCTTGCAAGAGTCCCATACCATGCAGCACCCAGTTGAGTTTCTATTAATGGTTATAAATTCATTGAGATGAGTTTTAAGTTGCGTCACATAATTTGGATCTGAAAGTAAGTGTCTTGGAAAAGAAAAAGGCCTGGGTGGTGTCCACGTGCTTCGTGTATCAAATGTTATTATGAGTGCATTGTGATCAGAAGTTATCCGGGGACAAAGAATCATAGAGCCGGCCTGTAATAATTTATCACTGATTAGAGCCAGATCTATTCTAGTGCATGTCTTGTGGGGTGCAGAATAGTATGTAAAGCCAGGCACAGATGGGTGCAAATATCTCCAAGCATCTTTAATATTATGTGTCCGACATATATCTATTATGGACAACCTGGTCTTGTGCATCCTTTGATGAGAATTCGGCTTAGTAGTGTCAATTTTGTAGTCCATAATACAATTAAAATCCCCCATTATGATGATTTCCCCCTCCCAGCCCAAAAGTTTCACATTTAATTGATCAAAGTATTTTGGATCATCTACATTTGGGCCGTAGACTGCGCATAGAACATACTTAGTATTAGCGTAATTAATTTGCACTATGGCCCATCTGCCATCCTTGTCATGGGCAGTTTGAAGTACCTCTACCCTGAGTCGTTTGTCCTTAAGAATGGCAACTCCTCTTGTAGGATTCCCAAAAGTGGAACAAGCCAAAACTTCATACCCCAATTGATTTAGAATTTTCCTATCTTTCCATATGATATTGGTTTCTGATAATAAGCAAAAATGGGGGTTATGTAGTTTCAATTCCTCTGATACTAAGGATCTTTTATTTTTGCTATTAAGTCCTGCCACGTTCCAAGCTAGACATTTAATTAAATGCATTTAACTGTCTGTTGAAATAATGCGCCCCTCTTCAGATAACCGAATAATAAAGCTAAAGCTAGTTCTCTTGAGCCTCTAAAGCAAACAGTAATACCACAAAAAACCATAAGTTGCGAATTTTATCCAATAGTTTCCACTTGTCATCCTGCACACAGATTTTATTATATTCCCCCCCATGACTCCCCTTGCCCCCATCTTGCGGAGATGTTGTCCCTCCCCCCCACCCCCCTTGATTTTCCCCCCAGCCGGGGAAGAACCACCCCCCAGTGAATGCTGCCGTTAGTGAGGCAGCACGTGTGGTGACGCACCCTGTGTCACTCTCACCCCCCCTCACCCCCTCCCCCTTCCTAGAGCAGGCTTCGTTATACGTGCTAAAAAAGTGTCATAAATCTTTTTCTTTTCCTTTCGCTTTTTCTCATTTTCCCCCCCTCTAACTTCGTGGATTTGTGGAATTGTGCCCCCATACTCCCATTAGATAGTTTGTTCTGACATCAGTCTTCACTTCTGATGTTAAATTGTTTCTGTGTCTAGCTCTGGCTAGATATAATGCTGGAGAGATAATTCTCTGCTTCCTTAACATCATTGAAGATATGGGTTCGCCCATTTCTTATAACCTTTAGACGAGCAGGTTCTTGGAGAAATACTTGCCCACCATGGGCCTTAATTGGATCCATCAGTTTGCGAAACTGCCACCTCTTGTCCATAGTATCCCTACTGAGATCAGAACGTGCAAAAAACGAAAATTCTCCTACCGCTACTGGGGAGTTGGGGCGGGCTCTCTGCCAAACCACTTGACGTAGAAGGAAGTTGCCGAAGTGGATTAGGAAGGGACGTGGGAATTGGTTTTCTCTATTCTTCTGAAACAGAGGTAAACGATGAGCCCTTTGGATTTGCGAGTCCCAATCTCAATCTGACAGGTCCGGGAAAGCCTTCTGAAGGACCCCTACAATGTAGGCTCTAGGGTCTGCGCCCTCTGATCTCTCTGGAATGCCAAAAAGTCTTAGGTTGGAGCGCCTTTGGCGATTCTCCAAGTCCTCAACCTTTAGCTGTAGTACCTTCAGTTGATCATCATGTTTTTCCACTGTTCTTACCATTTTGGTGTTTGTCTCCTCCACCTGTACCACCCGTTCCTGTAGTTCAATAGTTTCTTGAGAGACCCCCCCAATTTTAGCAGTGAGATCTTGTAGAACAGATTGCGTCTTATTATTGTCTTCTCTAAATTGAAGAAAATATTCTTGCGCTTCTGCCCGCTGATTGCTCAGTTGTTTGCTCAAAATCGTGAGTATTTCATCTAGGGAGGGAGGAGTATCAGCTTCTGCACTTCTTGTGACCGTCGTATGAGAAGCTAAGGCAGGGCCCAAGGATGTCTCCATTGAAAAAGAGGAGCTTGCTGTTGATGAGAGGACGGTTGGATGGCTGATGGCAAATTATTAGCTTCATCTAATAATGTTAGCTCCAAGTTGTAAGGTGACCCATTGGCCTGCTCTTGAGAATGTAGCTCTTCCGGCTTGTCCCCCAGAGACATAATACCTGGGCTGATCAAAATACTTTTCTCCGGGGAGATCGTGATTGGTAGAGGGTCGGTAGGGCTCCCACCTGATAGCCTCAATGTCATAGTTTTAACCAAACCCTTTGCTACAATCCAGTTTCTAAGCTGACTTTTTTCTAAGACATGCTTCTTCAGGGCGGTGTTATTGCTTGTCTTTTGTTTAAGTCGTTTGGAGATAGCGCCAGCCTTGCTGCTTTTCTTTGTTTTTGGTTTCCCCTTAATTTTATTCTTTGAAACGCACCCCCCTGTTAATAGATCCGCTGACCTATCATCTTCTGTCTCTGATTCAGCCTCATAGTCCTCGTAGGAATCCAGCTCGGCATCAGCTGGGAGCAGCGTACTTGCTATATTCTCATTTGATCCCCCAAGCTCGTTACCCATATCTTCTGGTATCACCTCTAGGTTGCTTGTGATGAGATCGACGGGGTCGATTTGGATAGATTGAGTGGTGGCTCAGGGAGCATCTGTGGTGCTTTACCCGTGTTGGGCTCTGATGCTTCTGGTGTCATAGTTCTCACACGCAGGGGGTCGGGATCATTAGAAGTTTTTTTGGGGGGATTAGAATCAACACCTTGGTTACTTAAAGTCGTAAGTGGGTTTTTGGGGTCTTGTGAAGCAGACTCTTCTACCACCCCCCCTGCTTTTGCCTGTATTTTTGCCCCAGTTTTGTCCGTTTTGGATGTTAAGCCCTTAATCTGTGACCCGGTTGAAGAAATTGCAGGCCTCGTTACCTGTTTAGAGGTTTCCCTTCTGCCGCTGGGGTCGAGACGGCTGGAGCAGAGACTGAAGCGAGGGGCTCACTGTTTTCCGTCAAGGCGCCATTAAAGTAGGTCTCAGAGGTTTGCAGTGAGGTGGCGACTGCCGTTGGAGCTACCGCTGATGAAACAGTGACGGTAGCAGCTGAGGAAGAAGCAGCGGCTGAAAGCGAGGTAGTCACTGCTGTAGCTGCTGTGGCTGCCGCCATGGTCATAGCCGCCACCGCCTGTTTGCTGTTCCGTGTCTGGCGTGACGGCATCTGTGAAGGGTTCTTCGGAGACATCCTTCGGATCTCGCGTGCTCCGGCAATCACTCGCCGGCCGATGGAAAGACCGGAACAGCCGAATCCGTAATTGCTGATCCGCGCTCCAAACAGCTGTCGTAGCAGCCAAGCAGCTTCGAAGAGCAGAAGCATCGGTTGGTTGAAGCAAAGAAACCGCCGTAGTAAACTTGCTCTGTAGCCTCAGCGAATTTTCATTCTCGTTTCAGCATTCGTTGAAGTCCCTCGTTCCGCGCAGGCTCTAGGAAGGAGAGAGTGGAGAGTGGAGCACACAGGTGAGTCAGCCGGCACGGACCCTCACTCCGCCATTTTGGATCCGCCCTCCCGGTACATTTCCTGAAATTTTTCAGTGAATTTCACAGGTTTTTTTAATGCTAATTCCTAACTATATAAGACCTGAAAGCCCACCAGGAATCTCCAGTATGCGCCAGGGGACTGCATTGCAGAGAGGTGTAATGAAGCCTCGCCCCTTTTTACACCTCTCTGCAACACAGCCCCGTGCATGTTTGAAGAGGGGGAACTAATTCCCCTTGCATACTGGGGTCTCTGGGGGCCAACTAGCCCACCTGGAACCTCCAGTATGCGCCAGGGGGCTGCATTGCAGAGGTGTAATGAGGCTATGCCCCTTGATACACCTCTCTGCAACGCAGCCCCCTGCCGCATTTGCAGAGGGGGATCTAATTCTCCTTGCATACTGGGGGTCCCTGGGGGCCAACTAGCCCACCAGGAGCCTCCAGTATGTGCCAGGGGGCTGCATTGCAGAGAGGTGTAATGAGGCTACACCCTTTTTTATACCTCTCTGCAACGCAGCCCCCGTGCATGTTTGAAGAGGGGGAACTAATTCCCCTTTGCATGCTAGGGGTCCCTGGGGGCCAACTAGTCTGCCTGGAACCTCCAGTATGCGACAGGGGGCTGCATTGCACAGAGGTGTAATGAGGCTATGCCCCTTTTTACACCTCTTTGCAACGCAGGCCACTGGAGCGTTTGCAGAGGGGGGACTAATTCTCCTTACATACTGGGAGTCCCTTGGTCATATTTGCCCAAACACCGATATTACGAACGATTGAAAATGACTTTTCTTGAGAAACATTTGGATTTGGATTATCATGTCCTATACTTTGGAATTTTTGAAAGACTGACTTTGAGGATGCTATAAATTACTCATGTCTGCCCGAATTGTGTGGGTAAAATTGATACCTAGTCACTTTGAATAAGAATGTACTTACATCTCGTCTAACATTTGGAAGAAATATCTAGTTATATGACAACAGGATACCAACATAACTTGAAGGAAATAAGAACGCCCTGAAGAAGTTCTGTTGTACAGAACAAAACGTTTCGGCTGACTGTGGTACATAAACTTAAGGAAAATAAAAGCATTTGAATATACACCAAGATTCCCCGCTTCAATAAGGACTCTAAGTGATATGATTTGATTGGACTTATTGTGCAAGTGGTGCTGTGTCAAACTTTGGAATATTCTCCACTACTCTCTACTACTTACTCTCTCCTACTCTACTACTCTCAAATACTCACTCTCTACTACTCAGTCTCTACTACTCTATTACTCTCTACTACTCTCTCTCTACTACTCACTCCCTACTACTCACTATCTACTACTCTGTACTACTCACTCTCTACTACTCTCTCTCTACTACTCACTCTTTACTACTCACTCTCTACTACTCACTCTCTACTTCTCACTCTCTACTACTCTCTACTACTCACTCTCTACTACTCTCTCTCTACTACTCACTCTCTACTACTCACTCTACTACTCACTCTCTACTACTCTCTACTACTCACTCTCTACTACTCTCTCTCTACTAGTCCCTACTACTCACTCTACTACTCACTCTCTACTACTCTCTACTACTCACTCTCTACTACTCTCTCTCTACTAGTCCCTACTAATCACTCTACTACTCACTGTCTACTACTCTCTACTATTCTCTCTCTGCTACTCACTCTCTACTACTCACTACTACTCACTCTCTGCTACTCTCTACTACTCACTCTTTACTACTCTCTACTACTTACTCTCTACTGCTCTCTACTACTCACTCTACTACTTACTCTCTACTACTCTCTACTACTCACTCTCTACTACTCACTCTCTACTACTCTCTACTACTCACTCTACTATTCACTCTACTACTCTCTACTACTCACTCTCTGCTACTCTCTCTACTGCTCTCTACTACTCATTCTCTACTCTCTTTTACTCACTCTCTACTCTCTACCTCTCTGCTTCTCTCTCTGTTAGTCTCTACATCTCTACCGCTACCTCTCTACATCTACCTATCTACCTCTACACCTCTACCTCTCTACCTCTCTCTACACGTACACATATACACATATATATATGCATATAAATATGCATATGCATTTATATATATGTATGTGTATGTATATATATATATATATACATACATACATATATAAACATATATAATCCGTATATCTATATAAACACAAATATAAATGCATGCATACATATACATATATGAATACAGATGCATGTTATTTACATGAAAGTTTAAAAAGCACTAATAAAAGCAAAGCTAAAAAGCCACCTCATTACAAACAGAATGGCTTTGACTTAAACGAGGGCGAGATCTATTGCCTTTTCAATGCTTGTTTACTTTGGTTCCATCAAGAAGGCATACAGATGTGTCACACATTTGCCATAAATTCTGATTGTTAGCACTCTAGTTGCTCATTAGATCACTGTAGTAAAGCTGCTGCTCACCAGGGAAGTCTGCTGCTGGTATTCAAAGTGCATGTTTCATTCTGCATGTCAGAATTTTTTTAATGAAATAGAAGAGGATTTGATAAGTCACTCAAAATAATCCCTAATTTTTCTTTCTGAAGCACTAATCATACTTTCTATGGCAAAATGAACCCCCTCATTTTGTTCCTTTTTAAATTAAATGTTTTAAGAGTTACCACTTTATTCCAATCAAGATGGCTTCAGGTGTGCCATACCTTTGTAATAAGTAGGACTGTTAGCGCTCTAGTTGTTCTTTAGAACACTCTGGGACATTCTGTCATTGGGCTACATCTGGGTGATATTTCGGCTACATTTGGGCTCTTTTGTCTCTGGTGGCCATCTTGGGAGACTGCATGTCAGATTTTTTAAATGAAATAGACGAGGATTTGAGAAGTCACTCAAAATGTGCCCTAATTTTTCTTTCTGCAGCACTAATAATACTTTCTATGGCATACTATACCCCCTCATTTGGTTCCTTTTTAAATTAAATGTTTTAAGAGTTACCACTTTATTCCCATCACGATGGCTTCAGGTGTGCTATACCTTTGTAATAAGTAGGACTGTTAGCGCTCTAGTTGTTCTTTAGAACACTCTAGGAGGCTGCAGTAGAACACAAAGGAACCAACTGACAGTCTCTGTCCTTGTTGGATGTACATGTTTTACTGAGAATGTCAGACTTCATTCTCACATGACTGAGAAAGATAATGTGAATTTACAGAAAATATGCTTTCAGTTTAGCTTATAGATCCCCTTCCAAACCACTGTGGGAAAATCATGAGATATTAGTTTTCTTTCAAACATTATTCATGATATCACAGCAGAAGGCTTTTTCACATGGTAAAATCACCTTAGAACACACCACAATTCCTAAAATGAGTATGGTACCATCAACAAATGATTAATAATGTAACTAAAGTCTTAAAACCCTCTATTAACTACAATGCTTTTTAATGAGGTGCTATCATGTATATTCGTCCCAAGATGGCTGCCAACACTTCTTGGATGAAGTGCTGACAGCCAATCAGATCAGATGTGTGGTTAGGCTCCGCCCAGATATATATATATATATATTTTTTAACCTACATTACTCAAAATCCACTGGAGCACATATCTTGAGACATAGCAAAGGCACATCGGGCTACCAGTCCCTAAAATTTTACCAAGTTTTGTGGAAATCCATTCAGCCGTTCGGGCTAAAAGTGAGTCCAACCGCACTATGGAAATTAACATGGGGAAAACACGTTTTGGGACCCCCCTTTTATCTCGGCCCCGCTTGACGAATCCCCCCAAACTTTCAGGGAAGGAGCGGAGCGCAGCGAGGCAAATTTAAGGAAAATTACAGGCAGATTCCTCAACCGGCGCCAAAGTTATTCTCAATAGAATGTTGCGGATATCCTATAGAAAACAATCCTAAGTATAACTACCTACTGGCAACCGCCAGTAGGTAATATATATATATATATATATATATATATATATATATATATGGAAAAACCTCCGTTCTCCTGCCACAATCACCTCTGACCTGATCGCGCTGGAAACAGACACGGACCACACTTGGATGCTGGTTAGTTTCGTTTATTCAGCTGTCGCCATAACGTTTCGGCTGAAAAGCCTTGATCACATGAAGAGGTTCATCGTATTATCACATGAATGATATCATCAGTGATGTCATTTGATATGTCATCAGTGATGTCATCAGTGATGTCATTTGAGATGTCATCAGTGATGTCATCAGTGATGTCACTGACCATGTCATGAATGATGTAATATGTGACATCATCAGCAGTGGATTGCGGGTGCGCGATATATAGTTAGCGCATCTAACTATATATGGAATTTCAATGGTTTTATGCGAGTAAAATAAGGTTTTGTAAATGCAAATTCCTAACTATATATGTTCTATAACCAATGGTTTTTTCATTGAATTTTCAAGGTTTTGTAAATGCAAATTCCTAACTATATATGGCCTATAACCTATGGTTTTTTCAGTGAACTTCATTGGTTTTTTAATAGCAAATATCAAAAGCTGTAAAATGTCAAGTACGTGATAGGTAAAAACGTTTTCGTGTTTATGCACGCTGATGTGCTTTGAACGCTGCCCCCCTCCCCTCTTTTCTCTTAGTAGTACTCTCTCTTTGCAGATAGTGAAGAGTAGTTAACGCAGGCCTTTACCCCCGTTGTAATCCGTCGTGCCTGCTTGTCTCTCCATTTGATTGATTGTTATCCAAGCATTTACTGTTTTACAATTGATTCTCTTTGGTTCATTCTCTATTTACAAACAAGCACAAAGTCGCAATACTCTGTTTAGTCTTTGCAGATAGTGAAAAATCGTGAAAAATCGTGTAAAAAAATAAAAGTAATCGAGCAAAATCAGTAGGCCACTAATTGGATCTCTTTTTGACCTCGCTAAAATAGAAATATTAGGAACAACCCTTCATGAGAAATACGAAAATAGTGAGATGAACTGAGCTCCACACCATGAGGGCTGCAAGACAGCTCGGCTCCGTCACCCACCCCGCCCAAAATAACGACAAACCCTATGCAAATATTAAAAATATAGACAACACACCAGCAAAGAAACAGGGTAAAACATTTTATTAAATAACTATTTACATAACTATTTTATACTTTTTATTGCCCGATCCGGCTAGCTCAATCGATCGAGCATGAAACTCATGCACTCTGATAGCAAGCGTTGCTACTGATGCTATGCAGACCAAAACTGGTTTTCAGTTTGTACATTTTTCTAGATTTTTCCATCCAAGGTTGGTTGACTTTGTAGAATGATGGCTTCAGATTTTCAACATACGGTGTGGTGGCGCGGACTGGGAGGGGGCGCTTCGCTCCTGCCCCCTCCCCAAGTAAGATTTTCATACGTGAAAGTACGTTAATGGTTTTGGTCCCTGAGTTGCTTCAATGTCACTGCCATTCTTAAATGGCATAAGTTCTGGATGTTGGGTGCCATAGTTCAGAGTTCTGAGCAGCGCTTGTAACACTGTCTGAAGCTTATTTCCACCTACTGCAGCTTCACTATTCTCAAAGTAAGTGAGTGTCGTTTGTGGACCTGACTGCATTTGAAAACAATGTGATATGTTACCTTCCTAAACCGCTTGACGGAGGCCCCCGAGGGGCGGTGTGATGGCCATGGACTCGGAGAAGACGATTGGCTCCGACCCCCTCCCCAAGTCTTATAGCACCGGTGTAGCCTGAGATCGCCCCCGACATAGGCGGCCGGCTCCCGGGGTCCGGCGGAACTTTTTGCCTTTTGATGACTCTTCTATTCTGGACCTTGTCCCACAATCCGTTTGACCTGAAGACACGCTGTAGTGGGGCGCCCCTTTACCGTTTTAGTTGCCATTCCGCCCGCTTTTGCTACACTATGCCTCTTCCGCCATTCAGCTGTTTACCGCCCGCTCTTGCAACTACAGCGTCTCGCTCACCATGTAGTTGAGTTGCTCCCGCTCTTGCGATGCAACGATAAGCGATTACTGATAGAGCGCGCAGTTCACCCGGGTCACCGAATTCACCAATTACTTACACGCACTGGGCCCTGGCGTGCATAAAATTTAATATACCATTGACAATTGGGGTGAACTGGGTGATGGCTCCTTCTGCACGTTACTATGAGTAATTAAGGTTTGGGTTACACCTCTGCTTACCATGTACCTGACTTACCACAGGCACAAATTTTCGACGGACCTGGAGCTATAAGGGAAAATAGTAGACAGGGAACCTAGAAAAATTATATTCTTTATACTTCAGTACACATTTATCCACAATTTCTGTAAAATGACCACAGACACCTGATGAAGTTTAAAACTTTATATAAGGGTTCAAAGAGAAGATGCCAAGACAATAAGCGATATGCAGAATAATATATCAAACATCAAAATCAACACCAATAAGTAACTTTGTATTAGAATTATAACCATTAGAATATATGGGAAGACTAAAGGTAGGAATTTTAGAACAGAACTAGTCACTGCAATTTTATACTAGGACATGGGTTTAAGATTGGGACCTAAAACATGTACTTATCCTAAATGCTTAAACTATTCTTACTAAATTCACTGCAATCAACTAAAGGAAAAGGAAATACTGGAACATACTAATAAAATATGACAGTTTGGCAATTTCTAAAGGTGGGGAGAGAAGTGGAACAAACCTACTAAACAATCACATTCAATTTGCTTTACAGGTGATAGAGCAGTATCACTGGCAAGAGTGCTTAACTGAAAGAATTAAGAGAGAGAGAGAGACGCAAACCCACAGATTGATATTTACCTAATTCAGATTGAAGACTAACCCTGGCCACGGGTCAGATGGGAAGACGGGGACAAGGACCCTCAGAAAAGGAATACCAGAATGCGAACAGGTGCAGCCCACGGACAGATCAGGACAGGATACCCCTCAGGTTCAGGTCAAAGGACTGGGCCTCCCAGGGTACGACCAACACCCACAGCTTCGGACAGCAACGCCTGCGTTACCCCCTTCTGCAAGTAATCCGCCAGAAACCCTGATTGGATTTTCGAATTCCCCAGCAAAGTGCTTCGCCAGCACTTAGGATTTTCCACCCCTTAGGAGTTTGTGGAAAGTATGGACAGAGTGCTCCGCAGCACTTTCAGCTTGAGCACCTATTGAGATTGTAGGGTCAGTGACAGGTCTGCTACTCGGACAAGTCGGACAATTTTCCTAAGCTAAACTAGGGCAATTATACTATTTTGGGGTCCCTCAGACCACCCACTAATGTTGCAAGTGACAGTTTCCCACATTATGATTGGTCAGGAGAGGTGGTGCGATCATTACCACCTCCTAAAATTCAACGTTCCCACCATGAAATTTAAATTTTTCTATCCGCCCATTAGGTTCACGTTCCCATCCATAGAATACAATAGAAAATCTGAGTGCACAAGACATCGCAACAAAGTCAGTTATTCTCAAGGTGAGTGTCCTCATCTTGTGCTGGTTTTCTCAGGCGCATTTGGCTTCAGGAGCCAGCTGGCTAGTTTCAGCTTCTGCGCAGTGGGCTTTTCTCTCCCATCATGTGACAGGTCCCAACAGAGCCTCAAGTATGGCTCCGCTCCCGGTTTCCCAATCCCAGAGACGCGGTACATGAAAAGTAAGCGAGAACAAATTAAAATCACATCTAAAATGATCACACTGTATACCATGATAAAATCTAACCAACCCTTACTTTATAATGACTATAGCGTTACTGTTTAGTGCGAAAAGACAGATAGGCTGAAGCAGCAGTAGCAAGCGGAGAGCGTGGTGAGAGTCAAGCGGCCATTTTTGCAACAGTGCGCATGAGCACAAATTCCCTCCAGAATGCGAGTGCGTCACATCACATGGGTATGACCGACGCATGCGCAGACTGAATTTCAGCGAAGCAGCCGATTCTTTAGTGCAAGCTTCGTTAATATGGAAAAGACATACGAGCAAGCATCCTGGGGACACCCGCATGTATGGGAAAACGTATAATAAATGACAAACAATTATTTTAGTAGGATTATACATTAGGCGAGGTTCTTGCACTGGGGCAAGGCGCTTTACGTGCGAATCCTTGCTCCATCAATCCCCTCTTTGATGATATTTACTATCATCACCACAAAAAGGAAACAGATGCCAACTTTTCTCATTCATCCACATCACTCATCTGAATTTCAACGAATTTATTGTTTAGTTTTCTTTCAGCTTCTCTATGAGAGTGGTGATTTTTCGCCTTTTTGTAAATTGCACTCTTTAACTCTTCTAATTCTAGTTCATCAATGTTTCTTTTCACCCCCCTCTGATTCACTGTATATTTCTTTTTGCACTTCTGGCATTTGCAGCAGATAAAAATGATCAATACAATTATACCTATTACAACTATTGGCATCAGTATTTTCCACAGAAGATTTCTACCTAGGTTAGTAAACCAACTACCTATAGAGGAGAGACCTCCAGTCAGTCTCGTCCAGGCACTGTCAACCTCCAATGGTTTGAGTTCTTTCTCCAAATTAGTTATGTTCTTCACATATTGTTTTAATTCGATACTTTTATCTGGAATGTAAGTGCAACAATGTTGCGCCTTCAGCATTCTACAGACTCCGCCCTCTTTTGCTAATAGGGTGTCAAGGGCAAGACGGTTTTGTAAAACCATTGATCTGATCGCAACCATTTCAGTATTGACCATCAGGAATCCAGCAGCAGTGTCCGTTGATAGCCGGTCCACTACTGTAGACAATTTGCAGATTCTATGGGTGTTCAGAACTACCCCCATTCCAGGTATCAGTGCACTAAAAATATCACCTATAATTTCACCTACACTTTCACGTTTACTACGCACTAAGCCATTAGTTTCTTCATCGCTTCCAGCTGCATTATTCACATGGTATATTTTCGGGAAAACAATGCCAAAGTAGCAGCTTCCATACCAGTGATCCGGCAATTTGAAATAAGCCTTGTTCCCACATATATAATATATTCCGGGAAACACAGGTTCTGACCCATTTTGAAACCCCAACCTCCAATTACTTTGTAATTATGTTCACACTCGCTGGAACCGATGAATACATTGTTATAGTACTCTGTCTTTTCCCTATGGATACAAAGTTTCCCCTTTCGTTCAAAATCCAGCAACAAGGCAGGATTAGCTTCGCCTTGCGAGGTGTTATCCATGTGCTCAGCCCACCTAGGGACTCTATCTTTTTCGTCATTTGCTTTCTTTTGAAACTTTTCTCTCCTTCTGTCTGCCATCTTAATGAACATCTTTTCCTGCTCTTGCAGAGAACAGGTCAGATTTTCTTGCCTTGCTTCATCTAAATCTATGTTGCCTATAGTCAGAAAATATTCTCCCATATAACGAGTCACGTCACTTTTGGTATGTACA
Source organism: Lissotriton vulgaris (assembly GCF_964263255.1). NCBI lineage: Eukaryota > Metazoa > Chordata > Amphibia > Caudata > Salamandridae > Lissotriton > Lissotriton vulgaris. Next base: position 462,669,764 of record NC_141689.1, on the reverse strand, counting down.
AGGTTCAGGTGTCCTCTAATAGGAAGTTCAGAAAATACTACGTCAGCATTTGAATAATAGTACTGTAAAGTGCTCCTATAGAACAAGCTAGCTAAAATACTGCAGGAAATTCCATAGGTTAAAGGTAGGTGGTGGTATGTCACGCCTTCAGCCACTGAGGTAGGTAGCTTCGTGCAGACATAACAGTCTTCTATTTCCATAGCTTCTACGTAATGCACCAACAAGTTAGCAAAAACATTCAAATGTGTCCTGTTTCTCATTTTGTGAAAGTGTAGTCCATCCTCATCTGATGCTTCTAAATTAGGTCGTGTATGTGTCAAGCCTACTTGTTTGTCGCGTCTTTCTAAATTTCGTGGTGTTTCTACAGTCTGTACAACCCCTACGTCTACTGCTTCTGGTTCAGTAGGGGACAAATTTGGATTTTTGCTTATCATAAAAGGTAGAAAAACTGTTAGTGCTATCCACATTATTATTAGCATTGCTATACTACACAAGCATATTTTACAGCAAGTTTTAAGACACCCACATCTGGACCTTCCAGAGACATTCGGATCAGACATTTTTAGCTTACAGGTGGCTTTTGCTACCCCTCTTCGTTTCTTGGCACCAAAGGCTCACTTCAGGGCTCTCTCAAGGAGGGTCTTCGTCAGAACTCCGATCAGCAATGGACTCGTCGTCACTGTTGCCACTGTGGTGTGGTTCGTCTATTTCCTCCAACACAAAGTAAGTCCACTCAGGGCTCCGATACAGTCGGTTCTGTTTCTTTAGTCTGTCGCTTTTTCTCAGCGATTTTCCTTGGGCTGCCTTTCTTTCACTTTCAGCCCTTTTTCGGTCTTTCAGTTTCTCTTCGACTGTCTTTAGTCTGAGTCTTAGTCTTTTGACGTATCGGGGTGCACTTCTGCCTCCGTGCCTCCCAGTGGTAGAGGAAACTTGGCCTTCTTCGTGTACTCTCTTTACTTTTGGTTGTGGCACTTCTTTTTCCCTACCTGACTGACTTGTTCCAGGTCTTTCATCTATGTCTTCTGCCTGGTCCCTAGTCTGACCTTGCTCAGATTCAAATCGTACTTGCTTTTTGTGTTTCTTTGGCTTTACTTCGGTTGTCTGAGCACGTTGATCTATTTCTATCTGTTCCTGTTCATGCTCTTCAACCTCTTCGTTTTCTTCTGCATGAACGTCAGCTCTAATTACTATCTGACCCTCTCCAGTCTCTGGAGTTTCAGGAGGAGTTCCGATGTCTTTATCTGCCTCTACTTGGCCTACTTCCTGATCAGGAGTGATGTGATTCTCGTTGACCTGATCTTCTTCGTCTATTTCTAGCTCACCTGGGCTATCCCACTCACTGTCTAAGTAGGAATATTTCCTGGTTCGTATTGGATCATGAACCGGGTCGTCGGCGGGGAACCATTCAATGTCTCTACTTGTGCTCGGCAGTTCGATGTCAGCTAGCTCTGGACTTTCTTCCTCGGAAGCCTCTTCAGCTGCACTGCCTTCAGCTTCAGTCGCGTTTTCTCCAGTTACCCGCTTTGTGTGGCTGGCGTGGATCCACTTCGGTACGCCCGCACACTTTACAGCAGTTGTAGTGACGAGGATCACTTGTCGTGGCTTTCCCCACCTTGGTTTCAGGCAACTGCTCCGGGTGTGTTTCTTTAACGCCACTCAATCTCCTGGTTGCAGTTTGTGTGCTGGAGTCTTTGGCCACTCGTCTTCTGTCTCTCCAATCTGCTGAGAGAGAGAACGCACTTGGTCACCCAGCTGCTTGCAGTATTCTAGTACCATATCATCAGAAATGCTTAGCAGTTTGTGTCCGGGTACCCATGCCTGTCGCATCACTCTTCCCATCAACACTTCATGGGGGCTCAGGCCAGTTTTTCTGTTCGGGATACTTCTCAAACTCATCAGCACAAGGGGTAAAGCCTCTATCCAGTTCATTTTTGTGGAATCACACATTTTGGCCAATCTGGATTTCAGGGTGCCATTTATTTGTTCCACTACCCCAGAAGCTTCTGGATGGTAGGCACAATGCAGTCTTTGCTTCATTTTGAATGCTTTACAGAGTTCCTCTAGGACATCGTTGGCAAAATGCCCACCTTGGTAGGTTTCGATTGTCTCTGGGATTCCATACCTAGGTATCAACTCCCTGAGCAACAATTTTGCAGTAGTTATGGCATCATTTTTCTTAGCGGGATAAGCTTCCACCCACCGGGAAAATAGGCAAACTATGACTAAAATGTATCTATACCCTTTGCACCTAGGCATGGTTACAAAGTCTGCCTGCATTCTGACAAAGGGACCTACTGCCTTTCCAACCGTACTTTGTTCTACCACAGTCTTTTTCCCTGCATTGAACTGCTGACACACTAGGCACCTCTGGCAAAGCCTTTCCGCCTGGTTCCTGAACTTTGAATTACAGAACACCTTGTCAAACACTCGACACATCGCGTCTCTTCCCATATGTGTTGGTTCATGTATCATTCTGATCATGGGGTCGATCAAGCTATCAGGCAGTACAGGCACCCCAGTCGAATTCACCACCACACCATCATCTCTCAACTTGCATCCATTTGCGGCCCACCTTCCTTTTTCTTGTCTGTCTGTTGCCTGTTGCAAATCTTTTAATTCTTCCCACGTTGACACATTCTCAAACAACATAAGTTGGCAGCTGGTTCCACCCCACAACGCAATTTGGAGTGACATGTGGTATCGGGCACAGAACTGGGCAATTTGGTCAGCGTACCTATTACCGGCGGTCACATCGTCATTTCCAGATCTGTGAGCCGCGCACTTGACCACAGCCAATTCTTTGGGCAATTGGATAGCTTCCAGTAAGTTATGCACCACCTTTCCGTTTCTGATAGGCGTGCCTGAGGACGTCATGAATTCTCTTTGCAGCCATAATTGGCCGAAGTCATGAACAACCCCGAAACAATACTGGCTGTCTGTGTAAACAGTTATTCTCTTGTTCTTACCCCTCTTACATGCTCTAGTTAACGCGATGAGCTCTGCCACTTGTGCAGATTTCACTTCGCTCAGGTAAGATGCTTCTATGGTTTCTGTCAACGTAACCACAGCATAGGCAGCACTCAGGCTCCCACTCTCATGTCTCAAACACGAGCCATCCACGAACATTGTCTCATCCCCATCAAGTAACGCTATTTCACGGATGTCTGGACGGGGCTTTGTACTGAACTCAGTTAAATCGATGCAATTATGTTCCCCTTCCTCTTCTAGTTCTACATCCAGAGGGACAGGTAACAGTGTCGCTGGGTTTAAGACATTGCACCGGGAAATGGTTACGTTTTCAGCACCAATCAAAATTCTTTCATACTTAGTCAGCCGACTAGGTGTGAGGTACTGGGTCTTAGTTCTAGTCAGCAGGATTACAACAGAATGAGGAACATACACAGTGACGTGATGTCCCATGACAATGTTTTCACTCTGTTCCAGACTGACGCAAGTAGCAGCAACTGCTTTCAGACACCCCGGTAATCCAGCAGCCACCGGATCTAGAGTGGCTGAAAAATAAGCCACCGGTCTCCTAATTAGCCCGTGCTCCTGGGTCAGGACTGAAAGAGCACAATTTTCTCTTGTGTCACAGAAAAGCTCAAAAGACTTAGAGTAGTCAGGCATACCCAATGCAGGAGCGGTACATAGACAATTCCTCAATGTTACCCAAGCGTTCATGCTTTCATTGTCCCAGCTGACGGGGTCTTCTACTCCTTTCTTGGTCATTTTTATCAGGGGTCTTGCTAGCGCGGCAAATCCTACAATCCATTGTCTGCAGTAACCCACTACCCCTAAGAACATTCTTACTTCTTTCTGAGTTCTGGGCAGTTCCATGGCTTTAATTATTTTGATTCTTTCGGTAGTGACTTTCCTGATTCCTTTTTCTATCTGGTGCCCCAGATACTTCACTGAGTTTTTGCAAAATTGTAACTTGTCAGGTGACACTTTATGTCCTCCCTTTCCTAGGTGATTCAGCAAGGCGATGGTGTCGGTGACACAGTCTGTCTGGGTTTTAGATGCCACCAATAGGTCATCTATGTACTGCACTAGAACAGATTCTCTCGGCAGCACCAGAGTTTCAAGGCACTTCTTTAGTATCTGGTTGAAAATCGATGGACTTTCGGTGTACCCCTGGGGGACACGATTCCAGACATAGATATGGCTGTCAAATTCAAAACTGAAAAGGAACTTGCTTTCTGGATGCAACGGGATGGAAAAGAATGCATGACACAGATCGATGACAGCGAACCATTCTGCATTCCAGGGAATCTGATATAGTATCACTGCAGGGTTGGGCACAATAGGACAGCAAGGCACGACAATCTGGTTTACCTTGCGCAAATCTTGCACTACCCTGTACTTTCCACTAGGTTTTTTGATCCCAATGATAGGCGAATTACAGGGGCTGCTCATCACTTCTTCTATTATTTCTGCTTCGAGCAGCCTGGTAATTTCAGTCGCTACTCCTGCTTTCACTTCTGCACTCATTTTGTACTGTCTGGTTTTGGGATATACAGCATTCGTTTTTATCGTTATTTTAACTGGGTCTACATTCGCCATCAAGCCAACATCCTTTCCTGTGAAATCCCACACTTCTGGAATTACTCTTAACTGGAGTTCTTCAGGTAAATCCTCAACTGTTAACGGTTTGATATCTGCATCTTGTCTGACCAACATCAATTTGTACAGGCCATCTTCATCGGGGGTCTGAATTTCGACGCCTTTTGGTGTGCAATAGATGGTACAATGCATCTTGCACAACAAATCGCGTCCTAGCAGATTCACAGGACTAGAATCACAGACCACAAATCTGTGCATTTCCTTGAAATTACCTATGGAGATTTCCATTGGTTCAGTTACTGGGGTACTTATTATTTGATTTGAGACGCCCACTACTTGGATCGCTTCTCCCGAGAGGGGTAGGTTAGGAACATCCACTGTCCTCACAGTGGATCTGGTAGCACCAGTGTCCAACAGAAAGGTGACGTCTTTTCCCTCAACCTTTCCTTCAATGTATGGTCCAGTCTGGTCTACCGGTAAGGAGGCGCCAAGCACGCACTCCTCACCCTCCCCTCTCAGGCCCCGTCAATCTTGATTTTCATAGAGGAAGGTGTCATTTAACAAGTACTGTGGAATGACTGCATCTCTTTCATTCTCGACTTCCCATACTTCCGCCCTCTCATTCTGCTGACCCTGATTCTTAAAATTTTGTCTAGGAGCTCGAGGTACTGGAGGTAGCTTTACCTGTTGCTGGTTCTTCCTCGTCCCCTCTTTCTGCACCTGTGGGTTTAAACCATTTACAGGGGCATTACCGGCCTGCAGGTGTGGACACTCGTCTCTCCAATGCCCTATTTGGCCGCACCCGTGACAAGGGAATTTTTTCATAGCCTCTTCTCTACTCATTTTAGTTCGGGGCTTTCCTCCTCCCCCACCAGTGGTATTCTGTGAGTTCTTATTAGAATTCAAGTTACTTAACTGCTGTTCTTGTTGTTCAGCCAACTTCACCTGTGCCCACATTACCTTTTCCTTGAGGGCTTTCCTTTTGTTTTCGATTTCATCTTCGCAGTATTTTGCGTATTTCAGGACATCATCTATTGGTTTTCCCTGCCAACTGATTTTATTATCTCTAATCCATTGGGAGATTTCGGGCCTTAATCCTAGCACAAATCTGTAACTGAAATGTGTCATGTCTTTCATGTCCACATTATCGATACCGCTGTATGTTTTAAACACTTGCAGTAACCTTTCATAATAGGAGTGAACAGTTTCATCACGTTCTTGGGTGGTTCTATCTATTCGGGTCCAATCTGTTTCTTTTGCGGGAACCTTTTTCTTGAGATATTGTATGACTTGCTCATACTTCCTCATTACTTCAGGTGCAGGCGCTCCTGTTTTCTCATCTCTGGGAAATTCCTCACTGGGCCAATCAATTTCAATTTTACAGTCGGTCCACAGATCTACAGGGACCACAATGTCGAAAAACCCATCCAGGTCTTTCAGCAGACATTTCTGAACTTTTATGAAACGTTCTACCTGCCTGTACCAATCAACAGGCTTCTCCCGTAATTTCGGGAAGTCATTTGTAAATGACACAATATCCTGTCGGGACCAAGGGACATGGACATATTTCCCTCCCGGGACCTCTCTCATGGGACACAATTTTTCTGCTGGAGTTACTTCCTTCAGCATATATTCTGACGCTTGTGATTTCGCTCTACTGTCTTCCTTTTTCTTCGCCCACCGGGTTCTCCATTTTCCCACATCCCCCCATTTCTGCAAAAGCTTTAATAATTCTTTTATCTGGATCTGTTTTCCCATCACATTCAGACTTTCTAGGTCTTTGTCTGCAAAATCTACTCTGTAGGGTTTCTGAAGAATTTTGGAGCGACTGACATCTATTCCCATTTCTGTGGCAGTGTCCATTAACCTTTCGTGGAGCATTCTAGCGTTCCGGGTAAGATTTTTACTGATGAACAGCAATTCTTCTTCACTGTAGGAGCTCAGGCGTTCCACCCCCACATTTCCAGCCATCATCTCTTCTATTTCTATTCTTAATTTATATATTTCTAACGCTTTGGGTTGGGGAGTGGTATCTTTTTCCAGCTCTTTGGTCCATCTGTCTAATTCTTCTGGGGACACTACTGTGGCACTCCTAACCCCGGATGCACCTTCAATCAACACCTCTTTTGGCCTACTCTGACTTCTTGCCCCCGACATGCTAGTCCTAGGTTCCCTAATAGGCAAATCCATCAGAACCACTGACTCACACTCGCTCTCTTGATCCTCATCTATGTATACTTCCTTTCTCGAGGGTGGGATACTAGGAGTGGGCACTATTGGGGAGATAACAGGAGGACGGGGACTAGCCAGGTTATCTCTATACAGTGGAATAGCTGGACCAATAGTTACTGGAATAGTCAGGGAATCAGGATGGGGATGTATCTGGGCAATGGTTCGAACTAAATCCTCTCGCTGTCTAGCCAGGGCTTCCTTTTCTTTTTCTCGTAGAGCCTTTTCTGCAGAATTGTCGTGCAATACCTGAGGTACCAAGGGAGGATAAATACTTGGAGCAGTCGGAGTGACCAATCGGGGTGGTCCTTCCCCGAACGGCTGATAATTTGGGACCGTAGATTTAGGTCTGCAAAACCCATCCCCGTCACTGACTTTACTGTCTGTACCTGTTCCATCTGTATCACTATCCCTCCTACATCTGGGATATTTTGAAAAAGGGTTTGGAGAATGCACAGGTTCTGACTCTGCAACATAGGGAGGGGGATTTTTCATTAACAGATCTTCCAGGTGCTCATCTTCTGAGTCCCCTACAGGCATTAGGTGATGGGTCTTTTCTTTACATTTTCCTTTCTTTTCTTCTAATACTCCCATCATAGGAAACAATCCTTCTGTCATCATGGTTTGCCTCCACTGTTTCATTTTCTGCTCTTTGGTTGGTGTTGGAAGTCTGGGATACCATTTACTTACTCCCTTATCCATCCTGGGTCTATCCCTTTCTAGTGCCTCAATCTCCCATTCTTCCAGGGCTTCGTACTGGGTCAATCTGGGTCTGGGGTGTAATTCATTCATGCGGGTCCTTAAGTTAAACAGAACCCGACCATTAAATGTACCTTCAACAGGGAATGCTAAAACTCCGTCCTCAGCAGTATACTTGGCCCAATTTTCCAACCATACACAGGTGTGATACCCTTTGTCAAACATCATAAAAGAGGCAGGGGTATTTGGCGGGGGAATGAGCACACCTTCCCTCGTTCTAATGGGCTTGTCGGTTTTGAAAAAATTCTTTATTTTGTCAGTAAATGACAGTTTCCTTTTTATTCCATACATCATGTGCGGTCTACCTCGCAATATCTGATCCTTATGAAATCCTAGGTACTTTGGATTTGGTATAAAATCTGGATACCACATATAATTTTCCAGACTCTCTTCTAACTCGGCTTGATTAATTTTGTTTACCTTTGTACTTCCAATGCTAGCGCGACTTTTATTTCGCACTACCCAATCAGATCAGAGAATACAAAAATCTTTAGCCAATGGGTGCGCGGCCTTTCCGCAAGACAGAGTCTCACTCTTCGGCACTCACCCCTCCTTCACAAATTCAGCTTCACTACACGCCCGCTGCATCAACCAATACCAGCGCGGCACGGAGTGACGTCAGAGCAGCCCTCCGACCGACTCCCTCCTTCACAAGGTAACGGAAACTTTTAACTTTTCCTAAAGTGCGAATGTAAAACTTAGTTACTAACACACAACGTCTGCCACTATGTCTGAGTGTTCTAAAGAGACAGAAAAACTTCCTTTCACTGCAAGTAAACCACTTCTGTCTACTTCTCATTCACTCTGGGTAGACTTCTTTGCCTAACCTCACACGCGAGTAATATAGAACCCGTTATTCTTCCGACTCATCCACTTTCGTCAGGGATATGTACTGAGCCGGGATTTCAACAGTGAACTATTTTACTTACCAGTCAAGCCTCGGAGACCCTACTACTCCTTCCGTATGCGACCCTTACTAGGTGATATCGCAATGAAAGTTTTATACCGGACTCGTAGCTATCATTTATTCAGATGCAACAAAAGATCCTAATTAGTGCTTCCAGTTATTCCTAACCCTGCACTAATGACTCAAACCCTAGTGACTTCAACAGCTAACCGGATTCTGCTCACCGTTAGCCAAATACTTCCCCGGGGATTCGGACTACACTGAACACTTACAAACAGTTCTGGGTTAATTCAACATGTAATATCTATAGCAGCAATGCAAAATCATATACATTTACATATAAATCCTTAAAACATTTCAAAACATTTAAACCAATACAGTAGAAAATCAGCAGCACATTTTGTTTTCACGGTTTGTTTATCAATTATCCTGTCTACCTAATCTAACTAGTCCAAACCATCCTCTGGTTGCCAGAAAATTACTGATAGAGCGCGCAGTTCACCCGGGTCACCGAATTCACCAATTACTTACACGCACTGGGCCCTGGCGTGCATAAAATGTAATATACCATTGACAATTGGGGTGAACTGGGTGATGGCTCCTTCTGCACGTTACTATGAGTAATTAAGGTTTGGGTTACACCTCTGCTTACCATGTACCTGACTTACCACAGGCACAAATTTTCGACGGACCTGGGGCTATAAGGGAAAATAGTAGACAGGGAACTTAGAAAAATTATATTCTTTATACTTCAGTACACATTTATCCACAATTTCTGTAAAATGACCACAGACACCTGATGAAGTTTAAAACTTTATATAAGGGTTAAAAGAGAAGATGCCAAGACAATAAGCGATATGCAGAATAATATATCAAACATCAAAATCAACACCAATAAGTAACTTTGTATTAGAATTATAACCATTAGAATATATGGGAAGACTAAAGGTAGGAATTTTAGAACAGAACTAGTCACTGCAATTTTATACTAGGACATGGGTTTAAGATTGGGACCTAAAACATGTACTTATCCTAAATGCTTAAACTATTCTTACTAAATTCACTGCAATCAACTAAAGGAAAAGGAAATACTGGAACATACTAATAAAATATGACAGTTTGGCAATTTCTAAAGGTGGGGAGAGAAGTGGAACAAACCTACTAAACAATCACATTCAATTTGCTTTACAGGTGATAGAGCAGTATCACTGGCAAGAGTGCTTAACTGAAAGAATTAAGAGAGAGAGAGAGACGCAAACCCACAGATTGATATTTACCTAATTCAGATTGAAGACTAACCCTGGCCACGGGTCAGATGGGAAGACGGGGACAAGGACCCTCAGAAAAGGAATACCAGAATGCGAACAGGTGCAGCCCACGGACAGATCAGGACAGGATACCCCTCAGGTTCAGGTCAAAGGACTGGGCCTCCCAGGGTACGACCAACACCCACAGCTTCGGACAGCAACGCCTGCGTTACCCCCTTCTGCAAGTAATCCGCCAGAAACCCTGATTGGATTTTCGAATTCCCCAGCAAAGTGCTTCGCCAGCACTTAGGATTTTCCACCCCTTAGGAGTTTGTGGAAAGTATGGACAGAGTGCTCCGCAGCACTTTCAGCTTGAGCACCTATTGAGATCGTAGGGTCAGTGACAGGTCTGCTACTCGGACAAGTCGGACAATTTTCCTAAGCTAAACTAGGGCAATTATACTATTTTGGGGTCCCTCAGACCACCCACTAATGTTGCAAGTGACAGTTTCCCACATTATGATTGGTCAGGAGAGGTGGTGCGATCATTACCACCTCCTAAAATTCAACGTTCCCACCATGAAATTTAAATTTTTCTATCCGCCCATTAGGTTCACGTTCCCATCCATAGAATACAATAGAAAATCTGAGTGCACAAGACATCGCAACAAAGTCAGTTATTCTCAAGGTGAGTGTCCTCATCTTGTGCTGGTTTTCTCAGGCGCATTTGGCTTCAGGAGCCAGCTGGCTGGTTTCAGCTTCTGCGCAGTGGGGTTTTCTCTCCCATCATGTGACAGGTCCCAACAGAGCCTCAAGTATGGCTCCGCTCCCGGTTTCCCAGCCCCAGAGACGCGGTACATGAAAAGTAAGCGAGAACAAATTAAAATCACATCTAAAATGATCACACTGTATACCATGATAAAATCTAACCAACCCTTACTTTATAATGACTATAGCGTTACTGTTTAGTGCGAAAAGACAGATAGGCTGAAGCAGCAGTAGCAAGCGGAGAGCGTGGTGAGAGTCAAGCGGCCATTTTTGCAACAGTGCGCATGAGCACAAATTCCCTCCAGAATGCGAGTGCGTCACATCACATGGGTATGACCGACGCATGCGCAGACTGAATTTCAGCGAAGCAGCCGATTCTTTAGTGCAAGCTTCGTTAATATGGAAAAGACATACGAGCAAGCATCCTGGGGACACCCGCGTGTATGGGAAAACGTATAATAAATGACAAACAATTATTTTAGTAGGATTATACATTAGGCGAGGTTCTTGCACTGGGGCAAGGCGCTTTACGTGCGAATCCTTGCTCCATCACTGCCACAGGACTCTCAAAATGGCGGCCGGCTCTTCAGATTTGGGCGTGGTCCACTAAAATGGCCCTGGGACACCTTGGAACTCGGACGCTTCCCTCATAGGGCTTGGGTCCCATTCTCAAAAGCGTCCCCTCAGCCGTGAAGATTCTACAAAAGTCTTGGGGGCCCCCGACTCCCGCAGGCTTCTGGTGGGGAGCGGCTGCCATGTTTGCTCGTGGAATGGCCACGACGGACCTACGAGATGGTAGTGCTCCCATGCTGCGCCAGCTTTAGTCTGAAACATCCAGAAACACTGTAGACTACCAATTCGATCAGTTCCGGTAGCGCCCCAACATGACCCGGTAGAGAAGAACTTGCCCTCCCCTCTTTGACTGATGGTTCTTGTTGCCTGTCCCCTCTGTTGTCATTTTACAGAACTTTTTGGACTGCTGAAAGGGGTTGTGTTCCGAACGCTGGTTGGTGGAGACATTTTGACTATATTCTTGACCTACGTTGTCGCGTAATGCGTTATATGACACGCCGCGTTAGCGCACCCGGAAGTGATCCGGGGCGCGGCGCGCAGCGCGTAACGTAAGCATAACAGGTCATGTGACTTGTTAATAAAACTTTTTATTGGTTCATTTTACTTTTGTTATTTTAATAATGAAAAGCTTGGTCATATGACCTAAAAAATACGCTTTTTATTGATTTCGAACTTTTTTTTAAAAACATATATGTTATAATATTCCAGGCTAATGTACTTTCCCCGAAAATTTACAACTGTCCTGCAAGTAAAATATATTCCTTTTTCGAGAAAAAGGGCGTTTCTTCGTTCCATGACGGAGCCGTTGAGTAAAAGAGACTCGGCCTGCTGTCTTAGTCGCCGATACGCCTGATTATCAGATTCTTATCGATCACTTTATGTTGCAGGAGTGGAAAACACAACTGCCCTTGACCATTTATCTTTACTGCGTTCCTACATATTATACCTTTTATCCGTCATGTAATTGGACTGCTTTATTTCACTTGCCTTTTACTGATTCGAAAACAGTGACTAAAAGTAAAAACTTTACCAATGTAAATACTACTACCATGTTTTGTTTTAAAAACCTTTATTGTGAAAATGTCAGTATACAAATACGGGCCTATAACCACGTGGGCCGGCCACGGAGCAAACTGAAATCGTATATGATGAGGAGACATTTACATTATAGAGGAACGTAACGAACGAGCCATTAGGTTGCAAGAACTAAGGTGTATAACAGTTGCGGAATCGGTGGACGTACATTTTGTAATTAAAATACGACAGGGCCACTTACAAAAAAGTTATCTAGATATACATTTGCGTGCAAGTACCATGGGTGACGTTAATTCGAACTTTCAATAGTACAGTAATCAATAACACATCAGAACTTAATATCAATAGGGATGTCGAAATATTCAATCAATTCTCGTCCCCGCCCGCCATGAGCATCAAAACTGCATTCAGATCTCGTGATATCAAGGTTGTTCAACCAGTACACAACAATGAGTTACGAGTCCCATTTATACCGGCGCCATGTTAGGCGAGGCCGGGCAGGTCCAAGATATAGTCAAAATGTCTCCACCAACCATCGGCCAGACCAGAACCCCTTTCGGCCCTTCATGCTACAAGATGGTGTCTTCCATTCAGAAAATATTGTTGGCAGCATTTTGAAAGGAAACATAAACAGCCGTTCTCCTAGTGAGTCTCACATTGTTACATTTAGGAAGAATGTTGAAGAGTAGTATGTGGAAAATCTGAAGCCATTTTTCTACAAACTCTCAATCAGCCTTGGATGGAAAAAAAAATCCTGAAGAATGTACAAACTGAAAACCAATTTTTGTCTGTATAGCATCAACAGCAACGCTTGAGTCAGCTTTGTGTCAAGCCGCCATTTTGATTCAATCAATAACGTCCCCCTGCACACATTCAGGGACCTGGTCATGTCTTCAGATGAAACGGATTGTGGGACAAGAAGCAAAAAGGAAAAGGAAAAAAGTTCCGTCGGACCTCGGGAGCCGGCCGCCTATGTCATGTGCGACCTTTGGCCACACCAGGGCAATAGTGAAGCTGCAGCAGGTGCAAATAAGCTTCAGACAGTCTTACAAGCACTGCTCAGAACTCTAAACTATGGCACTGAACATCCAGGACTTGCCATTCGGATCTTGGCGCCTTGTGCTGGTTCCGACCTATTCACACATCGGTCCACTATTGACATCACCTCATAAGCCAACGGGGCACCCCACGCCGACTTTCGGCGCAGCATTGTAGGATGGCCACACCAGTGCGGCAACTTGCTGGACACCACCTCGGTGCCATCCGGATCTCGGCGCGTTCGAGTCACTGTACCGCAAGAGTGACCGCAACTCAGCTGGACACGCCGTCTTTCGGCGCAGCATTGTAGGATGGCCACACCAGTGCGGCAATTTGCTGGACACCACCTCGGTGCCATCCGGATCTCGGCGCGTTGTGCTGCCTTTGGCCTACTGTAGCCGCAAGTGCGGACGCAACTCAGTTGGACGGCGAGTGAACCGCTAAGGGGCGCCGCACTGCAGCCGAGGAGCCTCCATCTTGGGGGAGACGCACAGCCCCCACTGACTGACGCGACCTCACAGGCCAACGGGGCGCCCCACGCCGACTTTCGGCGCAGCATTGTAGGATAGCCACACCAATGCAGCAACTTGCTGGACACTAACTCGGTGCCATCCGGATCTCGGCGCGTTGTGCTGCCTTCGGCCTATTCGCACATCGGTCCGCTACTGACGCCGCCTCACGTGCCAACGGATTTTCTACGCTTTTTGTAGCCCTATGCCGCATAACAGGTCATGTGACTTGTTTATAAAACTTTTCATTGGTTCATTTTACTTTTGGTTTCCTAAAGATGGAAGGCTTGGTCATGTGACCTAAAAATAACACTTTTCATTGGTTTAGAACATTTTTTTTTCCCAAACGATGAAAGCCCCACCTTGTTTCTGGATGATTCAGACTGAAGCTGGCGTCAGCATGAGAGCACCACCATCTCGTGGCTCCGTCGTGGTCATTCCGCGAGCAATCATGGCAGCCGCTCCCCACCGGAAGCCTGCAGGAGTCGAGGGCCCCCAAGACTTTTGTAGAATCTTCACGGCTGAGGGGACGCTTTCGAGAATGGAGCCCAAGCCCTAGCAGGCAAGCGTCCGAGTTCCAAGGTGTCCCAGGGCCATTTTAGTGGACCAGGCCCAAAACCGAAGAGCCGTCCGCCATTTTAAGAGTCATGTGGCAGCCGCCTATCGCTGCACTGCAAGAGTGGGAGCAACTCAACAACATGGTGAGCGAGACGCTGTAGCCGCAAGAGCGGGCGCAACTCAGCTGGATGGCCGCCACCTGGGGAGGCCCGTTCACGCCGCCTCCCCCACGCCCCCCCCGGGCCACCCCACGCCAATTTTCGGAGCAGCATTGTAGGATACTAAAACCAGTGCAGCAGTTTACTGGACATCACCTGGGTGCCATCAACATCTCAGCGCGTTCTGCTGCCTTGGAACTATTCGCACAACAGACCGCTACTGACGAGGCCTCCTCCGCACCACCCGGGACGCCCCACGCTGTTTTTCTTTGCTGCATTGTAGGATCCCAAAAACCAGTGCGGCACCCAGGTGACATCACCTGGGTGCCGTCCAGAACTCAGCACGTTGTGCTGCCTTGGGACTATTCGCACAAAAGACAGCTTCTGACCATTGTTGCTTTTTTTGTCAAAAATGTTTAAATGTTTGTTACAGTTTTTGTTCCGTTTGTTATATTTAAAAGTTAATAAAGTTTTATAATCCCACTTTGTTGGAGTGCTATATATTTTTAAAAAATCGGGTGAATGGGGCCTTGAATCGGGTTATTGTCATGTGTGGGCTTTGCAAGTGTACTGCTACAGGATCGGACATTTCAAACTCAAATGCACGTTCTTTTTCTTACCTTTCCGAAGCATGGAGCGCAATAGCAGGCAGAGAAAGGGTGATGCAAGTGTTGAACACTGCCTGGCCTGGAAGTTGCTGGCAGTGCCCCCCCCCCCCGCCCGCTCCTGAAAGAGGACACACACACACCGCCGCCCCGAGTACTTCACAGATCATTAAAAGACCATGCGCTTGTTCATGAGGCTTAAATGGTTTATCACCCCTTCTAGAACCCCTGCATCGACCCTCTGACGTTTCCTGGAAAAATTACCACGTAACACAATACCAAGCCCTGTCAGCTGAAACCCCCGAGGAATCGTGGGGCATATTATCAAGGGGGTTTATCTCCGCTTTTTTGGCTTTAAAAGCCAAGAAAGCGGAGATAAAATTATCTCCCTATTACCAAGCTGTCGCTAACACCAGTTAGTGACAGCTAAAAGGAGATAGCGACCATCTTGGGCCCCGCTTTGCATGTCAGTGATATTTATCACTAATGACATGCAAAGTGGGCGTGCCAAGATGTTACCGACTGGAAACAGTCCCTAACATCGCTATCTCCTATTACCAACTTTTGGAGATATTCGCGCTAAGCGCGAATATCTCCAAAAGCTAACACCTGACCTGAGCAGTTCTTAGCCATGTTATCCAATGGGAGGTGGATAACATGGGTAAGAGCATTTGCTCGACAATGCATGAATATCGCTGACTTTTCAGCGATATTCATGCATTGCGGCCGTTTTTTATCGCATTTGCGATAAACCTTGCTAATAGCAAGGTTTATCTGCGATAAAAATCGCCGATGTGCGGCGATAATTTTTGTCTCTAAACAAGTTAGAGACAAAAATTATCGCTAGTTGTTGGTAATATGCCCCCGGGTTTTTGCTTGCAGAAATCGGGAGGCGGGAGACTAGCACTGAAATCAGTAGTCTCACGCCTGAATCGGGAGGGTTGGTATGTCTGGATTCTCTACAGCTGGGGCCATAAACTACATCCGCAGGGCTAGGTGATAGCCTGGGTCCGGCCTGGACAATCGGACACAGAGGAAGAGGAGTGTCAGAGGGTGCGGTAGTGAATAGGGTGAAAGGGAGGTGTCGGGCGGGCACAGGGTGTGATTCTCAGGGAAGAGCAGCGCAGATGGGGAGAAGTATATGGCCCATGCATGAAAGAGAGAGCGGGGGTGACCAGTGCGTGGGGGAGATGCTTGCGAGGGTGGGGAGCCGTGCTGAGAATCGACAGCGTGCAGAGAGTGGGTCTGGTCAAGGCATCTAAAATGGCTGCCGTGCACGACAAAATTGTGGCATTGGACAAAAAGGCAAGATGGCGCAGACAATGTTTATCAATAAGGATTCATTTATAACAAAATATTTACTCGCAGTGACAAAATGGTGGTCAACACTTCCTGATTTCCATCGAATCGAACGTTAACAGACGTCACACAGCAAAAAAAAAAAAAAAAGCTCACGCACAGCCGCTGGAAGACATGTATCAACATATATGAGCCTCCTCAGCCACCCTCAGAAAACATAAGGGGTCAGGATACGTCTCCCGCACCCCCTTATACCTAGTAATTTAATTAAAACGAAACACAAAATGGCGAATTCCCGTTTCGCTACCAGTTTGCGGCCCAGTTCGCGGCCCGGGAAGCGCTTCTACCGTGAAAAATATATTTTTTTTTATTTTCCCCACGGGACCCTTTAATAACCCCAACATCATTCCTAGGGGGTCAAGAGAGGTATACCTTGCCCCCTTTCATTAAATTCCCCCTTCGTTTTTCACCTCTTCTTCTCTCTCGATCCTACCGAGAGATAAGATGGCGGCTGCTCCGGACTATTTAGAATGTTGACAGACACCGGAGAGCTAATCAGCTTTCTGCGCGCAAAGTTCCGTTTCGCGAAAAGTAAGCGGACCGGAGCGCAGCCCGGAGCGCTGTTACAGATATATATCTTGTTTTGAACGTTAATTTCTCAAAATCCACTGGAGCACATATATTGAGACCTAGCAAAGGCACATCGGGCTAACAGTCCCTACAATTTTGCCAAGTTTCGTGCAAATCCATTCAGCCGTTCGAGCTAAAAGTGAGGCCAAAGGCCCTATGGAAATTAACATGGGAAAAACGCGTTTTGGGACCCCCCTTTTTTCTCGGCCCCCCCTTGACGAAACCCCCCCCAAATTTTCGGGGGCTGCTCAGAAACAAAATGTGCCATTTTCCTGAAAATTTCAGCCGATTCCGTCCACAAACGCCAAAGTTATTAGACATAGAATTTTCAAAAGTTCCATAGACAAATAATCCTAACTATATATACCTACTGGCGATAGCCAGTAGGTAATATATATATATATATCTATATATATATATATATATATATAGATATATATATATATATATTCCAGTATGAGTGTAAGCATTTAGTTGAAAGAATACAAAGAGAGTGCAGCCACTGTGTTCCTGGCCATGATTCTGCCACCTCTGAGGCCAAGGGTCTCAAAGGCAGTGTCAGGGGTAGCAAGGGGCAGGCCAGGGAGCGCAGCTGCTACCCCTGGTGACCCCTAAATGATGCCCATGTTAAACTCTCACCTTTTTCCATACAAACTAATAAGATGTCGAAAATGTCAATTTTCACAGCACACAGAGATCACGGGTCATCCGCAGCACTGCTCTGGTAATTTAGACTCTTATCTACAGGAGACTCCGGAAAATAGGCAGGACCACTAGAATTATGCGTTTTGGATGGCCACATTATGCGTAAGAGCCAAGTAAATTATGTGGTGATAAAAGTCAAATCATGCAGTACATTTTGTGATAGTAATACTTCATTATATTTTCATTTTTACACTTGTTATTACTGACTGGGCACAGGTTTCACATCAATAGTACTGGGATAACAACCCAAATATAGGAACAGAAAGTTGACCAGTAAACCTTTGCAAAGGGTGTTCTACTGCGTGGTAACACGTGTTACTGTATTTTTAGTAACTTTTTAACTGCTTGAGCTCGAAAAAAATGTGTTTGTTAAAGTCTGAAAATTATGCAGCAGATGATGGATTATATTGCAAATGAGGAAAATCCATAATTTATGCAAAACACGCAGTGGTGGCATAAACACATATTTTCTGTGGGCCTACAAACAGGGCAGAAAAGGTGGAGGTGACTCTTCTCTGAAAGAATCAGAAAATGCAGAAAACCCCACAGCAAGCTCATGGGATGGGGGAACATAAGTACTGATAATATTTGACAATTAGGAATACATTTCCCTGCCACCATGAGTAATGTAGTACGTTGCCAGCTGTGGAAACTGACTTTATATTGGCCAAACTCTAAATGAGTCTCTTAAAGTCCTTTCTAAGACTTAGCTTTTTTAGATTCTACATATTCTTATTCGTATTATCATTATTAATAATAATAATAATAATAATAATAATAATAACACTAATAATAATTATAATAATAACAATTATATTAGTAATATGATAATAATAATATGGATCATATGAGTCATATAAATACATGCATTTGGTGAATTAATAGAGTGAACCTATCGAAAATGTAGTGCAGCACGTACTGGATAAAAGACAAAGATACAGTCAGGAAATGAGGGGAGTAGGGCTCTGAGAGCAGAAGTGGACTGTTACTATGTGCTGTTCTTTCCTAAATAACAGGAGAGTTGCGTTGCCCGAGATGAATATGGAGATGTCATTCCAGGTCCTAAGTGCACAGAGAGGGCAGAACGCCAAAAGCCAAAGAGGACTGGGACTCTATATCCTTCCGCACCCCATATCATCTTCCTCACGAGATCTGGTTTAGCCCCACATCGGCTCCCAACATCACCTCAGCAATGTGTGATGGCTACAAGATTACTCACAGAGACCGCATCAACAAATATGGAGGTGGAATTGCCATCATCCACATGAAATCATCCACTGGACCACCACCACAGAAGACGCAACCCCGATCATGGAGCATCTCAACTTCCAAATACACACCAAGGGCAAATCCATCATCAGAGGCACGCTCGCCTGCAAACCTCTAGGACCTCGTCCCAGCTTCTGAGACACCATACCTGATTACATCACCCCATTAGCCCTCAACTTCTAGCACTGTATCTTCCTCAGAGACCTCAATTTCCACCTGGACGACCCTGACAACTCCAACATAGCCAACCTTCTTGAAAGCATGAATTCCCTCTGCCTCACTAAACTAGTTACCAACCTCATGCATATCACAGGAAACACACCCAACCCAATTTTAATTGCCAACAACAGATTTAAGTACATCTACGTCACCTAACTCACCTGGACAGACCACACCATTATTCACTTCATCATCACAGGTCTCCCCAGGCTCCACCACGAAACTGCCAAACCACGAAACTGCCTAGCTTCTCCCACTGAAGGTGGAAAAAAATAGCAGTGAGCCAATGGAACAACACCCTCAACTGCTCCCACCCAGACACCTCAACCAATCTAGTAGAGGCTGTCAAGAATTCCTCCTCCTGGATCACCAATTGCGCTGACAGGGTTACTTCAATCAAGTCCACTAAACCTAAAACCCTCTACGCAGTCCAGCTGGTATAAAACAGAACTAAGAACTATAAAATGCAACTGCAAGTAGCTTAAGAGATGGTGGTGTACCAGCAAGGACACTACTGATCAAACATCCTACAAACATTTATCAACCAATAGCACCAACTCCTGAAAAGGACATAAAGGAGCACCCTTGCCAACTGTATTTAGGCCAGTCCCAACCACAGTAAAGAACTATTCAAGATTGTTGGGGAATTCCCCAACCCCTCAGCCTCTGAAAACATCATCACCCCCTCCCAGGAACTCTGCGACATGCTGGCGGACAAGATCTCCAACATCTACAAAAGGTTTGAGCCCAACCTACCTCCACTGCCCTCCTTAAACTCATTGATCCCACAGGGGTAACTTCAATCACCTGCTAGCTACCTGGAACAAGCCACCATTCAAAATACCATCTCGATCATGAATTTTGTTCACTCAGGAGTACAGATAGACCCCTGTTCTCACCACATCTTTAATCTCAGGAGTCAAATCTATCAGCAATTAACTCACAACCATCCTCAACGCATACTTCACCACAGCCCCCTTCCCTGATGCATTAAAACATTCTGAAATCAAACATCTTCTCAAAAAACGCTCTGCCAAACCCCAGTGAACTCAAGAACATCTGTCCCATCTCTCTGCTCCCCTTCCCACCCCAGGTCTTAAAAAAAGCCATCTACCACCAACTCACGGAAACCCTGGATATCTGCCAGTCTGGAGTCTGCACCAGCCACAGCCCTGAAACCACCCTCATTGCTGCCACCGGCTACTTCAGAGCTCTCCTCGACTGAGGAGAAATGGCAGCCCTGATACTCCTTGATCTCTCAGCAGCTTTCAAAAATGTATCCCACTACACCCTTATCAAAAGTCTCCATCACATTAGAATTCCAGGAGATGCCAGAAATGGATCAGCTCTTTCGTCACTGGCAGAACTCAAAGAATCCATTTTACTCCATACCCCTCCGAACACAAGGGCATTATCTGTGGCATGCCTCAGGATCCTCCCTCAGCCCCAGCCTGTTCAACACTTACATGACATCCCTGGCCAATATCAGCAGAACCCATGAACTAAACATTATATCTGATGCTGATGACACCCAGCTCATCCTCTTATTATCAGAAGAGGCCGCCAACAGAGGGTTCACTTTAAGCCTGAGCAGAGTTTGCGTAGCTGCGCTATGCAGAACTCCACAATGTGGCAAAAAAACTCTGCCGTCCTACACGGAGTTCCCCTAGTGGGTGGAGTTGCTTGTTGCAACTGTACATGTGATTTTCGTACGGCAACATGGATTGCATTTTTTTGGGAAATATCGCACAAACTATACCACACGGTCGTGCACGGGCGCAGCTATCTTGTTTTCCTCTCTGTTAGGGTGCTGGACCTTCTTTTGAATCCTCCCTAAATATTTTCAATCCTTCTTTCTCAAATCTTTTTTTCTGATCTTTTTTATTGATTATCTTTCACTGTGTCTTCTTGAGAGTATATTTTCTGTTCTTTTCTAATTTTTATGTTTTTTTACTGCTTTTTTTCTTTTGGACTGTTTTTCTAGATTACTTGCTTTCTCATTTTTTAAACTTTCTTTCCTCTTCTTACGGAAGGTGGCACCTAGAAGGGGTTCAGCCCTGGGCCGTGGTTTCGGAGGTGGAGTGACACATTGTGGTCTGATACACTGGACTGAGAGCAGGACCTACTGAACCTGCTAGGTGTTGAGGTTGCGGGGCTATGTGAGTAGTTAATTATAATTATTATTGTATGCGTTCTCTATGTTATTGCAAATATTATTTTTTTTCTCAAATAGCAAGCGTGCTGCTGCTTACATGCAGGTAAGTTACGTAAAAAATCTATTATTATGTGATCGTTATTCTAGACAGGGACTTGGCACTACATAACGCTACTTGTTTTCAACTTTGGGATCTCTTGCTCTGATTATTTAGGAGAACTTAAGGTAGGTAATAGAGACTAGAGAGACTCATTTCCTTTGTCCTGTCACAAGATAATGGTAGTAGTTAGTTACGTAGTATTAGTTAATCATTTAATGGCCCGCGTCCTCTCACTTCAGTCCTTGACTCATTACTAGAACCTTTTTTATAGTTTGTATAGTGAGTGAATAGCAACCAACCAATTTGGTGTATGCAATATGCATACATCCATTTATGCATTTAGGACTAAATGCCAACTCACTGAATTGGCCTGTCAAAGGAGGTTGAGATGATTGTGAATGAGATCAGAACTTAGAAGTAGGCCTGGGTGAAATTTGCATAGCTGCAAAAAATCTCTGCGATTGTGCGGAAAATCCGTGAACACACGTAATTGTTTGCCTGCCCGTTCCCGATGTGTTTTTGCGTGCTCACTGGGAAAGATGTTGCTAACTTGCCCATGTGGTCGCTAATGGGCGTCGCCATCTTGTTTTTTACTTGCCCCTCCATTCACGATGCCTATTTCCTGTTCTGGGTCGCGTTTTGCATGCACCCGCCCATTCGCAATGAGTATTTCCTGTTTGGGAATGCATATTACGTGTTTGCAACAATTTTCGCGTTTTCTGGGGAAAATATAGCACAAACTTGCCCACGTGGTTGCAACGGGCGCGGCCATCTTATTTTTCACTCTATTGCTATGGTTCTAAGTATGGGCGAAATTTGCAAATTCGCGTTCTGCAAATTTGCGCGAAAGCAAATTCGCGATCCGCAAAATTTGCGAATTCGTGAGAATTTGCAGATTTTCCTTGCGTGTTTACGGGGTTTTTTGCGTATTCGCGGGCCGCTTGCAGCGCACCGACCGCGAAGTTACCCATGGGGTCACATGGGCACGGCCATCTTGTGCGCATTGCGTATTTCCGTTTCCGGGCGCTATTGGCAATCTCGCATTGTGTGTGGCGCGCTATTACAAATTCGTGTGTGTTTTTACGTACTCGTGGGGAAAATATCGGGCGAACTTACCCACGCGGTCCTCAATGGGCACGGCATCTTGTTTTTCATTCATTGCTATGGTTCTGGGCATGCTTTTTCTATCCAGCTTCAATCTTTGCCATCCTTTGTTTGTTTGAAGTTTATTTTGATCTTTTTTACTTATTATATCCCTCTATTTTTCTAGATCTATATTTTGTGTTTTCTTCTACTTTTGGTTAATTTGAAACTACTTTTCTAAACTCTTTTTTTTTCTTTACCTTTTTCCTATTCTCTTTCCTATTTATTATTTACCTTCCTGTCCGGACCATGGCAAAAGGAGCCGGGAAGCAGCCTGACAAGGGGAAGGGTCCCGCACCCCGTTCCCAGCTCCCATGCGGGCGATTGAGGGGGGAGCAAGTCACAGCCCGGGAGATCTTCAGCGCGGAGGAGGTGGTCTCACTGGTTTATTATGTGCAGCGCCGCCTCCCCAAGACCATTGCAGCAAGCGGCAGGATCGCTAGCGGGTACGGGCTCCGGGAGCGTCGGAAGCTGTGGGAGAAGGTGTGCCGGGCCATGTATAAACACTCTCCGGTCCGGTGCACCTACAGCCAGGCCATGCACCGGTGGTCCGACCTCCTGGACCGTGAACACGACCTGCTCGACCTGCTAGGCGTGGAGATCCCCGGGCTTGGTGAGTAGTAGTAGCTATTTAATCACCACTCTGTTTTCTCCTGTTCTATGGGTTATCATATTGCAAATGTTAGTTTTTTCCGAAGAGCAATAATGCTGCTGATTACATTGTAGGTAAATTATGTTTCAAAATCTTCTGTGATTGCATTTCAGGTGCACTGCTTTCCTGCTCAGTGGCGGTGCTACTATGCTTATTTGTTTCCGATTTTGTGCTCATTTCATTGGCCTGAGTAATTATGTATGAGTGTACTTTACAGAACTGCGTAATGCTAGACACTAAGGGGCGGATTCACAATTACTGATGCATCCCTGCAAATTAGCAGGGATGCGCCAGTAATTGTGCGCCACTCCTCCACCACCTATGGTGCACCACATTTAAAATGCGGCGCACCATGGGGCAAAAATGACACAGAAGCGTCATGCATCTGTGCCCTAAAGGCGGTGCATTGCTGGAATTGCGTCACAACCACGATGCAGCTCCAGCAATGCTCTGGTTGCCCTATCTCCCCAATGCTGCGTCAAGTTGTACGTCTGCTTCAAGCAGGCACAGGGTTTTGAGTGACGCAGCATTGGCCGAAAAGTGACTGAGTGAAATCTTGTAGATTTCACTCAGCCACTTTTAGGATGCGTTCCTGTGCAGGAACGCCCTCCCTTGCGCCGGAACCCCCCTGATGGTGCAGGGCCTTACAACGTGATGCATTTCCCAGATGCGTCATGTTGTTAATATACCCCGCACCATGGCGCCTCTGTTGCGCCTCTGTTGTGCTGCCGCTGCGTCACAAAAGTCACGCAACGACGGAGCAAAAGAGCCGCAAGGGACTTGTAAATCTGCCCCTAGAGACTCAAGTCCTTTGTACACCTGCCACTAAGAAGTGATAGTGGCGGTGGATTGATAGTGTGAGTATTTTAATGACTGGTTATGTAGTAGGAAACTTACTTTTTAGTGTTCTCACTGGTCTGCAATCACGATGGACTTTGTCTGTCATTTCGCGTGCTGCGGAGTGCTGCCTGCCAGTCCTAGTCGAACCTTTTTGTAGTTGGTTTAGTGAGTTACATAACTTTCCAAGTCTACGGTCCGCGAATCCAGCAATACTAATATCCTAGTAGACCACAAAAATGTAGTGCAATTGTTGTCTATTTGCTATTTCCCCGAAATAATTTGTTATTGTTCTTTTGAAATGTTTTATTTGGTTGACAACAATCATCCATGTTTGGGTCTTTCTTTCATGTTGTACATCAGCTCCCCCCCAGGGGCAAGAGGACGGAGTAGGAGGTAGCGGCACCGGCGGAGCAGGACCAGGAAGAATAGGATGAGTCCGGCGAGGGCTTCTCTGCTTGCCCCAGTAAGTTTTCATGTTAATATTAATAATTATACTTCCCTATCTTTTAGAGTACCTATTTTTTACTAACATCCTCATTTGATTTTTTCTAAATCGTTGTTGATCTTCTTGTAGACTGTTTCTAAATTCTTATCCTGCCTCTACTATGACTCCCTGTGGTACTACTAGATTATTATTATTAGTCTGTCTGTGTAGCTAACTAAGCTTGCACAGTTGGCAAAAGGTGTTAAACGAAACTCCCATTCTATTCAGCAATAGCTCTATGCACTGAGTGCAGTCCTCTGGGTTGTCCATAATGTCTTTTGAAGTCTTCTAAATGTTAATGCTTTGACAATTCCCAACAATAAAATGTCAATGACCACCAAGAAAGAATATGATACTAGTTTACCTTTTGATTGGATAGGAGGACAATCCATACTACTATTGTTGCAGGGACAATTCTGCACAAACAGAACTATGGACACTAAATAGTGCATTGTTTATCAATTATAATAGGCGCAGCTAGACTTTCCACATACCTCAGTCATAACAGAATTTGAAACCCCAATCTGCTTACTGACTAGCTAATGTGGCAGAGTCATTTAGCTCCCTAATTCATTGATGATTGATCCCCAATGATGATTATCCAACCCAGGACATAAGACTACGGAGTCAAAGTCTAGAACTGTCAGAGCCACGGACTCATGTTGCAAATTGCAAACCCTTTCGTTCACTCACTCATGACAAAAAACCACAGAGTCTATGTAAGTTTTAAAACTTTATTGAAAGTAAAAACATTTATTAAAATCAAGTTCATCATACAACATAAACGGTGGATTGAAAATGGAAAAGTACTTAGTGATTTCACACATTAATTGTGGGCGAACCCTCACCTGGTTGGAACTACAAATCTTCTTTGTGGTGCTGAATCGTTGCTGACTCCGTCCTAGTGATGATGATCTGATCTTGCTCTTGTTCTTAGAAGGGAAGCTTCTGTCTATTATTAGAAAAATGGTGCGTGTTAAAAAGCAAGCATTCATCAGTTGTGCCAAAAAGTGTAGCAAGATGACACCATTCCCTGAAAAAAAAGGGCAATTTTTAGTTTTGACTAGACAATCACAAATTATTAAATTTGTTTGTGTAGTCGTAGTGACATTTTTTCATTCCTAGACAAAATACTAGGGAGTGGTGTATATGGCATCTAAGAATCTGAAATGTTTTTTCTAGGTCGAACATCGGCACAACCATCCACCGGTGCGGGGGCCAGAACGGAGGTGGGCACTCCTGGGGCGGAGGCGGTGTAACAGCCAGCGGAAACTGCTGTGGGGGACACCACGGTAGTGGCGGACAGTGGTAAGCTATTATATTCCTTACTTATTGAGATTGCAGACTGCAGATTGTGCTCTCTGCACAGGTATATATGTTGTACAGTAGGAGTATACAATACTGTTAAGAAGACTTACAAATTTAGAACTAATTTTTATCAACCAGGTAGTAGCCTCCTCTAAATTGACTTCAACTCAGCTATGAAAGTTTTTTCGAGAATCCAAGTAAGATCGGAGATGAACTTGATGGATGGGATGAACGAAAAGGGAAAGAGGGGTGTAAGTAAGTGTGGAAGGACAAGCGAGTTAAAAGTAATGATGACTGGCAAAGAATGATACGTGTTTTTGAATGCTGCCCGAGTTGGCTGGGAATATGATGCATGGCCGGTTGAAGGATGAAGCAAGGATGGGTGGAAGGAGAAAGGGAAGAGGACTGCCTGGGTGGGTGAAACACAAACTGTATGTGTGCGCAATATATCCTTTGGTTGAAATTCAAATGCAAGTCAAGCACAGATGCATGGCTTGCGGTTTCTAAAATAAAATGAAAATGTTGTTTTCCAGTGAGGAAAAGTAAGGTTTGTCCAGTTGAGACAATAAGAAGAATGATTGACATTTACTTTGAATGGATGGATGCCTGGATCATGGTACTATCTGACTCATAGATAGCTTATGTGTATGTAGAGAGAGTAGACGGTCACTGGATGAACTAAGTGTTACTTTGAAGAGCATGTAACACCACACCGCACGTCCGTTCCAGTGTAGGAAAGGCAAGGAAAAGAAGTTGTAATTTTTCCAAATACTACCATGAATAGTAGCAGTAGTTTGTATTGCAAGCACAGCATATATCCGGCGATTATGGGGGCCACTCACTACCTCTGTTAATAATTTTAGTACAACTCTGTCATTCATGTGTGGCCTATCAGTGTTCACTCAATAAAAAACAAAGCACCTAAAGTCATCCCATATGTAATCAAATACATATCCTGTGAAGGGATAGATAATCATATTATTTATCTTCTCCATTTTCCTTTTCTAGTAGTCATTGGCACTGTAGGGTGAAAGTTAATTTAATTAAGCAGTAGCCCTTGTAACAGAGTATTCTCAGTGCCACCCATAATAGAAAAGTAAGAGCTTCACCGCCTGCATGTACTGGACTGGTACAGTAATGCAAACCTGTGTCATCATGACGTGCGTCTGTTTTTCTCTGGTGCAAGTTGACTGCGCTGACATTATGCCGGCTTCCAGAAGTTTACGTACCAATTTCCCTAAAAAGAGAGAAGAAGAAGAATAAGACTGGTGTACTGTCATAGTCGACTCTAATGTAGTGAGCCCATAGTGCCCGTAGAATTGATTCCTGAAACTCCAACTAATGTTAAAGCAATGCTGAAGAAGTGGGAGGTTAGATAGATACAGGCCACAAATGTTATGTACTGTGCTTTCAAGTTGCTAGTTCTACTGTGACACAAATTTCTGCTGAATTATTTTGTGTTAATCTTAAAGAGCATTTGTTACAGACTATGTTTTTCTTTCTTCATATAGATGCTCCTAAAAAACTGTCACGGAAGGAGCTGGCTAGACGGGCCCGGCAACGGAAACTGGAGGCGACTGTCGCCGAATATCGGCTGCTGGTGGCCCAGGAGGAGGAGGACATGCAGTCGACCTCCACAACATCCACAGCGACAGCTGCATCCTCCTCCACGCTCCCTGGGTCAGGCAGTCAGCGCAGGCCTCCAGCGGAACGGAGCCGTGGTACCACAGCCACCCGCCACCGCCAAGCAGCCAGAAAATCAGCTGCCCCCCACAGCAGGTGCAAGGCACGCGTGCACCGCCTAACCCTCAGGGTGTTCTACCTTGAGCAGGAGCAGAAGAAAATGAAAAACCTGCTCAGGAACCTCCGCAGTGAAGCATGACCACCTGGCCAAAAAAGTACACAGCTGGCGGCATTAGAGGAGGAAAGACTGTCCCTTGCCCCTTTTTTAAAGACTTTTGGGGGGTGGGAATTGGGAGTTGGGTTTTTTGGACTTTGGGGACTTTTTATTTCACGGACATTCTTTGGGGTTAGGTGGGGGGTGGGTCGGGTCTTGCGCGATAGTTTATTTTTGTTAGGAATATAAATAATTATTACTTTCAACTTAAACATAGCATATGTGTTTTTACAGCAGTTGAGGCTGGAGGGGGGGGGGTTTAACTGTAAGTTTGTTTTCCTGAAACTTAAGTGGCTTCTTGATTCAAATTGTGTAAGTAATTGCCCAAATGTTTACAAAAGTATGTGCCTCTCACAGAGTTAGTGAATTCAATTGTCCTAGGACTTTACTAGTACTACCGTCAGTCTCTCGTCTCTCCTACTACTCCATTATTCTTCCTCCCCCCAAACGCTTATCTTACCTGTAATTCGTGTTTGAAAATAGGGCTAGGCACACTGCTGGCTGCATGGCAAATGGCGATTAAGGTTGGCAATCCTGGGCGGATGAAATGGCATCATTGCAGTGGTACTAGTGGTGGTACACAGTGGCAGTTGCAGCATATGAAAAAAAGAAAAGGAAACCTTGATTGGCCTGAGCGGAGCATTAGAACCGTACAATAGATACTATATGCACGTGACAGTACACTAGAACAGTGCCATAATGTGGCCTTACAAATGCTAAAGTATTGAAAGTATAACTACTACTTGCGTGGAATTTGACATTGGCTACTACTACAAGAAATAGTACTGAAGGTGAGGGACACAGCAGCGTAATCATTTGCCACGTGTAGGAGGAGGATGTTCTTCATGATCAATCCAGTTGATGGCGCCCATGAAAATCTGCTTTGATTTGCCAATAGTCATGGGTATGTGTCAAGCTGAGTAAGAATATATCCTCAGATTCCTTCACCAGCCTTGAAATTTAATTCATTTTCAGTTGCTATGACCTTATCCTCCCCAGCAAGTGTGTGGAATTATTGCTGTTATTTATGCGTTTTCACTTGCCTATCTCTGCACTCAGAAAAACACTTTGTTCATTAAATTAGTTTGAAAAATAGCAAATTAAAACTATACAATGGCTGCTGGAGGGATGAATTTAGAAGCAGAAAGCAAAGAAATGCAGAGTCACACTCATAGAAGTTCACAGCAATAACATTACCTAAAAGAGGAGTAGAAATGAATGGATACTGTTACTGTATGTTGTTGTACTTGTCCTGTTGAATTTGGGAAGTTACATGCATCCAGCCATTCCTCTTATTTGCGGTACTATTCCATTCCATCTGATGCTCCGTCGATCAATGTTAGTGACCAGAAGACACCCTGTCCACTGCCTGCCTGGCGGATGCTGAATTGCAGCTCGCTAATGTGAAGCCTGACTTCATCCTTTTTCCCATTGCTCAGGGTCAAAGCTGCCCTGTAAATGTTGATGGAAAAACAGGAAGTGATACTAAAACACCACTGAGAAAAAAATATAAGATACGTACGCTGTGTAGTGCAAAAAGTCATACTTTCATTTTCAGAATCGACAGTACAATAGTTTCGAAAGGGCGTACTCTGAGTCTCCTATTGAAGGATAAATATGGGCAAATTTTTTGGATCTTTCCCCTCAAGCTAGGTGTACTGTAAACTGCGATTTTAGAACAAAATTAGACCTTCCCAGCAGTGCTCCCAGACCCTTAAACCCAGTCGCTAAAATGTAGAAGACCCCCAATCAGACCCCAAAAAACGTGCGATACTGCTACCTGTCTGAGGCCTAGTGGAAAATGGTGACAAAACGTACTTTGAAAGTAAAGTAGGCCCAAATCCCCCTTTTCCACCATGGATTTTCTTCAAACCACTTGCAACCACAATTAGACATTTCTCGACAAGTGCTCCAAGAGTAGACCCCAGAACCCAGTTGCCAAAATCTCAAACACCCCCAAACACATGCAATACTGCTAACCCTAACCAGCACTAAGTTAAAATTGGTGTCAAACGCTTTCTTCAACTAGGCCAAATCGCCCGTTTCCCACCATGGATTTTCTTCAAACCACTTGCAGCCAAAACTAGGCATGCCCAGCGTTGCTTCAAGACCCCCCAACCCCACCCCAAACACCAGAAACACCCCCAAGCAGGCCCCCGAAAACACGAAAGTGAGCGAAAACTCTGAAAAGTGAAAAAAAATGTCACCATGGATTTTCTACAGAACACTTTTATCTGGTATTAGACCTTCCCAGCAGTGCCCCCAGACCTGTCAACCCCGGCGAAAACAAGTTTAACACCCCCAAACAGCCAAAAAGCAAAACCGGAAAAAGTGAGTCTTAGAATAATTTAGGCCTCATTCCCAGATCACTCCGTGCGCGCTCTGGAGCTAGGCCCTAACTCCCCTTTGCCACCATGGATTTTCTTCAAACCACTTGCAATCAAAACTATCCATACCCAGTGTTGCTCCAAGACCCCCCAACCCCCCCCCCCCAAACACCAGGAACCCCCCAAAACACAAAAGTGAGTGAAAACTCTGAAAAGTGAAAAACTTTTTCACCATGGATTTTCTCAAAAACACTTTTATCCGGTATCAGACCTTCCCAGCAATGCTCCCAATACCGTAAACCCAGGCGGAAACAAGTTTAACACCCCCAAACTGCCAAAAAGCAAAACCGGAAAAAGTGAGACAGAATAATTTAGGCCTCATTCCCAAATCACTCAGTGCGCGCTCTGCAGCTAGGCCCTAACTACCCTTTGCCACCATGGATTTTCTTCAAACCACTTGCAAACAAAACTATCCATACCCAGCGTTGCTCCAAGACCCCCCAACCCCCTCAAACATCAGGAACGCCCCCAAGCAGGCCTCCAAAACACAAAAGTGAGCGAAAACTCTGAAAAGTGAAAAACTTTTTCACCATGGATTTTCTCCAAAACACTTTTATCCGGTATTAGACCTTCCCAGCAATGCTCCCAGAACCGCCAACCCAGGCGGAAACAAGTTTAACACCCCCAAGCAGCCAAAAATCAAAACCGGAAAAAGTGAGACTTAGAATAATTTAGGCCTCATTCCCAAATCACTCAGTGCGCGCTCTGCAGCTAGGCCCTAACTCCCCGTTGCCACCATGGATTTTCTTCAAACCACTTGCAATCAAAACTATCCATACCCAGCGTTGCTCCAAGACCCCCCAAACACCAGGAACCCCTCCAAGCAGGCCCCCGAAAACACGAAAGTGAGCAAAAACTCTGCAAAGTGAAAAACTTTTTCACCATGGATTTTCTCCCAAAATTTTTTATCCGGTATTAGACCTTCCCAGCAATGCCCCTCGACCCGTCAACCCAGGCGGAAACAAGTTTAACAACCCGAAACAGCCAAAAAGCAAAACCGGAAAAAGTGAGACTGAATAATTTAGGCCTCATTCCCAAACACGCCGTGAGCGCTCTGCAGCTAGGCCCTACATCCCCTTTGCCATCATGGATTTTCTTCAAACCACTTGCAATTAAAACTATCCATACCCAGCGTTGCTCCAAGACCCCAGAACCCCCCCCCCAAACACCAGGAACCCCCCAAGCAGGCCCCCGAAAACACGAAAGTGAGAGAGAACTCTGCAAAGTGAAAAACTTTTCCACCATGGATTTTCTCCAAAACACTTTTATCCGGTATTAGACCTTCCCAGCAATGCCCCCAGTACCCTGCAGCCACCGGCAAAAAAGCAGAACACCCCCAAACAGGCAAAAAGCAAAAATGGGCCTACCTTCAATTCTGTCCAAATGCGCTCTGCAGCTAGGCCCTAACTCCTCTTTTCCACCATGGATTTTATGAAAAACAAATGCAATCAAAATTAGACTGTGCCAGCAGTGCTCCCATACCCCAAAACCCAACCCCAATAACCTAGAAGCCCCCCAAACAGCACCCCAAAAACAGGCAAGTGAGCAAAAATGGAAAAACGTTTTCACCATGGATTTGGTCTGAACACTTGATTAGGATATTAGACCTCCCGAGTTATGCCCCCAGACTCCTGCAGCCACCCACAAAAAAGCAGAATACCCCATAACAGGCAAAAAGCAAAGATGCAAAAACTCATACTTAGAAAATTTTCAGCCAACCAGTCAACATCGGTCCAAACGCGCTCTGCAGCTAGGCCCTAACTCCACCTTTCCCACCATGGATTTTCTTCAAATGAATTGCAATCAAAATTATGCTATCCCAGCAGTGCTCCCAGACCCCCAGACCCTCCCCCAAAAATTTAGAACACCCCCAAACAGCCCCCCAAAAACACGCAATACTGCTAGGCCTCAGTTTAAATTGTACCAAAACGCTGTCTCCAACTAAGCCCAAACCCCCCTTTTCCACCATGGATTTTCTTCAAACCACTCGCAATCAAAATAAGACTATTCCAGCAGTGCTCCTAGCCCCCCCGACCCATCCCCACAAATCTAGAACACCCCCAAACAGCCCCCCAAAAACATGCAATACTGGTATATTAAAAACATGGCAAATCGCGCTTTTCACAAAACAGTGCTGTTTTCAGCACTTCCACTACTTCGATCCTCTTGAAACTTACCTGGACAGTCACTTGTTCCAGCGATTCACAAGAATCTCAGCAAGGCGGAACAAAATCGAACCACTGCGCTATTTGAAGAAGAAGAAGAAGAAGAAGGTCTACGACTAGTTTTTACTTAGTTTCCACCCAAACACATGCGCCAGCAAAAAAAACAAAAAGGCCAAAATTCTGCCAATTCTGGACCAAAGAACACCAAACCCCCCTAAAACCTTGCCAACATCATTATGAACGAGCCTGCATCGGGCCGCGAGCCCTAGACCCAGCGTGAACCATATCAACTTAAACCCAAAAACCCTAGTAAATCGCACTGAACCCTAAACCCTAGATATGCTTTGTCTGTCTGTGTCAAAGAGCCTAGGTATACTACATCAGGAGGATGCTTCACTCAGTGGTGCCTGCCTTGACCGTCTGCATGGCCCTGCCGCAAGCATGGGCCAAAAATCTGTTCCGCTCAAGAATTTGAGATTTTTTGTTTTTTTCGCGAGATTTGCGAAATACCGAAAAACAGCAAATTTTGCAAACATAACGGATGTTTGGCCCAAGCTTGAAGCAGTGCCATGCAGAGGGTCAAGGCAGGCACCACTGAGTGAAGCAACCTGATGTAGCATACCTAGGCTCTTTGTCAGACAGACAAAGCATATCTAATTATATGGAGCAAACCACATAGCTCCAATTTTACATGAACCGCTGTCTGGAGTGGACTCTGCCTTGCATAACAACAACAGTACACTGCCTCGCCCTCGACCACTACATACCACAAACAGACAAACATGTAGTTCTGCTGTAGTAGTTGTTGTAGACTGGTTTACCTGATTGCCACTCACGAATTGGCCATATTTCTTCCGTAAACCGACGCTGATGATCCATCCATCCCAGTGAGTGACTGTAAAGAAAAAAGATACATTGTTTAATCAATCATCATGGTATATTGGCAAGTGAGTCCGCTCCAAGGACATTTTGCATATTGAGAAATGCAATATAGTGGCCTCTGAATTTGAAGTACAAATTGAATTAAACAAGGTAAAAAAAACAGAGTAGTTGACTTGAGTTACAATTACTGTGTAAAAGATTAAATAATAACTAAGACAAGACATATGAATCATCATTTCATGCACAAAAAACAAACAGCAATTGGTTTCATCAGAGCCAGACAGCCATTGCTGTCCACTGCATGCCATCTTCCCACCATTGCTGTCCACTACATGCCATCTTCTCAATTATTCATTACCTGTTCTACTTTTTGTCTGCATCTTCTTCGGAAAGTGGGGGCTCACAGGGCAGCCTCTCCTGTCAATATCAGAAGTAATTCTGTCAGCAATCAGCAAGCATGTCGTCAGTCAGTAATTTCAGTCCCACTTGAGGGGACTCGTCGTAATCCATCTATCTGCCTTGAGGGAAATGGATAAGGGGAGTCTGGAGGAGGAGTATAAATGAGCATGATTGAGTTGTAAACTTGTGAACCTCAGGAATGCAGACTGCGTCACCTTCAAATCAATAAGGAATATAAGATGAAGACAGTGCTGCTGATGGACTTGTTAAGATTAGGTGATTAGAGTTTTGTTGTGGTAAAAGTTACAAAACAACGAAAGACACACAGGAATAAAAGTGAATAAGGATGAAAAAAAGGAAGTCATTTTCAGGGCTCACTGTCAGGGAAGTAGAGCTCGTCCTCAAGCTCCATGAATTGAGACGGGAGTAGGTCAGGTAACAGAGAAGAACTTCTGTCACCTAAGTCAGTGTCCTTTTCTTCCTGTGTGCATTCACGTACTTTGTAATCTGGTGGTATGAAGTGCTGATTCATCTTGATCAGTGTTAACCTCTCCACATTTTTGGCCGAGAGGCAGGTCCTTTTTGAAGTTACAATGGCACCAGCAGCACTGAAAACATCTTCAGAAGACACGCTTGCAAGTGGGCAAGACAAAAAATTTACAGCGAGTTGGTGATCAGTGGCCATAGAGCCATTTTCCTGTACCAATACAGCAATGGGTTCTTATTAACAAAGACCTCTGTTGGGTCATCCAGATAGCCCTGCACCATCGACTCAAGGTTCTCCATGGTTGCTCCACTTTGTGTACCATCTGTGGCCTTTGCAGCACTAGAACGAGCAAACCCTTGATGAGTTAGCCAATCCGCTTCCGACAATATTATGGCTGGGCCTGGTGCAGGTGAGGATGATGATACGGTTGCTGCTGGAGTCGTTAAGGGCTGTGAGAGAAAGTGACTCCCTTCGCCCACAGATTCAGAAGTGGAACTTGATGCCGGGTGGCCTGCTGATTCAGTTGGACTTCTGCCGGCTTCTTGAATTTTCTGCCGATCTTTTTCGAACCAAGTGGCTGACACAGCTAGCCAATGTTTGTACATTGAAACAACTGCTTCATCAAAAGGAATGATTGCTTTGCTGGCCACTGCCTTTTTGTACAGTGGATCCATAATAGTGGCACAAATGTAATGTTGTTCTGTATGTATGTTCTTAAGGCTTTCATTGGCAACTAGGCGGCTTAATAAGCTCTCCGCCAACTGATATGCGTCTTGCTTTTGACCAGCATCTCTGAACGTTGAAGACACCATCTTCAGTGGGTGCTCTAGAATGACCAACAATGGGATAGCTTTGCCCAAAGAACAGTCCTCCCTGCTGACTTCCCGTGTGAAGACCTCAAAAAGACGAAGCATGTCTGTCAGGCTTTTAACTAGCTTCCATTCCTCCAACTCTAGCATCATATCTTTCATAGTAGAACCTAGTCAAAAGACATACTCATTGATTACCATGCTCTGCTCAGACAGACGCTCAAGCATATAAAAGGTTGAGTTCCAAAGTGTTGCCACCTCCTGGATGAGTCCTTTGACTGGCACTTTACGTTCAGGTTGAATGCTCCTCAGCTCCTTTCGGGCTTTAAAAGAATGGCTGAAATGTGTGAAGATTCTTCGGCAGGTGTTCAGTAACTTCCTTACTGTGTTTTCATTTTTCAAGAAATCTTGCACGACGATGTTAATACTGTGCGCCAAACACGGCACTCTGAAATAGTCACCTTGCTGCATGGCCTTAACTATATTACTGCCATTATCTGTGGAAACATAATTAACCAACTATGCGATTTCTTTGATGCAGCCATTCAGAGACCTTACTGTTAAACTCCTCCAAAATGTTTTTTGCAGTATGAGATTTCTCCATGGCAAACATGTTTCCGAGTAGCTTGAAAAAGTATGTCCAGGTCAACAACTGCAATTGACTTGTCTCTAACCCCTGCAAAAGAGACCCAGTGTGCAGTGATGCACATGTAATCAAGGGCTTGGCAACTGGTCCACATGTCTGTTGTCAAGAGGATAGTGTGAACAGCACTCTTCTGCAAAGCTGCCCCAATCACCTCCAGCACATCTTGATGTAGTGCTGGAACCGCAACTCTGGCAAAATAGGACCGGCTAGGAACCTTCCATTTAGGGCAGACTGTTGCCACTAATTCTAGAAACCCCACCCCTTCCACAAAAGAAAAAGGGGAAGGTCCAGCACTAGCATTTTAGCCAGCTTTGCCTCCGACCAAAACATGCTTCTAATGGTGGGCTGGACCGTTTTACGTGATGATGATGATGATGATGATGCAGACTTCAAACCAGTTAGGCTCATTGATGGACTTTTTTGCATTGGTGTCTGTCCCAGCCTCTAATGTGCCTCATGCATGTTGCAGGGGTAAAGGGTGTGGGCGTTACCACTGCAGTGCTGCTGCAAGGGGTACTGGGTATACCAGAAAAAATGTCGCTCGATTCTTGACTTCCCCCCTGCACAATCATCCCCTCGTCAGCATCAGATGCAATGTGAATGGATACATTTGGATCAGTTCTACTTTGTTGGGCTTCCTCGATCTTACTTAGGTGCGTACACCACTGGATAGGGTGGTGTTTTTTTAAATGACCTCTCTGGCCTCAGGTACCATACTTGGTACCAAGCTTACCCCGACTAACGGATACTTTACGAATCTCGAACAAACGACCATGTTTTCCGCCTTTGCGCTAACAGTAAAGAAGTCCCAAACTGGGGACTGGTGATGCCTGCTGGTGGTGGAGGTGCTACTTTGACTTTCAATTAAGTATGGGCGGAAAATCCGTTCCGCTCGCGGATTTTGCGGATTTTCGGTAAATTCGCAATCCGCGAGATTTGCGAATCTCCCGCAAAATCCGCAAATCCGCGAGCAGCAGATTTTGCTCGCACTGTTCGCACTGTTCGCGTGAGTTCGCGCCCCGCGAATAAGTGCAAAATTGCAGAAATACGATCTTAGCAAAACTGAAAGTAACTACTTACCAGGTTCAAAAGTTCAGGCTCATCATTAGTAGCCATTTCCTGTAGTGCTTCCTGAGGGGCCCCTCCAGAGTTCAGTTGCCAGTTGCAACTAATATGTGACCCTGCTCTGAACCTCAGAATAGTTACACATATGCCACAAAGGTCCTGAATTACAGCTAAGGGAGACAAGCAGGAGCCAGGCTGGAAGTTAAAATCCATTAATCAGCCCCTAATTCATTATTGTCAGTTGGGGCAGGGCAGGTGTTGTAACTAATTTTGCAACAATGAAAGCACTTAGCAAGTGCAAAAGATCACTAATCAGGGCGCACTAAGGAAGCAGGTGCCAGCTAAAAAAATATTCTGTGACACATTAATCAGCCCCAAATTAATTCAGGTCACTTGAGGCAGGGAAGGTGTGCTTTGCTTTGCCGAAAATAATGTACACTGGACAACCAGAGGGTGTGGTGATGAAACAGAGGGTGGCATGGGTGGGCCAGAGGGTGGCATGAGTAGTCAGAGAGTGGCAGTGGTGACAGAGAGTGGCAGTGATGAAGAAGAGTGTCCCAAACAGGCTGGACACGTAGAAACAACAAGTTCGCAAAACTTGCGACCCGACAGGTAAGTTCGCAAATTGCGAAATTGTAAAAACCCTCGCGAACTGGCAGAAACACGGGCGAACACAAAAAAAAAAAATCCGCAAATTCGCGGGAATTCGCGGATTTTGCGGATTGCGAGTTCGCAAATCCGCAAAATTCCCGAACGCGAGATTCGCAAAATTCGCCCATGCTTACTTTCAATGCCACATGAAGTGGAGGATGGGCATGGCTGAATTCATTTCTGTTGTTCACTTACAGCACCACTTCTTGAGGTCGAGCTGGATGGAGGTCCATGCGGCCCTTCTGACTAAAAAAGGTGGAAGCTGTAGGTCGTATTGGTGTTGTAGTTAACTGCGTTGGTGGTGGTACCAGTGCCACGCCGCCCATATCCCGCTCAGCAGCCATTCGGGATAGGGTCAAAATTTTGTCTGCTGCATGCCTGCTGGGGCTGGAGTGAGGACTGTGATGACTGGGTCATCGTCAGACTGTTCATCAGCAGAAGACACCACTTCTTGTTCGTCGTCATCAGCCATAAGTCGAAGCTTTGCGGGAGCGTTCCTTGTAGGCTTAGCTACCTTTGTCGACTCATCATGGTGTGCCTAACTCTCAGACTGCATTTGTGGCTTCCATTCAGGATCAAGGTCATCAGAAGGAAGGGGGCTTGAAGAAGAACTTGTAGTAGTAGTAGCCCTCCTTGACCTTTTTCTTGCTGGGATCTGGAAGACAATGAATCATCATCAGAAGGAGTGGCTTCCTCGGATGATACCTCCTCTTGAATATCAATTTCCTGATGTGCCCCTACTTCTGGAGGAACAAGCGTTGTAGGCAGTTGTACCGCTCCATGAACCTCTAATTGCACCTCTCCATGCACCTCTCCATGTGCCTCTCCTTGCGCCTCTCCTTGCGCCTCTACTTGCGCCTCTCCTTGCGCCTCTCTTTGCGCCTCTCCTTGCGCCTCTCCTTGTCCATGTACTTGCTATTGTACTAGTTGCACCTGTGGTTGTTGAACACGCGTCAGCTGAGTTACACCTGGAGTTGATTGAATGGTACTTTCTTGTGATGAGCCAAGATCTCCGGTCGATGGTGATTGAACAACCAAAGTGGCTGCCGCAGCTGCACTCATGCTCTTGGACCTAACTTGGCGTGGTGGCAATGACCCCAATGAAGCGGAGGTGCTGCTTCCAGCCTGCTCCCCGCTGCTGCTGCAGGCGTAGTTTTTTTTTCCAAAAAAGGTGTCGGTGGGCACACCAGTCTCCTTGAGGGTGGTGCCACATGCTTCTTCTGCTCCTTCTTACTGGCAGTGGCACTGGCAACTTTTTTCGTTGAGGCGGTACAGCCACCTTTCTTTGGGGCCATCTTCTTCAGATGTCAGAACAGCAGGCTGCAGTTGCGCGAGTTGCAGAGTAGTCTTGTCTGTGGCCACATGTGACATGTGACGTCAAGTGACATTGTGCTGAACACACCGCTGCAGGACTTCTTCCTGGCACTGGTGGGTCTCTTGTGCACCTAAAAGCAATGGAAGCCATAGGAACATCAGTTATACACCCCAAAAAGTAAAAAAACACACAAAAATCACCACAATCCAATGCCATCCATGCCTTCAATGATGTTTAAATTCAAGACACCCCACAGAAAGACTAGGCCCATGCACCACTAAGTACCCCTGGGCATAATGGTTGAAAGCAAGGCAAACTGGGTGCAGGCCTGAGCACACTGGTTGGCTTCAAAATGGCCCCTTGACCCCCACCACATGGCCAGTCCCCAACAACACCCCAAAAAGTCGAAAAACATACAAAAATCACCACAATCCAATGCCATCCATGCCCTCAATGATGTTTAAATTCAAGATACCCCACAGAAAGTCTAGGCCTATGCACCGCTGAGTACCCCTGGGCATAATGGTTGAAAGCAAGGCAAACTGGGTGCAGGCCTGAGCACACTGCCTGGCTTCAAAATGGCCCCTTGACCCACACCACATGGCCAGGCCCTGCCTGTCCCAGGCCTCAAAATGGCCTCCACCCACATGGCCAAGCCCCAACAACACCCCAGAAAGTCTAAAAACACTCAGAAATCACCACAATCCAATGCCATCCATGCCCTTAATGATGTTTAAATTCAAGACACCCCACAGAAAGACTGGGCCCATGCACCACTAAGTACCCCTGGGCATAATGGTTGAAAGCATGGCAAACTGGGTGCAGGCCTGAGCACACTGTCTGGCTTCAAAATGGGCCCTTGACCACCAGCCACATGGCCAGGCCCTGCCTGGACCAGGCCTCAAAATGGCCCCCATCCACATGGCCAGACCCCAACAACACCCCAAAAAGTAAAAAAACACATACAAATCACCACAATCCAATGCCATCCATGCCCTCACTGACGTTTAAATTCAAGACACCCCACAGAAAGACTAGGCCCATGCACCACTGAGTACCCCTGGGCATAATGTTTGAAAGCAAGGCAAACTGGGTGCCGGCCTGAGCACACTGCCTGGCTTCAAAATGGGCCCTTGACCCCCACCACATGGCCAGGCCCTGCTTGTCCCAAGCCTCAAAATGGCCCCCACCCACATGGCCAGGCCCCAACAATGCCCCAAAAAGTCGAAAAACACTCAAAAATCACCACAATCCAATGCCATCCATGCCCTCAATGATGTTTAAATTCAAGACACCCTACAGAAAGACTAGGCCCATGCACCACTCACTACACCTGGGCCTACTGGCTAGTGAGGCTTTACCCCAACATTTTAAAAAAAATCAACATATAACAGTGAGCTAAATGTCCATGACATAAATGAGAATTAAGTTAAAAAAGAATTCACAGAAACAGTTGTATTATGCACCTAAGAATAACTCTGGGCCTACTGGATACTGTGGCTACCCACAATATATATGTGAAAACGTTTTAAAATTGTAGTTGCAGCTAAGTAAGTTAGAAGTTGCTGTGAACAACGCTTAAAGAAGACACCCTTTGCTTAGCAATAGCATTAGCGGCGGGAGTTGAGTAACCAATGGCCTCTTCTATCTGACTTCCACTCAGCTGTGAACGTTTTATGGAGAAGACTTAAAGTCAGATCAGATGACCTTGATGGGTTTGTTGAGCAAAAAAGGAAAGAAAGGTGGTAGGAGGAATGATGGGCAAGATGTGATATGTATGACTGGCCGAAAAGGATATGTGGGTTGAATGCATAGGTGGCTGATAGGAATCAGATGCATGGGTGGTTGAAGGATGGGTGAACGGTGAAAGAAAAGATGCCTGCCTGGGTGGGTGAAACTGTGTGGGTGGAGGATAGCAAGAAGGAAGGGAAGGACGCATGGATGGTGGTTTAAAAAAAAGAATAAATGTTTGGTGCTGAAACAAACTAAGATTTGTTGCGAGATTAAGAAGAATGATAGATGTTTACTTTGGATGGATTGATGCATGGGTGGTATTATTATAGATAGCATAGGTGGAGACTCTCACTGAATGTAGAGTCTTAGTTTGAAGAGAATGTGAAAGAAACCAACCCAGAGTAGCAAAGCCGTGGTGAATATACGTTTTTTTCCAGAATACTCCCTTGAACCACAGTAGTTTTCAAGCACTGCATATATATTGTGTATGTATGTAGTAGTTATCATCAAGCGCCTTCCTCCTTATGTTAATTTTGTTTCCACTTTGTCAGCCAGCCTGCCATGGGTGGCCTATCGGCTGGATACACAATCAATCAAAACAAAGTACCTCATGTTGTTCCATATATAAGTAATGATCATTGGATTAGATATCATCTGCCTTTTTCTAGTAGTCAGGGAAGGGTGAAAGTAAAATTAAGCAGTTGCCCTTGATGTAACAGAGTATGGCCAGTGCCACCCTTAGTGGAAAAATACAATCTTCCCCACCTGCAGACAATAGGAAATAAAACTAACGTGAGTCTGCATAATGGCTCTACTATGTTTGTCTTGGGCACAGGCTGACTGGGCTGGTATGCCGGCTACAACAAAGTTATGCAAATTTGGCAAAAAAAGAGAGAAGAAGAAGACTTGTGTACTGTGTACTTGAGTCAATAGATACTGCTAGTATAATGCCAGAAACTCCCACAAATCTTAGAGGCTGAGGAAGTGGGAGGATAGATACATACCACAAATGTTATGTGCTGTGCCTGTAAATGCTACTGTGCCACTGTGTTGAATTAATTTATGTTACTGTTTTGCTAAGAGGTTAATAGTTTTTCTTTTCTTTCTTGATATAGCTATTCCTTCTCAAGCAAAACCATCCAGGAAGGAGTTGGCAGCCATGGCCCGGCGCTGGAAGCTGGAGGCCATCTGCCAAGAATATTGGCAGCTGGTGGCTCTGGCGGAGGAGGAGGAGTAGGCGGAGGCAGCTGCAGCCTCCTCCAATGCCCCAGGCCCCAGCCAGGCCCCTCCAGTTGTGCGGCACCACTGTCAGGCAGATGCCTGCCACCGCCCTTCAATATCCAGCACTACTGCCCCCCCCTATGCATGCAACTGCAGGGCATATGTATGCCACATGCTCCCCCTGAATGCGCGCCTAGAGGAGCAGCTAGAAGAGGTGAAGAAGAGGCTAAAGGTCCTGGAAAAGGCAAACCGAAGATCCTGTCAATAACTTGACCCAGTTGAATTGCCCCTTTTTTAATCCTTTTTTTTGGTGGGTGAGAATAGGGCGTTGCGTTGTGTTGGGTTTTATATTATAGACATTTTGGACATTGTTGGGGTTAGGGAGATGGGTGGGTTGGGTGTTGTGGGATTTTTTACATAGTTTATTTTTGTTAGGGTATTAAATTATATTTCTACTTAAACGTAGCAATACGTTGTTGATGTATTGTAGGGGTGTTACTGTTTTACGACACAAACATGGTTTCCTTGTTGCTGCAGGACCGCACCCAGTGTTGGATTTATTAATTTGCCGATTTTGAAACACACAAACAGATAGAGGCTGTACCTCACACTGAGTGATTTGTCCTACTAGCACTGTCAATCTCTCCTCCTAGTCAATTATTATACCTTCCCCAAACTTCTATCTTACCAGTGATAGATGTTTAAGTTAGGCACAGCAATGGCTGCATGGCGACAATGGATTGGTTTTCCAAGAGAATAAGATGCCATGGTTGTGGTAGTAGTAGTAGACACTGGCAGTAGCATTTTAAAAAAAAATGAGACAGTCAGTCGCTTGAGACTCTGGGAAGAGTAGTAGAACAAAGTAAATAAAATGTAATGTAGCGGGGATAGCCTAGTACAATAAGTTACAAACTGTAGTTGGGTCGAGTCACTCGACTAGGCCTATACTCAAAACAAATGTAACCTTTAGTGCTGTGTGTAGTATGATGACAAATCCAATCGATGCCGGCAATTAATGACGATGGATTAGGTTTCTTTGGTAAAATAGTTACCTCGCAAATATACTGATCATGGGTGGGTGAGCAGAAGAAGAT
Source organism: Lissotriton vulgaris (assembly GCF_964263255.1). Taxonomy (NCBI): domain Eukaryota; kingdom Metazoa; phylum Chordata; class Amphibia; order Caudata; family Salamandridae; genus Lissotriton; species Lissotriton vulgaris. Next base: position 462,627,259 of record NC_141689.1, on the reverse strand, counting down.
CCTCGCCCTGCCTTGAAATTGAATTAGTGTTGCTTTCGCCACATCCATCCCAGAAAGAGTGTGTTCAATTATTGGTGTACATTTAATTTAGTCACACCTCAATAAATCACACAGCCCGGGGGAAGAGGGTTAGGGTTTGAAGAATCGTTGGGAAGGGGGTTTGGGGAAAGGATTGAAAAAGAAAAACAGTACGTTTGGACAAACAACAAAACACAATCTTTGTAGACAACCATATCATAAATCTGTTAAGGGAGAAAATGGAAATGCTTGCATGATGATGATAACTTGATGTTTCATGATAAGTAGTACTTACTAACTACTACTAGACAAATAGACAGTACAGGGGAGCAGTATATTAATATTATGCAATTTGCTCTTGCCTGTCTGCCCTCAGAGAGACCCGGATTACATACAGTTTGTGTTCTGTTCTGACGCGGGCTTACTTTTAAAGATAGCAAATACAATTTAAAAATAACTGCAGGGATGAATTATAAACAGAGAGCAAACATAATAATAACAACAAAATGCAGTAGTAATGATTGAAGACAAAATATGAATCAAATTATTTAAAAAATGATGAGAGTTGATACTGTTACTATATGTTATCCTGGTCAAATGGGGAGTTGCATCTTGGAATTCCTCTTGGTACTCCCTTCCATGGACACTCCGTCCATCCATCAATCTTGGGTGATGCTACTGCCTGCCTGGCAGATATAGATTCATTGGTAAGGTAAGTGTGAGTTATTTTTCCCAGTATAGCACAGGGTAAGGGCCTGCCTGTAATTGTAGCTAGAAAAACAAAAGGGAAATTGAAAAATCAAGTAGAAAAATAATGCATAAATTAGTGGAGTGCAACAAGAACACTTTCAGAGGCAGCATGGATGGATACATCATGTCTATTGTAGTCTGTTTCCAGCATTAACCTACAACAACAACAGGACAGGGAAGGCCACCGGCACCCTTGACCCATCCTCCATTTAGAGTAAATTTTTTGACAGAGTCAGACAAAGCACACGTACAGCAACATAGCATTTTACAAATTAAGTGACTAAATCAAAGCACCGCTGTCAGAGACTTCAAGATCAACAGCTCATCTAGCAGCTATGAAAAAGAGAGCAGGTACTCCCTGATTCGACTGAATCAGTCTCTGAGCAGCCCTTCCGCAGAACCGATCTTGAAAGAGACCAAAGCCACATTACTCCCCGCCTTAAACTATGGGCACCAGGCCTTTCCCGGTGCATGCTCTGTCAGTCTTGACCATGCCCAAGTTTCCATCTACAAAAAAATCTTTCATCTCCCGAAATTCATTCAGAGGGCAAGATTACGCCTGGAGCTGGGCCTACAAAGGCAGTCCATCTACTGCGAGGAAGACACTTTGAAATATTTTATAAGGTCATTAAAAGCAGCAGATACCACTCTAAAATTCCGCCTAAAAGAGATCTTTACCATCCCTGGAAATCTGTGGAATCGTCAGATTACAAAGGCCATCAAATCATTAGAGATTGACAGCTCCCTGCTAACTTCAGACACAATTCCATACTCAGTGTGGAAAAAAGTCATCAACAAGCAGGTGAAACTAATCTCCCATCGGATTGACCTAAAGGCTTTAAATACACCAACTGTCTTGCTTCCCTTGAATGCTTCATACCAGCCTGGGGTATCGCAATTTTACCTATTGGAAAATTTGAACGCAGCTGCACGGAAAAATATAATCTTTGTGCACGTATTATGCATGTGCTCTACGGCCTCCCACAGATGGGCTCCTTCAAAAGAGGGGGGGGCCTGCAGACTATGTTCATACTATAAAGAATCATGGCCGCACCTTCTGTGTTGTTGCCCTGCCATGGACGCCCCCAGAAGGCTTTTATTAAAACTTCTATTCTTAAAATGGGACACTAGGTCATGCTGGGAGGCTACGTCTCTGTGTTTTACCTCCACAGACATTCAAGCGCTCGCTAGGGTTGGAAAGTTTGTGAGACTCTTGGCTAATCTCTTAACACCCTCCTCGGCTCCTGCGCTACCTGCCCCTCCCACCCAAAAACTTATCACTGACTTTTTTTGTCCCCTGGTTTAGCACCTCTTGTCCTAATCCTTTCATTTTTGGACTTTATTAGTAACTCAACATCGGTAGTAATAAGACCGTTTTTGAGTGTACAGATTTTCTTTTTTTTAAATGACAGTGTATTTCTCCAGCTTTGTTTCTTGATGTGATAATTGTGCTAATATGGTTTTTTATAGCAATGGTTTTAATTAACTAAGCTAAATAAAATAAACTGCAACAAACTGTCAGTCATGCAACTACTCTCGACTCCACCACTACACAGACATGTAGGTCTGCTGTGGTTGTTGTTGACTTGTTTACCTTTCATGCCACTCATGAAATGCCCTGACTTATTCCATCAATTATTACCAATCCTACTGAGTGACTGCACAGATATTTTGTCACTGTGGTAATCATGGTGTCGTCCAACTCAATATGCAGTGTACAGATTGAGTCCCCTTTCCCTATTCAAAATGCAATGGATCAGCCTGTAGAAGAAGTACAAATTTGTTATTAAAAAAGAAGAAGGCAAAAATTGCCTTGAGTTACTTTTAGTGTGTAGATTAGATAATAGTACACAATCAATTACCTTCATGCACAACAAACAACAACACACATCACTCAGTCTGTGACAGCATGCAATGCATGGCATCATTCACTACCTGTTCCTTCTCATCTTCAGGTAATAGGCAGTCTCTCTCTGTTCAGAAAGCAGAATAGCTACAATAGTCATCATCATGTGTTCCTCTTTTTTTTGGAGAGACTCAACGAGGCAAGATTTTCTTTATTTCTTCTATTATGCTACATCCAGTCATCACCTGGCTTGAGGGTAATGGGTTTAGGGTGATTCAGGAGGATGGAGGAGCAGGACTCGGAGGAGTGGACTGAAATACAGACAGCTGAAACTCAAATATGGCAATAAAAGACTAGAAGATGGTGATGATGGATTTATTGTGATTTGAAGTTTCAAACCAGAAAGACAGTAAGTATGGGCAAATTTTGCGAATTCGTGGTTCGCAAATTTTGCGGATTTGCGAACTCGCAATACACTAAATCCGTGAATTCGTGCTAATTAGCGAATTTGCTGTTTTTGCCAGTTCACAGGGGTTTTGTACAAGCTCGGGAACGCAAACTTACTTGTGTGGTCGCAACGGTCACGACCATGTTGTTTCTACGTGTCCAGCCTGTTTGTGACCCTGTGGTTCATCGCGGCCACCCTCCGGTTAATCACTGCCACACTCTGGTTCACCAATGCCACCCTCTGGATCATCACTGTCCCCCTCTGGTTCATCACAGCACCCTCTGGTTCATCACTGTCCCCCTCTAGTTTATCACAGCACCCTCTGGTTCATCACTGCCACCCTCTGGTTGATCACTGCCATCCTCTGGTTCATCCCTGCCACCCTCTGGATCATCACTGCCACCCCCTGCTTCACCAGTGCCACCCTCTGGTTCATCACTGCCACCCTCTGGTTTATCACAGCACCCTCTGGTTCATTACTGCCACCCTCTGGTTTATCACAGCACCCTCTGGTTCATCACTGCCACCCTCTGGTTCATCACTGCCATCCTCTGGTTCATCCCTGCCACCCTCTGGATCATCACTGCCACCCCCTGCTTCACCATTGCCACCCTCTGGTTCATCACTGCCACACTCTGGTTTATCACAGTACCCTTTGGTTCATCACTGCCACCCTCTGGTTTATCACAGCACCCTCTGGTTCATCACTGTCCCCCTCTGGTTTATCACAGCACCCTCTGGTTCATCACTGCCCCCCTCTGGTTTATCATAGCACCTCTGGTTTATCACTGCCACCCTCTGGTTGATCACTGCCATCCTCTGGTTCATCACTGCCATCCTCTGGATCATCACTGCCACCCCCTGCTTCACCAGTGCCACCCTCTGGTTCATCACTGCCACCCTCTGGTTTATCACAGCACCCTCTGGTTCATCACTGCCACCCTCTGGTTTATCACAGCACCCTCTGATTCATCACTGCCACCCTCTGGTTGATCACTGCCATCCTCTGGTTCATCCCTGCCACCCTCTGGATCATCACTGCCACCCCCTGCTTCACCAGTGCCACCCTCTGGTTCATCACTGCCACGCTCTGGTTTATCACAGCACCCTCTGGTTCATTACTGCCACCCTCTGGTTTATCACAGCACCCTCTGGTTCATCACTGCCACCCTCTGGTTCATCACTGCCATCCTCTGGTTCATCCCTGCCACCCTCTGGATCATCACTGCCACCCCCTGCTTCACCATTGCCACCCTCTGGTTCATCACTGCCACACTCTGGTTTATCACAGTACCCTTTGGTTCATCACTGCCACCCTCTGGTTTATCACATCACCCTCTGGTTCATCACTGTCCCCCTCTGGTTTATCACAGCACCCTCTGGTTCATCACTGCCCCCCTCTGGTTTATCATAGCACCTCTGGTTTATCACTGCCACCCTCTGGTTGATCACTGCCATCCTCTGGTTCATCCCTGCCATCCTCTGGATCATCACTGCCACCCCCTGCTTCACCAGTGCCACCCTCTGGTTCATCACTGCCACCCTCTGGTTCATCACAGCACCCTCTGGTTCATCACTGCCACCCTCTGGTTTATCACAGCACCCTCTGATTCATCACTGCCACCCTCTGGTTGATCACTGCCATCCTCTGGTTCATCCCTGCCACCGTCTGGATCATCACTGCCACCCCCTGCTTCACCAGTGCCACCCTCTGGTTCATCACTGCCACGCTCTGGTTTATCACAGCACCCTCTGGTTCATCACTGCCACCCTCTGGTTTATCACAGCACCCTCTGGTTCATCACTGTCCCCCTCTGGTTTATCACAGCACCCTCTGGTTCATCACTGCCACCCTCTGGTTTATCACAGCACCCTCTGGTGCATCACTGCCACCTTCTGGTTGATCACTGCCTGTGAGAAGTTGGCCTGATATGCAGTGCTCACTATTCTAGTGATCACTATGCATCAGTCCAAACGACCCTTATGGTGATTGGTTGTAAGTCAACCTTAGACCAGCTATCCTAGTAGCGTGGATACGAGCAGTCTTCGGGCTAAACTCTAGAGGGCGTGTTAAGCCAGCTGTTATACCATCACATACCCCTTGAACACCAAGTGAAAGGACACCACACAAGTGTTATGAAAATAAACAGTGTATTTATTAGAATCACAACAGCCCTGTGCTCTTTATGAGGACAGGGTACTAAGCACACAACAAAACTCTTAGGAAAATACTTCAAGTGCACAATCAATGCAAGTGCCCGAGGGCACGGAAAGTTTTAGTGGTCTCGGGCGGACCCGATAAGGCAAGTCGGAAGCGATAGGGACTTGGGACCCTTAAATAAGGAGGCTATGCGGCCACTGAAATGCCGAAGTTACCTAGCCCAAGGGCTGCGGCTGCACCAGTCTTTACAGACGTCGGGAGTCCTCGCTGACGAGTCATGAGCCGGAAGGAAGGAGTTGCTGGCCGGCGACCAGTGGAGATAGTTCGTAGAGATCCAAGCCTGGATCAGGGATGGATGACACCTGAAAGCAGAGGGGACCAAGTTCGTACTACTAGCCAGTAGTCAGAGGGTACCAGGAGGGCACCGGATGATCGTCACCTCGACTAGGTGAGTGGGCGACGCTAGGCTCTGTAGTCTCACGGACCAGGAGGCGTTGTCGGCGACCAGGATGGAGGTGCGAGCTGTCCCACGAAGATTGATGCTGTCGGCGTCGCTGGGCCCAGGATTGGGGCAACAAGCCTTGGCAAATTCAGGGCCACGTGGTGGGCCTAAAATGGCGTCTTGAGTGGACCAGGAGGGTCCGGGGTGCTCCTCTCTCAGAAGGGAGCCAAGGCCAGTCTGGAGCAACCAGACCAGCAGCGTTGGTTGTCGGGCGTCGTCGAGAAGGTCACAAGCCAGCGGCTAGTAACCAGACAACGTGATGAGCGGCAAAAGCAGAAGGGCCCCACGCAGATCGTAGAGATGCTGGGAGGCTGCACTTTGGTGCTGGAGCTGCTCAGGGTCGGGGCTTCTCGGACCCCAAAGCACTCACCAGAGGATCCCTCGGCGGTCGTGCTAGTTTAAGAAATCGTGCAGGTTTTGATGATGGCCGGTCCCTCGAGGTCTCGTCGCACCCACGGATCTCAGCTGAGCTGACGATGTGGGTAGAGGTCAGAGGTGCCAGGGAAGCCGGTTCTCGTCGAGCTGGGCAGTCGGATTCCTGAGGAAGGACTTGCAGCAAACCGCTGAGTTCTTAGATGGTGCCTGCGGATGCAGGGTGACTACTCCTTAGCCACAAGGGAGAAATCTTGAGAAGAGTCGAGAGTTCCTTTCGTAGAAAGTATTCTTGATTCAAAGATGATCTAATTTGGAAGGGTCCCCGCTCCTGCCTTTATCCTAAAGAAAGGGGTGGGTACGTGACTAGGTCCTGCCCTAGAGTGGGACCCCGAAGGGGGGTGGTTACACCCCTCTCCCATGTCGGACTTTCCCCAGGTCAGGGGCTGGGGTGCCCCTGGAACTGGTTCTAGCCGGCAGATGCGTAGTGAGCACCGGGGTGCCACTCCGCAGTCACCTTCCTGTAAAGCCCTGCCTACCCAGGATACACAAAAACCCTGTCTGGGATGGTGCGAACACCGCCCCGGACAGGAAACCCTTTGTCCAAGCTCTCCCCGCTGGAAGGACTCCCAGCAGCAGGAGGTCAGACTCGTGTCTGTGGTGGCAGCGTCCATTTTGTGGAGCTGAGGCTTCAGTTAACTTTAACCGGGGTTCACAGTTACGTACATGTCGTGTCCCTCTAGAAGGGTTGAATGCTAACCCCGTCGCCAGCATTGGTGAGGGGTCAGGATCCCGATTCGTATGACACCTTACTCGACATGTCTTGATAACGCGATGCCGAAGTTAGCGATATGGTATGCGTTATCACCGAACAGCCATTGGGTCTTGGTTCCGCAAGCTGCAACCGGGCTCGGCTCGTGCCAGAGCCCAATTCACACAATTCCACGCACTCTGCCTTCAGGATTGTCAAGGCCTGCCATAGGAGTGACTGATAGGAATTCGGGTGTCCATTTTAGGGTTAGACATAGGTATACTATATCTAAAGCACAGGGCGAGTACGCCACTTTGCCCCAGCTGTCGTGCAGCCAGTTGTGTCAGATTTAGATGGCCATCCAGGGGTGGCATAATACATGCTTCAGCCCCTGGTAGGCCCTGGGTACACCGATGCCCTGAGTTAGAGGGTCTGACAAGGTGGCCCAGTTCCAATTGGGTAATGCACCTAAGGTACACATGTCAATTTAGCGAGAGAACAGCTAGGCTGTGGGTCTGATTGGCAGGCCCACAGCCAGAGAAAGTCGTAAACCAGTGAAACAAAAGCAAAAAAATCTGGGTGATCATAGGATTGCAGACCCTACTCTCCTACATGACCCCCCCCCCCCCAAACGTTGGGACAATAAGCTAACCTTGACCAGGTGAGTCTTCTTGTTCTAAGTGGAAATACCTGGAGAGCCCATCTGCATTGCCATGATCAGTGCCAGGTCTATGCTCCACTGTGAAGTCCATCCCCTGTAGGGAAATGGAAAAGTGAAGTAGTGTGGCTCACTGGTTAGAGGCGGCAGACCCGAGAGCAAAGGACGGCCCGGGACCAGGGTTCGATTCCCGGCGCGGCAGGTTTCTGGACCAGGGTCAGCGGACTCGATAATTCTCTCGCCTCGGTGCCCACTCTGATCAGCGATCACACTCGGCAACTCTGGGCATCAGCTTGCCTCATCTTCACTAACGGCCCCACCAGACCGCTGGGGATGCCTGGTCTCACCCTGGAGATACCCATTAAGGGACCATCTCTCAGGGAAGCCAGGAAGGGTTTCGCAGCGGTCGAAGCGCCTTGGGACCCTACGGGTAAGTAGTGCGCTATATAAATGCCAATACATACATACATACACCTAAGCAGTTTGGGGTTTTCACCCTTCATCTGATTTAGCCATAAGAGGGGCTTATGGTCGGTCTGAATCTTGAAATGAGTGCCAATCAAGTATGGCCTCAGTTTTTTCAGGGACCAAACCACAGCAAAGGCCTCCCTCTCAATAGCTGACCAATTTTTCTCTCTGGGGGTCAGCCGTCTGCTTATAAAAGCAATGGGCTGGTCATTACCATCAAAATTCAGTTGAGATAGAACAGCTCCCACACCCAACTCAGAAGCATCTGTTTGGACAATGAATGGTTTGGAGTAGTCTGGACTCTTGAGGATAGGTGCCGTGCACATGGCCTGTTTTAGGTCATCGAATGCTTTTTGACAGCCCGCTGTCCACTGAACCTTTTTTGGCATTTTCTTACATGTCAGTTCATTAAGCGGAGTCACAATCGATCCGTAATTTCTGACAAACTTTTGGTAGTAACCAGTCAGGCCCAAGAAAGCTCGAACCTGAGTCTGGGTGGTTGGAGGAGCCCAGTCCCTGATTGACTGTATTTTGCTCTCCAGTGGTTGAACTTGGCCTCCACCTACAAGGTGGCCCCAGTATACAACCTGTGTCTGCCCTATCTGGCACTTGGTGGCCTTGATAGTGAGACCTGCTGCTTGCAGAGCCTCTAACACTTTCCTCAGGTGGACCAGGTGATCCTCCCAGGTGGAGCTAAAGACAGCAATATCGTCAAGATACGCCGCACAGAAGTCATCCAGCCCAGTGAGAACCTGATTCACCAACCTTTGGAAGGTGGCAGGTGCATTTTTCAAACCAAAGGGCATTACCACAAATTGATAATGCCCACCAGGGGTAGAAAATGCTGTCTTAGGCTTGGCGTCCTCAGCTAACCTGATTTGCCAATACCTAGCTGTCAGGTCAAACGTACTTAAGTAGTTGGCAGAAGCCAATCTATCTATAAGCTCATCTGCCCTTGGTATTGGGTGGGCATCAGTCTTAGTGACTGCATTGAGACCCCTGTAGTCTACGCAGAACCTCATCTCTTTCTTACCACCCGGGGTGTGAGGCTTCGGCACTAGAACTACGGGACTAGCCCAAGGGCTATCCGAGGGTTCAATGACTCCCAACTCCAACATTTTCTGCACTTCAGTCTTGATGCAGTCTCTAATGTGATTGGGCTGCCTGTAGATTTTACTCTTGACGGGCAAGCTGTCACCAGTGTCAACCTCATGGGTACACCAATTGGTCTGACTGGGTGTTAGAGAAAACATATGTCGGAAGGATTGAAGAACCTGTTTACAATCCTCCTGTTGATGTTCAGAGAGGCTGCCACAAAAGACAACACCGTCTACTGATCCATCGTCAGGATTCTGAGTGAGCAGGTCTGGGAGAGGGTCACTCTCTTCCTCCTGTCCCTCATCTATGGCCATGAGCAAGCTCATGTCCTTCCTGTCGACATATGCTTTGAGCCGGTTAACATGGAGCACCCTGTGGGGGCTCCGGGGAGTTCCAAGGTCCACCAGGTAGGTGACCTCTCCCTTTTGCTCATGAATCGTGTGGGGCCCAGACCATTTGTCTTTGAGTGCTGCTGGGGCCACTGGCTCCAACACCCACACCTTCTGTCCAGGCTGGTAAACAGTCAGGACAGCCTTTTGGTCATGCCAAGCTTTTTGGAGTTCTTGGCTGGCCTTAAGGTTTCCAGATGCCTTTTCCATGTACTCAGCCATCCGCGAGCGGAGACCAAGGACATAGTCCGCTATGTTCGTTGCAGGCTTTTTGAGAGGTCTCTCCCATCCTTCCTTCACCAAACACAGGGGTCCTCTTACAGGATGCCCATACAAAAGTTCAAAAGGGCTGTAGCCAACCCCCTTCTGTGGGACTTCTCTATAAGCGAATAAAAGGCAGGGAATCAGGACGTCCCATCTACGCCGGAGCTTTTCAGGTAGTCCATGAATCATCCCTTTTAGGGTCCTGTTGAACCGCTCAACAAGCCCATTGCATTGTGGATGATAGGGTGTGGTGAACTTGTAGTTGACACCACATTCCTTCCACATAGCAGTCAAGTAGCTCGACATGAAGTTTGCACCTCTGTCAGAGACAACCTCCTTAGGGAAGCCCACTCTGGAGAACACTCCAACTAGGGCTCTTGCCACAACAGGTGCTGTAGTGGTCCTAAGGGGAATAGCTTCAGGATACCTGGTGGCATGATCCACTACAACCAGTATAAACTTGTGCCCTGATGCTGTTGGGGGTTCCATTGGACCGACAATGTCAATCCCCACTCGTTCAAAGGGCACCCCCACCACAGGCTTTGGTATAAGGGGGGCCTTTGTTGTGCCACCTGACTTACCACTGGCTTGGCAAGTGACACAGGAGCGACAAAACTCCCGGGTATCCTCGTTCATGTGAGGTCAGTGAAAGTGTGAGACAAGCCTGTCCCACGTCTTCGTCTGGCCTAAGTGTCCTGCTAAGGGAATCTCGTGGGCCAAGGTAAGAAGGAAACCACGCTGAGACAAGGGGATAACCAGCCTCCTGGTCATGCCAGGCTTGGGGTCTCTTGCCTCAGTGTACAGGAGTCCATCCTCCCAGTATACCTTGTGGGTACCTGTGGCGTTCCCAGCAGCCTCAGCAGCTGCGTGCTGTCTGAGGGGTTCAAGGGAAGGGCAGTCTAACTGGTCCTTCCCCAGGTCTTCTCGTGAGGGTCCCCCTGAGCCCAGAAACTCAACTTGATCAAGTTCGAGTTCTTTAGGTTCAGTTTCCCGCAATTCCTGGAGGTCAGCCTCCTCTGAGACTTGATCCTCGACCTGGGGCAAGGGGGAAGGCGATGCCTTAACCCGACAGCTCTTCTTCTTGGGAGGTGTCTGGTCCATTGTTCCAGGATCCAGCACCAGTTCAGTGGGGCATCTTCTGACCTGTGACCTAGTCACAGCAAGCACATGTGCTGGCAAGCCTAACATCTCCATGTGAGTCCGGTGCTCCACTTCTGACCATTGTGATGACTCCAAATCATTGCCCAACAAACAATCCACTGGGAGGTCTGAACTAACAACAACCTTTTTCTGGCCATTTACCCCTCCCCAGGAGAAAGCAACAATCGCCATACTATGACTGGTAGTGACGTTGCTGGCATTGGTCACCAGGAAATCTGTACCTGGCATGATCTGTTCAGGGTCCACAAAGTTAGGTGTCACCATGGTGACACTGGCACAAGTGTCCCTATAGGCCTGAGCCATTCTTCCATTGATTAAAGGCGTCTGTCGGTATTTGCCCAAAGTATTAGGACTGACATCAGGGGACATATCCACATCCCCTGTACAGACAAGGACAGCCTGAGTGAGTGTGCCAACTAAGTTGTCACACCCCTCAGAACCCAAGGTTAACCCAACTAGTCCCTTGGGAGGTGCACTGCTACTGCTGGCTGTAGTAGGGGGCACAGGTGCCTTAGGGGCTGCAGTAGCAGGAGTCTGCCCTCCTTTCTTGGTGCACTCACTAAACCAGTGAGTTTTACTCTTACAGTATTGGCACCACCTTTTCGATTGGCCTTCTTGATTCTTCTTTTTCTGGGAAGCCAGACCCCCCCCCCCTCTTTGGGTTGTTGGGGACCTGTCGAAGACTTCTGGTCATTTTGTTCCCCTTTAGAATCTTTACCCTTCTGGTCTGCTTTCTTCTGACCACCCTGGTTCTGGCCCTGGTTTTGCTTAACCCTTGTTCTGACCCATCTGTCTGCCTTCTTTCCCAATTCTTGGGGAGAGGTCAGATCCGAGTCGACAAGGTGCTGATGCAACAACTGGTTCTGACAATTGTTTAAAATCTGTTCTCGCATGATCAAATTATACAATCCTGTGTAATCAGTAACCTTACTGCCCAGCAACCAGCCCTCCAAAGCCTTATTGGCACAATCGACAAAATCAGACCAGTCCTGAGACTGAGTTTTCTGGGAATCCCTGAACAGCAACCTGTACTGCTCAGTGGTTAGGCCGAACCCATCAATCAGTGTGTTCTTCAGGACCTGGTAATCGTTAGCGTCCTCAGCTCTAGTAGTGAGGAGCTTATCTCTACCTTTACCTTCAAAGGAGAGCCACAAGATAGCTGCCCACTGACTTTGGGGGACGCACTGTACAGTGCAGGCCCGCTCTAAAGCAGTAATCCATTTGTGGATGTCACCCCCTTGCTTAAAGGGGGGCACTATATTACTCAGGTGTCTAGTGTCTAAACTCCTGTTTTCCCGTGGGGGAATGCTGCCACCAGTGGGGTTCTTCCCACTCAATTCTTGCTCTCTAGCAAAGGCGAGTCTTTCTTTGGCCAGGGCAAGTTCTTCCCTCTCGATCCTCAGATTGACTTCCCGCTCTTTAGCTTCGTACACTCTCCTCTGAGGGGATGTCATCCCTCTTCGAGAAGAGCCTCGAGAGCCATTGGTTCGAACGGATCTATTAGAGCCTCTCGACAGAGACCTAACTCGTCCATTCCCAATGTTAAGCTGGCCTGAGAGGGGCCCCAGGGGTCTCCTAGTACCATTCTCGTGCCTGCTTAAGTTGTCCCTAGTTAGCTGGCTAACTACTACTGGACCTTTGTCTGCCTCGTCTCCAGATGTCTCTGGCTCCTCGTCCTCCTCTTCACCTTCTGCGGAGAGATGGATAAGGTCAGGGTCACCTAGGGTTCCCTTGAGGGGGGGCATATTCCCTTCTGGATGAGAAGGGTCTGTGTTACCAGCCCTCCTAGCATCATAAGTCTCCAAGAGACCAATCAGAAACGGAATGGTAGGCTTTGCACCCTGTTTTAGCTTCCGAGATGTACAGATTTGTCGCATCTCTTGGAAGCTAAGCGCAGCATATCTGGAAGTGACCTGTGGAAGGTCGACTGACACAAGGGGAGACTCAGTGTTTCCTCCTTTGTCCGACATGCTGCTTCTAGTGTGGTGTAAGTGATGCACCTACCTACACTATATGTTTACCTACTGATCCCTTGCTAAGAGTTGTAGCCAAGGTGTGCTAAGCCTTGAGGAGCTACAACAGCTGGTTCAGTAAAACTCAGAGTATTCTAAGCTAAGTTATATGTACCTGGAGTACTTATGCGATCTTTCACAAGATATTCTTAGGATACGCGTGGTAAAACAACAGCTAGCTCAAATCCCAACCGCTGCCCACCAATGTGAGAAGTTGGCCTGATATGCAGTGCTCACTATTCTAGTGATCACTATGCATCAGTCCAAACGACCCTTATGGTGATTGGTTGTAAGTCAACCTTAGACCAGCTATCCTAGTAGCGTGGATACGAGCAGTCTTCGGGCTAAACTCTAGAGGGCGTGTTAAGCCAGCTGTTATACCATCACATACCCCTTGAACACCAAGTGAAAGGACACCACACAAGTGTTATGAAAATAAACAGTGTATTTATTAGAATCACAACAGCCCTGTGCTCTTTATGAGGACAGGGTACTAAGCACACAACAAAACTCTTAGGAAAATACTTCAAGTGCACAATCAATGCAAGTGCCCGAGGGCACGGAAAGTTTTAGTGGTCTCGGGCGGACCCGATAAGGCAAGTCGGAAGCGATAGGGACTCGGGACCCTTAAATAAGGAGGCTATGCGGCCACCGAAATGCCGAAGTTACCTAGCCCAAGGGCTACGGCTGTACCAGTCTTTACAGACGTCGGGAGTCCTCGCTGACGAGTCAGGAGCCGGAAGGAAGGAGTTGCTGGCCGGCAACCAGTGGAGATAGTTCGTAGAGATCCAAGCCTGGATCAGGGATGGATGACACCTGAAAGCAGAGGGGACCAAGTACGTACTACTAGCCAGTAGTCAGAGGGTACCAGGAGGGCACCGGATGATCGTCACCTCGACTAGGTGAGTGGGCGACGCTAGGCTCTGTAGTCTCACGGACCAGGAGGTGTTGTCGGCGACCAGGATGGAGGTGCGAGCTGTCCCACGAAGTTTGATGCTGTCGGCGTCGCTGGGCCCAGGATTGGGGCAACAAGCCTTGGCAAATTCAGGGCCACGTGGTGGGCCTAAAATGGCGTCTTGAGTGGACCAGGAGGGTCCGGGGTGCTCCTCTCTCAGAAGGGAGCAAAGGCCAGTCTGGAGCAACCAGACCAACAGCGTTGGTTGTCGGGCGTCGTCGAGAAGGTCACAAGCCAGCGGCTAGTAACCAGACAACGTGATGAGCGGCAAAAGCAGAAGGGCCCCACGCAGATCGTGGAGATGCTGGGAGGCTGCACTTCGGTGCTGGAGCTGCTCAGGGTCGGGGCTTCTCGGACCCCAAAGCACTCACCAGAGGATCCCTCGGCGGTCGTGCTAGTTTAAGAAATCTTGCAGGTTTTGATGATGGCCGGTCCCTCGAGGTCTCGTGCTGTAGTGGTCCTAAGGGGAATAGCTTCAGGATACCTGGTGGCATGATCCACTACAACCAGTATAAACTTGTGCCCTGATGCTGTTGGGGGTTCCATTGGACCGAAAATGTCAATCCCCACTCATTCAAAGGGCACCCCCACCACAGGCTTTGGTATAAGGAGGGCCTTTGTTGTGCCACCTGACTTACCACTGGCTTGGCAAGTGACACAGGAGCGACAAAACTCCCGGGTATCCTCGTTCATGTGAGGCCAGTGAAAGTGTGAGACAAGCCTGTCCCACGTCTTCGTCTGGCCTAAGTGTCCTGCTAAGGGAATCTCGTGGGCCAAGGTAAGAAGGAAACCACGCTGAGACAAGGGGATAACCAGCCTCCTGGTCATGCCAGGCTTGGGGTCTCTTGCCTCAGTGTACAGGAGTCCATCCTCCCAGTATACCTTGTGGGTACCTGTGGCGTTCCCAGCAGCCTCAGCAGCTGCCTGCTGTCTGAGGGGTTCAAGGGAAGGGCAGTCTAACTGGTCCTTCCCCAGGTCTTCTCGTGAGGGTCCCCCTGAGCCCAGAAACTCAACTTGATCAAGTTCGAGTTCTTTAGGTTCATTTTCCCGCAATTCCTGGAGGTCAGCCTCCTCTGAGACTTGATCCTCGACCTGGGGCAAGGGGGAAGGCGATGCCTTAACCCGACAGCTCTTCTTCTTGGGAGGTGTCTGGTCCATTGTTCCAGGATCCAGCACCAGTTCAGTGGGGCATCTTCTGACCTGTGACCTAGTCACAGCAAGCACATGTGCTGGCAAGCCTAACATCTCCATGTGAGTCCGTTGCTCCACTTCTGACCATTGTGATGACTCCAAATCATTGCCCAACAAACAATCCACTGGGAGGTCTGAACTAACAACAACCTTTTTCTGGCCATTTACCCCTCCCCAGGAGAAAGCAACAATCGCCATACTATGACTGGTAGTGACGTTGCTGGCATTGGTCACCAGGAAATCTGTACCTGGCATGATCTGTCCAGGGTCCACAAAGTTAGGTGTCACCATGGTGACACTGGCACAAGTGTCCCTATAGGCCTGAGCCATTCTTCCATTGATTAAAGGCGTCTGTCGGTATTTGCCCAAAGTATTAGGACTGACATCAGGGGACATATCCACATCCCCTGTACAGACAAGGACAGCCTGAGTGAGTGTGCCAACTAAGTTGTCACACCCCTCAGAACCCAAGGTTAACCCAACTAGTCCCTTGGGAGGTGCACTGCTACTGCTGGCTGTACTAGGGGGCACAGGTGCCTTAGGGGCTGCAGTAGCAGGAGTCTGCCCTCCTTTCTTGGTGCACTCACTAAACCAGTGAGTTTTACTCTTACAGTATTGGCACCACCTTTTCGATTGGCCTTCTTGATTCTTCTTTTTCTGGGAAGCCTGACCCCCCCCCTCTTTGGGTTGTTGGGGACCTGTCGAAGACTTCTGGTCATTTTGTTCCCCTTTAGAATCTTTACCCTTCTGGTCTGCTTTCTTCTGACCACCCTGGTTCTGGCCCTGGTTTTGCTTAACCCTTGTTCTGACCCATCTGTCTGCCTTCTTTCCCAATTCTTGGGGAGAGGTCAGATCCGAGTCGACAAGGTGCTGATGCAACAACTGGTTCTGACAATTGTTTAAAATCTGTTCTCGCATGATCAAATTATACAATCCTGTGTAATCAGTAACCTTACTGCCCAGCAACCAGCCCTCCAAAGCCTTAGTGGCACAATCGACAAAATCAGACCAGTCCTGAGACTGAGTTTTCTGGATATCCCTGAACAGCAACCTGTACTGCTCAGTGGTTAGGCCGAACCCATCAATCAGTGTGTTCTTCAGGACCTGGTAATCGTTAGCGTCCTCAGCTCTAGTAGTGAGGAGCTTATCTCTACCTTTACCTTCAAAGGAGAGCCACAAGATAGCTGCCCACTGACTTTGGGGGACGCACTGTACAGTGCAGGCCCGCTCTAAAGCAGTAATCCATTTGTGGATGTCATCCCCTTGCTTAAAGGGGGGCACTATATTACTCAGGTGTCTAGTGTCTAAACTCCTGTTTTCCCGTGGGGGAATGCTGCCACCAGTGGGGTTCTTCCCACTCAATTCTTGCTCTCTAGCAAAGGCGAGTCTTTCTTTGGCCAGGGCAAGTTCTTCCCTCTCGATCCTCAGATTGACTTCCCGCTCTTTAGCTTCGTACACTCTCCTCTGAGGGGATGTCATCCCTCTTCGAGAAGAGCCTCGAGAGCCATTGGTTCGAACGGATCTATTAGAGCCTCTCGACAGAGACCTAACTCGTCCATTCCCAATGTTAAGCTGGCCTGAGAGGGGCCCCAGGGGTCTCCTAGTACCATTCTCGTGCCTGCTTAAGTTGTCCCTAGTTAGCTGGCTAACTACTACTGGACCTTTGTCTGCCTCGTCTCCAGATGTCTCTGGCTCCTCGTCCTCCTCTTCACCTTCTGCGGAGAGATGGATAAGGTCAGGGTCACCTAGGGTTCCCTCGAGGGGGGGCATATTCCCTTCTGGATGAGAAGGGTCTGTGTTACCAGCCCTCCTAGCATCATAAGTCTCCAAGAGACCAATCAGAAATGGAATGGTAGGCTTTGCACCCTGTTTTAGCTTCCGAGATGTACAGATTTGTCGCATCTCTTGGAAGCTAAGCGCAGCATATCTGGAAGTGACCTGTGGAAGGTCGACTGACACAAGGGGAGACTCAGTGTTTCCTCCTTTGTCCGACATGCTGCTTCTAGTGTGGTGTAAGTGATGCACCTACCTACACTATATGTTTACCTACTGATCCCTTGCTAAGAGTTGTAGCCAAGGTGTGCTAAGCCTTGAGGAGCTACAACAGCTGGTTCAGTAAAACTCAGAGTATTCTAAGCTAAGTTATATGTACCTGGAGTACTTATGCGATCTTTCACAAGATATTCTTAGGATACGCGTGGTAAAACAACAGCTAGCTCAAATCCCAACCGCTGCCCACCAATGTGAGAAGTTGGCCTGATATGCAGTGCTCACTATTCTAGTGATCACTATGCATCAGTCCAAACGACCCTTATGGTGATTGGTTGTAAGTCAACCTTAGACCAGCTATCCTAGTAGCGTGGATACGAGCAGTCTTCGGGCTAAACTCTAGAGGGCGTGTTAAGCCAGCTGTTATACCATCACATACCCCTTGAACACCAAGTGAAAGGACACCACACAAGTGTTATGAAAATAAACAGTGTATTTATTAGAATCACAACAGCCCTGTGCTCTTTATGAGGACAGGGTACTAAGCACACAACAAAACTCTTAGGAAAATACTTCAAGTGCACAATCAATACAAGTGCCCGAGGGCACGGAAAGTTTTAGTGGTCTCGGGCGGACCCGATAAGGCAAGTCGGAAGCGATAGGGACTCGGGACCCTTAAATAAGGAGGCAATGCGGCCACTGAAATGCCGAAGTTACCTAGCCCAAGGGCTATGGCTGTACCAGTCTTTACAGACGTCGGGAGTCCTCGCTGACGAGTCAGGAGCCGGAAGGAAGGAGTTGCTGGCCGGCAACCAGTGGAGATAGTTCGTAGAGATCCAAGCCTGGATCAGGGATGGATGACACCTGAAAGCAGAGGGGACCAAGTTCGTACTACTAGCCAGTAGTCAGAGGGTACCAGGAGGGCACCAGATGATCGTCACTTCGACTAGGTGAGTGGGCGACGCTAGGCTCTGTAGTCTCACGGACCAGGAGGTGTTGTCGGCGACCAGGATGGAGGTGCGAGCTGTCCCACGAAGATTGATGCTGTCGGCGTCGCTGGGCCCAGGATTGGGGCAACAAGCCTTGGCAAATTCAGGGCCACGTGGTGGGCCTAAAATGGCGTCTTGAGTGGACCAGGAGGGTCCGGGGTGCTCCTCTCTCAGAAGGGAGCAAAGGCCAGTCTGGAGCAACCAGACCAACAGCGTTGGTTGCCGGGCGTCGTCGAGAAGGTCACAAGCCAGCGGCTAGTAACCAGACAACGTGATGAGTGGCAAAAGCAGAAGGGCCCCACGCAGATCGTGGAGATGCTGGGAGGCTGCACTTCGGTGCTGGAGCTGCTCAGGGTCGGGGCTTCTCGGACCCCAAAGCACTCACCAGAGGATCCCTCGGCGGTCGTGCTAGTTTAAGAAATCTTGCAGGTTTTGATGATGGCCGGTCCCTCGAGGTCTCGTCGCACCCACGGATCTCAGCTGAGCTGACGATGTGGGTAGAGGTCAGAGGTGCCAGGGAAGCCGGTTCTCGTCGAGCTGGGCAGTCGGATTCCTGAGGAAGGACTTGCAGCAAACCGCAGAGTTCTTAGATGGTGCCTGCGGATGCAGGGTGACTACTCCTTAGCCACAAGGGAGAAATCTTGAGAAGATTCGAGAGTTCCTTTCGTAGAAAGTATTCTTGATTCAAAGATGATCTAATTTGGAAGGGTCCCCGCTCCTGCCTTTATCCTAAAGAAAGGGGTGGGTACGTGACTAGGTCCTGCCCTAGGGGTGGGACCAGAAAGGGGGGTGGTTACACCCCTCTCCCATGTCGGACTTTCCCCAGGTCAGGGGCTGGGGTGCCCCTGGAACTGGTTCTAGCCGGCAGATGCGTAGTGAGCACCGGGGTGCCACTCCGCAGTCACCTTCCTGTAAAGCCCTGCCTACCCAGGATACACAAAAACCCTGTCTGGGATGGTGCGAACACCGCCCCGGACAGGAAACCCTTTGTCCAAGCTCTCCTCGCTGGAAGGACTACCAGCAGCAGGAGGTCAGACTCGTGTCTGTGGTGGCAGCGTCCATTTTGTGGAGCTGAGGCTTCAGTTAACTTTAACCGGGGTTCACAGTTACGTACATGTCGTGTCCCTCTAGAAGGATTGAATGCTAACCCCGTCGCCAGCATTGGTGAGGGGTCAGGATCCCGATTCGTATGACACCTTACGCGACATGTCTTGATAACGCGATGCCGAAGTTAGCGATATGGTATGCGTTATCATGGAACAGCCATTGGGTCTTGGTTCCGCAAGCTGCAACCGGGCTCGGCTCGTGCCAGAGCCCAATTCACACGATTCCACGCACTCTGCCTTCAGGATTGTCAAGGCCTGCCATAGGAGTGACTGATAGGAATTCGGGTGTCCATTTTAGGGTTAGACATAGGTATACTATATCTAAAGCACAGGGCGAGTACGCCACTTTGCCCCAGCTGTCGTGCAGCCAGTTGTGTCAGATTTAGATGGCCATCCAGGGGTGTCATAATACATGCTTCAGCCCCTGGTAGGCCCTGGGTACACCGATGCCCTGAGTTACAGGGTCTGACAAGGTGGCCCAGTTCCAATTGGGTAATGCACCTAAGGTACACATGTCAATTTAGCGAGAGAACAGCTAGGCTGTGGGTCTGATTGGCAGGCCCACAGCCAGAGAAAGTCGTAAACCAGTGAAACAAAAGCAAAAAAATCTGGGTGATCATAGGATTGCAGACCCTACTCTCCTACACTGCCATCCTCTGGTTCATCTCTGCCACCCTCTGGATCATCACTGTCCCCCTCTGGTTTATCACAGCACCCTCTGGTTCACCACTACCACCCTCTTGTTCACCACTGTAGATTATGGGGGGAAAGCAAAGCACACCTTCCCAGCCTCAACTGAAATGAATTAATTTGGGGCTGGTTAATGTGTCACTGAATGTGTGCTTCAAGTCTGGCACCTGCTTCCTTAGCTGTAAGATCTTTCCTGTTGCAGTTATTTCATTTTACAGGAGCATTGTGCCATACTTGTACCTATTCTCTGACCCTGCTTTGAGGGTCAGAGCTGGGTCAGAGAATAGTTGAAAATAGGCAACTGAACTCTGGAGGGGCCCCTCTCAGGAAGCACTACAGGGAATGGTTACAAATTAGTTTGAACTTTTGCACCTGCTAAGTGCTTTCAGTTTTCCAAAATGTGTTTTTCTTCCATTTCGCGAGATTTGCGGGACGCGAAATCGAACTTGCAATCCGCAAATTTGTGCGAATTTGCAGATTTCTCTTTTTTTTTGCATGTTCAGGCGGTTTTTCTTTTTTTTTGCGTGTTCGTGCAGTTTTTTGCTTATTCGCGGGCCGCTTGCAGCGCACCGACCCCGAGGTTGCCCATGAGGTCATGTACGGGCGCGGCCATCTTGTTTGCGTGACGTGTTTCCGTTTCCGGGCTCTCGTTGCAAGTTCGCATCGTATGCGGCACGCGATTACGTATTCGTGGGCGTTTTGCGTGCTCGCGGGGGAAATATCGCGCAAACGTAACCACGCGGTCCTCTATGGGCGCGGCCATCTTGTTTTTCATTCACTGCTATGGTTTTGGGCATGCTACCTTTCTATCCACCTTACATCTTTGCAATCCTATGTTTTCTGAACTTTCGGGGGGTTTTCTTTGCTTATTATCTCTCTCTTCAATTTCCTACAGCTATATTTTGTGTTTTTTTAAAACTTTTTGTTACTTTATTACTTACTTTATTTCTTTTGCTCTCTCTCTTATTTTTTTTCACACCTATTCTTCTTTCCTTCTTCTTGTGCCCAGGACCATGGCTAAGAGAGGCGACAAGGGCAAGGGGAAGGGCCCAGCCCCACGTACCCGGCTCCCTTGCGGGCGTTGGAGGGGGGAGGAAGTGCAGCCCAGGGAGATCTTTTCTGCGGTGGAGGTGGCCGCCTTGATGGTTTTTCTCCAGGTCCACCTCTCTAAAACCGTGGCAGCAGATGGGCAGATTGCTTCTGGTTACGGCCTCTGGAAGCCTCGCCAGCTGTGGGAGAAGGTGTGCCGGCGCATGTATAAGGAGTCTGGGGTCCAGCGCACCTACCAGCAAGTGACGCACCGGTGGACTGACATCTTGGACCGGGAGCATGACATGCTCGACCTGCTTGGTGTGGAGATCCCTGGGCTTGGTAAGTAGCTATTTAATAACTACTTTTTTTCCTTCTTCTCTGTTATATTGCTAATCTATTTTTTCCTGAAGAGTACGAATGCTGCTGATTAGATTCCATTGCAGGTAAATTAATGTTTAAATAGCTTCTGTCATTGCAGGTGCTCGCCTGGTTATTGGCGTTGCTACTATGCTTACTTGTTTGCAACTTTTTAGTCATTTGAGAGCATTACTACGTAATGCTAGAGACAGTAGACTCAAGTCTAGTCCTTCTTTGTACTCCTTCTGCTGCCACTTTGAAGAGATAGTGGTGGATTGATACGTTGAGTATACTATTTATTACTTGTTCTAGGACATTTGTTAGTGGTCTGCAATCATGATGACGGACTGTGTCTGTCACGCGACGTCTCGTGCTGCTGAGTGATGGTAGTCATATTAGAACCTTTTTGTTGTTGATTAAGTTAGTGAATTACATACCTTTCCTATTAGATGGTCTGCGAATCCTGCAATACTGTACTACTATCCTCTTAGTTGACCAGATCAGATGCAATTGATGTTAATTTGTTTCCCAGACATAATTTTAGATTGAGTACAAAGAAATCAAATATTTCCCAAAAAACAATCATCCATGTTGTGTTTCTTTATTTCATGATCACCAGCAACTCCCAGGGGCAAGGCGACGGCGGAGACAGAGACTCTGGTGGCAGAAGTTGGACTTATACTTATACTCCCCTAACTTTTACAGCTCCTATTTATTATAAACTGGTTCCTAATATTTCTATGTTTTACAAAATAGTCTTAGATCTTCTTCTAATGTAGACTACTTTCTACATTTTTATCCTGCCTCTACTATCACTCTCTGTGCTACTACTATTTACAATTATGAGTCGGTCTGTGTAGGTAGCTAAGCTTGCCCATTCGGCAAACGGTGTGAAACAAAACTCTGATACAGCAATAGCTCTAGGCACTGAGTGTAGTCCTCTGGGTTGCCCTTGCTGTCTATTTCAGTCTTCTTAATGTGAGTGCTTAGACAATTTGCAACAACAAAATGTAATTGTTTACACCAAGTAAAAGGTAGCATTGTCCTTTTTGATTTGAGAGGAGCACATCCCATACTGGTAGTGTTTCAGGGACTATTCTGCACACAAAGAAGTATGGACAAGATGATAGGTGCAGTTCGTCTTTCGACATACCTCAGTCCGAATAGAAGTTGAACCCCCAATCCCCTGACCGACTATCTTGAATGTCTGACCAATGATTTTTACGACCCAGAAGAACAGAAGAAGACTACCTCCGAGTCCTGGCCTATCTGAGTCACTGAAACATGACTGCCAAGTGCAGTAGTTCAAACCTTTCCGCTCACTCACTCGTAAACAAAAACCACACAGTGTTTGTTAGTTTTAAAGTTTTATTTTCAATTAAGAAATGAAAACACTATTTTTTTATTTTTAATAGCGTAGTATTCTGATGGATGAAGATGACGTTAAAGTTGCACTTGCAACAACATTCCCATGAATGAAATTAGTATGACTCAAAATTAATAATAGTTAACAGACACATGGAAATATTAGAACAACTGTGCGGGAGCCCCCACCTTCTTTAAAGTACTTAAATTACTGCTGGTGATGACTTACTAGTAGTTGGAGAATTGTTTGGCAGAAGGGCAATGGAATCTTCTTTCTGTAATGAGAAAAATGGTGCCCGTTAAGCAAGCATTCATCAGTTGTCATACGAACAAGTGTAGCATTTAATGGAATAAGCATATAAAAGGTTAACACCCTCTCCAAAACCGTTACTTTTTTTCAATCCCAGTGATAAAAAAAATGTGTTATGTAACATTTTCTTCCCTACGAGACAAAATAGGGGGTTGTGTATGGCATCTGAAAATATTACATGTTTTTCCTAGCCTGGTCGGAATTAGAACCGGCTGAGAGCACCTAGCCATTGTGGCAATAGCTTAGGAACCGCTGCCCGCGGGAGCCCTGATGAAGTCGCGGGCTACTAGCCCTGACGAAACACGTGTTGGCTGGGCGTGGTAGATAAAATCTGAATTGAAGAAAAACTTCTTTCAAGACTACTTCCACATTGTTTGTCTATTGGTTGTGTTGTTTGATTACCAACAGCATTTACTCTGTAAAAGGCGACGTGTGCACAGATACCTGCAGTATCAATTATATTTGGATCATGGTCCTAATTGGAGGTTTAGGTTCTTCCTCCTATCTGGGGCACCCTCAAAATAGTGGTTAGAAATTATAAATAACGTCACATACGGGAGGCGCCAGTTGTGGATCGACAATCAAAAAAAACCTGGTCCGTTATCTTCAAAATGTTATACTGTGTTTGCTACTTGCTGGTGTTACTGATGCTGGTGTTACTGAGTGTCAACTTTCTGTTGAATTATTTTGACTTTATGTTAAAGACTATTGGCTACAGTATTTTTCTTTCTTTTTTCATAGATGCTACTCCCAAAAAGCTCACCCATAAGGGCCCGTAAGCTGGAGGCTATTTGTGTCGAGTATCGACGGTTGTGGGCTCAGGAGCATGAGGAGGAAACTACAACAACCTCCAGTATATCCTCCTCCACTGCCCCCGGGTCCACCAGCCACAAGCCTCCAGCCAAACAGAGCCGTGGCCCGACAGCCTCCCGCTGCCGCCGCACAGCAGCAAAAACAACAGCTGCCCCCCCAGAGCCTGGATGGTACGCCAGCACCGCCTCCAAAAGCGAGTGGACTACCTGGAGCGGTTGGCCGAAAAACATCAGCGCCAGCTCCAGGACCTCCGCAAAAGAGCTGCGGGATGTGCAGCACCAGCTGTCCAAGCGCCACCGGAGGAAGTGACTGTCCCTTGTCCTTGTTTTAAAGACTGTTGGGGGGTTGGGAATTGGGTTTTTGGAAAAGGGTACTTTTTGGACATTGGTTTGGTTTGGGAGGGGGGTGAGTTGGGGTAATTCTATTTTTGTGACGACAACAACATCCATCATTTATATTTCTTAATAATTATATTTTTCATTCAAAAACACAGTAAACGCGCTCATAATATTTTGTGTGGGGTTTGGCGGTGGTTAATGGACGTTTGGTTTTTCAAACTTACCAGCATGAATGAAACTTCTTGTCCTGAAATGTACCAAAATGCAAGTAACCGAGTTAGTCAATTCAGTAGCCCTACTACTGTACTTTACTAGTAGTACTGTTAGTCTCTGCTGTCCTCCAAACTTAGTCCTAGCCCATTATTCTACTACCTCCCCAATATGCTTATCTTACCTGTGATTTGCGAATCACGGTTGGTGATAAGGTTGGTTATTGACTTGAATCCTCGACGGATGCAATATCATTGTTGTGCTGGTAGCAGTAGTGGTACACACTGGCAGTAGCACCATATGAAAAAAAGAGGAAATGAAACATTGAGTTGCCTGAGTGTAGCATTAGAAACAGTACAATAGTACGGTACAGAACAATGCCCTAGCCTGAGCAGTGCCAACGTAAGGTAAGCATTAATCATTTCATTGTTGTTAACGTCGTGTAGGAGGAGGATGTTCTTATCAATCCACAATGGTGCACATGAACTTCTGGTTGCTTTGACCTTATCCACCCCAGCAAGTGTGTGGAATTTATTGTTGTTATCAGTCACACCTCAATGAAATACCACACAGCCCGGGGGAAGAGGGTTAGGGTTTGAAAATTGGATGGTGTGGGAGGGCAGGTTGGATATACAGACGCGGAGGCTGAATATATTGGCGAACAGCACTTTTATTATCAGGAAACAAGGTTTTAGGTTTCACAACGGGTTCCGCACTTCCTCCCGCGGCATCGAGTTCTCCAGTGTTGAAAGGATTTGCCGTGGTACTCAAAGTTCCTCCCTCTTCTTCCAGTGGTTGTTGTTCCTGGGACGATAGGGTCTCCGTGGTGTTGGTTTACCGGAGGTACCGAGAGGGAAAAAGAGAAAGGGGCCGTCAGTGATACTGTTGTTTCGAAACCCTTGCTCCTACACCGGAAGGTAGTGCACGAAAAATGGGGACGGTGAAGGGTTGTGCATAAAGGTATTGAAAGTGGCAGATAAAGGGGTAGGAAGTGAATTGGTACGAAATGAGGATAAGAATATAGCGGAGGTAGAGTCATAGACCAGATACAACTAATCCCAAGATAAACAACCAAATGTGATACTGTCGGGTACTGTTCTCTTACAGATGAACGCTTCGGTTTCCCCTTTACTAAATTCCACCCACCACCCACAATTTGCTCTCTACCTCCCACCTCCCGCAACACACAACAATTCCCCAAATGGGCTTCGGTTCAATGTCACTCACCGGCCCCGCCTTAACTCTCCTGAGTCACGGCACGCTCTCCAGCCTCCTCCGGGGGACACCACCACTCCTCCGTCCAGCGGTCTTCGGTTTCCCCCGCCTCTTCTCCACGCTCAGCAACGCTGTCTTGACTCTCGGCGTTCAGCTCCGGCTCCCGGCTCCGAGATTCGGCGTCCTCCTCGTGGTCCGTCTCTGGTCCCGCCTCCTCGACGTTCTGCGACCCAGCTTCCTGTGTGGCGTCTGTTTTTATTCGTCCATTTTCTGTAGCGCCTCCTCTAGCCGTTACCTCACGCTGTGGAAAGAGAGGAGAGACATAGTTCTTCGTCCGTGTTTCTGGTGCAACGTGATGTAGCCTTGTACGTGCAGGGGCGTCTGGGCTTTGTAGTCCAACCCTATCAGGTGTTCCGACAAGATCTTTCTCACATCCCCTTTCCCTTGGTGTCCTGTTACTAGGGTTTCTGTCCTGTGGATATCGGGACAGGAAATCTACATTCCCTTGCTCTGACCCCTTCCGATGCTGAGTGCGAAACCTATAGGGTTGTAGCGCCAAGAACCATCGTAACACACGATCGTTGTTTCCTTTGTTGCGGGATAACCATTCCAAAGGGGCATGGTCAGTAAATAAGGTAAACTCTCTTCCTTCCAAGTAGTATCTCAGTGTTTCTATGGCCCATTTCACTGCCAATGCCTCTTTTTCAATGACTGCATAGTTTTGTTCTCTAGGAAATAATTTCCTACTGATGTATAAGATCGGCTGTTCTTGTCCCTGTCGTGATACTTGTGAGAGCACCGCCCCCAGCCGCTGATCCGATGCATCCGTCTGTAGAACAAACGGTAAAGAATAGTCAGGACTGGCTAGCACTGTTTCGGATGTCAGTGAGCCCTTCAGAGTATGGAAGGCTCTTAGAATATCGGGAGTGGGATGTCTCAAGCGCTCTTCTGTATTGGATGCTTTTTGCAATAGGTTAGTGAGGGGAGAGGCGATTTGTGAAAAATTGGGAATAAATCTTCTGTAGTATCCCAAAAGGCCCAAAAAGGCACGTAGATCTTTTTAAGTCTTGGGGAGAGGAATTTGGGATATGGCTGACAGCTTGGAATCTTGTGGTCTAATCATTCCCTCGCCTAAAAGGTATCCCAGATACTTTACTGTTTGAGCCGCTAAATGGCTTTTTGAGGGATTGATTTTTAAACCATTTTCGCCTAGGGTTACAATGACTTGTTTCAGGTGTTGTACGTGTTGGTCCCATGTATCACTAAAGATGACAATGTCATCGATGTATGCTCCGGCATACTTCTCGTGTGGACGTAGGATACAGTTCATTGCCCTTTGAAAAGTGGCTTGTGCCCCATGTAAACTAAATGGCATAACCTTAAAATGGTACAATCCATCAGGGGTAGAAAAAGCTGTTTTCTCGTTGTCTTGTGGACGTAAAGGAATTTGCCAATACCCTTTACACAGGTCCAACGTACTGATATATTTGGCTCTCCCTATTTTCTCTACCATTTCATCTACTCTTGGTAGTGGATATGTGTCGAATTCAGACAATTTATTAACTTCTCTGAAGTCGATGCAAAATCTGACCGAACCATCCGGTTTTGGAACCAAGACAATCGGCGAGTTCCATTCGCTAGAGGAGGGTTCGATAATGTTCATTTCTAGCATCTTTTGGACTTCCTCTCGTATGGTTTGACGAGGTGCCTCGGGTATCCGATATGGTCGAAGTTGCACCCTTTTACCTACGGGCGTTCTGATGGCATGTTGTACCAAGGTTGTCCTTCCGGGAGTTAGAGAAAACACTCCTCCAAGGGGAGCGAGGTTTTGGGTTAACTTTTCTTTTAAAGAGTTTGGAAGACTAGCATCAATGCATTGAGCAAATAAAGGAGCCTCGTTCTCTGTTTGGGCACTTAGAATAGGCAGAGGTCCTTCCCATTTTTTTAACAAATTGATATGATAGATTTGTGAAGTACCCCTGGTTGCGTCTAGCTCTATTCTATAAGTCACAGGGGTGATTTTCTCAGTGACCTTATAAGGTCCTTGCCATTGTCCCAGCAATTTGTGGTCAGAGGAAGCCATCATTAATAGAACGAGGTCTCCCACCTCGAACTTTCTTTCCTTTGCTTTTTTGTCGTACTGCATTTTCTGTGCAGCCTGTGCTTCTTCCAGATTATTACGGACAATAGTCCGAATCTGACTCAGATGTGTTTTGAGGGTGGACACATAATCAACCAAAGGCTTAGTGTTGTCAGGTTCATTCTCCCACTTTTCTTGGGCCATGTCTAAAAATGTTAGGGGTTGATGGCCATATAGCAGTTCAAAAGGAGAATAACCAGTACTTTTCTGTATTTTGCACCGTATAGCAAACAATGCTAACGGTAACATATCCTCCCACTTCCTAGTTTCTAGTTCCAACAGTTTTTTAAGGGTTGTCTTAATTATAGCATTGTACCTTTCGACCAACCCGTCGGTCTGGGGATGATAAGCTGACGTTCGGATTTGATGAATGCCTAATTGGGTACACACTTGCTTCATGACTTTGGATATGAATAGGGTTCCTTGATCCGTCAGAATTTCTTTTGGAAACCCTACCCTGGAAAACACTGTTATCATCGCTTTGGCGATATTAACCGCATCAGGCCGCCGTAAGGCTATGGCCTCAGGAAAACGGGTGGTGTAATCCACCAATACCAGCACAAATCTCCAACCACTCCTCGATGGTAACAAGGGGCCTATAATGTCCATGCCTACTCTGTTAAAGGGTTCTTCTATCACAGGGAGTGGACGTAATGGTGCACGAGGGGGTATGTACCTGCTGTGTCTCTGACAAATGGGACATTCTCTGCAATACCTTTTAACCTGTTGGTAAATCCAAGGCCAATAGAATCTCTCTAGTATCAGTTTTTCTGTTTTCTCCGGACCAAAATGTCCTCCTAGCAGATGACTATGAGCTAGGAACATAACCTTCTCTCGAAATGGTGTAGGGACTATCAGCTGTGGGGTTTGTGTAGGATTCCCTTTCCTATAAAGTAACCCATTTTTCTTAAAGAAATAGGGACCTACATGAAGGGGATCTTCCTGTTCTAGCGCATTCTTCCAGGCTTCCAGTAGAACCGGATCCTCTCTCTGTGTGGCCCGAAAACTTCTGTCTGTTTCCGAGGGGTTCTCTTCAGGTATAACAGGCAATACATTAGGTGGCTTCCCTTTTTCTATCCTCCTCTGTTTCCTACTCTTCCGTGGTTTTGACAAAGGCCACTCATGTTCGTCTGCTGTAGAAAAAGGAGCTTCAGCCCACCAGTCCTCTCCTTTTTGACTATCATATGCTAGCATCTGTGAAAGTTGGGGATAATCGTTACCCAGAATGACTTTCTCGGGTAGATTCGGTATAAGACCCACTTTTAGTGAGGTCCCCGGATCGTTGATATGTTGAATTGTAACCTGTGAAGTTGGGTATTGTTTAACATCCCCGTGTACGCATCGGATGGCCACCATCTCTTCACTTGGTACTACCCTAGGTTGAAAATCTTGAGGACGAACTACACTTTGTCAACACCCCGTGTCTGCCAAAGCTAAAGTGGACTGTCCACTGACTTTTACTGCACAGTGATACGGGGGTAAAGGTTCTCGTGAGTTAGAACAGTAGTAGTTCCTGGCTATCCCTATCTCCATAGGTTCCTCTTTTTGGGGACAAAATTTAGCAATATGCCCCAACCCTCCACAATGGAAACACTGGGGTCCAGGATTCGGTGGTCTGAACACTGGGGTGGGTATCATAGGTCCAGGTAAGACAGCCACAGGATCTGTTTTTTTAGGGACTGAAACGCGAGATGGCCTGTGATGTCCTGGTCCGGGAGTTCTCCATTGGGTGTCTTCTCTGCCCTTTTGGAGTTCTTGGGCCCTGTTATAGGCACTTGCGATCTCCACTGCGGTTTCTAGAGTCAGACGTGGTTGTTGTCTAACCCACCTCTGTATAGGTGGATGGAGGGAGGCCAGGTACTGCTCTAAGTAAATTTCCGACATGATACCGTCCTTATCCAATGTGGCAGGCTTCAACCAGCGGTCGGTCATATCTTTTACCCTGAAGTACAACGCTCAAGGTGTTTCCTGTGGTCCCTCTTTTATCTGGCGTAACTTTATCCTGTAAGTCTCGTCATCCACCCCCAACCTTTCCATTATACAGTGTTTAATGTCTGCATATGGCACTGTTCCTTGTATGGTGGCTGCTTGGTATGCTGCCTGTAAATCCCCAGAAAGAAGAGGTCCCAAATACTGACCCCATTTGTCAGCTGGCCATGCGGCAGCAGTGGCTATACGCTCAAAGTTTGTAAAAAAGAAATCAGGATCCTCTCCACTGACGTATTTCTGCATGACCATTGATGGGAGCGTAGTAGGTCCTTTTTGATTCCCGAGTATTTCGGCCAACTTGTCCATGGCAGTTCCATGTGTTTGGCTCTGTCCTGTAAGGACCTTTTGTGTTTTCTCCTGATCTTCTTCTACAACATGTAAGAACTTTTCCATTACTTTGCCCAAATGTTCTTGATGTTCAGCCATTTTTGTAAGTGCTGCCTCCATGTCTCCGTCAGATCCCACTTCTGACACCACTTGTGGGAGGACAGGTCGGATATACAGACGGGGAGGCTGAATATATTGGCGAACGGCACTTTTATTATCAGGAAACAAGGTTTTAGGTTTCACAACGGGTTCCGCACTTCCTCCCGCGGCATCGAGTTCTCCAGTGTTGAAAGGATTTGCCGTGGTACTCGAAGTTCCTCCCTCTTCTTCCAGTGGTTGTTGTTCCTGGGACAATAGGGTCTCCGTGGTGTTGGTTTACCGGAGGTACCGAGAGGGAAAAAGAGAAAGGGGCCGTCAGTGATACTGTTGTTTCGAAACCCTTGCTCCTACACCGGAAGGTAGTGCACGAAAAATGGGGACGGTGAAGGGTTGTGCATAAAGGTATTGAAAGTGGCAGATAAAGGGGTAGGAAGTGAATTGGTAAGAAATGAGGATAAGAATATAGTGGAGGTAGAGTCATAGACCAGATACAACTAATCCCAAGATGAACAACCAAATGTGATACTGTCGGGTACTGTTCTCTTACAGATGAACGCTTCGGTTTCCCCTTTACTAAATTCCACCCACCACCCACAATTTGCTCTCTAACTCCCAACTCCCGCATCACACAACAATTCCCCAAATGGGCTTCGGTTCAATGTCACTCACCGGCCCCGCCGCAACTCTCCTGAGTCACGGCACGCTCTCCAGCCTCCTCCGGGGGACACCACCACTCCTCCGTCCAGCGGTCTTTGGTTTCCCCCGCCTTTTCTCCACGCTCAGCAACGCTGTCTTGACTCTCGGCGTTCAGCTCCGGCTCCCGGCTCCGAGATTCGGCGTCCTCCTCGTGGTCCGTCTCTGGTCCCGCCTCCTGAGGTTCCGTGACGATTTGAACCCGTGTTTTCAACATTGTCGTAAATACATAATTTTGGTATCAGTGAACCGCAAATGGTCCATTTAGCATATCCTGGTGTTTTCGCTGTGCTACGAGCAAGAGCACTCCTGTTACAAACACATTTCTAATCTACCCATGGCATCCATCTTAGATCATGGCAGCCATTTTGTGTTTCTTGCCCTCACATAGACAATGGACACGCAATGACCTCTGATTTCTTCATTTCAATTAAGGACACGTAGGCTTAGCCGGAGATTCACCTCTCTAGTGACACGTGCACCTTAGAACAGAACACGCTGTGGCTGCATGACTCGACAAAGGCTGCCTCCTCTGTCTGAGGCCAGTCCTGCTATACTGGTTCTCGTGTTCGTTGGCCTGATCATGATTAGGCGGCCGAAGCTGGTAGCCTTGCCCATTTACAACCCACAAACATCTCTTATCCTGCTTTTCTATCTCCTACACCTGGCCCTGTTTCTTTCTTTCTGGACCTTTATTAGGGGGAGGTAACTAAATTTACGATGAGGCGGTCCGGCTCTTGAATGAAATGTTGACATGGGATTGTGATGGAATAGTGGGAACCCCTCTTCGTAATGTTTGACATCAGATATTATCGACGATTCCTGTGCAACGACAAATATTTATTGTTTAGGACACAAAGGTTTGGGGATGTACCAGCATGTAAAGAATTTGCCTGAAGGCCAATATTTAGTATATAAGGAGCAACCCTTCTTGTACAAATCGAACAGGCTCCTGGTTACTGCCCGTGTGTAGTTTCTGTGACTTCTATGTCCCTGCAGTAATAAACCTTTGGTCTTTGACGCCACCATCGAGAAGCCCGTGTTTCTGTTTATTTGTGCACCGAGACAGGTAGAACTCCGGGGTCTTCGGGTGTTATCCCTGACACCTCTGGACAGAACCAAAAAGTCCAGAACTCCAATTGGCGCCCAACGTGGGGCGACGTCATTCGGTACCGGTCCAAAAGCCTGAAGAGTTCGAGAAGCTTTGTGTGAAGATTCCTGAGGGAGGCGCCCCACTTCATCGATCCCGGCATATCGCAAAAGTGGCCCGACGTTCTCTTCCACGAGGGTTCCCGTTCAGGACGGCTGCAGTGGTCCGTTGCCTTGACCATCGCCCTGTCTTGGACCCGAGGTGCAGTCCTTAGTACGGCGAGACAAGACGGGTTTCTCCTTGGTGACGTCTTCAGTACCTCAGTTAAGTATTTAGTGGTTGCTAGTTGGTTGCTTCGTAAGGATTGTTGAAATCCTTTTAGTTCTTGGTTTGGTTTGGTTTCGTAAGATTATCACTGGTTGTTCTGGTTAAGGTAATCTATTGGTTTAGTTTGGGTATCGATACATTAGTTCGTTTTTGGTAGGCCTAAGTTCTTGGTTCGAGTGCACATTTCTGTTTGTGTTTTTGTTCGTTCTGTGTTCCGGATTACAAAATGGTAAGTCGGAAAAATTGTATGTTGTCGTGTTTTGGTTGCAACAGTGATTCCCGGTTGGAGGACTCATGTCTGGTTCCTCCGATTGGAACTCCTCTATATGATCTTTATTGTAAACATGGTGTGGGTCCGATATCTTATAATGAGGTGTGGGTCCGTTATACAGACAAAGACGGTGTCCTTAGTTGGCCACTGCATGGTAGTTTTGAACCTGAAGTCCTTGATAATTTGGAAGTGAAATTGTTTAAGAAGAAAGCCCGGCCGGCAATGTTTGATTCTTTTTGTTACTGGCGAAAGGAATCTAAACAGAGAGAAATTAAAAGATTAAAGAAAGAACAGAAAGAGCAGGAGTTGACTTTAGAACAGGCTGCTAAACAGCTGCAAATTAACGAGTCTGAGAAGGCAATGGAGGTGGCTACTAGAGAGCATAATTTAGCGATTGACAAATGCTACCCTGCCTTGCCATCGAGTACAACTAAGGTGGTAGAGGACTCTGAGAATGATCCTTTGCTGTCTTATTTGTTACAGTCACCCCCACCGTATGCACAGGGTACTATGGTTCCTCCTTTACCGAATGTTCAATTGCCGGTTGCTGGACAACCTGGTATTCATGCTCCTGCTCCCCTGAATCAAGCTCCTGTACCACCTGTGGTCAATGTGAATGTTCCTTCGGCACCCCCTCTTCCTGGGGTGCCGGCTTCTTTGCCTATACCTGTATCGCTTATACCTACTGCTTCACAAGCTACCTTACTTGATACTCCTACTGTTCCTATTCTATCTGTTCCAACTGCGACTGTGTTTTCTACATCTGCTAGTATTATGACTCCGCTTTCTGTTCGTCGGAGAATCACTGATTCTGTCTCTAATATTCTGTCTCCTTTCTGTAAAACTTTAATTAAGACTCCTGCCTCTGAGTCTGTACAGAGACGTAGTCAGCTTCCAAGCACTGAGGAACGGGGAATCTTAGATTCCACGGCTCTCAGATGGATTTCGAAGAGTAGGAGATATAGTACGAGAGACGTATTAGATACTTTTATGCAATGGAATGAACCAACGCAACAATATGTGTTCGACGAGATGTGCTCCCTTTTGCGTGATGAATTAGAAGAAGATGATTCTGAATCGAACTTAGAAGAATTAATTAATGTTCAGAAAGAGTTTGCTGCAGGTACAATAATTGGTCAAAATATAAAGGAAGCGATGGAACTAATTTTAAGCTATAGGAATGATCCGTCTCTTCGTTCACCGAGAGATTTAGAGAAACATAGTACGAAGCAGAATCGCCAATATCCAATGAGGGAGGTTCCACCAATTTGGCGTGAAGCTGTGCAAGCTGATGCA
This sequence comes from Lissotriton vulgaris, assembly GCF_964263255.1. Classification (NCBI taxonomy): domain Eukaryota; kingdom Metazoa; phylum Chordata; class Amphibia; order Caudata; family Salamandridae; genus Lissotriton; species Lissotriton vulgaris. The sequence goes on along the minus strand of NC_141689.1, from coordinate 462,593,569 downwards.
GTGAATGGTATTGCAGCCGCTCCGGCGCAATTCCAGAGAGTGTGGATACACATTCCATGGAAGCGAGCTGAAGTGTTAGGGCCTTGCCAGATCCGCGTAAGAATCCTGCTGGATACTATAAGGAATTAGCACAGACAGTTGAGGCTTGTGTGATGAATTTAGCGGACATTGACATGTTATTTGGGAATGTAGTTCCGCAACCAATTTGGGCCAAAATTCGTAAAGAGAATCATCCAGTTGCCCTAGGTGGTGATTGGGCAGCTATCATAGCAGCGGATGGTCAGCAAATAGGTGGTTCCAAACCCGAACCTCTAATTGCTAATCTTCCAGGTAGGATAATTGACTTAATGAAGACTCTGATGCCAGCATTGCGCGTTAACTGGGACAAGTTGTCCGCATGCAGGCAAAAGAAAGACGAAAGTGTCTCCGACTTTTTCACGAGGTTCGAAGAGACTTTTGTGGATCACAGTGGTCAGGATATGAGCACGGAAGGAGGACAGAGATTGTTTGTCGATAAATTTGTACACAATCTGCTACCAGAGCTTTACAATAAATTGAAAGATTCCGAGAGTGCGTGGGCTGTCTCCACAACTGCGCAAATACTTGCAACTGCACAGTATTATGAAAATAGGGATAAAGAGGAGAAATAGAAATCAGATAAGAAAACGAAAGATTTAAAAACTAAAGTTCTTTTGCAACAGGCATATCCGCCTCGCATGAATCAAACTAATACACAGCAAGGGTCATATCAAAGGACAGATTATAGTTCACCGAGGCCGCAATATCAGTGGAACCAGTGTGCCTACTGTAAGAAAGAGGGTCATTATAAAAATGAGTGTCCGATCTTAGCGCAAAATAATGCTGCAGCAGCTCAGAGAGGTCGTGGTGGTTCTATGCAAAATTCTAGAGGTCGAGGAAGAGGTGCTATGCCTCCACAAACGAATGATCGCCCTTCTAATCACTTTGATCAACGAAATGGACAGTCTGCCCAACAAAATAGATCCCAACAGTATCATGTTGAGGACTATTGTGAAGTAGATGAGGTATTTCAACAAACTGAATACTAGGACAGCCATGGACAGAGAGAGGGAGTAGTATCAGTTCCAGTGGATCAGAGTGAGCCTTATGTCGCAGTAGCAACATCAGGTGTAGTCGAACCGTTTCTGTTGGATACTGGTGCCGCGAAAAGTTCTATCATTCATGCGAAACTCCCTGGCGCACCTTTGTCCGGCTTAACAAATGTTTCTGTAGGTTTTTCAGGCGCCCCTGTTTATAATCCAGTATCTGGTCCTTTGCTTATTTCTGTTGGACCATGTCAATTGAAAGCACCCTTGATTTTGACGACAGGTTGTAATGAAAATCTGCTTGGTTTAGACTTGTTAAAACGCCTATATGCGACATTGTACTGTTCTCCGTCAGGAGTACAGCTTACATTGGGTAAAAGAATCACCTCTCCGATGTACTTGTCAATGGATGCACTCCCGCCAGAGCTGCGTTCACTCCCTAATACTCTTTGGGCGACTGGTCCTAACGATGTAGGCCTTTTGGAAATACCACCATATGTAGTCACTTTGAAAGCAAATGTTAAATTTCCACGAATTCCACAATACAAAATCTCTAGTGAAGGTGAACGTGCACTTTTATTGATTGTGCAAGACTTGATTAAGAAAGGTGTAGTTGAAGAAACTAGAGGTAATGTCTGTAACAGTCCTGTATTACCGATTTTGAAACGTACTGATCCTTCAAAGCCTCCAGTGTATAGGTTTGTTATCGATCTAAGAGAGGTTAATAAGATTGTGGTTCCGCAGTTTCCTGTGGTTCCAGACGTCACTGCATTGTTAACGTTGATTCCTGCTACAGCTACATGGTTTTCAGTTATCGACTTGAAGAGTGCCTTTTTCAGCATTCCAATAGCCGAGGAAAGCAGGGATATTTTCGGCTTCTCTCTAGGAGGTCGAAGCTTCAGGTTTAAACGTGCTCCACAAGGCTATTGTGAGAGTCCATCTATTTACAGTCAGGCATTAAAAAGTCAGTTAGATTCTTTTGTACTTCCTCCTGGTTCTGCTCTAGTACAGTATGTAGACGATCTTCTGGTGGCTGCTGATGACAAGGAAACTTGCAAAGCAGCTACAATTTCGTTATTGCATCATTTGTCTAATTTAAGCATGGGCGGAAAATCCGTTACGCTCGCGGATTTTGCGGATTTTTGGGAAATTCGCAATCAGCGAGATTTGCGAATTTCCTGCAAAATCCGCAAATTCGCACGCAGGGTTTTTTTGGGCGGCGCGTGGCGTTGGTGATACAATTTTTGCGGCGCGCGGCGTTTATCATCGTTTGTCGAGTTGTTTTTTTCGATAGTTTGCGAGTGCTGCGCCATTTTGGATCGTGCTGTGTGATCCCGCGGGAATTGGCGAGCACGATTACGTCATCGCGGCTTGCCAGCGATAGTTTGTCAACGCGAGTACAGCGAGATCACGTCTCGCGGTACTTCGCAATTGCGAGATTTGAGATGCGGCGAGCGAAAATATAAATTTGCAATTCTGCACAAGAAATCCACCAGCAAGCAGCATAAACCTTCTAGAAATGATGATTTTTATCTGAATAACTCCTTAGTTTGACATTTGCCTGCACTTTTTTAGCGAGGAGTCCATTTTGGGGAGGGGGGCAGGGGGGTGGGAGGAAGGAAGTGCCCCACAGTCTTCAACTTCCTGTTCCTGTTCAGCAGGCTCCTCCCAGTGCTTTGTCCATCTCCTGGTCACTTTTCATTTGGGTCTGGAGCTGGAAGGATTACTTTTTGTGGATGCTGCTGGATATTTGGATTTGAGGCCTTTTTGACTTTCTTTGGATCACTGTTGGATTAGAAATTTTACAAGTAAGTTTGTTTGGGGCATTACAGTTGCTGCAATTAAAATTTTGGAATTTTCGATTTTTGGGCTGTTTTGGGGCCTTTTGCCCAGGGGTACTCAGTGGTGGGTGGACTGAGTCTTTCTGTGGGTTGTCTTGAACTTAAACATCATGGAGGCCATGGATGAATTGGGATTGTACTGATTTTTCAGTGATTTTCGTTTTTTGGGGCTGTACTTGTGGCCTTTTCACCAGGGGTATTTGAGTCTAGCATGGGCCTAGTCTTTCTGTAGGTTGTCTTGAATTTAAACATCATGGAGGGCACGGATGGAATGGGATTGTGCTGATTTTTCAGTGATTTTCGTTTTTTGGGCCTGTACTTGTGGCCTTTTCACCAGGGGTATTTGAGTCTAGCATGGGCCTAGTCTTTCTGTGGGCTGTCTTGAACTTAAACATAATGGAGGGCATGGATGGAATGGGATTGTGCTGATTTTTCTGTGTTTTTCGATTTTTGACCTGTTGTTGGGGCCTTTTGACCAGGGGTAGTGAGTGGTGCATGGGCCTAGTCTTTCTGTGGGGTGTCTTGAATTTAAACATCATGGAGGGCATGGATGGCATGGGGATTGTGCTGATTTTTCTGTGTTTTCGATTTTTTGGATTGCTCATGGGGACAGGCCATGTGGGTGGGGGCCATTTTGAGTGCTGGTACAGGCAGGCCCTGGCCATGTGCTAGGAGGCAAGTGGCCATTTTGAATGCAGGCTTTGTTGTTAGGCCTCCAACCATTTTGACTACTTTTCAACCTTTATTTATGCCCAGGGGTAGTGAGTCTTGCATGGGCCTAGTCTTTCTGTGGGTTGTCTTGAATTTAAACATCATGGAGGCCATGGATGGAATGGGATTGTGCTGATTTTGCAGTGTTTTTCGATTTTTGGGGGTGTTCATGGGGAGGGACAGGCCATGTGGCTGGTGGCCATTTTGAGTGCAGCTACAGGCACTGGCCATGTGCTGGCAGGCAAGTGGCCATTTTGAATGCAGGCTTTGTTGTTAGGCCTCCAACCATTTTGCCTACTTTTCAACCTTTATTTATGCCCAGGGGTAGTGAGTCTTGCATGGGCCTAGTCTTTCTGTGGGTTGTCTTGAATTTAAACATCATGGAGGCCATGGATGGAATGGGATTGTGATTTTTCAGTGATTTTCGTTTTTTGGCGTTGTGCTTGTGGCCTTTTCACCAGGGGTATTTGAGTCTAGCATGGGCCTAGTCTTTCTGTGGGCTGTCTTGAACTTAAACATCATGGAGGGCATGGATGGAATGGGATTGTGCTGATTTTTCTGTGTTTTTCGATTTTTGACCTGTTGTTGGGGCCTTTTGACCAGGGGTAGTGAGTGGTGCATGGGCCTAGTCTTTCTGTGGGGTGTCTTGAATTTAAACATCATGGAGGGCATGGATGGCATGGGGATTGTGCTGATTTTTCTGTGTTTTTCGATTTTTTGGATTGTTCATGGGGACAGGCCATGTGGGTGGGGGCCATTTTGAGTGCTGGTACAGGCAGGCCCTGGCCATGTGCTAGGAGGCAAGTGGCCATTTTGAATGCAGGCTTTGTTGTTAGGCCTCCAACCATTTTGCCTACTTTTCAACCTTTATTTATGCCCAGGGGTAGTGAGTCTTGCATGGGCCTAGTCTTTCTGTGGGTTGTGTTGAATTTAAACATCATGGAGGCCATGGATGGAATGGGATTGTGCTGATTTTGCAGTGTTTTTCGATTTTTGGGGGTGTTCATGGGGAGGGACAGGCCATGTGGCTGGTGGCCATTTTGAGTGCAGCTACAGGCACTGGCCATGTGCTGGCAGGCAAGTGGCCATTTTGAATGCAGGCTTTGTTGTTAGGCCTCCAACCATTTTGCCTACTTTTCAACCTTTATTTATGCCCAGGGGTAGTGAGTCTTGCATGGGCCTAGTCTTTCTGTGGGTTGTCTTGAATTTAAACATCATGGAGGCCATGGATGGAATGGGATTGTGCTGATTTTGCAGTGTTTTTCGATTTTTGACCTGTTGTTGGGGCCTTTTGACCAGGGGTAGTGAGTGGTGCATGGGCCTAGTCTTTCTGTGGGGTGTCTTGAATTTAAACATCATGGAGGGCATGGATGGCATGGGGATTGTGCTGATTTTTCTGTGTTTTTCGATTTTTTGGATTGTTCATGGGGACAGGCCATGTGGGTGGGGGCCATTTTGAGTGCTGGTACAGGCAGGCCCTGGCCATGTGCTAGGAGGCAAGTGGCCATTTTGAATGCAGGCTTTGTTGTTAGGCCTCCAACCATTTTGCCTACTTTTCAACCTTTATTTATGCCCAGGGGTAGTGAGTCTTGCATGGGCCTAGTCTTTCTGTGGGTTGTGTTGAATTTAAACATCATGGAGGCCATGGATGGAATGGGATTGTGCTGATTTTGCAGTGTTTTTCGATTTTTGGGGGTGTTCATGGGGAGGGACAGGCCATGTGGCTGGTGGCCATTTTGAGTGCAGCTACAGGCACTGGCCATGTGCTGGCAGGCAAGTGGCCATTTTGAATGCAGGCTTTGTTGTTAGGCCTCCAACCATTTTGCCTACTTTTCAACCTTTATTTATGCCCAGGGGTAGTGAGTCTTGCATGGGCCTAGTCTTTCTGTGGGTTGTCTTGAATTTAAACATCATGGAGGCCATGGATGGAATGGGATTGTGCTGATTTTGCAGTGTTTTTCGATTTTTGACCTGTTGTTGGGGCCTTTTGACCAGGGGTAGTGAGTGGTGCATGGGACTAGTCTTTCTGTGGGGTGTCTTGAATTTAAACATCATGGAGGGCATGGATGGCATGGGGATTGTGCTGATTTTTCTGTGTTTTTCGATTTTTTGGACTGTTCATGGGGACAGGCCATGTGGGTGGGGGCCATTTTGAGAGCTGGTACAGGCAGGCCCTGGCCATGTGCTAGGAGGCAAGTGGCCATTTTGAATGCAGGCTTTGTTGTTATGCCTCCAACCATTTTGCCTACTTTTCAACCTTTATTTATGCCCAGGGGTAGTGAGTCTTGCATGGGCCTAGTCTTTCTGTGGGTTGTCTTGAATTTAAACATTATGGAGGGCATGGATGGATTGGGATTGTGCTGATTTTGCAGTGTTTTTCGATTTTTTTGTGCTCTATAACTGAACTGATGTTCCTCTGTCTTCCATTTTTTTTAGGTGCACAAGACTCAAGAGAACCACCAGTGCCAGGAAGAAGTCCTGCAGCGGTGTGTGTGTGCAGCATAACGTCACGCGACGTCACGTCTGGCCTCAGACAACTCTACAATTCGTGCAACTGCGGCCTGCTGTCTGACCTGCTCTGAAGAAGATGGCCCCAAAGAAAGGTCTCCGTAGCTCCTCTAGCAAGAAAGTTGCTAGTAAGGAGCAGAAGAAGCAAGTTACCAAGGAGGCTGGTGTGCCACCCGCCACCTTTTTTGGGAGAAAAAAAAAAAGTACGCCTGCAGCAGCAGGATCTGCTGGGGACCAAGCTGGGAGCAGCACCCCTGCTCCATTGGGTTCAGTGCCTCCACCACCACGCCAACTTAAGTCAAAGCCCTTGAGTGCTTCAGAGGCAGTCAGTGTACTTCTCCAATCACCATCGACCAGTGATGTTGGCTCATCGCAAGAAAGTAGCAGCAATGTCCCTGAATCAACACAGGTTGTTGTAACTCATCTGACAAGTGTTGAACAACCACAGCCGCAACAACAACACCATGTGCAAGTACACGCCCAAGTACATGTGGAAGGAGAGGCAGCAAAAGGAGATGCGCAAGCAAAGGTGCATGGAGGTTCACAAGTGCCCACAATAGTTGTTCCTCCCGAAGTAGGGGCACATCAGGAAATCGACAATGAAGCCGAGGTATCATTGGAAGCCACTCCTCCTGATGATCATTCATTGTCTTCCACATCCCTAGCAAGGAAAAGATCAAGGGGGGTGTCTACATCTTCTTCAAGCCCACCTCGTTCTGATGCAAGTGATCTGTCTTGGGAACCACAACTGCGGTCTGACAGTGAGGCACACCATGATCTGACACCGGTACCTAAGCGTAAAAGGAAGGTCGTCCAAAAACTCAAACCTATGGAGTGTGATGAGGCTCAACAAGAAGTGACAGATACTGCTGGTGATGAAGCCTCTCACGATGACGACAAGCCAGTCATCACAAAGGTCACTGCAGCCCCACCGGGCATGCAGCAAAGAGACATTTTGACCCTATCCCGAGAAGCTGCTGAGCGTGATGATGATGTCGGCGAGGAGGCAATGGAAATGGAATCATTAGATTTGGAGTTAAGTAGTACACCAAAACCTACCGCTTCCATATTTCTTCCTCGCAAGAAGGTACCCACCTCGTCCTCGACCTCAATTCGTGGTGGTGAAAGTGCAAAACGTACTGAAGTTCGGCAATCCACATCCTCCACTTCATCTGGCATTAGCAGCAGGACCACCACCACCAGAATCGCCGCCTCCTCCGGCCCCAAAAGACATTTCAAGTCTCCAGTTTGGGACTTCTTTAGTGTTTGCCCAAAAAAGGAAAACGTAGCCATTTGTAGCATTTGTAAGCTTCGAGTTAGTCGTGGTAAGTTTGGTACCAACTATGGTACCGGAGGCCAGAGAGGTCATCTTAGGAGAACGCACGATGTCCAATGGTTTGCGCACCTACACGCGATCAAGGAAGCCCGAATTGCACGCAATGAAAACGTTGATTTTTCCTCTGATGATGACGAGGAGGAAGAAGACGATTCAAACACTTCACTTACACCCAGTTCCCCTGTCAGCAGCACACCCCATGGGAGCCACACTAAGAGTGTGGGAGAGAGCGAGACATCAATGCGGAAAAGTTCATCAGCGAGCGTAACTGGGTCGAAGATATCATCATCATCCCGTAAATCCTTGGTCCAGGGCAACATTAAAAAGATGTTGTTTACAGAAGCGCAATATGAACGCAACCACCCAATGACGCGTCTGTATAACACTAAGCTGGCTAAAATGCTAGCTCTGGACCTTCTCCCTTTTTCTTTTGTAGAAGGGGTTGGTTTTCTAGAATTAGTGGCAGCGCTCTGCCCTAAATGGAAGGTTCCTAGCCGGTTCTATTTTGCCCGAGTTGCGGTTCCAGCACTACATGAAGATGTTCTGAAGGTGATTGGGGCAGCTTTGCAGAAGAGTGCTGTTCACACTATACATCTGACAACAGACATGTGGACCAGTGGCGCAGGCGCTGATTACATGTGCATCACTGCACACTGGGTCTCTTTTTCAGGGGCTAAAGCAAAGCTAAACACAGGTGTTGACACGAACATTGTTTTTAAAGCTGCTCGGAAACATGCAACACTAGCCATGTTTGGTTTGGAGAAACGTCACACAGCACAAAACATTTTGGATGTCTTTAACACAAAGGTCCTTAACTGGCTGTCCCCACTAAAACGCAAGGTTGGTTATGTTTCCACGGACAATGGCGCCAATATAGTTAAGGCCATGAGGGAGGGTTACTATTTCAGAGTGCCGTGTTTGGCGCACTGTATAAACCTGGTTGTCCAAAAATTCTTGGGTAATAAAGGCAGTGCAGCGTACAGTGTATTGGAGACCTGCCGAAAAATGTGCAAGCATTTCAGCCATTCTTTTAAGGCCCGGAAGCAGCTGAGGAGCCTGCTATATCAACGTCAAATGCCAGTGAAAGCACTCATCCAGGAGGTGGTAACACGTTGGAACTCAACCTTCTACATGCTTGAGTGTCTGTATGAGCAGTATACGGAACTCGATCAATATTTCCTTAAAGAGGGTACAGAGGAGCTGAGGATGGGTGGGCCACAATGGAACATAGTTGAAAGCCTGACACGCATGCTTCGTCCTTTTGAGTTCTTCACGCGTGCAGTCAGCAAGGAGGACTCTAATTTGGGAAAAGCTATCCCATTGTTGTACATGCTGGAGGACCAACTGAAGGAGGTGTGTTCTGTGTTTGGAAAAGATGACAAAAACCAAGACTCTTTGCTTCTGGCTGAGCAATTATTAGAGCTCCTACAAGGTGATGAACGTCTTAAAAAGATCCACTCAGAACAGCATTACATTTGTGCTACTATTCTGGATCCACGCTACAAAAAGGCGCTGGCAGGCCAAGCATTCTTTCCTTTTGATGATGAACATGTTCCAAAGTACAAACGTTGGCTAGCCTTGTCAGCCAAGAGGTTTGAAACAGAACGGCTGGAAATTGAAGGAAATGGCAGTACATCAGCAGGCCATCCCCAGTCAAAACAATCCACTTCTGCACCTGTGGCTGTGGCACAAGTGACCTCTCAGCCATTAAAGACACCGGCAACCGGATCATCTGCACGAAACACAACAGAAACATTGGAGGCTGAAGAGGATTGGTTAGCTCTGCGTGGGTTTGGTTCTCAAAAGGTCAGAGGCACAGCAAGAGCAAGCAAAGTGGAGGAACCTTGGATGAGGACCTTGAGTCGATGGTGAAGGACTATCTGAATGACTCAACAGAGGTCTATGTTAATTCTTACCCATTGGCGTATTGGCATGGGAAAAAAGAATTGTGGCCACAGCTCACCAACCTGGCTTTAAACTACTTGTCTTGCCCACTCGCAAGCGTGTCTTCTGAACGGGTTTTCAGTGCGGCTGGTGGGATTGTAACTCCCAAACGGAGCCGCCTCTCGCCCAAAAATGTGGAGAGGTTAACAATGATCAAGATGAATCAGCACCTCATACCACCAGATTTCAGAGTACGAGAGAGCGTGCCGGATGAAGAGGAGGTGGCCAGCAACATAGATGAGGGAATTTCTACTCTGTCAGGTGACACTGAGCTCACCCTGCCTGAATTCGCAGAGTATGATGACGAAGCCTTATTCTTATTCCTGGACCGTGATACCGAGCCCTGAAAATGAGACAACGAATCAATAACTTTCTTTTTCGTCCCTATTCACTTTTATTCCTGTGTGTCTGTCTTTCTTTGTTGTGCACAGTTAATATATTTCAAACTTTAATCAGATAATCACAAAATCAAGCCCATCAGCAGAACTGTCTTCGCTGGTTTGCTAATTGATTTGAAGTTGCCGCAGTCTGCATTCCTCAGGTTCACAAGTTCAGAAGAACATGCTCCTCTATCCTCCTCCTCCAGACTCCTATTTCCATCAAACCAGAGGGCTGGTTTACGCCCAATGAAGAAAGACTCAGCACTTGTGGGGGTGTTGTTGTACCTCTTTGCAGGTGAGTTGACGGCTCTGGGACCATTGTTGGGAAGCTCTAATACCGGATAAAAGTGGTTTGGACCAAATCCCAGGAAGACATTTTTTTGTGTTTTTGATGACTTGCTTGCCTTTTAGGTGCTCTTAGGGAAGGTTCCGTCTGTTTGTGGGTGAGTTTCGTGGTCTGGGAGCATTGCTGGGACACTCTAATCTTGATTGCATTTGCTTTTCAGGAAATCCGTCGTGCCAACCCCGACTTATGGCCTAGCTACGCAGCACGTTTGGACCGAAGGCCGGGAAATATTGCAAGTATGAGATTTTGCATTTGGCCTGTTTGGGGGTGTTATGCTTCTTGGCGGGTGGGTTGGCGGGTCTTGGGGCATTCCTGGGAAGGTCTAATACCGGGTAGAAGTGGTTGGGACAAAATCCAGGCCGATTTTTTTTTTGGCTATTTCTGACATTTTGCTCTATGTAGCGTTTTCGGGGGCCTGTTTGGGGGGCTTCCTGGTGTTTGTGGGTGAGTTTCGTGGTCTGGGAGCACTGCTGGCTATATATACTTTACTTTGCAAGAGGTTTGAAGCAAATCCATGGTGGCAGAGGGGAGTTAAGGCCTAGCTGCAGAGCGCGCGCGGAGTGATTTGGGAAATTTGTGAAAAATTGACTAAGTCCCCATTTTTGTACTTTTGCTCTTTGGCTGTTTGGGGGTCTTCTACTCGTTTTCTCCTGGGTTGACGGCTCTGGGGCCATTGCTGGGAAGCTCTAATACCGGATAAAAGTGTTTTGGACCAAAACCCTGGCGGAAATTTTTTTGTGTTTTTGATGACTTGCTTGCCTTCGAGGTGCTCTTAGGGGGGCTTCCTGGTGTTTGTGGGTGAGTTTCGTGGTCTGGGAGCACTGCTGGGACACTCTAATCTTGATTGCATTTGCTTTTCAGGAAATCCGTCGTGGCAACCCCGACTTATGGCCTAGCTACGCAGTGCGTTTGGACCGAAGGCCCAGAAATATTGCAAGTATGAGATTTTGCTTTTGGCCTGTTTGGGGGTGTTATGCTTCTTGGCGGGTGGGTTGGCGGGTCTTGGGGCATTCCTGGGAAGGTCTAATACCGGGTAGAAGTGGTTGGGACAAAATCCAGGCCGATTTTTTTTTGGCTATTTCTGACATTTTGCTCTATGTAGCGTTTTCGAGGGCCTGTTTGGGGGGCTTCCTGGTGTTTGTGGGTGAGTTTCGTGGTCTGGGAGAACTGCTGGCTTTATATACTTTACTTTGCAAGAGGTTTGAAGCAAATCCATGGTGGCAGAGGGGAGTTAGGGCCTAGCTGCAGAGCGCGCGCGGAGTGATTTGGGAAATTTGTGAAAAATTGACTAAGTCCCCATTTTTGTACTTTTGCTCTTTGGCTGTTTGGGGGTCTTCTACTCGTTTTCTCCTGGGTTGACGGCTCTGGGGCCATTGCTGGGAAGCTCTAATACCGGATAAAAGTGTTTTGGACCAAATCCCAGGCTGAAATTTTTTTGTGTTTTTGATGACTTGCTTGCCTTTGAGGTGCTCTTAGGGGGGCTTCCTGGTGTTTGTGGGTGAGTTTCGTGGTCTGGGAGCACTGCTGGGACACTCTAATCTTATTCTTGATTGCATTTGCTTTTCAGGAAATCCGTCGTGGCAACCCCGACTTATGGCCTAGCTACGCAGTGCGTTTGGACCGAAGGCCCAGAAATATTGCAAGTATGAGATTTTGCTTTTGGCCTGTTTGGGGGTGTTATGCTTCTTGGCGGGTGGGTTGGCGGGTCTTGGGGCATTTCTGGGAAGGTCTAATACCGGGTAGAAGTGGTTGGGACAAAATCCTCGCGGAAAAGCCTTTTGGCACTTTTTGTAACTTAGGGTTCGTTAGGGTTAGCCCTAGCAGCAGGATTGCATGTGTTTCGGGGTGTTCTAGATTTTTCCAACTGAGTTCTGGGGTCTTAGAGCACTCGTGAGAATGTGTAATTTTGGTTGCAAGTCATTTGAAGAAAATCCATGGTGGAAAAGGGGGGATTTGGCATAGTTAAAGAAAGCCTTTGCCACTATTCTTAACTTAGGGTTCGTTAGGGTTAGCAGTATTTCTATTGCATGTGTTTGAGTGGGGGGGATTTCGAGTCTTGGAGCGATGCTGGCTATGGCTACTTTTGCTTGGTTGCTTGCAAGTGGTTTGAATGCAATCCACGGTGGGTAAGGGGTAATTAGGAAGGGGGTACTTCGGCCTACTTTTACTTTCAAAGTAAGTTTTGTCACCAGTTTTCTGCTAGGCCTCGTTTTTTGAGATTTGATTGGGGGTCTTCTACATTTTTGCGACTGGCTTTAGTAAGGGTCTGGGTGGGAGCACTGCTAGGAAGATCTAATTTTGTTCTAAAACACAGTTTACAGTACACCTAGCTTGAGGGGCAAGATCCGCTACATTAATTTGCCCATACTTATTTATCCTTCAAAAGGTGACTCAGAGTACGCACTTTCAAAAATATTGTACTGTCTACTAGGAAAATCAAATTGTGACTTTTTGCACTCCACAGCCTACATACCTTATATTTATTTATCAGTGGTGTTGTAATATTATATCACTTCCTGTTTTTCGTTGAATAATTACAGGCCGGGTTTCAGTCTCTGCAATGGGGAAAAAAGGATGGAGTCAGGCTTCACAGTAGCGAGCCACAATTCAGCATCAGGCAGGCAGTGGACAGGGTGTCTTCTGGTGACCAACATCGATGGACGAAGCGTCGGCTGCAATGGAGGAGTGCCGCTAATAGGAGGATTTTTTTTCTGCAGGCAACTTACTTACCACTTCCAACAGGACCACTACAACCACATAGATACAGTATCCCTTGCCTTTTTCTCTGACTGTGACTGCATTTCTTGGATCTCTCTCTGCTTCTAAATTGATCCCTTAACACATCACTTAGTCCACTCCACTATCACATCTGCACCACACATAGTCATTTGTAAGTGCTCCTACGTAATTCGCAAGTCGCAGCACGCCCCAGGCCGTAGAGGACTGGGATGGCCCCAATGATGAAGCATGTCACCAAGGGGCAACCCTGGTGAGTGAGGGGACACCTAGAAAACAAGCAATTTCTCCTTTTCTATCTACTATACCTTCCAGACCAACCCCACTGAGTGTTGTTGTGAATGGATTTATAGTGACCAGCAAGGCTCTCGGGTATCTGGCTAAGTACAGAGACCTTATGTTGAATATCGTTATCAATAATTCCACACAGGCCCTGTACTGTCGCATTCTTTCTTCCACAGTTGTCGAATGTACTACTTACTTTTCACTGACATGCATGCAGTAGTGCATGCACTTTCAAAGATTGATGGATAGGTTTGTACCCAAAGAATTGTTTATGTTCCATTGTTTGTCTATGCTGTGCTTTTTTTTACAGGGTGTCTTCTGGTGACCAACATCGATGGACGAAGCGTCGGCTGCAATGGAGGAGTGCCGCTAAAAGGAGGATGTTTTTTCTGCAGGCAACTTACTTACCACTTCCAACAGGACCACTACAACCACATAGATACAGTATCCCTTGCCTTTTTCTCTGACTGTGACTGCATTTCTTGGATCTCTCTCTGCTTCTAAATTGATCCCTTAACACATCACTTAGTCCACTCCACTATCACATCTGCACCACACATAGTCATTTGTAAGTGCTCCTACGTAATTCGCAAGTCGCAGCACGCCCCAGGCCGTAGAGGACTGGGATGGCCCCAATGATGAAGCATGTCACCAAGGGGCAACCCTGGTGAGTGAGGGGACACCTAGAAAACAAGCAATTTCTCCTTTTCTATCTACTATACCTTCCAGACCAACCCCACTGAGTGTTGTTGTGAATGGATTTATAGTGACCAGCAAGGCTCTCGGGTATCTGGCTAAGTACAGAGACCTTATGTTGAATATCGTTATCAATAATTCCACACAGGCCCTGTACTGTCGCATTCTTTCTTCCACAGTTGTCGAATGTACTACTTACTTTTCACTGACATGCATGCAGTAGTGCATGCACTTTCAAAGATTGATGGATAGGTTTGTACCCAAAGAATTGTTTATGTTCCATTGTTTGTCTATGCTGTGCTTTTTTTTACAGGGTGTCTTCTGGTGACCAACATCGATGGACGAAGCGTCTAAAAGGAGGATGTTTTTTCTGCAGGCAACTTACTTACCACTTCCAACAGGACCACTACAAACACATAGATACAGTATCCCTTGCCTTTTTCTCTGACTGTGACTGCATTTCTTGGATCTCTCTCTGCTTCTAAATTGATCCCTTAACACATCACTTAGTCCACTCCACTATCACATCTGCACCACACATAGTCATTTGTAAGTGCTCCTACGTAATTCGCAAGTCGCAGCACGCCCCAGGCCGTAGAGGACTGGGATGGCCCCAATGATGAAGCATGTCACCAAGGGGCAACCCTGGTGAGTGAGGGGACACCTAGAAAAAAAGCAATTTCTCCTTTTCTATCTACTATACCTTCCAGACCAACCCCATTGAGTGTTGTTGTGAATGGATTTATAGTGACCAGCAAGGCTCTCAGGTATCTGGCTACAGAGACCTTATGTTGAATATAGTTATCAATATTTCCACCCACGCCCTGTACTGTCGCATTCTTTCTTCCACAGTTGTCGAAAGTACTACTTACTTTTAACTGACATGCATGCAGTAGTGTATGCACTTTCAAAGATTGATGGATAGGTTTGTACCCAAAGATTTGTTTATGTTCACAATTGTTTGTCCATGCTGTGCTACTTTTTCTTGTCTCCCAAAACCTTTCCCAAAAACCCCCGTACCCATCCATTTTTCAAACCCTAACCCTCTTCCCCCGGGCTGTGTGGTTTTGATTGATGTGTGACTAAATTACAGCAATAAATCCACACACTTGCTGGGGAGGATAAGGTGATAGCAACAGGCTGGTGAAGAAATCCGAGGATATATTCTTACTCTGCTTGACAAAGAACCATTGCTAATGTGAAAGAACTTCAACCGAATTAGTAGTTATACATTACCATTTGTTAGGCTACAATGTGGCACTGTTCTACTGTACTTCTGTCACCTGCTATATTCTCAGTTGTACCGTTGAATTGCTCAGGAGGACAAACCAGATTTCATTTTCTTTTTTTTCATAGGCATGCAACTGCCACTGTGTCACACCACTAGTACCACCGCTATGAGGAAATTTTATCCGACCAAGATTGCCAACCTTATTCGCTGTTTCCCGTGGAGCCAGCCCTGGGTCTAGCCCTACTTTCAAACACAAATTACAGGTAAGATAAGCGTTTGGTGGTTTGGAGGTATAATGGAGTATTAGTACGAGAGACGAGAGACTGAAGGTAGTACTACTAAAGTCCTAGGACTCTTGGATTCACTTCACTTAGTCTGTGAGAGGCACTTAGTGTTGAAAACATTTGGGCATTTACACTTAAAGGAAGAAAATGGAACTAAAGTTTCAGGAAAACAAAGTTACTGTTAAACCCCCACCCGCCAGGCAAGCAGTAAGAAACGGGTATGCTCAGATAAAGTTTGAAAAAGTATATTTATATCCCTAACAAAATAATCTCCCGCAAGACCCTCCCTAACCCCAACGATTGTCCTTCAAAAGTCCCCAAAAACCCAACTCCCAATTCCCACCCCCCAAAAGTCTCTAAAAAAGGGGCAAGGGACACTATGGGTGGATGCTGTCAACTTTTTGGGCCAGGGCATCATGCTCCTGGCGGAGCAAGGCGTGCTCTACGCGGAGCCCCTCCAACTGGTTGGAAAAGTGGTGGAGCTCCTGCTGGAGGCGGGACACCATCAGGGTACTGCGGCGCAGGCGTGCCTTCAATGCCTTGTAGGTGCAACGGCTGTGAGAGGAAGCTGTAGCTGTTGTCCTTGCTACTCGGCGGTGGCGTTTGGCTTTGGCAGCCCGGCTCAATCTGGGTGGACCACTGTGCTGGGTGGCACTGGCAGCCCGTGGGGGAACGGAGGCCGATGCAGACGACGTAGTTGTTGTGGTCGACTGCACACTTTCTTCGTCCTCCAGGGCCACCAGCCGCCGATATTCGGCCACAGTGGCATCGATCCGCCGTTGCCGGGCCGCTCTAGCCAGCTCCTTCCTCCTTGTTCGTTTGGAAGGAGAACCTATATGAAGAAAGAAAGACATAGTCTGTAACCAATGATCTTTAAGATTAACTCAATCATTCAGCAGAAATTTGTGTTGCACTACAACTAGCAACTTGCAAACGCATTACATAACTATTGAGGCCAGTATCTATCTAACCTCACACTTCTTCATCCTTGCTCTAACATTAGTGGGAGTTTAAGGAACAAATTCTACGAGCACTATGGACTTCCATTGGAGTCGACTATGAAAGTACACCAGTCTTATTCTTCTTCTTGTCTCTTGTTTTGGAAAATTGGTACGTTATCTTCTGCAAGCCGGCATAATGGCAGCGCAGTAAACTTGCACCCGAGAAAAAGAGACGCACGCCATGAGGAGTGACCTAGACTTGCGTTGCGTTACTGTACCCGTCCAGTACATGCAGGTGGTGAAGCTCTTACTTTTCTATTACGGGTGGCACTGAGAATACTCTGTTACAACTCAAGGGCTACTGCTTAATTAATTTAACTTTCACCCTACAGTGCAAATGAGTACTAGAAATGGAAAATTGAAGAAGATAAATAATCTGACTATCTATCACTTCACATGGGATGTTTTTGCTTATATATGGGATGACTTTAGGTGCTTTGCTTTTTATTGAGTGACCAGTGATACATCCACACATGAATGACTGAGTTCTACTAAACTTATTAAGAGAGGTAGGGAGTGGCCACCGTAATAACCGGATCTATGCAGTGCTTGCAATACAAACTACTGCTACTATTGATGGTAGTATTTGGACAAAATTAAAAGTTCTTTTCCTTGCCTTTCCTACACTGGAACGGACGTGCGGGTGCAGTGTTACATGCTCTTCAAAGTTACACTTAGTTCATCCACTGACCGTCTACTCTCTCTAGATCATGGGTACTCACTAACTTTCTCTCAGGGGCTACATTTACAGTGTAGTTTGGGGCCGAGGGCCGCACTGGTGGGGGCGGAGTCAGAGGGGGCGGGGCTAAAGCAAAACGATAACTTGTGACCATGAGGTTGCACACAGGTCCCTGCAGCAGATGCCCTCATCCACTGAGCCACCAGACCCAGCATTTACATACATCTCTCTCCCTCCTGCTCTCCCTCCTGCCCTCCCTCTCCATCTCTCTCTCCCTCCTGCCCTCCCTCTCCCTCCCCCTCTGTCATGTCACTGTGTGTGTGTCTATCTGTGTCAGCCTTCAGCCCGGGTTGAGACCGCTTCCTCAACGCGCACACACAGACAACAACACCAAAGTACTTAACAGGTCTTTAAAAGACCATTAACATATTATTGAGGTTTTGTTTGTTGTAGCGCCCCTGCTTCTCCACCCTGACAATCACTGCTTGCCCGGCCCCACAGAGCAGAGGCTTTGTTCTATTTCACCTCTTTGTGGCCTTGCATCTCCACTCTGCTCTGTGGGGGCCGAGGGAGCAGTGATTGTCAGAGTGGAGATGCAGGGGCGCTAACAGGTGAAATACAAAAAAGCCTCTGCTCTGTGGGGGCCGGGGGAGCAGTGATTGTCTGCAAGGTCTGCGCACCGCCAAGGAAGGCTTGCTGGGCCACCACCGGCCCGCGGGCCGTACTATGAGTACCCCTGCTCTAGATACACATATGCTATCTAAGAGTCAGATAGTATCATGATCCAGGTATATGGACACATACAGTTTCTGTGTCACCCACCCAGGCTGTTGTCCTTCCACCCATCATTGCTTCATCATTCACCCATGTGTGAGAAATAACAATCCCAGGCATACACTGAGGGAAAACACAATAGATACAACAAACAAACTAGTTCAGTTAGAAAAATTATTATTTTTTAATTTGATAAAAAAGAGATAAAAAGTAAGTGCATTAGTCACAATTAATAAAAATGATACATATGTATTCATGAAACAAATTAAAAAGAGGTTAGATGGCATCCGGTTGACGCGTTTCGACATATACAATATGTCTTCATCAGGACTTTAACCATCAAAAAGTTCTAATGCCTATACAAATGGGCAGCATACGTGAGCAGTGCTGCAGTACTCTTCTATTTAGGTTATGATATAAAATGACGGGATTGCAATGCCATAAAAATGGACTTGGTCTATTCAAACTGTGGGTTTCCAGGCAACTAGTTAACCAGTACCAGAAGATTTTAGGAATGTGGTATTAAAAACCTCAAAGGTTGAGTTAACGCTGCTTATTAATGGGACCTTCCTTTCTTATGACGGGTAAATAGGGGCCGAAGACGTGAGAAATGGGCCCTGGGACGCGTAACGGCTCCTTTATATGGGTGAATAATATTACGCGGTACCAGCGTGTCCGCCTCACTCTTCAGACGTTAAGAAATGAAAGCATGATGGTTGCAAACCGACTTGATATCGGCTCTCTCATTAGACGTTAAAAAAATATATAGATGCTATGAAGCACAAATCCTTTTTATGAGCATATAATTCCGTAAGCGCTAAGGGTAAACTACTGTATCCGGGTGTTAAAAAATAGATGCTGTGGAGCCCAATTGCTGTCAAGTAAGGCTCGGCAGAAAGAACAGTTCCTTCACGCAACCTGACCCGTTGGCAGACACCGGGATGCAGCAGTTTACCCTCAGCGCTCACGGGATTATATGCGCATAAAAAGGATTATATGCGTTGGAAGCCGAGCCTTACTTGACAGCAATTGGGCTCCACAGCATCTATTTTTTAACACCCGGATACAGTAGTTTACCCTTAGCGCTTACGGAATTATATGCTCATAAAAAGGATTTGTGCTTCATAGCATCTATATATTTTTTTAACGTCTAATGAGAGAGCCGATATCAAGTCGGTTTGCAACCATCATGCTTTCATTTCTTAACGTCTGAAGAGTGAGGCGGACACGCTGGTACCGCGTAATATTATTCACCCATATAAAGGAGCCGTTACGCGTCCCAGGGCCCATTTCTCACGTCTTCGGCCCCTATTTACCCGTCATAAGAAAGGAAGGTCCCATTAATAAGCAGCGTTAACTCAACCTTTGAGGTTTTTAATACCACATTCCTAAAATCTTCTGGTACTGGTTAACTAGTTGCCTGGAAACCCACAGTTTGAATAGACCAAGTCCATTTTTATGGCATTGCAATCCCGTCATTTTATATCATAACCTAAATAGAAGAGTACTGCAGCACTGCTCATGTATGCTGCCCATTTGTATAAGCATTAGAACTTTTTGATGGTTAAAGTCCTGATGAAGACATATTGTATATGTCGAAACGCGTCGACCGGATGCCATCTAACCTCTTTTTAATTTGATTCATGAATACATATGTATCATTTTTATTAATTGTGACTAATGCACTTACTTTTTATCTCTTTTTTATCAAATTAAAAAATAATAATTTTTCTAACTGAACTAGTTTGTTTGTTGTATCTATTGTGTTTTCCCTCAGTGTGTGCCTGGGATTGTTATTTCTCACACATTGTTTACCCTGTCCCAGGATATCTATCCTCATCAGGGGGTCCTTGTTACCCACAGTCTTCATCATTCACCCAGCCATGCATCTCATATTCTTGCCTTCCCAGCTAGTCTTCAATCTCAATAAGTAAGGAATATATAAGAGCTTACCTCTGGCCGCCACCACCACCGTCTCAACTCTCACAGCCGCCGCCTCCTCCCCTGAAGAATCGCCCTCCGCCTCCGTGTCGAGCACCACTACCTCCACACTGGCCCCGCCACCAGATGTTCCACCTACAAAGTACATTTAAGAATGTTAGAATAAAGCACTCACTAGTCTTTGGTCTGGGAATGAAGACATGTGAAAACAATGTAATTTGTGACTGTCTATGTTAAAGTAAAAAAAAATGTCCCTTTTTCCAGGGAAGGTTGTCTTGCTGCACTTTTTGGTACAACTGATGAAGGCTGTTTTTTTAACACGCACCATTTTTCTCCACACAGACAGAAGATGGACTTCTAACAACAAGAGCAAGTTGAAACGAGGTGAGAGCTCGGCTCGACCACAAGAAATGTCTTCAATTAATCGTCAGCACTAACCACTTTTCCATTATCAGTTAAACGTTTAGTTTTATTATGACTTCATTTTAATAAATGTGTTTACTTTTAATAAAGCTTTTAAACTTAAATACAATCTGTGTTTTTTGGTCCAGACTAGAGTGACTGAGCGAAAGGTTTTGCAATTTTTGCAAGCATGAGTCCAGATAGAACACTTCAAAAGACATTATGGACAATCCCAGAGGACTGCACTAAGTTGATAGAGCTATTGCTGACTAGAATCATGGGAGTTTCGCCAACCGTGCAATCTTAGTTAGCTACACAGACAGACTAATAAGAATAATCTAGTAATACCACAGGGAGTCATAGTAGAGGCAGGATAAGAATTTAGATACAGTCTACAAGAAGAGCAAAGACAATTTTGAAAAAAGTCAAATGAGGAACGCTAGGAAAAATAGGTACTAGTCTAAAATGAAAACTTACTGGGGCCAGCAGAGGAGCCCTCGCCTGCCCGATCCTGGCCCTGTTGAACAGCATCCGCCGCCTGCTGCTCCTGTGTCCCCCTCTCGCCCCTGGGGGGAGCTGACGTACAACATGAAAGAAAGAACAGAAAACATGGATGATTGTTGCTTGTCAATGTCAACCAAATCAAACATTTCAAAAGAACAATAACAAAATATTTCCGCGAAATTATATTGATTAGGGTTAGTTTTCATTTATTTGCGGACCTGTGACTTCGAAAGTCACGTAACTCACTAAACAAAGTACTGAAACGTTCACCTAGGACTGGCAGGCAGCAGTCCGCAGGCAAGACGCAAAGTGACAGACAAACTCCATTGTGATTTCAGTCAGATCAGTGACAACACTAACAGTTGCCTGCTACATTACCAGTCATTTAAATAGTCAAACTATCAATCCACCGTCACTATTTTTCTTATTGTCAGGGGTACAAAGGAAGGGGCAGATTTAAGCCCCTTGCAGCTCTTTTGCGCCGTTCTTGCGTGACTTTTGTGACGCAGCAGCTAAACAAAAAAGGGCGCCATGGTGCGGCGTATAATATTATAACAACGTGACGCATTTGGGAGATGCATCCCGTTATAAAGCCCTGCGCCATCAGGGGGCGTTCCAGCGCAAGGGAGGGCATTCCTGCGCTGGAACACATCCTAATAGTGGCTGAGGGAAATCTACAAAATTTCAATCAGTCACCTTTAGGACAATGATGCGTCACACAAACCCTGCACCTGCTTGAAGCAGACGTACGGCTTGACCCAGCATTGGGGAGATAGGGTACCCCAGAGCATTGCTGGAGCTGCGCCATCGTTGTGACCCAACTCCAGCAGTAAAGCTTCGGTGACGTTTTGGGCCCATGGTGCGCCGCATTGCAAATACGGCGCACCATGTTTGGTGGTGGTAGCGGGCCGCACAATTAATGGCGCATCCCTGCTACTTTGCAGGGATGCGACGGTAATTGCAATTCTGCCCCTTAGGGGCATACTTA
Source organism: Lissotriton vulgaris (assembly GCF_964263255.1). NCBI lineage: Eukaryota > Metazoa > Chordata > Amphibia > Caudata > Salamandridae > Lissotriton > Lissotriton vulgaris. The sequence continues at coordinate 462,571,918 of NC_141689.1, read as the reverse complement.
CTTACGCGTTCTGGCGCATCTCCAGAGATGCGCCAGATCAAATGCGTCACGCAAAACTACCCTTGCGACACGGCAGATGCGCCTCATTTACAATGCGGCGCGCCCTGGCGCAAGGGTAGGCACTTGCGTAACGCATCTCGTCACGTAAGAGCGGTGCATCGCTGGAGTCACGTCGCCAACGCAATGCAACTCCAGTAATGCTCAGGGCCACCCAATACTTAACATGCTGTGTCAGTCCCTTAGCCTGCTTCGAGCAGACATAAGGAATTGAATTGACGTAGCAGCGTCGCAGAAGTGCCTGCGTTAAATCTTGTAGATTTCACGCAGGCAATTTTGCGAGGCGCACAGCCACCGGACCGCCCACCCTGCGTACTAGGAACGCACCCATTGTGGTGCAGGCCCATGGCTTTATAACGTGACGCATCTCCCTAGATGCGTCATGCTGTAAATGACTCGCAGGGATGCGGCACGTTTACGCCGCTGTTGCGTCACGCAAGGCAACGTAAACGTGGCGCAAGGGGCTTGTAAATGTAATCTGCCCCCTAGTGTCTAGCATTACGCAGTTCTGTAAAGTACACTCATACATAATAGTTACTCAGGCCAATGAGACCACGAAATAGAAAACAAATAAGCATAGTAGCAACGCCACTGAGAAGGAGAGCAGTGCACCTGAAATGCACAGAAGATTTTGAAATATAATTTAACTACAATGTAATCGTCATCAGCGGCATCATTGGCTTGCTCCATGTAAAAAACAAATATTTGCAATACAACAACACAGAGCAGGAGAAAACATCATAGTAGTGAGTGATTAAATGGCTACTACTACTCACCAAGCCCGGGGATCTCCAAGCCGAGCTGGTCCAGCAGGTCGCGCTCGCGGTCCAGGAGGTCCGTCCAGCGATGGGTGACCTGGCTGTAGGTGCGCTGGACCCCATAGAGGTGGGATATGGCCCAGCACACCTTCTCCCACCGCTTCCGGTGCTCCCGCATGTTGTAGCCGCCGGCCGCGATCCTGCCGCCTCCCGCGATGGTCCTGGGCAGGCGGCGCTGGACGAAGTAGACCAGCGCGCCCACTTCCTCCGGGCTGAATATCTCCCGTCGCGTCACCTGCTCCCCCCTCAATCTCCCGCATGCTGTCCTGGCACTGGGTCCAGCACTACTCCCCGCCGCCGCTGCGGCCCTCAAGTGCCTGGGCAGCTTCACGGCGCCTGGCTTGACCATGGTCTGGGCAGGTAAGGTAGGAAGAAGTAGAAAAAGAAGTAGAAAATTAAGAAAGAATAGGATAGGGAAGAAGAAAAGAAAAGAGTTTAAAAAAGTAGTTTAAAAGTAAAGAAAAATAGCAGAAAAGACAAAAATATACAGCTAGGAAAAGAGAGGGATAGATAAGAAGCAAAATCGTAAAAAAAAACTGAAAACAAGCAAAGGATGGCAAAGATACCAAGAGGATTAAACACCATGCCCAGACACAGGAAATGAATGAAAAACAAGATGGCCGGCGCCCGTTCACGAGCGCGAAAGTAAGTTCGTGCGAGATTTTCCCCGCGATCTCGTGCGAACCTCTAGATTTCCCGCGCGATCTCGTGCGAACCTCTACTCGCAATGCGCTTACTGCGCGAGATTATACATAGCGGGCGGAAACGGAAATACGTCACGCAAACAAAATGGCCGCGCCCGTACTCGACCTTGGGGTAAATTCGCGTGTTGCGCTGCAAGCGGCTCGCGAATACTGCAAAAAAACTCGCGAAACAACAAGCCGCAAACAAATAAAATGCTCATTCGCACGAATTGGCGGCTTCCGCGGTCGGTTTCGCACGACGCCGCACCCCGCGAATAGCGCAAAAAAACCGAAAAACGATTTCAGCAAAAGCAAAAGCAATGAGCAGGTGCAAAAGGTCAACCTCATGATTTGTAACGATTCTTTGTAGTGCTTCCTGAGGGGCCCTCCAGAATTCGGTTGCCTGCTTGCAACTATTGTGTGACCCTACTCTGACCTTAACTGTATGCCACAAAGGTCCTGATTTACAGCTAAAGGAGCAGACAAGCAGGTGCCAGCCTGGAACTTGAAATTCTTTCAGTGACACATTAATTAGCCCCTAATTCATTATTGTCAGTTGGGGCAGGGCAGGTGTTGTTAATAAACTAACCCCAAATTAATTCATGTCAGTTCAAGCAGGGCAGGTGGGCTTGCTTTTCCCCCCATCTTCTACAGTGATGATGAACCAGAGGGTGGCATTGATGTAACAGAGGGTGGCATGGGTCAAAGAGAGGGTGCCAGTGGTGAAACAGAGGGTGCTGGGAGGCTGTGATGATGAACCAGACGTAGAAACAACATAGTCGCGACCGTTGCGAGCCGACAAGTAAGTTCGCAATTGCGAACTAGTACCAAATCCTCGCGAACTGGCAGAAACAATTGCGAACACACAAAAAAAAATCCGCAAATTCGCGGGAATTTGCGGATTTTGCGGATTGCGAGTTCGCAAATCCGCAAAATTCGCGAACGCGAGATCCGCAAAATTCGCCCATGCTTAGTCTAATTTGAATCATAAGGTGTCACCTTCGAAAATGCAATACTGCTGCCAAGAAGTGACCTACCTAGGTCATCTCTTGTCAAAGGAGGGAAGGAAGTTGACCCCAGAGAGAATAAAAGCAATTACGCAGATGAGTGTTCCTCGCACACAGAGAGAAGTACGTGCCTTTTTAGGTATTACCTCATACTGTAGGCAGTGGATCCCAAATTTTTCTCTTTTAGCAAAACCATTGGTAGCTTTGACTGGGAAAGGTGTTCCGAGTCCGGTGCCATGGTCTGCTGAATGTCAGGAGAGTTTTTCTGAGTTACGTAATGCACTATGTTCAGCTCCTGTGTTGGGTACACCAGATTACAGTAAACCATTCACGCTCTATGTTCACGAAAGAGAAGGTTGCGCGTTGAGTGTTCTGACACAGAGATTTTGTGATAAACAACGCCCTTGTGCGTATTTTTCATCAACATTAGATCCGGTAGCTAGAGCATTGCCTAGTTGTTTGAGAGCTACAGCGGCAGCTGCAGCTTCCATTCGACAATCTGCTGGTTTGGTGATGAACAACATGCTAGTGGTCATGGTTCCTCATGCTGTGGACACACTCATGAACCGAACCAAGACGCAACACCTTACTAGTGCTAGATTATCAGGTTATGAGCTGACATTATTAGCGAGCCATATTCAAATCAAAAGATGCAATGTATTGAATCCAGCAACATTGTTGCCGACTAATCAAGAGTCAAGTGATTCTGAACCCCATGATTGTTGTTTCAGAACCGAGGAAGAGACTAAAGGACGAATTGATTTGAAAGACACTCCATTGTCAGATCCAGATGGCACGTTGTATGTTGATGGATCGTGCTTTAAATTGGAGAATGGTGATGTGACTGCTGCCTATGCAGTAACGACTTTGAGTACGATTGTGGAGACTGCAAGAGTGAGTCAGAATTCTGCCCAAGCTGCAGAATTAATTGCTCTAACAAGAGCGTGTGTTTTAGCAAAGGGAAAGAGAGTAAATGTGTTCACAGATAGTCAGTACGCATTTGGCGTGGCCCATAGTTTTGGCCGTTTGTGGAAAGAAAGAGGTTTCATTACGTCCCATGGGACTAAGATTCAACATGGTCAGCTAGTTAACGACTTGTTGGAATCTCTAACCTTGCCGACTGAAGTTGCGATTGTGAAATGCATAAAGCAATCACGGATGATGTTGGTCGTGGGAATGCTTTTGCTGATGAAACCGCTAAACAGACAGCTAGAAATATGATGAGTAGGATGTATGTTGCAACGTCTGCGAGATGGATTTCCGAGTCTGGAATGTGCGAGGATACAGTGGAAAGTGTGAAAGAGATTCAAAAAGAGGCAACTGAGGAGGAAAAGCGTGCATGGAAAGAAAGTACGGGTAAATTGGACTCGAGTGGATGTTGGATTGATTTGTCGGAACAACAGCGTTGGATGTTGCCTGATGCGTACGTGCTTGCAGTGGTAACGATGGTACATGGAGTAGCACACGTTAGTTCTAAAGGAATTTGTAAGATGTTGGCTCCAGTTTGGAAGAATGATGGGATTAGTAAGTGTGCAGAGAGAGTGGTGAAAAATTGTATGGTGTGCCTGATGCATAATCCTGGCAAGGGAGTCCCAACTCCTACTGGTCACTTCGCTCCTCCCTCTTGTCCATTTGAAGTGATTCAGTTAGATTTCATTCACATGGATCGTTTCAACAACCTAAAATACGTCCTGGTGGTAGTTTGTGCTTTCTCCAGATGGATCGAAGCATATCCACTAAAGGACAACACTGCCCTATCAACTGCCAAAATCCTTCTCAAAGAATACTTCCCTAGGTATGGAATGCCACAGATTGTATGGTCAGATAACGGAAGTGAGTTTGTAGGGAAAGTTATGCAGAGTGTGTGTGCCGGTTTAGGGATCAAGCAAAAATTTCACAGTGCAAACCATCCCCAGTCTGCTGGTTTAGTTGAGGGTTACAATGGCACCCTCAAGCTGAAACTTGCTAAAATACAGGCATCCACGGGTTTGTCCTGGCCAGACGCGCTACCCTTGGCTTTGTTATCAACAAGAGCGACTGTACATTCTAGAGTAGGGCTTAGTCCTTATGAAATAGTCTTTGGTCGTCCCGCAAATATTTGGGGAGTGCCAAGGCCGAAAGAATTCTGTTCTCTGCAATATCCAATGTTGATTGATTACCTTCACGACTTGACTGCTAAATTGAGTCTTATTCACCAACAGGTTTTCGACGCATTGCCAAAGCCACCGGAGAGTCCAGGCCATCAGCTGAAACCTGGCGACCACGTTGTGGTGCGGAACTTTGCGAGGACGAAGAACCTTCAACCCAGATTTGTCGGCCCCTATCAAGTATTACTAGCAATGAGAACTGCTATCCGAGTGGCTGGACGCAAGAACTGGATCCATACGACGCACGTCAAACGTGTGCCCCTGCCGCTTCCTTATGATAACTGGGTGAAGAAGGGAATTGGTGCCTCTGAGTTTGAACGAACGCCCAGGTTTATCCCTTTCAGCGATGCCAAATTGATAACTGACACATCAAACTCTAGCTCTCCTCCTGAAACTACTTCTTTGACTTCTGAACACCTGCCCTCTACATCAGAAGAAACTTTGCCTTCTGCGAACTTGAACATTGTAACCTCTGCTAATGAGACACTGTTTCCAGATCAAACAGCTCCTGCAAAACTGAGATACAATTTACGGTCTCGCAATATGGACAAATAAAGCAGGAAACTGCCTATTGTAATATTTGAATTTTGACACTTTTTGCCTTCAGCCAGGAAGTTTGCTATTGTTTCTATTGTTTTAAAATTGCCTTGCCGTCTGGGTAGCCGTAGGGTCGTGGCTGTGTGCCTAGTTGAATCTGCAGGGGTCAGACACAAGGTCGACCTTTCTGTTAGTTCTGGGAACTCCCAGGGCTGATAGAGGCATTTTCATCTACGTACACATCATCAGTGGTCGCGAGCGGATTGTAGAAGATGGAGCTTCCTGAGCTGCAACGAGAAAATGTGATTTATGTTCACAGAAATAGACTGTACAGAATTCTCCACAGCAAATGCTTTTTGATGCAATGTGCTATTACATTTTTAATGTTTTAATAACATTGGTGGGTGGAATCGTCTTTGGTGTGAATTTGATTTTTATGCCAGTAACTACAGTACCTCCCCTTGATCCTGCTACTTCTACTGTTTCTTCTGTGCACTCTTTTCACTCGTTTCCTGAGCATGAACAAGCTCGACGCTCAGAATTCATCAATAACACATTTGTACAGCTCTTGCACCAACACCAACTGGTAGTTAACACTACAGACTGCTGGGTGTGTGGCTTGATACCCCACACTATGGATAAAGGCATTCCCTACCTGGTTTTGCCGTTTAGCTATAATGGATCATTCCAGGCCCTTCAGACCATTTTTGCTTATGCCCTTAAAACCTATCCTCCGCGTCCACCACGTTCCACTAAATATAACTCTGCCAACAAAGCTTTAGTTCAGGGAATTATTGACATGATTAGAGACGTCAATAATACTCCATCTTACCCTAGAGATGAATTACGGGTATATTTGAGTTGGAACTCTTCAGAGTATCGCCTTAGTTTGGGAGAAAGCAAGCGTAAAAGCTCAACTCCAATCTGGGTCGTGCCTCACCGAGGTCAGGTCTGTTTGCAAGGAAATGGGAGAAATCCGAGAGCTCAGCTGGGGAGGAGTGAATGCATCGAGACCAATGTGTTTCCGTCTAACTCTTCCCCTGCCTTCCTTACTGCTAGGGGTACCTACTTCATACTGCTGGTGCCCTTAGCAACTTGACAGCTGAGCTTCAGGCGGATCGACTCATGACGTTGCAGAACCGTATGGTTCTAGACGTAATACTTGCAGATCGAGGTGGGGTATGCAGAATGATCCAATCGAGCTGCTGTGTCTTTATTCCCAATAATACTCCAACTGTTTATGAGGCGATCTCTAAGCTACACAAGATTTCCGACTCTATTCATGTAGACAAGGGAAACTGGTCCTTCATGGAGTGGTTTTGGACTCTGATATCAGCGTGGGGATGGAAGGTTCTAATGGTTATTGGTGTCATCCTAGTATTCCTGTTCTCGTGTTGCCTGATTATCCAGTGTGGTCCCGCTCTGTGTAGCCTCTGTGCTGCAACCTGTTTTAGAAAACCACCTGCGTTTGGAGAAAAGGCGCGAGAAAGGATGATGATACAACAGCATGTCACTGACCTGATGAGCATAGAACTAGATTCTGACATAGACTGAGTAATTGCCTATGTAAGGGCAAAAGGAGGGTCTGAGGTTCCGTGACGATTTGAACCCGTGTTTTCAACATTGTCGTAAATACATAATTTTGGTATCAGTGAACCGCAAATGGTCCATTTAGCATATCCTGGTGTTTTCACTGTGCTACGAGCAAGAGCACTCCTGTTACAAACACATTTCTAATCTACCCATGGCATCCATCTTAGATCATGGCAGCCATTTTGTGTTTCTTGCCCTCACATAGACAATGGACACGCAATGACCTCTGATTTCTTCATTTCAATTAAGGACACGTAGGCTTAGCCGGAGATTCACCTCTCTAGTGACACGTGCACCTTAGAACAGAACACGCTGTGGCTGCATGACTCGACAAAGGCTGCCTCCTCTGCCTGAGGCCAGTCCTGCTATACTGGTTCTCGTGTTCGTTGGCCTGATCATGATTAGGCGGCCGAAGCTGGTAGCCTTGCCCATTTACAACCCACAAACATCTCTTATCCTGCTTTTCTATCTCCTACACCTGGCCCTGTTTCTTTCTTTCTGGACCTTCATTTGGGGGAGGTAACGAAATTTACGATGGGGCGGTCCGGCTCTTGAATGAAATGTTGACATGGGATTGTGATGGAATAGTGGGAACCCCTCTTCGTAATGTTTGACATCAGATATTATCGACGATTCCTGTGCAACGACAAATATTTATTGTTTAGGACACAAAGGTTTGGGGATGTACCAGCATGTAAAGAATTTGCCTGAAGGCCAATATTTAGTATATAAGGAGCAACCCTTCTTGTACAAATCGAACAGGCTCCTGGTTACTGCCCGTGTGTAGTTTCTGTGACTTCTGTGTCCCTGCGGTAATAAACCTTTGGTCTTTGACGCCACCATCGAGAAGCCCGTGTTTCTGTTTATTTGTGCACCGAGACAGGTAGAACTCCGGGGTCTTCGGGTGTTATCCCTGACACCTCTGGATGGAACTAAAAAAGTCCAGAACTCCACTCCTCGATGTTCTGCGACCCAGCTTCCTGTGTGGCGTCTGTTTTTATTCGTCCATTTTCTGTAGTGCCTCCTCTAGCCGTTACCTCACGCTGTGGAAAGAGAGGAGAGACATAGTTCTTCGTCCGTGTTTCTGGTGCAACGTGATGTAGCCTTGTACGTGCAGGGGCGTCTGGGCTTTGTAGTCCAACCCTATCAGGTGTTCCGACAAGATCTTTCTCACAGATGGGAATGGGGGTTTTTGGGAAAGTTTGGTAGCGAGGAAAAAAAACACAGCATGGACAGTCAAACAACAAATGAATAGAAACAAATCTTTGGATTAGAAGATATTTGATAAATCTTGAAAGGGACATAAAGGAAGTGCACTACTACATGCCATAAGTAGTAAATGGATGGTTAGGTTACTGAAAAGTAGTACTATCACTTACTGCAACTTACTAGTGACTACGAAGAAACAAGTTGACAGTACAGGAATGCAGTCATTACGCAATTTCACTTGCCTCTCTGCCCTCAGAGAGAAGAAACACTTAGAACATTAAATTAGTGTTAAACATAGCAAAAATGTATCTAATTGCTGGAGGGAGGGATGAATTTGAAGCAGAGATCAAACAAACGCACAGAGTCACACTCGTAGAAGTAAGGTCAAGTTCACAACAATATCATTTAAAAGATAAGGAGAATTTTGGATACTGTTACTGTTTTTTGTAGTTGTCCCGTTGAATTTGTGAAGTCGATGCATCCAGCCATTCCTCTTATTCGCGGTACTCCTTCATTCCATCGGATGCTCCGTCGATCAATCTTGGTGACCAGACACACTGTCCACTGCCTGCCTGATGCGGATTTGCGGATCGCTAATTGTAAGCCTGAGTACTACATCGATGGCACAGGGTAAAAGCCTGCCTGTAATTGATGATGGAAAAATGCAACAGTAAGTGTTAAAGACACCTCGGAGAAAAAAATATGTAAGGCACGCTGTGTAGTGCAAAAATTATACTGTCACTTTCAGAGATGACAATCCCCAAAATCTAGAACACCCCACATTACCCTCCCAAAAACGTGCAGAATACTGCTGCTACCTCACAGAGGCCTAATTTCAAATCGTGTCAAAACACACTCAGAAAGTATGCCCAAACCCCCTTTCCCATCATGGATTATGTTCAAACGACTTGTAATCAAAATTAGACATTACAACAAGTTTTCCAAGACCCCACCCAGTCGTAAAAATCTATAACCCCGGCCCAAACACATGCAATACAATACTGTAGTGCTAACCTTAACGAGCCCTAAGTTAAGAATAGTGGCAAACGCTTTCTTCATCTAGGCAAAATCCCCCCTTTCCCACCATGGATTTTCTTGCAACCAAGATTACACATTCCCACGAGTACTGTAAGACCCCAGAACCCAGTTGCAAAAATCTAGAACACCCCCAAACACATGTAATACTGCTGCTAGTGCTAACCCTAACGAACCCTAAGTTACAAAAAATGCCAAAAGGCTTTTCAGCATGGATTTTGTCAAAACCACTTTTATCCGGTATTAGACCTCCCAGCAATGCCCCAAGACCCACCCACCTGCAAAAAACACAACACCCCCAAACAGCCAAAAAGTAAAAATGGAAAATCTCATACTTACAATATTTTTCGGCCTTCTTTCAATTCTGTCCAAACACGCTGTGCAGCTAGGCCATAACTCCCGTTTTCCACCATGGATTTCCTGAAAAACAAATGCAATCAAAATTAGACTGTGCCAGCAGTGCTCCCAGACCCCAAAACCCACCAATAAACACCGGAACCCCCCCAAAGAGCACCTCAAAGACAAGCAAGTCAGCAAAAACGCCCAAAAAAAATTGCCTCCGATTTTGTGCAAACCAGTTTTATCCGGTATTAGACCTTCCCAGCAATGGCCCCAGAGCCGTCAACCCAGGCAAAAACAAGTAGAAGACCCCCAAACAGCCAAAAAGAAAAAGTACAAAAATGGGGACTCATGGGGAGTCATTTTCAGGGCAATTTCCAAAATCACTCAGTGCGCGCTCTGCAGCTAGGCCCTAACTCCCCTCTGCCACCATGGATTTGCTTCAAACCTTTTGCTATCAAAAGTATCCATACCCAGCAGTGCTCCCAGACCCTGAAACCCACCCACAAACACCAGGAAGCCCCCCAAACAGGCCCCCGTAAACGCTAAATTGACCGAAATGTCAGAAAAAGCAAAAACTTTTTCCTCATGGATTTTGTCCAAACCAGTTTTATCCGGTAATAGACCATCCCAGAAATTGCCACAGAGCCGTCAACCCAGGTGAAAACAAGTAGAAGACCCCCAAACAGCCAAAAAGCAAAAGTAACAAAATGGGGACTTAGTCATTTTCAGGGCAATTTCCAAAATCACTCCGTGCGCGCTAGGCAGCTAGGCCCTAACTCCCCTCTGCCACCATGGATTTGCTTCAAACCTCTTGCAATCGAAAGTATCCATTCCCAGCTTTGCTCTCAGACCCTGAAACCCACCCACAAACACCAGGAAGCCCCCCAAACAGGCCCCCGAAAACGCTAAATTGAGTGAAATGTCAGAAAAAGCAAAAACCTTTTCCTCATGGATTTTGTCCAAACCAGTTTTATCCGGTATTAGACCTTCCCAGCAATGGCCACAGAGCTGTCAACCCAGGCAAAAACAAGTAGAAGACCCCACACAGCCAAAAAGCAAAAGTACAAAAATGGGGACTTAGTCATTTTCAGGGCAATTTCCAAAATCACTCCGCGCGTGCTCTGCAGCTAGGCTCTAACTCCCCTCTGCCACCATGGATTTGCTTCAAATCTCTTGCTATCAAAAGTATCCATACCCAGCAGTGCTCCCAGACCCCGAAACCCACTCACAAACACCAGGAAGCCCCCCAAACAGGCCCCTGAAAACTTGATAGTGAGCAAAAAGGCAAAAACATTTTAAGGTCTGATTTTGTCCAAACCAGTTTTATCCGGTATTAGACCTTCCCAGCAATGCCCCATGACCCACCAACCCACCCGCAAAAAAGCACAACACCCCCAAACAGGCAAAAAGCAAAAATGGAAAATCTCATACTTACAATATTTTTCGGCCTTCTGTCCAAACACGCTGTGGAGCTAGGTCATGACTCCACTTTTCCACCATGGATGTCCTAGAAAACAAATGCAATCAACATTAGACTGTGCCAGCAGTGCTCCCAGACCCCGAAACCCACCCACAAACACCAGGAAGCCCCCCAAACAGGCCCCCGAAAACATGATAGTGAGCAAAAAGGCAAAAACGTTTTTAAGTCTGATTTTGTCCAAAAACAGTTTTATCCGGTATTAGACCTTCCCAGCAATGCCCCAAGACTCACCCTCAAAGAAGTAAAACACCCCCACAAGTGCAGAGTCTTTCTTCATTGGGCGTAATCCAGCCCTCTGCTTTGAAGGAAATAGGAGTCTGGAGGAGGAGGATAGAGGAGCATGTTCTTGTGAACTTGTGAACCTGAGGAATGCAGACTGCGGCACCTTCGAATCAATAAGCAAATAAGTGAAGACAGTTCTGCTGATGGGCTTGTTTTTGTGATTAGGTGATTAAAGTTTTTATTTATATTGACTTTGCAAAACAAAGAAAGACATACACACAGGAATAAAAGTGAATAAGGACGAAAAAGAAAGTTATTGATTCATTGGCTCATTTTCAGGGCTCGATGTCAGGGAATAAGAGTTCGTCTTCATACTCTGCGAATTCAAGCGGGAGTAGGTCACCTAACAGAGAAGAAATTCCCTCATCTCAGTTGGTGTCCTCCTCGTCTTCTTCCGGCGTGTATTCTCGTACTTTGTAATCTGGTGGTATGAGGTGCCGATTCATCTTGATCATTGTTAACCTCTCCACATTTTTGGGCGAGAGGCGGGTCCTTTCGCAAGTTACAATGCCACCAGCAGCACTGAAAACACGTTCAGAAGACACTCTCGCGAGTGGGCAAGACAAGTAGTTTATAGCCAGGTTGGAGATCTCGGGCCACAATTCTTTTTTCCCATGCCAATATGCCAATAGGTCATCATGAACATAGACCTCTGTTGAGTCATTCAGATAGTCCTGCACCATCGACTCAAGGTTCTCCACGGTTCCTCCACTTTGCTTACTTTCTGCTGCGACCTTTTGAGAAGCAAACCCAAGCTGAGTTAGCCAATCCTCTTCTTCACACAATATTACTGTTGTGTCTGGTGCAGATGATCCGGTTGCTGGTGTCTTTAACAGCTGAGAGGTCACTTCTGCCACAGCCACAGGTGCCGAAGTGGATTCTTTTGACTGGGGATGGCCTGCTGAAGCTGATGTACTGCCTTTTCCTTCAATTTTCTGCCGTTCTCTTTCAAACCTCATGGCTGACACAGCTAGCCAATGTTTGTACATTAAAACTTGTGCGTCACCAAAAGCAAAGAATGCTCTGCCTGCCGGTGCCTTTTTGTAGCGTGGATCCTGAATAGTAGCACAAATGTAATGCTGTTCTGAGCGGATCATTTGAAGACGTTCATCGCCAAGTAGGCGCTATAATAATTTCTCCGCCAAAACAAAAGCTTCTCGCTTTTCTTCATCTTTTTCAAACATAGAAGACACCGCCTTCAGTTGGTGCTCTAGCATGCGCAACAATGGGATAGCTTTTCCCAAATTACAGTCCTCCCTGCTGACTGCACGCGTGAAGACCTAAAAAAGACGAATCATGTCTGTCAGGCTTTTAACTAGCTCCCATTGCTCCGCATCTAGCCTCAGGTCCTTCATAGCTGTACCCAGTGTTAAGAAATACTGATCGAGTACCGTAAACTGCTCATACAGACGCTCAAGCATGTAGAAGGTTGAGTTCCAACGTGTTGCCACCTCCTGGATGAGTGCTTTCACTGGCATTCGACGTTCATGTAACAGGCCCCTCAGATGCTTCAGGGCCTTAAAAGAATGGCTGAAATGTGTGCACATTCTTCGGCAGGTGGTCAGTAACTCGCACACTGGACTTTCTTCACTCAAGAATTTTTTAACAACCAGGTTTATACAGTGCGCCAAACAAGGCACTCTGAAATATTTACCCAGCTCCATGGCCTTTACTACATTGGCGCCATTATCCGTGGAAACATAACCAATCTTGCGTTTTTTTGGGGACAGCCATTGAAGGACCTTTGTGTTAAACTCCTTCAAAAACTTTTCTCCTGTATGACTTTTCTCCATGCCAAACATTGCTAGTGTTGCATGTTTCCGAGCAGTTTTAAAAACGTTGTCCGGGTCAACAACTGCCCTTAGCTTTGCTGTAACTCCTGAAAAAGAGACCCAGTGTGCAGTGTGCAGTGATGCATATGTGCACAGTGCCTGCGCCACTGGTCCACATGTCTGTTGTCAGATGTATAGTGTGTGAACAGCACTCTTCTGCAAAGCTGCCCCAATCACCTCCAGCACATCTTCATGTAGTGCTGGAACCACAACTCTGGCAAAATAGAACCAGCTAGGAACCTTCCATTTAGGGCTGAGCGTTGCCACTAATTCTAGAAAACCAACCCCTTCCATAAAAGAAAAAGGGAGAAGGTAGAAGGTCCATAGCTAGCATGTTAGCCAGCTTAGTGTTATACAGACGCGTCAGTGAGTGGCTGGGTTCAAATGGCGCTTCTGAAAACAACATGCTTCTAATGGTGGGCTGGACCATGATTTTACGGGATGACTTCTTCGACCCAGTTACGCTCGGTGATGATGAACTTTTTCGCATTGGTGTCTCACTCTCTCCCACACTCTTAGTGTGGCTCACAGGGGGTGTGCTGCTGACAGGGGTACTGGGTGTAAGTGAAGTGTTTGACACGTCTTCTTCCTCCTCGTCATCATCAGATGAAACATCACCGTATACAGTTTGTTGACTTCCAATTCAGGCTTCCTTGATCTCCTTTAGGTGCGCATGCCATTGGACAGTGTGCTGTCTCTCAAGATGACCTCTCTGGCCTCCGGTACCATAGTTGGTACCAAACTTACCACGACTAACTGCAAGCTCACAAATGCTACAAATGGCTATGTTTTCCCTTTTTGGGCAAACACTAAAGAAGTCCCAAACTGCCGACTTGAAATGTCTGTGGGGGGCGGAGGAGGCGATACTGGTGGTCATGCTGCTAATGCCAGATGAAGTAGATGATGTGTGTTGCAGAACTTTACTACATTGTGTACTTGCACCACCACTAATTGAGGTCGAGGTGGATGGAGGTCCCTTCTGGCGAGAAAGAAATATGGAAGCGGTAGGTGGTGGTGTACTATTTAACTCCAATGATGGTGTTTCCATTGCCTCCTCGTCGACAACATCACGCTCAGCAGCTTTTCTGGCTAGGGTCAAAATGTCTGTTTGCTGCATGCCCGCTGAGGCTGGAGTGGCGTGTATGATGATTGCGTCCTCGTCGTTAGAGTCTTCATCAGCAGGAGTAGTATAAGCCATTTCTTCTTCAGCACCACACTCCATAAGTACGAGAGTTTCGGGGACCTTCCTTTTACGCTTAGCTACCTTTGTCAGATCATGGTGTGCCTCACTCTCAGACGGCAGTGGTGGTTTCCAAGTTTGATCCATATCATCAGAAGGAGGTGGGCTTGAAGAAGATGCAGACGCCATCCTTGATCTTTTCCTTGCTAGGGATGTGGAAGACAATGAATGATCAGGAGGAGTGGCTTCCTCAAATGATACCTCAGCTTGAGTGTCAATTTCCTGATGTGCCCCTACTTCGGGAGGAACAACTATTGTGGGCACTTGTGCCCCTCCATGCACCTCTGCTTGCGCATCTCCTTGCGCTGCCTCTCCTTCCACATGTACTTGGGCTTGTACTTGCACATGTGGTTGTTGTTGCGGCTGTGGTTGTTGAACACTTCTCATATGAGTTACAACAACCTGTGTTGATTGAGGGACATTGTTGCTACTTTCTTGCGATGAACCAACATCACTGGTCGATGGTGATTGAACAACTAGACTGGCTGCCTCTGCAGCACTCAAGGGCTTGGACTTAAGTTGGCGTGGTGGTGGTGGCACTCAGCACAATGGAGCGGGGGTGCTGCTCCCAGTTTGGTCCCCAGCAGATCCTACTGCTGCTGCAGGCGTACTTTTTTTTTTACTCCCAAAAAATGTGGCGGGCGGCACACCAGTCTCCTTGGTAACTTGCTTCTTCTGCTCCTTACTGGCAACTTTCTTGCTAGAGGAGCTACGGGGAACTCTTTTTGGGGCCATCTTCTTCAGAGCAGGTCAGAACAGCAGGCCGCAGTTGCACGAGTTGCAGAGTTGTCTGTGGCCAGACGTGACGTCGCCTGACGTTTTGCTGCACACACACACCGCTGCAGGACTTCTTCCTGGCACTGGTGGTTCTCGTGAGTCTTGTGCACCTAAAAGCAATGGAAGACAGAGGAACATCAGTCCAGTTATACACCCCAAAAAATCGAAAATCACAGAAAAATCAGCACAATCCCAAGCCCTCCATGATGTTTAAATTCAAGACACCCCACAGAAAGACTAGGCCCATGCACCACTCACTACCCCTGGGCATAAAGGTTGAAAGCTAGGCAAAATGGTTGCAGACCTAGGAACACTGCCTGCATTCAAAATGGCCCCCTGCCTCCCAGCACATGGCCAGGGCCTGCCTGTAGCAGCACTCAAAATGGCCCCCACCCACATGGCCTGTCCCCATGAACATCCCAAAAAATCGAAAAACACAGAAAAATCAGCACAATCCCATGCCATCCATGCCCTCCATGATGTTTAAATTCAAGACACCCCACAGAAAGACTAGGCCCATGCACCACTCACTACCCCTGGTGAAAAGGCCACAACAACAGCCCAAAAAAACGAAAATCACAGAAAAATCAGCACAATCGCAAGCCATTCAGGCCCTCCATGATGTTTAAATTCAAGACACCCCAGAGAAAGACTAGGCCCATGCACCACTCACTACCCCTGGGCATAAAGGTTGAAAGCTAGGCAACATGGTTGCAGACCTAAGAACACTGCCTGCATTCAAAATGGCCCCCTGCCTCCCAGCACATGGCCAGGGCCTGCCTGTAGCAGCACTCAAAATGGCCCCCACCCACATGGCCTGTCCCCATGAACACCCCAAAAACTCGAAAAACACAGAAAAATCAGCACAATCCCATGCCATCCATGCCCTCCATGATGTTTAAATTCAAGACACCCCACAGAAAGACTAGGCCCATGCACCACTCACTACCCGTGGTGAAAAGGCCACAACAACAGCCCAAAAAAACGAAAATCACAGAAAAATCAGCACAATCGCAAGCCATTCAGGCCCTCCATGATGTTTAAATTCAAGACACCCCACAGAAAGACTAGGCCCATGCACCACTCACTACCCCTGGGCATAAAGGTTGAAAGCTAGGCAACATGGTTGCAGACCTAAGAACACTGCCTGCATTCAAAATGGCCCCCTGCCTCCCAGCACATGGCCAGGGCCTGCCTGTAGCAGCACTCAAAATGGCCCCCACCCACATGGCCTGTCCCCATGAACACCCCAAAAACTCGAAAAACACAGAAAAATCAGCACAATCCAATGCCATCCATGCCCTCCTTGATGTTTAAATTCAAGACACCCCACAGAAAGACTAGGCCCATGCACCACTCACTACCCCTGGTGAAAAGGCCACAACAACAGCCCAAAAAACGAAAATCACAGAAAAATCAGCACAATCCCAAGCCATCCAGGCCCTCCATGATGTTTAAATTCAAGATACCCCACAGAAAGACTAGGCCCATGCACCACTCCCTACCCCTGGGCATACAGGTTGAAAGCTAGGCAAAATGGTTGCAGACCTAAGAACACTGCCTGCATTCAAAATGACCCCCTGCCTCCCAGCACATGGCCAGGGCCTGCCTGTAGCAGCACTCAAAATGGCCCCCACCCACATGGCCTGTCCCCATGAACACCCCAAAAAATCGAAAAACACAGAAAAATCAGCACAATCCCATGCCATCCATGCCCTCCATGATGTTTAAATTCAAGACACCCCGCTGAAAGACTAGGCCCATGCACCACTCACTACCCCTGGGCATAAAGGTTGTAAACTAGGCAAAATGGTTGCAGACCTAAGAACACTGCCTGCATTCAAAAGGGCCCCCTGCCTCCCAGCACATGGCCAGGGCCTGCCTGTAGCAGCACTCAAAATGCCCCCCACCCACATGGCCTGTCCCCATGAACACCCCCAAAAATAGAAAAACACAGAAAAACCACACAATCCCATGCCATCCATGCCCTCCATGATGTTTAAATTCAAGACACCCCACAGAAAGACTAGGCCCATGCACCACTCACTACCCCTGGTTAAAAGGCCACAACAACAGCCCAAAAAAACGAAAATCACAGAAAAATCAGCACAATCCCAGAAGGTTTATGCTGCTTGCTGGTGGATTTCTTGTGCAGAATTGCAAATTTTGTATTTTCGCGAGTGCAAGATTGTTGCTGCCCGCCGCATCTACGTGTTCGCAATTGCGAACTCACGCGATACGTGATCACGGCGTACTTGCGTTGACAAACTCTCGCTGTGCAAGGTGGCAAGCCGCGATGACGTAATCGTGGTCGCCAAACTCCTGCGGGATCCCGCAGCAAGATCCAAAATGGCGCAGCACTCGCAAAATATCGAGAAAAACAACTCGGCAAACGCTGAATGACAGTAAGTGAACGCCGCACGCCGCGTAATTGTATCACCAAGGAAAAAAAATCCACTGCGTTCGAATTTGCGGATTTTCGGTAAATTCGCGAGCGTTCGCGGATTGCGAATTTACCGAAAATCTGCAAAATCCACGAGCGGAACAGATTTTCCGCCCATGCTTACTCCTTGTACTAAGTCGAAGGGACAAGTGTCTTTGGCTTTGGGGGGGTGTGAGTTCTATTTCAAGTTTATCCCCAATTTTGCTGGTAAAACAGTTCATTTGCGTGAACTTTCTCAAAAGAAGGGTTACCTTTTTGTGGGATCAAGCATGCCAAAGTGAATTTGATCAGAATAAGCTTGAACTTAATGGTTGCGAAAGTTTAACTCCTTTTGATCCTTTGTTGCAGTGCATTGTCTCGGTCAATGCCAGTTTGGATGGTCTTGGTGGTATGATTACTCAAATCAAGCAGGGTGTTGAGCACACCATTGGGTTTGCCTCACGTTCTTTACGTCAAAGTGAAAAAACTACTCCGTTATTGAGAGGGAGCTATTGGCTTCTTGTTGGTCTGTCGAAAGATTTAAGACCTTTTTGAGGGGTGGGACTTTCAAATTGTTAACCAATCACAAGCCTCTCATTCCTATTTTGAATGGGCTTGTGGTGAAAGAACATACCCCAAGGATAGCCAGATTAAGTTCTAAATTGCTTCAATACAACATTTTGGTTGATTATATTCCTGGTGGAACAAATACCAGACCTGATTTTCTCTCCAGATTACCGTTACCTTGCTGTGAGACTGACTTTCCTAGGTGTGACGATGATGAGGAATGTTTAATTGCAGCTTTGGATGTTTGTAATGTTGGCTGCTTCAATGAAAATGAATGTTTTGATGTTTTGGATTCTGATTGTTTACTTAAGAAAGTTAAGGATTATATTGTTCATGGTTGGCCTAAGGTAAAACATCTTGATGGTGAGCTCTAGTCGTTTTCCATGATTGCTGGTGAAATTATTTTCTGTGGTGACAAGTGTGTGCCTCCTGTTTGTTTGAGGGATCGCATTGTTGATGCCGGCCATGAGGGTCATCTTGGGCAGTCTAGCACCAAACAAAGAATTTATGCATTTTATTGGTGGCCTTCTCTGGACCGTCAAATCGATGATGCAATCAAAAGTTGTGTTATTTGTTGCTCAAGTGACTAAGTGGTCAAAACAGTTACTTCTCCAAAAAAAGTTGTAGAGCTACCCTCTGGACCCTGGATGAAGTTGGTTGTTGATTTTGTTGCACCTTTTAATGCTTTACCCAACAGGTACAAGTTTGCTTTAGTTGTTGCAGACTACTATACTAAGCGGTGGGATGTACATTGTACGTTTGACCCCAACACTCAAGAGGTTACCTGAATTTTGGAGAGTCTTTTTGCCAGAGAGGGATTTTCCAAATAATTTGTGTCAGATAAGGGGCTACAGTTTATTTCAAAGGAAAAGTTTGATTTTATTGTTCAGTCTGGCATTGTTCATCACTGTGTCGCTCTTTAGCACCCACAGGCCAATGGTTTTATTGAGCACATGAACCAGATTTTGGTTGAGTGTGTTCAGTGGGCTGTCTCCAGCAGGGTGGAGGTAAGAGAAGCTGTGCAGAGCATGTTGTGAGCTCATCGCACTACCCCTTGCGTGGCTGTGGGGAAGAGTCCTTTTGAATTGCTGCATGGGAGAGCGGCCACTTTTGGTATGAGCCCTGCTTGCATGAGGCAATGAGTTTGTGTTCTGAGTAAGCCTGGGCATAGATCGCGAAGTAGCGATACAGGTAGCTACGCGAAGTGCACTTCGAACTACGCAAGCTATGCGTAGCACTACGTGAACTGCGTAGTGCGCTGTTCGTGATGATTGCACAGTGCCGGATTCTTGTCTGCACTGTGCAATCATTGAAAACGGTATCTTGCACAGTGCAAGCTGTCTTTCACTGCTGTTCGAGTAGATTTTTACTCGAGCTGCAGCTTTCTCAACACGAACGGGTAGTTTTTCATTGTGAGCAGTCCCGAGCATTCGCGACCACTCGCAATGAGAAACCTGACCTCCCCGCATTGAGAATCTCACTGGGAGGTTTATTTTCCACGCTCGCGTTCGGCAACTTGATGTTGCTGATCGCAAACAAGTAAAAAGTCTCACCAGGATGTCATTTTGCTTGCTCTTGGTCGCCAACTTGACGTTGAGGACCGCGAGCACCCAAAAAATGACCGCTGCACTACACTACGCTACGCATTTTGCACAGTGCAACGTGCAATTCCCGTAGTGCGAAGTAGCGCAAACTTCGTAAACTACGCGAGCGTAGCGTAGTGCTTTGCCCAGGGTTAGCTCTGAGGTCTCAACCCCTTTGTCTGGTGTCGGGGGTGGTGATGAACTTAGCAAACGTTCTGTTGATGTTCCCTAAAAGAGTGAAAAGGATAAGAAGGAATGGTGTTCTAAGTTCCAGGTTGGAGACTGGGTGAAAATCAAGCTTCCCATTAGTATTCCTAAGGGTGTGTCCAAGTTTAGTCCTCATGTCTGTGTGGGTGCCATTTTGCGATATCCAGTTAGAGTTCATGGAAAGAGTTGGTGGAATCTCTCAAGGATCTGCAGAATTCCTAATCCAGTTGTACGCCAAATGGGACTGGAAATTGGCACTTAACATTCTTCGGGAAAAAACGTTCAAGATGTATTTAATTCCAGTGTCTTCAGGACTTCTGTTCAATCTCCTTCTAGGTGGAGAAGTGGAAGGAGAAGAGTTCCACCAAAATGCATGGATCTGTGAACATTCTTCTTAAATGGATCTGCAAATGTTTTACCTGTGAATGTTTTTTCAGGTTTCTCTATAACATAGTTCTTTAAATGTTCTTGAAATACTTTTCTCTTTGATCTGTGTTGTTTCTTGCATCCTCTCGCTTTTGTAGCCTTTTTCCTTTTTCTTTGGTTTTTCTTAGTGTATCTTCTTCCAGAGTTTAGGTTTTTCTTCTTCTTTTCTTTTGTGTGGTAAATGAGGGAGATTTTGTAGTAATGTAATCTCTTTCTCTCTTCAGAGTGTTCCACTAGCTCCATGGTGATAGAATGTGTATGTTTAAATTGTCAGGGACTGTTTGTCATTCCATTGGAAGCTGTGGAGACAAACGGTGAATAAACACAAGGCTTACCCACTTACCTTGTTTTCGTGATCACTACAGTAACATTGACATATTTGCTGGATAAGATTCTAAATTGCCGTGGTCAGGCGACAAAGTACATATGTATTGAGCAGAAGGCATTGGTTGACATCGTTTGTATGCCCTCAGGTATGTTGGTGTTTTTCTCACAGAGGGATGATAATGTATTTCACTCATACAAGGTGATTAAAAGGTTCTGGTATTTACAGAAGAACTGAATCATAATTTTTTCTCAGGTGGAAAATGTGATGTTTCCACTATCTTGTGAGCTAGATTGCAATGGCGTGGATATACACCTATGGTGTTGAAGATCTATTGCGGATGAGTAGACACAGTGGAGACAGAAAACTTAAGACATATATTGCGGTTCGACTGGTTGAATCATGTCATAGGGTACGTCATAAACATTTTCAGTGCTTGAGAGCATTTTTGAAATCACCACATATTGGATTGTGACTGACATTGATGAGGACTTATGGTGCTTGGGTATGGGAAGCTCTTGACGATCACAGTTGATTTGTGTCTCAGTAAAGCAACTACAGTAATGCATTAACTTCCACAGCTAAAACATTTTGGCCCATATGTACAAAATTCCCAAATAGCGAGTCCCAAACCTGTAGAAATCGCTATTTGGGAATTGCAAAAGGGACTGTATGTAACCTGTGATTTCCTAATAGAAATTCAAATCGATTTGCATTCTCTACTGGGAAATCTCAAATTAGTAAATGTCAGATTTGGAGATCTCATATTTGTGATTTCCTAACATAAATAGCTTTAGTGTTGGGATCTTCTTGAGACAATATTGCTCTTCTCGCTATTAAAGGGTTGTCATGCATTGGAGACCATACCTAGAAAATTCTGAATATACCTTCATTTCATGACGTAACCATAAATACTTCAGTTTCTTAGGTTCTATGAAATGTTTTAATGTCAAGTATGACAGTTGGTCTATCATTTTCTCCTATTCTGATTGCATTGAGACTTACCATCCAGGACATCGATGGGAAAAGACAGATGCATTGTCATGACAAAATGCAGAGGAAAAAACAGAGAAGGAGAAAGCCCCTACCATAATGAAGCAGAAAGCTCTTGACTTTGTTACAAATATCTTGGTGTTTGATGTCCAAAGAGCAACATCAATCATTTACAGACATATTCTTTTAATGTATTCAATTGCAGATAAAGCCTGGTACACATATACAAACAAAGAATTTTCATAGAAACTTTGTTAAAGGCTTCAGACCAATCATGATTCCAATCACCCAGCTAATTAAAAAAGGAATTCGTTGTTGATCTACCTAGATCATATGACTCTAAAGTAATTTTGGTAATTACTGATAACAACTTTCAACGTGCCCACTTTGTACCCTGCGAAAAATGGAGTACAGAATTTGAATTAGCAAAGCACTTCCACACAAAAGTAGTAAAATTACATGACCTTTCTGAGTTGTCACAGCCAGATATGGTTTGTTTATCTCTACGTTTTGAAATGCTTTGCTGACCATTTTGGGCATCATCAGTGAGCTGATCACAATTTTATAATTGATAACACCAGTTAGAAGAGATATTCAGATCAAATAGTCATTGACAATCATCACCCACTTATATGTGTATAGAGCTCGTTTGAATATTCCTGGGAGTCATCATAAGCTCTTTCTTTGCTATGTAGGGCCTTTAAATGTAGAACGTAAAGTAGGAATGGGGGCAGTAAACTGTTTATACTAACTAAATTGACGATTCTCCTGGTACTGCATTTATTGAGAGTAAACACTGCCAGGGAAGGACAGCATCCCACTCCCCCAACTACAGTTCTAGTGAAGTGTCATCCTCAATTCAAAATACAGACTAAACTAGACTCCTTTTTTGTGGGAAGAAAATGTTAACAACTGGATGCAGTGAAGGTCTCTTAAGTTTCCTTCTTGATTGCTCAAGGAAAATACGGCTGCTCCCAGTAGCTGTAGTGCCATCCCACACTTAATAACACATGATAATTGTGTCACATGTCTCCCAATGTGTCTTAAATGGGAGGAAAAACACACACAAGAGTAAAAAAAATCCTTAGCACTCTGGTAGGTTCTTGACTGAATATGGAACTTAATGTAGCGGCAGATAAGGCAGGCACCAAACTCTCCCAGACATAGGAAAAGAGAACAAGCCAAGCTAGGTCAACCACAGGAAGACCCAAAAGGAAATTCCGTCAAGTTTAGAAACGGCCGACATATTTCCTATTAGCTTTAAAGATTCCCTTCCCCAGTCCTAGAGCAAGAAGATCCTTCTCACAATAGGTTCTTATAGCTTATTTGATACACTTGATTAGTTGTTGATACAAGAAATTCCAAATCACATCATATCCAAAGGCCCACAGGATCAAAATATTAATGACGAAATGTTCCTGATCTTCCAGTGTTCTATTTCTTCCAATCGACTGTTATCACAAGACTCATCTCATATTCAGTCACTCATTAAAATAACCAAATACAGTTTAGAGCCATTTAAAGATTGAGCCAATCCAACGTGTTTGGTTGCCTTCTGCCATTTCCTAAGGCCTCTAATGTACAATATAAATTTGTTATCAGAAGGATAAAGGGTTAAAAAAAAGAAAGAGCGTAAAAGAAAAAGAAAAATTAGAGAAACATTCGACAAGATTTTTATTTTGTGCATAAAATATCATCATATTATCTCACATAACCATGAGGGAGAACACTTTAACTCTCTTGACTCAACATAATCAGTATATTTCAAGTTGCAGGATCACTTCACGATACATTTGTCTTAATACCTAGTTAAACAATGGGGTGGCAGACAGAATCGCATAATTATTTGCTGATGCATTTTCGATGCCTTTTTTTTAACGTTTGCGCCTGGTTACCATCAGATCCAAATCAATGGTAATAGCATTTCCTAAATGTGCATTTTGCACCTAGTCATAATTAGGAAATGCTACATGCATGAGGTTACCGAATCGCATATAGGAAATCCCAACTTGCTTTTTCCTATTTTGCGACTCGCAAGATTCGATTTCTGTGGGTAGACAGCTCATTTTATAAACCCGCATTTGCCTTTAGTACATACTGAAAGCCAATTTTGCATTTCTTAACGGCCCGAAATAGCGATTCGGTCCATTAAGACATGCAAAATGTTTCCGTACATATGGGTATTTATAGCTAGCAAGAACAATACATCTGGGTCATTGTTCTAAAACACAAGGCACAGACAGGAAAACGCTGCCTGAAAATGGCAACTATTCCATATCATTTTTTGCATTACCAATTACTTAACTTCGTTAAAATGCAAAACAATGCAAGAGGTTCTGATTATGCCACAAAGCTGACCTCCTCTTGTGCGGATTACTAGCTGCCCTTTGTGCGTATAAGGAGATGTGGTTGCGCGCACCGCGCGTATTTTCGTCAATTTGTCTGAGCTCCAAAAGCCGAGCATATTAAAATCTACGCCTGGACATCAGCCAAGCCTCCAGTGACACGGAGAGAAGGAATTATTGCATGACGGGCGGGCCCACTGGGACGAGTGCGGAGATCAGACCAGCTCACAGCTGACAGGCCGGTCCCCGCACCCCGTGTTAGAAATACACAGCCAGCAGCGCTGCCGGATGCCAACTGCACTTCGTGCTAAACGCCGCGCTGCTGCTTTACAGCCAAAGTGCTGTAGAGCATAAATAACCTCAGCTGTTCAGCGGCAAATAAACGGATGCCGAGGCTGCCTTGCCAGCTAATAGAAGTCTGCACACCAATCTGGGTCGGACGGCAGAACTGCGTGGTCGACCGAAAAGCACACTTGGGCTACAGTCGCATTCTCTTTCTAATAATGTCCACGGCAAATCAGCTGTGAAAATATTAGGTGGTTAATTGCTACTCAATAGTATATTGATGTAACCTCTGTCCTCAGCATTAAATTATGCGCACAACGCATTCTGTAACTTACAGTTCCTCCCCTCACATTTAGGCAGCAGACCTAGGGGCAGATTTATGTTAACTGGCGCATCCCCAGGGATGCGCCAGTTAACATGCGCCACAGTGCGCCACAGCTCCGCCAGCCATGGTGCGCTGCATTTATAATGCGGCGCACCATGGTGCAAAAACGGCACAGATGCGTGACGCATCTGTGCCGGAAATGTGGCGCATTGCTGGAGTTGCGTCGCAAGCACGACGCAGCTCCAGCAAGGCTCCGGGGTGCCCCATTTTAACAATGCTGCATCAAGACCTACGCCTGCTTCAAGCAGGCGCAGGCTTTTGACGCAGCATTGGCTTAAAAGTGACTGAGTGAAATCTCATAGATTTCACTCAGCCACTTTTGCGAGACGCACCTGCCCCGGAACGCCCACCCTACGCCGGAACGCCCACAAGCGGCGCAGGGCTTTACAACGTGACGCATCTGCTTAGATGCGTCACGTTGTAAATCGTTCGTAGGGATGCGCCACGTTTACGCCGCCTTGCGTGACGCAACAGCGGCGTAAACGTGGCGCAAGGGCCTCATAAATCTGCCCCTAAATATCTGTTGCCGGACAACAAGCTTATGTCAAATTGCTCAATAAATATAATTGGTCATATTTGGAAAGCCTTTTTTGAAATAATGGTACAATAATGAATATAGGGGCATATTATCAAGGGGGTTTATCTCCGGCTTTTTTGGCTTTAAAAGCCAAGAAAGCGGAGATAAAATGATCTCCCTATTACCTAGCTGTCGCTAACACCAGTTAGCGACAGCTAGTAGGAGATAGCGACCATCTTAGGCCCCACTTTGCATGTCAGTGATATTTATCACTAATGACATGCAAAGTGGGCGTGCCAAGATGTTAGCGACTGAAAACAGTCGCTAACATCGCTATCTCCTATTACCAACTTTTGGAGATATTCGCGCTAAGCGCGAATATCTCCAAAAGCTAACACCTGCCCCTGAGCAGTTCTTAGCCATGTTATCCAATGGTAGGTGGATAACATGGCTAAGAGCATTAGCTCGGTAATCATGAATATCACGGACTTTTCAGCGATATTCATGCATTGTGGCCGATTTTTATCGCATTTGCGACAAACCTTGGTAATACCAAGGTTTATCTGCGATAAAAATCGCCGCAGCTCAGCGGTAAATTTTTGTCTCTAACCAAGCAATAGCGATAATTATCGCTATTGCTTGGTAATATGCCCCATACGGTTTACCATATTTTGTCACAAAAAATGACACTATGGACTTTTAACACATACACATTAAACATCGAACCTTGCTCGCGTTTTTTTTTCCTTTGGTTTCTCTTCGAGTTTTATGTTTTCGGAGGTGAAAGATGCAAATAAAATGAATAAACTTTATCTGTAAAACCACATCACATTGCAGTGTCGGTAAATAGTATGTTTATGAATATATATGGTTTGTGTATAGTAACTAATGGGGCTTTTTCGCTAAAAACTTGGGATAGGAACCTAGAATGACAGATAACACGTGTAGAAACCTGTATTATCAAATAGAAAATCGGTTGGAATAATGGTTCGGTGTTGATCCCATCTGTGTGATGTCTTTTTATTTTCTTATTTAAAAAAAATATGTGTAGTTGTCAACAACAGTTACAAATTGAAGAGCTTTTAAGTGTAAAAACATTTTTCATGGCAAACTCTAGAGGTTGAAAGGCTGAAGTCTGTGGCGTTTTGGATGTATAATGAGAAATAGAAGATATGTGCTGGAACCAAGGGGGCAAGGAATCCATCTCGGATTTTACAAACATTCCCACAGGTAATGTTTGAACGATGGTAATTAACTTCTGAGTGGTGATTGAGCAAAATCGGGTTTGCTGCATCGGAAAAGCAATTTTTGCGTTCACAAACGCGTAGATTCTGCGAATCTGCCCTTTTGCAAACGCAACAATGCTTGCTACATCTGGCCCTATGTGTACAACACATAAAAAAGTTAGAGTTGCACATGCCTCAACTTTGATCTATGATCATTGATGTAAATACTTTAATGTAGTTTATGAAACTAAGGTATTTACATGGTTTTTTTAGACCCTCTGACAAAAGAGCAGGCTTCTTGCTAACTTACCAACTAGAGACAGTAAACCAGTTGGACTGTAACCCACAAAGCAAAGATTACATCAATGTCTTCATTTATAATTATAGTTCCTAATGAATCCTGTACCAGTGCACCAGGACATCTGGCCCTTTTCGATTTTTCAGTTTTGTGGGAAGCAGAACCACTGACAGCAATTGCTACTCAATAGAAGATTTTATTTTCACCGGTCAGATATGCTTGACTGTGACAGTACTCACCGCACCTACTTTGCAAATGTGTTTTTAGAGAAAGGCTACAGTACTTAATCTCTCTACCCCAATCGAACAGCGACTGTACTTTGTATACCTTTTTGCTTCTTATTAAAGAGGAGATTTACAATTTATTCCCATATCTTACCTATTATATGTTTCAATAATCCTTCCTTTTCCCAGCAAGGTGTAAGTGTGGCTATATGCTGAGTATGAAGCTTACACCCCAACGTGACATTTTGGAACATACAATAATGAGTTATTGAGTTTACCAAGAAGCTCTCGGTTGGCTTGATAAAATAAACAGACCCTCTATTTGAGGTTCCTGGGGTTTCTTAGAATATGGTCAGTGATATTAATTCTACAGGTGCCACAGGTTTAATTGAGGTGTGTTTGGTATCGAAACTTTGTAGTAGGCATTCCAATGGGTGTGGTCACTGACTTGATTCTCTATCTGATCATGCGAATGAACTTGTGACATATCTACAGCACTCTTCCCTCCTTATTTACAAACTTTTGTTAAATGAGCAGATGGAGATGAAGGGCTGATATATTTTTCCTAGGGCCTAGACAATACCCTTTTCATACTTGCCTCAAAGTAAGAGGAGCTCCATGATTGGCTTATTTGATTTACTTGTATATATATATATATATTTGTGGGGTATTTATAGAGCGCGACGTTCGCTCCGGAGGGAGCATCTTGGCGCTAGTCAGATCCCTGTACAGTGCAGCATGTGTGGCCAGGGCCTGTAAATCAAATGCTGCTGGTGGGCTTGTAGCACTGATTGTGCCACCCACAGAAGCAGCTTGTAAAGTGTGTCTCAGGTCTGCCATTGCAGAACCTTTGGGCATGTCGACTTGGCAAGTGCACCCACTTGCAAGTCCCTAAACCATCCCTTTTCCACATATCAGACACCCCATAGGTAGGCCCAAGGGCAGGGTGCATTAAATAAAAGGTAGAACATGCCCCGATGTGTGTGGCATGTCCTGATAGTGAATTACAGCCAACTTCGTTTTTCATTATTGCAAGGCTACCTGTCCGGATAGCACAGAATGGGCAGTTTGATTAGAACTACTTATAATCCTAACTGACCCAGGGAACATGGTAGGAATTTGAATTTAGTATGCCTTAACTTAGAATGATAAAATACACTATTTAGTAACGTTGGTTTTAACATTCTGTGTTTGAAAATATCACTTTTAGAAAGTAGGAATTTTCCTGTCTAACCATCCAGCCTGCCTCTGCTAGGTTGTGCATTGTATGTCTGGTTTTGTGAGTGACAGGGGCGGGGTGGCTCCAGGAGACAGGGTGAGTCAGCACAAAGCTGAATAGACCTATCTGCATGTAGATGGGTGGGAAGAGTAGCACCTGGGCCTGAATAGGATTGTGCCTGCCTTCCACACTGCTGGCTCCACCTCCTGTGGTGTGCCTGATGACCCTGGCCCACCCTGCCAAATGAAAGAAGGAGTCATGTAAACAAGGTGCTCCAGGGCTGCACAGAGCTGGTTTGGACTCGGTACTGGATCCTCTGCCTTCAGAGGACAGAGGATTTTGCAGTAGAATTATGGGGATCCAGACCCCAAGGCTTTAGATCACTTCTGGAACAAGACAAACCTTTGCCTCGGAGAATAGCCAAGGAAGCTGCAGGAGGTGGACTGCCCCCCTGCCAGTGTGCTGTGTTGCTGGGTTGCTGGGTTGGCCTGCAGTGGTTTGTTTATTGCCAAGGAAAGGAGAAGAAACTTTCAAAAAACTTTCATCATCTTGAAGAATATTTCTCCAAAGGTTTGAACTTGTGCTTGCCTCCTGCTGAAGTCTCAGGGACAAAAGACTTCACCATCAGTTCCCCTCTGAATTTCCTTGCTGAGAATTCTGTCTGCAGAAGCTTGTGTGTCGCTGAGTGCTGGAAGCGCAACTCAACCAGAAGAAGCATGTCACAGCTTTTGCTGTCGCATCGCCGGAGAAGCGTGTCGCTTCTGCAGAGGTCGACGCCACATCACCAGAGAAGCGTGCCTTCGTTGCAGCTGTTTACCAACGTGTCACCTGAGAAGCGTGTCGCCATCAAAAGGGTTGAGGTCACATCACCGGAGAAGCGACTCCAAAGTTACAGAGTTCGCCGCTGGGCGTGCACGCATCGTCTTCACATCGTCGCATCGCATCAAGGGTGCCATCTTATTGCATCGCACCGGATTGTCGCATCAAAGCGCCATCTTGCCACATCATAACCGGAACGCAGTACGAGAATCAATGCATCACCTTCTCTCCGGTAAGGAACAAGACACATCCCCTACTCTGTGCAAGCATTGAGGAGCAACGCATCCCCTCCCCCGTAACAAGGAGCCAACACATCTCCCTCCCTCCGAACCTTTTGTTTAATTTACGTTACGCATCCAGGTACTTTTGTGAGAAACGTGTCGCATTTATCATCAACTTTAACTAAGTTACTTCTACCATCTGTAAGTCTATTTCGAGTACAGTATTGTGTATTTTTATCATGTGAGGCCTTGTGTTAAGTCTATAGAAAGAATACTTATTTTTTATAAAAACCTGTGTTGTGTCCATCACTAGTGTTTTCACTGTATTACTGTGTGTGTTCACAAATGCCTCTGAGATTAGCCTGTCTGCTTGAGCCAAGCTACCAAGGGGGTGAGCAGGGGTTATCCAGGAGTGGAATCCCCGTTCCCTGACTAAAAGCAGGGGTCCCTATTTGGACAAAGGTGCAAGCCATTGCCAACTAGATACCATCATTTCCAACTCAACTTTACTATAAAACTGTAACTGAGGAAAATGTTAAGGGGTTTATTTACAAGCCCCTTGCGCCACCCATACGTTACTTTCCCCATGTTAAAAATGACGCAAAGTGGCGCAACGGGCTTGTAAATGAGTCCCTAAGTATTTAAAATATGCATTATCTATGGGGTTTCAGTCAACACATTTCGAGAGGACAGCAAATAATGTGTTTCACTGTACAGAATAAAATATAATTGACATTCAGCTGGAAAACAGAAAAGGTAAAAAACGCCATTCTTAAATAGAAAACGAAGGAGCGCACTTTAAAATTAGGAACTGACCACAAAGAAAAAAGGCATTTAGAATACTGTTCTCGGCAAAGAAATAAAATTCTCGAGAGCAAGCCTGTTTTTCAGAACTGCTCTGATTTTTCCCAAGCCCTGTCAGTGCAAATCACTGCAATATTGAGTGGGTCTGACACTTGTAGTTGGCGGTTGCTTGTCGACAGATTTAGAAAGACACGTCATGTAAAGCTGCAACCAGCAAATTCTCAGAGCTTTTTAATTACTCGGGGATTGCTTTAAACGGAATCCACACCGTCAGGAATGTACTCCCTGGAGCAAAAGTGCCTTGAAACTTCAGCAACTGGGAAGTGCGAAGGTGTAACAAAGCAGACCTTTTAAGCAGAACTAAGCGCCTCGTGTGGTAGAGCCAGATAACTCTTCATTAGGCTGTGGCAGCTCTGTATGGATTTCCTTTTAGCAGAGTGTGTGAATTTCACACCAGCCTAGGGTGAATGATTCCTCACTGTAAGGAGCAGAAAGTCCACCCTCAGCAGGGCGGTGTGCACTACAGCGAATGGACATAAAAAATCAATTGGGCAGTCAGACTTTATTGTGAAGGCCATTGCTCCAGCATGGAGTATTGCCAATGTGGAGACCGTGAAAAATGTCGCTAGAGATCTGCGTTTTGAACCAGTGAGGCTGCTTTCTACTCGCTTTTGGCTTCGAGCCCCATCTCTCACTCAGAGGGAGCCCATGTAAACGCACAGGCGTGATTTCTAATCTACACATGTTTTGTAACATGCTTATTTAGGTCCTGATTCACAAAGAGCCTCCACAGCCGTGGCGGTGTCTCCACAGTCGTGGCAGAGTCTTCACACACAAGGCAAAAATGAGAACTGCAGTGCGGAGATTCCGGTGCGACTGCAGAGACTCTCCCACGACTACGAAGGCTCTTACAGGCACATGCATCAAAGCACTTTGAGATCGCAAACGGTGCAAATCGCAAAAATCGTCCGTTTGCAATCGCAAAAATTGCTTTTGGAATGCATGAAACAAGTAGCCCCTCGCAATTTAAGAAATCCCAAAATTGCGATTGCATTTAAGGAATCGCAATTTGAGATTCCTTAAATGCAATGCAAGAAAGTAAAAAGATTTGCGATTTCGCAATTAAGAATCGCAATTTACCATGGTAAATTGAGATTTTTTTGAAAAAAGGATCAAAGTGCATTTTTCAAAGTCCCATGTTACGCCACACATGCCCCTGGGGCATGTGTGTGCGTAACATGGGTGCACATATTAATTTCAGGGGTGCAACAGGGTGTTCTTTGGACACCCCTGCACCCTTGAAATCGCATTATCCATTTGAGTCGCAATTAAGGAATGTTTAGAAATCGCGAATTTTTCTGCGATTTCTACATGCATAGGCATTTGCGATTTCTTGATTGCGTTTTCTTAAAAATCGCAATTAAGAAATCGCAAAGGACTACAATGGTGCATGTGCCTGTGAGTGAATCAGGCCTTTAGTTTGGGGCAGATATTCTGATGCTAAACCACCATAAACACCAGAGGGAACATTTCCTAAAGTTTCACACAACGTACCAGCAAGCAAAATTGCTGCGTTGCGTTGCATGAAAATGAGAGGGCAGAAATGCTCTATATTACAAAGTTAATGAGCATTGCTGCTCTCTCTATGGCTGAGATACCCGCCACCCCCTCTCAACACAATCCCCAAGAATTGGGAAACCGGAAACAGTTCTTGAACTTTTGGAAGGCGGGAAGGGAGTTACCCTTCCCGGCCGTATTTATTAAAATATGAAACAAAAATAAAACATTAAAATAACAGTTTCATATTATGTACAATTTCATTTCCACATTACGATGTTTGGCTAACCTTAACAGATCTCTAATACAAAGGTTCTCCTAGCCGAACTAACATCCTACAAAACATTTGACTTGAAATTGTACATCCTAACGTTAAGGGCCAACGGCAAGGTCGTAACCGGTGTCAGATCCCTAAACCAGAAATACCCCCCTCACTTGTGAGAGGAGCGACCGCACAGAGGCGTACCTCAAGTGCATCTACCAATTTCCCTTTGTACTTGACGGGGGCCCCAATAAACTCGACGCCATTTAACGGTCAGTCGAGGACTCGTGTGAGGTGTCTAAAAGGTAGCGTAAACCCCCTCCCGCACCCCACACAACTTACCCATCTGCCGTCGCAGATGTCCTGGCCCCGGGAAATTCCCCAGGAGGGGCAGTAGCCCCTCCTATCCAGGAAGGGGCCTTGACCACCTTTCCTTTCCTTCCGGCGGCCTCTCCTTAGACAGGACCGCCTCCCCGTTGAGGGGCCAATTGGCCACCTCCCCCGAGCGCTCCCATCCGTAATGGGTGACGCCCCCTCATAGGGATCTTCGAATTACTGCTCACCGATCATGACCTTACCGCCCGACCAAAATAAATACGACAATTCTACCTAAGTTACTAAGATTACATAGCAAACATCATTTATTACCAAGCGTAAATACTGATCAATCCTTGTTCCAAATTACTTTATTTGCAAAACATACTGAAAATAACCAATCTTTATTGCATCGTAAGAAATTTCACGACAATCATCACAACCTGTAAGAAAACAGAGAAAAACAAAAAAGATACTATATCAACTGTATTCACAACGAATCGCTGTCCTCAGGGGCTGGTGGGTGGGTCAAAATTGCTCTTCGTTCCGTCTCGAGCTCACGTGCAGCGGGGAGGTGCAGCTTCAGAGCACAGGAACAAGAGGATGCTTTCTTGGCTTCCGCTCCTTTTATCCGTCTTCAGGGTGGGCGTAAACCCGCCCCCGCCTGCCTCCGAGGGCGTGGCCGGCCGCGTCGGTGTCTAGGCCAGCCCACTCTAGGGCGGGAAAAAGGCGCGCCCCGGCTACGCCGCTTCGGGCATACCAGCCGAGACTCGCCTCCCGCCCAAGATGGCTTCCCGGGGGGATCGTGGTACTCCACCATACGTTCGGGGGGACCGAATGGTCGCCCCTTTCCATATGGCTGAGATACCCGCCACCCCCTCTCAACACAATCCCCAAGAATTGGGAAACCGGAAACAGTTCTTGAACTTTTGGAAGTCGGGAAGGGAGTTACCCTTCCCGGCCGTATTTATTAAAATATGAAACAAAAATAAAACATTAAAATAACAGTTTCATATTATGTACAATTTCATTTCCACATTACGATGTTTGGCTAACCTTAACAGATCTCTAATACAAAGGTTCTCCTAGCCGAACTAACATCCTACAAAACATTTGACTTGAAATTGTACATCCTAACGTTAAGGGCCAACGGCAAGGTCGTAACCGGTGTCAGATCCTTAAACCAGAAATACCCCCCTCACTTGTGAGAGGAGCGACCGCACAGAGGCGTACCTCAAGTGCATCTACCAATTTCCCTTTGTACTTGACGGGGGCCCCAATAAACTCGACGCCATTTAACGGTCGTTCGAGGACTCGTGTGAGGTGTCTAAAAGGTAGCGTAAACCCCCTCCCGCACCCCACACAACATACCCATCTGCCGTCGCAGATGTCCTGGCCCCGGGAAATTCCCCAGGAGGGGCAGTAGCCCCTCCTATCCAGGAAGGGGCCTTGACCACCTTTCCTTCCCTTCCGGCGGCCTCTCCTTAGACAGGACCGCCTCCCCGTTGAGGGGCCAATTGGCCACCTCCCCCGAGCGCTCCCATCCGTAATGGGTGACGCCCCCTCATAGGGATCTTCGAATTACTGCTCACCGATCATGACCTTACCGCCACAGGCCGGATAGTTGACCGGCTATCCGGACCCCCCACAAAATACTCCTACCTAAAGGTCATGCTGTAAACCCCTCAACCAGGCTATGAAGTCTCCTATGAGTAACTCGTTCCCCACCCGGGACAAATGAACACCG
Organism: Lissotriton vulgaris; assembly: GCF_964263255.1. Classification (NCBI taxonomy): domain Eukaryota; kingdom Metazoa; phylum Chordata; class Amphibia; order Caudata; family Salamandridae; genus Lissotriton; species Lissotriton vulgaris. Next base: position 462,538,132 of record NC_141689.1, on the reverse strand, counting down.
TCCCCCAAATACATACTGTCCCCTTTGATACAACCATGCGAAACAGAATGCAGTGTATTTGAACGAAACAATCTACTCACTTTGTTATTTATCTTTCTTACTGAATGGTTCAGTGCAGTAACCGAAATAGCCCCCCGCCACACCTTCCGTGGGATCATATGGGACCATGCAATCGTGCACCCTGGAACTCTTCTTGCCAACCAACTTACTGTGGAAAGCATTGCCTCGAGAAGAAGTCGTCTACCAGTGGCCACCAGATCGTTACCCCCAAGATGGACTATGATTATAGACGGCGGTGACCTCGTCCGCTCTAACAAACCCTCAAAAAAGATTTGAAACTGGTCAATACAGAGCCCGCCCTTTCCGTAGAAGGACACCCTGTACCCGTATTCCCCATCCATGTGACTCATATCACCTGCTTTGAATACGTCCGCGGCACGCCTCACATATGAGTGGCCCACGACCCACACCTCCTTATTCGCAGACGGTGATTTCTGACCGCTGGTCCCCAGGAGTCGGGTCGACTGTACAGTCCGCCCCGCTTCGTAAGCTTGCGTAACTGAAAATCAAACAGAGACAAGAAGCGTGAGTATATCATTACAGCTTCACAACATGTGCAACCGCACATACCTTTTATAACAATTAGAGGACCAACGCCCCACACGTTTCACTTGCTCCACACTCAGACCCCTGGCTGTAGCCTCAGTAGCAGCCCCTAATCGAAAGGAATGGGTCCCGAACTCACCGGGGTTCAAGCCCGCGGCCGAAACAGACATCGCAAGCACCCTCCGGAACTGAAACCTCGTCAGTGGGGTGGCGTCAGCGTGTCTCAACAAGGTCCCCCCCCATGCTGCCACCCTCTGCGCTAAATATTCCTCTACGCACGCAACAGGGCACATGGAAGACCCGGGGATCCTCTGAATGATTACGCAGTCCCCGATTGCACCCTGATCGGATTTGGACCTAACAAACGAGACCGTCATCGTCTCCTCCCTGACCTGAAAGTGTTCCCGGCACAGTCCCCCCATCGTATCTCGCTTGTTCTTTGCCACTAATTCGCTTACCCGCATAGCCCCATGGAATGCTAGTGCAAATGCGGCTCGGAACAACACTGCTTCGTACTGGGATGAACACGTTGCCGGAAGTACGGACAATAACAGGGTCAACCTATCCAGACCTATCGGGTGCCTATCGTCTACTCTGCGACCCTCAAGGCGTTGCCACCCACGTAGCGCTTTCTGCACAATGAAAGACGCTGTTGGGTCCTGGATCCCATGAGCCTTTGCCATAAAGGAAATGGCGGCCCGATGCCTCTGGGCCGTAGCTACTGACTTGCCTGCCTGATGTAAAGAGAGCAGGAATCTTACTACAAACTCTTCCTGACCCCAAAGCTCCCCCCTGGCAGTACCCAAAAAGGCCCAATAGGAACGGAACGCCCCTTCATATGCCTTCCTCGTCCTGGGTGCTAAACTCTCTCCCACGAGGTTTTGTAGTTCGGGGCACCGAGAGACCAGAGAGCTTCGGGAAAGGGTGCCGCCACCGGGTCCGCTGTGGGCAGAAAACCCCAGAAGGCCTGCATACGGAAACGAGAAAGCGCATCAGCCGCTTGGTTCATCACCCCCGGCACGTGTCGCGCCCTAAACAGTACATTCAGTTGCATGCATAACAACACAATTTCCTTGAGCAGTCTCAGAATCAATTTGCATCGTGCTGCCTGACTATTGATACACTCAACCACGGTCATGTTATCAGACCAGAACACCACAGAGTGATCCCTAAACCCTTCAGGCCATGTTTTCAAAGCCACCAGAATAGGGAACAGTTCGAGAAAAGCAATGTTACTCGTCAACCCGCACTCATGCCACCATGACGGCCATTTTTGAGCCGACCATTGTGTACCCAATATGGCGCCAAAACCCACACTCCCCGCCGAATCTGTCCAAAGCCCCAACTCCTCGGAAGACACCGCTGGTTTGTTCCAGACAATTCGACCATTGAAATCCGCCAGGAATGCAATACAAATGCGCATGTCCTGGCGAACCTCTGCCGAGAGTCTCGTGCGATGATGTCCTTCCTTCAAGCCGACCATGGATTGTGCAATCGAGCGGGAAAAGGGGCGCACCATCGGCATCACTCTTAGGGCAAAATTCAACTGACCCACCACCTGTTGCAATTGATGCAGGTTTACTTTCGTTGCACGAATACATGTCTCAAGGGATAACCTGAATTTTAACACTTTTCCCTTGGGTAATCGAAAACAACCTTCCACCGAGTCGAGCTCGATCCCCAGAAACTCGATCAAGGTCGAGGGACCCACAGTCTTACCTGGCGCCAATGGCACACCGAATTGATTCATTAGGACACAAAATTCATGTAAAGCCTGTCCACACTCAGAATCCCCGGCTGCCCCCAAAAACAGAAAGTCATCGAGATAGTGCATAACATGTTGAAAACCTGTCTTCCTTGTGAATACCCACTGCAGAAAACAACTGAACTTCTCGAAATAGGCACATGAAATCGAGCATCCCATTGGCATACATCTATCCATGTAATAGCGACCCTGAAACTGAAAACCAAGGAGACGCTGATCGTCTGGGTGTACCGGGAGCAACCGGAACGCTGACTCGATGTCCGATTTTGCCATCAGCGTCCCGGGCCCCAGGCGATTCAACATGGCAACGGCCTCATCGAAAGATGCGTACCGCACCGAACACACTTCCGGGTCTATCGCGTCATTCACGGAAAGACCACGTGGGGCTGACAAATTATGTATCAGCCGAAACTCACCCGGGTCCTTCTTGGGGACCACCCCTAGAGGAGAACAAACAAAGTTAGCAACCGGTGGCAAATCGAATGGACCGGCGACACGACCTCGAGTCACCTCTTTCCCAATCTTTACCTGCACCACCGCCGTGTGCTGTAAGACCGACATTTGATTCTTACAATTTGGTACCCCCTGAAAATCCCCCACTGGGATGCGGAAACCATATGAAATCCCGTTTCGTAACACCCCAGCGGAAGCATGATCCGGGTATTCGCTGAGCCAAGGAATCATTGCCATGGTATCAATCGGGGTCGGTTAAGGCGCCCCTCGGACTATATTAGACCTGTTTGGCGCCTCCCTTACCACCGTTATCACCCGTTTTGGCTCTGCACATGGCCTCAGGATGGGATGGCTGCCCGCACCCCCCACACTCATGTCTGAATTTGCACGACCCCTGGGGCCTAGTACATTTCCCTCTGTTAAAATTCCAACAGATCCCCCTTTTACCTGTGTTGCCACTAGGCTTCGAGTGGTACTCGTTACCTGCACCCGTCCGAAAGGGTGTCCCAGAGTTTTGGCGGGAAGATTCCCCCCCGTTACTCCCTACCAATGGCACCTTCAACATCCCTGTACTCTCCATTTTTTGCCATGACACGGAGTCGTAACAATCCCAAGTCAACAATGGGTTGTGTTCTTTAGCTTTTCTAAACAGATTGTCATAGCAGAACCACTGATAGCCCCCATATGCCACAGAATACTCCATAATACGCGACTGATAAATGGGTAACTCGGTCAACAACTCGGGCCTGCGCTCACCCATGATGGAAGTAAAAATGCCCCACGCTCTGCCCCAAGTACCAATGGTCTCGTCGACCTTAAAGGCGGCCATTTTTGCGCGCCAAACACTCGGATGCATGAGCTCCTTTTGACTCTTCACATGCTCAATCTCGTAATGGTCGGTAAGCAATGAAAACATGTTTACATATTTATCCGCCCAAATCAATTCCTTAATTTCTTGTGGGACGTGCTGGGCAATCTTCTCCCTTCGAGAAGGTACAGACCCCTCCCCCGCAATCGGCAATGGCCGCTTACCTGAAGTAGACCCCGCGCTTGTCGCCGAACTTGGGCCTGCTGTACTTCCAGCCGCCGGAACCTGCGGGGGAACAGAAGATGTTGCCTTCGCAGCCTCCCTAGATTCCCGCAATTGCCTCATTACTGCCCGGGCGTCGTCAGCCGTGGCGCCCTCGCTATCGTTTCCCAACCACGCTGCCAATTGTGCCGCTAACTCGGGGGGCATATCCTCCCTGTTCACGGGGGTGACCACCACAGGGATTGGATTCCCCTCTTTCGGCACCGGGATTGGCTCCTCTCGTGGGGTTTCGGGAACCGGGGTCTCTCCCCCAAGTGCTCCCCTTCTGGGCCTCTTGCTTTTTCCACCGGGGATTGTTCCCTGCAAAGGCCGTTTCGGTCCTCCCTCCCCGTCCTTAGCCTCCACCTTTTTCTTCAGATCGGCTATCTCCTTCATGAGCATGCGGAGCATCTCCTCGGTACCGACCCGCTTTCCGACTTTCTTGGGCATTCTCAGACGGGATATCTGTAAGACAAAAGAAAGATTACAACGCTCAAAATTGCTCTTCGTTCCGTCTCGAGCTCACGTGCAGCGGGGAGGTGCAGCTTCAGAGCACAGGAACAAGGGGATGCTTTCTTGGCTTCCGCTCCTTTTATCCGTCTTCAGGGTGGGCGTAAACCCGCCCCCGCCTGCCTCCGAGGGCGTGGCCGGCCACGTCGGTGTCTAGGCCAGCCCACTCTAGGGCGGGAAAAAGGCACGCCCCGGCTACGCCGCTTCGGGCATACCAGCAGAGACTCGCCTCCCGCCCAAGATGGCTTCCCGGGGGGATCGTGGTACTCCACCATACGTTCGGGGGGACCGAATGGTCGCCCCTTTCCATTTGCGCTGGTGGGTCATGTGCAACCTAGAGCCTATGCAAGCACCCTTGCAGCGTAATGCAGGGAGCCTGCGTTACTGGCAGGATTGTTTTTGAGCAGGAAAGGACACCTTTCTGACAAAAGCAATCCTTAGAGGCAACTTCCTTTTTCCATGTGTTGTGCAGCATGCAGCACATGTGGAAAGAGGAAATAACGTGGAGAAACACATATATTTCTCCTTGTTATGTCCCACTTGGGAAGGCGTAGCATTTTGAAGAATTCGTCTGGGGCTGCATCAAAATCCATGGGAGGATGCATGAGAACGCCCATGCTCCACACATGGAATGCATCCTAAATTGGAATGTAAAGCAAAGCAAGTAACTGCCTTGCACTACATTTCTGTACAAAGTTACGCAAGGCCACGTAGATCAGGCCTTGCATGTCTTTCTAAATATTACTGAAGTCTTTGCATTGTCCCTGCTTCCCCTTGTGTGATGCAAAGACTATGCCAAGGCTTCATAAACATGCGCCCTGGTGAAATATATTTTTCAATACCTGGATAGAGTAAGGTGTTTATTTCTGTGTCACAAAATCACTTCTTTCATGGTGGTGCTGTGTTTTGTACCGACCAATAATACTCCACAGAATAAGCCTTATTGCAAGTAAGGTAAATTCCTGTTTCTGGTGAAAGTGTTTGTGTCTAAAATGGATTGCAGCTTACGAGCAAATTGCATAGGGATTATGCTCGGTATTTTGCTCACACAATGGGGTATATACCCAAGAACGTGTGCTAAACATCACCAAAAAATGCTAGCGCACTTTTACTCATCACTGCCCATCGCGGGAAAATAACCCAGTGTAAACGTGAAAATCATAACAAGGCGGTAGCATGCGATAGTCTGCCAAAACCGCGGCCAATGTCCGCAATACAACCACCTCGATAGCAATGAACACACATACCTCAACGCAAAAAAATATGCGATGGGCCAAAGCGCAATGAGGAAATCACAGATAAGCAGCGCCAGGCCTGCAACACACACATGGCAGGTGGGAAATATCACTATAAAAGTAGAAAAAAACACAAACACAAACTGACCAACACCCAAGCACCATGGAGGCAGCCAGAGCAGGTGCAGAGGATGAGCGCAATTCCACAAGCACCCTGGATGTACAGCCTGGGACCTCGGGGACAGGGAAGGGCAAGGACAAGAAGAAGAGGAAGACGAAGTTCAGTCCGCAGGAAAACAGGATCCTGATTACGGAGGTGATGGAACACCATCAACAACTGTTCGTTACCTCCAACGTGCCATTGGGAACCAAAAATGGGATATGGGGGAACATTGTGGACAAGGGGAATGCCGTCCGAGAACACAGGAGGTCAATGGACGAGGCCAAGAGGCGATGGATTGACATCAAGCGAAAGACCAAGCAGAAATTCACAGCCAACCAGAGGGTGCAATGCAGGCTGGAGATGGGAGCCCAGCGCCACAGCTCATGATGGATGACATGGAGGGGTTGGTGTTGGCAGTCAACAGTGTGGAGACCGTGGCCGGAGTCAGGGGACTAGACTTTGCTCGACAGGACACAACACAGCCACAACAAGGTGAGTGACCACCAAGTACTGGGGGGATGAGTGGAGAGGGCCACAAAGGCACACTTGCACAATCAAGCAGTGCACACCCACAATGATACTGGGTCATGGCCCTGATCTACACACTATCACAATGTACAATGCCATGCTGTCTATATGTCAACATGTACCATGCAGCTACTTACATGTGGACACATCATAATACACCATCTCCCCTTCACATTGCAGGGGCACCGTCAACACCCCCTGCAGAGCAGTCCCAGCCACTCTTCACTGATGATGAGGCGTACAACACTAGCATCGACACCCAACCCCTCCAAGACATCATGGACATCATCCGCAACTCACCTCCAGGATCAGGCCAGCCCAGCTGCATTGAGAAGATCCCACCCACTACCCAAAGCACCCAGCAGGAGGCACCCACAGCCCCGGCACTCTCCCTAGACCCCAGGAAAAGACCAAGGCTTTCCAACGGAGTGTGCTGGAGGGCCAGAGGGAGACGGCTGAGCAGGTGAAGGTGGGGTTCGACCTCTAGTCTTCCAAACTGGACTTCATCCATGGTTGTCTACTTCCCATCAGGGACCAGCTCCAGTCCCTAACTAACACCCACGGCCCGCTCATTGGACTCCAATGAGCCCTGACTGACATCGCTGGAGCCATGATGCGTAGAGAAGAACATCTGTCCGCTCAGACTGGCTCCAGCGCTTCCAGCCGTGAGCTAGCCCACATGCGGATGCTCATGGAGGACATGGTGCAGATGGAGGTGGAAAGGATGGCAGCCACTGCTGCACATCAGCGAAATGTAGCTGGTATCTACAATGCCCTGCAGATCCTCATCATGGTATTGCTGCCACAAGGTGTGGTGCTGATAAATGCTACTGCCCCCACACCGTCCACATCTAAGCCCCCTGGGTTGTCAGTGCCTCACAGTGCGGCAGGCGTATCCACTCCGGCTCCTGATGTGCCACTACCACATAATGTGGCCGACAATCCTCCTCCGGCACCTGTTGTGTCAGTGGCACACAGGGCCGCAGTCGATACTGCAAAAACCCACAGGTGGGGCAGAGCACCCATACAAGGACGTGGATGGGATTGTTGTCAGAAGGAGGCAGTAGCATTCATTTCTGGCACCTGGCCTGTTTCTGCTTGGTGCTGCATATGGCCTCATGACCTCCCACTGATCCCGATACACTCCGCTGCAGTCACCTTGTACCAAACATGGACTGCCATATCCTGTTTGATGACAAATGACACAGCGACCAGACTGCGGACTTTACCCTTCCTCTTCCGCAGTACCGATCATCCACGGATGGATCTTGCTGGCCCTCCACAGGCCTACATTGTGTGGTGTGCTTGGCATGGCCCTCTACCACTCCAGTTGCTAAACTCCACTGGATGTGCAATAAACATCGAGTAACGCACTGCTGTGTAATGGCTTTCATCATTCATGTATGACTGTGTGGATGGAAGTAGGGACAGTGATTTTCCTTACGTTAATGATTCTCATGTAGTGGGATGCCAGTCACCATGTGCTACAATGCCTATTGTGTCCCGGGTGCCATGTACATTACAACAGGTACACACACATTAGTCACTTCCTTGTCCGGATATGTTATGCTATGTTATGGTAATATTTATTTATAAAGCGCACATACACCCGTAGGTTTCATGGCGCTCGCGTCAAAGGCCCATATACAGTCCCTATACGTAGGTCTGCTGAAATCACCACGTTTTCAGGGACTTCCTGAAGGCCAAAAGATTGTCACAATTCCTGAGTGAGATGGGAAAGGAGTTCCAGATGGTAGCCGCCAGAAAGGAGAAGCAGCATCCTCCTTGCTTTTTCCTAATAAAAGAAGGGCTGGTGACCAGACTGAGATGGGCAGAGCGTAAGTTGCACTGGGGTTTATAAACAGTTAACATCTGTCTAACAAATTTGGGGCCGTTGCCATGCAGTGCTTTAAAGGCAGTGCAACCGGTCTTAAAGGCAATCCTTTGGGACATCGGTAACCAGTGAAGTTTTTCCAGACCAGGTCTGGCTGACTGCCATTTGAGTTGTTTCCTGATGAGTCTTGCTGCCTGATTTTGGACCATCTGGAGTAGTTTCAACAATCCGGCTTGTTTCAAAACATGGACTGAACCACGCCCAAAGTCCCCAAGTCATTGTTGTAAGCCCTGTGCTGGTCCGGCGTACGCCAGCCCACACCACTCCACTGACGCTCCCAGAGGGGCCCACATAGCTACCTGTCGCAGGCGTACTCACTGGTGGTGTGCAGGTCACTGGTCTACTTGTCAGCATGTCACGGCCACTCCCTGAGGGCAGGTGTGCACACACACCACACCCACCTGGCACAGGCATCAAAGGTCATGTGACCCAGCAAATATAAGGGGCCGACAATGTCACATTCCTCTCTGCCGGTGGTCACTGGATGATGAACACTCCACGGTGCTCAATCATAAATGGGCCATGATTTGCTACGCACAGGGTTGGTGGCACTGTGCGGCCAACACGGGCCTACCATCCCCGTGGTGGTGACTGGCGTTAAATACGCAGTATTGCCATCTGCATGACAACCATAACACCGGATGATGACGAGTCAGGAATACATACCACTCGCCTCCAAAATAGTTTCTATCAAGAAACATGGGTGCGACAAAATAACAATATAATGTCAACAAACGTAGAAAAAACAATGATGGCTGTTTTTGTGCATAATGCCACAGTAATGTGCAGGGAGTAAGCGCGTTTCCGGTATCATAACCACGCCTCACCGGTTGGTTATTTGTCTACCTATGAGAACGCAGTATTCTTGATAGGGAGTCAAGTATTATATTACTCGGTGAGGAGTAAGTTAAAAATACCACCTGACTATGCGATAGAACAATAATATAATGTCAACGAACGCAGATGTAATGAGTATGGCTTGTTTTACGCAAAACACTTAAAATAAGGAAGGCTTTTTTTGCACAATACGCCACGGTAAAACATAAGCAGCAAGCACGTTTCGGTTACCATAACTACACCTCACCGGTTGGCTGACTGTCAACCAATGAGAACGTAGTATTACCAGCAGAGGGTAAATCATTATATCACTCGATGAGGAGTAAGTTTAAACACTACCTGACTCTAAATATCACTATAACTTTGTAGAACCAACCTAGAAAGGACTACGGGATAATACCGATAGAACGCGCAGTAATAACAAATAAAAAACATGCAGAATCTCCCATTGCTTATCCAGAGTAACTCTTGACAACAAGTCAGACCGGATTTGAAAGTTGAATCCCTTCTCACTAACAGATTTCTGTTTTAAGGCCAGATTTAAGATAGTTTCCTTAAGGGAATATGTATGAAAGTTAACCAAAACTTTTCCGGGCTTAGATCTTTGCGGATTCTTTCTGAAAGGCTCTCTATGAATGCGTTGGATGTCTAAGGCTAATTCTTCCTCTGACTGGTCTAATCGCAACGCTTCTTTCAACAGCGAGATGACAAACTGCTTAATGTCTGAACCTTCTTCATCCTCAGGGTTATTAAGGATATGAAGAATGTTCCTTCGGGCATTATTCTCGAGCGTCCCTATCCTTTCTGCTAAGATTTGATTGTCTTTCCTAAGCGTGGTGATGTTCGCTTTTACTTCATCAAAATGTAAGGACATGCCTGTTACCCTGTCTTCAAGTACCTCTGTTCTAAGTGTGAGATCACTTAATTTTTTATCCAGGGATTCACAAAAACACCTGATGTCCGCCTGATTTGCCGACGAAGTCTCAAACCCTTTCTTAATTATAAGCCGACAAAGATGCAAACATTCCCTGAAAAGAAGCCTGCAAAGTGGTAACCAAGTCTGTATTAGAGCCACTAGACGGGGGTACTGGTGTAACTGATGTGGGTGATGTAACCTCCTGCATAGTATCTTGTAAGCTCGAACCGGATGTTACAGATGAGGGGGCCAACAAGAAAGGAGGAGCCAATGGGGGAGCCAGGACCAAAGCAAGAGGCGGGGGGTGACCCAATGTACAAACAACAGTATTGCCAGCATCTCTCTCTAATCATCCGACTCCAACTCCAACTCCAACTTGATCTAATCCAACCTCCACAGTAGCTCCCAAGTGCACTAAGCTTTCTACGCCACCTGTAGCCATAGCCATTAGGGTATTATTATTATTAGGCAAGACCTCAATGTTCATTGCCCCCTCAGAACCTATAGCCTCTACTGATGACTTTTCAAAGTTGTCACATTTTTTTGATCATGTGTAAGATAGAAGCACTTTGAAAATCTCTGTTTGGTAATTCTGTGTTTTTAAATTTAGAATCTGTCCTGAAGTAGGTGTTTGCATAAGAAAAAAAGCCGAAACGCGGCGTAGACATTTCTTTGATTCTTGTTTTATGTATTTATTTTTATACTGTATGAAGTTTGTATTGACTGTCAAAAGTATTGATATGTATATTTATCTTGGTTTTTAAATGCACTAAGAAACCAAACTGTATGAAACAAAAATAAAAATTCTTACATACGCTTTTAAAAAAAAACTCTTGAGTACAGCCTCTGTAATCTACCTTGCAAAAATTGTGTATAAGTTGTGTTAGTAATTGTGTGACTTTAATAACATTAGTGTACTAGCAAGACCAGAACCCCTTACCTCGTATGTTTCTGGGCATCTGAGCAATTACATTCAGGTTGCCCGCTGTTACGATATGTTCACGACAATTCTTATTTAGAAGCACTGTGAGTTGAACATTGGTAGTTGTACTGTGGGACACCACTTGTTTCTCTTCTCTTCCCCCTGGCCCCAGACTAACCTAGATAGGGGGCCTCCTAATTTTTCAACCCAATGCCTTGCGGCCAACACGGGCCTCCCACCACATGGCGCTGACTGGCGCTGCACAGGGTTGGTGGCACCCGACGCCTTGCGGCCAACACGGGCCTACCACCACTGTGGTGCTGACTGGCGTTGCACAGGGTTAGTGGCACCCTAGGCCTTGCGGTCGACACAGGCCTACCACCACGTGGTGCTGACTGGCGTTGCACAGGGTTGGTGGCACCCGATGCCTTGCGGCCAACACGGCCTCCCACCATGTGGTGCTGACTGGCGTTGTACAGGCTTAGTGGCACCCGAGACCTTGCAGCCAAAACGGGCCCCCCATCGGGTGGCACTGACTGGCGTTGCACAGGGTTAGTGGCAAACGTAATTGCTGAGCAGGTGTGCAGCCTGAGATGAGGATGATGTGTGCAAAGATGTGGTCTCCCCCATTGATAACTCAGGACCTTAACTTACAAGACCACCTACCGCTGCCACGCGGAGTGTCAGTAATTGGAAAGATCGGGTTGTGATTGATGTTGGGAATCTTGTTTTTACTGGGGTACTGTTTTAAACTTACTTTCTGCCCGCAACTCACTGTGCTGCTCACGAGATTACTCGCGCCTGTTTCAAGCGCCCCGGTCCACCGCAGCCACAAGGCTGTTTGTTGTGGAGGGCGAATTTGAAACACACGGCCGAAAACTCACTTCCGGCTACACACTTGGTGTCGCCATCTTGGTTGGCGGTCTAGTGGTTCTGCACTCCCTGTCACCTATTTAAGTCAGGTATGGAGCGCAAGCGCAGCGGACACGCGCAGCAGGCGCGGCGCGCCAATGGCAAGCCCGTCTGCGCCTGTCCGCGTCTGTATGTCGCCTCTCACCAGAAATTCTGGCTGTGGCGCCTCTAAAGTATTATTCGCAAAAAACAGGTGGTAGTGTTCCCAAAGGGAAACGTCCGCACACACTCTACAGAACAATCTTAATATCTCCACATTCAGTACACATCAAATAGTATATGTCTTATAAGAAAGATAATCAAAAAAAGGGTGCTAAAGAAACTCAGGGCACCTACCACCTAGAGGTGCCGTTAGTGCACACAAAAGTGTGACACATACATTCAAACAAAATTTTGAGAAACTATTGACAGCACTCCTGTAGACAAGTAATGCTAACAATTAGGGCATAGGTTATAAGCCCTGCTTAGCTCCAATATATCAAGCTCTACTAATTATAGAGTTTTCGAAAGGGAAACTGATGACAGAGTAGTATTCAAATAAATGTTGTCAACACAGGGGGTTCCAAAATATAGTCCACTTATTTCGTTTTCTTCAATCTTTATTCTTTCAATTTTCATAAAAACAGATATTCCCAGCAATAAATAGAGAGCACCAACACGTGTTTCGTCCTACACAAGGACTTTTTCAAGGCTGGAAAAAATGTATAAACAATATACAATGTGATATCAATTTTAAAATTATTTTACATATATATACATGCTGTGAAAACAAGTTAATAAACCTATATACATAAATACATTAGCACATGCTAACATTGCCTACAATATATGTTGCACAGAATCATCTATGATGTTTTTTAGAATAGTGATGTGTTGTCTCACATGATAACATATAACATAATGTAGGCAAAAAAAATTTGACAAAAAAAGTTTTAACAACATAAAACACGGATATCCCGAATGACAGGGGGATATCAGCATGTAACAAAACAATCTCTGGGGGGTTTACGTATATGGCGTGTAACACATCTCATCCATATATACAGTTTAAGAAACATGTGTATATACATAAGCACACCCACCATAAGTAAGGCAACCTGGGATGAGTGTGCGGCATCAAATTAAGGCAGAACCAACCGTAAAGAAAAGAATAAGGATCAAAATTGAGAACTTTAGCTCACTGATACCTGTGTCGATACAAACACCTAGTATTTCTAAGGCCGCATGGAGACTGTATTTAAAAACCTATATATATGGTAAAGCATGATAACTGAATAGGGACTTGGCCTGACGGGTCCATATTGGAGAAAAATAATATCGTGCCCAAAGAGGAGGTAGCAAGTAGGTATAACGGTAAGGAAACGGTAAGGAAACTCACCCAAGATGTATATGTATGGCAGGGTGAGGAGTGTGGCACGTTCTGGAAATGGGGAAAGTCTTCCGGTTTGTGGCACCTGTCCCAATGGTAAGAAGACGTCCCAGCAAATAAGCTATTAACGGACAAGTGAAAGAAGGAAATAGGGTTTATCACGCAAAGCTCAAAATTGGTATGCGACTCCTGTATATTAAGACACCACGAATGCAAGCAGAAAAAGAAAAAGAACCCGGGTGCTGGGGAGCATATGCTAGATGAGAACCAGTCTAACGTATAGAAACAGCCTGAGTGCAATTATTTCTTATATGATATTAAAGATTCAAATAATGCCATAGAATTACTTTCACGAGTTATACGATAAATAGGCAACCATATTCGCAAAAAGTTCTAAACAGAGGTATAAGTCCTATATATATACGCACACAGATATATCCGTAATCCGCCTATAAATAAGAAGAAACACATATATGGGTGACTCACCTAGTTATATATTATATTGTTTGATGGATAAGTGCGTGTAAGTTATAATCGGGTTCAGAATACGAACACTCGAATACGGGCCAGTATAAGACACGAAGTCGGATTTACAACCATGATAAGTTGAACAGCTGAAACGACATAGGTAACAAATTAAGGAAGTTTATCAGAGTTATCCCCATAGACCAACTAGTGCTGTGCATACTAAGAAACTCGTGGACGCTTACCATGATATCTGCTATCACATCTCTTCACCCAAATCGTCTCTATGTCGCAAAACGAAGCGAGGCAACCCGCGGCATTATATATGCTGGCCAACTAGTCAAAAACGCCGCCACCCACGTGGGTCAAAGTTCCCGAAAGGTAGAGGAAGGACTAGCTCGTAGAGTACCAGACCATCCAAGAGAGAACGGCATCCATATTGGAGTGTCAAAAAGACACAGAGGCTTGCCAATCGCATTGTGTTTGAAAAGTTTATGGGTATTATCTTTATCAAGAATGTTAAAGTTTTAGAAAGTAAGAATTAAGAGAAAATTAAGTGCATTCTCTATGCCTTAGAATTGGAATTAAGAAGCAAATTTTGATTTTTTCGACACTGGCAACAGCTACGTCAAGTTCTCAAAGTTTACCTTGATACGCAAACAACCCGTGGAGGACATGTCGGAGTGAAATTGGAGCAAATTATCAACACAGTCGGGCTTTTATATTAACACATGAAGCTAAGAAAAGAACAAGAAGACATATTATCATTAATGCAGTAATCACTTTAGATATGTATTTTTTCCCGGGACGATTGATTGGCCCTAAATCCCATGGCCAATCGGTGTAATGCCTCCCCATTCACCCACTGACAGGGCCTATTAATTGCCCTTGTTGTAATTTCGTGCTTCCTTCTCCCCCAACCCTTCCGCGACCTTATAATACGACTATCTCTCAGCAACGACTGAACATTTTGCAGCTCAATGTAAGGTCATTAGTTAAGCACCACGCTCAAATCTTTGACCTTATTATTGCCGAAACTCCGGATATATTTTTTCTGACGGAGACATGGCTTATTGGGGAAACAATGACCGAGCCTAACTTAACTCTGCCAGCGGAATATTCTATCTATATGCTAAATAGGGAAATGAGTGGGGGTGGTTTCGCGATCATTTTTAAATCTTGCTACTCCTGCCTCTTCATCAAGGAAGTAGTGGAGGGCTGCGAATGTGCGCGTTTTAGTATCAGTGTGAGCTCTCACCTGACTCTTTCAGGGATTCTGGTGTATAGGTCACCAGGGTCGGCCATTGGCTTTATGAATTCTTTTTTGGAATGGGTGGATTCGCTTGCGGTGGGGACCGCTAATTTTAGCATTTTTGGAGATTTGAATTTGCACTTTGAGCTTATGCAAGATAATAGTATCGGAAGTCTACTGGCAGATCTTAGTGCATTTTAATTAATCCAATTGGTCCCCAGCCCCACGCATGTGAGTGGGCATCTGCTAGACCCTATCTTTTCTAACATCTAGTCTGCTACAGTAGCGAGCCCTATTCCCGTGGGCTGGTCAGATCATCTGTTGGTAGAAATGTCCTTCCCTACATTAGAGAAATGTGGCAAGACTGTTCCTCAACCTGCTTTTAAACGCCCTTGGCGGAAATTGAGACTAGAGGACTTCCATGCACTCCTTATTGCTGACCCTCTTGGTCCTTTTAATAATGTTGAGTCTGGCTATGATATGTTCTGTGACTGGACCACTCAGGCGCTAGATTCTCTTATTCCGGCACACTGGTGTAAGGGTCGTACCCATGACTCTAGCCCGTGGTATGATGAGGCCTTGTCCTTGTTGAGGAAGGCATGTAAGAAAACAGAACATGCTTGGAGGAAGGAGTATGACCCCAAAATAAAAGCACAGTATCTGGCCGAACTTAAGGCTTATTACACCAATGAGATTAAGCTCAGCTCTAATCCTGCAAAATGTATTTTTAAGATTTTAAAAGATCTTAGAGTCAGGAAAAACTTGGCGGCGGCAATTACGTTGGAACTGCAGTGTGAAGAAGTGGCCTCCTTTTTCATAGAAAAGGTGCATGCTAAATATAGGTCTTTTCCTTCCACGACCTCTTCCGATAGACCAATTCCCTTAAGTTTTGGCTTGAGTTCCAGTCTCATGGTTATCCCTGAGATTTTCTCAAGAGGAGCTGACTAACTTAAGTACGAAAATTAAATTAGGCTCCCCAGCTGACCCTTTAAAACCTGCTTTTTTTAAAGAGTCTCTTTCGTTGTTCTTAGCTCCTCTGTGCCAGATTCTTAATTCTTCTTTTTTCTCTGCTATGGGGCCAACACGGTGGAAACAGGCTTGGGTGTCCCCCATCCTTAAGAAACCAGCATTGGATCCGGCCAAGCCTGAAAACTTTAGGCCTTTATCCCTCCTTCCTTGGGTGGTGAAAGTGGCGGAATCACATGTTAACACCATACTAACTTTAATTCTTGCATTCGGATGACATTCTGGATAGGTCGCAAAATGGTTTCCGTTCCGGCCATAGCACCGAGACTGCTCTCCTTGGCATGACTGAACATCTGCATATAATTCTTTTTTTTATAAACATTTTTAGTTGCATTTTAACATGGTACAGTAAAACCGTGATGTCATCATCGGCCCCAATACCCCGCCTGCCCCACCTCCAGCCTCCTACCCCCCCAGGAAAAACAATGTTTCAATGCTTATCACACACCTTTTCACCTGCACAATATGTAGGCCTCGCCGTTCCGTGCCTCCCTTGTTCCCATGCCCCCCCGGCGGCTGAGTGTACTTCCTTCTCCTTCCCCCCGTTCACAATCACCCATCAAGACCATGATATTTTCTCCACTTATTCCAGACCCTGCCAAACTTTTTCGAGCAGCTCCTCGCCTTGTATGTCACCTGCTCAGCCGTCATGTATAGGTCGATGCGTCTTCTCCATTCCTCACTCCCCGGTGTTGTGGCTGCCCCCCAGTATTTTGCCACATCTCTCTTCGCTACCACTAGTGCCAGGGTCAAGAAAATCAACAATGGGCGGGTGAGGTCAATATCATTAGTCATACCAAGTAGTACTAGTTTGGGGTCTGCTGGTAAAGTGGTTTTTCAGTACCTCCCCTAGTTCACTTAGTATCTCTCCCCAGTATGCCTGTATCTGTGGACATAGCTAGAGTACGTGGAAGAAATCTCCCTCCTCTCTACCGCATCTCAGACAATTTGTGTCTCCTATCCTCCCCATTTTATACAGGCACACCCTGTCAAAATAGGTTCTATGGAGTATGTTGAATTGAATCAACCGTAATCGGGATTTATTCGCTACTTCTCTGGGATGCGTGAGGACCGTGTCCCAGTCTATATCATCCATGTCACCCACTTCACTTTCCCATTTCCTTCTGAGTGCTCCCAACTCTTCTGGCATATTATTCATAAGGGTCCTGTATGTAAGCGACACCGCTCTCTCAGGTATGTGTTCCTGCAGTAGACGGCCGTCTAAAGGTGCATATTCCGGGAGTGCGTCCACCTGGATATCCACCGCTCGCCCGCATGGCTCAGTTGGGCATATTTAATATATTGCGTAGAGCGCATGCCATATTCACTCCTAACGGCTGGGAACGTCTTCAACTTTCCTTTCGCTTTGATATCCCCTAGCATTGAAATCCCTATACTAACCCATCCTGTAAATCCTTTTAATTAATTCAGTTCCGGCAACCACGCACAGTGCCATAAAGGAGTCTGTCTCGTAAGTTTTTTGTTCCATCCGAAAGCCCTATTCGCTCTGTACCAAAGCATCAGTGTGAGCTTAAAGGCCGGTAGTAATCTCGTTGTCCCTTTGCCCCCATACAGATAATAATAGTAGGGGCAGGTACCCATCGCGTGTCTCTCTAGCGCATACGTGGGATGTGAGGCTGGAGCATGTAGCCAATCATTAATGGTTACCAGGTGCTCCGCCCAATAGTAGGCTTCAGCGTTGGGAAGTGAAATCCCTCCGCTGTATTGGTGCCTTTGTAGGGTCGACATTGCTACTCTAGGCTGTTTACCGAGCCATAGAAAGGAGCGGGCTTCCGCGTTGATTTTTTAGAACACCCTAATGGCTCCCCATCTGACTGGAAAGTCCCCCGACAAAGTCCTATTCACTTTAACATGTGCCCTTGGGTCTGTATACAGTACACTTATCCATTGCCGAAATGTGGGACCAAAACCTAGTCGCACCAGGACTCCCTCTGGAAATGGCCAATGGACCGCGTCGAATGCCTTCTCTGCGTCCAGTGAGAGGAACCAATGTGGGTCCCCTCGCGTATGCACCTCCTGCAGCCAATTATGTGATCACCGAAGGTTGAATCTGGTAGCCCGACGCGGCAGAAATCCTGTTTGGTCCAGATGAACGAGATCTGGGATCACCCTCCTCAGTCTAAGCGCCAATACCGTTGCCAATAATTTGACCTCTATGTTCAGTAACGGGCAACGAGGGCATAAGTAATAATGAGCAGGGCACTAGAAAAGAGAAAACTGCAACTCCACCAGCATGGTTAACGAAGATGGAACCCTCATTAATAGTCCTCGATACAACAAATAACGAATCCATACAAGTATCCAAGGCATCAGAAGGGATGCGAAATAAAGATATAAGTCAGAAGAATTGCACACCAGAGGTGATCGAAATCTCCTCTTATTTAAGGAAAGAGGAGTGGGAGGAACTCATGGCGGCTTATCCAAAACACCTGAGCGCAAGCAGGCTGACCAGTGAGTTAACAAAAAGTGGTTAAATATAGTAGGCGTAGGGGGGCCAGGAACAGCGCAACCCAAAAAAAAACCCACTGGTGCCCCAAGAAGCGGTGCCCCAAGAAGCGGGACCCCAAGAGCGCCACGGGAATCAGGATACAATTCCGGATCAGGCAACTCCAGCTCAAGACAGGCAAGAAAGCGCATGGCCCAGTCTTCTTAATACAGTACAACTCCTGGTGGATGCAGCACACTACCAATCGGAGAAAATGGACGCCCAACTAACATTGTTAGACACGTTGGCAGTATTTGTAGTTGCAATAGATGGGAAGCTGGGCACATTAAATTCGCTTCTTCAGAGCAAATTAAATCAACTTGAGGACTCCAAAAGGAGAAACGGCATTGAGTGTGAATGTGGCCCAATAATTGATAAACTGGCCACCCTGCCAACACTAATGTCAGACTTATGTGGACACCTCAAAAGATCTGCCGGATATAGACAGAGGATCTACAGTGACGCACTGGGCTGCCCAAAAACAAATGGTCCCGGTAAAGTGTCTATAGTACAAACAAAGGAGGCTGAGACTGACGCCACCTGTGGCAAGGACTCCGATGCCAAACGGCATGATCATCTAAGGACGGTAGAGAAAACTGAGGATACAGGGGAGAACAGGACGGAGCCACCAACGCCTCTTTTGGCAAGAGTCGAAGACGACACGGATACAAACTATAAATTAAATGCCAAACAGAGGAGAGCGAAAAAACGTAAAGGAAGAAAACAAAAGCTCTGCTCAAAACGTGAAGGTTTTAGGCAACTTTTTGGGCAAACAAAGACTGCAGAACAAAGCATGAGCAACCTGGTGGAAGAATTATCACTAGATCGTGAACACGACGAAAGATGTGGCTCACCTGAAGACATTCCACAATCAATAAACAAAAGCTCAGAGGAAACAGCAGCTGTTCCATCAAGTAACCAAGCTGTGGTGCCCCAACTTTCTGGGTCCATCACTTCATTGGCCAACCCTGGTGTACGGAGCGGGCTAATGAACAATATGAAGGCTCGCACAAGCCCGAAAGCTTCTACAACCCCAAGGGGAGAAAAAAAGGAAGACAAGATCTAGGACCCCCTGAAAACCAAATATTAGCCATCACGAAAGAAACTGTGCCAACTTACCTACAAGCGGAACAGCCAAAGTCAAAAATTGCACATGTAGACCTGACCTTAAACAAGCAGCTTCCATGCCGTGAAATCACTGATCCTACTGTATGCGCAAGCAATCAAGTCCCAGCATGGGAGCACCATCGAGAGGGCTCTGGGGCATCAGCAAACATAACAAGTAATATGAAGCTAACAGCAAGATTAAACATGGACAATGTGGTTGGAGGTGTTATCAACCAAGGGGAAGCTTCGGATGCCATATGGTTCACCCCTGACTATACCTCCAAAGGGAGACACGATATCCTTAACAGAGGCAACATCTTGCGATTATTGGGCCATATCCCTTCACTAACAACTGTGGCAAACTCTGACCTGAAGTCCATTGAATACATAGCCGTGGAAGGCACAGGAAATGAAGCGACGAAGACGATTTGGTCTTCGGTAGATCTGGCACAAAAGATCCTCATGGAATCTGAGACTTTTAAAAACTGGGGCATCATGTTGAGGCCCTTTTCAAAGCCTCGATACCCGGATGTACTGTGCTCTGAGAGAAGCCTGAACCCGAGGGAGCAGGCAAAAGGAAGAATTATCTCAGTTCTCAGGGGCCCTGTCGGGCCTAGTTGTACAGATAGAAATGGGTTCCTTGAACTCACTCTAGGGTAGCAGAATGGAAGACAAGCCCCTAACGGGTGGCAGGAACATAGACGGTTCGTGAGGACCATAACAAACAGCAATTGACAAATGCAGCGGACAACAATGGAGCACCTACAGGATCAATTGTGCCTATGTTCGTGGAATATAAATGGCCAAGCATCCAAAATGCTTGACTTGGACTTCACACAGCTTATATACGATCTTTTGACTTAATCGCGCTACAAGAAACTTGGCTTCCTGAGCCTCGGCACCTTCAGGGATACCTACGTTTTTTCTCTGGCGCAAAGAGTTTAGCCAAGTATGGTCATTTAAGAGGAGGCTTGGTAACATATGTAGCTACAACCAGCTTTGTGCTGGCCAAAGAAATCGGGCCCTCGGCGACAGCTGCACTTGCAGTTAATTTGACTCTGACTACAGGACAAGGCAAAACAATTAACACCTGCACCCTGGTCAATGCTTATATACACCCCAAAGAAAAGAAAAAAGCAGCGGAGGAGTTATATGGATATATAGAAGAGTGTATCATGGGTGAAAAAACTGCGAATCTAGTACTCACTGGGGACTTTAACCTCAATCTCATGGGAACAACACAAGAGGAGGGCATTATGGCACAAAATACTATTTGGGCACTACCACAACAAGGCAAGCCACAAAGAGCCGACAAAGCAAAACTGAGAAAGAAGGTACTTGAGGCATTAGAAAACTTTAACATCAGGGCACTAAACGGCAGGTTTATAGGGGATAACCCGCCAGCCTCAACTTTTCACTCGGGAACAGCGAGTAGCACGTTAGATTATACCTTCGTGTCACTACCACTTTTTCAATTTATAACATCTTATCGGATAGGGAATCAAACAGACAGTGACCATTGTCCTCAGGAAATTACTATGGATCTTGCCAAACCAAATTACGAGCGTTCAACGGCTCCTAAGGAGTCCATCTATACCGTAAACTTCAAAAAGATCAAGTATTCGGTTGCAATGGGCGAACTTTTGATTGAACAGGCAAAAAAACACTACATGGAGCGCACAGGCATCAATGAAGTAGCAAAATGGGTGCAGTTCACTACTATTCTGGGGCAATATGCAACAAAGCCAAAAGCGGACACAAGGAGGAACAACCTGGGCACCCTTCCCCAACCATATAGAGGGAAAGTAAAAGAAATGAAATATTCAATCTCAAAGTTAATGAGAGCAGTACAACAAGATCAGAACAACAAAGGGATGCTGCATCAACTCTCTAAACTAAAAGCTTCCCTAAAAAAACTAAAATGGGAAGCAAATAGAACTAAAGAGGAACAACTTTGGGCAACACTCCATGAGGACATAAAAAAGAATGACGGTGCAAACTTTTGAAAGAAAATAAATTCATTAACTCACCCTGCAAAAATGGAGATTACATCTAACATTGCAGAAGCAACTTGGGCAGCATATCTTGAAAACCACTTTAACCGAGATCTGTCGGCCAATCAGATCATGAGCAAATCTTGCCAGGTACGAGGCCACGAGGTCAGAGATAGGCTACAAATGCACCTAATCAATCAGGACATGGCAGGAGACGCAGATTATACATCTTTGGAACCCATAATAAAGCGGCAAATAAAGAAAGGAAGAAGGGAAGGTGTGCCGGGTCCAAACGGGATTCCGCTTGTTCTTTTTAAAAAAGACATTGACTATTGGGCAGCGGCACTGGAACCCCTCTTTCGGGAGATCAGGCATACTAACATCCTACCAGACACTTGGAAGGGCTCCGTTATTGCCCCCATATATAAAGCAGGGGATAGAGGTATTCCTCAAAATTATCGGTTAGTTGCTCTAATCGATAATGATGCGAAGTATTTTGCAGGTCTAATACTGGAAGATCTAAAGATATGGGCCATGAGGAAGTCTCTAATACCTGTCAACCAAACAGGTTTTGTTAAAGCCGTGGGGACAACAACAAACATACTGACAATGAGCATGCTTATAGACAAGGCAGAGATATAAAAAATGCCCCTGCACCTCTGCTTCATAGACTACAAGGCGGCATTTGACAACATCAACCGCAATTTACTATGGACAAAGCTCAAGGATTGGGGTATCCCAAAAGGACTGCTGGAGCCATTAATTAACCTACATACAGACACTTGGATTCAGATCAAGGTGGGGGACGGCTCAATGCTGTCAAGACGGATACAAACCAACAACGGCCTTAAGCAGGGTTGCGTGTTGGCACCCACACTATTCAATCTGTTCCTGGCGGATCTGGTGCCCCTATTAAATAACTGCAACTCACACTCTCCAAAATTAGGAGGCTTAAATCTACCATGCCTCATATACGCAGACGACCTGGTGTTAATAAGCCATACTAAAGTAGGGCTTCAAAATCTCTTAAATACAACCCAGAGATATTCTAAGCTAAATGATTTAACAGCGAACCTCGAGAAGACGCAAACAATGACAATCAGCAAGAACAAACACAAGAAAGCTTCTCGTGGTTCTGGAACAACATCCGCATCAAAGACACCTCGTCGTATAAATATCTAGGTGTGAAGATTGATAGGGGTGGCCAATTCAGTGAACAAAGGGCCAGTATAAGAGGCAAAGACCTTGCTCTGGCAATGCCTTAAAAACACTAAATAACAACCTCTCGGGCCCTTCTCTGACCCCTTTACCACATGTCATACGTGCAAAATTATTACCAACACTAACTTATGGGAGTGAGGCCCACCGAGGCAGAGATGCCGCTACACTTGACAGTACAATCGTGTCGGCATACAGAATCATCTTCGGCCTTCCAAAGCGATCCTCCCCAGCACAGATCAGATTGGAGTTTGGTATTCAGTCAGAGCTTTTTGCACGACAAGGGGCATATATCTGCTCATGGGACAAAGTAAGAAAAACGACTGAAGGAACGTTGAACGCATACTTATGGAAAGAACTAGAGCAGACCCAAAATTCACCAGCAGCAAAATATTTGGCAAAGAGTATAGTGAACACTGGACTGGCAGAACTCTGGGCGTCCCCGGTAGATCACAAATCATTTAACAAACTGGTGAAGAAATCGATCAAGCTTCAGTCATGGGTCCAGGACAAAGCCACCCTATCAAAAAGATCTCACGCATGGATGGTATTAAATACATACCTGACACAAGCCTCCCAGCCTTATCTTGGCCTAGGTTATACGAAAAAAACCAAATTGTCCTTTCTAAGATATAGACTGGGCCTGCTACCATGTATTCTATACCTCCCTCATTGGCTGAGATCGAAAGCTGGAACATTATGCAGGTTATGTGGCATTGGGGCAGAAGTAACCCTGGGCGGAGTTCGCGGAGTGGGGCTTCGCGGAGCTACGCGAAGTGGGCGAGAAACTACGCCCACCTCCGCACTCCGCGTAGCCCCACTCCGCAAACACCACTGGCCGCCAGCCCCGCCACCCCCCTCCCTCCCGCCCTCCCTAAATACTTTGAAATAAAAGAATCAAATAATTTAAAAAGCACTTACCTTGCCGCCGCTGCCCGCCGCGTCCCCGGGGCTCGCTATCTTCCGTCTTCCGTCTTCTATACTAATGCGCATGCGCGGGCGGCCGCGCATGCGCATTTTCTCGTGAAAATGCGCATGCGCGGCCGCCCGCGCATGCGCATTAGTAAAGCGGACGGAAGACGGAAGATAGTGAGCCCCGGGGACGCGGCGGGCAGCGGCGGCAAGGTAAGTGCTTTTTAAATTATTTCGTTCCTTTATTTCAAAGTATTTAGGGAGGGCGGGAGGGAGGCGGGTGGCGGCCAGCTACGCTCCGTCTGCGGAGCGTGCGTAGTGCCGCCTGGCTCCGCCAGCTCCGCAAAATGCGGAGTAGGCGGCACTACGCACACTCCGCAGACGGAGCGTAGCTGGCCGCCCACCCCTAGGCAGAAGACATGATGCACTTGCTATGCACGTGTGAAGAATTACAAGAAGAAAGAAAGCTCCTGCTGAAACGCCACTTTATTTTACAGGGGGTACGCACACGAAGGAGTGCAGTGCTAACCTGCTTCTCAGCACAGGATCCTCAGCTCAGTTGCAGTTTTGTGAAATTTCTAAAAGCAGTGGAAAAAAAACTACCAAAAATTGACACATGAACTATCTATAAACAGGACATATGGTTTAATTTACGAATTGCCTGAAAACTGTAAAGAAACTGTGGAAAAAACATGAATAGTCTAACAGGCTACAAAGTGGATGAGAATTACAGAAGGCCTAACGTGGGTGGCCAGCAAACAAAATCAACTTGTATGCTGAACTGTTGTTTTCTGCAACATAGAATAGAATCAATCTTAAACGCATGTTTTTATGAGTATTTTAATTTTTCTATTGTGTACTATATCGCATTGGTTTTAATTAACTGTGCAATAAACATAAACAGTAGAGAGATGGGACGGTATGAATTACATTCTTCCGGTGGTTTACCTGCCTTGAAGATCGTGATAATTGTGGCCATACGGAGATCTGGGGGGTCCCTTCTTGTCTCGCCTCTTCAAACAGGCCCAACATGTGGCGGGACAAAAGGTCCGCCGTTTTCTTAAAAAACTCCGCTGGGAACCCATTGGGGCCCGGGGCTTTTCCTGTGCGCAGCCTCGCCAGTGCTTGGTGAACCTCCTACAATTTAATGGAGGTCTCCAGGTCCGTGGCATCTGCCTCTGCCGGCACCGGGAGTTCGATGGATTCCATGTATTTCAGAGCCTCTTCCTGGGTGCCCAGATCTCTTGCCTCGTAAAAGGCCCCGTAGTGCGCGACAAATGCCTCCGCAATTTGGGTGTCCGATCCAGTCAGGTTCCCCTGGGTGTCACGTACCCGTTCTATCCAGCGGGCATCCCTCTCCCTCCTGTTCAGCCATGCCAGCAGTTTGCCTGATTTATCGCCCACATCATAGAGGCGGTGGAGCGTTGCCAATGCCTGAGCTTTGGCCTCTCCCGTTGTGAGGTCTCTATATTGCGCTTGTGGGTCCGTCAGTTGACAGAGAGCCCTTGCAGCCTTCCGGTCATGATATTCCCTGTCGAGTCTTGCTATTTGGGCTTCCAGCGTCTCCAGCTCTCGTCTAGTCTCGCGTTTCGCCTCCGCTATTCTGCTTTGGGCTCTATCCCTCAGGACTGTTTTAAAGGCTTCCCACAAGGTTACCTTGGACACCACTGTGCCCTCATTGTCTGCCATACAGACTTCAATATCTGCACGGATGCCCTTTAGTACGTTCTGATTCGGCAACTCCCATGCTGATAGTTGCCAAGCCCTCTGACCATGGGTCCTTGTCCCCACCCTCACCACGAGAGGTTAGTGGTCTGAGATCCCCCTAGCTTTGTACTCGGCTGAGTCTTCTCTCGCTTTCGCGTGTCTAGCCAGGACGATGTAGTCTAGTCTCGAGAAAACCTTATGTGCACCAGAGTAGAAGGAATAGTCTTGCTCTGCCGGGTGCAGCCACCTACACACATCCATCTATCCTATCGCATGAATCACCTCATTTAGGGCTGTCTGGTTCTGACCTCCGCCCGTGACTCCAGTCCTATCTAGGGTCTGGGTCATTACATCATTAAAGTCCCCTCCCAGCATTTGTATAGTGTCCGATGTATGGAGCAGAATCTCTGAAATGCCTTTCCATGTTGTTGCCTGCAGTTTAGGTGGGGCGTACGCTGACACTATTGTGTATTCCTTCCTCCTCCATGTGCCTCTCACCCCGACATATGTTCCCTGCGGGTCCACCCATGTTTGGCCTATCTAGAATGGTTGTCTTTTCCTCACTAATATTGCCACTCCCCTCGAGCCCTTGGTGAACCCTGCATGCAGTAAAACTTTGTACTGCCCTCTCGCCAGGAAACAACATTTGCTCCCCATAAGGTGATCTGCGTACCATTCTTGATGCAGGTCAGACGACGGCACTGATCATATTGGATCTTAGTGTCGCCTTTGACACGGTTTCACATGGCATACTGATACAACGATTAGAGGAGGCAGGTATCACAGGTCTGGCTCTGAATTGGTTCAAATCCTTTCCTTTCCGGAAGATCTTTTCGAGTCACTGCTCCGCCTTTCTTTCTCAGGTGCACTCCATCGAACAAGGGGTGCCTCAGGGCTCTGCCCGGAGTCCCACCTTATTTAACCAGTATGTCCAGCCAATGGCTGCGGTCGCCAGGCAGTGGGATCTCTCCATCGTCTCATATGTGGATGATACGCAGCTAGTAGTGGCATTGACTGATGGCTCCACTCTGAATGCCTCTAGATTCAGAGATGGCCTGTCGGCCCTGGCAGAATGGATGACTTCCAACTACCTACAGTTAAATGCAAGCAAAACTGAGGTGCTGTTAGTTTGTAAGAATGCTAGCCTGTGGGGTGAACATTGGTGGCCAACGGCGTTAGGAAAGGCTCCTGAACCTAAGGACGAGGTTAAGAACCTGGGGGTGTGGATGGATTCCTCCCTCAGTTTTCGGATTCATACTAAAAAAGTTGCTAGCACATGCTTTGATCTATTACGGGGTCTTAAACCTCTTCTAAAGTTTTTTTAACCCTCAACGCGTCAGGTGATTGTCTAACTATTTTATCTCGACTGGACTACGCTAGCTCCCTGCTCTTGGGGGCCAATCAAGCTGAGATTGCCAGACTGCAACGTATTCAAAACACAGCGGCTAGAACTTTGTTAGGGTTACCTCGTTTCTGCCCTATTTCCGATACTCTCCGGAAACTTCATTGGCTTCCCATGGCGGAGCGTATCAAGTTTAAAACTCTGCGTCTTGCATTTAAGATGCTGAAACTTGCCTCGCCCGGCCTGCTCTGCAATCTGCTGACCCCGTATGTTACTTCTTGAGCACTGCGCTCTTTCTGGGAGCACCTGGTCACGGTTCCCCGTGTGAAGCTCTGTCGAGCAGGAGGATGCTCCTTCCGTTGCTTGGCGGCCAAATTATGGAACTCTCTGCCTCCTCAGATCCGTGGCTTGGAGGGCCTGTTGGACTTCAGGAGAGCTATTAAAACGTATCTCTTTCCATCATAATAGTTCCTGCTGTTGGTTTCTTATTGGAGCTTCGCGCCATGGCTTTCAGGATTGGTCTCTGTGAGTGAAAGCGCCGGGACGCCCCTTTGCTAGTGCAGCTGAGTGCTATACAAACACAGTTAACATTACATAACATAACTCAGCGTCATGTGTGGGACCTGCTGTGCCGCGGGGCAGGCCCACTTGATGTGGACCATGCCATGGTGGCCTGACCGGGGCCTGGAGCTCGCACAGGCATGTGGTGTGCCTACTGATGGACACACCAGTGGCAGCAGGTGAGCAGTGGGGCCTGTGTTTGCAGGGGCGGCAGTGTCTCTCTCTCTCTTCTCATTTCCTTCTCTCTCACTCCCTCTCCCTTCCCTCTCTCTCTCTCTCTCTCTCACTCCCTCTCCCTTCCCTCTCTCTCTCACTCCCTCCCCTCTCTCTCTCCCTCTCCCTTCCTTCTCGCTCTCTCGCACCCTCTCCCTTCCCTCTCTCTCTCTCACTCCCTCTACCTTCCCTCTCTCTCTCACTCCCTCTCCCTTCTCTCTCTCTTTCACTCCCTCTCCCTTCCCTCTCTTTCTCACTCCATCTACCTTCCCTCTCTCTCTATCACTCCCTCTACCTTCCCTCTCTCTCTCACTCCCTCTCCCTTCCCTCTCTCTCACTCCCTCCCCCTTCCCTCTCTCAGTCTCACTTTCTCTCCCTGGCTCACTTTCCTTCTCTGTTTCTCTGTGTCCCGTTCCTTTGATGTGCGATTAATACACGCCCCGATTTTGTACTTTCTTTTCCAGGCTGTGTCGTCGAGATTGTCCCTGGCGAACCCAACAGGAGTCTTCCGCATTGCTGTGTTGTATTGTGTTTCGAAAAAGTTATTGGTTGTTACTTCAGTGCTGTGTGTTTTCTTCTTCTGGCCACACGTGTGTATTTATTTTGGCACTGTGTGTCATCATGCATTTGTTGTGGCTCTTGTGTTGTGCACGGTGTTTGTATGTCCTATGGGGGCCTGAAGGGTTGCAGTGTGTGTTGTGGCCCTCATGGGTATCCGCATTGCATGATCATTGTCTCTGTGGGTCTCCAGGTGTGGATCTTGGTTGGGCTCCCTTTTATGCTGCAGGTGGTCGTCCTGCTTAACACCAGCAAAATGCAGGTGTTAATTCCCTGCTGTTACTGCAGCTTAATGTCTGTTTTTGGTTCACATCGCAGATCTGGCAGTTCATTGTGAATGTGGTGTTGTGTTTTTTTTTTTTTTGTTTTTGCACAGAAATGCCTACTCTGCATCTCATTAGGGTTAGTTGGTGGTGTCCACCATGGAGATGAATTTTGGGGCAGTTATTGCGCGAATACAGGCTATGTCTGCAGTTTGCACCAGCTTGTGAATGGGGTGTTAAATCTATCTTCACTTTTGATGTGTTAAGGTGGGGTTAATTCGGAGTTGAGTCCTTGTGAATATCCCCCAATAAGTGCTAGATCAGAGATGAAATAAGTCATATGGGTATATAATAGAAAATTCAGTTTGTTCACCTATGAATGGAGGAAAAACTGCAGTCAATGTATTAGCCTCCAGTCCAAGGTGTGAGTGGTAGTCATAAAGCAGTAAACCCTAACTCACATGTATTTATAGAATTTCCACTTTTTGTACAGAATAACACCTAAATCCGAATGAATATAAATTGTTTGCAGATTTTAACTTTTCCTTATTAAAACCCAATTCACAAAGATTTTTTGTGAGTAGGTATTACAAATTCTTGTAGTATTTTTGATTTAGGAGAAAGCTAAGAGTTCTCCAAGAGTAAACCACTACAACATCTTTATTGAATTACAAAAAAGAAAACCCACAAATGCTGAATTAAGGTGGCACTTTATATTGAACTGATATGTCCTTTAAATGTTCAAAAAAATGCTATGCAGACATATGTAATAATGTAGGCCTAAATACCTGCTTTAAGAAACTTGATAACAAATTATTTGAATAAAATGTAAAAAAGAGGTGCACAAAATGCTTGTAAGGCTGACATCAGCTTAACCTTATTTTTTAGAAGAAAGATTGCTTGAAACCTGTGAACGGTTTCTGTTAATTTAGAAAGGAATGCTGTAGTGATGAAAAAAGCTTTGGTTTGTGAAAAGAATCTACACACAATTTGCAGTATGACACTGAATTTGACCTCTTCTTTAGCAGCTTTTCTTACTGTTATGGTGTAAAAGATGCTTTCTTTAGGCATACTTAGTTTAAATGTTACAGTTCACACAGTAAACCACTCACAATTAAGCATGGGCGGAATTTGCGAACCCGCGATATCCGAATTTGTGCGAATGTGTTATCGCGATTCGCAAAAATCTGCCAAATTCCGCAAGCTTGTGATTTTTTTTTTCCGAGTTCGCAGGATTTTTTAACCAGTTCGGGATCGAGAACTTGCGCATGCGGTCGCAACGGTCGTGAACATGTTATTTCCACTTAACCAGCCTGCTCGCGATGACTTTTTCCTGTTTCGGGTCACAATGACGTGTTCGCGTTCGCAATTTCCTGTTTTGGGTGGCAATGACGTGTTTGCGATCACTACGTCGCTCTGCCAGCTACCATAATCTCGCAGCGCACGCGAACAGGGAGGAAAACTAATCAGCAAACTCAAAATCATTGTAAGTCTATGCCGCACGCGTGAAATTGTATTTTTGAAGCGCGAACAAGAAAAGAAAAATCCGCCAACTCGCAAATTGCGGATTTTTTGGCAATTTTGCGCAATTTGCGGATCACAAAATTGCCAAAAATTCGCAAAATCCGCAAGCGGAACGAAATTTCTGCCCATACTTACTCACAATTTGACTTATACCTCCTTTTCTAGCTGAGAAAGGAGAAAACACATATTGAAAAAATGTGTTGCTCATGTCATGCCTTTTTCTTTTAACATTTTGTGTTTCAAATGTAGAATTTCCAGCTAAAATATTTAGTTTCTTACAGCCTACGTAATGCTTTCACACAGATTATTGTTTAGTTAAAATACATTTGCTTTATTAGAAGCTTAGGGAATGTAGTGAAATCATCAGATAAGGAAGACTAGAACTAGAAATGTACCATGTGAAGTTCTGTTTATTAACAGAAGTTTAAAAAGTGGAGCTAAGGCCTGGTGGAGGACTGAGGATATGCGAGAAATGTAAGGAATTATTTGCTCATGTATTGCAACACAGATTTATGCTGTCTTATAAGAGTGTGTCTTCCTAGTACAATTTCAGAACCCTTTTGCCAATATATCAGACACAAACTCTATTCCCACCATCCCAGCTCAGAACCTGGCTATATGCAAATTAGTCTTTCCCTGGCCCAGTGCATCATGGGAACAGGGCAGACCAAACTACCAAGCCAATTCTTATACTGGGAAGGAAACAAGCTTCCGGGGACCGGTTTCTGGCATTACAGCCTTCTTCGGCCCGGCTTGCTTGAATCCTGATGGTGCAATGAGCAAGGGACTCACATCTGAGTATACCCTTCCACGCTTATGGTGGACAAAACGATTTAGAAAAGGGGTTGGTGATGGACAGAGTATCTGAATTAAACAGAACACTCATACCCAGTCAACAGATCAGGGCTTGATCCATCACCGTTTTTTAGCTCACTGCACCATCCCAGCTCAGAACCTGGCTATATGCAAATTAGTCTGTCCCTGGCCCAGTGCATCATGGGAACAGGGCAGACCAAACTACCAAGCCAATTCTTATACTGGGAAGGAAACAAGCTTCCGGGGACCGGTTTCTGGCATTACAGCCGTCTTTGGCCCGGCTTGCTTGAATCCTGATGGTGCAATGAGCAAGGGACTCACATCTGAGTATACCCTTCCACGCTTATGGTGGACAAAACGATTCAGAAAAGGGGGTGGTGATGGACAGAGTATCTGAATTAAACAGAACACTCATGCCCAGTCAACAGATCAGGGCTTGATCCATCACCGTTTTTTAGCTCACTGCACCATCCCAGCTCAGAACCTGGCTATATGCAAATTAGTCTGTCCCTGGCCCAGTGCATTATGGGAACAGGGCAGACCAAACTACCAAGCCGAATTCTTATACTGGGAAGGAAACAAGCTTCCGGGGACCGGTTTCTGGCATTACAGACGTCTTCGGCCCGGCTTGCTTGAATCCTGATGGTGCAATGAGCAAGGGACTCACATCTGAGTATACCCTTCCACGCTTATGGTGGACGAAACGATTCAGAAAAGGGGGTGGTGATGGACAGAGTATCTGAATTAAACAGAACACTCATACCCAGTCAACAGATCAGGGCTTGATCCATCACCGTTTTTTAGCTCACTGCACCATCCCAGCTCAGAACCTGGCTATATGCAAATTAGTTTGTCCCTGGCCCAGTGCATCATGGGAACAGGGCAGACCAAACTACCAAGCCAATTCTTATACTGGGAAGGAAACAAGCTTCCGGGGACCGGTTTCTGGCATTACAGCCGTCTTTGGTCTGGCTTGCTTGAATCCTGATGGTGCAATGAGCAAGGGACTCACATCTGATTATACCCTTCCACGCTTATGGTGGACAAAACTATTCAGAAAAGGGGGGTGGTGATGGACAGAGTATCTTTTGGCCACTATAGGTGTGGCAGGGTATACTCAGACTTGAGTCCCTTTCTCACTGCACCATCAGGATTCAAGCAAGCCGGGCCGAAGACGGCTGAAATGCCAGAAACCGGTCCCCGGTGGCTTGTCTCCTTTCTGGTAAAGAATTGGCTTGGTAGTTTAGTCTGCCCTGTTCCCATGATGCACTGGGCCAGGGACAGACTGATTTGCATATAGCCAGGTTCTGAGCTGGGATGGTGAAGTGAGATAAATAACCGTGATGGATCAAGCCCTGATCTTTGGACTGGGTAAGAGTGGTCTGCTTAATTCAGACACTCTGTTCATCACCACCCCCTTTTCTGGATCGTTTTTGGCCACTATAGGTGTGGCAGGGTATACTCAGACATGAGTCCCTTTCTCACTGCACCATCAGGATTCAAGCAAGCCGGGCCGAAGACGGCTGAAATGCCAGAAACCGGTCCCCGGTAGCTTGTCTCCTTTCTGGTGAAGAATTGGCTTGGTAGTTTAGTCTGCCCTGTTCCCATGATGCACTGGGCCAGGGACAGACTGATTTGCATATAGCCAGGTTCTGAGCTGGGATGGTGCAGTGAGATAAATAACGGTGAGGATCAAGCCCTGATCTTTGGACTGGGTAAGAGTGGTCTGCTTAATTCAGACACTCTGTTCATCACCACCCCCTTTTCTGAATCGTTTTTGGCCACTATAGGTGTGGCAGGGTATACTCAGACATGAGTCCCTTTCTCACTGCACCATCAGGATTCAAGCAAGCCGGGCCGAAGACGGCTGAAATGCCAGAAACCGGTCCCCGGTAGCTTGTCTCCTTTCTGGTGAAGAATTGGCTTGGTAGTTTAGTCTGCCCTGTTCCCATGATGCACTGGGCCAGGGACAGACTGATTTGCATATAGCCAGGTACTGAGCTGGGATGGTGCAGTGAGATAAATAACGGTGATGGATCAAGCCCTGATCTTTGGACTGGGTAGAGTGGTCTGCTTAATTCAAACACTCTGTTCATCACCACCCCCTTTTCTGAATCAGACTGTTTAAGACACTCACCCCAGTCACAGATCTGGGTTGAATCCATCATTGTAATTTAGCTCACTTCACCACCCAAGTTCAGACAAAGCTATAGGCAAAACAGTCTTGACCCTGTGCCACATGGGTTCAGTCTGGCCAAAAACTGCCAAGCCATGTCTTCCAAGGACTGGAAACAAGCATCTTGAGACCAGTTTCGGGCTAACAGCCCTCGTCAGTCAGGCTACCTTGAATCCAGTGGCAAAGTGACCAAGGGACCCATGTCTGGGTATACCCTGCTAATTTAGATTAAAAAAAACAAGCACAGGGAGACGATAGACAGAGTGCTGAAACTTTTCAGACACTCACCCACAGTCATAGATCTGGGTTGAATCCTTCATTGTTCTTTAGCTCACTTTGCCACTCCAGTGCAGACACAGCTATATGCAAATCAGTCTTGCTGCTGTGCCGCATAGGAAAAGTCTGGCCGAACTTCCAAGCCATGTCTTCCCTGACCCGGAAACAAGCATCCTGGGACCGGTTTCGGGCTAACAGCCCTCATCATCCAGTCTAGCTTCACAAATGGCAAAGTGAGCAAGGAACCCACATCTAGGCATACCCTGCCAACTTATGGCAAACACAGAAAACACAAGGATATAATGGACGGAGTGCTGAAACTTTTCAGACACTCATCCCCAGTCACAGATCTTTGTTGAATCCATCATCGTTCTTTAGCTCACTTCACCACCCCAGTTCAGACACAGCTGTATGCAAATCAGTCTTGACTTTGTGCCACATGAGAACAGTTCAGCCCGAACTGCCAAGCCATGACTTCCATGGATGATGGATTTAGGCCCAGATTTCTGTACTGGGGTGAATGTATGACATTGATCTACATTATGTCCAACAATTATTCTTTTTGCATGTGTCACCCTGAGTGAGACGGGTATGCCCAGACGT
This sequence comes from Lissotriton vulgaris, assembly GCF_964263255.1. Taxonomy (NCBI): domain Eukaryota; kingdom Metazoa; phylum Chordata; class Amphibia; order Caudata; family Salamandridae; genus Lissotriton; species Lissotriton vulgaris. Next base: position 462,504,434 of record NC_141689.1, on the reverse strand, counting down.
GGGCCCCATGCTCTCCATGCCACCGGAGTCAAGCTATCCTGGCTGATGAGGGGTGAAACCCCAAAATTGGTTCTAGGATGCTTGTTTCCAGTCCAGGGAGGACCTGGCCTGGCAGTTCGGGCTGGACTGTTCCCATTGGGCGAAGGGCCAAGACTGATTTGCATATGGCTGGGTCCAAACTGGAATGGCATGGTGATCAAAACAATGATGGATTTAGGCCCAGATCTCTGTAATGGGGTGAATGTATGACATTGATCTGCATTCTTTTCCATCAATTGTTCTTTTTGCATTTGTCACCCTGAGTGGGATGGGTATGCCCAGACCTGGGTCCTGTGTTCTCTATGCCACTGGAGTCAAGCTATCCTGGCTGAGGAGGGGTGAAACCCAGAAACCATTCCTTAAATGCTTGTTGTCAGTCCGGGTGGGGGGGAGGGGGGGACCTGGTCTGGCAGTTCGGGCTGGACTGTTCCCATTGGGCGCAGGGCCAAGACTAATTTGCACATGGCTGGGTCCAAACTGATATGGGATGGTGAGCAAAAAAAACAATGGATTTAGGCCCAGATCTCTGTACTGGGGTGAATGTATGACATTGACCTGCATTCTGTCCATCAGTTGTTCTTTTTGAACTTGAAGACAGCATAACCTATTGTGCCATCCACTACAGTGGCAGTGCAAACATGTATGCAGGCCTACCCTCAGTTGCCTAATTGCTGTAGTAAAAACCTGATTTGTTACCTGTTAAAATAACCATTTTGTGAAGTAAAAACTTCTCTTTTAAATATTAATATGTTACCTATGTGAAAGCCGCATAGTTCCCACGATAGGGTAAATGGTATTTGAAAGTGGGACATGAAGAAAATTATGTCACCACTTCCCTACATTGACAAGACCGGAAAAGATATTTTCTGCTGTCTGAGGACTATTCTATTTGTGTGAGAAAATAAGGAGTCAACTTGTTCCCAGGAGAGCCTTGGACATTGATTGGCTGATGGTAGACGAGAATAGTAACATGTTGCACAAGCTTCCTGAAATGAGATGTACATAATTGTGCTTGTTCCACACTCTTTTCCATTTACCCAGACAGAGACTTTGGGGCCCATTATGATGGCGGGCACCATAGCAGTAAACAGGACCGCCCGCCAGAGGTGCGGCGGTGCCGCTGGGCCCATTAGGAAGCGACCGCCACCCTAATGGTTGCATTCGGCATATTCAACATTGTGGCAGGCGGTGTTGTAAGCTGCACCCGCCAAATTGTTGAAAAAGCATGTTGTGCATTGGCATGCACAACGTGACAGGCACCATGAAGTGCCTGCCACCTTGTGAATGCCAATGTAGAGCGTACCATGGGTACCCTCAAGTACAGCCCCCAACCCCCACAACCCTGGGGCCCGCAACGGGCCCCCAAAGTAAACTCTGCATACCTTATCATGGCAGAGTCTCCGCTATGGAAAGGCATTCCACTTCACACATCAAAATATGGATGGAGGTGCATGCAAGGCAATGCCACCACCATTTGGGCCTTTTCCGCCTGGCAGGCAATCTTGATTTTACCTGCCAGCTGAAATGTGGCAGTCGGTCTTTCCGTCCGCCGCAGTACCCCTCATCATGCTAATGTGGCATTGAATTCATGGCCGTCCAGCGGCGTGTTTTGGCGGGCGGAACGCCACTGCCGGTCAGACGGTGGCGAACCGCCCGCCCTGATAATAGGCCCCTTAATTTCCCATTGCTTTGAGATGCCACTGAGCTTGTCAAACCTCTTTCTGTGAAAAGTTCTGCTATGACATTTTGAGCTGATTTAAATGCTAAATCTTCATGCTTTTTTTCTATCTTGGACTAGAACTCTTTACAACTTTAGACTAGCTCCATTTTCACTCAATTGATAGAATAGGGTTTCTTTCCTTAATGGAATGAGCTTCAGTGCATTTATTATATGATTTGATTAACCAATATTGATTCTATATTTCTGACATATGTTAACGATTGAGAATATTCTGAATTTAATGTATGATGTGCAATAAAGATGATCTACTAAATAGATTTATTAATAACACCTTCAAAGTCATGCCTAAATCGCATTATTGACTGAAATCGTTTATTTATTTATTTGAGATTTTATACAACGCACATGACCCTTTAGGGTATCAGAGCGCTTTGCAGGGATAAACAGGGTAACGTACAGATTAGGCATAGGCAAAATAAAAGGATTGGGGTAAAGGAATTGATTGCAAAAGGACAAGGCCAGAGATATATACAATGATCAGTACAGTACCAAAATCAGCATAAAGGAATTGACTACAATAGGACAAAGGCTAGAGTTATATACAATAATCGGTACAGTACCAAAATTGCGACAAGTAAGCAATAGAAGGAGAAAACCGGCAATTGTAATCGAGTGAACCAAAAATAATCAAATGGCAGAGAGAGCTGGCAGAACATTAGAAGGAGTGGGAATTGGTACACAGAGAGGGCCAAGTGCATTACAGCCCGGTGGAGAACATGCTAAGTCTGTATGATTGTTTGCCCGGTCCAAGATGGCCAGCCAAACCATCATGCTCACTTAAGAGCATGAACCACTTCTTTCCCTGTGGCACCCGTCCTGCCCTGCCCTAACTTAGCCTCTTAGTTCCATAAAAATGAATGATAATAACTAAGTTATTATCATTCTATTTCTCCTTTTACTTGCTCTGGGAGCCTCCCCTGCTAACTCGGAAAAGGGAAAAGCTAGAAAAAATACAAACCACTATTTTTAATCATTTTTAAAAATACAATTCAATTGTGAAGTCTGATTTTTTATTATATATACACATTACAATTACATTTTAGAAAGGTATCTCTTTCTACCCGGAATTTGATGGATGCTAATCTGCATTAACTCTTCAACAACTCCCAGCATGTACTTAGCCTGGGAATAGGTTTAAAGAAGTGTGAAATGCTTACCAGGAGACAGTGATAGGCTGCCCTGAATGGGCATATTTGATGTTTTGAATTCTGCTGAATATTCAAAAATATTCAGAGTGGGGGCTATGGACATTCTGTGACACCACACTGCCAAATCCAGCTTCACAGGTCTGTTGAGCTACAAGTAACTCTTTGGGTGAACCTGAAATAGAAAGACATTCATGTCAAGATATTCTTGCGTATCAACTATCTGGTTGCTGAAAGACCCTGCTTTGGCCTACCAGACGTCTGATTCTGGGTTTATTGCTGGTAAAGTGCCTGTTGCATTCTGGACTTTAGTGTAATGTTGAAGAACACTTTGATTACCATAGAACACTTCCCCCACACACTCACCCATCCCTCAGAGACCACACTTAATGCAGTTGAAGGCTTTCACCATCTTTAAAAAGCCCAGACATATGACATTTTGATCCTGATCGCAGTAAGGCAAGCAGAAACTGTTACAAAAGTGGGTAGGGTTACCCCATGGGAACACTTACCCTTATTGGCCAGGGAAGAGCCAGGAGCCACCCCTCAGCCACAAGCTGGTACCAGGCATTATTGCGGTATGCCCGGCACCCTCTTCAGACTGTTTCTAGTCCTGAGGAGGATCAGAAGAGGGTTGAACCTGCTGTCTGTGACCTTAGAGGAACCTCAACAAACTAGACCGGCTCCCTCTTGTACCAAGTTCAGTGAAGTGGATGCCAAGGATCAGTTGACTGATCTCCTGTGTGGATAAAGGGAGACAACAAGCTGCAAGAGACTTTTTGCTGGAAGTAATCAGCTGACCATTGGTGACTGGACCTAGACCTGCTGTCTTAGACCTGAGAAGAGCATAGAAGACTTGACCTTCTCTCTCTATTGTACCCAGGACACAGTGTTATAATGCTGACCAACTGTTAAAGCTACTGAGCCTAAACAAATCACAAAGGCCTTTTCTTGCAACTGCCCAGCTGATCAGTGCCATCTGGATCTGATTTGACTTTTCTGTGGGCCTCTGCCTGACTTTCTATGAGACTTTAAGTGCCTCTTTTGTGGGTCTGGGGGGCTCTGAAATTGTACTACTGAGGCTGTTTGACCAACCAGAGCTATGGTTGGACATTTTTTAAAACATTTTCTCCAGACCAGTAGCACTTTTCAAGAACTTTCTGACTTTCAGACTTTCACCGGGGCTCATATACTTGGTGTATCTGACCCGGGTTCCTTAGTAGTCAGCCTGAAACTGCACTGTGCTCCTGGTCTTTCAAGACTTTTGACTATCACTGGCATCATACTTTATTTTTGGTGCTAGTTATACCTAAAACTTTGAACATTCATATCCTATGTTTCCCTTATTGGATATTTGTCATTCTAGTGCCATTTTGTTTAATACATTTTGGTATGTTTTTTCTAATTCAGTTTGGAACTTTTATTGATTTGCATTTTAACTTTCCTACAGTTTTGGTACTGTATACATACTTAACAGATTGCCCTAAGTAAAGTCTGTATGATCTGTGCCCTAACTTCTTGGGGCTTGAGCTCATTTTAATTTAAGTATTTGAAGGGTTCCCACTTAAAAGAGTTGTGATTATTCCTTGAGGTGGGCAGTTGTCTACTCCAATTAATATTCCAATTTCTGTTGAAGTATTACAAAATGCTAATCACAAACCTAAGAGCAGAAATCTTGTGTGTGAATCTCACTGACCCTACTATGGAGGTCTCCACACACACATATGCCTAAGTTTTAGTAATACATGTGGGAGAGATGGTGAGCGGCTGGAAATTTGAAATACATTCCATTAAAGGGAAGAGATTTTGGAAAGAGTAATATAGGGTTAAGGTAGGGTTAGAGAGGAGTTTCGGGAGAAACATGCAAATGAGTAAATACCTTTCTATTCACAAACCTCACTTCTATAGTTACTACAGCCAGAATAGACCTACAACAGTCACAGTTCACTTCAGCTCAAAGCTGGATTAAGTCTAGACTCATCCATAACCACTCACAAGAACTGCAGCACCCTTCCATAGAAAATATTGGAAGCAAGAACTTGAAATAAAAATATAATTTTATAAGGAACCATTCTAGAAATACAAATTGACATATTGTACTTTTTTACATTTGTTCTTCCATATGGAAAATGAGAGTTCCTCAACTTCGCAAATTGATCTATAAAATATTGTGATTCTCGTAGAATTTCCCAGATTCTTTTGCCCACTTGTCCAACATTTTAAGGTCACTCTTGAGCAACGTCAAACAACAAGGTTGGTGGAGGGTCTGAGGGGAAAATTATTTAAAGATCAAAGGACAGACAAACCCCTTATTCACAGTATAGCAATACAAAAGGACTGTCAATGGTCAGTACAACTAATGGAAGCAAAGAAAAATGTGACGGACTCTGTGTCTACCTATAAAGTGTGTACAACAAAAAGGAAATGAATCCCATCAGCCCACCCATATGGCAGAGCTTCATCATCTGGGATAGAACCAAAGATGGTCCGGTTAAGGAGCCACACACCTGTTGAAATGATGTGCTTCTCCAAACCCAAGGAACCACCAGTGATGGATAGTACCAAAAGTCAAATCAGTTTAGAATGGTGTGGGATGTTAAATTGCAGTGAGAAAAAAGTGTGCAAAAAGAATCAAAAAGTGAGATGTAAAATTGGCTACCATGATTTAAGGAAAACTTTATTAGGGAAAATCATGGTGTCAAGATTAAAATGAGTGTGAGACAGTTTGACACAATAACTGTCTATTAAGGATCGTATTTGGTCAACATGTTTCAGCCATTGTAGGAAAATGTACCCGGCTTTCGGCAGGACCTCTTGAACACTACTGCAATTAAGCTTTACCTAAGCTTAGTGAAAAAAGCAAACATTAACACAAATTAATGATACAAAACATCCTACCGTACATTGGATTTTCCAGACGGGGGAAGTCTGTTTCATAAGGTATTTAGGATTCTTTCCCAAAAATTCTTGGGAGAAAGCCTCACCTCTTCCTGGCCACTGCTCAGGGTTGGAGGCCCCGCTCTGTCCGTCGGTGCCCCTGGACTGATACCTTATGAAACAGACATCCTCCGTCTGGAAAATCCAATGTACGGTAGGATGTTTTGTATAATTAATTTGTGTTAATTTTTGCTTTTTTCACTAAGCTTAGGTCAAGCTTAATTGCAGTAGTGTTCAAGAGGTCCTGACGAAAGCCGGGTACATTTTCCTACAATGGCTGAAACATGTTGACCAAACACCATCCTTAATAGACAGTTATTGTGTCAAACTGTCTCACACTCATTTTAATCTTGACACCATGATTTCCCCTAATAAAGTTTTCCTCAAATCATGGTAGCCAATTTTACATCTCACTTTTAGATTCTTTTTGCACACTTTTTTCTCACTGCAATTTAACATCCCACACCATTCCAAACTGATTTGACTTTTGGTACGATCCATCACTGGTGGTTCCTTGGGTTTGGAGAAACACATAATTCCAACAGGTGTGTGGCTCCTTAACCGGACCATCTTTGGTTCTATCCCAGATGATGAAGCTCCACTTTCGAGCAACAACTCAAGAGAAGCACAAAATTAACACTTAATAAAGTCTGCTGGAATCCAAGCAATGACAGCCTGCAACGAGACCAGAGACAGAACAAAGCAACGCTGAAAAAACCAATATGGACAATAAAAAGGGAAGGAGAAGACTCGCTCAATGCAATGCTCCTCTTTGACTTAAAAGCAATGATCATGCACAGTTGTGATGCAAAGTAAACATGCTACAGCATCCTATACATCAAGGGATCAGCTCTCAATTGACTGGAGAATCCAGGGGAAAGCATCTGTACAAGCACTTCAACCATATTGAGGAGGGGCAATACCAAGCATGCATGCCAAAAGAAACAACTCCTCTCATAGCACAACTAAAAAAGAAACTGAAAGTGTGGCCCATGGTAAACATTTACCTAAAAAACTCTATTATGCCAACTAGTCAGCGCATAAAGAGATAGATAGCCAAAGGGAGATGGAACTGATCATTGGACAAAATGGGATACTATCTGCATTATTCAAAGAGGATGCAACCTACGGGTCAGATGAACTGAAGGCGAGGTTTCAGCAGATAACAGTGGATGCTGTAATCTCAGCCTCATTCTTGTGGTGCTTATCAACACCGAGGTAAAATGCACAGAATGCAGCGGCCAGAAAGCTGTCAGGGACTCCAAAATTTATTTTTGTAAAGGATGAATTAAAAAAAAACCACTGGCTCCCGGTCAAACAAAAAGTACACTTTAAAGCACTTTGCACTGTCTATAAGCCTATCAATGGAGTAGGACCTGATTTCTTGAGGCGAAAACTCCAGTGGTACATCCTAGGAAGAACACTACACTCAACAGAAGCTAAACAAGTTCTTGTCCCCTCATTTAAATAAGTCAATTGGGGAGGCAGGAGCTTTATCACCCGCACATCAAAGGCTTTGAACAATCTTCCTTTCTATCATAGGAATGCTACGAACCTCCTCATCTTTAGGAAGGGGTTGAAAACATGGCTCTTTACCAAGTAGCATACTCCATTACACTCCCCAGCAGCCAGTGCTTAGCGCCAGGACACCTCAGGGTAACTGTGCGCTCTATAAGTGCGATTAACATAACATAACTTCACCAGCACCATTCTAGAGGAATTAACATCCAGGGCCTCGCCTAATAAAATCATATTGCTTAATCAAACTGGGTTCTGTAAACACTTGGGAATTATAACTAATATCATGGCTATTTCCCTATTAATAGATGGGTCCAAAAATGTGAAACTCCCGTTCTACTTCTAATACATAGATTTCCACGCTGCATTTGACCATAATAATGGTGGCAAACTGTAAATGAAACTGGGTAATTGGAAGGCTACATCTACTCTCCTGAAGCAAATGATTCTGTTACATATAGACACATAGGTGCAAGTTAAGCTGAGGTTAGGGAAGCATCTTTCAAGACGCATCCCAACCACCAAGGGCCTGAAGCACCACTACGTCCGTGCCCCCACCCTTTTTAACCTGTTCTTAGCTGTCTTAACAACAAAACTGGATTGATGCAACCCCCACACCTCGAAGCTGGGTACCTTAATCCTTCCCAACTTCCTTTATGCTGGTGATCTGGTGCTAATAATCCATACTTCGATTGACATGCCGCATCTTCCTGCAGTTACCCAGGAATATTCAATAGAACATGGCACATCGCTTGCCAATGCTTGGAGTCAGTGTCAGAATATAAATACTTAGGTATCATCATTGATAACAAAGGTTCATTTAAACTGAAGAAAGAGGCAGTGAAACAGAAGGTGAATGCCCTATCACTGGCCCTAAGAAACATTAAGAAGAAAGTGGCTGGTCCCACTCTAACACCACTGATCCAGGTAATACAAGTGAAATTGATTCTGACAATAACCTATGGGAAGGAGCCATTACGCAATAGGGACACATCAACTTTATACAGGTGCAGAGAAAGAATATTGGGCAAAAAATATCGAATTGCAAATATTGTTGTAAAAATATCATGGGTCAGGAATATCAACAGAAAAATTCTCTTGGTCAAGAATGTTGATTTTAGATATGTAATATCGATTTAAAAAATATTGAAGTGACTAATATCGTTTGCAAAAATAGCATTATTAAAAATATCGATTTTTTATTAATGTTTTGTGTATTAGTATATATTTTATATGTGCGTAATGTTGTTTTTTTGTAAACGTTTAGTGGTTATTAAAAAGAATTATTTGAATTTTGTGTTTTTAGTTCCTTAGCAGGTTGTGGGTTTATAGGGGTATAGGGTGGGAAGTAATTTATTTATATACAATTTATTAATTCGCTTTAGTAGTTATTCATTTTTTTAATTTGGAATTTGCATTTTTAGATCCATAGTGGGTTTTGGTATTATAGGGAAATAGGGTGGGAAGTAATTTAATTATATAACATTTATTGAATTATTTTTTTTAATAATATTTGTTTAATTGTGAAGTTATAGTGTTGAATGTGTAAATTAATTTATTATTAATTAGTTAACACTTAGTTGTTATTTAAGGTAAATTAATTATTACAAATTAATGATGGTAGTTGTGTAATTAATTTTAGGTGTGTGTTGTGGTGTTTATAGTAAATGGTGGGAAGTAATGTATTTTTTATTGATGAATTATTAATTAGCTGTTAATACATTTTTATGAATTAGTTAATTGTTAATTAATCATGGTAATTGTGTAGTCTACTTTAGGAGTGTGTTGTGGTGCTTATAGGTGTAAATGGTGGGAAGGTTGGGAAGTAATTTATTTTTATAGATGAATTAATAATTAGTTGTTAATCAATTAAAATTAATTAATTAGTAATTAATTATGGAAATTGTGTAAATAATTTTAGGTGTGTGTTTTGGGTATTATACTGTTTAAGAATGTGTATTCAATGAATGTGTATTTTCTTTTTTATGAATAATATTTTTTAATTCATTATTAATTATTTTAATTATGGAAATGATTTTAAATAAAAATGTTGATATATTTATGTATTGGTGTCGTGTTATAGGGTAGGAACTACAATAAATATATTTGTGTTTTAAACAATTTATTTGTTAATATTTGCTTCTTTTAAATAAATACTGTTTATACATATATTTAATAATTTATTTGATATAATATATGTGCCTTTTTGTTATATGTAATTAACATTATAATATGTGTTGTTTTTATATGTTAAACCTATTTAATCATATATTTTTAAAATATTGTTTATTTATTTATAAGATTATTTAAAAAAAATCACTTACTTAAATGTAATTAGTAATTTGTGTTTCTCTGCTATCCAACACTTTCCGTACTATTGCACTAAGTCGAGTGGGAATAGTAATTTTTACCCCTCTGCTGTCCAATACTTTCCCGACTATTGCACTCACTTGAGATGTGAATTGTAATTTTTACCCCTCCACTATCCAAAAATGTCCCTAATATTCCATTCATTGGAATGGGAAAGGTAAAATGTACCCCTCACTGGAGTGGGAATAGTAACCTTACCCCTCCACTATCCAGCACTTTCCCTACTGTTGCACTCACTGGAGTGGGAATAATAATTTTAACTCTCCACTAACCAGCACCTTCCCTAGTGTTGCATTAATTGAAGTGGGAATAGTAATTTTTACCCTTCCGCAATCCAGCACTTTCCCTACTGTTGCACTCATTGTAGTGGGAATAGTACTTTTTGCTCCTCCGCTACCCAGTACTTTCCCTACTATTGCACTCACTGCAGTGGAAATAGTAATTTTTACACCTTCACTATACAGCACATTCCCTACTGTTGCACTCACTGGAGTGGGAATAGTAATTTGTACCACTCCGCTACCCAAAACTTTCCATACTGGGTGCGTGGCCAAGATAGCGACCGTGGTGGACGTCGGTGTGTGAAGCCCCCGGCCCGGTCCCCCGTTCCGACCCTTCATGAGCCCTTAGTATCCCTGCCACAAGAGTGACCCATTCCCAGCAGAACAGGGAGCACCCACTCTCCACACTTCTGGCCAGCATAGAGTCCACAGAGCGGCCCTGCGAGACGCCCCTTCCCCCGCAGTGCCAGAGCCCACCGTCTGCTGCAGTGAAATGGCAGCTGGGGCTCTGGCGTGATCTGTGTCTCCTGCTTGCTGCAATAACCCATCGGACAGCGGCTGGCCCCCGAGGGTCAGCGGAGGCAGAGGTCGGAGACCCAGTCATCGGGAGGAGGATGGCCGTGGGCAAACATCAAGCCTTGCTGGACAGCGCAAAAATTGAGCCCCCGGCTTTGAGGCCTGACGCCGGGCTCGGGTGAGAGAGGCAGCTGACACCCCCAGCAACACGGTGAGAGAGGCAGCTGATACCCCCAGCAGTACGACAAGGGCAGGGTGATAGCAGCGGCTGGTGCAGCGTCCTGAGGGGTGGCTCGGATCGGGGCTGCCGGCACCTGGTGCCTCCAGGGAGTGTCGTTGCAGACCCTGAAAGCTCGGAGAGTGCGCCCGGGGAGGTGGTGGGAGGCCGCACCAAGCAGCGCGAACTCGAGGCCCCGGTTGAGCGGCCTGGTCGCGGGCCACGGGCACAAGTTCTGGGGATGCGGGGGGTGGCTCATACCCCTGCCTGCACAAATGCCTGCAGAGACTGAGACGGGCCCCTTGGACGCGGCGCTGTGCGCTTGCCTGTGCCTGCTGACCCATGTTGCTACTAGGCCCTGGGGCCTACCACGATACACACGTCGGGGGCAACATCATCGGCCTAAACTGCTTGAGCCGACATTGGGTACACAAAGAGGTGAAGGAGTCACCCCCAGACGCCTGGGGCCTAGAAACTGTAGTACCCTGCTGATGCTGAGGTGGGGCTGGGTGAACAGAACTGAGACTTGGCCTGTGGCACACACCGGGACGACTCGCTGTGGGCCGCTTATAGTGCACTTTTGAGGCGCCTGCCCTTCGGGGGCTCAAGCAGTGTGCCCGCCCTGGGTGGTGCCCTGCCTCGTGATCTGGCCGCGCCGGTGCCTGAAGACCACCCCCCCACTGGAACAAGCTCTCATCCATCCTCCGCGCCTCCGCAGCCCCTCTGGGAATAGGAGCTGAGCACATCATGGCAATGGGGGCACGGGGCAACCGCCGTGAAGGGGGCTCCTAAAGGTGAGAAGAGCCCACCGCCCCTGACCACAACAAAGGACAGCCCATGTCAGGAAAATGCGAGACCCCATCACCAAATCGTTTTTGGAGACCCTATTCAACTCCCTGAGGGAAGCTTTCCAAACACTAATGCAGGACATGGCTCGCGAACACTGCGAACTGCGCCGGGACGTGGATGGCTTGGGTGAACGCGTGGCAGCGGTGGAGGAGGCAGATCAGACCCGGAGTGAGGAGGTGGAGCAGCTACAACAACAAGTCGACCTCCAGGCACACGCGGAGGACCTTGAGAACTGCTCACACAGAAACAACATAAGAGTCCGAGGCGTCCCATCCAAAACAGAGGGGAGCAACGTGACTCAATTCCTGCAGGGTCTGTTCCGGGAGGTTCTGGGAGAATCTGAGGAATTTGACATACGCATTGACAGGGCACACAGGGTAGGTCTGGCGCGCCGAGCGCCTGCTCCTCCACCAGATATCCTAGCTTTTTTGCCTGACTTTCCGCTGAAGGAGCGGATCCAGCGGGAGGCGTGCCAGAAGCAGCCCCTCCAATATCATGGCCATCCGATAGTGCTGTATCAGGATCTCTCTGCCATTACCCTGCAGAAAAGGAAAGCATTCCAAAAAGCCACAACTTTCCTGCGCGACAAAGGGATTCTGTATTCCTGGGGTCACCCCTTCCGGCTCATCTTTAAATGAACGGAACCTTGCAGCAACTCAGATCCTTGAGGGACATGTGTAAACTCCTAGGTATTGAACTAGACGAGGATTCTGGAAAACATGATGCACCACTACGGTCTTCGCAGAAGACATCACCGAGATCCTCGCAGGATGGCTGGCACCGAGTGGGAGGCAGACGGTTTCCCATAGCTTCTCTCAAGCCGGACCCGCAATATATGGCGCAGGCACAGGCAGCCGCCGTCCAGGAAGTGCACAAAGACACAGCAGCACAGCTCTAGTGCAGCAATCATAAGGGTATTCTTAGTTTTCATTTCAATAGGGAGACATGTAGGTTTTAACCTTGAAGGGACGTGCATAGACCCTAGAGGTAGGTGGGCAGTCGCACACGGTAAATTAAACAATGTTAATGTTATCCTTGCCACAATCTATGCACCAATTTTGGACGACCCACAAGCTATTTTACAGGTTAAGCAGTCATTAACCGGTCTCTCTGGGCCAATAATCTGGGGGGGGGGGGGGATTTTAACCTACTACAAAACCCTCGATTGGATTCCTCCAAGAAAGACCGCCGACAGAATAAACCTCAAGTTTCCTTAGCTGTTCAAAGTTGTAAAATAGACCTTTATGTTACTGACCACTGGCGTAATTTAAATCCTACAAAGCGCGAGTATACATGCCATTCAGCAAAATATAATTCAGCGTCAAGGCTAGATTTTTTTTTATCTTCCCATGACCTAGAATTATACAACTACGCCCATCTACCTAACGCTTTTTCAGACCACGCAGCTCTTTGCATGGAGGTCAATTTGGGGAATTATGAAGCAAGACCTACAAGTAGATGGTTCTTTAATAAACTCAACCTCCTTGACCAACAATGGTGCACTGATATTAGCGAAAAGATTGAGCAATTTTTTACACAGAATAGAGGTACAGCCCCATTAAATATAATCTGGGATGCATTTAAAGCCACTTTATGTGGAATAATTACATCTAAAGAGATTCCCAAGCTTAAGGCAAGAAGGGAGGAGAAAACCGAACTCCAAACTGTACTCTCGCAGGCTATCCAAGAGCATTATAGGGTCAGATCTAAGATCTCTGGTCACAAACTTCATGAGGCGAAGTGCAAGATGAAGGATTTTTATTATGATTGAGGTGAGACAAATAGTAATTTACAAGCACAAAAGATTTATGAGGAGAGTGAGTATACAGGAAAGCTTCTGGCCTGGCAATCTAAAGAAAAGCAGGTTCATAATAGAATAGATCAGCTAACAGACCCCATCACTAGAATACAAGTTAAGACCACCACTTCCATCGGCGAGCTGTTTTTAAAACACTATGAGGGGATATATCAAGCAACTGTGGGGGCTACACCTGACTCTATCATGGATTTTCTTCAGCCACTGGAAATACCTAAAATAGATGCTGAGGGCCAGAACTACCTTACACAGGATTTTACATTATCAGAATTAGATGAAGTGATAGAGTCCTTCCCCAATGGCAAGGCCAATGGTGAGGATGGCCTTCCCATTGAATTCTTAAAAAAATTTGGGGGAACATTGCGTAAGGAACTTTTGAAATGAATACCGACCGATTAGCCTTCTGAATACAGATTACAACATTTTTACAAAACTTTTAGACAACCGATTAAATAAAATAGTAGGATCTCTGGTAGCCCATGATCAGTGTGGTTTTATTGCAGGCAGGCATCTCCATTCCAATACTACATTTTTACTGGAGGCACTAGATTATTTTAAAACTAATAAGGTGAAGGCTCAAATTTGGTTTTTAGATGCGGAGAAAGCCTTAGATCTAGTGTCCTGGGATTGCATGTTTGCAATTTTACGCAGTTTTAATTTCCCGAATGTTTTTATCTCTCTTCTACGACAATTGTATATGAATTCTAGGGCACAAATTATCATCAATAATACTAATATTGGGGCCTTTGAGGTCACTAGAGGCACGCGACAAGGATGCCCCTTGTCGCCAATACTATTCGCATTATTTATCGAACCGCTAGCGATCGCCATCAGGAATACCAAAGCTGACACTGCCCCAATTTCACGAATGACAAACATAAAACTATATGCGGATGCTTTTGCCCTTTTCATAGACTCTAAACCCTCAAGTCTACTGAAGATTTTAAAAATCTTTTCTGACTTTCAAAAGCTAGCTTTTTTTAAAATTAATATAAACAAAACTGAAATTATTCTACTCAACTGCACTATAGACACTTTAACTCCAGAATTCAGGCAGACATACAATACGGTTCCAAAGAGATATCTTGGAATATTTATATCTGATAGCCTAGATGACCTTTTCTTACTAAATTTTTTACCTTTATTAAAAAAGGTAGGCTCACTCTCTTATAGGGCGGGCATCGCTAATTCGAATTTCGGTGTTACCCCTTTTTAATTTCCTTTTTAGTGCGATTCCCTGCGCAATCCAGGCCTCCTATTTTAAAAAAAACAGAAGCTCTGATCCCCTCTTTCTTATGGGCAAAAAAATCCCCCAGACTTGCACTGAGCACTTTATATTTATCGTCTACACAAGGAGGATTGTCCCTCCCAAATATCAAAGAATACTACTTTGTGTCTTTTGCACACTTTAGTCACAGGTTTTTTTTCTTAGATTCTCAGGAGACAGATAATTTTTTTATGAAAAGGATGTTGTTGGAATTGAAAATCTATGATCCGGTTAGAACCACGAAAGATCAAAAAAAAGTACGATATAAATCTCTGCAGTGGATTTTTAAGGTGAAAACTGTTTTTTTAATTTTATGACTTACCCATTTTAAGTAATAAGATGAATTTAATTAATTTTAGCTTGGGAGACGATGGCTGTATGGACAAAAATATATTAACTCTTTGGAAGGAGAAAATTGAAGACTTCCTGCTGGGAAATAGGTGGAAAACCTGGGATGAAATTTGTAGCTAGTTAATTCACTCGCAGTTAACGCTGAACTGGTCCTTTATTAGAATAAATCCAAAACTTAGAGAACTCAGGAAATGTACTCAATAAAGAAAATATTTCCACTATCCTTAATAACAAAATACAAAAGAAAATGAGTATCTGGATTAAAATATTAAAAGAAAGTAAGGACCAGGACTTCTACAGCAAGATTACTCAAAGATGGGAAAAGAGGGAAGATATTATAATTAATCAACAGGTATGGGACAAAATAAATAAATTCAATAAAACCATCTTTGGAGGGGCAAATTTTAAACGTATGCAATTTTACAACAAATGGTTAATATATAGAACCCCGTCCTTTTTACATAATATTTTCCCCCAAGTAGCCGATAAATGCTTTCGTTGTGAAGAAAAAGGCACTTGGAAAAACATTGCCTGGGAGTGTCCAAAAATCCAGGTATTATGGAAGGAAATAGAAAAATATCTTTCAATCGTCCTTAAAACTAATATTGTATTTGATGACCTAATTCCCCTCTTAGGCTGCTCTCCTATTCACACCCAATATGATGAGCCCCTTTTTATAGCTTCTTTAATAGCTAAATACCTCATATTACAGTCCTGGAAAACAGATCTTGTTCCATCCTTCCAGGCATGGAAGGCAAAATTACTTTGAATCCAGGGTAGGGAAAGAAAATATGCCCTTAGATCAGGGTCTCTCAAAAAATATGATAAATATTGGAGTGTGTTTGATATTTAAATTCGTCTTGCTATTACTTAACCTGATTTATACTTTACTGAAAATATTTATTAGTCTATTATGACTTTCTCGACTCTGCACGCTGCACTTTACAATTTAGCTTTGGAATATTAACTGAGAAGACGCTTATTGTATTTAAATGCTACGTACTGTTTTAATTCTAACGAAAATCTTTTGTATATCAGTGACAGCCTATTAATTGTTTGTTCTTGCACAACCCTGCACTTTATCATTTAAATGTTAAAATGACAAATTGCATGAATGTTTTCAGTATTCTTCTTTCTCGTACAGTAATAATTGGATTTCAACTGGATTTCAACTGTATCCTGCTTCCTATATTGTATTTCTATATTTGAACTCTCAATAAAAAATTTTTTTAAAAAACCATAAGGGTATTCTTTGCACTTGGAATAAGCGGGTCGAGGGGGGGAAATGGGTGGGGACCGAAGGGGTCGCCACTGCCACACACTCCACATTATGACACCAAAGTCTGAACTGGTATTGATAGGCCTGGGAATATGACAATGTTTTGGGAGTTGCTGGTTGGGATTAGGGAAGGGGGACGGTGGGTTGAGGGGTGGGAGTTCAGGGGGAGGTGGGTGGTGGGGGCGGAAAGGGGCTTTCAGTTGGGGTTTGGTTGAGGACAAGGGGGTGGGTCAGGGGTGGGCACAGTGTGCCGGGGGGATCAGTGTGCTGGAATGGTTGATGCACACATGCATGTCGCACTGCAATGTCATCAAACTCACATAGTGCCCTTTACCCCTTAACCCCGAGATGGCAGACTCTGCCTTGAAGGTATTGACCCTTAATGTGAAGGGTCTGAACAATCCCGTTAAGCAAAGGGGAGTGCTCTCATATCTGGAAAACTCGGGGCTGAGATTTGTTTACTCCAAGAAACCCATTTACTCACAAAGGATTGGCACAGGATGCGATCCCGCGCTTTCCCCAACAATTCTTCTCTTCTATGCTGGAGAAAAAAGCAGGGGTAGCAATTCTGATGTCTAGGCGCTTCCAGGGACAGATCAGAGATAAAGTGGGGGAGATCAAAGGCAGGCTCCTAGCATACAGCTTCCTGATAGGTGACCAACAGCTGACAATACGTTCCCTGTACACACCGAACACGGGGCAGGAGTCCTTTTTGAAAGGCGCTATCTCGGAGGCGCTTCGATCCCCAGACCCTTTCTTGCTTATAGGGGGGGAACTCAACCTGGTGAAGGACACTAACACGGACAGATCTGGGCATTGTAACGGGAATACAGGCACCCTCTCGATGGTAGGCAAGACTTGGCTACACAAAAGGGGGCTGGAGGACTTTTGGAGGGCCAAACATCCTGGGGCATCACAATACACATTTTACTCCCATGTACACCGCACTTATGCCAGGCTGGATCACTTTCTCGGATCCTCTGATTTGAATGCAAGACTAGCCAACATATGCATTGTGCCAGCAGCTCTCTCAGACCATGACGCTGTCAAACTCACACTCACGGTTCCCAAGACTGCGCGTCCCCCTGGAAGGTGGAGACTGCGTGAAACTCTCCTCAACGCCTAGTGGTCTCTCAGCAACTTCGCAAGTGCATTACTGATTATCAGGCCATTAATTACACGCCCGAGATTTCAGTTTCACCCCTATAGGGAGCCCTAAAATCGATAGCAGCGGCGGAGGCTAAGGACCATAAAGCGAAACAAGAGGACCTGACTGCTCAGGTATCTGAATTCGAGAGGGTTCATAGTCGCACCGGAGCTCCAAGGGTTTGGAAGCGATTAAAGGCTGCCAAGGCTCAATTGGCGGGCCTGGACACAGATAGGGCTGAATTTGCCGCCCTGCGCCTCCGCCATACTTACTGTGTGGGAGGGAACAAAACTGTTCGCCTACTCGCTAGCGCTCTAAAAGCAAAAACTCAGCACTCGAAGATTCAGGGTCTGCGTGACGGGAAGAGCGATGAAATCAGGGAGGAGGCACAGATTGCGGAGGCATTTTGAGACTTCTATGCCTCATTATACCGAGCCGACACTGCTCTGGGCACAGACATCGATGCATACCTGGAGAATGTGGCGACCACAGCGCTCTCTCGGGCTAGTGCAGATGCCTTGGAGGCCCCCATCCGGCTAGATGAGGTGGTGGCAGCCATATCCCGCCTCCGACCCCTCAAGTCCCCGGGCCCGGACGGTTACTCCGCTGGTTTTTATAAAGCCTTCAGCTCGCTCTTAGCTCCAGTTCTTACTCGGCTTTTCAATTCCTTCCGCGGTCCGGGCTCCATTCCTCCAGACATGTTGGAGGCTGAGATTGTGGTGCTGCCTAAACCCGGCACGGAACCTAGAAATTGCTCGGTGTTTCGCCCCATCGCCCTACTTAACTTAGTCCTGAAACTCTTTACGGTCGTGTTAGCCGCTTGCCTGGGGCCGTACTTACCTGGGATTATTGAGCCGGATAAGTCGAGTTTTGTTCCAAGCCGACAATGCAGCGATAACACCAAATGAATCCTCCACCTGGTGAACAAGGCCCATTTCCAACAGTCAAACTCGGCCCTGCTGGCCATAGATGCAGAAAAAGCGTTCGACCTGGTTGACTGGAATTTCTTACAACGCGTCCTGCCCCAATTTGGGATAGGGAATCGCTTTCAATCTTGGATCGCGAGCTGTTATCACCACCCCCAAGCACGGGTTCGCCTGGGTGGCTTGCGCTCGAGCCCATTCGAGATCCAGTGTTGCACGATGCAGGGGTGCCCCCTCTCGCCTCTTTTGTTTGCTCTAAATGTGGAGCCACTGGCGCAAAAGATTTGCGATAATCCGAATATCCACGGCATCACCTTTGGTGGAGAAGCACACACGATCGGCCTGTACGCCGCCGATATCATAGCTGCTCTTGATCGACTGGAGAAATCAGTTCCCGCATTCTTAAAGGAGGTAGAGTCTTTTGGTGAGATGTCCGGCTTCCGGATGAATAGGGGGAAGTCGCTGATACTACCACTGGGCAGGAACACCCGTTCTTTTACGGGCATGCCAGAGTACGGAAGGGGCCTGCAGATAAGAACGCAGATTCCATATCTGGGCATCACTCTTACCCCATCCACAGAATCGACAGTCGCCCTCAACTGCGCAAACCTTGCGTCCCAGATTCGCGCAGATCTGACACAATGGTCCAAACAACCACTCTCCCTGTTAGGGCGAATCGCGGCGGTGAAGATTTTGGCCCTGCACAAGATTTTATATATCTTTCAAACTATTCAAGTGATCCCTCCAGCTGGTGCCATTGCAAACCTACAAGCTGCCTTTCAACAGTTCATCTGGGGGGGAACGCCCGCGCTTACACAAATAATTAGAGTATCGGGGCATGGATGATGGGGGTCTGGGGATCCCTAATCTCCAGCAATACTTTCAAGCAACACAGCTCTGCTATTTAGTGGAGTGGTATAGACCGGAATCTGAATAAAGATGGTTATCTCAAGACAGGGCAATGGACCAGACATCCCTTTGGAAGATACTATTTCTCCACCGGCACCACAGGCCGCAATACCTCTAGAAGTCGCCTATCACCCGCACCATATTGCGGGTTTGGGACACGGTCTCTGCTAAAAGAGACCTTACGACTTTCCCCTCCCCGCTCACTCCTCTCTTAGACAACCCGGAGTTCCCACCAGGCAATGACCCTCGCACCTTTTCACAGTGGCGTAGAACTAGCTGCAGATCGGCTGGGCATCTCTTCGACCTGCAGGGTTTTCTTCCCCTCTCAGACCTATCCCAGGGGTATGGTGTTGCCTCACCCCAACTCTTCCAATACTTTCAACTTAGACACTGGCTCACACACCCCGATTATGCTCCACTAGTTAGCAGACGAATGACAGACTTTGAAAGGTGGCAAGTGACGAAAGAATCGGATAAAGGACTCATCACGGAACTCTACAAGTTGCTCACACCCCCACTTGCGACAGGCCACGCAGCGGGACAGAAACACTGGGAGGGGGAACTGGGGAGGACACTGGCAGATCGGGAATGGTGCCTCGTTTGCTATAGAGCCACCCACACGACACGCAACACTGCAGGCAGGGAGGGGACGGTAAAACTGGCCATTTATTGGCACCTTACTCCTGTTCGGCTTAATAGAGGGAACCCAACCCATAGTGCACTTTGTTGGAGGGGTTGTGGGGAGCGGGGTACTATGACTCACCTACTTTGAGATTGCCAAGAAGTTAAGCTTTACTGGAAAGCGGTCTTAGACGACATAGACAGCATATTTGACACTGAAATCCAAAGACTTCCAGCCTACACTATCCTGGGCCTCCCCAATGCGCTCATCTTCCCCCTGAAATCCATACAAGGGGGTAAGATGGAGATTGCCATGCAAGCTGCATCTCAGCACATCCTTTCACTCTGGGAGACGACCACTAGACCTGCTCACACGGGATGGCTGCACAAAATATGGTTTACACTGGGAATGGAACGCATTCAGGCCACACTCACATACTCAGCGGCAACGTTCCACAAACGCAGGCTACCATTATTATCCCTTCTCTCGAAAGAATTTAACAAAATCACGTGCCCTAGATACCTCCGCTTAATGCACCTTACAGAGGCCCCAAATGACTCTCACCGACCTGATGGGGCAACCAACTGAGCAACTTGTGGATACCTTGACGACTGCTTCAAAGATCCAGCAAACTGGTTGGGGTGGGGGGAGGTTGTGAGGGGGAGGGGGTTTTTGGTTCTGGTTCTTGAGGTTGTGTTTACTTAACAGGCTCAGCGAACACGTCTTGTGTCTCAGAATCACAGTTTGGCCCATGTATCACAATTGTAGTTTGCTTTGTGGAGAAGACATGCCTGTCTGTCTCATACCCTGCTTCTATATTGAACCCTCATTTTGCAATGTAATGCCTGTGTTCTTTCTTGAAAACAATAAAATAAATTTGAAAAATCAAAAAAAACTTCCCCTACTGTTGCACCCACTGGAGTGGGAGCAGTAATTTTTACCCCTCCGCTATCCAGCACTTTCCCTACTGTTGCTCTCACTTGAGTGGGATCGTAATTTTACCCCTCCGCTATCCAAAACTTTCTCTAATGTTACACTCATTGGAATGGGAATAGTAATTTTTACTCCTTTGCTCTCCAGAATTTTCCCTACTGTTGCACTCACTGGAGTGGGAATAGCCATTTTTACCTCTCCGCTTTCTAGCACTTTCCCTACTGTTGCACTCACTGGAGTGGGAATAGTAATTTTTGCTCCTCGGCTATACAGTACTTTCCCTATTGTTGCACTCACTGGAGTGGGAATAGTCATTTTTCCACCTCCACTATCCAGCACGTTCCTTACTGTTGCACTCACTCGAGTGGGAATCCTAATTTTTACCCCTCCTCTATTCAATACTTTTCATACTGTTGCACTCACCCCGAGTGGGAATAGTAATTGTTACCCCTCCGCTAGCCAACACTTTCCCTACTGTTGCACTTACTGGAGTAGGAATAGTCATTTTTACCCCTCCGCTATCCAGCACTTTCCCCACTGTTGCACTCACTTGAGTGGAAATCGTAATTTTACCCCTCTGCTATGCAGCAGTTTCCCTACTTTTGCACTTACTGAAGTGGGAATAGTAATTTTTACCCCTCCGCTGTCCAACATTTTACCTACTGTTGTACTCACTGGAGTTGGAATAGTAATTTTAATTCTTCCAATATCCAACATTTTCCCTACTTTTGCACACTCACTTGAGTGGGAAAAGTAAATGTTATCCCTCCGCTATCCAACACTTTTCCTACTGTTGCACTCTTTGGAGTGGTAATAGTAATTTTTACCCCTTTGCTTTCCAACACTTTCCCTACTATTGCACTCATTGCAGATGAAATCGTAAATGTAATTATTTTGCTATCAAACATTTTCCCTACTGTTGTATTTATTGTAGTGCAAATTTATTTTTTAATTAGTTTAATGTTTTAATTAGTTAATTATAGAATTTGTTTCAGAATTCAAATTATTGATCTATGTATATATTTATTTTTTATATAATTTAAAAGTTTAGAAATTAATTAAATATAATTGTTTATAAATTATTTTAAAGTAAATATATGTACATGTATAAATTGTTCTGCTTGGGTGTTTATATTTTTTTAATTAAGTTTATTTTTTATATTTAGTTAAAATGTATATTAAATTTAATTTATTTTGTTAAAGATAATATTAATATTTTATATATTTAATATGTATTATTTTTATTTATATTCTTAAATCAATATTTTTTACATTAATATTTTTAAATTCTATATTTTTAATTGATATTTTTGTACATACCTTTTTAAGTATAGCGAGTCGATATTTTTGCATTCAATAGTTTGTTACTATATTTTTCACATAAATGTTTTTAGCATGGATAATCTTTCAGTGAACCCTTTATACAGGATCATAGTCGGATCCTATAGAATGAGCTCATATACGATTGAAGTTCAGACTTCAGAGGGAATTCCTCCTCCGGAGAGGAGCTTACATCAAATGGTGGTACAAAATTAAGAACGCAGAACCAAATACTGTAAACACACATCTACAGCTGAAACTAATGAACAGGAACAATACTCTTGCTAAGGTTTACCTTAATGAAGCACTCATTCAGTTTGGCCTACAGGACCACCAGGAATCATCTGCAACTCATGCCAGCTTCAAAAAGCTGGTGAACAAAACGATCAAAATGTAGTGAGAACGGAACCCATGTTTGGGCATATCCTTCACACTTAGGGCGACATTTGCAAAAGAAACAATTGATGGGTGGAATGCTGGACAATGCAAACATTCACCCCCTGTCACAAGGATCTGGGTTTAATCCATCATTATTTTACTCACCACACCACCCCAGTTTGGACCCCGCCATAACCCTAAATTGGCATATTTCATTTTAGAGTCAGACCCTGGTATATGGTGTAGGAAAATACACCAACGGTGTGGACAATTACATGTCCCATTTGAACTGCAGCACCAATCAAGCCTTCCACTGGGGTGAGAAGAGAAAAGATGAGTTCAGGTCTACATGTGTAGTTTGGCAGTTGAAGATTTTAAACCTGCAGGCAAACCTGTTGAACAAATATGTGGAGCTCTACTTTTAAATAATAATGAAGTTCCCCCTAAGTAGACCTTAGATCCCACAAAGTAGGCTGTCTAGTCTTGGACCTGGCCCTCTCTAGACTTTTTTTCATCCTTCTCCCATTTTTGCCAGATTAGCTTTTGGTGTCCTTACAACTCTGTGCATTTTGCCACTGCTAACCAGGTAGAATTGACCTGTACTCAAATGGCACATTTAAAAAAAGAACGTTTATTAAGCTTTATTCATGCTTACAGGAGACATACAACATCATCATGCAACATTATTGCACGCATTGG
Organism: Lissotriton vulgaris; assembly: GCF_964263255.1. Lineage (NCBI taxonomy): Eukaryota > Metazoa > Chordata > Amphibia > Caudata > Salamandridae > Lissotriton > Lissotriton vulgaris. Next base: position 462,481,177 of record NC_141689.1, on the reverse strand, counting down.
TCTAGACAGTGTATTACACCTATATACCACAGTTGCATACAGTAAAGCTAAAGCAATGTAGGGGAAGAGTGTCTTGTTGATACATGTTGTATACAACAAGGGTCATGGTAGGCATTAATTTAATTATAAGTCCCTTGTGAAGTGGCACTACATGCGCCCACAGATTGTAAAATACATGCTAAAAGTGGGTCTGCAGTACTGATTGTGTCATCCATGTAAGTAGCCCTTTAAACATATCTCAGACCTGCCATTGAAGAGTCTGTGTGTGCAGTTTAAACTGGCATTTTAACCTGGCAAAATAAACCTTTTGCCAGGTCCAAACCTTCCTTTTTAACACATATATAAGTCATACCTAAAGTAGACCCTGGACACACCAGAAGACACAATGCAATGTATTTAAAAATCTGGGCATCTTCGTTTACGTTTTACGTGTCTAGGTAGTGAAATACTCCTACATTTGTTTTTTACTACTGCAAGGTCTATTTCTCCCATAGGATAAATTTAGAGTTACCTAATTACATTTTATAAGTGAAATTTCAAAATGGGAAGTGATATTTGGTGCCTCCAAAATCCTAATTTAAAATCCTAATGTGTGGTAAAGTCAGATTTCAATACCAAAAATGCCACTTTTAGAAAATTGTCATTTTGTTGCCTTAGCCATTTGGTGCCTACAGCCTGTCTCTGATGGCATGACTGGGAAGCTCTTTCTCATTGTATCATGTACAATTCCCTGCTTGTTTTTCTGAACGCCACGACAACCACCAGTTCCCTGGCCAGAAGGGAATATTGCCGCCATAGAGCCTGTATCCTCCCGCAGCCCGCAAAGTTTACAGAGGGTGAGGACTAGGACAGGACTATAGTTCCCATCCTGCCAAGCGGTGCGCCGGCCAGGAATGTCATTGCATGCAACAGGAGGCGCATAAGGGGCGGCTAGGGCTCCCGCAGCATGGGACGCATGCTGGCATGCCCGGGCCAAGGGCGGGCCCGTCTGCGTCCGTCAGCGACTGGAGGCGGCTGGGCTGGGTCACCCCCTTATGCGGTGATTGAGGATCTCCTGTCATATCGGTAAGGAGAATAATTGAATATAGTGATATATTCCTATTTGATTTCTTCACAAAATAAAAAAGGGCAAGAGACAACAACCGCAGTCTAAGGAGAAACCCCAACCTGCCAATACACCCACAACTAAATATCTAAAGACAGCAGTGGGGATGATTGACAGTGAAATTGTTTTGGTGAAAGAACAGTTGACAGCAACAAAAACTTCATTAGACGCCACCTTGAGGGCACCAGATCCTGAGGAAAAGCAAGCCACACTTACACCTGCAGTAGCTGTGACTGTAGTGGAATCGGAGATAGTACTATCAGATAATAATGAAAGCAGTGGGGCGTGTAAATTAAGCACAGACGTGAACATACAACCTAGGTTGATGGATGTTGGCATAAGTAAAGTCATTTGAGAAAGAAAGCTAGCAAATGACTCTACAAAGCCTGTTGATAGGGGGTCATATTTGCCCACTCAAAGTCAAAAGCTGCCCATAGTAAATCGAACGGGTCCTAATATAGCGAAAGAAGCAAACCGAGCAGGGCAAATAAATAGGCCCAATAATCATGAGTATACCACCGAGAATACTATGGATGAGCCCTTAGACCTACCTCCCCAGGCAACACCTTATGTTATTGTGCTTAAAAATGTCCCGAGGTTACAAAACAAGCTTTTTGAACAATATGGGAAACTCAAGTACCAGGTGATTCATTGGTTAAATGTTAATACGAAAATTGACACTACAGTCTTATATCACAATATTATAATGGTGAGGAGAGTGAGTTGGGTTGGGAAGTCCAGGAAACACACTATGGGAGACTGTATGGTGATTAACTTTCGCAGTAGTAAACTGGTAGAAGCCCTTTTAGAGATTTTGACGAATAACAACAGAGAAGTTAATTTCGTGAGGACTGAAAATATAACTGCTGTCCTGTTAGGATATTTTTACAGGCCAAACAAGGTTCACCAACATATCCACAGGAAAAACCTGCATAAGCCACCTTTAAATATCCCCATACATAACAAGTTTGAACCACTCAGCTCATGTAGTGAAATCGATTGACATAAGAAAAATGATGAGTGTGATGGGGAGAGAACTATGGATGATATTTCTTTCAGATGTAGGAGAGACGGTAACTAAAAAGTAAATAGATCGACTGATAATACGAGCATGCAATTACCGTGCAAGGACTGTAATAATCTGAGAGAGTATGGATTAGGTAAAGGACTGTATCCCTATGTTAAAATGAGTTCTAGTGGTACGCACCCTCAAATATCTGGTAGGCGTCCCCACAAAAATCCTGGTAATACCAGCGATAGGGAGGTCAGCGAGAATGAAAACAGGGCCATACAAAGTATAGTTTATATTGACTATACATCACCAATAATTGCAACTTGGAATATAGCAGGTATTAAGAAAAAGATAAATAATGAAATATGGCTTAAATCCTTAGAAAAGTTTTGCATAATCATGATCCAAGAAACATGGAACGTGGAACCCTTTTTTATAAATGGTTTTATAGTAATTTGCACTAACGCTAAACCATCTAGTTGAGGTAGAGCTAAAGGTGGTTTAGCAACATTGGTAGCGGTTACAGCCCCGCTGTTAGTAAAAGCTGTCAATACCAATTCACAATTTTATCAGTTGATACAGCTTTATTCAGAAATGAAACTAATAATTATGTTGATTACTTTTATAATAATGTTTTGATGGTACCAAGTCAAGGGTGATCAATGATTTAGAGGTCGATTTCGAGATTTTTGTGAAAGATCTCATTGGGTCATACATAATTTTATGGGGAGAGGATTTTAATTCTGAAATTTGCGGTACCCCGATAGGAGAACAATGTGGATTTATTGATTTTTTGGGGGATCGGATATCTAATTTTCCTCATGAGCCGTATGGAGAAGCCATAAATACTATTACCTCTAAATATAACCTAATAGTCCTAGAACCTGAAAACGCAGAGTGGGATAATGCTATTCCAACCTATGTAGGCGAGAGAGGTGCATCAAATATAGATCATTTTATTATAACAGCAAATTGTAAAAGCCTGGTTGAGAAACTTATAATTAGTGAAAATCTGTTTAGTGACCATCACCCTCTTATTTTAAAACTAAGAATTGGTTTGGGTCACCAACAGTGGGGTGAACCCATACAATCAGATATAGCAATACAAGGAAACAATGGAGTATCGATTAAATGGGCCGGTGTAGATCCAATACTATTTCTGGAAAATATAAAAGGAAAAATTCAAAAGGATATTGAGATCTGTCTAAACTCCACTTCAGATCTCCATATCGTAAAAGCCTTTTGTAGTATTACATCTGAAATAGCAAAAGATCTAACTAGTAAAAAGAAGAAACAACGCTGTGAAAATACTCCTAGATGGTTTAACAAAAAATTTACAAAGTTAAACAAGGCTTTACAAATGGCTCTTAAGGCTAAACCTAGAATTTGTAGTAAAATAAGACTACTGTGGAAAGAATATAAAATAGCTCTAAATTATAGGAAAAGTGAAATCCGAGCGGACGCTTGAGTGAGTCTCGTCCAGGCTGCTGAAAGTAGTAACGCAGGTTTATTTTGGCATACTATTGATCATCCTTATTTTAAAGATATTTGTACACCGAAGATTTTAATTGCAGTCCCCCTGCAGGACTGGATTACACATTTTGAGTTCATTTTTAATTACTGGTGCATCTAAAGCCACTCCAATGCAAAATAGTACCATTATGTTAGTAGAAACTATAAACTCCGTACCCATTACATTGTCAGAAATTAAATTAGCCCTCTCAAAGAGTGCCAGCGGCAAGGCGGCTGGTCCGGGTGGCATACAAATTGACGTCTTTAAAAGTGATATGGAATTCTGGACCCCGATATTAAGGAATGTTCTAAATGCTGCTATGGGAGGAGTTATATCAGCATCATGGTCACAAAGCATTATTGTGCCCATCTTCAAAAAGGTAGATAGAGGAAAGGATAACTGTTACCCCCTATATCCCTTCTGGCTTCTATATAAAATTATTGGGTAGGATTTTTTTAGGGCGATTAGAAGACTGGGTGGACGAGAATAACATTCTCTCAGAATCCCAGTTTGGGTTCAGAAGAGGTATGGGGACTGTGGAACAGTGCCTAAATTTGGATCCCCTTATCGGAAAGTACACGCTGGCAAAGGAGGGGGCTCTTCACCTATGCTTTGTGGACCTTGCAAGCGTGTTCCACTTTGTTGTGGCAAACTTTAAAAGAGATAGGAGCACCAAACAAAATTATTATATTCCTATCTCAAATCTACAACTCCTTAACTTCTAGAGTTCACTTTGGGAACAAAGGAGAATGTACACAGGATTTTATGATTACTAGAGGTGTACGCCAAAGATGTGTATGGGCCCACTGTTGTTCTCCTTATATATCAATAATGTGGACTACTTTTTGCAAAAACAGAAAGCCGATTGCCCTAAAGTAGGAACTCGTCCTACCCCTGTACTACTCTACGTGGATGACGCTGTCCTTCTGTCGAGGACAGCAAATGGTCTACCATGTCTAATTGAGAAGTTCTCCCAGCACATGATAGAAAAGGACTTGCAATTAAACCTTACTAAAATTTTTGTTATGACATGTGGTAAGACCAGACTTATGAGTAGACAACACAACGTGGGGGGAGTGGTTATAGGCAGAGTGCCAAACTTTGTCTACTTAGGCCTTTGTTTTAATAGTAGTGACAGTTGGAGACCACATATTGATACTAGTAATTCGACATTTTTAAGAGTAGTCAAGGGAATTTTTAGATTCTCATCGAAAATGGGAAACAAAGTGTGTGACTGGGGCCTGCTACGGTGCAGAAATATGGGGAAGAGTAAGTACTGACTCCTTGCAAACACAAGAAAATAAGTTTCTGAAAAGACCTTTGGCAGTACCTAGCTCCACAGCAAATTATGTTGTACATAGAGAACTGACCGTCCTATACATAAAATATACTATTAGAATAGCTGATCTCATTTGTTTGCGAAGGCTGTGGGCAAAGGATGAGGCAAAACTTACAACAGATATAATAAAAGATTGCCTGGCGCTTGATAATTGGAAAAAAATCCCATGGCTTGAGTACATTCATAACTTATCGATGGATTGTAAGCAAGATTTTAACAGAGGTGACTTAATATCGATACTAGGCATTAGCAAAATTGATCTGAAGCGGAGATATATCTTGCTTATGGACTGTGCTAGAAGTGTTGAAGACAAACATAAATGTAGCGTTACTGCTTTTTGTCAAATCCCATCTGTTCCGGGTTTACAAAGTTACCTAAAATTGATTGTTAATGCCCAGCACAGAATCTATTTAGTGAGACTGAGATTTGGTACTGTACATTACTTTGTAGCATTTCGTGACAGGGAAAAAGGTTTTCATAAGCTACCGAACTGCCCGTGGAACAGGAAAATTGCCCAGTCTACACTACGTTTTATATTATTTTGTACTCTGTATATTGATATAAGGAAATTAATTTTAAGCCCCTTTTTACTTTGCTATAGATTGTATAATTATAAAAATGTTTTTAATTATTTATGTGCTTTGGATAATATGAAGATTATGTGCACTGTTGAACATTTTATTGTACGCTAAATAAGGAAAAGAAAGGAATTGGCGTACGTAGACGTATTATCATATGAAAATATTGATGAGGATAATTAGAGTTGTTACAACAAAAGTGTAGAATTGCAATTTATACCAATTTCAATTATATGCGATTTTCTGCACAATTATGCATCTATGTTGCACAAGGTGCTCTACTTTATAATATTTTTACATTATTGTGTAAATCTAAAATATGTCATTAGTTTGAACGTAATTATGAAATGTTGGGCTTGACTAATGTATGGTATATAGTAAGAAATATAGTATAGAAATGTGTCTGAATTTTTAACAATTTGTGTATTGTATCTTGGATGAATTTAATTATGGTTTGTTTTAGAATGCTTTTATGGATGTATATTTTACTCCGAATAAATCTGTTTTGAATTGAATTGACATGACTGGGTGTAGTTGGCAGTTGTGCTTTGTGTATTCCTCCTAGACACTCATAAACAATGCAAGTTTAGGCATGATGGCATACAGGAGCTGGGCTCAGCCTCACTTACAACTGAATAGCAGATGCCCTTTGTCCACACAGAGGCTGCATACCCCCCGTAGGGAGTCTGAAGCCAGGAAGGAAGGGCATATGTGCAATTCAACTGCTTGCCTCTCATAGCTTCTCCCCAACTCGAAGGCACAACTCTGTATAAAAGAACGACCTCAGACACCACCACTTCAGTACACTTCTGGACCTGTCAATACTCTGTCACGAAGAAGGAATGCTGTGCTGCTGAAAGTACTGCCACTATGCTAAACTGCTACTCTGAAGTAGCTACCGCCCTTCTGTTCTGACATGCTTCCTGCTGCCCTTTGGCCCAGGGAGGAAGAACCATACCTGCAACCCATCTTGAACCCAGGACCCCAGAGTGTCTCAAAGGGATAGTTTTCTTACCTCCCGATCTGGGCCTCAGGGATATAAATGGTTCCCCTACAGCTCCTGGACCCTTTTTCAGTGAGTTCCTGACCACCAACTGGTGCCCGTCAGGTCCTGGGCACTTGGTGTAGCTCAGCGGGCTCTAAATTAGAGGTTTTGGACTCTTCGTCACCACAAATGGGCCCGTTTGTACTGAAACTGCACTGCTTGAACCAAAGTTCAGCACAAACGTCTACCAGCCCATCTCCTCGGACAGCCAGCATTGACGCTGCAGAGGGCACCCAATGTGAGCCTCCAGCCTGACCGCCTATGACACCCGGCCTGTTCCTTGCTCCATGCCTGTGACATTCTCCTGGCAATCCTCTTCCACTAAACTGGACTGGACTCTTGGCTAAAAAACTGAAAAGGTAAAACTTCAGAAAGACTAATCTGGAACTGTTCCTGAGCTGGACTTCATCGTGGTCAGTCTAAATGTTTGACTTGGACATGATTAAGGGCGACAAGATATCACCATTTGACGCATTATGCTTTAAGGCACTTTTTTACAGTTTATTCTTTAAAAATACCTAACTCCATTTCTACTGAATGGATTTGTATCAATTTGCTCTTGTTTTAATAGTAAATAAATCTTTATGTTTCTAATATTGTGTGGGACCTCTTTGTGTGGTGTTTTCACTGCCTTACGGTTTGAAATAGTGCACCAATATGTTACACAGTACCTCTAAGTTAAGCTTGACCGCTCTGTACCAATCTACCAGGGTTATTGAGCATAGGTTAATTTGGGGCTTGCTTGTTCCTTAACCTGACTAGGATTGTGGTTGCTACCTGACCAAGGCTCACACCCTAGCCAACCAGTAACCCTATTTCTAACACCGAGTATTGATACTTTCAAGAATTTCCTGTTGGCATGTTCTTACAGTGACTTATTAAAAATATAAATCAATGATGAAGCTGGATTTTTGGACAAATGTACAGCAATAGTAACTTTTAGACAGTTATTATTTTCCTGTCTAATATATGAGCAGCATTCTCCTGTTAGTGCCTTTACCTTCCCAGCAGAGACAATGGCTTAGGCCTTTAGGCAGCAAGACCTGGGTGTGAGGTAAGTGGCTCATCTCAGTTGAAGAAGGGAAGTTAGGGAGAGTTCATGAGATTCATTAACTTGAAAAGGACCCACTTGAGGTCCGTCTAATCGTAGTTAAGGGTAAAGCGAGATATGGGAAAACAGGCCTTTTCCTCCCTGGGCACTGTGCAGAGATCCTTTCACCATTTCAGTGGTAGGGGTGGGTAGAGAGCTGCCTTCCAAACCAATTTGTTGTGGTTGAAAAGGCGAAGGTTGCTCATTTCCCTAGACACACCCTGGTTGGGGTACAAACCCCTTCCAGGTGCAGTAAAGATCTGTCAGGCTGTATTTTCCCAGGAAAGGTGTACCCTGGGGTAGCTTCTAATAAGACAGCCAGTCTGTGCTACAAAAAAGTTAAGGTTTGTCCTTGGGAACTTTTTGTCTAGTGTGTAGAGAGAGTTTACAAGTCATGCCCAACCAACAGGTATTGCTTTCTCCAAGAGGGTACTCTATTCCTCAAGGCCTTAGAACACATATGGACTTGTGGAGGAACAGACGTATGCTGGACCTGCTGACTGTGACCCATGTGGAGGTTTGATTGGCTTGTCCTCTTCCTACTTGAACCAAGGACTGAGAAGTGGACTTCAAGGGTCAGTTGATTGAACTCTGTATGGCATGCAGGGACACAACAAGCTGCAAGTGGCCTTTTTTTCAGAGAGAGCAGATGAAAGTTGTAATGGACCTGGACTAGACCCAGCCGGTGGCCTCCTCTGAGGAGCTGACTGGTTGTAATTGGACCTGGACTGGACTATGCATTGAGCCTTGGGCCCTTAGTCCTGTCCCTGAGGTTGTGGAAGCCTTGGAAGTGACAAAGAGAAGCACCTTCAGAAAGTCTGAAAAGTTGGGACTTAAAAAATATTTGTATTTCCAACTCACGTGGAACTTCAATGGGACCTTACAGCAGAGTTATCCGATTTCAAAAGGACTTTGTCAGATACAGCTTTAGGTCTGCCCTAGTGAAAGATCTTGAGCTCTAAAACAAAGACAGGAGAAGGCTGGTGCCAAGTTTATGGACTTCCACCATGCAAACTCGACAAAGTGACCATGAAACTCCACCATGCTATGCAAAGTTCTGCAAGCAGCACAGTGAGTTACGTTCCACTGTTTGCACTGATTTCTAGCGCCAGGTGTTTCTCCTGTGCTGTAAAACGAGCATGTACTGTACCACATGCAGCACAAAAGGGTGCTGCTTCTTTATGCTATTGAAGTAGATGTTCTACTGGAGCAGTAGTTTTCTCAAGACAAATGGAAGCTTAATCAACGCGAGTGGTAGCGACCATCTGCGACTGTCTGCATTGAGAAATCTCACTGGGATGTGGATGAGATTTTCCTTGCTCGCCAACTTGACGCTGGTGAGCGTGAGTGAGGAAAAAACTCTGTATGCTATGTGGAGCACAGAGTGGGGAAAAATCTGCAAATTCCACGAGCTGAGTCATTTCACACCCAGGCCTAACAAGAAGCTTTGTGAACAGGTTACTCACGAACATGCCAGATATCTCTTCCACCTTACTATAACGGCCATAGGCTATAGTATCCTTGCAATACGGTGGACAGGATATCCATCCTATTTGTGATGAAGCATTCATTTGTCAAACTCTCAATCAGGTTCTAAGTCAGTAGGACCTCATCTCAGCAGTTAACCTGCTTTAAGATGACTTCGCTGGATGACCCTTCAATATTGATCCGAGGATTTCGAATTCCATAAAAATGACCAAGGGCCTAATTGAGACTTTGGTGGACCTATTACTCCATCACAAAAACATTTGAATAACCTATCCACCCCATTATAAATTAATTAATTCATATGATGCTCGTAGTAATGTGGATGGGATATCCATCATGTTTTTGACAGAGTAGCCCATCCCCAAACTCGAAATCAGCCCCTTCGTGTATCTGACATCTGCTCAAATCTAATCAGCCAGAAAGTGTACTTTTTTCAATGGTTTTTAGGTCGAAAGTCACTGATATAATTCTTCTCTCTTGTTTTTTTCTAAACACAGTTTATTTGTTACAATGTTTATGTTGGGGTGAACACCTGTGATATAATATTAACCTTTTATCAGAGAAGTTCACCCAAAAAGAAATGTGTGACAAATACAGCGCTTGCACTAGGAGGAAGGAAAAAAGCGAAGTTTACTTCAGCTCCTTCCTGCTCTTCCACATTGGACTACTACAGGGTTTATTATTGACTGATTACTTACTTATGTAGACACCGAGCTTGTTTAGAAAAAATGATAGACAAGACATTTTGTCAGTGATTTGGGACCTAAAAATCATGGAAAAAAGGCAAATTGAATTTGGAGGATTTAAAATATTTCCATAGCTTTTTCACCAAATGTATTAAAGTTCTTATTTCTGCCACTGTATAACAATGTCCTGATATATCTATTTTGACTATGTTACACTATAGTGTTTGATCTATCTGGACCTACAAAAGCAAAATTTTAATAATAAGATTGTACAAATTAAAACTGTTTTCCGCTGATAACAATAATATAATGTTGGAGAATTATGTTATTACAACACATTGGATTCTGCCATCCCTGTATAAACACATGTCTCTAACTTATTTCTAATTAGTGCTTGTGATGCATTCAGTTGCTGAATATAAAGGAAAGACGTAACGAGTTGTGACGTGACAATGCCTGTTGCCAGCAGCCAGCAATGAAAAGAAGCATTGTTTTTCTTTCTCATGCTTTCTGCTTCAATGAAAATAGAAAAATGAATATTTATTTGTTTTGCATACATTACATAATTATAAAAAAGTTAGTATCTTTCTGCATGTTTCTACACATTCTGAGCAACTGCTGGAAAACTGACTTGCATTGGACTGTTTGTAATATTTTTTGCAACAAATATCTGAGTGGTTTAATTTTGCACTATAAGTTCTATTCGTATTCTTTGTGTTTGAAACCATGCTCTCTCATTCATATGAAGGAGCTTTGCACCAAAGGTTTTAAGGGGTTATGGGAAACATGGGGGTGTGACCATGTATTATATGAGATAAAGTACCCCCGTCATACATGATAAAGATATTGCAAGTCACCTCAACTTCCATAACTTTATAAAGGAACTCGGCCTTTGGCCTCATTCCTCCTAATGGTTATGGAACTCCTTGGTGTCTTGCAATATCCTTATTATTTATGGAAGGGGGTTCTTTATCCCTTATATGACATCTGTCAGTATAGTGAACCCTTTTCCTTTATCAGTTCATTGCACCCAGGTTTTACGGTGTAAATTGGACATCCACAGTTTTTTACAGTTTTATTTCATACATCAGGCCATAGATGGAAGAAGTCTGTGGATCCCTGGATCCCTAAGTCCCTGACACGGTCCACCAGAATTTAATGGTCGACCATGTCAAAAGCCACTGAGAGGTTGAGGAGCACTAAGGCCTGGGTGGTGGCTACCTGTTATAAACAAAAGACGAGGTCACGTAGTGATGTTGATTTAGTCAGATGGTTTATTCAAGTTAAGGGGTAGAAAAACCCGACCAGCAAGACCGGGACCAAACGGGCAATAACGGCCGTTAGGACCGAACACTGGCCACGTAATGGAAGCAGGCAGCTCGAGCTCAGCACGAGATGCACGCTGAGGATAGGGAGAATATAACACATCTCCTTTCCTTAAACAGTGGAAAAGGAAGACGTACTAAAGTAAATTGAGCAAGGATGCACAGCAGAACACAAAAAGAAGACACTGCTTAGAACACGCAGTTTTCACTTTTAAGAACAAAGTACCAAGTAACACAAAACCAGGTAAATGGCATTGCTTAGAACATAAGCTTTTCCAGTAACATAAGACCATGTAACCCCACACCCTTCCTTAGGCAGGCGAAAATTACACAAAAACTTTGAAAATTTACACAAAATCTTTCAAATAAGCAGGAGCAACTCTTTTGCGAGTTGGTCTGCACACTTCTTCAACGACAACCTTTTTGGTGACAGGCACATGAGTGGTAGGCTTGGCCTTTTTCTGGTAAAGTGCTACCCTGCGGAGATTCCAAGTTTGCCCATTCTGCAGCCTAATGTAATTACCAACCACAGACTTTACCTGGTAAGGTCCTCTGAACTTGTTGAACATATTCTGATTCCCTCCTGGTTTCACCTTCACTAAATCCCCTTCTGCTATGTTAGTGGAAGCGCTATTTCCCAATTTACTGTGACCGCTCCTCTCTACTTTCCCATGTAGCCAAGTGGGAATCAGCTTCGTACCCGCAGGCCTCCCTCGCATTAGTTCAAGGTGTGACAGACATGTTACTGTGAACAGTTGTGCGGTATGCCCACAACATTTCTTTAATCTCCTTCTGCACTGACCGACCGGAAGCTAAGGCAAGTTGCATAGTGCCCTTTACAAGTCTGTTCACCCTCTCGCACAGTCCGTTCCCTTGAGGATTGTAGAGTGACGTGCGGAGGTGCTTTAAACCCAAAAACACAAAGTAGTTCTCCATGATCGCCGAGGTGAGTTGTGTACCATTATCTGTCAAAACTATTGAAGGAATCCCCTCACGCCTAAAAATCTCATCCAGAACCTTGACAGTGGATTCAGCAGTGATGCTCTTCATAAAAGCAACCTCTACCCACCTAGAAGCCGAGTCCACTAACACCAAAGCAAACTTCTCTGAATCCAGCAGGTCATGAAAAGGGCCTATGAAGTCAATACAGACCTTCTGCCATGCACCATCGTCAGAAACAATTTGTCCCCTAGTATCCTTACTAGCACGAACCTGTAACCTCTTTTCTGACTCTTTGCACGACTGACACTGCTCAACCCAACTCTTTACCTGCGCATCAACTCCCGGCCACCAAAAGTCAGCCTTGACGCGTTTGCCAGTAAGGGTTTGTCCTAGGTGGCCCTCATGCGCCAAAGCAATGATACAGGGTCTAAGGGAAACAGGTGGTATGTATTTCTCACCCCGCACGAGGATGGACTCAGTCAATAAAGAAATTTCATCCTGTAGCTGGACGTAAGGCCTAAGAGCAGGCGAGACCGTACTTTGCCTTGACACCCCTTCCTTGCACATCTTAATCAACCCTTCCATTACAAGATCCTTTTTCATCTCCTCCACCCATTCCTCCTTGGATATAGAAGAGGGTAAATTACTCCCCAGGTCATCTAAAAACGCAACTACACTCTCAGTTACCAACTCCTTAGGCAGCACTTTAGTGTCAGGCAACCTCGACAAGCAGTCAGCAACACTGTTGCACCAACCAGGTAGGTATTCCACATTGCACGTAAACTCTTGAAGGCTAACAGCTAGTCTCGCTAACCGCCCAGAGCAATTCCTAATACCCCCCGGAGCTAGAACCTTCAACAGTGGCTTGTGGTCTGTTCTGAGTGTGAATGTGATCCCCCACAAATACACACGGAAATACCGAGTGGCCCAAGCAGCCGCCAATGCTTCACGCTCTATGACCGAGTAATTCCTTTCAGTCTCGGTCAAGGAACGTGAAGCAAACGCAACAGTGTTCTGTTTACCACCACCTTTTTGTGTGAGAACTGCTCCGATCCCAACAGAGCTGGCGTCAACGGTGAGGATGGTGTGAAAAGATTGTACAAAACTTGAGAGGATATTAGCATCTAAGATATTTTGTTTGATCATTGAAAAAGCATTTCTTTGGTCAGCTCCCCATGTAAAACCTTTCCCTTTTCTCATGATGGCACGCAAAGGTTCCACTTTCTCCGCAAAATTCTTAACGAACTTTGCATAGTACTCTACCATGCCCATAAAAGACCTTAGTTTGTCTTTGTCATCAGGTTCAGGCACATTGCATATAGCACTTACTAGATCCTTCTTTGGTTGAATGCCAAGGCCAGACACATGATACCCCAAATAGTCTACTTCCCCAACAGCAAAAACACATTTTTCCTTACGCATGGTCAAACCAGCCTTTGAAAGAGCGGTGAGAACTTTGTCAAGAATAGCATTATGATCATCAACATTTTAACCATAAATTAGGATATCGTCTTGGAAGAATACCACTCTTTCTATGCCTTTAAGGACGTCAGTGATGATTCTTTGAAATGCGCTTGCCACAGAGCAAAGGCCAAAAGGAAGTCTTTTGAACTGATATGTTCCCTCCGGAGTGATGAACGAAGTAAATTGCCTTGAGTCCGGGTGAAGTTTTACCTGGTGGTATGCGCTGCGAAGATCCAACTTCGAGAAAACTTTACCTCCGCCCAAACTCAGAACAATTTCGTTTATGTTGGGGAGTGGAAAATTGTCCATTATCACAGCCTTGTTTAGACTTCTCATGTCCACACAGAAACGCAAAGAATTGTCCGGTTTCTGTGTGATAACTACAGGACTTAACCATTGTGTGGCCTCTACAGGTTCAATTATGTTATCATCCAACAACTGTTTGATAATCTTTCTAACTTCATCTCTGGCGGACAAAGGTATTTTCCTTGCAGTGTGTTTTACAGGTGCAACACACTTCTTAGTTTTAATAATATGTTGATAACCAACAGCTTCCCCCAATTTCTCACTGAAAATATTCTCATGCCTTTTAAGAATGGTCTCTAAGTCTCCATGAACACTATTGCATTCGTTCTCATTATCTATACACAACACAGGTGGATCTGCTCTTGGGTTCACCCTTATGTTTAGCTCGTACTGATGTAGCCATCCCAAAATGGCAGGGCCATGAGGTGACACATAGACCTTCCCTCGAGTAATCCTTCCTTTAAATTTAATATTGGCCTCAAATAACCCAAGAACACCAATGCTCACGCCTTGATAACCTCTCAGGGTGATGTAAGATTTGATAAGAGTTGACTCTTTGCATGAGGAATTAAACAAACTCTTTGGGATGATAGTATACAATGACCCAGTATCTACCATTAGGTTTATTACACACCCATTCAATTCAAAATCTGCCTTTGGGCGAGACAAAATAACATCTTCCGTTAACTCTTGACTACCAGCAGATGTAATCATCATTACCTCCGCCTCATCATCAGTGGTTTCACTTTCAACTATGGCAATCTTTTTGGAACTACTACTTGTTCTACACATACGTGCATAATGTCCTTTCTTTCCACACTTTAAACAATCCCTGGACAAAGCTGTACAATTCTTTGAATCAGCTAAGTGAAAAGGACTACCACACCTGTTGCAAGAACGTGTGGTTTGTCTGAATCTGTTTGGTTGCCCACTCTTACTAAACGAGGTTGTGGCCTTCCCTCCTCTATTTATCTGTCTCCCTTGTATTGGATTGACACCCTCTGAACTATCTGTTTGCAACACTGCAACTTCTTGCCCGCTGGCGTGCCCATGTTGTATCCTCTTAAGTTCCTTCATGCATCTGTCACTTTCTTCAGCCACCTTAGCCATCGTGATAGCTTCAGTGAGAGTGGGGTTTTTAGCTGCCCACAGGTTTTCTTGTGTTTTTTTGCTAAGACATTGCACAATTAACTGATCACGGATCATTTCATCCTGAATATTACCAAATTGACACTTCATAGAAAGTTCCCTTAGCCTAGACACGAACTCATCAATTGTCTCATTCTCTCTTTGGGGAGCAGTGTAAAATTTATGTCTGCGCATTACAACATTTTCTTGTTTTGCAAACCTCGTATACAATCTAAACAAAGCATCTTTATATACATCATCAATATCTAAGGGTGGGCTCGGTAAATATTTAAAGACTCTCTGTCCCTCTTTCCCTAAAGCACCCAGTAATAAAGCCTTTTTCCTGACAGCAGAAAACTTTGTGCCATCTAATGCTACGATGTAGTTCTCGAATGCCTCACACCAGTCATCCCATTCCATGGATGGCTCACCCGGGGCACTTAAGAAAGGGACAGTGGCTAGGATGGTATTGTTTACATTCATGGCATAAACACTGAGCTAAAGTCACAGCAAGATAAACAAATTAAATACTATATATATATATATAGCCAAGATGCCACCTTCCGTATAAGTGTGTGTGTCACTGCAGCTTTGATTTGCAATTGTATGACACACCAGATTTAAAGTGAGTGTGTCACTGTTGTCTGCATATTGTGTGGCCCTCCATATAAGTGTGTGTGTCACTGTTGTTTTAATTTCCTTTCCTTTAGAATGACACACAGTATTTAAAGTGAGTGTGTCACTGTTCGCTGTATTTCAATACAAAAAGACTCTCCGTTTCAAATTTGTGCTTGTGCTGCCTTTAAATGCACTTCACGTCGAGTTCAACAAGCTTGCCTCAAACCCTTGAGCGCGTTGCCCTTTTAATCAGTCTTTGCCAGCGGTGGGGCTCACCAATGTTGCCTTTCGGTACAGAGGGAGATTTCCCTTTTAAGCTCGATGGCACCGAGGCGCTGTTGCCTGCGTTGACGGGCTGGGAGCTTATAGTCACTGCTCCGTCACGCTTCACCCACAGTTAATCCTTTCCCGGTGAGTTGTTTTTTAACGTACCTTCTTAGGAGGCTTACGGTATTCTCTTTTTCTTTATGCGACACTTCTCGCCAAGTCGCAAGAGCTCTCCCTTGGTCGGGTCTTTCACTTTTGCCCCTTCGACGTGTTCTTCGTTAGTTTCCGCTTTTCTCTTCACTGTCGTCTCCTGTACGCTGCCTTCGTCTTTGACTGCCAAAGTCGCCAAAATGTTATAAACAAAAGATGAGGTCACGTAGTGATGTTGATTTAGTCAGATGGTTTATTCAAGTTAAGGGGTAGAGAAACCCGACCAGCAAGACAGGGACCAAACGGGCAATAACGGCCGTTAGGACCGAACACTGGCCATGTAGTGGAAGCAGGCTGCTCGAGCTCAGCTCGAGCTCAGCACGAGATGCACGCTGAGGATAGGGAGAATATAACACTACCTTTATCTGATTCTCTCCTCATTTCATCTAATACAGTCAGGATTATCATTTCAGTAGAGTGAGTTGGGTGAGAGACTGCTTGGTGGGAGTGTAGAAATAGAAACCATGCTCTCTCGTTCTTATGAAGGAGCTTTGCACCAAAGGTTTTAAGGGGTTATGGCAAACATGGGGGTGTGACCATTTATTATATTGGATAAAGTACCCCCGTCGTACATGCTAAAGATATTGCAGGTCACCTCAACTTCCAAAACTTTATAAAGGAACTCTGCCTGTGGCCTCATTCTTCCTAATGGTTATGGAACTCTTTGGTTTATTTCAATATCCTTATTATGTATGGAAGAGGGTTCTTTATCCCTTATATGACATCTGTCAGTATAGTGAACTCTTTTCCTTTATCAGTGCTTAGCACCCAGGTTTTACGGTGTAAATTGGACATCCACAGTTTTTTACAGTTTTATTTCATACATCAGGCCATAGATGGAAGAAACACATTTGATCAGGTTGCTCTCATTCTGAAAGAACTTCACTAGCCTGCCGTTAAATCTTGGATCTTTATCACAATCTCCAAAAAAATATAAAAAGCCTTTCTTCTAGGCCTCTCCTTCTATTTTGCAGATATTAATTTTTTTATTATTAATAATTATAATAATAATAATATTAATAGTAAAATATTTTGGGTACAACTTTACAACTCTATTCTGTTGTCTGTTAGCGCTGTTATGTTGCGTTAAAAATATTTATAGAGCACATGTTCACCATATGATTTCTTGGTGCTATGTAAGAAGAGGTAGCAGCTGTTCATTAGATCGTTCATTTATGCCTGAGAAAACAACCACGCTTTTAATTGTCTCCTGAAATGAGAGTAGCATGTAGAGGATCTGATGGTAAAATGGAGTTAGTTTAAAAAATGAGGGGCTAAACAGCAAACAGGATACACCAAGTCTTTTCCATTTGAAAGGTGGGGATGGCTAAAAGATTCTGTTGGGATGACCTCAGGTTTCGGATAGGGGCCTACCTCTGTGTAAGAATGGAAATAAATTCTGAGCATGTACCGTGGAGGGATTTGAATATGAGGCGTCCGATCTTAATTGCAAAGCATAGTGTTACCAGGAGTCAATGTAGCTTCCTCATTAGAGGAGTGGCGTAGTGCCATCTCGGCTGGTGATAGATCAGCCTTACTGCCTGATTTTGCACCAATTGCAGTCTTTTTATTAAGCACCCTGAGAAGCCAAAGTAAATGGAGTTAGCATATCCAAGATGTGAGATGACCAAGGATAGAACGAGCTGAATAACAACTTCCGTTGCAAGGAATCTACTGATTTTCATCCGAAGTAAAAAAAAAAAAAGGTAGAAACCACCATTTCGATCTGTGTCTTCAATGTGAGGTCACTATCAATCGTGACACCAAGGCAGTTGGCTGAGGAGGAAGGACATGGTGGCACTCCCAGCTCTGCCCGCCAGAAATTTAGGGTCCAAGGGTTTCGATAGCCATCATTTAGGATCACTTCTATTTTATCAAGATTTAATTTTAAGTGATTATTATTCATCCAATTGTGGATATGCAAGATAGTGGTTTGAAAGTTCAGAATAGAGTCAGGGGTGTCGTCAATGGTGAAGCTCAATTTCAGATCATCTGCATAGTTGAAAGTACACACCTTACTTTCACCCAGGGACTGAATAAGTGGAAGGAGATATAAATTGAACAAGTGCGGGGACAGAAAAAAGGGCCTTGCAGAACCACACTAGCTAATTTAACTCTGGGAGCTGTGAATAAGGAGAGGCAGAATAATTGGAGGCGATCATCTAAGCAGGATGTGAGGCATTGGAGGACAGGTCCGTGGATCCCGAAGTCCCTGACACGATCCACCAGAATTTTATGGTCAACCATGTCTAAAGCGACAGAGAGGTTGAGGAGCACTAAGGCCTGGGTGGTGGCTACCTTTACCTGCTTCTTTCCTCATTTCATCTAATACAGTCAGGATTATCATTTCAGTAGAGTGAGTTGGGTGAGAGACTGCTTGGTGGGAGTGTAGAAACAGAGATTGTTCGATAAAAGAGCAGAGACAGTTGGCAACATAGGCTTCCAACACCTTAGCCAGGTAGGGGAGCAGTGAAATGGGGCGATAGTTTGATAGGACCAAGGAGTTTGCACTGATTGTCTTGATTAGTGGGACTATCTTTGAAGGATCTGGGGACCAAGCCATGAGCTGATGAGTCATTTAAACAGAAAGAGCAGGCTGGCAGGGCAACTGTCAGCAGGGGAGCCAAATTTGACTTTGGTCAACAGGTCTTCCGGACTCTCTGCTATTAACCGGGAACTGATGTAAAGAGAGGGTTCAAGGATGTCACAGAGTGTTCACCAGGGGATGGATTTACCGGTATATTCGCTCTAATAGAACTGATTTAAACAATAAAAACACTGTTCAAGGAGTTTCACAGTGCTAGGGTGGGAACGACTTTTGCTTTGACTCTATCTGGGTTAGATAGCTCGTTCACAATTGCAAATATGTCTTTAGATTTATTTGTAGTACTCAAAATCTTGGTTGAAAAGTAGGTGGCTTTAGTTGGTAGAATAGATTTTTTATATTGTTTAAGTTGAGCTTGATAGATATCTTTCTTATCAGAATTGTAATTCTGTCTCCAAATGCTCTCCCTGTAAATAATAGATTTTATTATTACTCCTTTTAACGGACAAACTTCAATTTACAGGAGGGCCTTCTGACACTAGACGCATGTCTAGTCTACAGTTCATTTTTTTAGACAAAGTCACTATGAAAGATGTTGATAGGTGCAGAAACACTGAACGAGTTATCCTGCACTCAGGATTACCACTATAGTGAGGTAGAGTATTTCTGGAGTGAGGAATTATTAGGCCATTCCGAGTTTTCAATTGGGAATGGGGAATTACAGCAGGCATGTGTTTTTCCTGCCCTGACACTGTGTATGTCTTTCATTATAGGTCTTTTTACCTGCTCAAGATTCACTAGTTGTTTTTTTCTGGAGAAACGCCCATGTGGAAAGGATCTCTGATTTGTGGTATTCCTGTATAATACAGAATCCTGATTATATCCTGATATCGGCTATGCATCTGTAAGGCTAAATCAGGATTATGTTAAATCCTGCAATGAAGGTGAAAGAATTCAAATGCACCAGATCAAGCCTCCTCCTTAGCAGCACTGAAAACTAGGGACCTGAAAGCATTTGGTGGGCACCTTACCCGCTGTCCTCCTGATAAGTGTGGAAGACATTCTGTTGGGTCTCATGTTCTTTTAATTACTGTGACTCTGGCTACTGTAATATCCATTCTAGCAGATCGTGGTGCAACTTTAAAGGCTGAGAAGTGTAAATTTGCAGTTGAGGAAGTAAATTACTTGGGTTAAAAATTATCAGCAAAGGGAGTAGAACCCAAAGAAGATTTGGTTGCAGCCATAAAGTGTTTTCCTACTCCCCAGAATAAAGATCAACTTCGATCATTTTTTGGTATGTTAGAGATTTATGCCAGATTTATACCCAACTGTAGCAGCAAAACACATGGTTTAAGATTACTCATCAAAAAATCAACATTTTGAGCGGTCAACTGACCTTGACAATGAATTCCAGTCCTTAAATTGGAGTTGAGTAGTGCCATTCCTTTACAACATTTTAACACACATGACCATTCTATTGTGGTCACTGATGCCAGCCAATATGGTCTAGTTGCGGTGTTGCTCCAAAAAAGAGATGGAAAATAAGTAGTTGTAGCCTTCGCCTCACGTACTTTGAGGGGTGCTGAGTCAACTTATTCAGTTGTGGAGCGAGAAGCCTTAGCTTGCTGGTGGGGTGTCAATAATTTCAGACAATATCTATGGGGTTCTAAATTTACGATTCAAATGGACCACAAGCCTCTTGTTAACTTGTTTTCGACCAAAGGTGCTGGGAATGCTACGCCACGCATTGCTAAGAGGCAATATAGGCTAATGGAATTTCATTTTCAGTTAGAGTATATTCCCGGTGCAAGAAAAGTTTTGCTGATTGTCTGTCTAGACTTCCTTTTGCCACAGAACCAACTGACAAGTTAGAAGATGAGGAGTTTTGCATTGTAGCTTCCTTAGTTGATTCAGATGTTATGTGTATCTCAGAGGAAGAAGGGAAATCTGCTGTTCACCAAGATGTGGTGTTACAAGAAATCATTTCCATGTTGGATAAAAGGATGGTCATCCAAACAAGAGGAGATAGATGTTTTTAAACATGTTTTTCCTGAATTTAATTTTGAGTGTAGTATGCTCGGGAGACTGGACTTATTAGTTGTTCCATTATCTCTTCAGAGTAAAGTCTTGAAGATTGCTCACGAAGGCCACATTGGTATGAGAGCAATGAAAAGGAGATTTAGAGAAATATTTTGGTAGCCCCGCATGGATCGTTCTGTAGAACATTTTGGAAGAGACTGTATTTCATGTGCCACCAGTGATAAAACCCAATTGACTTTTCCCAGTCCTGTGGAAGCCATTCCCGACAAACCGTGGGTGCATCTAGCTTTAGACATCATAGGTCCCGTCTTTGTTTTTGATGAAAATTGCAAGTATGGTCTTGTTCTAAGAGATTATGGATCAAAATGACCTGAGATTAAATTTGTAAGGGCTGCTACTACGAAAGAGGTAGTAGTGATTTTTCTCCAGTCATTATTTTTAAGGGAAGGCGCTCCTATTGAACTTGTGGCAGATAATGGGGTACAATTTGTGTCCAAGGGATTTCAGGAATTTCTGTCTCATTGGGGTGTAAATGTATCACTACTTCTTTATATCACCCTCGCAGTAATGGCCTTGTGGAACGTTATAATAGAATAATAAAATATAATATCCAATTGTCTATGGTAAATAGTTTAAACTGGAGGAAAGAACTTTCCAATTTATTATGGGCTTTGCGCACTACTTGAAATGCTATGACTAAAGTTTCTCCTTTTACTTTATTAAAAAGAAGGTCAGCCTCTTCCAAGTTAGTCAGACCTTGGATGCGTGATTTGAGTATTCCTAAAATTAATTCTGATTCAGTAAAGGCTAATTGTCTTATTACTCAGGGTAAGTACATTACTAAGGAACCAATTAAGGGAAGGAAACAAGTTATTTTCAAAGAAGGGGATTGGGTTAGAGTGAGGCTTCCTGGCTGTTTAGCTTTGAGTATAGCACATGCCGCCATGACTTATGTTCCATTCTGGATTGGTGGCATGTGGAATGGTTAGAGTTAGTTGTAGTTTGCTGTCGCTCTGGCCGGTCATTATATTGGATACTTTTTTTTCTTCAATAAAGCACTTCAATTCAATTGGATTATTCATCTTCCACTCACATTCTTTTTCATTATTTTTTTAAAGTGAATAACTCCCACTTCTCTCTACTGATATACATGAATACATTTCATATGTATTGCTATTTTACTCTTCTTGCATTAGAAGAGCTCTTCTGCCCATGTTGCTAAGTCTTTGCTATCCAAATACTTTCACTAAATAAAAATATATAACACCATTAAGTGTAGCATTAGCCTTTCCGTTTACTATCTTGGCAAGTCACATACTTGTATCTTATGTAGGAGTATTAATATGTGTGTTACCAGAGTACAACACACAATGCAAATGCTCACAAAGTTACAAGTGTGGGGTGTCCTAAACTTGTACATGCCCGGATCTCCTGAGACACCTCCGGATTCCCTTGGATTACTCCTCCGAAACAGTATTCTAAAGTACACCAACTACATATCAGAGGTGAAATCTTTATTGTAATTCCTGAAATATGATGTTGATCAGTTACTCTTTTTTGCTGAATTTACTTCTTGAAGGAGACTCATTTGACTAGAAAAGTCTCACGAAAACTATTAAACGAATGTGTGCTGGGCCTGAAATACAGTTCTGCTTAACTGAGTCTCAGTATTTTTTGTGAGTTTTGTACACAAGGTATTCTCTCATGTTCTATTTTCATGTGAGAAACTGGCCAAGTGCATTGTGTGTAATCCATTTAACTTTGCATAATTATCTTGAAAATAATGCCCAATATGTGAGGAAAGAGTTCACAATTTACGCACATCCAAATTCGAGGTGAGAAGGTGCGTTTCTGTACACATATTTGTCTGTGCACAACCTCCACTAAGGTGAAGGAGTGTCCCCCACTGAGCATGTCAAAAAGGGAAGAAATAAAATGATAATAACACATTGTTATTATCATCTTTGTCCCCCTTACTCAACTGGGTGGAGGTGAGGCTTCTCTGCTCCAAGTGCGCAGGACACTTTGACCGGCCTTCTCGGGCTGGTCAAACCGTCATGCACACTTTACATGTTCTCCATGTAGGCTGCATTACAGCCTGCATGAAGAACATGCCCAGCCTCTGTCTGAGTGCTGATCCATGGCACTCAGACTAATCACAACATTGCCTTGCAGCGTTGTGATTGGCTATTGGGAGGCAGGGAGCCAGGTGCTTCCTGCCCTGGAAGCGAGCAGACGATGGCCCAGAGGAGGCGCCAGCAACAGCGGGCTGCTACGGCAGACAGGTGAGTATTTTCATTTTGTATTAATTCCCGCCTACCCCCGTGATACACCTCCACACACCACCTGAAAATACCAGCCGCCACTCTCTGTGCATAGAGATTTAAAAATCTTTGTGAATCAGGCACTAAAGTCCTGATTTAGACTTTAGCAGATGGGTATCACACCGTCCCAAAAGTGACAAATATCCTGTCCACCTTACTAAAAGTGCTGTAAAGTATAGTGCACTTATAATAGGGCAGACAGGATAGCCATCACACTTGTGACACAGTATCCTGCCTGCCAAGCACTGAATCAGGTCCTAAATCGTTTAATCAGTCTCACAGGATGTTGTCAAATTTGGAAGCTATGTAGAGAAATCAAAGGTCACTAGGGTCCCACTGAGTTTTGACCATGCCCTGGTAGTGCTTGTTCACCACTTAAGCTATTGATACCAATTACATGCAGTATGGGAAATTCTCATGTCATTTCCCAGGTGCAGTATACCATCCATAATAGCTGTCACACTTGCATGGTGAGTGGGGTTAATTTCCATGGCCGCCAGCTCCATGTAATTACTTCCTGGAGCTCCGCTGGATTACATAGTGATAACAACATAATTTCCTGGTAAACAGCTTGTGTTGCCGCCTTCCTGGACAAACAGGTATTTGTTTCTGTATTCCTTAGCCACTTACGTATTACCATACAGCTGTGCAAACATATTCACCCTGCATTGCTAGCATCTGTGTTGCTGAGTCAGTCTCACAAATACCCCCAAGAGTAAAGCAAGGAATGTTCAACTTTTGCAATTGTTCAGGTAATACGTTCAAAGACCAAATGCAAAACTCTGTGCGCATAAAATGTGACACGGCCAGGGCGACTTTCACGGGAACCTGGGGGCTCCTGGTTCGATCCCCGGCGCCGCCGGCAGCTCAGCGCAGCACCGTGTGACTCTGGGCTATAGCTCGCTTAATCTTCCCGACGCCCCCAGGCACCTTGACAGCCTTTGGTAATTGTTCTGGCTTTACAAATACTGGACATTTACAACCATTGAACATTTTTTGGAAAATGCTGCATAGTGATGTAGATTTCAGGTTGTTCTCAGGACTTGTTTCACAAATAGTTTCACACACCTACAATTTGTGAAAACTGTAAATAATCGATTTAGAAGTATTGTGAGACAGGTTTAGGGCTACACCCCATGGGTTTTGTTCAGTAATATTGCGGCGAATTTAGCACATGCAGTGCCATGAGCCAGTAAGAATGGTCGCAAATACTAGGATTTAAACACAATTTTACAAGAGGCAATTGTTTGTACTTTAAGAAAATTATTCAATTTAACATTCAGGCCGTCAGTTCCTAACAGAATTAAATAATGCAGATTTCCAACACCATTTATTTGCTGAACCACATCGATGCGGATATCACAGGCTTCAGAGGCAATGCAGAGCGCTCTGTCCTGGTATTCAAATAATGTTTAATTGGAATAAAACCGACCTAAGACCCCGCAACAGGCCCAAGAGTGCCTGGTAGGCGCTAGGCAGGATCAAGTCCGGCAGCGCATGGAGAACGTTGAAGCGCTTGCCAGCTGATTTCGCGATTTTTTTGTGAATCGCGAAATCGCGAAATGCTGGAGGGTCTGTGAAGAGTGCCATATCTTAGTGGATGAGGCACTTTTCAGCTCTCACCCATTGACGTAGCGGCGCGCTTCAACTTGCCTTACTTACATTGACGTAATAAATATGCCCCTAAATAAGAAAATGTGCAACTTCACAATATTACTTAGAACAAAATTGGGAAGTAGCTGTAGTTCTGAAAATGTATGACTGCCTTAAACTTCACAAAATAATCCATTGATTATTAGTGAATTGGTTAAAAGACCCAAATGAAGGAGCACGACGTAGTGACAGTGAGTAAATGTCTGAAGTTTACCAGAAAGGAGTTTGAGAGTCGGTCGCTTTTAGGCCTGGCATGGCATTCCTGGCTTGAACCTTTTACTGCAGTCTTCCTACCATAGGTTTCAGCGGCACATATTTAGAAGATATGGACCCATTTATTTTTTTCATGAAAATCTGCTTTTCTTTTTTAAAATTTCCCTCCACGCATTAACATTCGATTCTTCCTCCTCTTTGGGGTCACTTCTTTCCTCGTGTGAGCCCCTTCTGTCTATAGTAAATACATTCCAGTAGCGCATACTGCACTTTCATCACGAAGTCGAAATGTTCCAATTGTATAGCTTTTAAGGTTTCAATTTTTAATGTGCTTTTCAAATGGCAACGCTTATGGTGCGATGGAATGCATGATAAATGCTGTTGGCTCGTTCGTTCGTTCGTTCTCGCTGTTCCCCTAAAGATTTTATTCACACGGGGACGGCAATTAATATAGAGCAAACAAAGGCGCACTGTAAGCCAGTAGCAATGGATTAGGAGGATAAAGCCGTGCTAAAAAGTACCTAATGGTCATTACAAATCCAGCTTTTGGGTTGTGCAAGCATGTTCGAACAGACGATAAACTAAACATTAGAGATAGACTGCCGAGACACAGCCGTGGGCGAGGGCTTTCATCATATGTGCACATCACATGGCAATGGATGATTTTTCACGTTCAGACCTATTGTATACCTGCCAGCATCATCAAGCCATCATCACCTGTAGTGATAATTATATTGGTGTTAACAAAATTGTGAGTGTGATGCTTCTTTGGTTTACTAAGGAGCCTTCACACTTGCATTTCTTTTATTTACACAAAGACATGACCGAACAGGCCTTTTATTCCACTGGACGTTTTCCCCGGCTCTCCACTGGTGCCTATATCACTTTCCTCAGCACGCTGAGGCACAGGGAAGCTTCATGACAGAGAGAAAGAGAGGGAGAGGGAAATAGAAAGACGAAAAGAAGAAAGAGAGAATGTATAGATGGAAAGAGAGAGAATGGTGAGAGGCCGGTTTGAACATGTTTGCCAGGGTTCATTTTGGTTCCCCAGTTTGGCTCTGGTCAGAGATAAAATAGAAATGAATACAAACAGTTTGATGGACAGATTACAAAAGCTACAATAAATGGTAAAAAAGCAGTGCCAACATTCCTTCACGTTCAGAGCAATACACGTGCATTTCTGTATAATAAACATAAAGTAAAAAAAAGGTTTTCATGACAACCGTGTTACTCGAGATTTAAAGAGTAGATCAATATCTGTAGATGGTCTGTAGAATTGTCGCTATGATTCCTAGAAAATCTAGATAAATAACTTTTTTGTTTCTAATCTATATGTCTTCATGGTCTACATGCTTTATAACCAATAATGTGTTTTAACTGGTTGATGCATTTTGTACAAGTTTGAAGTGGTATAAAAAGGGAATGTTCCAGTAAAAGAGTACTGTAATAGTCGAAGTGACAAGTAACCATTGCCTGTACTAGGGTTTTCACATAGGAGCTTAACACGAAAGGAATGATCTTTCTCAAAATCTTTTAATAGGCCAAAATATGAGGCAGATTCAAAAGATAATTTAGAGTCAAATTTCACACCCAAGTTATGGACACTATATATGTGTATTTTGACAGGCTCCCAGACATTGGGGTCATCAAATAGGAGACCAGATGGTGGGGTTTCCAAACACTAGCCCCTCTGACTTAACTGCATTTAACCTCAAACAGTTCATGTCTATCCATTCGACTACTGATTTGAAGCAAGATTTATTCTGGTCTTGGATTGCTGAATGACTGCCCTCAAGCCGCAGAATAATCTGGCTGTCATCAGTGTATGAATAGATTTGAAGCCCAAAGGAGACAATAAGATCGGCCAATGGCCCCATATATCTAATGAATAAGGTCCAGTTTAAAGAAGAACCCTGATGGTCTTCACAGCATAGTTGTAGATAAATTGACTAGAAAGGTCAGAGATTAACAGCTTGAGACCTGATTTTCAAAATGATTCAAACCAGCTGAACACCTTCCTCAGCAGCCTCAGTCCATTGAGTCTGCAAAGAGGAATGTTGGACTTGGCCTTCTCTGTAGTGTCATCCTCAAACGTTTTTGCCTTTAGCCTCCTGCTGTCTGAACGCGTTTTTTTTTACCTTTTAGGCCCCTGTGCAATTTACCACTGGTAACCACTACTAAAGCGCTTGTGCTCTCTTCTTTAGACATGGTGAAATTGGCTTACACCCCACTGCCACATTTAATTCATTTGTAAGTCCCTAGTAAATTGGAACTACATGTACTCAGGACCTGTAAATGATTAGTGGGCTTGCAGCAATGCTTGTGCCACACACGTAAGTAGCTCTTTTAAACATGTCCCAGACATGCCATTGCATCTTGTTTGTAAAAAGAACAAAAGCAAAATGAACAATGATGGACAGAATGGAGAACAATGTCTTACATTCACCCTAGTACAGAGATCTGGGACTAAAATGCATTGTTTTTTTGCTCCCCATGCCATTCCAGTTTGAACAGCGACGGCTCGTGGAGGGAGTTACGGTGGGGCAAGAGGGCGGGGAGGGGGAGGGGCAGGGTGGAGGTTGCTAAAAACCGGCATATGGATAATTGCAGGTAAGTAAACAATTTAATTAATAAAACGAATTTCGTAGTGCGCCTTGCATCGCAAAATGCAATGCAGTGCGAGCTACGAAATTCGTTTTATTAATTAAATTGTTTACTTACCTGCAATTATCCATATGCCGGTTTTTAGCAACCTCCGCCCTGCCCCTCCCCCTCCCCGCCCTCCTGCCCCACCGTAACTCCCTCCACGAGCCGTCGCTGAGTTTGAACCTAGCTCTGGATTCAAGCTTGCCTGGCTGATGAGGTGAAGGCATAGGAATACATCATATCACTCAAGTTAGCTAAAGGAATGGCTCTGGAAAATGTCATCAAAGGGTGCTCCACATTCTTAGGGAAGATGTTGGCTAACTTGGGATAAAGTGTTTGGGAAGCACAAACATAAGTGTGGGCATATGAGATGTATCAACAATTTATAGATGGAAAACACCTCTTTGGTCGGACCTTGTGCATTGGGGATCCTTAAGAATCCTATCTTTAGTCTGAGCCTCTTTGAGGAATTTGTATTACTTGAGCTCTTGTTTATATGTTTATATGAATGTGTGTCCTCTACATTGTCTTGTTCAGAAAGATTTTATTAAGTTTTAAGACAAAATGAAAAAGAACAAATACAATACAAAAAAGAGGAAGGAATTTACAAGCGTAAGCGATACGCAATATTAACATATAATAATAAAAGAGAATCGCAATTAAAGAGGAAGGGTAAGGAGGAAAGGGAGGGAGAGGGGAGGGAAGGAGCATGTCATAGGATCATAAATTCATAAACTACAGAGTTACAGTTAAAATGTAATGTAAGAACGGAACATAAGAAAATATATAACAATATCATTGCATAACATATGAATCAATAGGAGACCAAAACGACTGAAATGATTGTGGATTATGAGTAACGCCTTTAAGAGATAGCTGCGCACCTCTTCTCGTAAAGGTAATCCATGACCTCCAAGCATGGACTGAAAGAGAAGAAGCTACTTTCCAACAGAAAGTAATGGATTTTAAGGCAGCTGTGATTAGAAAATTAAACAATTTTGCCTCTAACTCAGAAAGGGGATAGGTTAGGGCAATCGATTTGCAAATGAATAAATTAAAGGAAATATCATCTCGTAAAGGTAACATTTTCAAAATTACACTCCATACTTCCAACCAAAATTTCATAATAACTGGACACTCAAATAACATATGGCGAAGTGAACCAGGGCTAGCATTGCAGTGCCAACAAACATCAGAAAGTGACAGTTTTGCACGAAATAGACGTAATGGAGTCCACAAAGTATTAAATAAAATATAAGCATTGGTTTAATAAAGGGACACTGGGAGCCAGCCAGAGATACTGTCAAGCCATATAGAGGACCATGAGTCATCTGACAGGGAGATGGAAAGTTCATTGTTCCAGAACGATGAAATAATCTGAACATTGGAGCCCTGTGAGGTGGAAAGTTTTTTATAAAAAATAGAGACAGCTTTAGGGGACGATGTTGCAGCTGTGAGGTAAATTAATAGGTCATTTGTGGTGGAAGAGGGAATACCATTGGGGAAGGAATCCAAAATAGAGTTACACAAGAATTGATATTTTAAAAGGTCAATAGCTGGGATACCAAATTTTAACTGTAGCTGTTCAAAAGGAATAAAAGCATTACCATTAAATACATCTTTAAGATATAAAATTCCTTTTGAAATCCAAGAGGGCCAGAAGGTAATGTTTCTGTTCAATTTAAGTAGTGCACTGTGCCATAAAGACAAGTGGACTGTGGAGAGTAGGGGTAATTCAAAATTAGAATCTAAATCATTAATTATCAATCTGGAGGACTTAATGATAGAGGAAAGATGAACAACCTTCGCTGTGGAGGACATTGACATCAATAAAGGTAAAGAAAAGGGCCGCACAATGGATGCTTCAATATCCAACCAAATTGGAGGTTTGACCATATGTGAAGCAAATAGAATACCCAAATATTTAATTTTGGTTGTTTGACAAAGAATATCTGTGTTCGGGAGCATCTCTGAGGTACAAAACATATTCAAAGGAAAAAATTCAGTCTTGTTTACATTCAATTTGTAACCTGAAACCACAGAGTATTGAGCAATAATGTGTAATAGGGAAGGAACAGAAGAAAGAGGGTTATTAATAAATAATAAAACATCATCTGCATAGGCTAAAGTTTTAACAGTTACATCATTGATCATAATACCCTAAATGTCATCACAAAGGCGAATATAATTAAGAAAAGATTCAATGTCTAAGAGAAATAACAGTGGAGAAAGGGCACAACCTTGCCTAGTTCCTCTAAAGAGAGGAAATTGACTAGAAATTTGACCATTAATGAACAAACGAGCAGTAGAGGCAAAGTATAAAGCAGAAATCATACGAATAAAAGGGGCACCAAAATCAAAGGACAATAAAGTTTTAAATAAAAATTGCCAGTGAATCTTATCAAATGCTTTTTCTGCATCCAAGGCCATCACTCCCGCAGGAGAAGTAAGGTGAGAACTTTGTTCGATAATGTGTAGTAGAGTTCTAGTATTATGAGCAGAATATCTATTTTTCATGAAACCAGATTGATCTGGGTGAATAATGGAATGGAGGACAGGAGCTAATCTAGTAGCAAGGATTTTCGCATAAAGCTTACAATCCTGGTTTATTAGGGAGATGGGGCAATAATTAGAGACCAAGGTAGGATCTTTATCAGGCTTGGGCAAAACAATAATTAAGGCGTCCGTAAAAGAGCCCGAGATAGTACCAGAGGAGCCAAAATGAGAGAAAAGGGTATTCAAATAAGGGAGGAGACGAGATTGAAATTCTTTGTAAAATTCTGCTGGGATACCATCCGGACCTGGGGATTTATTTTTGGGAAGTGACTTGATGGCAAGCAAAATTTCTTCAGATGTAATTGGTGAATCTAGACCTGTTCTATCTGATAAGGAGATATGGGGTAAATTGCACTTATTTAAAAAAGAATCGATTAAAGATTCAGGGCATGTGTCAGGTTTACTATAAAGGGTAGAATAAAAACGTAAAAATTCTTGCACAATATCATTATGAGAAATAGCCACTTTGCCTTGAGATCCTCGTATTGAGGTAATCTGAGTCTTATCTCTTTTAATTCGTAAGTAATTAGCAAGGAGTTTTCCCGATCTATTGGTATTAAAACGAAATTTAGCATTGGACCTTGAAAGTTGAACTCCTGCTCTTTGACTAAGGATGGCATTAAATTCATAGCGGAGTTTTTGAAGTGTAAGTTTGTACTGGGGTCATTAGAAGAGATAAACAAACGCTCAAATTTAGCAATTTGCTTTTCCAAATGCTTAATGTTAGCGTTAAATTGTTTGTTTTCATGAGCCATAATAGAAATAGTGGTACCTCTGATGTAGGCCTTAAATGCATCCCATCTGGTGACAATTGATGTGGAATCTTCAGGGTTGAACAAAAAATAGTCTTGTATAGCCTGCAATAGTTTAGGTTTATGCTTATCAGTAAGGACAATGCTCGAGTTCATACGCCACCTATTTTGTTTAGTAAAAGTAGAAGAGATATTTAAGACAAATGAAATTAAAGCATGGTCTGAAATGTCTATAGTGCCTATAACAGGATTTGTAGCTGACTGAAGTAGGGAAGGTGAAATCAAAAAATAATCAATCCTTGAATGAGAATTATGGGGATTAGAGAAAAAAGAAAACCATTTTTCAGTGGGAAAGTGTAGTCTCCATACATCAGCCAGTTTGGTTGTACTAAGGAAAGATTTAAAAGCATGAAAAACTTTAGGGGGTCTAAACTTGGTAGTAGAAAGTCTATCAAGTAATGGATCAATGATCACATTAAAATCCCCTCCAACAATCAAAGGAACTTGTCCCAACTTTAGAACTTCTGTGGATAAGTTAGACCAAATCAAAGGATCATCAGCTGTGGGGCCATAGATATTAAGCAGAAAGAAGGTGGAGTCATGAATTTTAACTTTAACAACAATAAATCTACCTTCTGTATCTGTGAATTTATTAATAATCTGACAGTGTAATCTCTTTGCAAAGAAAATCGCAACCCCATTTTTCTTACCAAGGGCAGGTGACGAAACAATAGTGTCCACCCACTTTTTTTTCATATATTGTAAAATATTGTCATCAACATGTGTTTCTTGAAGAAAACATATGTCAGCTTTAGAAGCACCCAAGTAGTCTAAAATTTTCGTTCTTTTAACTGGATGTCGCAAACCTTTAACATTAAGAGAAACAATTTTAACATCATGTGTAGCAGCCATGAAGTAGTAAAATGAGGATGAAGAGAGGAGTTAAAGGAAGAGAAGAGGGAGAACAGCCATGGAAGAAAAGTAACTCTACGTAGAAAGCTAGAAAAGGCAGGGAAAGACATAAAAGGAAGAAACAGAAAAGGAAGAAAAAGCTACAAACAGGGCACATAAATAAGGACACAGAGACGCACACCCGTTCCACAAGCATGGCCAGAGACCGTTGGAGCCCATGAAGAAAGAAGATTCGCCAGGAATGCTCAAATTAAATGCGTTCAGGTAATAGGAGCTTGAGTCTCCATTGATGACGAAGCTTGTTGGTCCAGAAAAAGCCTTAAGTCTTCAGGACGATGAAAAGATTTTGAGAAGGTGTCTTTCCAAACTCGCATTGTAGACGGATCAAATAGACCATACTTAAAACCAAGGCTTTTCAATTGTGGACGTAAAGAGGAAAATTCCTTGTGAATAGCAACCGTTTCCTTAGCAAAGTCTTGATGGATAAATATTTTGGAGCCATTTACCAGAAGCGAAGGAATGTCTCTGGCTGCTTTCCTTATGAGGACCAAGTGATGGTGACGCAAGACCTTGAAAATCAAATGCCTGGGTTTTGTATGACGTGGATTCCTGTGTGAGGGAATTCTATGCGCTTTGTCCACCTCAAAATTTTCCGGAAATTTGATATTTAGAAGACCAGGCAGCAAAGATTCCAAGTACAAGCGACAGTCGGAGCCTTCAACTTCCTCCGGCAAATTGAAAATGCGGAGATTATATTGTCTATTACGGTTCTTCAATTCCAATAATTGGTTATGCATTGGTACTATCTGAGCCATCAAAGGTGTAAAAGCGTCAAGTTTGGTTTTATTGTCCTGAATTTTAATAGTATTATCAGAAACTTTCATGGACATGAACGCCATATCTTTGCGAACATTTTTCACTTTGTTTGCAATAGTATCAGTATTCATGCGCAGCGCTTTAATTTCTTCCAGTATCAGATTAAGTGAAGGTTCAGAAGTTTCAACAACCTTAGATTTATTTGGGGGAGGAGACACCTGCTGCTTCCTTTTGTTGTTAGCAGAATTTTTGTTATCCATCTTGAGGAGAAAAAACAACTTTTTCCGTCAGAAAAAATTTAAAAAAACAAATCCACCTAAAAATGTAATAAATATGAGGGAAAAGGGTATTAAAAGCTCCAGAAGCTCTTGAGTAAAAGGAAGTGTAAGAGTTAAGGTGAGCCGTGGGAGTGGCTAGGCCCAAGCCAGGCCCTTTCTTCGGAAATGCACCGCCCCCTGTGCTGAGGAAATCGGCAGAACCGGAGCAGAGGCTGGGGAGAGGAGCCAGGAAACAGACAGAGGGATCCCCTGACGATGAAAACGCCCAAAATTCACAGGTAAGGTAGGGGGCCGGCATAAGAGACAAGCGCTGCTAAAATTGAGCAAACCTTGAGGCAAAATCGTCGTTATTCAGCTCATTAGGCTGACGAGGTTACGGAGCTCCGGTGGCGGCGGCCATCTTGTCGACGCGCTCGCGCGACTCCGTGTCCTCTACATTGTACTTGCGAAGCCAGATTCATTCTATTTTTTTGCATTTTCTTCTTCTTTAGAGTCAAGTCAGAGATGTGCCAGAGCACAAAAGGAATTAATATAATTGAAATAAGGTTCTAATAGGTAAGACTGAACCTAGTGCAATATTGATACATGCATTGAAGGGTGCTACATATTAAGCATGGGCGGAAAATCCGTTACGCTCGCGGATTTTGCGGATTTTTGGGAAATTCGCAATCCGCGAGATTTGCGAATTTCCCGCAAAATTCGATTTTTTTTGCGGCGCGCGGCATTGGTGATACAATTTTTGCGGCGCGCGGCGTTTATCATCGTTTGCCGAGTTGTTTTTCTCGATATTTTGCGAGTACTGCGCCATTTTGGATCTTGCTGTGTGATCCCGCGGGAATTTGGCGAGCGCGATTACGTCATCGCGGCTTGCCAACTTGCACAGCGAGAGTTTGTCAACGCGAGTACGGCGAGATCACCTCTCGCGGTACTTCGCAATTGCGAGATTTGAGATGCGGCGAGCAGCAACAATCTCGCACAAGCGAAAATATAAAATTTGCAAATCTGCACAAGAAATCCACCAGCAAGAAGCATAAACCTTCTAGAAATGATGATTTTTATCTGAATAACTCCTTAGTTTGACATTTGCCTGCACTTTTTTAGCGAGGAGTCCATTTTGGTGAGGGGGCAGGGGGGTGGGAGGAAGGAAGTGCCCCACAGTCTTCAACTTCCTGTTCCTGTTCAGCAGGCTCCTCCCAGTGCTTTGTCCATCTCCTGGTCACTTTTCATTTGGGTCTTGAGCTGGAAGGATCACTTTTTGTGGATGCTGCTGGATATTTGGATTTGAGGCCTTTTTGACTTTCTTTGGATCACTGTTGGATTAGAAATTTTACAAGTAAGTTTGTTTGGGGCATTACAGTTGCTGCAATTAAAATTTTGGAATTTTCGATTTTTGGGCTGTTTTGGGGCCTTTTGCCCAGGGGTACTCAGTGGTGGGTGGACTGAGTCTTTCTGTGGGTTGTCTTGAACTTAAACATCATGGAGGCCATGGATGGATTGGGATTGTGCTGATTTTTCAGTGATTTCCGTTTTTTGGGGCTGTACTTGTGGCCTTTTCACCAGGGGTATTTGAGTCTAGCATGGGCCTAGTCTTTCTGTAGGTTGTCTTGAATTTAAACATCATGGAGGGCACGGATGGAATGGGATTGTGCTGATTTTTCAGTGATTTTCGTTTTTTGGGCCTGTACTTGTGGCCTTTTCACCAGGGGTATTTGAGTCTAGCATGGGCCTAGTCTTTCTGTGGGCTGTCTTGAACTTAAACATCATGGAGGGCATGGATGGAATGGGATTGTGCTGATTTTGCAGTGTTTTTCGATTTTTGGGGGTGTTCATGGGGAGGGACAGGCCGTGTGGCTGGTGGCCATTTTGAGTGCAGCTACAGGCACTGGCCATGTGCTGGCAGGCAAGTGGCCATTTTGAATGCAGGCTTTGTTGTTAGGCCTCCAACCATTTTGCCTACTTTTCAACCTTTATTTATGCCCAGGGGTAGTGAGTCTTGCATGGGCCTAGTCTTTCTGTGGGTTGTCTTGAATTTAAACATCATGGAGGCCATGGATGGAATGGGATTGTGCTGATTTTGCAGTGTTTTTCGATTTTTGGGGGTGTTCATGGGGAGGGACAGGCCATGTGGCTGGTGGCCATTTTGAGTGCAGCTACAGGCACTGGCCATGTGCTGGCAGGCAAGTGGCCATTTTGAATGCAGGCTTTGTTGTTAGGCCTCCAACCATTTTGCCTACTTTTCAACCTTTATTTATGCCCAGGGGTAGTGAGTCTTGCATGGGCCTAGTCTTTCTGTGGGTTGTCTTGAATTTAAACATCATGGAGGCCATGGATGGAATGGGATTGTGCTGATTTTGCAGTGTTTTTCGATTTTTGGGGGTGTTCATGGGGAGGGACAGGCCATGTGGCTGGTGGCCATTTTGAGTGCAGCTACAGGCACTGGCCATGTGCTGGCAGGCAAGTGGCCATTTTGAATGCAGGCTTTGTTGTTAGGCCTCCAACCATTTTGCCTACTTTTCAACCTTTATTTATGCCCAGGGGTAGTGAGTCTTGCATGGGCCTAGTCTTTCTGTGGGTTGTCTTGAATTTAAACATCATGGAGGCCATGGATGGAATGGGATTGTGCTGATTTTGCAGTGTTTTTCGATTTTTGGGGGTGTTCATGGGGAGGGACAGGCCATGTGGCTGGTGGCCATTTTGAGTGCAGCTACAGGCACTGGCCATGTGCTGGCAGGCAAGTGGCCATTTTGAATGCAGGCTTTGTTGTTAGGCCTCCAACCATTTTGCCTACTTTTCAACCTTTATTTATGCCCAGGGGTAGTGAGTCTTGCATGGGCCTAGTCTTTCTGTGGGTTGTCTTGAATTTAAACATCATGGAGGCCATGGATGGAATGGGATTGTGCAGATTTTTCAGTGATTTTCGTTTTTTGGGCCTGTACTTGTGGCCTTTTCACCAGGGGTATTTGAGTCTAGCATGGGCCTAGTCTTTCTGTGGGCTGTCTTGAACTTAAACATCATGGAGGGCATGGATGGAATGGGATTGTGCTGATTTTGCAGTGTTTTTCGATTTTTGGGGGTGTTCATGGGGAGGGACAGGCCATGTGGCTGGTGGCCATTTTGAGTGCAGCTACAGGCACTGGCCATGTGCTGGCAGGCAAGTGGCCATTTTGAATGCAGGCTTTGTTGTTAGGCCTCCAACCATTTTGCCTACTTTTCAACCTTTATTTATGCCCAGGGGTAGTGAGTCTAGCATGGGCCTTGTCTTTCTGTGGGCTGTCTTGAACTTAAACATCATGGAGGGCATGGATGGAATGGGATTGTGCTGATTTTGCAGTGTTTTTCGATTTTTGGGGGTGTTCATGGGGAGGGACAGGCCATGTGGCTGGTGGCCATTTTGAGTGCAGCTACAGGCACTGGCCATGTGCTGGCAGGCAAGTGGCCATTTTGAATGCAGGCTTTGTTGTTAGGCCTCCAACCATTTTGCCTACTTTTCAACCTTTATTTATGCCCAGGGGTAGTGAGTCTTGCATGGGCCTAGTCTTTCTGTGGGTTGTCTTGAATTTAAACATCATGGAGGCCATGGATGGAATGGGATTGTGCTGATTTTGCAGTGTTTTTCGATTTTTGGGGGTGTTCATGGGGAGGGACAGGCCATGTGGCTGGTGGCCATTTTGAGTGCAGCTACAGGCACTGGCCATGTGCTGGCAGGCAAGTGGCCATTTTGAATGCAGGCTTTGTTGTTAGGCCTCCAACCATTTTGCCTACTTTTCAACCTTTATTTATGCCCAGGGGTAGTGAGTCTTGCATGGGCCTAGTCTTTCTGTGGGTTGTCTTGAATTTAAACATCATGGAGGCCATGGATGGAATGGGATTGTGCAGATTTTTCAGTGATTTTCGTTTTTTGGGCCTGTACTTGTGGCCTTTTCACCAGGGGTATTTGAGTCTAGCATGGGCCTAGTCTTTCTGTGGGCTGTCTTGAACTTAAACATCATGGAGGGCATGGATGGAATGGGATTGTGCTGATTTTGCAGTGTTTTTCGATTTTTGGGGGTGTTCATGGGGAGGGACAGGCCATGTGGCTGGTGGCCATTTTGAGTGCAGCTACAGGCACTGGCCATGTGCTGGCAGGCAAGTGGCCATTTTGAATGCAGGCTTTGTTGTTAGGCCTCCAACCATTTTGCCTACTTTTCAACCTTTATTTATGCCCAGGGGTAGTGAGTCTAGCATGGGCCTAGTCTTTCTGTGGGCTGTCTTGAACTTAAACATCATGGAGGGCATGGATGGAATGGGATTGTGCTGATTTTGCAGTGTTTTTCGATTTTTGGGGGTGTTCATGGGGAGGGACAGGCCATGTGGCTGGTGGCCATTTTGAGTGCAGCTACAGGCACTGGCCATGTGCTGGCAGGCAAGTGGCCATTTTGAATGCAGGCTTTGTTGTTAGGCCTCCAACCATTTTGCCTACTTTTCAACCTTTATTTATGCCCAGGGGTAGTGAGTCTTGCATGGGCCTAGTCTTTCTGTGGGTTGTCTTGAATTTAAACATCATGGAGGCCATGGATGGAATGGGATTGTGCTGATTTTGCAGTGTTTTTCGATTTTTGGGGGTGTTCATGGGGAGGGACAGGCCATGTGGCTGGTGGCCATTTTGAGTGCAGCTACAGGCACTGGCCATGTGCTGGCAGGCAAGTGGCCATTTTGAATGCAGGCTTTGTTGTTAGGCCTCCAACCATTTTGCCTACTTTTCAACCTTTATTTATGCCCAGGGGTAGTGAGTCTTGCATGGGCCTAGTCTTTCTGTGGGTTGTCTTGAATTTAAACATCATGGAGGCCATGGATGGAATGGGATTGTGCAGATTTTTCAGTGATTTTCGTTTTTTGGGCCTGTACTTGTGGCCTTTTCACCAGGGGTATTTGAGTCTAGCATGGGCCTAGTCTTTCTGTGGGCTGTCTTGAACTTAAACATCATGGAGGGCATGGATGGAATGGGATTGTGCTGATTTTGCAGTGTTTTTCGATTTTTGGGGGTGTTCATGGGGAGGGACAGGCCATGTGGCTGGTGGCCATTTTGAGTGCAGCTACAGGCACTGGCCATGTGCTGGCAGGCAAGTGGCCATTTTGAATGCAGGCTTTGTTGTTAGGCCTCCAACCATTTTGCCTACTTTTCAACCTTTATTTATGCCCAGGGGTAGTGAGTCTAGCATGGGCCTAGTCTTTCTGTGGGCTATCTTGAACTTAAACATCATGGAGGGCATGGATGGAATGGGATTGTGCTGATTTTGCAGTGTTTTTCAATTTTTGGGGCTGTTCATTGGGAGGGACAGGCCATGTGGCTGGTGGCCATTTTGAGTGCAGCTACAGGCACTGGCCATGTGCTGGCAGGCAAGTGGCCATTTTTAATGCAGGCTTTGTTGTTAGGCCTCCAACCATTTTGCCTACTTTTCAACCTTTATTTATGCCCAGGGGTAGTGAGTCTTGCATGGGCCTAGTCTTTCTGTGGGTTGTCTTGAATTTAAACATTATGGAGGGCATGGATGGATTGGGATTGTGCTGATTTTGCAGTGTTTTTCGATTTTTTTGTGCTCTATAACTGAACTGATGTTCCTCTGTCTTCCATTTTTTTTAGGTGCACAAGACTCAAGAGAACCACCAGTGCCAGGAAGAAGTCCTGCAGCGGTGTGTGTGTGCAGCATAACGTCACGCGACGTCACATCTGGCCTCAGACAACTCTACAATTCGTGCAACTGCGGCCTGCTGTCTGACCTGCTCTGAAGAAGATGGCCCCAAAGAAAGGTCTCCGTAGCTCCTCTAGCAAGAAAGTTGCTAGTAAGGAGCAGAAGAAGCAAGTTACCAAGGAGGCTGGTGTGCCACCCGTCACGTTTTTTGGGAGAAAAAAAAAAAGTACGCCTGCAGCAGCAGGATCTGCTGGGGACCAAGCTGGGAGCAGCACCCCTGCTCCATTGGGTTCAGTGCCTCCACCACCACGCCAACTTAAGTCAAAGCCCTTGAGTGCTTCAGAGGCAGTCAGTGTACTTCTCCAATCACCATCGACCAGTGATGTTGGCTCATCGCAAGAAAGTAGCAGCAATGTCCCTGAATCAACACAGGTTGTTGTAACTCATCTGACAAGTGTTGAACAACCACAGCCGCAACAACAACACCATGTGCAAGTACACGCCCAAGTACATGTGGAAGGAGAGGCAGCAAAAGGAGATGCGCAAGCAAAGGTGCATGGAGGTTCACAAGTGCCCACAATAGTTGTTCCTCCCGAAGTAGGGGCACATCAGGAAATCGACAATGAAGCCGAGGTATCATTGGAAGCCACTCCTCCTGATGATCATTCATTGTCTTCCACATCCCTAGCAAGGAAAAGATCAAGGGGGTGTCTACATCTTCTTCAAGCCCACCTCGTTCTGATGCAAGTGATCTGTCTTGGGAACCACAACTGCGGTCTGACAGTGAGGCACACCATGATCTGACACCGGTACCTAAGCGTAAAAGGAAGGTCGTCCAAAAACTCAAACCTATGGAGTGTGATGAGGCTCAACAAGAAGTGACAGATACTGCTGGTGATGAAGCCTCTCACGATGACGACGAGCCAGTCATCACAAAGGTCACTGCAGCCCCACCGGGCATGCAGCAAAGAGACATTTTGACCCTATCCCGAGAAGCTGCTGAGCGTGATGATGATGTCGGCGAGGAGGCAATGGAAATGGAATCATTAGATTTGGAGTTAAGTAGTACACCAAAACCTACCGCTTCCATATTTCTTCCTCGCAAGAAAGTACCCACCTCGTCCTCGACCTCAATTCGTGGTGGTGAAAGTGCAAAACGTACTGAAGTTCGGCAATCCACATCCTCCACTTCATCTGGCATTAGCAGCAGGACCACCACCACCAGAATCGCCGCCTCCTCCGGCCCCCAAAGACATTTCAAGTCTCCAGTTTGGGACTTCTTTAGTGTTTGCCCAAAAAAGGAAAACGTAGCCATTTGTAGCATTTGTAAGCTTCGAGTTAGTCGTGGTAAGTTTGGTACCAACTATGGTACCGGAGGCCAGAGAGGTCATCTTAGGAGAACGCACGATGTCCAATGGTTTGCGCACCTACACGCGATCAAGGAAGCCCGAATTGCACGCAATGAAAACGTTGATTTTTCATCTGATGATGACGAGGAGGAAGAAGACGATTCAAACACTTCACTTACACCCAGTTCCCCTGTCAGCAGCACACCCCATGGGAGCCACACTAAGAGTGTGGGAGAGAGTGAGACATCAATGCGGAAAAGTTCATCAGCGAGCGTAACTGGGTCGAAGATATCATCATCATCCCGTAAATCCTTGGTCCAGGGCAACATTAAAAAGATGTTGTTTACAGAAGCGCAATATGAACGCAACCACCCAATGACGCGTCTGTATAACACTAAGCTGGCTAAAATGCTAGCTCTGGACCTTCTCCCTTTTTCTTTTGTAGAAGGGGTTGGTTTTCTAGAATTAGTGGCAGCGCTCTGCCCTAAATGGAAGGTTCCTAGCCGGTTCTATTTTGCCCGAGTTGCGGTTCCAGCACTACATGAAGATGTTCTGAAGGTGATTGGGGCAGCTTTGCAGAAGAGTGCTGTTCACACTATACATCTGACAACAGACATGTGGACCAGTGGCGCAGGCGCTGATTACATGTGCATCACTGCACACTGGGTCTCTTTTTCAGGGGCTAAAGCAAAGCTAAACACAGGTGTTGACACGAACATTGTTTTTAAAGCTGCTCGGAAACATGCAACACTAGCCATGTTTGGTTTGGAGAAACGTCACACAGCACAAAACATTTTGGATGTCTTTAACACAAAGGTCCTTAACTGGCTGTCCCCACTAAAACGCAAGGTTGGTTATGTTTCCACGGACAATGGCGCCAATATAGTTAAGGCCATGAGGGACGGTTACTATTTCAGAGTGCCGTGTTTGGCGCACTGTATAAACCTGGTTGTCCAAAAATTCTTGGGTAATAAAGGCAGTGCAGCGTACAGTGTATTGGAGACCTGCCGAAAAATGTGCAAGCATTTCAGCCATTCTTTTAAGGCCCGGAAGCAGCTGAGGAGCCTGCTATATCAACGTCAAATGCCAGTGAAACCACTCATCCAGGAGGTGGTAACACGTTGGAACTCAACCTTCTACATGCTTGAGCGTCTGTATGAGCAGTATACGGAACTCGATCAATATTTCCTTAAAGAGGGTACAGAGGAGCTGAGGATGGGTGGGCCGCAATGGAACATAGTTGAAAGCCTGACACGCATGCTTCGTCCTTTTGAGTTCTTCACGCGTGCAGTCAGCAAGGAGGACTCTAATTTGGGAAAAGCTATCCCATTGTTGTACATGCTGGAGGACCAACTGAAGGAGGTGTGTTCTGTGTTTGGAAAAGATGACAAAAACCAAGACTCTTTGCTTCTGGCTGAGCAATTATTAGAGCTCCTACAAGGTGATGAACGTCTTAAAAAGATCCACTCAGAACAGCATTACATTTGTGCTACTATTCTGGATCCACGCTACAAAAAGGCGCTGGCAGGCCAAGCATTCTTTCCTTTTGATGATGAACATGTTCCAAAGTACAAACGTTGGCTAGCCTTGTCAGCCAAGAGGTTTGAAACAGAACGGCTGGAAATTGAAGGAAATGGCAGTACATCAGCAGGCCATCCCCAGTCAAAACAATCCACTTCTGCACCTGTGGCTGTGGCACAAGTGACCTCTCAGCCGTTAAAGACACCGGCAACCGGATCATCTGCACGAAACACAACAGAAACATTGGAGGCTGAAGAGGATTGGCTAGCTCTGCGTGGGTTTGGTTCTCAAAAGGTCAGAGGCACAGCAAGAGCTAAGCAAAGTGGAGGAACCTTGGATGAGGACCTTGAGTCGATGGTGAAGGACTATCTGAATGACTCAACAGAGGTCTATGTTAATTCTGACCCATTGGCGTATTGGCATGGGAAAAAAGAATTGTGGCCACAGCTCACCAACCTGGCTTTAAACTACTTGTCTTGCCCACTCGCAAGCGTGTCTTCTGAACGGGTTTTCAGTGCGGCTGGTGGGATTGTAACTCCCAAACGGAGCCGCCTCTCGCCCAAAAATGTGGAGAGGTTAACAATGATCAAGATGAATCAGCACCTCATACCACCAGATTTCAGAGTACGAGAGAGCTTGCCGGATGAAGAGGAGGTGGCCAGCAACATAGATGAGGGAATTTCTACTCTGTCAGGTGACACTGAGCTCACCCTGCCTGAATTCGCAGAGTATGATGACGAAGCCTTATTCTTATTCCTGGACCGTGATACCGAGCCCTGAAAATGAGACAACGAATCAATAACTTTCTTTTTCGTCCCTATTCACTTTTATTCCTGTGTGTCTGTCTTTCTTTGTTGTGCACAGTTAATATATTTCAAACTTTAATCAGATAATCACAAAATCAAGCCCATCAGCAGAACTGTCTTCGCTGGTTTGCTAATTGATGTGAAGTTGCCGCAGTCTGCATTCCTCAGGTTCACAAGTTCAGAAGAACATGCTCCTCTATCCTCCTCCTCCAGACTCCTTTTTCCATCAAACCAGAGGGCTGGTTTACGCCCAATGAAGAAAGACTCAGCACTTGTGGGGGTGTTGTTGTACCTCTTTGCAGGTGAGTTGACGGCTCTGGGACCATTGTTGGGAAGCTCTAATACCGGGTAAAAGTGGTTTGGACCAAATCCCAGGAAGAAATTTTTTCGTGTTTTTGATGACTTGCTTGCCTTTTAGGTGCTCTTAGGGAAGGTTCCGTCTGTTTGTGGGTGAGTTTCGTGGTCTGGGAGCATTGCTGGGACACTCTAATCTTGATTACATTTGCTTTTCAGGAAATCCGTCGTGGCAACCCCGACTTATGGCTTAGCTACGCAGTGCGTTTGGACCGAAGGCCGAGAAATATTGCAAGTATGAGATTTTGCTTTTGGCCTGTTTGGGGGTGTTATGCTTCTTGGCGGGTGGGTTGGCGGGTCTTGGGGCATTCCTGGGAAGGTCTAATACCGGGTAGAAGTGGTTGGGACAAAATCCAGGCCGATTTTTTTTTGGCTATTTCTGACATTTTGCTCTATGTAGCGTTTTCGGGGGCCTGTTTGGGGGGCTTCCTGGTGTTTGTGGGTGAGTTTCGTGGTCTGGGAGCACTGCTGGGACACTCTAATCTTGATTGCATTTGCTTTTCAGGAAATCCGTCGTGGCAACCCCGACTTATGGCCTAGCTACGCAGTGCGTTTGGACCGAAGGCCCAGAAATATTGCAAGTATGAGATTATGCTTTTGGCCTGTTTGGGGGTGTTATGCTTCTTGGCGAGTGGGTTGGCGTGTCTTGGGGCATTCCTGGGAAGGTCTAATACCGGGTAGAAGTGGTTGGGACAAAATCCTCGCGGAAAAGCCTTTTGGCACTTTTTGTAACTTAGGGTTCGTTAGGGTTAGCCCTAGCAGCAGGATTGCATGTGTTTCGGGGTGTTCTAGATTTTTCCAACTGAGTTCTGGGGTCTTAGAGCACTCGTGAGAATGTGTAATTTTGGTTGCAAGTCATTTGAAGAAAATCCATGGTGGGAAAGGGGTAGTTAAAGAAAGCCTTTGCCACTATTCTTAACTTAGGGTTCGTTAGGGTTAGCAGTATTTCTATTGCATGTGTTTGAGTGGGGGGGATTTCGAGTCTTGGAGCGATGCTGGCTATGGCTACTTTTGCTTGGTTGCTTGCAAGTGGTTTGAATGCAATCCACGGTGGGTAAGGGGTAATTAGGAAGGGGGTACTTCGGCCTACTTTTACTTTCAAAGTAAGTTTTGTCACCAGTTTTCTGCTAGGCCTCGTTTTTTGAGATTTGATTGGGGGTCTTCTACATTTTTGCGACTGGCTTTAGTAAGGGTCTGGGTGGGAGCACTGCTAGGAAGATCTAATTTTGTTCTAAAACACAGTTTACAGTACACCTAGCTTGAGGGGCAAGATCCGCTACATTAATTTGCCCATACTTATTTATCCTTCAAAAGGTGACTCAGAGTACGCACTTTCAAAAATATTGTACTGTCTACTAGGAAAATCAAATTGTGACTTTTTGCACTCCACAGCCTACATACCTTATATTTATTTATCAGTGGTGTTGTAATATTATATCACTTCCTGTTTTTCGTTGAATAATTACAGGCCGGGTTTCAGTCTCTGCAATGGGGAAAAAAGGATGGAGTCAGGCTTCACAGTAGCG
The DNA here is from genome assembly GCF_964263255.1 of Lissotriton vulgaris. NCBI lineage: Eukaryota > Metazoa > Chordata > Amphibia > Caudata > Salamandridae > Lissotriton > Lissotriton vulgaris. Next base: position 462,437,101 of record NC_141689.1, on the reverse strand, counting down.
AGCCACAATTCAGCATCAGGCAGGCAGTGGACAGGGTGTCTTCTGGTGACCAACATCGATGGACGAAGCGTCAGCTGCAATGGAGGAGTGCCGCTAATAGGAGGATTTTTTTTTCTGCAGGCAACTTACTTACCACTTCCAACAGGACCACTACAACCACATAGATACAGTATCCCTTGCCTTTTTCTCTGACTGTGACTGCATTTCTTGGATCTCTCTCTGCTTCTAAATTGATCCCTTAACACATCACTTAGTCCACTCCACTATCACATCTGCACCACACATAGTCATTTGTAAGTGCTCCTACGTAATTCGCAAGTCGCAGCACGCCCCAGGCCGTAGAGGACTGGGATGGCCCCAATGATGAAGCATGTCACCAAGGGGCAACCCTGGTGAGTGAGGGGACACCTAGAAAACAAGCAATTTCTCCTTTTCTATCTACTATACCTTCCAGACCAACCCCACTGAGTGTTGTTGTGAATGGATTTATAGTGACCAGCAAGGCTCTCGGGTATCTGGCTAAGTACAGAGACCTTATGTTGAATATCGTTATCAATAATTCCACACAGGCCCTGTACTGTCGCATTCTTTCTTCCACAGTTGTCGAATGTACTACTTACTTTTCACTGACATGCATGCAGTAGTGCATGCACTTTCAAAGATTGATGGATAGGTTTGTACCCAAAGAATTGTTTATGTTCCATTGTTTGTCTATGCTGTGCTTTTTTTTACAGGGTGTCTTCTGGTGACCAACATCGATGGACGAAGCGTCGGCTGCAATGGAGGAGTGCCGCTAAAAGGAGGATGTTTTTTCTGCAGGCAACTTACTTTCCACTTCCAACAGGACCACTACAACCACATAGATACAGTATCCCTTGCCTTTTTCTCTGACTGTGACTGCATTTCTTGGATCTCTCTCTGCTTCTAAATTGATCCCTTAACACATCACTTAGTCCACTCCACTATCACATCTGCACCACACATAGTCATTTGTAAGTGCTCCTACGTAATTCGCAAGTCGCAGCACGCCCCAGGCCGTAGAGGACTGGGATGGCCCCAATGATGAAGCATGTCACCAAGGGGCAACCCTGGTGAGTGAGGGGACACCTAGAAAAAAAGCAATTTCTCCTTTTCTATCTACTATACCTTCCAGACCAACCCCATTGAGTGTTGTTGTGAATGGATTTATAGTGACCAGCAAGGCTCTCAGGTATCTGGCTACAGAGACCTTATGTTGAATATAGTTATCAATATTTCCACCCACGCCCTGTACTGTCGCATTCTTTCTTCCACAGTTGTCGAAAGTACTACTTACTTTTAACTGACATGCATGCAGTAGTGTATGCACTTTCAAAGATTGATGGATAGGTTTGTACCCAAAGATTTGTTTATGTTCACAATTGTTTGTCCATGCTGTGCTACTTTTTCTTGTCTCCCAAAACCTTTCCCAAAAACCCCCGTACCCATCCATTTTTCAAACCCTAACCCTCTTCCCCCGGGCTGTGTGGTTTTGATTGATGTGTGACTAAATTACAGCAATAAATCCACACACTTGCTGGGGAGGATAAGGTGATAGCAACAGGCTGGTGAAGAAATCCAAGGATATATTCTTTCTCTGCTTGACAAAGACCCATGGCTAATGTCAAAGAACTTCAACCGAATTAGTTATACTTTAACATTTGTTAGGCTACAATATGGCACTGTTCTAGTGTACTTCTGTCACCTGCTATATTCTGTATTGTACCTTTGTATTGCTCAGGAGGACAAACCAGATTTCATTTTCTTTTTTTTCATAGGCAAGCAACTGCCACTGTGTCACACCACTAGTACCACCGCTATGAGGAAATTTTATCCGCCCAGGATTGCCAACCTTATTTGCTGTTTCCCGTGGAGCCAGCCCTGGGCCTAGCCCTACTTGCAAACAGAAATTACAGGTAAGATAGGCGTTTGGTTGGAGGTAGTATAATGGAGTATTAGGAGAGACGAGAGATTTGATTGACGGTAGTACTACTAAAGTCCTAGGACTATTCAGGAAAACAAACTTACTGTTATGTTAAACCCCCACCCACCAGACTCAAAAGCAGTAAAAAACAGGTATGGTCAGATAAAGTTTCAAAAAGTATATCTTTATAGCCCTAACAAAAGAATCTCCCGCAAGACCCTCCCTAACCCCAACGATTGTCCTTCAAAAGTCCCCAAAAATCACAACTCCCAATTCCCACCCCCCAAAAGTCTCTAAAAAAGGGGCAAGGGACACTATGGCAGGGTGCTGTTGGAATTAGCAGCCAGGGCATCATGCTCCTTGCGGAGGGTGGCAAGTTCGAAGCGGAGGCCCTTCACCACGTTCTTATAATTATGGACCTCCTGCTCCAGGTAGGACAGTCTGAGGGATAAGCGGCGCCGGTGTGCCTTGCAAATCCTGTGAGGGGCAGCTGCTTTCTTTGCTGCTGGGCGGTGGCGTTTGGCTTTGGTAGCCCGGCTCCGTACCGCTGGAGCACTGCGCTGGCTGGCAGCCCGCACGGAGGAGGATGCAGCTGTCCCAGTGGACGTTGTTGTTGTACCAGACTGCGTCTCCTCCTCCTCCAGGGCCACCAGCCGCCGATATTCAGCAACAGTGGCATCCAGCCTCCGTTGCCGGGCCATTCGAGCCAGCTCCTTCCTCCTTGATGGTGTCTTGGATTTGGAAGGAGCAACTACATGAAAAAAGAAAGACATAGTCTGTAACCAATGCTCCTTAAGATTAACACAAAATGATTGAGCAGAAAGTTGTCACAGTACAAGTAGCAAATTGAAAGCACAGTGCATAACTATTGAGGACAGTATCTATGTAACCTCCGACTTCTTCATCCTTGCTCTAACATTAGTGGGAGTTTAAGGAACAAATTCTACGAGCACTATGGACTTCTATTACAGTCGACTATGACAGTACACCACTCTTATTCTTCTTCTTCTCTCTTGTTTAGGAAAATTGGTACGTTATCTTATGCCAGCCGGCATAATGCCAGCGCAGTGAACTTGCACCCGAGAAAAACAGACGCACACCATGGTGAGTGAGACAGACTTGCGTTACTGTACCGGTCCAGTACATGCAGGTGGTGAAGCTCTTACTTTTCTATTACGGGTGGCACTGAGAATACTCTGTTAAAAGGGCTACTGCTTAATTAATTTAGCTTTCACCCTACAGTGCAAATGAGTATTAGAAAAGGAAAATGAAGAAGCTAAATTATCTGATTATCTATCACTTCACATGGGATGTATTTGATAACATATGGGATGACTTTAGGTGCTTTGCTTATTATTGAGTGAACAGTGATACCCCCACACATGAATGACGTACTACTACTAAACTAAAGTTATTAAGGGAGGTAGGGAGTGTCCACCGTAATAACTGGATATATGCTGTGCTTGCAGTTGCAATACAAACCACTGCTACTATTCATGGTAGTCTTTGGACAACGTTACAACTTCTTTTCCTTGCCTTTCCTACACTGGAACGGACGTGCGGGTGCGGTGTTACATGCTCTTCAAAGTAACACTTAGTTCATCCAGTGACCGTCTACTCTCTCTAGATTCACATATGCTATCTAAGAGTAAGCATGAGCGGATTTTGCGGATTGGCAATCCGCGAATTTTGCGGATTTGCGGATTCGCAATCCGCAAAATCCGCGAATTCCCGCGAATTTGCGGATTTTTTTTTTTTTTGTGTTCGCCCGTGTTTCTGCCAGTTCGCGAGGGTTTTTACAATTTCGCAATTTGCGAACTTACCTGTCGGGTCGCAAGTTTTGCGAACTTGTTGTTTCTACGTGTCCAGCCTGTTTGGGACACTCTTCTTCATCACTGCCACTCTCTGTCACCACTGCCACTCTCTGACTACTCATGCCACCCTCTGGCCCACCCATGCCACCCTCTGTTTCATCACTACACCCTCTGGTTGTCCAGTGTACATTATTTTCGGCAAAGCAAAGCACACCTTCCCTGCCTCAAGTGACCTGAATTAATTTGGGGCTGATTAATGTGTCACAGAATATTTTTTTAGCTGGCACCTGCTTCCTTAGTGCGCCCTGATTAGTGATCTTTTGCACTTGCTAAGTGCTTTCATTGTTGCAAAATTAGTTACAACACCTGCCCTGCCCCAACTGACAATAATGAATTAGGGGCTGATTAATGGATTTTAACTTCCAGCCTGGCTCCTGCTTGTCTCCCTTAGCTGTAATTCAGGACCTTTGTGGCATATGTGTAACTATTCTGAGGTTCAGAGCAGGGTCACATAATAGTTTCAACTGGCAACTGAACTCTGGAGGGGCCCCTCAGGAAGCCCTACAGGAAATGGCTACTAATGATGTGCCTGAACTTTTGAACCTGGTAAGTAGTTACTTTCAGTTTTGCCAAGATCGTATTTCTGCAATTTCGCACTTATTCGCGGGGCGCGAACTCACGCTAACAGTGCGAGCAGTGCGAGCAAAATCCGCTGCTCGCGGATTTGCGGATTTTGCGGGAAATTCGCAAATCTCGCGGATTGCGGATTTCCCGAAAATCCGCAAAATCCGCGAGCGGAACGGATTTTCCGCCCACACCTATCTAAGAGTCAGATAGTACCATGAATGATCCAGGCATCCATCCATTCAAAGTATATTGCACACATACAGTTTCTGTCTCACCCACCCAGGCTGTTCTCCTTCCACCCATCCTTGCTTCATCATTCACCCAGCCATGCACCATACCATTTTCTTACCTTCCCAGCCACCTCGGGGACCAAGCAAACACATATCATTCTTCTTTGCCAGTCATCATTACATTTCTCGTGCTTCCACACTTACTTACACCCTTCTTTCGCTTTTCGTTCATCCCATCCATCAAGTTCACCTCAGATCTGATTGGGATTCTTCTCGCCAAAAACTTCACAGCTAAGTCGAAGTACATTTAGAGGAGGCTACTACCTGCTTTTTTTATAATACACCCGTGCAGAAAGCACACTCTGCAGTCTTCAATCTCAATGACTAAGGAATGTATAGCTTACCTCTGCCCGCCACCACCGTGTGAACCCTCACAGGCATGTCCTTGTCCGGCACTTGCACCGCCTCCTCCCCAGAGTTGTCCTCCTCGTCCAATGCCACCACCACCTCCGCACTGGCCCCGTCTCCAGATGTTCCACCTACAAAGTACATGTAATAATGTTAGAATACACCACTCACTACTATATAATATTTGGTCTAGGAGGAAGAAAGAAATGTGAAAAAAAGTGTACAATTTAATAATTTTTGACTGTGTACTCTAGAGTAAAAATGTCCCTTTTTCCAGGGAAGGCTGTTGTCTTGCTGCACTTTTTGGCACAACTGATGAATGTTTGCTTTTTACTTTTTAACACACACCACTTTTTCTCCTAACAGACAGAACCTTGACTTCTAAGAACACGAGCAGGATCAAGTTCAAACCAGGTGAGAGCTCGGCTCGACCACAAGAAATGTGTCCAATTAATCGTCAGCACTAAGCACTTTTCCATTTTCAGTTACACGTTCACTTTTATGACAAACTTGAATTTAATAAATGTGTTTACTTTTAATAAAGCTTTTAAACTTAAATAGACTCTGTGGTTTTTGGTCCTCCAGACTAGAGTGGATGAGCTAAAGGTTTTCGAATTTTTGCAAGCATGAGTCCCGTGCCTCTGCCATCGGTGACTTTGGGAGCTAAATGACTCTGCCACACTATCTAGTCAGTAAGGAGATTGGGGGTTCAACTACAAAGTCTGTTATCACTGAAGTATGTGGAAAGTCTAACAGTTACAGCACCTATTATAATTGATAAGCTAAGCGATGCATTATTTAGTGTCCATAGTTCTGTTTGTGCAGATTTGTCCCTGCAACAGTAGTAGAATGGATTATCCTCCTATCCAAACCAAAAGTAAAGTAGTATCTTATTATTTCTTGGTGGTGGTCATTCACCTTTTTATTGTTGGCAATGGTCAAAGCATAAACATTTAGAAAACTTGAAAAGACATTATGGACAATCCCAGAGGACTACACTCAGTGCATAGAGCTATTGCTGACTAGAATGGGAGTCCAATGGAAATGCCAAATGTGCAATCTTAGTTAGCTACACAGACAGACTAATAAGAATAATCTAGTAATACCACACGGAGTCATAGTCGAGGCAGGATAAGAATTTAGATCCTGTCTACAAGAAGATCAAAGACGATTTAGAAAAAATCGAATGAGGAACGCTAGGAAAAAATAAGTACTCTATATTAAAATTAAAACTTACTGGGGCCAGCAAAGGAGCCCTCGACTGCCCGGTCCTGGCCTGCATCGACAACAGCACCCTCCTCCTCCTCCTCCTGTGTCCTCCTCTTGCCCCTGGGGGAAGCTGATGTACAACATGAAAGAAAGAAAAACAGAAAACATGGATGATATTTCTCAACCAAATCAAACATTTAAAAAAGAACTAACAAAGTAACAAAATATTTTTGCGAAATAGCAAATAGGGAACGACTCCACGGGATATATTATTGACCAATCTCATGTGGTCGACTACGTCATTACTTTAGTATTGCTTGATTTGCGGACCGTCGAATTGGAAACTACCCTATGTAACTCACTAAACAAAGTACTAAAAAGGTTTGCCTAGGATTGGCAGGCAGCAGTCCGCAGCACGCAAAGTGACAGCCAAAGTCCATTGTGATTGAAGATCAGCGACAACACTAAAGTTTCCTACTACATTCACCAGTCATTAAAATACTCAAACTATTAATCCACCACCACTATTTCTTCTTATCGCCATGTGTACAAAGGAAGGACTGGACTTGAGTCTGTAGGGGCTGATTTAGAAGGCCCTTGCGGCTCTTTTGCTCCATTGTTGCGTGACTTTTGTGACGCAGCGACAGCACAAAAGAGGCGCAATGGTGCGGCGTATATTACCAACGTGACGCATCTGGGAGATGCATCACGTTGTAAAGCCCTGCGCCAATAGGGGTGTTCCGGCGCAAGGGAGGGCGTTCCTGCGCAGGAACGCATCCTAAAAGTGGCTGAGGGAAATCTACAAGATTTCAATCAGTCACTTTGAGGACAATGATGCGTGACTCAAACCCTGCGCCTGCTTGAAGCAGACGTACGGCTTGACGCAGCATTGGGGAGATAGGGCACCCCAGAGCATTGATGGAGCTGCACCATCGTTGCGACGCAACTCCAGCAATGCGCCGCCTTTACGGCACAGATGCGTAACGCTTTGGTGACGTTTTGGGCCCATGGCGCGCCGCATTGTAAATACGGCGCACCATGGGTGATGGTGGCGTGACGCACAATTACTGGCGCATCCCTGCAACTTTGCAGGGATGCGCCGGTAATTAAAAATCTGAACCTTAGTGTGTAGCATTACGCAGTTCTTTCAACTACACTCATACATAATTTCACAGGCCAATGAAATGAACACAAAATCTAAAACAAATAAGCATAGTAGCAACACTACTGAGAAGAAGGAGAGCAGTGTACCTGAAATGCACAGAAGATTTTGAAATAAAATGTACCTACAATGTAATGAGCAGCATTATTGCTCTTGGTAAAAAACAAAAATTTGCAATATAATAACACAGCAGGAGAAAACATAGTAGTAAAGACATAGCTACTACTACTCACCAAGCCCGGGATCTCAAGGCCAAGGAGGTCGAGCAGATCTCGCTCACGGGTCAGGACATCCGTCCAGCGGTGGGTGGCCTGGTTGTAGGTGCGCCAGACCCGAGAGTGGTGGTAAATGGCCTGGCACACCTTCTCCCACCGCTTCCGGCGCTCCCGGGCCCCGTACCCGGCACTGATCTTGCCGCCTCCCATGATGGTCCTGGGGAGGCGGCGCTGAACATAAAAAATGAGTTGGGCCACCTCCTCCGGGGTAAAGATCTCCCGTGGCATCACTAGCTCCCCCCTCAAACGCCCGCACGGGAGCCGGACACGGGGTGCGGGACCCTTCCCCTTCTCGGGATGCTTCCCGGCTCCCTTCACCATGGTCTGGGCGGAAAGGAATAAAGAAAATAGAATAGGGAAGAGAAGAAAAGAAAAGAGTTTACAAAAGTAGTTTAAAATTAACCAAAAGTAGCAGTAAACACAAAAATATAGGGCTAGAAAAATAGAGGGATAGATAATAAGTAAAATAGATCAAAAAAAACTTCAAACAAGCAAAGGATGGCAGAGATTGACAGAGGATACAAAGACCATGCCCAGAACCATAGCAATGAATGAGAAACAAGATGGCCGCGCCCGTTCACGACCGCGCGGGTAAGTTCGCGCGAGATTTTCCTTGTGAACACGCGCGAGACTGTACTGGCAAGCCGCGGACTTTGCGAGATTACACTTCGCGCCCGGAAACGGAAATACGTCAGGCAAACAAGATGGCTGCGCCCTTGAACGACCGCGAGGGTAACTTCGCGTCTTGCGCTACGAGCGGCTCGCAAAAACGCACAAAACTTTGCCAACTAACACGCCGCAAAAAAAACAAATTGCATATTCGCACGAATTTGCGGCTTCCGAATCCGATCTCGCGCGTGTTCGCACCCCGCGAACCCCGCGAAATTGCAGAAAAACGAGTTTTTCAAAACTGAAAGCACTCGGCAGGGGCAAGAGTTCAAACTCATCATTAGTAACAATTCCCGGTAGTGCTTCCTGACTGGGGCCCCTCCAGAATTCAGTTGCTAGTTGCAACAATTGTATGACCCTGCTCTGACCCTCACAGCAGGCTCATACAATAGCTACAAGTAGGCCACAAAGAAGGTCCAGGGGAAAAAAAATGCACTACAACAGAAAGCAAAATTACAGATAAGGAAGCAGGTGCCAGACTGGAATTTTAAAACAGTGACACATTAATAAACTAACCCCAAATTAATTCATCTCAGTTGAAGCAGGGCTGGTGTGCTTGCTTTTCCCCCCCATAATCTACAGTAATGATGAACCAGAGGGTGGCATTGATGTAACAGAGGGTTGCAGTGGTGAAACAGAGGGTGCTGGGAACCTGTGATGATGAACCAGACGTAGAAACAACATAATTCGCGACCGTTGCGCGACGAAATGTAAGTTCGCAATTGCGAACTGGTACGAAACCCTCGCGAACTGGTAGAAATCCTTGCGAACACAAAAAAAAAAAATCCGCAAATTCGTAAGAATTCGCGGATTTTGCGGATTGCGAGTTCGCAAATCCGCAAAATTCGCGAACGCGAGATTCGCAAAATTCGCCCATGCTTACTTCATATGTATTAATTTTCTCCCAAGGCATGGGCATTGTGTGCCACAGATGGGAGAATAATTGATCTGGGTCTAATGTAGTCCAGGAGGCGATAGGTTACTATGGAGGATCCTCTTAAATTAGATTTTGATTTACTCTTGAGACTGATAGTAAAAAGAACAGCATTATGGTAACACCACATCAGTCCATATCAATTCCAATTGAATGGTGTGATGACAGGCTGGAAAAATTAGAACTGCCCAAAAGGTGTGCCCACCTCTGCCAACCCCATACCTCAGGTGGTGAGGGCAAGCCAACTCTTCATGCTCGTCATCTTGTAGATGGAAGGCTTAGGAAATGTGCCCATTCCCCCATGTGGGGTGAGCACAGCAATGGTGTAGTCAGCCTATGGTCAGTAGCCCATTGGCTACTGCCCTTGAGACCCTAAAATGCCAGAACCTAAACCAAGAAGACAGAATCCTGCAACCTACGAAGAAGGACCAAAGCAGACGCCTAGCAAAGGAGACTGCAGAGAAGATCTGACTTGTCCCCAGCCCTACCGGATAATCTGCAATTTCCAGAGATCCTGCCCCAACAGTCACCTTGTTCTGCAGCTAGTGACCTCCAGAACCGCTGGGAGAACCGACTGTCTTCCACAAATACTGTATCTCATGTTAACAGGAGCTCTGTTCAAAAGTATCTCCAAAGCAAGACTCGTAGCCGGCTGAAGACAAAGAAACCTGATGCCTGGAACAACCACTACATCTGTCACCTGTGGCCTGATTTCGAGTGGCCCATGGGTCCCAGCAAGGTCACACAACACTTGCAGAGTCTGAGTCCACCATTGGTTGACCGCTCCAGGACTCTCTGATGTCACCTGCAGCGTCTGCACGGAGACACCCCCAATAACAAGTGACCCGGTAAGGAGAAATCCGGCCCTGCACCCTGTAGAAGAAGACCTGAGGTGTACCTACATTCCGAGCCCTCTAACTTACCTGCCCAGCTGTTGGTTCCTCCCTGAAGCTGCCCTGGACCGAGTCTTCAGCCAAAAGCCAAATCCGACAACTCAGTTTGAAAACAACAGGGCATCTGATGCCAAAACTTCACCCTGAACCTGGCCACCCCAGTGCTGCTGTGGGTGCTTTTGGGGTGCTAACTTGAACCCCCCCTTTGCCCTGAGCTTACCTCCAGGAGCTTTCCTCCCACACCCTTGTGGCCTGCTTATGTACAGCCACCAACTGGAAGCCCCCTATACCCCATTGGATAACATTGGGCCTCGGCACTCTGCACCCGGCCGCCCTAGTGCCACTGAGGGTGCTTTGAGAGTGCATCCTTGACACTGGGGGAACCCTTGTTCTAACCCCAGAAAAAACGATTCCAAAATGAAGTACTTACCGTGAAACTGATAACCTGGTTTTCTCCCGTAGGACTGCATTGATTGATTTCTTGTGAAAATTGTTCTAAGTGTGAGGTTGAATTGTATGAAACCTTAATAGACTTCATATATACAGAAACTGATTTACTTACCTTTTATCTAAGAAATGTCTCAGTGTGATATCTAGGCATATAACAATGAGTAAAAAAAGTAACTAAAAAGTAATCTGAAAGGTAACATACAAAGTAATCTCAATAGTAACTGAAATGTAATTCCAACTTTTTTATGAACAAGTGTCTTACCTGTAACCAATCCAATTGCATTCAACTGCATCCAAACTGTATTTAACTGCATTATTCTTGCAAAGTATTATTACACTGACCTGTACCAGTCCTGGCTTGGTTATAGAAAATAAATTCCAACTAAATAGTTTTTTATACAAACCAGTTGGTCTGAGTTCAGTCATTGAGTCTGTGATTGTATTTCTTGAAATGAGTGTGTACAATGCATGCTTAACTTTCCCCTCTGATAAAGTCTTACTGCTTTCCCACACTACCACAAATAGAAAGTAAGGTATTATCTACTTTTACCTCTGCCTACCTTTGGGGATCCACTGGACTCTGTGCACACTACACCTTACGTTGATATAGTATATACATAGCCACTTTCATACAGTGATCCACACTAAGGGTCTAGGATTTGAGATGCACCCCTTGGGGGTCAGGCACTATCTGCAGATGGGTCCAGAGGCTGGTGCATTATGCTCTGGTGTCAATTATGTCCTGAGGCTCAGATCAGGAGGCCAGCAGACAAGCCTTTAAAGTCACCCTGGGGTCATGGGTTCAAGATGAAGATGAAGGTCCGGTTCTTCTCCCCAGGCAGCTTGGACGCAGGCAGCAGGTCAGCACAGAAAGGCATCATTTCCTTCAGAGAGTCCATCTAGCAGAGTGGCAGACCTTTCAGCAGCACAGTATCCTTCTTCCTTGCAGAGTATCCACAGGTCCAGAAGAATACTGTGTCTGAGGTCCAGTATTTATACCCAGGTGCCCTGGTTCTGGGTGGTGAAAGAAGTTTCAATGAAAAACCACACAGCCCGTGGGAGGAGGGTTAGGGTTAGGGTTTTTGAAGATTGGATGGGAATGGGGTTTTTTGGGAAAAGGTTTGTGGAGAGAAGAAAAAAAAACACTGCATGCACAAACAACAAATGAAGAGAAACAAATGTTTGGATTCAAAGATATCCATAAATCTTTTAAGGGACATAAAGGTAGTGCACTACTGCATGCATGAAGTTGTTTGCTAAACGGATGGTTAGGTTACTGAAAAGTTGTACTACATCTTATTAGTAAGTATGAGGAAGAAATTTGACATTGACACTAGTACAGGGCTGCATTAATTACACAATTTCACTTGCCTTTCTGCCCTCATAGAGAATAAACACTTATTATTAGTACATTAAGTTAGTTATAAAAATAGCAAAGAAATGTATGAAATAGCTGGAGAGATGACTTTGATGCAGAGAACAAAGAAACGCACCTAGTCACATTCGTAGAAGTTCAAGTTTACAACAATAACATTTAAAAGATAAGGAGAAGTTAAGAGAGAATACTGTAAATTTATGCTGTAGTTGTCCTGTTGAATTGGTGAAGTTGCATGCATCCAGCCATTCCTCTTATTCGCGATATACTCCTCCATTCCATCTTACGCTCAGTCGATCAATATTGGTGACCAGACACACTGTCCACTAGCTGCCTGATGAGTAATTGCGGATTGCATCTGAGTTCATCGTTTGTTCCATGGCACGTGGTAAAAGCCGTCCTGTAATTTCTGATGGAAAAAAACAGGAAGTGAACCAGTTAAAAAAATCTAAGGTACGCTGTGTAGTGCAAAAATAACACTTTCAGTTTTCTGAGCTGACATTATTAATTTATTATTATAGTAATAGTAACTATGGTTGAATTCTGCGGATCCACCATGGATTTTCTTGAAAAAAATTGCATACAGAATTAGTCATTCCCAGGAGTGATCCCAGACCCCTGAACTCAGTCGGCAAAATGTAAAACACCCCCAAGCAGCCCCCTAAAAGCATGCGATACTGCTACCAGGTTTAACCCTAACTTCAAATCGTGCCAAAAAGCACTCTGTAACTAGGCCCAAAAGCCCCTTTCCTACCATGGATTTTCTTCAAACCACTTGCAATCAAAATTATACTATCCCAGCAGTGCTCCCAGACCCCCAAACCCACCCCCAAAGACCTTGAACCCCCCCAATAGCCCCCAAAAACAAGCATGTGAGCAAAAACTGAAAAACTTTTTCACCATAAATTTTATCCAAAACACTTGCATACGATATTAGAGCTTCCCAGCAATGCTCCCAGACCCCTCAACCCAGTCGCAAAAAAGCAGAACACCCCCAAACATGCCAAAAGCAAAAATGGAAAATGTGACACATGAAATTTGCGGCCTACCAGTCAAAATCACTCCAAACGCACTCTGCAGCTAGGCCCTAACTCCCCTTTCCCACCATGGATTTTCTTCAAACCACTTGCAATCAAAATTATACTATGCCAGTAGTGGGCCCAGACCCCCAAACCAACCCCCAAAACCTAGAACCCCCCCAAACAGCCCCCAAAAACAAGCAAGTGTGCAAAAACAGAAAAACTTTTTCACCATGGATTTTATCCAAAACACTAGCATCCGATATTAGAGCTACCCAGAAATGCTCCCAGACCCGTCAACCCACCCGCAAAAAAAGCAGAATACCCCCAAACAGGCCAAAAGCAAAAATGGAAAATGTGACACTTAGAACACCTCCAAACAGCCCCCCAAAAACACGTAATACTGCTAGGACTCAGTTTAAATTGTGCCAAAACGCTGTCTGCGACTAGGCCCAAACCCCCCTTTTCCACCATGGATTTTCTTCAAACTACTTACAATCAAAATTAGACCTTCTCAGCAGTGCTCCAAGATCCCCCGACCCACCCATACAAATCTAGAACACCCCCTATCAGCCCCCCAAAACATGCAATACTGGTATATTCAAAACATGACAAATTTTGCTGTTCACAAAAAATTGCTGCTTTCAGCACTTCCACTACTTCGATCCTCTTGAAACTTACCTGGACACTTGTTCCAGCAATTCCCAAGAATCTCAGGAAGGCAGAACAAAATCGAACCACTGCGCTCTTTGAAGAAGAAGAAGCCGAAGAAGAAGGTCTACAGCTAGTTTTCACTTAGTTTTCACCCAAACACACGCGCCCGCAAAACACCAAAAAAGGCCCAAATTCTGCCAATCATGGACCAAAGAACGCCATACCCCCCTAAAACCTTGCCATTATCATTATGAACAAACCTGCATCGGGCCCTTAGTCCAAAACTCAGTGGGAACCCTAACAACTTAAACCCAAAAAACCCTAGTAAATCGCACTGAACCCTAAACCCTATATATATGCTTTGTCTATCTGTGTCAAAGAGCATAGGTATGCTACATCAGGGTGCTTTCCTCAGTGGTGTCTGCCTTGACCGCAAGCATGGGCCAAAAATCCGTTCCGCTCAAGAATTTGCGATTTTTCGGTAATTTCGCGAGATTCACGAAAAACCGGAAAACAGCAAATTTCGCAAACATAACGGATCTTGGCTCAAGCTTGAGGCAGTGCCATGCAGACGGTCAAGGAGAAAACAAAAATGGGTGTGGACTGTGGACTCCCCACAGAAAGGCCAAGTCACTGACCTAATAATGAGCAAAACAATTGCCAATACTGCTGTCCTGATTATCTACTATTCGTCACATAACAATGGAATGAAACCAAACATGTGGTGATAGACTAGTAGTTCAATCTGAATTAATCATCCTTTTATTTTCTACTCAAAATGCATTTGTCATTTATTTATACAAACTTTAAGATTCCTGCGGTCAAAAACATTATATACAAAAAACAATCAATAAAACTGTACATATTCCAAAGATATTTTTAAATATTCCTTATTCCCAATCAGTCCACACATTCCACATTCAACAAATCACTCTCGCACTCATGGAAAAACAATGAGTGAAGCAACCTGATGTAGCATACCTAGGCTCTTTGTCAGACAGACAAAGCCTATCCAATTGTATGCAGCAAGCCACATAGCCCGAATTTTACATGAACTGCTGTCTGGAGTTGACTCTGCCTGGCAAAACAACAACAGTACACTGCCTTGCCCTCGACCACTATATTCCACGAATAGACAGACATGTGGTTCTGCTGTAGTAGTTGTTGTAGACTGGTTTACCTGTTTGCCACTCACGAATTGGCCTTAGTTCTTCTGTAAACCGACGCTGAGGATCCATCCATCCCAGTGAGTGACTGTAAAGAAAAAATATATATTATTTAATCAATCATCATGGTATATTGGCAAGTGAGTCCACTCCAAAGACATTTTGCATATTGTAAAATGCAACATAGTGGCCCCTGAATTTGAAGTACAATTTGAAATAAACAAGGTAAAAAAAACAGAGTAGTAGACATGAGTTACAATTACTGTGTAAAAGATTAAATAATAACTAAGACAAGACATATGATTCATTTCATGGACAAAAAACAAACAGCAATTGGTTTCATCAGAGCCAGACAGCCATTGCTGTCCGCTGCATGCCATCTTCTCAATTATTCATTAGCTGTACTACTTTTTGTCTGCATCTTCTTTGGAAAGTGAGGGCCCACAGGACAGCCTCTCCTGTCAATTTCAGAAGTAACTCTGTCAGCAATCAGCAAGCATGTAGTCAGTCAGTAATTTCAGTCCCACTTGAGGAGACTCGTCCATGAAAACAAAGTTTCTTTTTTCTTCGTAATCCATCCATCTGCCTTGAGGGAAATGGATAGGTGGAGTCTGGAGGAGGAGGATAGAGGAGCATGATTGAGTTGCGAACTTGTGAACCTCAGGAATGCACACTGCGGCACCTTCAAATCAATAAGGAAAATAAGATGAAGACAG
Source organism: Lissotriton vulgaris (assembly GCF_964263255.1). Taxonomy (NCBI): domain Eukaryota; kingdom Metazoa; phylum Chordata; class Amphibia; order Caudata; family Salamandridae; genus Lissotriton; species Lissotriton vulgaris. Next base: position 462,421,558 of record NC_141689.1, on the reverse strand, counting down.
TGCTGCTGATGGACTTGTTGTGAGAGTTTTGTTGTGGTAAAAGTTGCAAAACAAAGAAAGACACTTAGGAATAAAAGTGAATAAGGATGAAAAAAAAGGAAGTCATTTTCAGGTCTCAGTGTCAAGGAAGTAGAGCTCGTCCTCAAACTCCATGAGTTAAGACGGGAGTAGGTCAGCTAACAGAGAAGAACTTCCGTCACCTAAGTCGGTGTCCTCTTCTTCCTGCGTGCATTCACGTATTTTGTAATCTGGTGGTATGAAGTGCTGATTCATCTTGATCAGTGTTAACCTCTCCACATTTTTGGGCTACAGGTGGGTCCTTTTTGAAGTTACAATGGCACCAGCAGCACTGAAGCGGTACAAAAGGGGGTGGTAATGGACGGAGCATCTGAATCAATCAAACACTCACACCCAGTCAAAAGATCTTGGGTTAATCCATCACCGTTCTTTAGCCCACTCTGCCACCCCAGTTCGGACATGGCTTTATGCAAATCAGTCTGACCCTATGTCTCATGGGAACAGTCCAGCCCGAACTGCCAAGCCATGTCTTCCCTGGACCGGAAACAAGCTTCCGAGGACCGGTTTCTGACATTCCAGCCGTCTTCAGCCCGGCTTGCTTGAATCCAGTGGCAAAGTGAGCAAGGGACTCACGTCTGAGCATACCCTGCCACACGTATGGTGGCCAAAAGCGGTACAAAAGGGGGTGGTAATGGACGGAGCATCTGAATCAATCAAACACTCACACCCAGTCAAAAGATCTGGGTTTAATCCATCACCGTTCTTTAGCCCACTCTGCCACCCCAGTTCAGACATGGCTTTATGCAAATCAGTCTGACCCTGTGTCTCATGGGAACAGTCCAGCCCGAACTGCCAAGCCATGTCTTCCCTGGACCGGAAACAAGCTTCCGAGGACCGGTTTCTGACATTCCAGCCGTCTTCAGCCCGGCTTGCTTGAATCCAGTGGCAAAGTGAGCAAGGGACTCATGTCTGAGCATACCCTGCCACACTTATGGCGGCCAAAAGCGGTAAAAAAGGGGGTGGTAATGGATGGAGCATCTGAATCAATCAAACACTCACACCCAGTCAAAAGATCTGGGTTTAATCCATCACCGTTCTTTAGCCCACTCTGTCACCCCAGTTCAGACATGGCATTATGCAAATCATTTTTACTCTGTGCCTCATGGAACAGTCCAGCCCGAACTGCCAAGCCATGTCTTCCCTGGACCGGAAACAAGCTTCTGGGGACCGGTTTGTGGCATTCCAGCCCTCTTCAGCCCGGCTTGCTTGAATCCAGTGGCAAAGTGAGCAAGGGACTCACGTCTGAGCATACCCTGTCACACTTATGGTGGCCAAAAGCGGTACAAAAGGGGGTGGTAATGGACTGAGCATCTGAATCAATCAAACACTCACACCCAGTCAAAAGATCTGGGTTTAATCCATCACCGTTCTTTAGCCCACTGTGCCACCCGAGTTTAGACATGGCTATATGCAAATCAGTCTGACCCTGTGCCTCATGGGAACAGTCCAGCCCGAACTGCCAAGCCATGTCTTCCCTGGACCGGAAACAAGCTTCCGAGGACCGGTTTCTGGCATTCCAGCCATCTTCAGCCCGGCTTGCTTGAATCCAGTGGCAAAGTGAGCAAGGGACTCCCGTCTGAGCATACCCTGCCACACTTATGGCGGCCAAAAGTGGTACAAAAGGGGGTGGTAATGGACGGAGCATCTGAATCAATCAAACACTCACACCCAGTCAAAAGATCTGGGCTTAATCCATCACCGTTCTTTAGCCCACTCTGCCACCCCAGTTCAGACATGGCTATATGCAAATCAGTCTGATCCTGTGCCTCATGGGACCAGTCCAGCCCGAACTGCCAAGCCATGTCTTCCCTGGACCAGAAAAAGGCTTCCGAGGACCGGTTTCTGGCATTCCAGCCGTCTTCAGCCCGGCTTGCTTGAATCCAGTGCCAAAGTGAGCATGGGACTCACGTCTGAGCTTACCCTGCCACACTTATGGCGGCCAAATGCAGTACAAAAGGGGGGTGGTAATGGACGGAGCATCTGAATCAATCAAACACTCACACCCAGTTAAAAGATCTGGGTTTAATCCATCACCGTTCTTTAGCCCACTCTGCCACCCCAGTTCAGACATGGCTATATGCAAATCAGTCTGACCCTGTGCCTCATGGGAACAGTCCAGCATGAACTGCCAAGCCATGTCTTCCCTGGACCGTAAACAAGCTTCCGAGGACCGGTTTCTGGCATTCCAGCCGTCTTCAGCCCGGCTTGCTTGAATCCAGTGGCAAAGTCAGCAAGGGACTCACGTCTGAGCATACCCTGCCACACTTATGGCGGCCAAAAGTGGTACAAAAGGAGGTGGTAATGGACGGAGCATCTGAATCAATCAAACACTCACACCCAGTCAAAAGATCTGGGTTTAATCCATCACCGTTCTTTAGCCCACTCTGCCACCCCAGTTCAGACATGTCTATATGCAAATCAGTCTGACCCTGTGCCTCATGGGAACAGTCCAGCCCGAACTGCCAAGCCATGTCTTCCCTGGACCGGAAACAAGCTTCCGAGGACCGGTTTCTGGCATTCCAGCCGTCTTCAGCCCGGCTTGCTTTAATCCAGTGGCAAAGTGAGCAAGGGACTCATGTCTGAGCATACCCTGCCACACTTATGGCGGCTAAAAGCGGTACAAAAGGGGGTAGTAATGGACGGAGCATCTGAATCAATCAAACACTCACACCCAGTCAAAAGATCTGGGTTTAATCCATCACCGTTCTTTAGTCCACTCTGCTACCCCAGTTTAGACATGGCTATATGCAAATCAGTCTGACCCTGTGCCTCATGGGAACAGTCCAGCCCGAACTGCCAAGCCATGTCTTCCCTGGCCCGGAAACAAGCTTCTGAGGACCGGTTTCTGGCATTCCAGCCGTCTTCAGCCCGGCTTGCTTGAATGCAGTGGCAAAGTGAGCAAGGGACTCACGTCTGAGCATACCCTGCTACACTTAAGGCGGCCAAAAGCGGTACAAAAGGGGGTGGTAAAGGACGGAGCATCTGAATCAATCAAAACACTCACACCCAGTCAAAAGATCTGGGTTTAATCCATCACCGTTCTTTAGCCCACTCTGCCACCCCAGTTCAGACATGGCTATATGCAAATCAGTCTGACCCTGTGCCTCATGTGAACAGTTCAGCCCAAACTGCCAAGCCATGTCGTCCCTGGACCGGCTGCCATAAGTGTGGCAGGGTATGCTCAGACGTGAGTCCCTTGCTCACTTTGCCACTGGATTCAAGTGAGCCGGGCTGAAGACGGCTGGAATGCCAGAAACCGGTCCTCGAAAGCTTGTTTCCGGTCCAGGGAAGACATGGCTTGGCATTTCGGGCTGGACTGTTCCCATGAGGCACAGGGTCAGACTGATTTGCATATAGCCATGTCTGAACTGGGGTGGCAGAGTGGGCTAAAGAACGGTGATGGATTAAACTCAGATCTTTTGACTGGTTGTGAGTGTTTGATTGATTCAGATGCTCCGTCCATCACCACCCCCTTTTGTGCTGCTTTTGGCTGCCATAAGTGTGACAGGGTATGCTCAGACGTGAGTCCCTTGCTCACTTTGCCTCTGGATTCAAGCAAGCTGGGCTGAAGACGGCTGGAATGCCAGAAACCGGTCCTCGGAAGCTTGTTTCCGGTCCAGGGAAGACATGGCTTGGCATTTCGGGCTGGACTGTTCCCATGAGGCACAGGGTCAGACTGATTTGCACATAGCCATGCCTGAACTGGGGTGGCAGAGTGGGCTAAAGAACGGTGATGGATTAAACCCAGATCTTTTGACTGGGTGTAAGTGTTTAATTGATTCAGATGCTCAGTCCATCACCACCCCCTTTTGTACCGCTTTTGGCTGCCATAAGTGTGGCAGGGTATGCTCAGACGTGAGTCCCTTGCTCACTTTGCCACTGGATTCAAGCAAGCCGGGCTGAAGACGGCTCGAATGCCAGAAACTGGTCCTCGGAAGCTTGTTTCCGGTCCAGGGAAGACATGGCTTGGTATTTCGGGCTGGACTGTTCCCATGAGGCACAAAGTCAGACTGATTTGCATATAGCCATGTCTGAACTGGGGTGGCAGAGTGGGCTAAAGAACGGTGATGGATTAAACTCAGATCTTTTGACTGGTTGTAAGTGTTTGATTGATCCAGATGCTCCGTCCATCACCACCCCCTTTTGTGCTGCTTTTGGCTGCCATAAGTGTGGCAGGGTATGCTCAGACGTGAGTCCCTTGCTCACTTTGCCTCTGGATTCAAGCAAGCTGGGCTGAAGATGGCTGGAATGCCAGAAACCGGTCCTCGGAAGCTTGTTTCCGGTCCAGGGAAGACATGGCTTGGCATTTCGGGCTGGACTGTTCCCATGAGGCACAGGGTCAGACTGATTTGCATATAGCCATGTCTGAACTGGGGTGGCAGAGTGGGCTAAAGAACGGTGATGGTTTAAACCCAGATCTTTTGACTTGGTGTGAGTGTTTGATTGATTCAGATGCTCCGTCCATCACCACCCCCTTTTGTACCGCTTTTGGCTGCCATAAGTGTGGCAGGGTATGCTCAGACGTGAGTCCCTTGCTCACTTTGCCACTGGATTCAAGCAAGCCAGGCTGAAGACGGCTGGAATGCCAGAAACCGGTCCTCGGAAGCTTGTTTCCGGTCCAGGGAAGACATGGCTTGGCATTTCGGGCTGGACTGTTCCCATGAGGCACAGTGTCAGACTGATTTGCATATAGCCATGTCTGAACTGGGGTGGCAGAGTGGGCTAAAGAACGGTGATGGATTAAACCCAGATCTTTTGACTGGGTGTGAGTGTTTGATTGATTCAGATGCTCCATCCATCACCACCCCCTTTTGTACCGCTTTTGGCTGCCATAAGTGTGGCAGGGTATGCTCAGACGTGAGTCCCTTGCTCACTTTGCCACTGGATTCAAGCAAGCCGGGCTGAAGACGGCTGGAATGCCAGAAACCGGTCCTCGGAAGCTTGTTTCAGGTCCAGGGAAGACATGGCTTGGCATTTCGGACTGGACTGTTCCCATGAGGCACAGGGTCAGACTGATTTGCATATAGCCATGTCTTAACTGGGGTGACAGAGTGGGCTATAGAACGGTGATGGATTAAACCCAGATCTTTTGACTGAGTGTGAGTGTTTGATTGATTCAGATGCTCCGTCCATCACCACTCCCTTTTGTACAGCTTTTGGCTGCAATAAGTGTGGCAGGGTATGCTCAGACGTGAGTCCCTTGCTCACTTTGCCACTGGATTCAAGCAAGCTGGGCTGAAGACGGCTGGAATGCCAGAAACCGGTCCTCGGAAGCTTGTTTCCGGTCCAGGGAAGACATGACTTGGCATTTTGGGCTGGACTGTTCCCATGAGGCACAGGGTGAGACTGATTTGCATATCACCATGTCTGAACTGGGGTGGCAGAGTGGGCTAAAGAAAGGTGATGGATTAAACCCAGATCTTTTGACTGGGTGTGAGTGTTTGATTGATTCAGATGCTCCGTCCATCACCACCCCCTTTTGTACCGCTTTTGGCTGCCATAAGTGTGGCAGGGTATGCTCTGACGTGAGTCCCTTGCTCACTTTGCCACTGGATTCAAGCAAGCCGGGCTGAAGACGGCTGGAATGCCAGAAACCGGTCCTCTAAAGCTTGTTTCCGGTCCAGGGAAGACATGGCTTGGCATTTCGGGCTGGACTGTTCCCATGAGGCACAGGGTCAGACTGATTTGCATATAGCCATGTCTGAACTGGGTTGGCAGAGTGGGCTAAAGAACGGTGATGGATTAAACCCAGATCTTTTGACTGGGTGTGAGTGTTTGATTGATTCAGATGCTCCGTCCATCACCACCCCCTTTTGTACCGCTTTTGGCTGCCATAAGTGTGGCAGTGTATGCTCAGACGTGAGTCCCTTCCTTGCTCACTTTGCCACTGGATTCAAGCAAGCCGGGCTGAAGACGGCTGGAATGCCAGAAACCGGTCCTCGAAAGCTTGTTTCCGGACCAGGGAAGACATGGCTTGGCATTTCAGGCTGGACTGTTCCCATGAGGCACAGGGTCAGACTGATTTGCATATAGCCATGTCCGAACTGGGGTGGCAGAGTGGGCTAAAGAATGGTGATGGATTAAACCCAGATCTTTTGACTGGGTGTGAGTGTTTGATTGATTCAGATGCTCCGTCCATCACCACCCCCTTTTGTACCAGCAGCACTGAAAACACGTTCAGAAGACACGCTTACGAGTGGGCATGACAAATAATTTAGAGCCAGGTTGGTGATCAGTGGTCATAGAGGCCTTTTCCTATACCAATACAGCAATGTGTTCAGATTAACCCAAGACCTCTGTTGGGTCATCCAGATAGGCCTGCACCATCGACTCAAGGTTCTCCACGGTTATTATTATTATTATTATTATTGGACATTTATAAAGCGCCTGGTTACGCGCACCGGCGTGTCCCCGCGCTATGATAAGTGGAAGCAGCCGCCCAACCCACCCTTAGAGATGTCTACCTACTGTATAAATAGGTTTTGAGTTTTTTCCTGAACGTGGTCTCAGATGGTTCCAGGCGCAGTTCCAGAGGCAAAGCATTCCAACACCTGGGAGCCAGGTATCTGAAAGACCTCCCTCCCATACGGGCCTTCCTTACTCTCTGAACCTTCAGTAACCCAGTGCGGGAGGAGCAAAGATTGCGCGTAGGCTCATACCAGGTCACCAGACTCTGAAGCGGAACCGGAGCTTTGCCGCTCAAAATGCAGTGACATGTGGAAAGAGCTTTAAACTCCACTCTTTTCCCTACAGGGAGCCAATGCAGTGCCTGAAGCGCTGCTTTAGAGGGAGATCTCTTAGGGAGCCTTAGAACTAAGCGCACCGCTGCATTTTGCAGCACTTGGAGGCGGCCCATGACCTTGCCCGTGGCCCCCAGATACAGCAGATTCCCATAATCTAAGCGCGATGTGACCAGGGCGTGCACCAGCGTCCTGCGAGCCGCAATAGGGAAGAGATCTAATACCTTCCTTAATGTTCTCAGAATGCTGAAGCACACCCCTGCCACCCGGCCAATCTGGGGGCCAAAGGTCAGATCCGCATCCAGCCACACTCCAAGGTTCCTTGCCTCCTGACATGGGACTGGAACTTCTACCAGGCAGGGGGGCCACCATGCCGACGACCAAGCAGATGGCCCTCCCCCTGACGTAAATAATTAATTTACTCTCTTAATTTCTATGCAGGTAAGTACTTAATCAATAATAACTCAATCAGAAGGAAAGAAAACAGAGTCCGTGGTGTTAGAGTTTCTAAGGGTTTTATTCCTCATAAAGGAATCAGGACATCGTGTTCTGACCACCACAGGGGTGTCAGAAGGGATAGATGAGCGCGCTCTCGTTTATTGACAATACATAGCTTATATACTTGATTTACATCATAATGTTCAATGTAAGAGGCGTAACAGCTGAGAGAAGACAAGATAACAGTATACACGTGGTACTAGTACATCATCAAGAGGCGTAAACTAGGCGTGAACTAGAGGTGTGTGCTAGAAACGTCACTGATAGGTGACGCAAGTGGGTGGCACCAAGGGGTGGTGCTAACAGAATGTTGCAATGTCAGCAGAAATCGGAAGCTTGGGTGCGCGCGCAGCTGCATGACGTGTGATTGACGGGGTGCAGGGGGCTTGACATTTACACTGACGGAAAGAGACAGAAGTCTGGCATGTCAGATCAACTTGTACTTTTATCGTATCTGATATCTGATGTTTAGGAACTATACTATCTGGGCGGAAAGGTCTCTAGGGTAAAAGCTGTTCTATGCTAACTGTGGATGCGTATATGAGCGCCTAAGTGTCTACATGTGAAGCGTGGGGGCACGGGGCCTTCCATGGAAGCATGGCAACGGAGGCTATGAATTACTTGCATTAAGACAGATCGGCCTTTTGGCTCTGCAGCTGGAGAGGATGTTTACAGGATCTAGTAGGCAGGAATGTATTCTCGGGGGGCGGAACAGATAACTCGAAGGTTATAGTCAGTCTTGGCAGAAAGCAGGCTTGAGCTGAGCGCGAGGGGCCGCGCTGAATGTAGGACAGACTTCACGAGTACAGAGGTAGCCTGGGCAGAGCCAGGAGCCACAAAAGAGGTTCAGATGGCAGGAATTCAGGGCCTACTCTGGCTAGAGCAGGAAAAAGTGAAAAGTGTATTACAAAAAGACGGTGGCATAGCATACTTAGGAACGGGCTATATAATCCATTCATGGTGCATCTGAAAGAGGACAAGTTGACGGTGGACGCAAATGTATTTGCGTCTTCATAGCTGGTACAGGAGGGAAGTTACATGCACTTTTAACTCGTACATGGAGTCGGTGGGGTACGCGCTAGGGAACACAACATGGCCAAAATTTAATTTTCCTCATTCCCTCCTTGTTCCCTACGGACCCTTCATGAAATATCGATCCTCATAAATCGATCAGTTTGTTCTTGTAACATTATATGTTCATCTCTCTTTCTTTGACTGTTTGAGAGACAACTAGAATGCTCAATGCAGGATGTGGCACACAGTCCACAGATCGCTGGCCCACACTGCAGGCATAGGCAGCAACTGAATACTAGGACTAGGCCAATGCCTAGGAAGGATAGGATCTTCCATCCCCAAGCTGTTAACGTTGTCCAGAACCAACCGGACCAAGTCCAGGTGCCTGGATTCTGATGTATCTGATTTGCAATTTTATGGAGACGGGTGATAGCTTGATATACAGATGGTGCATTCTGTGGAATGAAAACACAGCAGCTTGACCCGATGACCTTACAGGCTCCACCTCTATCTGCCAAGATGACGTCAATTACAAGACGATTCTGAAGAACAACAACCCGCATAGCGGACTGCTCTTCTGTTAGGTTACCTAAGGCGGAAGTAGTTTCATTTACTACGGCTTCAAGTGTTCTAGTTAATCTGCGAATTAATTTACTATTCTGGACAGGGCCTAAAAAGAAAAAGAATCCTTTATTAAAGTCAGTGTACTGTTCCCATGCCGTTTCTGTGTAGTCGACAAGGGGGGCATCTCTTCTGGGTCTATTCTTTACTAGATTGCTATTTCTATGGTAATCAGAAGGAGCTAGAAAGACAGGTGGCAGGAGGAATGCAATGTAACAGGTACCATCCCAATCTGGAGGTAGGCGAATGTATGCGGTATGACCACAAACAAAGTAAGAATGACTGATAGCTTTGAAAGATGATTTTCCATCATCACTGAATTCAACCACAGTAGTGCATTTACTATGACCTAAGTATACTGAACCTTTCTTCTTGATACATAATTCACCAGTGACTGGCAGTACTGACATAATAGGTAGAACTGGTGTGGCTTCGGATTCGACAGTAAGAATCATAAGGCTAATTGTATAATTACCTAATCCATATACTTCATTTTCAAGATCCGTTCCTATTCTAATGGGGAGTCCCTCCTTATCCGGGTAACAGACGTCTAGTAGGACCAAGTTCAGGTTTCCCCAAACCCAACCCCCATCGAAAACAGCAATGTCGGGATCTAGAGAATTAATTATCTTAAACCATGCTCCACAGGAGCCATTGTGAGTGAACGGATACGGAAAGAGAGGCAGGGCACCCTTGTAATTCTGGTAGGGAGGGAGTCGGCCACATATCCAGCAATTTGTAGCATTGTTAGTTTGATGAGAATGATGTAACATACTAATGAATGTATTGTTGCGCAGCGCAAGTCTGTAAGAAAGCTCATGAGGAGGTAACTCACTAAAAGTGTGTTCAACAGAGACATTGTAAGCAGATTGTTCACGCTTGAAAATAGGATAATATATAGGTAACAAGATGCTAGCAATAATGATTAGTATACTGAGAATAAACATGATTATTAGTGTCACTATGCAGTGACTACGAAGTGATTTGCAATATGTTCTTTTCTTTTCCTCTCTCTCTCTAACTCGATCTAGGGGATACATGTCAGAAACTATTTAACCGATTCACCTAGGGGAGGACTTAAACAATTAAACTGTCTGACTTGCTAGATCGTAATTTCATACGGTATTGTTCTTGAGGAGTCTTTTCTCTTTTAACTTCGGTAAAGTCTTTGGGATCACAGTCTCTGGTGGGGGTGGGTGTGTCTTGTTCTGGTTTCAGTCCTGGGAATGTTTTGATATGGCTTAGGTGGACCCACCCCTTTCTGCCCTCCAACTTGACTGCGGTCTTCGTTGTTAGGAGAACGATCTTTGGAGATTTCCAGCGGGGCTCCAACGGACTTTTCCTGTCGAAGTTTCGGACTAAAACAACGTCTCCGGGGCGGACATCATGCTCCTTCACATCGGTGTTGTCAGGGAAGGCTGCGGCAACCTGTGAACGACATGATTGGAGTGCAGACATCAAGGAGGCAAGGTAATCTGTCAACATATTAGAATCAACATCGGTTATCTTTTTAGGAATGGGCGTCCCCCACATATTCGGTGGTCTGCCAAAGACCACTTCGTACGGAGATAGCCCTGATCTCGAATGGGCGACCATCCTCATATAGAATAGTGCCACCGGCAGGGCGACTATCCAGTCGACCCCTTTGTCCTGACATATTTTTGCAAGGCGAATCTTTAATGTCTGATTATGCCTTTCTACAAGGCCTGCTGCTTCTGGATGTCGGACACAATGGAACTTCCACTGATATCCCAGTAACAAGGAAACTTCTTTCATTAGGGCAGACGAGAATGGCTGACCGTTATCTGAGTACACGACACGGGGCAAGCCGTACCGTGGGAAAAATTCACGAACCAACTGTTTGGCAGTGGTCGGAGCAGTGTAATCTGGGACTGGGTATGCTTCGGTCCAGCGGGACAGAGCACAGACAACTACGAGAACATATTTAAATCCTCGACAACGGTCCATCTGGATATAATCCATCTGGAGGGCTTCAAAAGGGTGATCGGGAGGATGAAATCCACCTTGCTCTACAGGGACGCTTTTACCTGGATTGAACTGACAACAGATCATGCAAGTACGCACTTTCTGTTTTGCGGCTGCTCGTAAGTGTTTATTGTACCAGAGATTTTGCAAACTGTCTAGCATTGCTTTCTCTCCCAGGTGGGCAGGACTATGTGCTGTATTTATCATGACTTGAACCATAGAGTCAGGGAGAAACCATGTAGATTTTCCCTTCGTCATCCAACCTTGATCTGTCTGGACCCCTCCTAGTTCGATCCATTTCTTTATTTCGTCTGTAGTAGCATGTGTCTGAATGTCAATAACATCTAGTGTGGGATCCCTGACTGTCATACAGTTTGTCGGACCAACTGTTGTCTTTGTCGTGTCAGTTGTCTGAGTGTGAGTCAGTGCGGTATGTTTTGCTGTCTGATCTGCCAGGTCATTACCCTGGGAAACAGAATCTGTGACTTTAGTATGTGCTTTACACTTCATGACTGAAATGGCTGAAGGCAGATGTATTGCTTCTAGTAGTGCTTGAATGAGAGGACCATGCTGTATCTTTGTACCATGAGAGGTCAGAAAACCTCGTTCTTGCCAGAGCATGCCAAAGTCGTGTACGACTCCGAACGCATAACGGGAATCTGTGTATATGTTAACATTTCTGTTTTTCGCTAGAATACAGGCTTGGGTCAGAGCGATGAGCTCTGCTGCTTGGGCAGACAGTGTATCAATACGATGTGTTTCTTTAACTTCAGTTTCAGTGGTCACGGCGTACGCGGCCACTAACTCTCCTGTACCTGTTCTCATGCATGAACCATCCACATAAAGTGTCAGGTCTGGATTTGTCAATGGAACATCTGTTAAATCTCGTCTGGGCTTTGTTACTGCATTAATAATCTCTATACAATCATGTGGAGCTGGATCTGTCATAGCTGTAGGTAACAATGTTGCTGGATTCAAGATACTGCAGCGTCTGATTTCTATGTGTGGCTGGAATAATGTCAATTCGTAACCTGTCAGTCGTGCTATAGTCAAGTGTTGAGTCTGGGTTCTGTTTAACAGAACCTCTACAGAATGTGGAACTTGTACTGTTAACTGATGACCTAAAACAATTGAATCGCTTTGTCTGATTGCTAATGCTGTTGCTGCTACTGACTTTAAGCATGCAGGGAGTGCCTGTGCTACTGAATCCAATGTGCTTGAAAAATAAGCGCAAGGCTTATGTGAACCTGCTTGATCTTGAGTGAGGACAGACAATGCTGTACCGTCACGTTCTGTAACAAAAAGTGTAAACGGTTTGCTGTAACATGGTGTCGCTAAAACGGGTGCTTGGCATAAAGCTTTCTTTAATTCCTCAAAGGCTTGTGTGTGTTCCTGAGTCCAAGAGAGGACAGTCGAAGTCGCTGCCTCCTGTGTCGTTAACTGGATGAGTGGTTTAGCTAGAAATGCATATTGAGGAATCCATTGTCTGCAGTACGAAGTGAGGCCTATGAAGGCCCGTACTTCCTTTTGTGACTGGGGTCGGGGCATGTTTACAATTAACTGAATGCGATCGGGAGTGAGCTGTCTCCCCACTTTGGACAGCAAGTGACCCAAGTACACAACTTGCTGAACACAGAATTGTAGCTTCGAAGGAGACACCTTGTGTCCCTTGTCGGCCAGAAAATGCAAAACTATCAGAGATGCTTGTTCACATTCGGGTTCACTTCGTGCGGTGATCAGCAGATCATCGACGTACTGTAGTAAGGCTGTATTAACTGGCATTTGGATACTATCTAGTTGTCTTTTCAGTGCTTGACTATAGATGCTGGGGCTTTCTGTAAATCCTTGAGGTGCGCGGGAAAATTTGAAACTTCGTCCATTTAAACTGAATCCGAAGAGATATTGGCTCTCCGGGTCAATGGGTACACTGAAGAAGGCGTTCTTGAGATCTATTACAGTAAAGAACGTCGCTTCTGAATCAATAGCAGTTAACAGGGTGGAGATATCGGGGACCACAGGATACTGTGGTACAATGCATTTGTTCAGTTCTCGAAGATCAATCACCAACCGGTATACTGGTGGTGCATCGGGGTCTGTACGCTTAAGAATTGGAATGATGGGTGAATTACAGATATTGGAGTCGGTCTCTACGACCACTCCCTGGGCGATAAGTTCTTCAATGATTTTCAGTAAAGCCACTACAGCATCGGGTGGTAATTTGTATTGTCTGATTCTGGGTAGAACAACTCCTGACTTGAGTGTAACACGGTATGGTGTGATATGCATACAACCTACATCAGCTGGGCCCTTTGCCCATAAATGATCTGGTACATTTTTCAGTCTGACATCAAAGTCACGTACAACATAATGACCCTTGAAATCCCTTAGAAAGAGTCTGACTCCCTCCGGGGAACAGCAAATTATGGCTCCTAGAGCCTTCAGTGTTTTGATTCCTAACAGGTTTTCGGGACATGATTTCGTAAGTAACAAATCTGTAACTCGAGATAATGGACCCACAGCTAGTGGTACTGGTTCTGATACTTCATTTACAATAGGCTGTCCTGAAAAACCAAGGGAAACATTCTGTGAGCCTGAGAGGGGTGCCCCTGGAACTTCATTATGACTTATAGTAGTGCGACTTGCCCCTGTGTCAATTAAAAACTTTCTGTCTTTTCCTAATACGTGACTATGTACATAAGGACCTTCTTGATCTACAGGAATTTCAATAAGAGGCAAATCACTTTCCCTCCCTAGGCTGTTTCATGTATAACGCTGATAATCCGGATATGCCGACTGGGCATACTGGTACATTTGTTGTGAGACTTCTCTAGTTGCGGCAGTGGGCTGTGTCTGAGCATGCTGTGGCTGTGGTACTGCTACTGTCTGTACTGTATGGGACTGATCATGCATAGGCTGTGTATTCTGCATTGGCTGTTCGTTCTGTGAGGTCTGTTGATGACCCTGTTCATGTCTAGGCGGACGCGGTCTTTCTTTAGTTTTACCTGTCTCGATGTTATGTCTCAGGACTGGGCATTCATGTACGTAGTGACCTGGCTGCTTGCAATAATTACATGTCCCTTTAACGGGAGCGGCAGAATGATTGGTCTGAGCCCCACCTTTCCTATGACCCTCGGCTGGAATTGTCTGAGCTACTAACATTTTCATTTTCGTGTCTTTCATACGTTTCTGTTCCTGATCTTGTTCTTCCCTAATTCTATTCTGGTGATATTGTAACATTTGTAACATCTGTGATGGCGTATTTGCCTGCCAAGTGCTTTCAACCTTGTACACTCTATTTTTGACTAGTGGTAGGGCGTTCTCTACTAATTTTGTTACGAAAAGGTGTGGATATGACTCGCTACTAGTTTTTAGACCACTATTGATAATGAAACATTTCTCGAATCTTGAATAAAAATCGCTAGTATCTTCATCTTGTTTCTGTTTACAGGACGAGATTGCGTCCCAATCTTCCTTTCTAGTTGTCAATAATCTTGGCAGAACCTGTACTATTAAACCTGGTAATGCTTTTGTCAGATCCCCAAGGCCTAACCCTGGGACCCGTTTCTTTTCTTCGTCTTCTATCTCCGCCCATGCTATCTTTGACTCTCCCACTTCCCAATCCTTCTCCTTTAATTTCTCGTAAATGCCCGTGGGCAACAGTACTTTTAACATCTTCATAATATCATCATACGTGTTTTCTCCCATCAGTAACATGTCTTTAAGCTCTCTGTGGAAACCTGCAGGGTCTTTATCATGGCACGGAACTAATTTCTTCATCTCTAACAGCTCTAACTTAGTCAGTGGTGTGTGAACATACACACGTTTCAGGGTGTGATCCTCACCCATAACTGGATGTACTTCTCGTAAGGGATTCTGGCTTTCAATGCCACCACCGCATTGCATGTGGTACATTTTTCTTTCTGGAGGCGGGGCGGGAACATATTCAGGGCTCAGAAAAGTGTTATACCTACGTCGTTGTTCTAGAATTATTTGTATTAATTTGGTACTAAAACCTCTCCATCTATCCATGAGTAGTGCTTCTAAGGTTTCGTGTAAGGGACCTGGATCAGAATGATTGTTTCTGAACTTGATGAGGAGGTGCTGAATCATGTATATACCTGCTATTTTCTGCTCTTCCGGGGAAAGGTTCAAGAATGTCTGTACTAACGTGTCGTCATTATATATGTCTGGGTTTTCGGCCCACAACACGGCTGACCGGGCTAGTTCCTGTTCATCCATAGAGTTGAGTACATGGTACCCTACTCGATCTCGAAGTCTTTTATCAGTTTCCTGGAACTGATGTTCCGAAGAATTCGGATTTGTTAAAGCGGAGAAAAGAACTCTCTTGCTCTCCGGACGGACACCTTTCCTAAGGTAGTTTCCCCTACCTACATATGCTATAATGTCTGTAGACTTTCCTGATGTCTCATCTTCATTTTCCTCCTCGGAGGAAGTTTTATCAGTTTCTTCCTGGTGTGCAGCTAATACTGCCTTTCTAATTTTCTGGGACATAGCGGCTATGCAAGTTCCCTTGTCATGTTTTGCTTCTGCTATATTTTGGCCCCACTTGTTCAATGCGTCTAACTCACTTTGATCTGTCCCGGGCCTATCTCGTTCTCTTATTACACAATTAATGAAGAATCGTAATATCTGTTTTTGAATGTCAACTTTCTGTTTATACATGGCAGCTTGGACACTGTCGGGGTCTTTCCCTGTCTGTATGAATTTGTATAGTCTGTCGAGGGCTTCCTGCATTCCCACACAGCATAACAAGCTATCGGTGGCAGATCTTAAGCGCAGTGATGCTAATACCATTAGATCGTCTGTTCCGGGTACTGGATCATATCTGCAGAATGACATCCTATCTTTCAATGCCTCAAGCCTGGATGAGTAGTGGGGAGACTGGAAAGGATTCTGTGTGTCCTTTAAATGCAATCTGTGTGTCGGTGGCGGGGTCTGTAGACCCGCTGTCGCACCTCCTGAGGCGGATGCTTGGGCATTATCTCTCCGCGGAGTCTGTATCTGGACTGGAATCTGTCTTTTAGTAAGATCAGGTAGTACTGGTTTCGGTAGATCCGTCTTGAGTGGAGGAAGTGGCGGAGGTGGCGGAGTGGGGGAGGTCTGTCGGGGTACCGGCGGAACATTATCTGGGGGCGGAGTGCCACCCCCATCCCTGTCAGTAGGCAGGGCGCGAACAGGCAGATTGGTGTAAGCTGGTGCTACATCCTCTAGATACGAATTCAGGAATATGTCTTTAGTAGTTTTATGCATTACTTTAGTTGGAACTAATGGTGTCGGTAAGTTTTTCGGTATCTCTGATTCAGTATCGGATGGGCCATCTGCTGCAAGATACATACCGTTTACAAGATTATTTCGGGCACGGTCTATTTGTTCTGTTTTTACTCTGATCCCTTCAGTAACTAATTCGTTTTCTCGTTCTTTATCTGATTCTTTAAGTCTGTCTTCTCTACGGAGTGCTTTGTCGGCACGCTTACGTGATTCCTTACGCCAAAACTCTATGGCGTCCTTCTGAGATTGTCTAGCTTTCTTTTTCCATAATGCTTCTTCTACCCTCATGATGCACTCGGCATCCCACGTTCCGGTAACAGGCCATCTGTGTCTCTCATCTAGGTGCTTGGTGTAATCGGCCCATAAATCTAGATATAATATGGCATCTATGCCGTGTTTTTGATACATGAAATTGCCTGGAGTGTCCCTAGGGGGGATAGGAATTTCTTCCTCTAGTAACCCTTTCCTAGTTCCGATCTGTTTTAGCTTGCTGAGGAACGGCATCCTTATTACTGAACGCTAGATCTTTATTCCTTGATACTTTTTGACAGCTGTTATTGAACAACACAATAATACACGTTTAAACAGTCACATTCATACCACGACATTAATCACATGAAAACATTGAGGACATAGCTAACTGAATGTACTGCTCAACAGTACGGATACACTGCTGTAACAGTGCAAAAATTCGGAAGACTCGATATACTGCTAAACAGTACAGATACACTGCCTAAAAACAGTGCAGACCGGACTTGCGTACCCAAACCCGTCTAGATACGACCCAGCAATGGTACTCACCGGGAAGCACGGAAACAGAAGGCCTCGGAAAACTCGACTGGACTCGACTCGGGACTTCGGAAAACTTCGGAAAACTTCGGAAAACTTCGGAAAACTTCGGAAAACTGGTGGGCCTCTTCACACCTCGGACCTTGCTTCTTTCGGCTGGGCTCTGGTCGGGATCCTCCGCACTCCTCACCGCCTCGTCTGGGCACTGATCGCAGTCCTCGTCACCTCCGTGGGTCAGAGGGGGATGCAGGAAATCCTGCCAGTACACGTGTAGTCCGTCTAACTGATGGCAGGGGACACGGATTGCAACGCACCTTCCGGCGCGTGAGGTGGGGGAGGGGTCCCTATTCGGGCGCCAAAATGACGTAAATAATTAATTTACTCTCTTAATTTCTATGCAGGTAAGTACTTAATCAATAATAACTCAAT
The DNA here is from genome assembly GCF_964263255.1 of Lissotriton vulgaris. Lineage (NCBI taxonomy): Eukaryota > Metazoa > Chordata > Amphibia > Caudata > Salamandridae > Lissotriton > Lissotriton vulgaris. Next base: position 462,404,114 of record NC_141689.1, on the reverse strand, counting down.
CAGAAGGAAAGAAAACAGAGTCCGTGGTGTTAGAGTTTCTAAGGGTTTTATTCCTCATAAAGGAATCAGGACATCGTGTTCTGACCACCACAGGGGTGTCAGAAGGGATAGATGAGCGCGCTCTCGTTTATTGACAATACATAGCTTATATACTTGATTTACATCATAATGTTCAATGTAAGAGGCGTAACAGCTGAGAGAAGACAAGATAACAGTATACACGTGGTACTAGTACATCATCAAGAGGCGTAAACTAGGCGTGAACTAGAGGTGTGTGCTAGAAACGTCACTGATAGGTGACGCAAGTGGGTGGCACCAAGGGGTGGTGCTAACAGAATGTTGCAATGTCAGCAGAAATCGGAAGCTTGGGTGCGCGCGCAGCTGCATGACGTGTGATTGACGGGGTGCAGGGGGCTTGACATTTACACTGACGGAAAGAGACAGAAGTCTGGCATGTCAGATCAACTTGTACTTTTATCGTATCTGATATCTGATGTTTAGGAACTATACTATCTGGGCGGAAAGGTCTCTAGGGTAAAAGCTGTTCTATGCTAACTGTGGATGCGTATATGAGCGCCTAAGTGTCTACATGTGAAGCGTGGGGGCACGGGGCCTTCCATGGAAGCATGGCAACGGAGGCTATGAATTACTTGCATTAAGACAGATCGGCCTTTTGGCTCTGCAGCTGGAGAGGATGTTTACAGGATCTAGTAGGCAGGAATGTATTCTCGGGGGGCGGAACAGATAACTCGAAGGTTATAGTCAGTCTTGGCAGAAAGCAGGCTTGAGCTGAGCGCGAGGGGCCGCGCTGAATGTAGGACAGAGTTCACGAGTACAGAGGTAGCCTGGGCAGAGCCAGGAGCCACAAAAGAGGTTCAGATGGCAGGAATTCAGGGCCTACTCTGGCTAGAGCAGGAAAAAGTGAAAAGTGTATTACAAAAAGACGGTGGCATAGCATACTTAGGAACGGGCTATATAATCCATTCATGGTGCATCTGAAAGAGGACAAGTTGACGGTGGACGCAAATGTATTTGCGTCTTCATAGCTGGTACAGGAGGGAAGTTACATGCACTTTTAACTCGTACATGGAGTCGGTGGGGTACGCGCTAGGGAACACAACATGGCCAAAATTTAATTTTCCTCATTCCCTCCTTGTTCCCTACGGACCCTTCATGAAATATCTATCCTCATAAATCGATCAGTTTGTTCTTGTAACATTATATGTTCATCTCTCTTTCTTTGACTGTTTGAGAGACAACTAGAATGCTCAATGCAGGATGTGGCACACAGTCCACAGATCGCTGGCCCACACTGCAGGCATAGGCAGCAACTGAATACTAGGACTAGGCCAATGCCTAGGAAGGATAGGATCACCACGAGCACCTCGGTCCCCCTTGCTCCCCTTTGCGTACCATCTGTGGACTTTGCAGCACTGGAACGAGCAAACCCTTGATGAGTTAGCCAATCCGCTTTTGACAATATTATGGTTGGGCCTGGTGCAGGTGAGGATGACGATACGGTTGCTGCTGGTATTGTTAACTGCTGTGAGGGAAAGTGGAACTTGACGCCGGATGGCCTGCTGATTCAGTTGTACTTCTGCCGGCTCCTTGAATTTTCTGCCGCTCTTTTTCGAACTGAGTGGCTGGCACAGCTAGCCAATGTTTGTACTTTGAAACATCTGCTTCATCAAAAGGAATGAATGCTTTGCTGGCCACTGCCTTTTTGTACCGTGGATCCAGAATAGTGGCACAAATGTAATGTTGTTCTGTATGTATGTTTTAAAGCCTTTCATTGGCAACTAGGCGCCTTAATAATCTCTCCGCCAACTGATATGCGTCTTGATTTCAGCATCATCTCGGAATGTTGAAGACACCGCCTTCAGTTGGTGCTCTAGCATGACCAACAATGGGATAGCTTTGCCCAAAGAACAGTCCTCCCTGCAGACTTCACGCGTGAAGACCTCAAAAGGATGAAGCATGTCTGTCAGGCTTGCAACTAGCTTCCATTCCTCAAAATCTAGCCTCATGTCTTTCATAGTAGAACCCAGTTTATAGACATAATCATTTATTACCCCCCACTGCTCAGACAGATGCTCAAGCATGTAAAAGGTTGAGTTCCAACGTGTTGCCACCTCCTGGATGAGTCCTTTGACTGGCAGTCTACGTTTATTTTGAATGCTCCTCAGCTCTTTCCGGGCCTTAAAAGAATGGCTGAAATGTGTGCAGATTCTTTGGCAGGTGGTCAGTAGGGCGGGTCAGGCAGAGCCAGGTCACTTCCACATTGTCAGAGCGGTCAGCGCTCTAGTTGCTGCACCTTGAGGGTATATAGGCAGCGAGGAACAGGCGGTGAACTGCGGTAGGGAGGACGGTGAGAGTGTCTCCCCGACCCGCTGACGCCCAGGTATCGAGTTCTGACTTGTGCAGCTAATGTCATTAAAACTGTGATGTAATACAGTATTGAGATTGGAAATTAGATTTTAACCACAAATTTTACTAAAGCTCCGTATTTTAAAAGTTTCAGCAGTCAATTTCAAACGCTACACGCTATTGTGTTTAAACAGTAAAAATCACCTGTAAACAGCCTGCGCTCGATTTGCTGTCCTGCCCGCCCCGGTCCGACTCGGCAACCAGTGCCGTTGAGCGGAGGGCGGGTCAGGCAGAGCCAGGTCACTTCCGCATTGTCAGAGCGGTCAGCGCTCTAGTTGCTGCACCTTGAGGGTATATAGGCAGCGAGGAACAGGCGGTGAACTGCGGTAGGGAGGACGGTGAGAGTGTCTCCCCGACCCGCTGACGCCCAGGTATCAAGTTCTGACTTGTGCAGCTAATGTCATTAAAACTGTGATGTAATACAGTATTGAGATTGGAAATTAGATTTTAACCACAAATTTTACTAAAGCGCCGTATTTTAAAAGTTTCAGCAGTCAATTTCAAACGCTACACGCTATTGTGTTTAAACAGTAAAAATCACCTGTAAACAGCCTGCGCTCGATTTGCTGTCCTGCCCGCCCCGGTCCGACTCGGCAACCAGTGCCGTTGAGCGGAGGGCGGGTCAGGCAGAGCCAGGTCACTTCCGCATTGTCAGAGCGGTCAGCGCTCTAGTAGCTTCACCTTGAGGGTATATAGCCCCCTCGTCACAGCTAGCGCGCAGCGGTCGCGCGCAGCGAAGCGCCTGAGACGTGCCAGAGAGAAGCCCGTCTGCGCCCGTCCGCGACAGGACGGGACCAGGGGCCTCTCACTCTACCCTGCTTGCCATCACCATTATGGCCACTACAAAGGACACACGCATCAGGTATACCCCTAAATGCTTATTAGCTCTCCAACCTCAGGGACAACCGAGGTGTGCATGTGATAACTGGCCATTTCCGGAAGGCCCTTTCTCATGTCCCTTGTGCAGATTCCAAGCTACTTCTAATTCCATTATTACTGATTCCGCCAGGGCCAACGATACCATCACTAATACGAACGGCTGGAAAAGCTTTCTTTTAAACGTTCGATCCTTCACCCGACATCATGTCGAGATTTGGGATACTATCCGAAGTCACAAGCCTGAAATATGTTTCCTCACGGAAACTTGGCTGAAGCCTCACACTGTTCCATCCATAACTCTGGGTATCCCTCAAGGATATAAAATTTTAAGACAGGACCGCCCAATAAAAACTGGGGGAGGAATTGCCATCATTTTTTAAGAAAATCTCCATATTACGGTATTGGAACAAATTACTTTGCCTACTATGGAAATAATGATTTTCAAAATCAATATCAGAACTAAAGACCACTGGAAAGGTGCCCTAGTATATCGACCTCCGGGCCCCAATGCTGGCTTTTCACTTGCCTTAACCGAAATACTAGCCCCACACTTTAGAGCAAAAGAAAATTTTATCGTTCTTGGAGATTTTAATTTTCATGCGGACATAGCAGAAGACCCTCACACTAAACTCCTCTTAGCTGACCTTGCTCTTTTAGGTCTTCATTTAAGAAACTGTGGCCCCACTCACAGAAAAGGCCATACACTGGATTTAATATTTTCCAACTATCCTTTAATACACTGCCACCCACCCAAATCCATCAACTGGTCCGACCATAGCATGCTGGAATTTTCCTTTCTACAACTTGCTAAACCTTCTGACCCCCCTACTACTCTGAGCATTACAAAAAGACCATGGCATAAAATCACTCCGGATTCCTTTGAACAAACCTGGAAAGAGCCAATCATCTCTGATTCTGACAACATCGAATCGGCTCTATCCAAACTAAATAACACCCTTCTGGCTACCATTAATTCTTTAGCTCCTCAAAAGACTGTCAAAAAACCTTTGACCACCAAAAAAGAAACATGGTACTCCGAATCACTAAAAATAGAGAAACAAAAATGTAGGAAGCTGGAAAAACAATGGAGAAAGAATCACTCCCCCGCCAGCAAGGAACTTTATCAGCAGGCTATATCTGCCTATTACAAAAACATTAAAAAGGCAAGAAAAACTTTCCTGCTGTCCCAGCTTGATGAAGCCGCCAACTCTACAAGAGAATTATATAAAATCCTTAGGACTTTTACCAACCCCTTGGCTTGCAAAAGTCCTGACACTTTCTCACAAGAGTTGTGCAATAATATTTCCCAATTCTTCGAGGACAAAATCAACACTATTTACAACAAAATCCTGGCCAAACACCCTAAAAATTCGGAAGACCCCAGTACTTTGTGCAATGAAACTCCCATAGAGACCCTTACAGTCATTCCAGAAGTCACAGAGAGTGAAATACTTACACTCTTGAGCAACATGAAATCTGGCTCCCCTCATGATCTTCTTCCTGCTAGGCTAACCAACAGCCTGAGCAGATCATTATGCCCAATCATTACAAAAATCCTCAATCTCTCATTCAAAAAAGGTGAACTCCCGCAACAGTGGAAAGAGGCAGTTGTGAATCCGATACGCAGAAACACCACTGCTCCCTGGACGGAACTTTCCAACCTCCGCCCCATCTCCCTTTTGCCCCTCCTGACTAAGTTGGCTGAGAAATTTATTAACACCCAGATCTCCAGTTTCATAGAAGCGACAGGGGGCCTGGACCAATCTCAATCTGGGTTCAGGCCCAACTACAGCACCGAATCTGCACTCCTCTCCGTGACCGATAACATCAAGATGTCACAGGATAGAGGAGGCTCGATGATTCTGGTGCTGTTAGACCTGTCAGCTGCTTTTGACACTGTATCACATAAAATCCTGTTGAACCGACTACAAGGAGTGGGCATTAGAGGTCAAGCGCTTGCATGGCTGGAAAGCTTCCTCTCTGGCCGCTCACAATCTGTCAGGCTGGGCCCCTATCATTCCATCTCCAGGGCGCTCACTAAGGGGGTGCCACAGGGCTCATGCCTAAGCCCCACATTATTTAATGTTTATGTGGCCCCCCTTGCTGAGATTGTGAGGAAGTACGGATTCACACCAGTGTCGTACGCTGACGACACTCAACTCCTCTACCCTTTCCATGCCCCAAACATTAGTGTTAGGGATAACTTTGCGGAAGGTATGAGGGCCATCTCCAACTGGCAACTTTTTTCACTGAGACGCTATGTCCACCTTTCTTTGGGCTCATCTTCTTCAGATGTCAGAACAGCGGGCCGCTGTTGCACGAGTTGCAGAGTTGTCTTGTCTGTGGCCACACGTGACATCATGTGATGTTGTGCTGCACACACCGCTGCAGGACTTCTTCCTGGCACTGGTGGTTCTGTTGTGCACCTAAAAGCAATGGAAGTCAGAGGAACATCAGTTAAACACCCCAAAAAGTCGAAAAACACACAAAAATCACCACAATCCAATGCCATCCATGCCCTTGACCCCCTGCCACATGGCCAGGCCCTGCCTGGACCAGGCCTCAAAATGGCCCCCCACCCTCCTGGCCAGGCCCTAACAACAGCCCAAAAAGTCGAAAAACACACTCAAATCACCACAATCCAATGCCATCCATGCCCTCAATGATGTTTAAATTCAAGAAACCCCACAGAAAGACTTGGTCCATGCACCACTTGGTACCCCTGGGCCTAATTGAAGAAAGCAAGGCAAACTGGGTGCAGGCCTGAGCAAACTGCCTGGCTTCAAAATGGGCCCTAGACCCCCAGCCACATGGCCAGGCCTGCCTGGACCAGGCCTCAAAATGGTCCCGACCCACATGGACAGGCCCCAAGACCACCCCAAAAAGTCTAAAAACACACACAAATCACCACAATCCAATGCCATCCATGCCCTCAATGATGTTTAAATTCAAGACACCCCACAGAAAGACTTGGTCCATGCACCACTGAGTACCCCTGGGCCTAATGGAAGAAAGCAAGGCAAATTGGGTGCAGGCCTGAGCACACTGCCTGGCTTCAAAATGGGCCCTTGACCCCCAGCCGCATGGCCAGCCCCCAACAACACCCCAAATAGTCGAAAAACACACAAAAATCACCACAATCCAATGCCATCCATGCCCTCAATGATGTCTAAATTAAAGACACCCCACGGAAAGGCTTGGTCCATGCACCACTCACTACCCATGGGCCTACTGGCTAGTGAGGCTTTACAGGCACCCCCCCAAAAAAAACAAATGAACATATAACAGTGAGCTAAAATTCCATGACATAAATGAGAATTACGTTTAAAATAAGTCACAGAAACAGTTGTATCATGCACCCATGACTTACCCTGGTCCTACTGGATACTGTGGCTACCCACAATATATATTTTTTTTAAGTTGTGAAAAAAGTTTTACAACTGTAGTTGCAGCAACTGCAATGCCCCAAACAACACCAACTTACTTGTAAAATCTCAAGTCCAAAAGTGATCCAAACTCCAAAGTCCAAAAAATCCTCAAATACAAATAATCAGCAGCAGCCACAAAAAGTAATCTTTCCAGATCCAAATCAAAAGAGACCAGGACATGGACAAAGCACTGGGCGGAGCCAGCTGGACAGGAACAGGAAGTTGGAGACTCTGGGGCACTTCCTTCCTCCCAATTTTCGGGAAAGCAAGCTGTTCAAATCTCCCGCCGGAAGTCAGCTGCGTGCCGCATCTACGTGTTCGGCATTGTTTACTCCCGCAATGCGTGATCGCGGGCCCTTATGACGCACTCGCATTGTCAAACTCTCGCTGTGCAAGATGGCGAGCCGCGATGACGTAATTGCGTTCTAAAAACTCTCGTGCGATCACGCAGTAATATCCAAAATTGTGCAGCACACGCAAACCGGGAGAAAAACAACTCGGCGGACTCTGAATCACGGTAAGTCAGCGCCGCGAGTGAGATATTGTATTTTTCAAGCGCGACCAAGCAAAATAATTCGCAGCTTGCGAATTTGCAGATTTTTGGCCAAATTTGCTGGATTCGCGGACCGCGAATTTGCCAAAAATCCGCAAATTCCGCAAACAAAACAGATTTTACGCCCACGCTTAATAAATACAATACATATGTGCTCCAAAAAAAAGGAAAACTCAAATAGTTGCATTATGTAAACACAAAGCCAGAATTTCAAAACTGACTCGCTCCTCCTCACGGACTGAGTGGTCGCTCCCTGTGCCCCTGGCTGACGCCTGGTATCGTAGCGCTGCTCTGCTCAATAATCACTTTGAAAGTTGCATTTGTTTTTCGCCTGCTGTGTGCTTTGTTTAGCGCTTTGTGTATTTAGCGCTCTAGCTTTCTATTTTGTTATTTCCTTACATTGTTTGCGCATTTACCAATAGCGCTCCGCTCTGCTCCTCCCCCAGCCTCCATTTTGTTTGTTGGTTGTCATCCTCGTGTGCCCGACCCGCCTCCCAGCTGAGCCGCCCTCCCACTGACTTATTACAGCGCTCCTCGCCCTGTAGACGCTGTGACTCGCTCCTCCTCACGGACTGAGTGGTCGCTCCCTGTGCCCCTGGCTGACGCCTGGTATCGTAGCGCTGCTCTGCTCAATAATCACTTTGAAAGTTGCATTTGTTTTTCGCCTGCTGTGTGCTTTGTTTAGCGCTTTGTGTATTTAGCGCTCTAGCTTTCTATTTTGTTATTTCCTTACATTGTTTGCGCATTTACCAATAGCGCTCCGCTCTGCTCCTCCCCCCGCCTCCATTTTGTTTGTTGGTTGTCATCCTCGTGTGCCCGACCCGCCTCCCAGCTGAGCCGCCCTCCCACTGACTTATTACAGCGCTCCTCGCCCTGTAGACGCTGTGACTCGCTCCTCCTCACGGACTGAGTGGTCGCTCCCTGTGCCCCTGGCTGACGCCTGGTATCGTAGCGCTGCTCTGCTCAATAATCACTTTGAAAGTTGCATTTGTTTTTCGCCTGCTGTGTGCTTTGTTTAGCGCTTTGTGTATTTAGCGCTCTAGCTTTCTATTTTGTTATTTCCTTACATTGTTTGCGCATTTACCAATAGCGCTCCGCTCTGCTCCTCCCCCCGCCTCCATTTTGTTTGTTGGTTGTCATCCTCGTGTGCCCGACCCGCCTCCCAGCTGAGCCGCCCTCCCACTGACTTATTACAGCGCTCCTCGCCCTGTAGACGCTGTGACTCGCTCATCCTCACGGACTGAGTGGTCGCTCCCTGTGCCCCTGGCTGACGCCTGGTATCGTAGCGCTGCTCTGCTCAATAATCACTTTGAAAGTTGCATTTGTTTTTCGCCTGCTGTGTGCTTTGTTTAGCGCTTTGTGTATTTAGCGCTCTAGCTTTCTATTTTGTTATTTCCTTACATTGTTTGCGCATTTACCAATAGCGCTCCGCTCTGCTCCTCCCCCCGCCTCCATTTTGTTTGTTGGTTGTCATCCTCGTGTGCCCGACCCGCCTCCCAGCTGAGCCGCCCTCGCCCCTCCCCCTCCGCTCTCCATATATGACAGGAGTTCCTGCGCGCAGCGATCGCGCCCAATCCGCGCCGAAGGTGCGCCAAAGGTAAGCCCGTCTACGCCCGTCCACGCCTGGACCGCGCCCAGCGCCATACCACCTGGACCTCGCGCTGCACTGCCCTCCCTCATCACCTACGATGCCGCTACCCTCCTAGCCCTTAACCCCGGTTGCGCCCCCACCTGCGTCCAAGCCGCTCCTGGACACACCCATGGACCTTTCTCTTGCTACTCCTGCAAATTCAGCGGCACCAACTGCATCTCCGCTACGACCACACCACAGATTCACAACCCCAACCACCTACAATGCATCCTTCTCAACACCCGCTCGGTCCACAGACACGCCATTGACCTATGGAATCTACTAGACACCATCTCTCCAGACGTCGCCTTCCTAACGGAAACATGGATGAACGCTTCCTCCGCCCCAGACATCACCATTGCCATCCCTGAAGACTATAAGATCACACGCAAGGACCGTACCGGCCACACAGGAGGAGGAATCGCTATCGTTCATAAAAAATCTATCCGCATCTCAACCAGCTCTGACGCCAACCTCGCCAACTCCGAACACCTTCACTTCCAAATCCACATCGACCCCAAGACCACACTCAGAGGCACCCTCCTCTACAGACCACCAGGACCCCGCGAAAAATTCAGTGAAGACATCGTGGACTTCGTCACTCCACACGCGCTCCCCTCCAAAGACTACATCCTTCTGGGAGACCTCAACTTTCACCTTGAAAAGATCAACGACCGCAACACCACCACCCTCTTGGACAACCTCGCCACCCTCGGACTTAAACAACTAGTCACTTCCCCCACCCACATCGCAGGTCACACACTCGACCCCATCTTCACCTCCAGCAATCATATCTCCTTCAGCCACACCACGGACCTCCTCTGGACTGACCACAGCTGCGTTCACTTCACCTACAACAAGCCGAAACCCACCAACCACCTCCAACCAACTCTGCAAAGAAACTGGAACAAAATCACCACCGACCAGATCTCCGCATCGCTCCTTCTAAACACCCCAGCCCACTCTTCTAACCCAAACCAAGCCGCCGCCAACCTCACCCTATGGTTATCCAACACCGCCGACACCTTAGCACCACTGAAAAATCGTCAAAGCAAACCTGGCAGCAAGAAGGCCTCATGGTTCAACGATGACCTTAAGAAGTCCAAGAAACTCTGCCGCTCCCTTGAAAAGGCCTGGAAAAAAGACCCAACCTCTAGCACCAAAGACGCCTTCAAAAACGCCACCCGCACTCACCACCAACTAATCCGAAAGGCCAAGAAAACAGCATTCAAGGATCGGCTTGACAACAACGCCCACAACAGCAAGGAACTTTTCAACATCGTCAAGGAATTTTTCAACCCCTCGGCCAACTCCAACGACATCACCCCCTCCCAAGCCCTCTGCAACTCCCTAGCCTCATTCTTCCACAACAAGATTGCAGACATCCACAACAGCTTCGACAACCAACCCGGAGACCAACCCACCCAACCATCTGCTGAACACTCTCCCCCCGTGAACACCCTTAACGACTGGAACCCAATCTCCACTGAGGACACCATCCGCCTGATGAACTCCATCCACTCAGGATCCCCCACAGATCCATGTCCTCACCACATCTTCAACTGAGCAGACTCCGTCATAGCACCGCACCTCCGAGACGTCATCAACTGCTCCTTCAACTCCGCCACCTTCCCGGAAGACTGGAAACACGCTGAACTCACCGCCCTCCTGAAAAAACCCACAGCGGACCCCACCGAACTCAAAAATTACCGCCCCATTTCGCTCCTTCCATTCCCGGCCAAAATCATCGAGAAAGCCGTCAACAACCAGCTCGCCGCTTTCCTCGAAGCCAACAAATCCCTCGACTCCTCACAATCGGGCTTCCGAGCAAAACACAGCACTGAGACCGCCCTCATCGCAGCAACAGACGACATTCGAACTCTACTGGACAATGGAGACACAGTTGCACTCATCCTCCTCGACCTCTCTGCAGCCTTCGACACAGTCTGCCACAGCACCCTTTTACAAAGCCTCAGAAACATCGGAATTCAAGGAAAAGCACTTGAATGGATCACCTCGTTCCTCACCGGAAGAACCCAGAGAGTCCGCCTCCCACCATTCAAGTCCGAGGCCACTAAAGTCATCTGTGGCGTACCACAAGGATCCTCACTCAGCCCCACCCTCTTCAACGTATACATGAGCCCCCTCGCGGCCATCGCCCGCCAACACAACCTCAACATCATCTCTTACGCGGATGACACTCAACTAATCCTTTCTCTCACCAATGACCCCAGCACCGCCAAAACTAACCTACACGAAGGAATGAAAGAGGTTGCCGAATGGATGAAACAAAGCCGTCTGAAACTGAACTCAGACAAAACAGAAGTCCTCATCTTAGGTACATCCCCCTCTGCATGGGACGACTCTTGGTGGCCGGAAGCCCTTGGAAAAGCACCCATCCCGACAGACCACGCACGGAACCTAGGCGTGATCCTTGATTCTTCACTCTCAATGAACAGACAAGTCAGCGCCGTATCCTCATCCTGCTTCAACATTCTTCGCATGCTCAGTAAAACATTTCGCTGGATCCCCACCGAAACAAGGAAAACAGTCACCCATGCTCTAGTCACGAGCCGACTGGACTACGGAAACACCCTCTACGCAGGTACTACCGCTAAACTTCAGAAGAAACTCCAACGAATCCAAAACGCCTTAGCCAGAATCATATTAGACATCCCGCGCAACAAACACATCTCTGGTCACCTGAAAGACCTCCACTGGCTACCCGTCAATAAGAGAATCACTTTCCGACTGCTAACCCACGCACACAAATCACTCTACGACATCGGACCAGAATGCCTCAACTCACGACTGTCCTTCTACACCCCCCCGCCAACTACGTTCTTCCAGCCAAGCCCTCGCCACTGTACCTCGCATCAACAAGACCACCATGGGAGGCAGATCCTTCTCATACCTGGCTGCTAAAACATGGAACTCACTCCCCGCGTACCTTCGCCTCACCCAGAACCACCTAGCATTCAGAAAGCAACTTAAAACGTGGATATTTGACAAGTAATCCTCCTCCCCTTTCTAAGCGCCTTGAGACCCTCTGGGTAGGTAGTGCGCTATATAAATTCTCTGACTTGACTTGACTTGACTATTGAAATATGATAAACTGCATGTAAACTAAACAATTACATGAACAATACAAAGACCAACTCCCGATACAACCCACCCGTGAATCAGGGAAACTGCTTATAATAAATGTAAGATGATTCTGCGCTTCATTCCAGTTCCTGCTTGCACTGTCTCCACAGTGATAACCACGTTCTTGTGATCTTTTCTCAAATTATTCAAGACATCTACTGTGGCGTTCCTGGGCGGGGCCGTGTCGGCCCACGGATGTGCGCAGCACTACCGAGGTAGTGCTTGCGACGGCCGTTGGCCGATGTGCGCAGCAAAGGGGACAGGAAGCAAAACTCATTTTGAGGCAATGGCATTGTTAAGCAAATCAAACATTAGTTGAGAATGCCCTCAAAGGTAGGAGTGCATTCTCAACGAATGTTTGATTAACTTTCTAAAAGTGGCATTTTCAAAATTATAATGAAAAAACCAACTTTACCATTAGAGAGTTTATCATTACAATGCCATAGACACCAAACATAAAGGGTTTACCTGTTCCCATTTAGAAATTACACTTATAAATGTAATAAGGTAATATCAATGTTATTATGTGAATAGGGGTAGGGCTTGCAGTAGTGAAAAACTATTTCGGAGTGTTTCACTACCAGGACATATAAACCTTAAAGTTACATGTCCTCATTTTTGTCTTCTGGGCTGTCGAGGGCCTACCCTAGGGGTGATATAAGTATTGAAAGGGAAGGTTTAGGCCTTAGAAAGGGCTTATTTAGTGATGTCAACATGGCATTTTAAAACTGCATGCACAGGCTTTTCAGTTACATACCTGAGACAGGTTTAACGGGCTATGTATGTGGGTGGCGCAATCAGTGATGTAGACCCACAAGTAGCATTTAATTTATTGGCTCTTGGCACATGTAGTAGTGTCACTTTACTAGGGACTTATACGCAAATTAAATATTCCAAGTGGGTATAAGCCATGGTAACCATGTATCAAGGAAAGAGCACAAACTTCAGCACAGGTTAGTAGTGGCAAAGTGCACAGAGTCCAAAGGCCAGCAACATTGAAGTCAACAAAAAAAGTTTAAGAGTGAACCTGCAGAGAGGGCAAGGTCTAACACAACTTCCCCAGACTAAAGCCAGGAGAGACTAATCAATACCTTGATGGACTTCGCTGAGTAAGTGATAGAAGTGAACAGTTTTCCTCCACTGCAGGGCAACTCCTCAGTTCTACGCCCTTCTGAGCTGAGTTTGATCCCTCTATCTACACTCTTCTCAGCCACTGAACTGACCCTTGAGGAACCCTTCTCCTCATTTGTGAACCCAATCTATGCAGCTCCTAAACTTAACCTGCTCACAGATGCATCAAAGTAGCTAGACAGTACCACCATGTCCAACAAAGTAATGTGCCCCATTCCACCCACTGAATTAGACTTCTGCCCCCAATCTATAGAAAACTCTGACCAAAAGGACAGTAACCAACATAGGCCACTGGCAGCTGTTAGTGTCAAGAGCCAGGCCCTGGGCCATCTGTTGCCATGTTGAAGCTCTAAGTGGGGACATTAGTTAGGCCTTCCATCTACCCTTGGGGAAGGCAAGGAGTTTCCTATGGGCTCCTGGGAGTTTTCAGGACCTCTGAGGTTTCTCAGCCTCATTTGTCAGGCACTCCAGTTTCACTCTACCTCCCACCAGTGCAGGGCTGATATCCTGACTGGCTATTCAGACCAGGGTCTGTACCCAGAGGCTGAACAGGGGTAAGTCCTCCTCACCCTGCACCTCAATCTGGCTCTTACCCTCCTCTTGGGAGTGCCACCCCCAGAAAACAAAACTGCGAGGGTGCCCTGGGCAGCCACGCCTCCCAGTACTCTTTCCACCGGGGCAACTAATTCCAGAGAAGGCAGTCTATGGTTATCTGGTAACTAACTATGACCCTCTTCTGTGTCACCTTCTCACCCTAATCGAGGGATACCAGGGCCATAGGGTAGGAAAGTCCTGCCCATGGGTTGGGTCACCCTACACACCTGACTGGTGTACTGCACCTGGAAAATTAGCCTTTCAACTATCATGGTCTGACTAGCCCAAGTGACAGAGATCCCATTCAATTTAGCTAGTGGAGATGATGACTTTCACCCTCAGGGATCACAAGCTCACCCTCTGAGCCTATTCCCCAACTAAAGGCGATAATAGCTTTGTATATGACCTGACACTGGGGACTACCTTCCATTTAGGCCACTTTGGTCATCCCTGTAGACATCCCAGGAGTGGGCGGTTCCGTTGGACAGGCAGAGTCCCCCTACTTATTTCCTAAGTGGGAGCACTTATGTTAATGTTAAACCTGTTAGCCTTAGGGTGGTTTCTCCCAAAATCATTGCCTTCCTGCTCCATTTTCTTCTGATCTCCTTTCTGCTGGTATTAGGACTCTCCACACTTGCTAACCAGTGCTAAAGTGCCTGTGCTCACTCCTTAAAACATGGTAATATTGGTTCATCTTCAATAAGTCCTGGGTAAAGTATTACTACATGTAATTCTAACCTGTATTTAAATGCTACTGGTGGACCTGTAGCACTGATGGTGCCCCCCACTTAAGTAGTCCTTTAAACATGTTTCAGCCTGCCATTACACAGCCTGTGTGGGTGGTTTTCAACTGCTATTTCAACTTGGCAAAATAAACCTTTTACCAGGCCTAAACCTTCCTCTTTAATACATATAAATCAACTCCAAGGAAGCCTCAAGGCGGCCCAGAGGGCAGGGTGCAATGAATTTTAAAAAGTTGAACAGCATTTTTATGTTTTACCTGTCTTGGTAGTGAAACACTCTTACATTTGTTTTTCAGTACTGCAAGGCCTATCTCTCCTGTAGGATAGAATTGGAGTTGCCTCATTATATTTTATAAGCGTAATTTCCAAATGGTAAGGCAACCAGTTCATCCTAGGTATCTGTAGAATCACAATTTCAAGTCCTAACTTATGATACAGTTGGATTTTAAATTACAATTCTGAAAATGCCAATTTCAGAAAGTTGGATTTTTTTTGCCTTAGCCATGTAGTGCCTCTTCCCTGTCTCTGGTCACATGGCGTGATCTAGCTGACAGTTGAGCTGTGTGTATTCCTCTAAGACAGCCACAAGCAATAGGGTACTTAGATGTGCCTGAATGTTCCATCACAAGCAGGATCGTAGGAAGGAGCTGCACAAAGCCCCACTTGCACCTGAGTAGGCTGTGTTCTGCCTCTGCACAAAAGGTTGCATCCCCTCGTAGTTAGTCTGGAGCAAGGGTGAGGAAGGTATGATGCATGGGCACTTCAAAGGGAAACCTCCAAAAGCTTCTCTCCTGCTTCAAATGCACAACTGATTATACATACTGGACTTAGACACTAGATCCAACTCTTCAGTACACTTCTGGACCTGTGGATACTATGCCAGGAAGAAGGACTGATGTGCTGCAACAAGGACTGCCATTCTGCTTGACTTAAGGAACTGCTACCCTGCTGTGCTGACCTGTTGCCTTCATGCCTGGTGAAAAAGAACTGAACTTGCAACTTCATCTTGAACCATAGACCCCAGAGTGGGTTCTAGTCTGCTGGCCCCTTGATCGGTGCATCTGGGACAGAAAAGGCTCCCCAACCAGCTCCTGAACCCAACTGCAGCAAGTTCCTGACCCCCAGGTGTTGTCTCTTAGCTCCTGGACCCTTGGTGTGGCTATTTGTGCTTTAAATCAAACCATTAGGCTCTTTGCGACTGTAAATGGGCACCTGCGCCGAATGTACCAAACGTTCAGGGCGACTTGCTGCTAGACATTTTCTTCACACTGCAATCATCAATAACCCATGGAGGACCTCCAACGAGAAGCACCAGCAAGCTCGTCTGCGATGACCAGCCTTCTCCCTGCACCACTTGACAGTTGTGCTTAAGACCACACCTGCAAGAATGTAATTTGAGCTGGCCAACATGTAAGCTAGCAGAGGAGGCAGAGTCATGAGCCAGTACCAGAGTGTCCAAAAACTGATCTGGGGGGACACCCATAAGGGTGGATAAGGGTCCCACCTGAAGAAAGAGGGGGGAGCAACACTTAAAAATAAGGAGTTCTGAGAAGGCCCTCAAAATAATTCCCAAGGGTCCCAGCCTAAGCCCAAAAAAGGGGTTCTTTGAAGCTGATAAGGAGGTTTGTACACCAAATTCACAAAGTGCTATAGGTATGGGTACAACAAGGGCTACTCCAAATGTCCCAAGAGGTCACAACACCCACCGGTGGGCAGAAACCTGGGTTGACAGGTGTAGTGCTTGGGGAGGAGGTAGTCCCAGTTGGAATTGGAGAGCAGACAGAGATAACCCTAGTTTTCCTGGGTGATAAGGAGATGGTGCCAAAAGCCCACATATCTGCCAATACTTCTCAGTATGGGTAGTGGGTCAACATCCATGGGCAATGTGTGGAGGCTCTGACAGACACACGAGCCAGTATGACTATTGTGAAGTGTCAGCTGGTGTCTTCAGAGCAGGTCCTCTCTAACACATTCCACCAAGTCATAGTCACTGACAATTATGAGAGTCATCTACCGGGGGCTCTGGTTCCCTTTGAGTGAGGGGTCTCAGGTTCTCTAAAACTAGCTGTGAGCCCTGTCATGCTTGTAGATTGTCTGATAACCAACAATCCAGAGCAAACTATCTAGAGGGAGCTAGAGTTCAGGTCACACTTAGAGATGTTGAGATTGCCTGAATGGGTCTGTATGACCACACGCTTAATGGCAGCCTGGGGAGGGAGTCAAGAGCATTTGGATCGAGGAACAATGGCTCAAGCAGCTTCCAAGAGGAGAGGGGCAAGAGATGTGGGAAAACAACCCCTGAAGTTCCCATAATTGAGGCTGATGTGCCACCTGAGGTGGATGCCTCAGAGCCAATCAGGGAGTACATTGCCGCCCTGTGTTACCTGCCTGAACTTGTTGGTTGGCAAGTTGAGGGTGTACCCACAAGGGAGGAATTCTACCAAGCGTAGAAATAGTGTGCCACTCCAGAGGGTTTGAGGTGGTAAGCTGAAGCCAGGCAGCAGGTGACACCTCTGGAGATCACCTGATCCCTTAGAAGAATGACCTCCTATATAGCGAGTCCATGTTCCTGGATCTGAGGCAGCCAGTTTGCTGGGACAGCTTCCACCAAGCAAGAGCGGACACTAACTCTTCTCCTTGCAAGTGGGAGCTGTCAAACTGCTCCTGCTTTCTGGGAATGGAATGTTCATCTCTTTCCCTTCCCACTGTCGTACAGGAAGGGAATTAGATGAAAATGCTCCCACATGCCTGGAGCTGCATATGTAGCAGCCTCTTCTGTTCAGGAGCAATGTCAGCTTCTGCAGAAGGCGGGAAGCTTGCTGAGACTGCGGGAGCATTAAGGCTCCCCCTGCGGTCCACATGAAAGCACATTGGGTGCTCTGGGTGGGGCCAGGATACTCAGGTAGACGGAGCCGGCCCCAGGGGGCAGGGTAACCTTGGGTCAAAATCAGCCCAGATTGGGGGGCTGCTTAGCACCCCCTCCCCTACTGAATTCTGGCAATGCCCTGGGGGATAGGGTAGATGGGGCTGAAATTGGCCCAAGGTGGGGTCCACCCTGCCCCATTGCACAAAAGGCAGAACAGAGCCAGAAAAATGAGCAGAAAAGGCAAAATGGAGGGCAGATAAACCAGCAATAAAGGCAAAACAAAGGTCAGAAAAACATGCAGAAAAGGCAAAACAGAGGTCAGGAAAACAAGCTGAAAAGACTAAATGGAGGGCAGAAACTTGAGCAGAAAAGGCAAAACAGAGCGCAGAAAAACAAGCAAGAATGGCAAAACAGAGCAAGAAACTAGCGGAGGAGGCACAAAAAGAGGGCAGCACGTAGACAGGCTGCAGAGGGATGTGGGCTGCAGGCAAGCTGGACAGGAAAACTGTTACAGGGGGAGCTAGCATTAAGACCTGCTTAATGTTTACAGAAATTAAACTTCAACAGGAGACACTTACATATATTAACATAGCAGGTGCCCCAATAAAGCTCCACTTCTGGAAAGAACAAATGATCCTGAGCTCCTGGGCTTTAGAAAGGCAAAGCAAGTGTGTTTTCTCAGCAATTCCACATTGAAAGATGATCTGAACTGCTTTGTGGAAGTGAATGCATTGTTGCTCTATAGGAGCACAATGTGCAGTGGGGAAGTGTGGCTCACCGATTAGAGCGGCAGACCCTGAGGCAGAGGGTTCCACTCTGCAACTCTGGGCAATAGCTTGCTTAATCTCCACACCGGCCCTAACAACGCTAGGATGCCTGGCTTCACCTTGGGGGTGCCCAGGAGTGGACACCTCACAGGAACAGGCCAGGAAGGGTTCCACAGCGGTATTCGTACAGCACTTAGAGACCCCTGGGTGATAGGCGCTATACAAATCCAAATTACCTTTACATTTACAGTGACTTTGATGAGCGGGTTCTTTCTTGTCCTTACCTGGTGAAAGCAGAGTCTATGGTTCTCCCTTTAAATAACCATGAGTATACAAATGTTCAAAATCACCAGAAGCTCTGCCCATTTAGCCCCGCTCTGCCCACCTAAGCAGTTTGCAAAGGTCTTCTTGCCTTTTGCCAGGATGATGAGAGGTTACTAAAATTATCCCTAGCTCTTTCCTAGCCGATTTTGGTCACGTGTTCTTAATGCAGAGGAATATGAGGTCATCTCTACCAAACAAAGAAGTAGTTACTTCATAAAGTTAAGTGGAAGGACCCTTGTTGTACTCTCGTAGTCTTCTCTATAGTAAGATTCATGTTATCACAAATATCTGGATAAAGATGCACAAGGAACAATCACATTGCCAAAATGCACTCAAGGTCAATTGTGACATTTCTTCATGCTCCATTACACAGCTGTAGAGTAGAATATGTACTGGATATTTACACAAGGAGGTAGCACTCAGTATTTAACCAGTAGAAAGTGTTCCACTTGAGTAGATATTTTGTGCAAAACTGCGGACTTTTTTGGATCATGGGGCAGGAGTTGTTCCATTGGGGTCCAGTCTTTGAGACAACTACTGACATACCCACACAGGCACTTAGACACCTACTCACACACACAGGCACTCACACACCCAGTGACAGACCCACTCAGAAGATGGTTCACCCACTTGCAGACCGACTCACACATCCCCTCACACATTCTCATGCAGCCAGGAACTCATATACTCACTCACAGAACCACTCAGATACTTGCACAGCCACTCACAGACCCATTCAGCCACTCATGCACCCACTCACAGACCCATTCAGGCACGTAAACCTGATCACAGACACACTCATGCACCCACTTACAGACCTCTCATACTCTCTCACACACACTCAAAGACCTACTCAGAGACTCATGTACCCACTGACAGACCCACTCAGAGACTCACACATTTACTCACAGACCCACTCAGAGACTCAAGCACTCACCCACTGACTGACTCACACACTTATGCAGGCACTTGAAATTCCCCTTACACACTCTCATACCCATGCACAGACCCACTCAGACACTCATGCACCCACTCAGACACCCACTCAGGCACTCATGCACCCACTCCCAGACCCACTCAGACACTCACACATCCATTGAGACACTCAGAAGATTACCCATACACCCACAGAGACACTCATGTTCTCACTGACTCACTCTCAAAAGATGCAGGTTACAGTTAGGAAATAGAATTTAACAAAACCTTAAAAATTAACATAAAAAAGGAAAGGTTGCAGGGGTGTTTTAGTTAGGAAATAGCAGTAAGAAACCATAGAAATTCACACAAAAACAAAGGCTAAAGGCATGTTATAGATGGGAAATAACATTAAAAAACATAGAAATTCACTAAAAAAACAAAGGTTACAGGGAAGTTATAGTTGGGATATAGAATTAATAAAACAGAAAATCACCTAAAAAATAAACGTTACTTGGACATTATGTACATTATATATATACATTATGCAGTGGGTGTGTAAGGGGTTATATGGGTGTGTGAGAGTTGTATGGGTGTGTTAGTAGGTGTCTGAGTAGCTGTGTAAGTGGGTGTTTGAGTAGCTCTGTGGGTATGTGAGTGGGTGTGTGAGTGGTTGTATGGGTATGTGAGTGGGTGTATGAGTGGTCTTATGGGTGTGTGAGTGATTGTTTGAAGGCTTGTATGTGTGTGTAAGAGGATGTGTGCATGATTGTTGGGTCTGTGAGTGGGTGTGTGAATTGTGTTATGGGTGTGTGGGTAGTTGTATGATTCTGTAAGTGGGTGTGCGTGGTTTTATGAGTATGTGACTGAGTGTGTGAGTGGTTGTGTGGGTATCTGAGTGGAGGACTGAATGGCTATATAGATGATGCATTCAGTGATATAATCAGTGATGCAATTTGAGATGTCATCAGTTGTTGCGCTAGTGAGCAGCATCAAAGCTAGGGTGTCAGGGCATTCCTACACTGCCCCCTTTTCTTTCTTTTTTTTGGGACTCGGCTGAAGCAAAGTCTTAAGATGGTTGCTAACACTTCCTGATTAAAGTGTTGGCAACCAATCAGAGCTCTGCATTTCCCTTTACAAGCATGTTATATTTCTCAGTTATTTGTGACAGACTTGTGACCATAGATATTCAAATTTGGGTTTCCTTTAATTTCTTGAAAACTACTGAATGGATATACATCCCATAATTGAAAGCATGATCTGTCTAACCAAATCTTCCTTTCTGCCACACTTGGTGTAAGTCTGTCCTGTGGTTAAGGCTGCAGGTGTGACTAAAGGTCCTATGGGAATTAACATGTAAAAATGCACTTTTTTACCCTTCTTTTTCTTAGCCCCCGCATGACAGATCATCCCAAAACTTTCCATGTACAAAATGGTTTACAGGGGCACTTTTTCAGGAAAACTTGCAAAGATTTATCAAATGGCATTGACGATATAGGCAAGTGTAAACACTTTCTCTATCGAAACATGGTCACAATTATAACTACCTACTGGAAAATATTAGTATACACTTACTACTGTCACTACTGCAAGGACTATCTCTCCCATAGGATAACATTGGAGTTGCCTTATTGCATTTTATAAGTGTGATTTCAAAATGGGAAATGGATAACCAGTTCATTGCTGTTGTCCTTGGAATCATAATTTTAAATCCTAAGTTATGGTAAGGTAGGATTCGAAATTTCAATTCTGAAAATGCCTCTTTTAGAAAGTTTAAAAAAAAGAAAGGGAGTCTGGACAACTTATTTTGACGCCATGCTGTTTATTCAAGCAGGCAAATGAACCAAATTTATATATTTACTGGTTCTGGCAAAATTGCTTTGCCATTATTCAAAAACTTACACAGTTACATTATTTGAATGCAAGCATATTCAAAAAATGATACCTAGTACATTTGCCATTAAGTGACATAAGTGAAAAAATAATCATAGGTTACACAAGTGAAAAAATAGTCATAAATAGTGCAAATACAGTCACATTAATCGAAAAACATGTTACACCAGTCTTTTGTTAAGATGAAAAACAACCCCACAGTACTCTCATGACAAAGCTATTCCCTTTTACTTATAAGAGAAGTACTGGCCATGGGGATAAAGCTTTATGTCAATGGGGAAAAGAACTTTTAAATCTGACTCTTTTTGTGACTTTTGGGCATTATTTGAATACATTCCCTTATGGGTTCCACGTAGAAAAGTGTGGACGCGTTTCAAATCCCTGTATAAGTCAAGGGATTTTCATCAGGGCAATGGCACAGTGTAATCTGGAAATACCAAAAAAATAGGTGTTAGTACTTAAAAAAACCTTCTCTGTTATTGTGGCCCTATTTATTGCTGGGAGTAATGAATTTAACCTGAACTTTGTGTTGTTTTCTGCGTATTCATTTTTATTTTGAACAAGCAGGGAGATATTTAAATTTTCAGTCCTGTGAATGTGAAGAAGCAGCATTTGTAACTTATCATTTAGCACTTGTATATTGGCTGGTTTGATCTATAATGATAATCTGCTTACTCTATTTGAACTTGAGCCTTATGTACTGCCAGTTTGCTATGTTTACTGGAGCGTCCTGTTCCCTTCAAGCATTGAGTTTTTCCAACGGTCCATTGGATAGTTTCACATCTTAAACAAAAGTTACAACAAAGGTTTTTGTGATTTTGGTTTGTATCGCTACAAAGTGCAGTTTGTGTACCTGTGGTAAAAACATTGTTGCTTTGACTTACTTTAGTAAATGGAAACAATCTTAGCGGGTAGCCGGATAGTTTTTCACAATCAGGAATTAAATGCTGAAATGTTGTTGTCCTTTTTATTTAAGACACGAATGTGACCAGGTTCGTAATTTCACATCTAAAACAAAAAGTTGTACGGAGGTTTTTGAAAATCCTATTTTACACTGTGCATGTAATGCGTGTTGTTTTTGAAAGATTGGGAAACATTGTTGCTTTCAAACTTACTGGGTCACTGTTGAAGCATTGATTCATGTGAGTTTAAGCTGCGGGCCAATTTCATTGGGTTTTCTTACGGGAGTTAGCGCTTGTCTGTTCTCTGTGTTTTGAAACAAATGTAACTTTATTGTCGAGTTGCTCTCATCTAAGGATCGCTTCTGTTTCTGTTGCTCTGCCGTATGTTACGCTCGATGTGCTAATTGGTTTTAAGGTTAGCACCTATATACCAAGGCTATGATGCCCCTGGCCTTGCCAATTACTTTGCTGTTGACTCGGTGCTGGAGGGCAAGACTTGTGGCTCTGTGTCGGTTACAAATCAGTGGGTGCTTCCAGTCTTCTTGATACATTTAAAGGGAATGATGCATGGCTTCCCTACAGGATATGCTTCTCTAAGGATTCTGGTTGTTGTTGTTTTGTGCGAGTGATGCAAGTATTCTTATAACATGAACGGTTTATCCTGTACATGTTCTAGACAGTTCTGTCATTTCATATTGTCCTTTTTGGGCACTATTGAATTTCAAGATTAAATAGGCCTCTTTTTGAATTCATTTTTCCTGGGTGCAAACATGGAAAGTGCCCTATCAAAAAGATTGCCCTGCGCTCGGGCAGCTGCAAATTCGCACTTCCGCCAGGGCAGCACATTCAAGATAAATATGGAACAGCTGTTTAAAGGTTGCTCCGTGTTTCTCTGTCAAGCCAGCAACCCATCTGAACTTTTCATGTTCAAAATATTTTATTAGTTTGAGAAAAGAAGGCATACATTCAGCTGGAAGTATGGGATACAATGACATTAATGTGTAGTATGGTTTATGGGCCTCTTTTTGCATGCATGTTAATTTGGCATTAAACACCATTTTACCTTTTGTGCATTTTGCACACAACACTGCTTAGATGTTTTTGCAAAGTTAGCTTTCACAAAGGTCTATACATGAGGAAAGGTTTGTTTTTCGACATTTCTAGACATACATCATGCCCCTACTCTGTACAGTGAATGCTGAGCCGTCAGGGTTATCATAACATGTGAGCTGTTTATTGGCGTTTCCGTGTAACACATTCTAGACACAACATTTTGGCAGCTGCAAGACATGTAGGATTATGGTGCCTTTATCGTAGCACTCTTGCCATAATTTCACACACTTGGAAAATTCCAGGAATGCAGAGAGACTCGCTGATCCAGATGTAATTTACACTTACTGAGCGGACAGGCAATGGGGTCCCCCAAAGCAAGCTCAAGAAACCTTCTATAGTTTTATAATACATAGTTCCTATATAGGGAGGGTGTTTAAACTAGGCGCTTTTATCATCTGTTTGCACTGTCATTATAATATGATTCCTCCTTTTGTATTTTATGGAGTTGTAATCATGCTGGCCATATTATTTGTAATCATATGTCTGCTTATGTTGGCTAAGATACTGAGCATGAGATCACGTCGTTAAAATAAAATAAATATTTTAACCTTACTGTGTCTCTTATTTACTTCTGTTGCGGACTGGTATGAGAGTATAACAAAAGAGTGTTCTCACATCCCACCATTCCTGAGATGGTCCTAAGTCACATGTTCAAGGTTGTCTAATCATTGGTTAGTTTGCTGTAGGACGAAGAGCTAATGAGATCGGCAAGAGATCGGACACGAAAAACTATAGGATGATCACCCTATTGGACGTGGAATCAAAATACTACGCTAAACTGCTACTTCAAGATCTGGCATGATAGGCCGAAAAAAAACATCTTATACCCTTCAATCAGACAGGATTCGTTCAAAAATCAGACAGGATTCGTTCAAAAATCAGGTACCACAACAAACTTGCTCGCAATCTCCGTTCTGTTAGATAAAGTGTCCACCTCAAGAATGCTGATGCATGGCGGTTTTGTTCATTTCAAGGCCGCCTTCAGCCGCGTTCCCAGAAACAGATTATGGCTTAAACTGCAGAAATGGGGGATTCCACCAACATTACTACAAGCCATAATCGCGCTACATTCCAACATATGGATTTGTATAAAACTTGGGGATGGATCACACATTTCAAGGAAAATAGACACAACTTGTGGAGTAAAGCAGGGGTGTGTGCTGGTGCCCCTACTCTTCATTTTCGATCTGTCCAAGTTACTTGACAAAGTCAACCCATCCTCCAAAACTGGCTGGGACAAGAGTCAGTAACCTAGTGTACGTGGACAATCTGGTACTGCTCAGTCACTCCAGGGTGTGCTTGCAGAGACTTCTTGATCAGCTGTCCCTATATACTAGCGAAAACGATCTGGAACTGAATCTAACCAAGACAAAGGCAATCACATTTGGGCAAAGGAAATATCAAGGTGGCGATTGGCAATACAATGGCAAAAACGTTGACAGAGCTCATTCTTATAAGTACCTGGGGGTTCACCTGGACAGAAGGGGAACATTCTCTAAACATAGAGACGAGGTGGAAGCTAAAGCCCTGACAATCCAAGTGGTTTTTAAGACCCTTGCAATACATCTGTCAGGCCCTAGTCTAACCCCACTTATAACTGTAATGAAGAAAAAAAGCATCAATTTCCTCACTTACAGCCAGGAGATCATGCAAGGGAAAGACAACAGTTATGTGAACAACATAATAATAAGAGTATTTAAACAGGTACTGGGCCTACCTAAGTCCTCCTCCCCCGCTCAAGTACATCTTGAATTTGGCCTTCAAGACCACAAAGCAATAGGGCGTGGAGCGTACATCAGGCTGTGCAACAAGCTGTGCAGCTCCAGAGAAGCCTGGAGGCCCTCTTGTGGCTGGAGATCTCAGCTGGTCAAATCGGTAGCTCATATCGGCGTTACTTGCAGGATTCCCTACAACTCCTCCATATAGAAGAAATCTGGACTTCTAATCCACTGCAGCAGGTACTTAAAACCCACATTAAAAGAAACATCCGTCTCTGGTCCTTCCATTCTGATAGAGCTCAACAGGTTCAACATAAGCATGCCTGGACAGTTGTATCAGGATTTAAACCAGGGATTATGGGACCACATCTGTCATGTACCTACTCATAGCTGTGGAAAAAAAGATTTTTGGCCCTTAGAATGGGTGAATTGCCATTTTTGTATCACCTGCCGGGATGGCGACGTGCAAATCCAAATGTAACGTGCAGAGGCTGCGGGAGCAGTACAGAAACAATTGAGCACGTGGTATGTCTTTGTGCTGCAGCTCAAGACGACCAAAGGAAATTGTTAAAGGGTGAATGGAACAAACTTGGCATTCGTACACGCTGTCAGGCTATTCTTGCATCAATGAACCCAGATAATCCTTAGTTTAACATCAGGTTCACCAAGTTTGTTACAGCAACAGCAAGAAAATTTACAAACAGCGAGACATTGTAAGCCACCAACGGTTAACCATTTAAAAACAGACGAAGCGCCCATGTTATACTATCACCTGATTTCCACACTCTCTTGCATTTCGCAAGAACAGCTGACAATGGCCGCGGCATATGGACTGATCTGCTCTTCCTGTGAATCTTCCGAAACACTGGATGCAGGGGGCTCATTACATAAATGGACTGTAACCCCAGGATCCTCACCACAAACCCTGAACTATACTACTAAAGTCATTAAATGTTGCCTCCTAAAACCAAATGTCTGCATGTGATCTGATCAGATGGAAAAACTAGAACGGATAACTAAGGTTTATAACTTCTTTTATTAACCGGTTATTAGGATTTTAAATCGTTTTTTCTGATGAATTTTATTTTTTAATCCCATTGTGATGGCATAAATGTAAATATTTTAACTATTCATGACACATGTTTTATAGTGCTCGCATGTTCACCATTGTAATGATTTTTATTAATCAAACAATAAAGTTACTTACTGATTTCTCTCAGGGTGGGGTTTCTATGTACTGAGTTAAGTTTCTGGTATACCACAATTCACTAATGTCCTAGGTCTCAGTGCACAGTTCTGTGTATGAGCAGAAATCCTTGCAAAAAATGCATACCATATATTAGTTGATATAAGTGAATATCAAGAACAATACTGGCATAAGAGGACAACAATATCGACATGTCTGCAATGTAGCTAATAAGGTATACACCTAAACGATTCAGGGTGGAATTATTGTTTATATGTACCTTAGGTAGAATTAATAACCAAGACAAAAGTAGCCTTGTATCGCCTCTATCACAAATGTTGCTAAACAAAAGGAAAAAGGGGAGAAATAAAGAAGAAAGGGAGGGAGTGTAAATAGTGGGACACCTGCTTCAAAATTATAGTCAAAAGTTTATGGAACAGGACCCATAGTGGGGAGAGACCCGGATTCCTGAGAGCAAAGTTTAATGTAGTTGTCCAAGGATCACCAGACTATCCTAAATTAGTGGTGTGGAAAGCCTATCTACATGCATCATATGAACACTTCAAAGGAATGATGCCCAAGCCCACCATATGTGAAACAAGAGATATTGGAAAGATTTCCACTCTGTAAATATGCCTTTACTGGCAACGGTTAAGATTAAGTCCAGAAGTGACATATCAGCATCATCTAAGGGCAGAGGAGATGTGGAGGCACAAGGACTGAACTTTACAGTGGAGAAAGAGAGGGTAATGGGGACGTTAAAGATAGATGACAAGTGTCTTTGAATACAAGCCCAATAGGAGACTAACAACTTACTCCCAAAGAACATGTGTTGATGTGTGCCTTGCTCTAGATCACAGCTCCAGCATCTGTCATTATCTCATAACTTTAATTTGTACAATTGAGCTGGTGTCCAATGCAATAAATGCAATGTGAAGAACTTTGGATAGAAGACTGAGCAATTTTGTTACACAGGGAGAGTTTACCAATCAGATGCCAGATATCAGGTGAAATGTGTTCATAAACCTCCTTATCAATGTGGTTGGCCTGCTTAGCACAAATAAGTGATGGTCGTGGAGAGAGAGGGTCCGATAGGAATTTATAGACTTTGGCAGCTAAATATCCCAACCGATGAGACAGAGTTAACAGTGCAATTAGAGACATTTTTTTAGAAGAATGTAGCTTGGATAATTTAACTTTAATCTTCAGGAAACTATAGAAATCAAGATTAGTGAGGGTGTGTGCCCTGGCAAGGACTGAGGAAGGGAGTTGATTACTGTTAGTGTCAAAAGGTCATGAATAATCTAAATACCCTTGGAGGCCCATAAGCTTGCAATGTCAAGATCTGTGTTGGCCTTCAGATTAAACCATAGTGACGCCCCCTAGAATTAATACAATGATCTGCGAGTAGTTTATCCAAGAGCTTCAGCGCATTAGCCGTATCATAAAGAATCCGTTAGGAATACAATGTGATGATCTTTGACATCGAGACAAAGGAGGAAAAGCTGAAAGGAGAGCAAATCTTTTATATAGCCAAGGGGAAGTATCAAGTGAATGTGGAAGAACCCAAACAGCCCCTTATGACGCTAGGAAGGCTGTTTTGATAAAGGTTCCAATTCAGGACGTTACACCCACCCAATATAACAGATTTCCTGAGAGATTTGTATGATATCCTTGCTGTTTTATCATTCCAAAGAAACTTGGAACTGAGTTTGTCTAGCTCTTGGAAGAAACAGGGGGAGAGTTTCAGAGGAAGCATAAAAGATAAAAAATTGACAATCAAAGTAATTCTCATTTAAGTGTTTGAAGTATACCCAACCAAGAAATAAATTTAGGAGACCAACTAGTAAGGAGCTCCTTCACTTTGGCAATAGTATGCGATTCATTGAGGAGTACTGTATCCGTGAGATCCCTACGGAACCAGATTCTCAAATATTTAAGGCGAGTAGATTGCCATTTAATGCCTGAGTCACCTAGGTGAGAGGGGAGACACAGAGAATTTAGGGGAAGACTTCAGTTTTGTCTTTATTGAAAGTATAACCAGAGACAGTTGAGAAGTTCTGGATGATGCTGATTATAGCAGGATTTGCCAATACATCATCCTCAGAAAAAATGAGGATATTGTCTGCATATGCAGCAGTTTTTAAGGTCTTTGATTTTTGGATCCGTATAAATGAAGGCCTTTGATTTTGGGGACTTCTATTAAGCACCCTAAGCAATGGATCAACAGTAATCGAGCCGGGTCTGGTGGATAAGTGGACTAATGCATCCACTGTTGGGGCCTGTGTTCAACCTCATGGTCACAGCTTCAAATCCCAGAGGGTCCACTCAGCCTTTCATCCACTTAAGGTCGATAAAATGAGTACCGTTGGGTAACAATAAACATGTTATTCAGCGCCTTGAGACCCTAGCTTGGGTGATACGTGTGCTTTACAAATACATATGTTATGTGTTATGTTATGTAAGAAAGGCAAGGGAGGCAGAGGACATCCATGTCTCGTTCCTTGATGAAGATCAAAGTATGAGGATGTAGAACCATTAATTCTGATGCTTTCTTTGCGGTTCACAGACAACGCCAAGACCATATTAGTAAAAATTTATTTATTTGTGTAATTTATATAGCGCGCAGCTACCCCAACGGGGTGTCCCGGCGCTTCTGAGTGAAAGCAGAGTGATAGTCCTGGGGGAATTAACAAAAGAGAAAAGTTTTTAGTGCCTTACGAAAGGGTAATTCTTCCTGGATCATCCTAATTGCGATCGGGAGTTTGTTCCAGAGAGTTGTGGCACAGACCTGGAAGGTTTTACCTCCAGAACGTGCTTTCCTGAATCTTGGTATGGAAAGCAGATGCTGGGAGTTGGAACGGAGGTTCCGAGAGTTACAATAAGGACGGATACTAACAGAGAGGTAGGCCGATCCCCTACCCCTAGTTGCTCGATGGGCTAAGGTCATGGCTTTGAATGCAGCTCTTTGATGGATTGGAAGCCAATGTAATGCTCTGCGATGTGGCGAAATATGGGTGCGTAGGGAAACCCCGCAGACCAGCCGAACAGCCGCATTCTGGACTGTCTGGAGCCGATGTAGGAGGCCCGAGGGCAACCCTAAATACAGGCCGTTCGCATAGTCCAGGTGAGAAGTAATCAATGCCTGGACAATGGTTTTCCTGGTATCACTAGGGAGATAGGTGATGAATTTCCTAATCATCCTGATCTTGGAAAAACAAGCGGCTGAAACGGTCTGTATTTGGTTGCTAAAAGAAAGATTAGAGTCCCACTTGACCCCTAGATTTTTTACAGAGTCCTTAGGGACAGGGGGAAGGCTGAGTTCCTGTGGCCACCAGAGAGTTGAATCAAGAGGGGAGGGTTGATGGAAAAAGAGAACCTCCGTTTTCGCCGCATTCATCCGGAGGCAGTTATGGTCCATCCATTTTGAAATGTCCCGCAGACAATCCTTCAAAGGATCAAAAGTAGTTTGCGTGGCACCCTCATAAGAGAAAAGCAGCTGAATATCATCTGCATAGGAAGTAGCTATGATGCCCGACCTTGCAATGAGTTCAGCCAGAGGAGAAAAATAAACATTGAACAATAGTGGGCTCAAAGCCGAGCCTTGAGGGACACCCCATTTCAGGGTACGGCTAACAGAGGTAAAAGGGTGAGTATAGACTGCCTGGGTGCGATTAGACAAAAAAGAGGTCAGCCACTCTAGGGCCTTCCCCTGAATACCCTTCGACCGAAGACGGTCAATCAAGATGGGGTGAGAGACAGTGTCGAATGCTGCCGACAAGTCGAGCAGCACCAGCACCGCTCTGGAACCCCCATCCAGTTTCCACCGCACAGAGTCGGCCATTTCTATAAGGGCAGACTCAGTGCTATGGCACTTTCTAAAACCATGTTGAGATTTATGAAGTAGGCCGTGGGTTTCAAGAAAACCTGCCAGTTGTTGCTGCACTAGCTTTTCAAGGACCTTGGCAGGGGCTGGGAGCAGAGAAATGGGTCGATAGTTCACCGGCTCATTAGGATCTGTATTAGCTTTCTTTAAAATCGGGACCAGTAGGGCATGTTTCCAAGACTCCGGGAAAATTCCGGTTTTGAGCGAGTCATTCCAGATGTAGTTGAGGAAGGGATTAAGAAAAGAGGCCAATGATTTATATTGCTTGGCTGGCCAAGGGTCAAGTGGTGAGCCGGAGCGGCATCTAGACAGTTCCATCAGTGAGTGTTCCAGTGAGATTGCCTCAAAGTCTGAAAAGATGGAAGAAGACTCGATGCAGTCAGGTAAAGGCGTATCACTCCCAAGATCATTATTCTTGGGGAAGGTGTCATAGATCTTCGCGATCTTGTCTTCAAAGAAGTCAGAGAGGCGGGAGCAAAGGGCCTGAGAGACTGGAAGACACTGTTTAAGAGCCAAGGGATCTGTGAAAGTCTTCACTGTATTAAAAATTTCCCTGGCCGAGCCATGCGCTCTATTAATTTTCTCTTCCAGGTAACATTTTTTATGCTCAATTATTTTCCTACGATATTCTTTGAGGGCCAGTTTATATTTAAGTTTTGTGTCAATAGAATAGGATGACCTCCACCGGCGCTCCAACAGCTTACAAGAAGATTTATATTTCCGAAGCTCGTCGGAGTACCATGGGGCGGAGGGAGCTGCTCGAAAGGTTTTAATCGGTCGCATAGGAGCGAGCGAGTCAATAGCAGAGCTGACCCAGCAGTTGAGGTTAGTCAGGCGTGAATCTAAATCAGGGGCGTCTTTGGGAGTGGTATTTACAAGATGTAGGGCAACACTGTCAGGAGAGATCTTACTCCAGTTACGTCCTACCGCCTTAGGGGGAATTCTAGGTCTCACATGCTGGCAAAAATGAATAGCAAAAGGGATAAAAAAGTGGTCCGACCAAATCACCGGATAGGGATCCTCAATCAGGATGTTTGACAAATTCGAGCAAACAAGATCAAGAGTATGACCAGCTTTGTGCGTAGGTTGAGAAACCAATTGGCTTAATCCAGCATCTTTTAAAGTAGAAAGAAAGTTAAGGCAAAGCTTGTCAGAAGAGTCCTCTGCGTGTAAATTTAGGTCTCCTAGTAAGGTAAAATTGGCATAGCGTAAGCTAGCCTGAAGAACATAGTCCACAAATGTAGCCAAGTCGGAAGCCTTAGATTTAGGAGGGCGATAGACCAGTAGCCCTGTCAGTGTGGTATGTTCAGCTAATTTAATACAGAAGGGAAGGGCTTCAATCAGTTCAATTTGTGTGTAAGGGAAGGAAGAGATCGTCCATTGGGATCTATAAATAATAGCTACCCCACCACCCCGATTGCGACCCGCTCTATTGGCGCATAGGATATTATATTCTGGGGGAATGGCCAGGCATAAAGACGGATTAGATTCATACTCCAGCCATGTTTCTGTTAGAAAAAGTAAATCCCAGCGATTGTCCATCAGAGACTGGGCAATATCGAGAGAATGTTTAGGCAGGGAGCGACAATTAATTAGGCCAGCCTTAATAGAGAAATTGCTGGTGTCTTTAGGGGCCTGAAGCGGCAGCTGATCAAAGGGGCACGGGACCAATGTGTCATTCAGCATATTGCAAGGTATGCCCAACTCTGGATATAGGGCTAAGTCCCTTTGAAGAGAGACAGTGAGAGCACAGCATTTGTGTTGTATCGAAAGAAGAGACTCCTTACTATATGTTTTAAAGCAAGATGTTGGGGTTTCCACAGAGTACCTAGCCTCGGCTGCGTCCTGATCGCGGACGGGCGCAGACGGGCAGGACTCTGGCACGACTCCGGCGCAGATCCGGCGCGTCCGCTGACCGCGTACGCTGCGCGGAGACATGACCGTTGCCTTTTATGCTGGTGACTGGACGCTTCCCCTACCCAAAATGGCCGCCGCGCTTCTGCCGATTCGAGGGAGAGCCTCCCAGCCCCAAAATCGACCGAGGTAGGCTCAGGGAGCAAGGCAGTGCGGGGAAAAACAATTTAGGTAGGATACCACGTCGAGATGGTAATTATGAGCAGATAAAAACGATGTGCAATGTGCAAAGAAATCAAGCGCTTTATTTAAAATGCGGCGAAAATAGAGGCATTAAAATATATAAAATGGACAGAGTCACAGTGCACAACAACCTCCCGGCTTCCGCCTCAGGAGGGACTCACACACTCACTCAGAAAGGGCGAAGCCTTGCGAGGGGCGTGCCTTTTATGCTGGTGACTGGACGCTTCCCCTACCCAAAATGGCCGCCGCGCTTCTGCCGATTCGAGGGAGAGCCTCCCAGCCCCAAAATCGACCGAGGTAGGCTCAGGGAGCAAGGCAGTGCGGGGAAAAACAATTTAGGTAGGATACCACGTCGAGATGGTAATTATGAGCAGATAAAAACGATGTGCAATGTGCAAAGAAATCAAGCGCTTTATTTAAAATGCGGCGAAAATAGAGGCATTAAAATATATAAAATGGACAGAGTCACAGTGCACAACAACCTCCCGGCTTCCGCCTCAGGAGGGACTCACACACTCACTCAGAAAGGGCGAAGCCTTGCGAGGGGCGTGCCTTTTATGCTGGTGACTGGACGCTTCCCCTACCCAAAATGGCCGCCGCGCTTCTGCCGATTCGAGGGAGAGCCTCCCAGCCCCAAAATCGACCGAGGTAGGCTCAGGGAGCAAGGCAGTGCGGGGAAAAACAATTTAGGTAGGATACCACGTCGAGATGGTAATTATGAGCAGATAAAAACGATGTGCAATGTGCAAAGAAATCAAGCGCTTTATTTAAAATGCGGCGAAAATAGAGGCATTAAAATATATAAAATGGACAGAGTCACAGTGCACAACAACCTCCCGGCTTCCGCCTCAGGAGGGACTCACACACTCACTCAGAAAGGTAAAAAAGTACCCAAATTATTAGATTCCAATACAGCATGTTGAAAAGGCCAAGACACTATACCAAAATGCCTTTTCAGCGTCAGGAGCAATTGCAGCCAATGGGAGTACGGAGGGTCGAGCTTTTTCTAGAACATGACAAAGGGTGTGGAAATTGTCCCTTGTAGGACAACCTTTGGCAAAACTTGTTTGTGCCTCATGGAAAAATTAGGGAATGTAGCTTTCCAGCCAATTGGCTAGGATTTTTGCAAAGATTTTGGCTTCCATGTTCAAAAGGGAAATGGGTCTGAACCCACCTGAACTATTGAAAGAGATTAGAGATCTCCTTGCAGGCAGGTGAAGTGAGTGACTGGACCCACCTGCAAGGGGATAGCTGGAGAATCCATGAGTCTGGCTTTCAACCATTTAGAGGGCTGTATTTAGAAATTGCATTTAAAGTGCACCTTTTTGTGGTGCATTTTCAGTGCACCTTCTAAAGGCTAGTTTGCCTCAGCGTCCTCGTTGGTAATACGGTGCGGGCACAGAGACAAAGTGACTTCCCTCATTTGCATGAGGCCCAGTACTCTCTGTATTACAAACGGTCCGTGACCAATGCTTAAATACAGAAATAAATTCAACGTTCACAATGTCGGTTTGTATGCAATATTACCAACAATAGTACCATATCCTCTCAAGTTGCTTAATGTATGTATTAAATACTTTCGATGCATGAATATTTCTAAACAGACATTTCTAAAAACACACAGACAAAAAGAGAGAAATAAGCCCAAAATATTTCAGCAATATATCCACATTTATTCTGAATATATATATATATATCAACAAGATTTCTCCAAATGTTCTCAATAGACATAGGTTGCGCGGATTGGTCACGGACCATTTGTTCATTCCCGCATATTACCCAGGTCCGGTTGACTTTTTGGGTTACCCCATTATCTATAATAGTGTATTACACAAGGGCCACACAAGCATCTGCAACCCTATTTGTAAGCCCTAAATGGTTATGCTTTGCAAGGATATTATGCGAGGTACAGATCTAACCTCAACTTGTGAATCAATTGTTCTTCAGTCATAATTCATATGCATAAAAGTAATTTAGCTGAGTGTTTTTAAAGTAAATAGCTGTGTGTTTTCAAGATTCTATAACTATGTACAATAGCTAGACACAGCACAAGTTAAAGGCAGCACGAACATTTGGAGAGCACAAACAGCCTCTTTAAGTCCTGATCCTTGCTATCTGAATGCATCGTTATATAGAGAACACTTACACGACTTTCTTTCTTCACATATTAAGCACTGCAGCATGAAATCACTTTCAAGGGCTAAAGGTTATGAGATGAAAAAAGTAAAACAGCTTTTCTCTAAGTGACATCATGTGGGTTGGTGCCGTCAGATACTTTCAAGACATTTTCTCACAGCATTATCCCAATGAAATTGAGCTTAAAGACAAAAACAATTAGATTAACAGAACGTGTCTTCAGAGGCATGCAAGTATAACCACATTTCTATTGATTTGATCTCATAAGCTTCATGTCCATCTTAGATTAGTGGGCTTTTAAAGTTTCACTGACAGAGTTAAAGAACATCGAATAAAAAAATCAAGATTTTAGCAGAAAAATTACAATACATCGCAATCACAGGCACTGCAAATCGTATATAATCGTCCAAAGCATTTAATTCAATGTTCAAAGTAAAATGGGTAAAAAACATGAAAATTATGAAAAATGGATTAAAAGATATAGACAGGCTGAAAAGGTAAGAAAAAAACGACACGATCTAATGACTCACAGAATATCTTATAAAAGAACCTCCCACCCCAGATTCAATTTCCAGACCGTGGCAACGGCTGCCAGGCCTCAATGCCCCTTGCAGCAGAGAGGCGGCCAGGCTGGTTGTGCTTTTAATTCCAAAGCACAGTTCCTATCCAACATTCCTCCAGAAGTACAACATGCACGCCAAAGAGAAATAAATATTTCAAGCACAAAATGTTTTCCCTTTCACCAAGCACATGGAAAAATGTGCCAGTTCGGTCACCTATTAAAGTGAGATTGAGGCCAGCGTCCGAACATTATAAATTATAAAATATGCTGCATGAGTGTAATGTGTGGTTTACTGAAATGTATGTGAGCAAGGGACAGGGCTGGCCCTGAGCTAAAAGCAGCCTTTGTGGAAACACCTGCCTGGTGATGTATTTAGTTAACATCATTGCAAAAAAGCATGACTCTCTCCTGCACAATGTTTGGGTTTCTACTGCCAAGAAAGGCTTTTAGAAATGCGGTGTAACATTGATTTTTGACCGCAAAAAATGATTTTACTGGTTACCAAACCCCTTTAACAATTATAAAAAGCATTTCCAATGCAATAGGTCTCGCATTTACTCGAGTTTGAGCTATTCGCATTGTAAATTAGAGCCACGGTCAGCTAGTAGGTGTAACTGCAGGGCGGTGACGTAGGGTAGGGGCAGGGTGGGGGGTTGTAATGTATGGATTACGGACTATAAAACACAACAGAAGAAGAAGTTCCCTCAATGGCCACAATATTTCGTTACAGGTATACATCACATTATTTATATTAGATGTGACAGATTCACAACAGACTTTTTATTGTCTTTAAAAAATATAAGAAGTTTTTAATTTTTTTATTTTAGCATTGCTTTCAAGTTTATATATTTTTTTCATTTGAATTAGAATTCATGAGAAACATGTAATCACAATATTAGCATTTCATAAATAGTTTCATGGTTCATACAAAAAAAGAGAAATAAAGTGACAATAACTATATGTGAAGAAAACAATTCATAGCAATACATATGCCCCTGATATCACACAGCCAATCACAACATGCTAACACATTCATACTCTCATTGCATACACATCCACAACGTCTGAAAAAGGAATCTGGGTACTAATCAGCAGGGAGACCCCCTGCCGACTAACGAGTCTCAAAACTAAGTATGAGACCCCTCACTATGGTCGACGCGCCCACGGCCACCTTCCTCAGGACCTCTTCCAGGCAGTCAAAACCCACATGAACAGGGGACACTTAAAAACCATGAATTCTGCTTAATTCCCCAAAGAGCAGTGTCACCAGCGTGAACCACGTAGAGAGGTAACTCAAGAGTTTATCAACATCTATATTTAGAATGTGGAAGTCTCTATAGCTGTCCAACAAAATAATAGGGAGGCGATGTCGCAAAGCCAAAAGAGCAACTTGTGATCTGTTATTCAACTTAGAATCAAGTATATTGTTCTGTTTTATGTCCCCGTATAACTACGTTCGATTGTGTTACTTTATTGAACAGGGTACAGGTGGACTGCATCTCATGTCCTCAGAAGACTGCGGTCTTGCACGAAGTGCGGATCAATGTGAACTCCCACAGGGACATGTGGTTTTAAAAAAAAACCAAACAAACAAACAAAAAAAAAAAAACCCTCTGTTCCCTGGCCGTACTTTAAATTTTGAGGGGGTCCCATCATTACTGCTCTTGGATTACGGACTATAACAGGTAAGTAAACTTATAAATAAATAAAACTAATTTCGTTGTGTGCACTGCATCACCAAATGCCATATTTTTACTTACCTGTTATAGTCCGTAATTCATACATTACAACCCCCCACCCTGCCTCTCCCCCTCCCTACGTCACCGCCCTGCAGTTACACCTACTACAACGGCCGTGGCTGGTAAATTACAATGTCTTTTATTTATGTTTTGGTTTTTAAAACAAATAAAAGGCATTGTCATTTGCAATGGTAGAAACTTAAACTCTAGCAAATGCGAGACCTATTGCATTGCAAGTGCTTGTTTTTATGCACTTCAACCGCTGGGCGGCACCTCGCCAAAGTCTGGTCTCAATCTCCATAATCACAACAGTAAGCGGGTGACACCCTCTTGTGGGTTATCGGTTATCGTATTTGGTTTTGGTTTGCGGTTGGTGTTGGCTGTGTGGCGTTCGTGCTGGTCTAGCGCTATGTGAACGGCGGTGTTACGCTAATTAGGACAGGAGCCAGGTTTGCTGTCTACACGTGGCTCCGACTGCCTGCCGTAGCCACGCCTCTTTATTTATATCCTCCCGCGTCTGACATCACGCGTCAGCGCAGGGACGCTCCGTTGGCACGGGTCAGCTAGACTGCTGCCCTCGCGCCCCGGATCACTACATTCCTTCCAACCTTTATCAAAACAGAACATTTTCAAGTTTACAGTTAATTATAAAACAATGGATCTGTTACCAGTCTGTTAGTGTTCATTCAGGGCATCAGTCCACCAGGTAGTCAGCCAGCTGGGAGGAGGGGGCTGGATTCTGCCGCAGACCATATCTATACTGCCCCCCCCCGGGTACCATCGCCCTCGTTGTCCCCAGAATTGGGGTGCTGTTTCCTCCAGTCGGAGGAAGCGGGCTTGACATCCTGCTTTCAGGGCTGGCTGGAAACGGAGAGGTGTCTTGGTCCCTCTGGCCTTCTTCCTCCGAGATGTATGGATCAGTCTCTGGCTCCTCTTCCTGTTGTGGGCTCGGGCTGGGCGGTGTTGCTCCCGGTGAATTGCTCTGGTGTGCTTTCTTGAAGAATGATATGTCTCTGGTAACTGTTTCGGCTCCTCTCTGGGCTGTCACCATGGTGCCGTTCCGGCGAGTGACTGTCCACGGTTGATGTTCGAACGGGAGTCAGAATTTGCTTCCAGGGTAACGCTCCTTGACATAGACCTGGTCACTCAGTTGAATCATGGACTCGTGGGCTCCTGGTCGTTTGCTGACTTGTTCATTGAAGTGAGTTCTATTTGCCAAGGCCTTTTCTTTGCTGGCTCATTCGGGAACCCACGGGGGCTGGTTCGGGAGAGAATGCTTCACTATCCGGCCCATGGTCAACGCACTAGGTGCCGCCTCTGTTGTGACGCGTGGGGTCATGCGATATTCTCTCAGGAAGCTGTAAATGGCCTTAGCTAGAGGAGAGCCATCTGCGAGGGCTATGCGATGGTCTTGTTGAGCATGCGCATGAACCTCTCGACTTCCCCATTGGCCTGGGGCCAGCGTGGGGATATTTTGCGGTGATGGATTCCCCAGCTCTTGAGGTACTCGGCAAAGTCTTGTCCTTGGAAGGGCGGTCGGTTGTCAGTCTTGACTACTCCATAGATGCCATGAGTGGCGATAGTCTTCTCGAATTTGGCAATGACTTCTGTGGCCGTTTGGCTCACTACTATCTCTATCTCCGGATCATCAATTATCATAAGCGCGTATCGCCCATCAGGGAGGTGTCCAAAATCTGCACTTACGCACTCCCACGGCCTCTGAGGATTGTCTTCGGTCACGACTGGATGAGGGCGGTCTGGCGTCCCCGCTGCCTGACACCAGTTGCATGCTCTGACAGTTTCTTCCACCATTGGTTCCATGCCCGGGAACCACACCTTGGCTCTCAGCTGGCTCTTGGTTTTCACCATGCCTTGGTGTCCTCGATGTGCTAGTTCCACCACTTTATGAGTTAGGTTGGCCGGCAGGACAAGGCGGGGGCCCAGCAGAAGGCATCCTTGGCTGTCGAGGGACAGTTCTTATTTGAGTCTCAGGATGGATTCCAGGGTTGCTTTCGCCTGTGGTGTCCTCTTGCTCAGGGAGTCCTGGATAGGGCGCCAGTTTCCTGACTGGATTGCATCGGCGGCCAGTTGGAGGCATTCGTCGTTCTGTGAGGCTTCAATGAAGGATTCCAGGCTCATGGGCAGTGGTCGGGACCTTACTGTCACCAACCGGGCATACTCCTCTGTGTCTTCCGCTTCTTTCCTCTCCTTCAGGGTGGCTTCTCGGGGGTGTCTCGATAGGTAATCCGCGGGGTTTGTTGAGCCTGGCTTGTACTCCATCCTGTAGTCGTACCCTTGTAGCTGAAGTATCCACTTCACGATTCTCGGAGGTGGTTTTGATA
This sequence comes from Lissotriton vulgaris, assembly GCF_964263255.1. NCBI lineage: Eukaryota > Metazoa > Chordata > Amphibia > Caudata > Salamandridae > Lissotriton > Lissotriton vulgaris. Next base: position 462,365,136 of record NC_141689.1, on the reverse strand, counting down.
CTGTGCCTTGGAACAGGGGTAATAGAGGCTTGTGGTCCGTGGTCACCGTGAAGGAGTGGCCGTACACGTAGACATGAAAGTGTCGGCAGGCCCGATGGATGGCTATGGCCTCCCTCTCAATCTGCGAGTACCTCTGCTCCTTGTCCGTCAATGAGCGGCTGGCGGAGGCGATGGGTGCCCACTCCCCGTTGCTCTGAAGCTGTGTTAGCACTGCCCCAAGACCGAAGGGGCTGGAGTCTACAGCCACATTGGTGGGCTTGGAGGGATCAAAGTATGAGAGGGTGGTGTCCGCTGGCAACGCTGCCTTTGTGTCTCAGAAAGCTTTCTCTTGTTCTGGGCCCCATTGCCACGTGGCGGCTGATTTGGTCAGTTCTCGAAGTGGCTTGGTGAGGTTGGAGAGATCAGGGATGAAACGCCCACAGAAGTTCACCATCCCCAGGAAACTTCTTGCTTCTGAGACGTTTGTTGGGGCTGGGGCCTCTTGGACATCCTTTACCTTGTCCGGGTCCGGCGCTACTCCGTGGTCCGAGAAGGTATGCCCAAAGAAGCTGATCTTTTGCTGTAGGAACTGGCACTTTTCTCGGTGTAGGGTTAAACCTGACTCTTTGATTCTTTGTAGAACCCCTTGTAGTCTTTGGTGGTGTTCTTCAATGGACGTCGCATAGATGAGCAGGTCATCGCTTACGTTTAGAACCCCCAGGAGTCCACTGAGGACCTCGCGGATGGTGTTCTGGACCACTTCAGCTGCACTCGAGATCCCGAAGTTGAGGCGCCGATATCGCCTTAGTCCTACATGAGTGGACAAAGTGGTTATGTACCTTGAATCCGGGTCGAGCGGTAGCTGGTGATAGCCTGATCGAAGATCTACCTTAGAGAACCACTTTGCGCCGTTGAGTTTCCCTAGGATGTCTATCATGGGGTTTAGGTGCCATTCTCTCTTCACCGCTGCGTTCGGGAGACGCATGTCCACACAGATTCAGACTTGTCTGGGTTGCTTGGGTTTTCGGGCTACTACGATCGGGGACACCCACGGGGTGGGTCCACTGACCTTTTCTATGATCCCTTGTTTTTCTAGCATTTCGAGTTCCTCTTCCACTTTCTTCCTTAGGTGGAATGCAATACGCCGATGCCTCAGTGCGACCGGTTGGGCTGATGGGTCGATGTGGAGAGACACTTTCTTCCCTTTTAGGCATCCGATGCCTTTGAACACATCCTCAAAACTCTTCCATGATGGTGTCTAGTTCTTCTTCTAGTACTGCCAGAGCATAAGATATGAGTTTTAAATCTTCTGCTGACTGTCCGCTTAGCAGCATGCCACTGCCTTCCTTCGTGACATAGATCGTTGTGGGCACTGTTGCCTCTTGGTGTTGCAGTTCTGTTTTGAAACACCCGATCAGAGGGATAGGCGTTTTCTGGCCATAAGCGAACACTCGGATCTTCGCCTCTCGTAGTGGGGGCTTTGCCTGCAGTTGGTTGTACATGTTCCCCACCATCAGTTCAATGGACGCCCCGTGTCAATGGTGGCTCTCACCTCTTGCTGGTGAATCTTGATGCAGCATTTTGGAAGGCGGCGTTTCTTCCTTTTAGGTTGATCGATGGCATATACGTAGTGGACTGGATGGTCTTCTGCGTCATCGTCCATGTCTTCACTGTCTCCTCCTTCTCTCACCACATGTGCGGCCTCCTTCTTGGCTCTCGTGGACCTGCATACCGCCGCAAAGTGGTTCATTCACCCGCATGCGCTACATTTCTTTCCACGTGCGGGACAGTCTTGCATGCGGTGTGGCTGGCCTCCCCAATATCCACACTCCTTCTTTTTGTCAGGTTGCTTTCTTCCGCTCGTTTGTCTTCCCTTTTGTCTTACCACGTTCACCTTTTCTGGTGTGTGGACTTGTTCAAGTTTGACAGGCCGGTGTAGGGCCAACTCCATGTGGGATGCCCTCGCTTGGGACAGTTCTTTAGACCTACCTAGTTTGAGTATGTCAGCGAGGGGTTTGCCGTCTTCTTGGAGTATGGTGACTCAGAGTTTTGACGAGAAACAGCCTTGGATTATCTGTCCTCGGATTTCCTCCTGTACATCCCAGAATCTGCACGAGCTGGCTAGTTCCTTTAATCTGCCGTGGAAAGCATCCAGCGACTCGTCAGCCTCCTGTTTCGCTTGGCGGAAGATGAACCGCTTGTAATCCTTGCTCACCATAGGTTCAAAGTAGGCGGTCAGTGCTGTGAGGAGTGTTTGGTACGTCTTCGGTGTGGCCTCTGTCAACGTTTTGTAGATGCGATGTATGTCTTTGCCACCGAGGTGCAGGAGTAGGGCTCTGCGCCTTTCTCTAGAAATACCCGCTCCTTCAAAGTAGATTTGGAGGCGGTCTGTCTAATCCCTCCAGCGTGGGGCGAGGGAGGACGGAGCTCCGTCAACCACGAAGGGTTCCAGGGCGGGAATGGAAGCCATTTTGGCACGTGCGCAGTATGCCGCTCTGTTCTCCTGCGCTAATGGGAGATGGCAGCAGCCTAGGGGTTAATAGTTGTCCCTCCTGCAGGAAGAATGTATGGTCCCCCTCAGCCTGGGCGCGCTCTCACGACCTGGCTCTGAGGCCTTGGTGGCGACATGTGTACCTGCTGTTTGTGGGTTGACTCTTGGCTTGAGGTGGCGGCGTGCTGTGCTGGCCTTACCCAATCTGTCGACGTGGGATGCGCCGTGTACGCCCAATAGGCCTTGCCCTAGCCTCTGCTCTCCATTCGCCGGTCTTGTTGCAAGCGAGACCACTGTGCACGTGGCCGGGGCCTAGTTGCTGTGTGTGCCCCTTGGTGTTCGAAATCGGAGATTGCCGCTCGGAGAAATGGCAGGGTGATGAGGGCGTCGTGATGGTGATGAGGTGGGTTCTGTGGGACCCTCGTCGCCAGTGTTGCGTTCGTGCTGGGCTATCGCTATGTGAGCGACCGCATTACGCTAATTAAGACAGGAGCCAGGTTTGCTGTCTACACCTGGCTCCGACTGCCTACCGTAGCCACGCCTCTTTATTTATATCCTCCCGCGTCTGACGTCACGCGTCAGCGCAGGAACGCTCCATTGGCGCAAGTCAGCTAGACTGCTGCCCTCGCGCCCGAAACACTGCAGGCTGCAGAGATTGGTAGCAGGCCAGTTCGAGAGTACCCCCTCCAGGTTCCACCCCTAGTCATGACATTGCATTATTCCAGGCCCTTCTGATATTCACTGCTGTTATTCAGGTTAAAAGTTCTATTAAACTTTGTTTTTAAGTTGAGTTCTATCTGCACATAAAACCTCTGGCTGAACATTGATGGTTAGTAAGTGCATTGGTTTATGCAATATATTGTCGCTGTATCTAGACTTTACTGTTCGACACAGGGGATTTAAGAGCCTTGGCTAACCTTTGCAATCAACAGCATCCCGGGGCTGTGCTGGGAGCGGGCAGCCTTGCCTCTGACACTGGTCGGTACTCCCCGCAAAGCCCAATACCAGCAGAGGACACCGGAGAGCGCACTTTACTACAAGTGGACAATGAGCCCCGCCCTATCGATCCAGCAGCAAGCATTCTGTGACACCCAAGCCGTAAAACATGAGCAAATACCATGTAAAAGAGGGAGGGCACTGACGCTTCATAAGAACCTATGACAGTTGGCATTTCCAGAGGGAACAATATGAAACACATAAAATGCTTTTATTCTAACCGATCAGCAATTATTTTTACGGGGGGAGGACAAAAAAGGAAATGTGTCCCCCACATCTCTTGCACTGACACCACTTCAAAACAATGCAGCTGGGGCCAGGAGCTCAATGCCTGCGCTCTCTGCGCGCTGAAGGAAAAGTTAGGGCTGAGAAAGGCCCATTCTTCTCCAAACATTTGTAACCTGTGCTCTGCGGGGTTTACTTTAAAAAGTACTTAGCAGCTAATTAAAAGACACCGTGTCACGCAGCGAGTAAAAGATCCAGCCCGGGTGAGCAGGGCCAAAAGGAGACAGGGCAGTAACAAGGTTGGACTAAAAAGCCTCACTCACAATGGAAAGCCAGAGTTAAGCATGCATGATGATGCAAGCCAATGGAAAGAAGGATCCTAGACTTCACTTCTAAAATTGGCGTGATTTCAAGAAGCCTCCCAGAGATAGCAACTCATGTACGCTGCAACACTAGGCGAGACCTAAAAACGAATCAAACTCTCAAAAAGGGTTCCATGACTGTTTTGAATCTCAATCAGAAGGGGGCATGAAAGTAGTGTTCCTACCTAAATACGATGTGTTGTGGCATGTATTAATGAATGGTTTGGAGCTTTAATTGCAGTCGCAAAGCATTCATTAGATTGTGACATCCAAGCTGGGGTGGTTTTTGACGCAGGTCTTTTATCGCAAGCACTGCAACTTCTTCGAAACCAGCCGGTTGCAGCATCCTTGCAGCATCCAGGACCAGACGCTGCATGACACATCTCCACACCCGGATCTCGCATAGGGTGGCACTTGATTCACAAAGAGGAATGTATCCTATCTTTGTGCATTGTGTTGGGTGGCCCTGAGGGGGGCAGAAAGTGGTCCAGGTGACTACTGAATGCTCCTCCAATGCCTTGCCAAATTGAAGCATTTTTTAAAAACTGAACCTGTCTCATTCAGACACACAGTCAGCTTTAGGAAAAAAATGCTTCCCATTTAAGTTTTCATTCATGCTGGAATGGAATTTGTTCTCAATTGGATGTCATCATCCCTGGTTCGCAAACATTTGGGGAAGGACAAAAAAGAATGACCTGCCTTTTTAATATTCATTAGGCAGCTTACATTGTGCTATGGGATCTATTAGTGCCTAGGCCACAAAATATCAGTGTGGAATTAGCATTCACTATTTGCGACTTGTCTGCTTGTATGTGCATCAGACCCATAATATTTGAAAAGCCATACCTTTCACAATCAATTCTGCAGTCAAATTTAATGATTATTCTGATATTTGGTGATTGGTAGAGTGTCTGCGAACATTATCTCACCATAGCAACAAATCCTACATGTATCTGTTGGAAAACGTTGAGCTATTTTCACAAGCCTGCTTTTCAGACTGGATGTATTAACCTGAAAGGAGCCATGCCTCTCAGCCTTCTGGGGCCTAATCTTGTGTTCCTTTTGACCAGTTCGCCCTGAGTTCAGATATAAAAATGTATAAGTTTGAATCATACCTCGAAAGATGCATTATATTATTCACACCTGTGTTCCCCCCATTGTTTTGCGGTCTGTTTTTCTGTCATTTAAACTGTGCACTTTACCCCTGCTAAATCATCTCGAAATTGAATTACACTTGACTGGTGCCATTAACGTTCCTAAAAGGCCATAGTATATGGCGCAGTAATACACCACTGGCATGGAGAGTTAAATACCACTTTTGAATTTTAGTACCTATTCCACCATTGCATTGAAAACTTGCATCAGGGCTACCCTGTGTAGCTTGACATGAGATAAGAACCCTGCTACACAGACCTGTCAAAATCACCTTGTTGACAGGTATAAAAGCTGATTTAATATATTAACCCCTTCGCCGCAGGGCTAATTCCCCTGCGACGCAGGGGGAGGGGGAGTGGGGTGCAGCGAGTGGCGCAGCGGTGCTCCTGACGAGCTCAGCTTGTCTTGCAGCACAGTGGAGCTGTGCTCATGACGAGCTGAGCTCGTCACGACTCCGCCCACTTAATGGAACGCCTGCAAAGGAAGGGAATTATCCCTGCGTGGGCGTTCCGCAGCAGTTATGATGAGCTCAGCTCATCATGAGCACAGCTCCACTGTGCCTCCTGACAAGCTCAGCTCGTCATGAGCGCCGAAGGAGTTAAATAAGCCACCTCTAGGCTCACCTTCCTGCCCAGAATATAAGGTGCATAATATTAATGATCGTAAAATGTGTGACATGAGTAATAGCATGTTCTTGCTGTGACTAGGCCCAACATGACTATCTCAGGCTGTAACCAGCAGATAAAAAGTATTGATTACACACTTTAATCAATAACATTTGACCTGTACCTGATACCGATTCCATTCAAAAATGTATGTTTATATTCTTAATATAAATCTAATCTAATGTTGAAACAAGATAAATATACTGGAAATGTAACTTTTAGAAAGTTATATTAACGCTGCCTGAATCTGCTGGAGGCTAATTTACATTGGCTCATCTGCAACTGTCCAGCCGGACTTGGCTTGTACTTGGCCTGAATGAGTAGTAAAAGAGGTGTTGAAACTGATCCCAGAAAGGTGCGATGGCCTCTGAGTGGGCAATGTTTCATTTCCCGTTGCAGGAAGACCAGTTAGGGGAGACTCAGGAACTTCATTAATTTCAATGCCGCCTGCCCTGGCACAAGTAATTGTTAATTGATAACTGGAAAGTTCAGCTTCTGTCCCCAGACTCAGGGGGGCACAGAATACATTGGAAGGAAATCTACCCCCAGACCCGGTTTTGAATGACCACAGAGGAGGGGACTGCTCATTAGCCTGCCCACACCTATGGGTAGGCATACTGGCTCTGCACAAGGTACAATATGTCTCTCCATCTTGAATTTCGAGCTTGAGGGGTACTGTGGGATTGTTTGCAGTAGGAAAACAGGAACTGCTGTAAAACTGGAAGGGTTGCGCCTGGGAATGTTTGCCCCATTGGTTAGGGAGGAGGCAGGAGTCACCCACCCATATAAGCTAGTGCCAACCATTAAGGTTGCACCGCAAGACTCCCTCCTCAGCACACTTACTGGACCTATAGAAGATCAGAGGAGCTGCAGGACCTGCTGTTGAGGACCTGAGAGGAGCCCTGAAAGACTAGGTCTGCTACATTTTGTACCCAAGACAAAGATGTGTACTCCAAGGGCCAGCTGGCTGACCGCCTGGGTGACCAAAGGGATACAACAAGCTCAAGCAGGATTTTCTCTGAAGTGCCCAGATAATCAATGGCATCTGGATCTTGCGTTAAGACTTGGAAAATGTTCAGAGACAAATCTCCTAGTGGTCCTGAGTGCTGGTGGAACCGACCTTCTTCCTGTATCCAGCTTTCAATTCCACTTGGGTGGCTACACTTTCAGTAGTGTCTCGCATGGAGAGGATTTTTCTTCTCACAAATTATCAAAGTTCCAATATGTGATGGGACTTCAAAGACATTTCAATGCTTTTCTTAAAGAAATTCCTAAAGTCCTTTTCTGAAGTGAGACTTTTTCAAACTTTGTGACTTCCAGACTTCCACCTTGACCAATCCACTTGGTGTATCTGACCAGGGCTCTAATGCAGTCAGATTGAAATTACAACTTGGTCCCAGACTACTTTGATCATTGTCGATGATTGACTCTTTACCTTTAATTAAATAAATGATGTCTCCAGTTCCACATATTGGATTTTTGTCAATTTATTATCCTTTTATTAAATTATAATCTATTATTCTGATTCCGATTTTTATTGCTATGTGTTTTGACATTATTACTGTTTTGGTACTGCAGAAATGCTTTGTACATTGCCTTAAGTTAAGCTTGTCTGCTCTGTGTCACAGCTAACAAGGAGTTGAGCTCAGGTTAATATATTGAAATGATGGTTCACCCTGACAAGAAGTGTTATTATTCCATCAGGTGAGTAGATACTCATCCCAAAAAAGAATCTACCTTCTTACAATACATGTGAAATTTATACCTGAGTAACAAAGTATGGAACCAATTAGATATACCAAAGGATAGTCTACCTATTCATGCAAAGAAAGACTGTAAAATTGTGGTCTTTAGCCTAAGTAACATTTGTGGGTGTCTCAAAGAAATTCTCTCGAAAGAACTATAGGAATATGGAGAATAACCAATCAGTCTTGTCAAAGTCATGCTCCACAAGCTTTTGTAAGGTTATTTGGAAGGCTTTTTAACAAATAAGTACACCAGAATAATTCAGGTTTAAGTGAAAATGTTTGGAATATCTGAAAATCATCACCTATTACTTTTGTTTGTGTGATAGCTGCTAATGATTGATTGTGATGCATTTGGAAATAGGACCTAGGTTTGAGTCTTTGTATTGGTGCCTCAATCAGCCTTATGTACTTTTGGGCAAATAAAGTGATCTACATGTGTCTAAAAATTTAAACTGTAAAGTTTGTGAGCAATTCCCACTCTAAACACCATACATAATGTACTGTTCTCTGTTGCTCTATAGCTATTTAAACACTGTAAAAATACCAATATAAACATATTCAGTAGGCTTGGCATTGGTGGTAGTGTACCCAAAAGTCATACTTCACATATTGTGTCAGTTTTGCAGAGTTGCTCAGCTGTCAAAGTTGAAAAAAGCAGCAAACAGGTGCCTACATGACTGTATTATGAACTGACAAGTTGCGGGTACTGCTAATCAGGGTTGTTTGTAAAGCATATGCTGAAGAACCTTATTGCATTTAGCCACCATTAGAGAATAATAATTTTTTATTTGAATCTTTACATAGCTGGAGATACTCCTGATGTGGCACTGAAGTTCAAAAGGAGATGAGTAACATGCAATACCATGGGCGAATGCTTGGTGAGTGCTAAATTGCAGTGTTTGGCCTAAGAAGAAATATTGCGGTATCATGCATGATTGCTCAGAGTGGTGTTTCAAGTCTAGGTTATGGAATACACCTAAGCAAATCATGTAACTGAGGAAAGATGAATGTAGGATCAATAGAAGTCACATCTGCTATCCATTATATTGCAGCTGAATGAGTGTTCCCTATGTGGTAAATTGTAAATGGAGACTGTTCTCCGACCCTGCATCTGTAACTGTTCTCCCAGCCACTCTGTTTAATTAAACAAACTGTTCCTGTTTTGCCAGCCGCCTCTTGTATCCTGTTTTTATGAAGTATTTCATATTCAATCAACATTTTGGTGAGCCACCATCAGAGCAGATTGGTACCTTGAACCCGACTGCAGCCATAGATTCACATTTGCTCATCAAGGAAGGTGAGCAGACACAGCGATTGGTTGAAAGTTCTACTGAATCCGTGAGGCAGAGATCCATCCTGAAGCAGCCATCACAGATGGTAAGATACTACATCAGAACCAAAGCTAAAGCATTTGGCGTATCACAAACTAGGGTGAAGCGTAAAAAGATAACCTGAGTGCCCTACCACCGACAGAATTTGTCATAATACCTGTTTTATATGTCCTAGCTGAGTAATCACAAGGCGACTTCTGAGGCAACCCTGCAGAAGTCACCATTTTTCAGTATTCAGCACAATTGGAAAGGTGAATATTTAATGTGTAGTCCTTTATGGCTCCCAGGATGCTATTTCTGTGATAGAGATATTCTGTTTGGGCTGAGTTGGCACATCAATCTCATATTTATTGGTCTAGAAGGGTTTCTCAGTGCTAATGGTGTTTTAATGGAGTTTGTATCTGAAAAGATTGAGAGGTGTTGGTCACCTGGACTGCTGTCCATGACACAGATGGTACGCTTGGCCCCTTGGTGTGATACAGGGTGCACTTAAGACATTTAGGAAAAACGATTTGAACCTGGGAAGCTAGGTGTAACTTGTGTGTGGCCAACAGAGGCCTGTGGGTCTCAAGCTATTCCTTTTTCCATATCTATTACTATCATCTTTGTCCAAGAGCTAATATTGGCAGACCATCAGGGTCAATTTGTACTGTGTACCATGCAAAGCTTCCACTGGTCAAATGATAGTATGTGCTAGGAGAGGGCTAAGAGGGTTTTGACAAAACAATAATTCTTTTTCTGACAGCTTTTGATTGAGTTGGTGTTATATACATATGATGGTATGGTGCTGCTCTTTACTGCAAACTGCACATAGTAGAAGAATTGATATCATGCAGACACTGCCCTAGTGTTTCGTGCTTTTTCATCTATGTTTAATACTTCACATGAGGATGCTTTTACTCATTGCAAACTATTTTGCAAAAAGTTGACTTTGTACAGGTACTGTTTTTATGCATCATTTCACCTATGACAGAACCTTTCATATGCATTGTCATCTGTGTCATTAAAATGAGCATATTCAATTGCATGATGCATCTGTAGATAGCACTGAGCTCATAGTACATAAACCTGTAAGAGTACACCACATACATTTGTCCCCACGATTTGTTAAAAACAAAGACTCCCCTCAACAAGTTACACCAGATTTTATCCACAGAACTACCAAAATTATCACAGATTCACCTTTAAACCACATGGAAGCCAGGCACCTTACACAGGCAAAAATACTTATTATGTTTTGTTAAGAATGGCACACACAAAGGCACACACATTTTCCTGAATATACAGGTGAAAAGAGAGACAGGAGAGAGGCATTACAGGACTTATGGACCATCTTCCAAGAGCAAACACGCAGAAAAACAAACATACCCTTATAACTTAAATCTTAAACTGTTGTAATTTGACGATGGCTGGGTTAGCGCTTAGCTTTGCTATGAGTTATTACCCTTATCTTGGCCTTACTTGAAAACGCCATTTTTTATGTTACAGCGGCCGTTTTAGAGAATGAGCTGCCTCGTGGCTAGCGTGCCCTTTAGTCCTTTGTCGGTGCCACTGACCACTCGAGTTTGCCCAGCAACAGGCTATTTTTAGTAACGGTCAAGCCCTCACATGCGCAGTTCCGACTGACCAGTCACCCCTTAGGAATGTTCCGCCAAACTGACCAGTGGTGTTGTAACCCCTCCCATGAGTTGGCTGTGTTCCAAAAATGACCATATATGTACCTAACAAACTGTAATCATGTACCTCCTATCTTTCTTATGTTTGAAACCTGTATAAAAGAAGGACTCGCACCGATGTTCGGTGTGATACTTCTTGCATTGCCGAAGGGTGCTGTAGGAATGTACCACCACCCCATGGGGTCTTAATAAACTTGTCTTTTGCATTTTCTAGTTTCCGTGCCAACAGTTCTTACGGTGTAGTGGGTATTCTGCGGAGTATGTAGGCCTGGAGAACCCAATACCACAAATTGGCGACCACGAAGGGACACATCGGCGACTCGGATGCCCGAAGGAGAGGTCGTGACGAAGGATTGGAAACTCGCCATGGACGCGTACGCTGCCACTGAGTGACCCGAGTCTTGGCACCCTTCCTTCTGATCTGACCTTCCAGGTGGCGCCGGTCTCCGACTGAGATCCTGCTCGTCTGTGTTGCTGTACAGTGCCTGTTTGGCTGATTCGATCAAAGACCTTGGCAGTTGGAACCTGGATATTTGAGATTTGGGTAAGAATTGTGATCGGTAAGGTAGTCTGCGGACGCTTACTGAAGTTCTATGAATGTGACTATGATTTGAGTTAGCTAACATTTGAGTTTGTGAATTTGAACACATATGTGTAGTGCACTGTACATAGGCAGGCATGTAGAGATGTTTCTCTAACTTTGTTTGTACTTTGAGCGGCACATTTGTGTGAAGTATCGTAAGTGCCATTTTTTACGGTATCACGTTTTCGTGGTACCTTTTGAACATGCCTGTTTTAAGCACACTCCGAGGGATGTGCTGTCTTGGAAATGGTACTACCTATAGGTTAAATGAATCTCAGCCGGCTCCCCCAGAGGGGACCCCGAATCGTGAAATGTATGTGAAATTTGGCCTTCCCCCTATACTGTAGAGTAAATTATGGAACAAATATACCAAATCTGATCCCGAGTTGCAATGGCCACTACATGGGTCGTTTGATTTACGAAAGGTTCAGTTTGTGGAGCAATGTTTGTTTCAGCACAGGTCTAGACAGGACATGTTTGATTGTGTGCGAATGTGGGAGAAAGCGGTGCGTGAACGTATGAAGCGTGAGATTGCCTTGGCGGACAAAGAGCAGCGCAAGGCTGCTCGAGATAAAGCTTTACAGCTGGAGGAGAAGGAGTCGCAGGAGAAGAAAGAGAGGGAGGCACGAGAACGTAATTTGCAAACGACCGGTCAATTTCCTATTCGACGTCCACTTTATCCTGTCCTTACTAATGAAATTGATGATTTTTCATTACTAGATCGGTCTCCGCCTCCGTATGTTCAGCCTACGGCCCCGTCCAAGGATTCCGGTGATGACAGTCAGGATAAGACGAGTACGAGGTTAACTGCTGAGAGAGCTTCGGAATTATGAGGGTTTGCTAGAAAATTGAATTTGAATAGAATTACTATGTCAGAACTTAATGCTGAAAGGAAAAAGTGGTCAGAACGAGAACAGATGTGTTTTTTAAATACCTTTGCGGATGAAGTTATTGAGCGATTTCGTAAGAATTCGGAGGACTTAGAACCTAAGGATATATCTGTCCACCATGAGCATATGCGTAAAGGTTTATTTGCTATTTCAGATGCGGATGCTTTTTTCCAACGATTGGTCCAGCTATGGGATGAGGCGTCCAGATTGCGGGAAGCACGAAAGACAGCAGAGAAGCCCGCGCCGGGGTCGACGGAGTTCACCAAAGAGTGTTCTATCTTTGGAGCAGATAAGAGTTCCTATGCGTGAAGCTGCACCTTTATATGTTCCCCCTAAAGGGCAAGGTACAGACGATGATAAAATGTCCGTAAATGCGAAAGGGTATTTTATATATAATTGGGTGTATACGCCTTGGAATAGGGCGGATGTTATGGCATTGAAAAATGCTTTACCCGATCCACGTAAAAATCCGGCAGCTTTTTATGAAGGGGTGGAGGGGGCTATTTCTTCTTGTGTCATGACTCTCGTTGATATAGATCTTTTCTTTGGACTAATTCTACCCCCTGATATGTGGAGAGCGATTCATAAGTTTGATGATCAAACAATGTTTGGGGCAACTTGGAGAGATATAGGCCAGGCCGATTTAGACAGGGAGCCTGCATGTAAACCATGTCAGTTAATTTTAGATCTCCCAACAGCTATTTTGAATAAATTAAAAACGCTTGTTCCCCCTAAAAAGATTGATTGGACTATGCTAGCTTCGTGTAAACAGAAGCAAGATGAGTCGGTATCTGATTTCTTCACACGTTTCGAAGAAGCGTTCCATGATTACAGTGGGCAATTGTTAACAGATGATACGGGTAGGCATCTGTTTGTAGATAAGTACGTGTCTAATCTCCTACCGGAGATTGCAAAAAGATTGAAAACAAGTGAAAGTTCCTGGAGCACAGCGACCCCTGCGTCTTTGTTAACTATGGCTCAGTATTACGAGCGGCAGGAAATAGAGGCTAAAGAAAGTGTTGATAAGAAAGCGAAGGAATTGAAAACGAAGGTGATGTTGGCACAGGTTTGCGGCGCGCAATCTAAAGGGAATGATAGAGGCAGGCGAGGAGGGGGTAATGCGTCATATGGTCGTACTGATATAGCTGAGGACCAATGTGCATATTGTAAAGAGTTTGGGCATTGGGCTGACGATTGTCCGGTACTTCGTGAGCAACGTAGTCAGCGTGGTCGAGGAGGTGGAAGGTCGCGGAATAGTTATTCGGGAGCGAGAGGTGGCGGAGGTGATCGTGGTAGGTTTGAAGCGAGGGGTCGTGGTCAGGATGAACGAAACGCCTTTGATCGGCGGAATCAGTATCAGATATCGGAGGGTGAGAACGTGGAGAATCAGGATTATGTGCATGCATAGGATTGCATAGGATGGGGTGTGGAATCGGTTGAAGTGCCAGTAGATCAAAGAGGTCCATATGTATCAGCGGGCATTTTGGGTTCTACTGATCAGTTCTTAGTTGACACAGGAGCTACTTGTAGTGCTTTGTCTAAAAACTTGGTTCCAAGGGCTCCCCTGTCTGGCGAAACGATAACATGTATAGGGTTCGATGGCACACCCTCTCCAAGCCCATTATCACAACCCCTTGCATTTTGTATTGACAAATTTTTTAGTTTTTGCCCATTTTTGTTGTCGCCCCACACTCCAGACAACATTATGGGCATTGATTTGCTCAAATATTTTCGAGCAACGATACGCTGCGCTCCTGAAGGAGTGCGGGTTATTTTGAATGACAATTACCCAGACTCAGGCAGATTTTGTACCATGAAGGAAATTGAAGCATTAGCCTCTCTCCCACATACGTTATGGGCGACCTCAGATACGGATGTGGGACAGATGCTTATCCCGCCTATTCGAATTACTGTCAAGGAGGGAGTCTCTTTGCCACGTGTACCGCAGTACAAGATATCTAGGGAAGGTGAAATTGCTCTGACGCACATTGTTCAGGATTTGATTATTGCAGGAGTAGTGGAGGAAGTTCCTTACAATGTCTGTAACAGCCCTATTCTTCCGATCCTTAAAATAGACACTGACGACAAAGTCTATCGATTTATTATTGACTTGAGAGAAATTAACAAAATTCTCATTCCCCAGTACCCGGTGGTGTCTGATATCACGACATTGCTTACCCTGATCCCCCCAACTGCAATGACTTTCTCTGGTTTTGATCTCAAAAATGCGTTCTTTTCCATTCCCATTCATCCTGACAGCAGATACCTATTTGGCTTCACGTTAAATAATAAATCGTATAGATTTTGTCGTGTTCCTCAAGGTTACACAGAGAGTCCTAGCATTTATAGCCAGGCTTTAAAAAGACAGCTCGACTCCTTTGAATTGCAATCTGGAGTAGCATTTATCCAATATGTTGATGACCTCCTGTTGGCTGCAGATACCTATACACAATGTGAGGAAAGTACACTTGCCTTGCTTTCCTTTTTGGCTCTGAATATTCATAAAGTCTCTAAGAAAAAGCTACAATACTGTAGGCCAAAGGTGACCTACCTCGGTCATATTTTGTCTAAGGAGGGGCGTGCATTAACATCTGATCGAATTCAAGCGATTTTAGATACACCAATCCCCCGCACTCAGAGAGATGTACGCGCCTTCATAGGATTAACGTCCTTTTGTAGACAGTGGATCATGGGGTTTTCGCACATTATCAAACCTTTGTTAGCGTTATTGTCCAAAACTACACCAATGCCCCTTGAATGGACAGATGAATGTCAAAATGCTTTTGATAAATTGAGACAGGCCCTTTGTTCTGCACCCGTGTTAGGTACACCAGATTACACAAAGATTTTCACGCTGTACGTGCACGAGAAAGATGGGTGCGCGTTATCAGTGTTAGTGCAGACACACAGAGATAAGTAGAGGCCATGTGCGTATTTCTCAGCCATTCTTGATCCTGTAGCGCGAGGGTTACCTGGGTGTTTCCGAGCAGTTGCAGCAACAGCAGTAGCTATACGGCAGAGTGAGGGAATAGTTTTGTCGCACAAACTGTTGGTGCTAGTTCCCCATGCAGTGGATGCCCTGCTAAATCAAACGAAAACACAGTATCTTACGAGCGCACGTTTAACAGGATATGAGCTCACACTTCTGGCGCCACATATCACACTGAAAAGATGCGCTACCCTGAACCATGCCACTTTAATGCCATATCCGGTTGCTGAGGGCCAGGAGGAAGAACACCATGATTGTGTTTTCCTGACTGAAGAACAAACAAAGGGTGTTGTCGACTTACAGGATATGCCACTTCCAGATGTGGATGGGGAACTGTGGGTTGATGGATCGTGTTTAAGGCTGCCAGATGGCACAACTTCTGCAGCATATGCGATCACGACACTTAAGACGGTGGTAGAAACAGCACGAATACCACAGAAATCGGCCCAAGCAGCGGAGCTGATAGCTTTGACAAGAGCCTGCAAATTGAGTGCTGGTTTATGTGTGAATATCTACACAGACAGCCGGTACGCCTTCGGAGTAGCGCATGACTTTGGCCTACTCTGGAGAGAGCGCAGGTTTTTGACTTCGCATGGAGTACACATTATGCACGGAGAGCTAGTGCGTGACCTCCTAAACGCGTTACTTTGTCCAAAGAAAGTGGCGATAATCAAATGCAGTGCACATAAGAAGGTCACTGACAAAGTGGGACAAGGTAATGCCTTTGCAGACAGTATAGCAAGACAAACAGCTATGTCACGAAATGACTCCCCCATGTATGTAGTGAAGTCGCAGGCCGAGCGATGGCATGATGCTAGAGCGGAGATATTAGACATCCAGAAATGAGCGACTGAAGCAGAACTTGGAACATGGGCAACAGAGGGGGTGCTGGATGATGAGGGTTGTTGGAGGAGCAAGGATATGGAACGATGGAAATTGCCTGCAGCTTACTTGCAAGCGATGGTCCAGATGACACATGGGTTGGCACATGTTGGAGCTCTTGCAATTACTTGATTGTTAACACGAGTTTGGGAGCATCCTGAGATTGCCAACATGGCCAAGAGAGTAGTGCAGACCTGTTTGATATGTTTACAGCACAATCCTGCAAAAGGGACGCATACTCCGAAAGGAGGGTTTGTTCCACCTTCTGCACCATTCGAGGTACTACAAATGGATTACATCCAGCTTGAGCGTTGCAATAACCTTAAGTATGTCTTAGTGGTGGTATGTGCTTTTAGCAAACGGGTTGAGGCCTTCCCCACGAAGGATAATACAGCTTTGACAACGGCTAAGGTTTTACTCAAAGAGTACTTCGCTCGATATGGCGTTTGCAAATTTTTGTGGTGCGATAATGGTCCTTATTTTGTTGGGAAAATTGTGGAATATGTGTTGAAGGGATTGGGGATTCAGCAAACGTTTCATGCTGTGTTCCATCCTCAGTCAGCAGGTCTTGTTGAACGGTACAATGCCACTTTGAAACTAAAGTTGGCTAAGATTGTGGCATCCACGTCTTTGAAGTGGCCGGATGCTTTGCCGTTAGTGTTACTCTCTATTAGATCAGTGCCCCATTCCCGAACTGGCCTCACACCTTATGAAGTGGTGTTTGGAAGGCCGATGAACATATGGGGAGTTCCTAAGCCGCGATTGTTACATGATGTGCCTTGTATAATGATGAACGATTATTTGGCACGATTAACAAATGATTTACTTTCTATTCACCAACAGGTTCGAGAAGCGCTCCCTGACAATTCTATTGGAGAGGCTCACAATCTTCGTCCTGGTGATTTTGTGATGGTTAAATCCTTCGAGAGAACGAACAGCTTGGAACCGAGGTGGCGTGGCCCCGAGCAAGTCCTGCTTGCAACTCGAACGGCTGTGCGAGTGACCAACAGGAAGCGGTGGGTGCATTCAACTCACTGCCGCCGTGTCTCTTCGGATCTGGTTAATCCTACTTTGCTATCTGACTTCAGAGATATCTTGGACGAGGAAAAGAGCCAAGCTGTGACGTCGGCCGAATCGGAGGGAGCCTTCCCGGACCACACTGTTTCTGGACGACAACGGTACAATCTGCGGCCACGATAAGAGGAAGATTTTTTTGGGTGAGAGACTGGTTGAGTCACCGCTCTGGGGTTTGTGAAACGGAAGCCGGTAATCTCAAGGGGGGGGATCAGTTCTGCCAAGAGTAGCGACACCCGTCTTGACCCCGGAGAAGAAAACAACGGCTACCTCGGAGCTCAGCACTCACATTTTTATTTTTTAGTTGCATATTTGAAACATTGTGAACTCTTTTGAACTATGGCGTCTTCTGCATCACGAGACAAAAGAATTCTTGGTGCTATATTGTTTGTATTGACAATTGTGGTGATAGCTGTGATAGCCTGGGTAGTAGAACTTGTGGTACCTGCACGAGAACATTTGCTGCCGACTACCCCGGCTCCATCTGAACATTTTCATTTCACCTTACCCTATCATGAAGAACGGCACCGACAGACTTACTTGAACAATAGCTTCATTCAAATCTTGCATCATACTCACAATATGACGAACACTTCTAACTGTTGGGTATGTGGGATGTTGCCTGGACATCAGAAGAAAGGAGGCACACCGCTTATCCGCTCCCTTTTTCCCACAATGGTTCTTGCAATGCCTGGTATACTCTTCTGTTCACTTTGCGCTGGCCAACAAAAGGGGGGGTGCTTTACCGTTTGAATAAGATATGTTACCATGATCGGGATGGCTATCCACAAGCTGAGGGTACTCGGTTCGAATGGGAGGAGTACCGCCCTGATAACGTGTCTGCATCTCGAATTTACAGTAACCAACGGAACATTAACATGTCTAACTCTCATGTTATTAATGTCATAGATACTAAGGCTGATCTCTGTATACGTAATAAAGGTACAATCCCGGTTGGCAAAAGTGAATGTAACACCACACTTACCTTTGACAGTCCGAATGGCATCTCATTTGTAGCATCTCGAAATACATACTTCATATGTGGCAATAAAGGTTATCATCGTCTCCCGTTAGGATGGTTAGGTACATGTTATATCTCTTTTGTATTGCCCCCTGTATTCATTGCCCCACCAATGTACCATAATGATTATATCCTGTATCATGACTTTGTGCTAAACAGAGTCAAAAGAGCTGTAGTCCTTGAAGATATTGACCAAACTGATACTGCACTGCAACAATATGTAGATTTTAACTTGGGTTTGTTTTCATTTGTGGGAGCTGCTCTAAACAGTCGGAAAATACGACGATTAACTCGTGTTGTTGAAGCTGTTGCTAATGATACTGCTTCTGCATTGGGAAATATAACTGAAGAACTTCAAATATCTAGAATTGTTACGCTCCAGAACCGGATGGTTCTAGATGTAGTTCTAGCCGATCGAGGGGGGGCATGCCGAATTATCGGAAGTAGCTGCTGTGTTTACGTGCCAGACAATTCACCATCTGTATATGATGCCATATCCAAATTACATAAAATTGCTGCTGAGATACATCCGGACAATGGTACATGGACCTTTTCGGGGTGGTTCTGGTCAATGCTTAGTACATGGGGCTGGAAGCTACTGACAATCTTATGTATCACAGTTGGGATATTATTCTTCTTATGTTTATGTATACAATGTGGCCCTGCATTATGTTCTATGTGTTTATCAGCTTGTATTCCATCTAGAAGAGCTTTTGCCCAAAATGAATTAATGCTTCATAAAGAAGTGGCCTAGATTATGTCGATCGATATAGAAGATGAGTATCCTGACTATGTTCACTATGAGGTAGCTTCAGCTAAACGCTAAAAGGGTCGTCTGTTGTAATTTGACGATGGCTGGGTTAGCGCTTAGCTTTGCTACACATTATTACCCTTATCTTGGCCTTACTTGAAAACGCCATTTTGTATGTTACGGCGGCCATTTTATAGAATGAGCTGCCTCGTGGCTGGCGTGCCCTTTAGTCCTTTGTCCGTGCCACTGACCACTCGAGTTTGCCCAGCAACAGGCTATTTTTAGTAACGGTCAAGCCCTCACATGCACAGTTCCGACTGACCAGTCACCCCTTAGGAATGTTCCGACAAACTGACCAGTGGTGTTGTAACCCCTCCCATGAGTTGGCTGTGTTCCAAAAATGACCATATATGTACCTAACAAACTGTAATCACGTACCTCCTATCTTTCTTATGTTTGAAACCTGTATAAAAGAAGGACTCGCACCGATGTTCGGTGTGATACTTCTTGCATTGCCGAAGGGTGCTGTAGGAATGTACCACCACCCCATGGGGTCTTAATAAACTTGTCTTTTGCATTTTCTAGTTTCCGTGCCAACAGTTCTTACGGTGTAGTCGGTATTCTGCGGAGTATGTAGGCCTGGAGAACCCAATACCACAAAACCTTAATGATTGAAAATTATGAGTGTGCAGTGTACACAGAGGAAGACACAATGTGGTCACATGATATCTGTGAGATTTGCCTGGCTTGCATTTTGATAATATGTGTATGTGAGTTCTGGCTATTGCACATCAGTGTTAATGTCTATGATTTAAAAATATGATATATGTAGTTTTGGCGTTTTGGTGTTCATTAACATTTAGAATTGTTTTTTTGTTTCCCTAGGGCCTATTTTTAGACGGAAAATATACTGATTGAACAGACCTGAAATTAGAGATCTTGGGCCAGATGTAGGTGGCCATTTTACCGACCTGTAAATGGTCATCTGTGATGTAGGGGCCCTATTTTACTGATTTGGTAAAATACCGAATCAGTATTTTTACTGATTCGGTAACTTGCAGATGTAGGTGGGACTCTTCTGAGTCCCACAGGCCTAACAGAATCGGTATTTTACCACCCAATCCAATTGGGTGGTAAAATACCGAATCCAGGTGTGCGTGCACATCTATGCATGCACACCTGTGCCATGTGGCACACAGACATGCCCTTAGGGCATGTCTGTGTGCCACATGGCACACAAGCCTGTAATTGGGGTGCTAGAGGGTGTCAAAGTGACACCCCCTGCACCCTTGCAGGAACAGGTAATTACCGAATCGGTAAATACTGATTCGGTATTCCACATTGATTCCTATGGGCTTCAAGGCCCATAGGAATAAATGGGGGATACCGATTCGGTATTTACAGAATCGGTAAATACCAAATCTTACAGATTCGGTATTTACCAAATCAGAATTACCTACATTCCCCCCCCCCTCTAGTTTACCACTTCTTAAATACCGAATCGGTATGATTCGGTATTTTAGAAGTGGTAAATTAGATTTACCTACATCGGGCCCAAAGTATTGTATGCTTGTGCTCAGAATATGTATGTATGGAAATAAGGAAACACAACAGGGTCAAATAGGGTCTTTTTTGGTTCAGAAGAAAGCCCCGGACCCCGTGAAGGTTCAGCTAACTGCTGAAACATGTCAACCTGGTAGGGACAGCAGCATTATAATAATTGAGTATCATCTGTCCAACTACTGATTTTTAATCATCCCTCCTCTGCCATGTAGTAAGGTTAGAGCACTGTGAATGGTAGGTGGTAGAGATTATAATTGGATACTCCTTTCCCTCAATTCCCTCAAAAAAAAACCCTCAGCCCTTAACGAGGGGCCTGCCCACCATTAGAGTTTGCTTTGTCAAGCGTGAGATGGCCGATGATAAAGCATGACACCCTGGGGGGGTGTGAAGTCATCCGCTTAATTTGATCCACCCATAGCAGAGGAATTCTTCATTGAATGAGGTGTTCAAGTCTAGAAGGTTTAAGGGGACTTTTGTTTTTCTGTGTGTTTGCATTTATTTGGGACAGCCTGCATTAGGATATTCCAATCCATCAATAGTAGGAGCCAACAGCCCCCCTCTCGAAAGACAGATAGTTAGACCCAAGCATGAAAAACTAAAAAGACCAGCAAGCAAAGATAGTTCCAGACAACCCAAGTCCCGCGAAAAAGTCACCAAAAGCTCGACCCTCCCCATCCACCATGTCCAACACATAGAACTTCAGCAGCATGAAGAACATGCACTCCCACTGGTTTGAGCAAATATACATGAGTGACAGGGAGATTTATGGTGGTTCTAGATAGTGACACAGCAAGTGAGGGTGAGGAAGGGAGTCCAAGACCTCCGGGAACCAATGATGAAGGTAAGGCTACAGGATTTGCCCAGGTAGCAGAGGAATAGATAGAGCGCGAGTTTGAAGGCAAAGCCCAGCCAAAAGGAACAGCGCATAGCTCAGAGTGAGATGCTCCTGGTGGAGACGAGAGCCTCACCAGTCATCATAGGATAGGGGCTGACCAGGAAATAAGAGACCAAGGCAGCCCGGTACCAACCCAACCAAGATGCAGGAAAAATAAGATGGCACCGTTGCATACTTTTTAAGGGGAGCAGTGACAAGGATGAGCGCTGCTCCACCAGAGTGCACAACAAATGAAAGCTAAACCCCAAGGGCTATAGTAGCTATAGAGGAAGTTGAGATTTTTCCATGCCCTTTCTGACACCCATTAGCCTGCTGGACTGAGGAAAAGGACCAATATGATAGACCTTGGCTGAATGCCCCGGCTCGATCTGTGCCCCGCCAAGTTTCCTGCAAGCCTGAAGTGAGAGGCGCGGTAGGGCAGGGATGCAGCCGGGAGATGTGCTCGACACTACAGGGTGCACAATAACATGAGAAGATTGGTCTTTGCTGGAGACGAGCACCACTTACAGTGGTACTCACTTTGTGGGACGGGAGAGGAAAAAATGTGGCGCCCTGCCTGACCTCAAAATGGCGCCAGAGTGGTGATCTCCCTTCCGTGTGACTCAGATCCTGTTTTTCTTACCTACAGTAGGTGAGAAGTATTTGAAGAGCTTTAAGGGCCTCCCAGGGTGTCCTTCCATAATCTGTTCGCACCGCCTGAAAGGCGAGGATTTCCTTTTTGTTTAGAACCCCCGTTTTTACCCTGGCATTTCCCAGACAAGTGCTCTGGATCACATCAAGTGATGCCTGAAAGGCTCAGACTTTCCTTTTCTTCCTTACCTCTGTGTTTGTGGGCACATTTAAGGATCAAACACATGGTCTGGTGTTCCCTAGCTCTTGTGTAGACATTGAGGGACGTCGCCCATTTTGTTCATCTTTATTCTTTGCTTTTGGGCATCCATCTTGTCCTTTGAGCAAAGAAACTGAAGAGGGGTGCCCCTCATCACTGGTCCCTATGCTCGGCTGTGCATAGAGAGTGAAATGGGCTGGATCCTCCCTCTGAATTTGGGGGCCATCTTGGAATGGACAAACTGAGAGTATCCCACATATTTGGTTCAGGAATTCTCCTCTTAACATCATCCATGTGCCCCAGATAAAACGTTACCATCAGACAACAGATCAAGTACAGCTGCGCTGCAGCAGTGCTGGCAGCTGCAACCTCTCTACCTATCTATTTAAAGGACACATTGAGTGCCCTGGCAGCCTTTCCCTCATTTACAGCTGTGCAGCAAGTAGTGCCAGCTCCACCGTTTAGGTCTTTTACAGCTGTGCAGCAAGAAATGCCAGTTGCACCATTCAGGTCACTAACAGCTGTGCAGCAGGTAGTGCCAGCTGCATCGTTTAGGCCTTTTACAGCTGTGCAGCAAGTAGTGCCAGCTGCACCATTTAGGCCTTTTACAGCTGCACAGCAAGTAGCGCCAGCTGCACCGTTTAGGCCACTTTATCCGTGGGAACAGTTCTGATTGAGTTAAGACTCCCGCTGCATTGGCAGCAGCCTTGACATTCAGGGCATTTGAGTCCCCCTCTGAGATGGCCAGTTGGCCAGGGAGACTGCGAGGTTTGTACAGAGCCAGGCCCTTTTACGTATATGTAGTGCTAGGAAATGCTTTTCATGTTGTATGAATTGCGCACCCTGTTCAGAGTACCTCTAAAGTTGGCCTTATGATGACGAGGTTATTGTGCATATTTTGTTTTTGCTAGTCAGATTTTGTTCCACCATATTATCTTTGCCCCTAATTTTAGTGATTCTTAGGAGATTAGGGTCCAATAGTAGCCTGTTTTAACAACTAATGGGCTCCCCTCCCTGCAAAGCTCCGCCTCACTCAACACACTTGATATGGAACAGGGTCCAAGGATGCCTGACCCCATCATGGCAGACAATGATGACTTCTTCCCCCCCTTGCTGAACTCCGACTTACTCTACCTGCCCAGGACAGCGCCTGCCCTCATGAGAACATCTGCAATTCTTTGGAACCATGGCTCCCCGACCACCACCCCCACCCCCGTCCACTCTTCGGACTACACATGAGCACACGTGACCTCTATCCTGACAGGGTGGTCTGAACATTATGTCTGACGCCCGGTGGAGCTGCTCTGTTCAGCTAATGAGGAGATCAGCCTTGGCTCACCCCCTGACCATTACTTGCCCAGCCGGACCTTGGGCACAGTTGCTCCCCTTCTCCCTGTCTCGCCCACCCCCGCTATGTTTTCCTATGCTCGCTCTTTGCCCCATCTCCTTTCTATCCTCCTTTCTGATCGATGCCCGTTGGAGCTTCCTTTGTGAGCTATATTGGAGACTGGCTCTTGACTACCTCCCTGGCTGTCACCTACCCATCCGTCATTGGGCTGACTTTCCCTTTGTCTCCTATTCCGTCTTCCCCATCGTCCTCTCCCTTCTCACCACCCATCTCTCCTTTCCCTCTATACTTGTCTCTCCCTTTTCCCCATTATTGTGTCTCATTTTGTTGATGTAACGTGAATTTGTTACTATCCGGACAACGGAGTCCGATCATTATGTCCGACGCCCGGTGGAGCTGCTCTATTCAGCTGATGAGGAGATCGGCCTTGGCTCACCCCCTGACCTTCACCTGCCCAGCCGGACCTTGGGCACAGTTTCTCACCTTCTCCCTGTCTCACCATTCCCTCCCTCTACATTTTTCCTGTGCTCAGCCTTTGCCCTGTCTCCTTCTATCCTCCTTTTTGACCGATGCCCGTTGGAGCATCCTTTGAGAGTTATAGGGGAGACTGGCTCTGGAATACCTCCCTGGCTGTCACCTACCCATCCGTCGTTGGGCTGACTTTCCCTTTGGCTCCTATTCCGTCTTCCCCCTCGTCCTCTCCCTTCTTACCCCCCTCTCTCCGTTCCCTTTATACTTGTCTCTCCCTTTTCCCCAGTATTGTGTCTCATTTTGTTGATGTAACATGAATTTGTTACTATCCTGACAGCGGAGTACGATCATTATGTCCAACGCCCGGTGGAGCTGCTCTATTCAGCTAATGAGGAGATCGGCCTTGGCTCACCCCCTGACCTTCACATGCCCAGCCGGACCTTGGGCACAGTTTCTCACCTTCCCCCTGTCTCACCAATCCCCCCTCTACATTTTTCCTGTGCTCAGCCTTTGCCCTGTCTCCTTCTATCCTCCTTTTTGACCGATGCCCATTGGAGCATCCTTTGAGAGCTATAGGGGAGACTGGCTCTGGATTACCTCCCTGGCTGTCACCTACCCATCCGTCGTTGGACTGACTTTCCCTTTGGCTCCTATTCCGTCTTCCCCCTCGTCCTCTCCCTTCTTACCCCCCTCTCTCCGTTCCCTTTATACTTGTCTCTCCTTTTTCCCAGTTATTGTGTCTCATTTTGCTGATGTAACATGAATTTTCTATTAATGTTGTAACTTTGCTGACTTTATGTAAAGCACTCTGATACCTACGGGTCTAGCCAGCGCTATATTAAACTGTTTAAATAAAAATAAATAAAGAAGACATGGCTACAGCAGAGGATTGCATCCGCCCTGAAAGTGGAGACCCCAAGTGAAACTTCTCCTACATTCAGGAATGTCTCAAAAGATGAAATGTCATGTCAGGGAGAAACCTGTATAGTCATCTGAAGTAAGAATTCGCCCGTTACTACAGAGGGGTATGTCTGGGACAATATATCTGATATGGGCTCAGATTGAAAAAGAGGGGTTATGTTCAAAGTTACCGTCATTGCAGAATGGAGCATGGAGCAGGAAAGTGGATCTCATGTTTCAAGAAAAACAATGCAGGAAAAAATCTAGTGATAGGTGACATTTATAGCCTGTTCAGTAGCCTTTTTGGGGAATAGAGAGGAGTTGGCATAACGGCTAGGGAGGTTAACCTAATATCCGGGGAACTGGGGTTTAGTCTCTGCAATGACGCTGAACATCCTGTGTTTCTAGGCAAATCACTTAATATCCCTGTGCCTAACAAAAATGAATGTGTGTCCTCATGTAACGTAACTAGTGCTAAAGCACTCTGATACCCGATTCGGGTCAAGCTTGTGCTATATAAAACTCTGCAAAAAAAACAAAGACCAAAGTGGTGTTCATCCAAGCCCACGTTCCAGCAATCATGATAACTGAGAATGATGGGGCCGCATTCAACTTATACAGGCATCGGATATGAACAGCCCTGAGAGAGAAGTTCCCTGACCACCCAGATGTAGGAGGGTTGATGGCAGAGACTATGAAGCCAGAGGTGAGCATCACCAATTTCGTGGATAGAATGTGAGAAAGATGGGGACAGGAGACAGGACATCCATGAATCGATACTCGCCCAGAGGTCACATTCTTCTACAACATTCTCAAAAAAGGGCTACCCAGCGAGTGGGTGGGACAACGTGGTTGGGTTAGAAACCAAACCCTGGTGTGAGATACAAGCCTACATATTACATTATCACAATAAGAACCAAGAAAAGGATAGAGAAAAACAGGAGCAAGTCCACAGAGACACTGCTAAATTGGTCCAACACAAACTGAAAAAGACTGCCCTCAAGGGGACCGCATTGGCCGCGACCATGCAAATGACCCCACTCTCAAGGGGAACTCTACCTGAGAACCCTAGAGGATTCCAACCGAGCTACAGTGGTCGAGACCAAGGAGTTTGGCAACATCCCGACCCTAGGGAGTGTTACTATTGCCATACGCTGTGCCACCTATGCCGGTTAAAGGCATACCATGAGCAGAGATTGATGGGCCAGAGCCAGCCACCACAGAACCCCATCCATTCCCAAAACTAATCCCAGAGTAATCAGAATGTACCATATACTCACACTCAGGGAGGTTTTATTGGACTACAGAAGCTTTGGGCCACTATATGTGTTCTGTCGACCAGTTATCCTCACCAGAGGCCGACATTAGAGGGGTCTCCAGGAGCTAGGCCCCACTCTGATCCCCCAGGGCAGGGTTGATGGGCCCCACCCCAGGGGGAGGCAGTCTGACAAGGCAACAGGGCAGCCCCCAGAGAATGTTTTTAAAAAGCAGACACTCAGGATCCTGCATGCAAAGTCAATAGGGACAGATTCCAATCACCAGGCTGAAAGGTTCCCATTCTCAGGCATCTGGCCTGGGACAGAGGACTGATGTCTCCTGTGTTGTGTGTAGTCCCAACAGTGCTTCCAAAGAGCTAGGAGCCTCCGCCCAATGGAGGCCCCTTTCAGTTCTAAAAGGAAGCTGTCATCAGTGGCGAAAGCCAGTATTCCTGTGAACCAGGGATGTTAAAAACCCCTAAAAATTCACAATGAATGCGCGTAGAGTCAATACACTGCAAGGTATCCACATAATGTTCAGCCCAAGCTTCTCATAGGGAGGTATCACCTGAGTGACCAGATGACCCGGAATGGATAAGGCAGTTTTTTGTTTGCATCATCACCCAGCAACAATTTTCTTGACCACAAATCCTAAACCGAGGCTCATATTGACGTAGCCAACCTTCTCCTATGCATTATGAACTATTCTGGTTTTCCAAAGTTCATCACAGTGTCATGCTCTTACAACACAACCATAGTGATCTTAGTCCCCAGCTTTGGACACCAGGTCCAAGTGTGCTGAGAGGAAACAGGGTGTCATCCGACGGAGAGAGGGTTCCTAGGAAGAGGGGTTCAAAATGTCCACTTCAACTCCAGACAATTATAGGGCACAAGAAAAACCGAATAGTAGCCCAAACCATCAAGAGACAACCTTTCCCAAGATACCACCAGAGTCACCTATACCATCCCCGGTATCTCTGCAACGTGGCAGGGAGTTTGATATTCTCAGCTCTCCTCACACTAGTACGGAGTATGATAATCTTAACTCCCAATCGAGCAAAACTTACAAAGCCATACAACTAGCTATCATGGTTATGAAGAACCTTCTACTATTATCAGAAAAATGTCTTTCAAAACTGGAGCGCCCACAGAAATCAGTCTATCCCAATGGCAGTGACAAACAGACTATTCAGATCTCGCAATCAACTCTAACAGACACTGAGTTACAAACCCCAGCGCTATAATGAACGGCTCATTAAATCAGTCCCAATTAATGCAAGCAGAATTATAAAGACTATCCTGAGAATGCCAAACTTCAATAACATAGAAAATGTGGTTATAATTCCCGAAAAGCAAGAATCATTATTGAAAAAATCACAGAAACCCATATTGTGTCTACTACTCGACTGTCGGTCAGCAAAGAAACATGTCGCTGACATAGCCGACCTCATCTTAAACCAGGAAATAGACATAACTATCCTAACAGAATCTTGGCTCTCTGACTCATCCTCCTCATGCCTAGATCTATTAGTCGCCCAAACTATTGCATTGTGAGACTAGACAGACCACACGAAATGGGCGGGGTTATAGTCAGTATACATAGATCTGACAAAGCCATTACAAAAGTACATTCAGACCATTTAGAGTTTTGTGAATATCTTGGGCTGTCATTAGGATCCCTAGATAATCAAACTTGCAAACTTCACGCTTTTTACCACCCGACCAGTAAAAACACCATGTTCCTAGACCAGCTGATAGAAATCATCAGAGCAAACATTAATCACCATTTGAATGATATTTTCCTAGGAGATTTCAATCGTCATTGGGAGGATAATACAGACAATCAGATCAATCCACTCAAAAAATTCCTTGTTGATCAATCACTGGTTCAAGGATGCCATCTACCAACCCACTCAAAAAACTCTTCCTTAGATTGGATCATCTTTAAAGAAAAAGTTGTCAAAAAAATCGAAATCACCCCTTGGGACTGGTGTGATCATCACATCCTTATCTTCCAAATACCCCACATAAAAAAGAACCAACAAAACCCAGGAAATAGATTTGCGACACCAGAGGGCTCAATATGAAAATCCTCGCAGCACGCTGTGAGAAAGAACTGCTAATTCCTAATAACCTGGAAGATATCAATGACCTTACGGATTGCTACAATAATACAATGACAAGCATAATAGAGGATATACCCCATTAAAACTCAAAATGGTCCCAGACAAAGACAAAAACCCTTGGTTTAACCGTTCCCTCAATGAAGAAAGACAATCACTCAGACTAACAGAGCTGAAATGGTGACAACATCCTTCCTCAACACACTTAATCCAACTAAAACAGGCGGGAAAGATCTACAATTAAAGCATCCTAACCTCAAAAAAAGACTTCTTTAGGAAAGAATTGGATAACGCAATAAACAAACCGAGGAATCTCTTCAAAATACTAAAAGATCAATCCAATAAATTGGCCAAATCTGCACCAATAGCTTCAAAATTAAACATAAGCAATGAGGAATTCTGCTACTTCTTTACAGCCAAAGCCATATTGATGGAGGTATAGCTCAAAAAGGCAGCGGATTGCCTTTTGATCAGTAAGAACACCCAAGCCGAGCCTCAATCTCAACCAGTGCTGGAAAGGCCTAAAAACATTGCTCTATCAAGATTCAAGCCTGTCTCTGACATAGATATTGCAAAGATTATATCTACCATAAAACCAAACAATCATTTCAACAATCCTCTTCCTGCAAATTTTTGGTCTACAATAAACCACCTGCTCATCCCCTCATGGGCAAAGATTATTAACGCCTCGCTATCACAAGGCTCATTACCGGCAACCTAAAAACAGGGCATGTCACTACATTCTCAAAAAATACTACAGAAAACCCAGCAGATCTGAACAACTTCAGACCAGGAACTAACATTTCCATTCTAGCCAAAGTCCTGGAAAAAGGTGCACAACAACAACTTAGGCAACACATCTCTGATTACAACTAACTATGGGCAAAAAACCATTCCGCTCGCGGATTTTCTGCAATTTCGCGATCCACGAATTGTGCAAAATTGCCGAAAATTCCGCCCGCGAACGGATTAGCAGATATTTTTTTTTGATTTTTTTTAGTAGAGGGTGGCATCTTCGTGGATAAATATGCAGGCAGGACTCATTCTGGCACGATGTTCCTGTGCCCAAGTTGAAGCTCAAATTCATTAAGGCGTTTTAATCAGCCCAAAAAACTAGTGAGTATGGTCGAGACTAGGCAGGTGTGCTTCCTCCCCATATCTACCGCTTACAAATAGATGTAATCCTTGATGGAGGTATTTGCATCCATGAGTTTCTCGAGCGCAATCCCTGTGTACTTCCTGTGACCATGAGGCTGCTTCCTTCTCATCTGCTGCTCTGATCGGTCTCTGACCCTTTAAACAAGAGGCATGTGAACTCGCATGGAAGCCCCACACATTTGGCCCCGCCACACACACACTAGGGTACAAAACATCACATTATTGCAAATGGCAAAAAAATCTGCGAGTTTGCGGAAAAACCAGCAAATTCGCAATTTTTTTTACCCTTTTTCGCGTGAATTCGCAGACTGCGGATCAGCAAAATTCACCCATACTTAATAACAACCTACTGAATGACTTCCAATCAGGTTTCAGACCAAACCACAGTACGGAAACAGCGGTTCTGCACATTGTGGACCCTGCTCCACCTGCCCTTGACTGCAACGAAACCTGTCTCCAAATCCTGATTGACCTCTGAGCAGCATTTGACACTGTAAACCATACCAAAATACTAGATGGCCTGAACAAAAGGATGGGCTTAGAGGGTACAGTCCTAAAGTGGTAATAGATCACAAAAATTCATAGTGAACCAAACTCTGTCTGCCTCTTCCAGACATTTGATTAGAGTACCATAGGGCTCAACACTATCCCCTGTTCTATTCAATTTGTATGTAGAGCCACTCACAAAAATCTTACAGCAAACAAATATCTCCTTCCACATGTAAGCTGACGATACACAACTTTACATCAAGATCACATCGGTAGGAGAGATTGGTATTATGAACCAGGCATTAAACAAAACCGTTCATTGGCTAACTAGTAATCACCTCAAACTTGACCCTCAGAAAACTGAATTCCTTTTGTTTTCCCCACAGAAAAGAGCTACAAATATTGTGGAGTGGACCAAAATAATCACACCTCTAACCTGTATTCTGAGGATTGTGGGTTCAACCAAATCCCTGGTCATTATGCTAGGCAAAATCATGAACATGCTAGCACATATCAACATGATGACAAAAAAATGCCAGCTTCCAATTAAGCTACCTCAGAAAACTGAAATCTGTCCTAAATAACTCAGACCTTAAAACTGCAGTCCAGGCACTAGTCATATCAAGAATCGAGTATGCTGCACTACACTAGCTGCTGTTCCTAAGATTTCAACAGCATCACTAAAAGCTTGTCTTAATACGGCTACAAGACTTATAACCGGATCCAGAAAATTCTACCACATCACCCCTCATCTGAAAGCGATCAACTAGCTGCCATATGAAGCAAGAATACAACAAAAAATGGCATGTATCACTCACAAAGTGATACATTACAATTAGGGGTGGGCGGAGTTTGCGTAGTCGCATTACGCAAAGCTCCGCAAAACTGTACAAAATCTCTGCGCGCACGCAAAAGTTCTGCAAACACACATAATTACTTGTTCCACCCATTCGTGATGCTTTTTTCCTCCTAGCGAATGCTGTGTGCTCAGGGAGAGATATCTCATGAACACACATTTTGAAAGCGCGAACAAGCAAAGAATTCCGCGACTTTTTTGCAATTCCGTGTTCTCCCTGCGGTACGCAAAATTCCCCAAATTCCCTGAGCGGAACGGAATTTACAGCTCAGGCCTAATTACAATACACCAAGGTACCTAGCTCAGAAAATCACTCTATCAGGAGAATGCCGGGTCTCCGGGAGTCATGGAGAGCTATTACTGAAACCGGCCCTGTTCTGAAAGAAAAGAAGTTACGACCAAGCTTTTTCTGGCGCAGTGCCAAGAATTTAGAACGCCCTCCCCCCTAACATTAAAAAAATATCGTCCATCGTGGCTTTTAAAAATGCAGCCAAAGCCTTTTTTATGAGAAAATTCCTGCCATACCTCCTGCAGTCTTGACATTACCAGAGGACCTTCTTGGTTATACACACGCTACTAAGCATGGGCGAATTTTTTGTGTTTGCGCGGGTTTCTGCCAGTTCGCGAGGGTTTTGTACAATGTCGCAAATTGCGAACTTACCTGTCGGGTCGCAAGTTTCGCGAACTTGTTGTTTCTACGTGTCCAGCCTGTTTGGGACACTCTTCTTCATCACTGCCACTCTCTGTCACCACTGCCACTCTCTGACTACTCATGCCACCCTCTGGCCCACCCATGCCACCCTCTGTTTCATCACAGCACCCTCTGGTTGTCCAGTCAGTGTACATTATTGTGGCAACGCAAGCACACCTTCCCTGCCTCAAGTGACCTGAATTAATTTGGGGCTGATTAATGTGTCACAGAATATTTTTTTAGCTGGCACCTGCTTCCTTAGTGCTTCCTGATTAGTGATCTTTTGCACTTGCTAAGTGCTTTCATTGTTGCAAAATTAGTTACAACACCTGCCCTGCCCCAACTGACAATAATGAATTAGGGGCTGATTAATGGATTTGAACTTCCAGCCTGGCTCCTGCTTGTCTCCCTTAGCTGTAATTCAGGACCTTTGTGGCATATGTGTAACTATTCTGAGGTTCAGAGCAGGGTCACATAATAGTTGCAACTGGCAACTGAACTCTGGAGGGGCCCCTCAGGAAGCACTACAGGAAATGGCTACTAATGATGAGCCTGAACTTTTGAACCTGGTAAGTAGTTTCAGTTTTGCTAAGATCGTATTTCTGCAATTTTGCACTTATTCGCGGGGCGCGAAGTTGTACTGGGAAGCCGCGAACTCACGCGAACAGTGCGAACAGTGCGAGCAAAATCCGCTGCTCGCGGATTTGCGGATTTTGCGGGAGATTCGCGAATCTCGCGGATTGCGAATTTACCGAAAATCCGCAAAATCCGCGAGCGAAACAGATTTTCCGCCCATGCTTACACGCTACCACACATAGACCACTAACGTCATTTCAGTTTTGTAAATATGATTATGTCATGCACACATTTTTTGTTCACAATGCAATGTATAACTAATTTATGTCTTCGTACCAAAAATTTTGCTAGTCATGTACTGTATACTGATTAGGCTTATTGTAACGGCAAGGTGTTCGTACTGTACCAAGGGGAAAGTTGTGTAAATGTAAAGCGCTCTGATACTCTATCAGTGTCATGTTCAAGCTGTATAAAACACCTAGGGCCATATGTAGATAGCTAAATACCGGTCGGTAATGGCCAAAATTTGGTAAATTTGCCGTTAACGACCGGTATTTAGGCATTTGAGATGTAGGAGGCCAAATGTAAGGATTCGGTAAATATGAATCAGTAAATACCGATTCATCATTACCAAATTCAAAATTACGGAATCGGTATTTACCGATTCGGTATTTACCGAATCGTTAAATAGGAGACGGTAAAATGAGAAAAGATGTGTAGGTAAAATCAGAAATACCGAATTTGATGAAATTCGGTATTTAAGAGTCGGTATTAACACCAACTGGAAGCAGGTGGTAATCAGCCACATGGTATATAAGCAATCCCAAAATGCAACAGTGTGATCACTATGGCGGCTTTCTACGTCATTGCAAGGTGGCTACAGCTACAGGCAGCAGGAGAGAAGATCTGGAGACGGGAGGAGCAAGTCCACAGACAGCGGATCACACTCTTCCACCTTACTGAGGCAGAGATCCATGAGAGGTACAGGCTACACCCCCACACCATCCTGGACTTGATAAGGGACCTGCACCCACTCCTGGAGCCCCCAACACCAAGGGAACACGCCATACCACCAAATGTGCAGGTGCTCTGTTGCCTACATCTCCTTCCATGTGGCAGTTACCAGGGGGTGATAGCTGCGGTAGGCGGGGTGTCTCAGAGTTGCCTGTCCCTTTTCTTCAGAAAGTTCCTGGATGCAATGATGCAGAGAATGCACCACTACATCAGCTTCCCAAACACACAGGCGGAACTGCAGAAAACCAAGGCAGACTTTTATCAGATGGCACAGTTCCCGCACGTCATCGGCTGTATTGATGGGACACACATTCCAATCTGCTCTCCTGCAGCCACTGATTACATCTGCAGGAACAGAAAGTCCACACACCCAATACATGTGCAGGTAATCTGTGACGCTGGCAACATAATCACTGACATTGTGGCCAAATTTCCTGGGAGCACCCACGACTCGTACATATTCCAGAACAGTGGGATCTACACACGCCTGGCTGCTGGAGAATTTGGGGAAGGATACCTGCTAGGTAAATCACTGTGACACAACCTGATAGATACTGCAGCTGAATGTGTTCTTTTGCATGTAACTAATGGCACTCTCTTTCCCACCTAGGCGATAGCGCTTATTCTGTGCGGTCCTTTGTCCTAACTCCCTACCTGAACCCATCAACCCGGAGTGAGAGACGTTACAATGTGGCACACAAATGAACATGCAACGTTGTGGAGCGCACCTTTGGACTTTTGAAAAGCAGGTTCCGCTGCCTCCACAAAAGCAGAGGTGCACGTCAGTACACACCCATCATCTGTTGTTAAATCATTGCAACCTGTGCTATGCTGCACAACCTTGCCACAAAGAAAGGTACAGAAGTTGAAATAACTTATCATGAGGACATTGATGATGGACCTGAACAGCCAGAGCCCTACGCAGCAGGAGTAGCGGCAGCAACAGATGAGAGACTAAGATGGTCAGAGATCACACGCAACTATTTTTAAGTAAGTAAGGAGAAACAGCCAGGCGTTGCATTTGCATGACGTAGTTTTATAACTGGGCACTATGACAATTAACAAATGGCACACAATGCCGGTCCAATTGGTGACAACCTTAAGAGGTAGTCATGGGTTACTTCACCCAAAATGTGTCCGTTGAGTTGTGGGCATCATTTATGTCTGCCCCCACGCACAACAGTGCTTGATGCCTGAAGCTGGTTATCCTGACTGGATGTTGAGCCAGGGCAGGCAGCATGCCTCCTGCTGCTCCTCCGGATGTCAGGAACAGGTGGGGTATTACTGCTCCTGCTGGTGGTCTCTACACTCTCCCCCACACCTAGAGCACCAGCGTTGGCTGACTGGGTGGTCAGCAGCAGTTCCATTGCGGATTTCACCTCCCCCATCCCCCTGGAGACATCAGTGCAGGAGTGCACATGCCCCTCCTGCATTGCCACAGAGCGCCTGCAGAGCAGGGAAGTGGCAGTTGCCAGACGGTTCACCGCCTTGGTGTGCTGCTGCATGTACTGCCTCTCCCTGCGCCTTCTTGCCCTGTCCTCATCCAGTTTGTCACAGCGTACCATCAAGGACTGGGACATGTCCCCCTTTCCCTCTGCCATTTCCCTGATGCCCTCCGCCATTTCCCTGATGTCCCGGTCAATATTGCCCATTGCCGCATTTGTCTTTGCACTGATTTTATGGCCTTCCCCTGCAGGCGCTGTACTTTAAACATAGTGGCCTCCAGCCCTCCGAAGACCCCGTCACCCTGCCGAGTTGTGCTGCGCTCCCAGACCCTATGGCGTCTCGCACCTGTGTGCACACCCTCGGAGGTGGACTGCAGTCCAGCATTGGTTTCCTCCAGGGGAGCAGTTGGCGTGTCACCCTCCCTTGTGTCATCAGAGGATGACTCCATGACATGGAGAGTGGGTACCGCATGCCTCCAGGGCCTTACCACTACAGATGAAGTTGAAGCTGGTGAGGCTAAATGTCCTTGTGAGTCCTACTCTGGTGATTCAATCAGCAGTGGCGATGCTGGCTCTGCTGTTGTGGCTGGCACTGGTGATGAAGCTGCTTGTGGTGTTGGTGCGGGTGGGGGTTCAGTGCTGTGGCCTGCACTTGTGCTGGTATCCTCAGTCCGTCCCATACTGGGTGCCCTTCCCTCCTTCTCCTGTGCTGTCCTGTGCGATGACTCTCCTGTGGACAGATATGGACATTAGCTCAGTGATCAAGCAACCCTGTATTTCAGTATTAAATTACAATCCTGTCACACTATCTCAATGTCCTCTACTGCTTCTGACTGATGTGGATGGCATGCCTTGTTGTTTGGTGTGATGCCTGTCATGATGGGTGTTCCAATGACTACATCTCCCATGATCATTTGCTGGATTGTACCAAAACCTGTATTGGAGTGTGAGTCATACAGCCACATTGGGGAAGGGGGCCAGGGAAGGAGGGGATTGCTGGACATGCCCCTTACCTTGTTTTGTGGCAGCTCTGGCTGAGGTGTCTGCATCCCCAATCCCAAACTTTGGGCTTTTCTCCCTTAGTTTTGGGCATTTTCCTAAGTCTTGCATGATCTACTATCTCCTTTGCCATGTGTGGGAAGGTGTCGGAGGCTAATCTGTGGCCCCCTTTTTTACCCCTACCTATGCTGCCTTGTGAAGTCTGAGGTCGCTCCAACTGTTTTCCCAGACTTATGCTTGCAAAGTTTAGAGTGTTTGTCAGTCGCTACACTCGATCTGGGGGTGGGTACATCTTTTATTTATTTATGTATTTATTTATGTATTTATTTATTTATTTATTTATGTATTTGGGGCCATATGTAGGTAAATATATTTAACCGATTCCTAAATACCGAATACATAAATATATAAATAAATAAAAGATGTACCCACCCCCAAGTGTAGCGACTGACAAACACTCTAAACTTTGCAAGCACAAGTCTGGGAAAATAGTTGGCGCGACCTCAGACTTCACAAGGCAGCATAGGTAGGGGTAAAAAAGGGGGCCACAGAGTAGCCTCCGATACCTTCCCACACATGGCAAAGGAGATCATGCAAGACTTAGGAAAATGCCCAAAACTAAAGGAGAACAGCCCAAAGTTATCCCAAAAGAGGTTTCTAGATAAAAGGTGTGGTTGAGACACCTGGTACCGCAATGGAGGGTCACATGGCATGTCACATGCTGGGAACTGAAAGTTACATAGACACATGAATTTCGGGGCACATTATAACCACCAGCAGCACCAAACAGCCACATGCCCCTATCATATATTTGATCGCACATGAACACGAAAAAGACGCATCTCACACCAACACCACCTCCGAACATACGCCAAGTGAGACATGTCCCTGGAAGAACTAGTGACACCCACGGAATTCCTGAAAGAGCATGATGCTATCCATCCATGTGCCCCAGAGAGCACACCACAAATGTCTTGAACTAATCAAGATATCCATTTGGGAATATAAGAGGGAGGGGAACCAATGGCTCATAAAAGAGTCTTAACTGCCTGGATAACCAATAATCCCCCATATTCTTACAAACTATCAAAAAGATACCCAACTGGGGCCACCTACCAGTGCCTCACAAAATAGCAACTAGTGGAGTGTGGAAGACACACCCCTAGGGGAAAAAATTATACAGGAACCCAGGAAAGCCATTGATTAAAGAGCACAAGTAATGTCTCTGAGTTAACAATGAACCAAGTTCTTATCCAAACAGGTCAACCACCAAATCTTTGAGTGCACCAACAACCAGATGCCACATCGAACACCCCATTCCGGACAAGGAATTTACATTTAGAAAACTTCAAACTAACACTGCAAACTTTTTGTTTGAACCGATATTGGGAAACCATGGCCAACAGAGGCCCACAGACGCCTCCCAGGGGGCCCAGGACAAGACCTGCAATGCCAAATAAAAAATTATGTATGATTGAATTGTTATGTACCCTCTGTCTACTATGATTGATACTGCACTCATTTACTGCAAGGAACTGCAGAAAACAAAAGGGATGCTATTCAAAAGTTAAAACCGTACTTGCACAAGGACCTCTCCCATGTCACCTACAATTACACTAAGCAGAAAACCAGCATCCTACATGCACTAGAAAGTGCCCTTTTGCACTATACATGGTACCAACACATGACTGCAGTTGGCTCCCAAACATCAGCCAGGTCACATTACATATGTTCACTAGTTCTTTATGCAGTAGGCACAGACAGGATTTATTTGCCCCAAGAGGTCGCTCATGAGAAACCAAAATGCCTCATTCACCTATATTTGTGTAGACTAAGGGCAAAGATCCAACAAGGTAGAACCCCTCAAGGTAGTCATAAATTTGACCCAATATGACACCAACCTAGCTGCATTTTACCTTTTCACTGAAGCTAATTATATCCAAATTGAGCTAAACAGGATGGGTAGAAAGGGCACCATAGGGGAGGACACTGGCTCCCGTGACTTTCCAGAGAAGAGATTCTTGGAGGTGCCAAAACCTCCAACGCAATGCACAAACATATCCGCTCCTGCATCCATCTCTGAATCGAAGATGGCTCTTAGCATATCTGGTTAGCCTTGTTTAACAAGTGGACCGCTAACATGGAGTTCTTGAGTAGGGCCACCCAGCTTGAGAATAGTATGGGGAATCAGTTGCAGGGGAAAGGTTGAATGAGAGCATGAGCACCCCTATCAGTAAATATTGGCCACTTTGCTAAAAGGGAAGGGACACTGGAAACATGCTACTTCTGAGGTAAAGCAAAGCTTCCATACGGAACGAATGCTAACTGTGGAGAGCTCATGCACATTCCAGATATGCAATGGGGCACCTCCAAGCTGATGGATTATTATTGGCAGTGCTGCAAGTTTGCCTAAACTCAGCTTGTGTCTAGATGGTGCCTCTGTTCCCTGGTTACCATACACACCCCAGCCCTGGTCCTACTGGAGAAGAAGTATCAGACTTATACCAACACCCTTAACGAATGAATGCAGCCGTGCTGCATCAGGCTTGCAAGAAGAGAACTGCAGACTATTTTGGCTGGGCTCAGTACACAGACATTCTAGAAAAATTCAGATTGTTTGCTGATGCACGGTGGGAGAGTTGATACCCTTCTTCACCCTGCAGACAAAAGTTAATGCCCACTGGTTACAAATAACCAGGTGGCAAATGCTTAAAATGATGAACAGCACTGAACACAGCCTTAATTCAATCAAGAAATAACTGCAAGCAATCTTCCTCATGATAATGCACCACTGATAAGTATTGGACTTGATGCCCGGAATGGAGAGAGGGGTGTCTGCAAAGATCGGTGCAACCTCCTGCACCCTTATTCCAGGGAATGAAAAGAACAATGGGACATTGGCACTTGCCATCCAAACACTGCACCACTTACAGAGAGACATGCGCGAGGAGGGAGGTGCCCCTGAGGAAGAGTAGTTTTCAAATTGGGTCTCTTGAAACCCCCCGTGGATCTCCAGTTTCCGCAAATCGCTATTGTTAGAACTGGGGGTCTCTAGTTGACAGAGGTAGGTACCACTGTCCAAATAGGGACCCTTGCTTCTAGTCAGGGTAAGAAGGATGCACTTTTAGATAACCCCTGCTCAACCTCTTGGTAGCTTGGCACGAGCAGTCAGGCTTATCAAAGGCAATGTGCTAAGTATTTGTACCAACACTCACAGTAACGCAGTGAAAACACCACAAACTGACTCCACAAAAGTTTAGAAAAATAAAGGTATTTAATCTAAACTAC
Organism: Lissotriton vulgaris; assembly: GCF_964263255.1. NCBI lineage: Eukaryota > Metazoa > Chordata > Amphibia > Caudata > Salamandridae > Lissotriton > Lissotriton vulgaris. The sequence continues at coordinate 462,326,417 of NC_141689.1, read as the reverse complement.
ACAAGACCAAAACAACACAAAATCTAACATACACAGTTCAAGAATATGGTTTCAAAAGAGTTCTTAAGTTTGCGTTACAATAATCCACGTTTGCATCACCTTTTAGCCAACAGTACCTTTAGATGTGACAAAAGATCCCAGTGAAAGCTGTAGCGTCACTCCTGAGACCCTGGGGAAGCGATGTTGCGGTGACTCCGGTCTGTATGAGGAGGGATGCAATACCTTGCATGGATTCCGGTGCACAGGTTTCGGTGGAAGCGGCTCGCAAAAGGTACGATGCGGCGATCTCCGGTGCGGCAACGATGTGCGGCTCAGCGTTGTTCTTCTCCTCTCGCGGCCCCTCAATGCGATGGCTCTGCGACTACTCTCGCAGTGACATGATGCGGTCCGCAAGCAAGAGGTGCAATGATCTCACCCAGTGATGACAGGCTCTGTGACGATACTTGCAGCGATGGTAATCGTCCCGCACCGGACTGGTGCGTCCCGCAAACGAAGGATGCGACAACGATCTTGGCCTTCGTATCGGCTGGAATTTCCTCGCACTGCCGGGGGTGTGCTCCGCAAGCAAGCAATGCGTTAAAACACAGAGGAACCTTTGCCCAGTCCAAAACCAGTTCTGGATCACTCTGTTGACATGACTCCTTTTTTTCCTTTAACAGTGCAGGGCAGAAACATCAGACGCACCACAGGGGGTGGAGCCAGCACTGTGGGGGGAAGTCCCATCTAGGTGCAGATCTCTCTATTCACCACTGGGGGGACTCATTCTGTCTCCTGGAATCCCCCAGCACTGTCACTCAAACTCCAGACAAGGAATACACAACCTAGCAGAGGCAGGCTTGGCTAGTTAGGCGAGAAAAGACCTACTTTCTAAAAGTGGTATTTTCAAACACAGAATGTTAAAACCAACTTCATTTAAAGATGTATTTCATCATTCTGAGTTCAGGCATACTAAACGCGAATTTCAACCTTGTTCCCTGAGTCAGTTAGGATTATAAAATGTAATAATCTAACTGCCCATTATGGCCTATGGGGAACACGTAGCCTTGCAATAGTGAAAAACCAAAATGGCTATAATTCACTATTAGGATATGCCACACACACCAGGACATGTCCTACCTTCTTACAATGCACCCTGCCCTTGGGCCTATCATAGGGGGGTCTGATATGAAGAAAAGGGAATGTTTAGGGACTGGCAAGTGGGTGCACTTACCAAGTTAACATGGCATTACCAGACTGGAATCACTAATCCATTCATCAATTTACGATAGGGAGAGCATATGTACTTCAGCACTGATCAGCAGTGGTAAAGTGCTCAGAGTCCTATTGCCAACAACCACAGGTCAGGAAAAACAAGGGAGGAAAAAGCAAAAGGGTTGGGGATAACCCTACAAAAAGGGCCATTTCCAACAGCTATTGACAGTTTTCATTGTGTTTCTGTTAGTGTGGGGGTCTGTACAGTTGGGAATTACATACTGTAAAAACACAGTTCTCAAAATGGGAAAAATGCAAGTATCCAGGAAGATAGTAATTGTTAAGAAGCAACTGATCCCAAATATACTAACTGTCAAAAGGCATGAGTTAGCTAATGTAATTGACAAATCAACTAGAGGGGGGGGAATGTTAATAAGGAAAGAGGTGATGCTAATATAAAAAATTATACATTAATTAATGGGAATGAAATTGCATCTTTATTAATGAAGTTTCTCATTCTGAACCCGCACATCAACGCTAACTCACAAATCCGTAGTCTGTCTCGCTTTAAAACCCAGGCAATAGGTCACTGATTGATAGGTCACAGGTAGGGTGGCACATAGGGGGCAGACAAATGCACAGGAAGACCTAGATCAATCCCAGAGATAGGCATAGCTACATTACAATCTTCAAGGTAGATTTGTCCCAATAAAGCCCAAATGGCTGGAGGGGTATGCATATTCCGAAGCTATACTGGTTGATGAGAGCTGAAAGCCCGAAAATGGTCCTAGGATGCTTGCATCCAGTCCAGGGAGGACCTGGCTTGGCATTTCGGGCTGGACTGTTCCCATTGGGCGCAGCGTCAAGACTGATTTGCATATGGCTGGGTCCAAACTGGAGTCGCATGGTGAGCAAAAAAACGATGGATTTAGGCCCAGATCTCTGTACTGGGGTGAATGTATGAAATTGTTCTGCATTCTGTTAATCAATTGTTCTTTTAGCATTAGTCACCCCGAGTGGGACGGGTATGCTCAAACGTGGGTCCCATGCTCTCCATGCTACGGAAGTCAAGCTATATTGGCTGATGAGTGAGGGCTCAAAGCCCGAAACCAGTCCTAGGATGCTTGCTTCCAGTCCAGGGAGGACCTGGCCTGGCAGTTCGGGCTGGGCTGTTCCCATAGGCGCAGCATTAAAACTGATTTGCATATGGCTGGGTCCAAACTGGAATGGCATGGTGAGCAAAAAAACAATGGATTTAGGCCCATATCTCTGTACTGGGGTAAATGTATGACATTGTTCTGTATTCTGTCCATCAATTGTTCTTTTTGCATTTGTCACCCCGAGTGGGACGGGTATGCTCAGACGTGAGTCCCCTGCTCTCCATGCCACTTGAGTCAAGCTTATCTGGCTGATGAGGGCTGAAAGTCTGAAACCGGTCCTAGGATGCTTGCTTCCAGTCCAGGAAGGCCCTTGCCTGGAAGTTCGGGCTGGACTGTTCTCATTGGGCACAGTGTCAAGACTGCTTTGCGTATGGCTGGGTCCAAACTGGAATGGCATGGAGAGCAAAAAAACGATGGATTTAGGCCCAGATCTCTGTACTGGGGTGAATGTATGACATTGTTCTGCATTCTGTCCATCAATTGTTCTTTTTGCATTGGACACCGACCCCTCAGAACTCAACATACTTTGTGGGACAGCTCGCATTTTGCTCCTGGTCAGCCTCAACATCTCCTCTTCCCTGTGGCTGCAGAGTCAAGAACCCCCTCAACGCACCTGAAGCACCCAACATCGGTGGGCATTTGTCTACTGAGCCCCTGGTCACTCCTGAGTGAACCAGACTCTGTCCCTCCTGCTTTTAGGTAAACTTCACCAAAAATCCACCTTTGGATTCCAACTGACACTTTTCTTCTTGCCAACATTGGCTCTTCTTCGAAGTCCTCCAAAGAGAACGACGGCGGTGTCCAATGCCACGTCAGACCTATGTATCTGGCTTCCCTGGAAAGGGTCCTTAAACTTTAAAACTTCAACAGCGACTTATCCATAGAATGGTACGGAGCATGCGGTAATGTTCCCCACTTCCCACACTGCACCCGTCCTCCGTGGGGTCCCTACTTACTCACTTTGGGCAGATCCTTGGGGTCCCAGTGATTCTACAGCCTCTAGGCACTGTCTTGACTCGAATCATGGTTCTTATACCACTATTTTAGTATATGGTTTGCTCTACCCAGGAGGCCACTGTTTATTAGTGCTATTTACTATTGTTTCTATGCTACAGTACTGTGTTTTGTGAATATCTGAGTGTAGCAGATACTGTGTCATACTAGTGATTGTTATATTAATAAATATATATTTTTATAACTACTTTTTTTTTAAACAATCTGCTTACCATTCCTTCACGACTAAGCCTGATGGCTGTTCTCCACAGGTACCGCTTGGATAGCTTTCTAAGGTTATCCTTGATCTCTTTACTCACCATAAGGGTTGTTTGGTCTGGTACAGGGTGCCCACTTTAATTAGTGGACAACATATACCAGACCAACTTCTCACACCGTCCCTGTAACTGTTTTTGCAAATGCCTCTTGTTTTTTATAGGTATTGCATGTCAAAGCAACACCCTTCTCCTCATCTGCGGACCCCATCTGTGCAGCCCCTAACTTTAACTTTGCGCACAGATGCTTCCCAGTAGGCAGACAATACCACCACGACCAGTAAAGTGAAGTTACCCACTTCGCCCCTTGGATCAGACTTCTGCTGGCCGTAAGAAGAGTGACCAACAGAGGCCACTGACAGCTGTCAGTGTCAAGAGCTAGACCCTAGGCCATCTACTTTCAGATGCAAGCCCTAAGCAGGGAAATTGGGTAAGCTTCTCTTCCAGCCCTGTGGCCGGTAAGGAGTTCCCTACGGGCTCCTGAAGGGTTCTCTGACTGCTGAGGTATCTCAGAATGGGGGCAGTAGCCATGGGTGTTTTGCATCCTACTTCCACTCTACCTCCCACCAGTTCAGTGGTGGTATCTTGACACTGGCCAATCAACTCATGGTCTGTGTTCTGAGGCTGAACAGTGGACCGGGTGAGCCCTCTCTCACACTGCTCCTCTATCTGGGCTCCCATACCCTCCACTTTGGAGTGGAACCCCCAGAAAACACAACTGTCAGGGCACCCTTGGCAGCCATCCCTCCCAGCTCTCCTGCCACCGGGGGCAACTCATTCCCAAGAATGCAGTCTATGGGCATCTGGGGACTAACTATGAACCTCCTCTGGGTCACCTCCCCACCCTACTCCAATGATACCAGGGCTATAGGGCATAAAAAGGCCTGCCCACAGGCTTGAGTTACCCTACATACCCGGCAGCTGTACTGCTCTGGCAAAACTAGCCTTTCCACTATCATGGTCTGGCTAACCCTGCTGTCCCTCAGAGGAGTAACTGGGACCCCATTCACTTTCACCTGATATAAGTGATGACTAGGAGAATAATTATTCTTCACTGGCAGAGTTTGCAGAGGTTTGCTCAATCTATGTTCTGCCACAAATGTGGCATTCCAGCAAAACTCCACCAACTGTCACATGGAGGAGCTTTCCCCACACGCACCTTGCCAAAGTTAAGATTGTGGATACAAGCAAGAATTTGCATCTCCTAGCACGATATATGGGCATTAGAACGCCTCCTGGTGAAATTTCTCAGTGTGGGTTGTCGCACCAGGTCGAGACCATTCACATTGAGAAAGCTGATTCGCAATGAGAAAACTGCTGCTCTAGTAGAAAATCTACTTGAGCATCAGACAGAAGCAGCACCCTCTGGCATGCTGCATGGTGCAGTTAATGCTGATTTTACAGTCCCAGTGCTAAAAATCAGCGCAACGTACCGAATTTCATCCGCTCGCCGAACTCTGCTGAATCTAGCAGAGTTTTGTGTAACTCCGTGGAATTCTTCAGAGTGGAACTCCATGAGTTCATCCCACCCTTGTTGATGACTTCCACCCTTAGGGATCACCAGCTCACTCTTTGAGTCTATCTCCCAGCTAAGGGAGATCATGACAGGGTCAATGACCTGCCGCCGGGGACTACTTACCCTAAGGCCACATTAGCCACCCCAGTACAGAGCTCACCAGTGAGTGGTTTCTTTGGACATACAGAGTCCCCCCGCTTGTGTCCAAACTGGGAGCACTCAAGGCAGCGAGGTTGGAATTGGGGAGTCCTGGGCCATTGACCACCAGAACCATCCTCATGATTCTCAGATGGGCATGGGATCCCTTTCATCCCCCCTTACTCTGGGATTTGACTGGGACATCTTTAACCTCTCCCTCACTCTGCTGGGCAACCTGAACCACACTTCTTGTTTTCACTCCCCAGTAACTTCTTAGACACTATGGTACTGCCCCAGAGGTCCACCTCCTCAGCAAGCATCCTGGGGACAGCATGGAGTCACCTAGGTGCTGGCACCGCTCTGGCAAATAAACACTGAACATGTGCTTTCTCAAAAATAGATTGTATAAAACCATTGTAGCCATTAATTTTGATGCCCCTCACCCAATAATTCAGTTCCTTGCTGAAGTAGTCAACAGAATTCCGCCGGGACTTGTTGCGGAGCTTTTGACTGTCCCTGAACCTTTGGCGATACTTTTCAGGGGACATTCAAAACTTCGAATTCAAGGTGGCTTTCATGGGAGTGTACCTGGTTTGACCCCCAAACTCTAAAGTTAGAAGTGTGTCCAGCCCCACTTTGTGCATGTGTTATCATAGAACAAATCCCAGTGCTCTTCTGCGATCTTGTGAACCCTCAGGGCTACCTCATAGACAGATAACCACTTGTCAATGTCAACTCCCACCACAGAATTGGGCACCAACCCTTAGTGATGCAGACCTTTTAGTCTACTTCAGAAACTGCATGTATGCTGCCACCATTTGCTTCTTAAATCTGTCTGCTACCCTTCAGTCCCAGCTCCTTAAGGCGCCTCTCATGAGCCAACCGTTCCAAAGCTAGTTTCTCTTCCATGGCCGGCTTCTTTTCCTCTTCCATCCTGAGCTTGGCCATCTCCAGCCTTAACTACCTCTCTTCTTCTTTGTCAGCTGCTCTGGGGGCAGGCTACGGGAAGATGCATTGCTCCCTGCCCTGGCATGGCGCTCCAAGTGAGGTGTCAAGTTATCCCCTTCAGCAGGCTGTTGGCCTTCAAGACTGAAATCCAAATCCTCTCCTTGGCTGTCCATCTCCTCATCTAATTCAGGTGCTGTAGCAAGTGACTTGGTAGACTGCCACCCAGGCCTTCAGCGCCTTTTGCGATTCCACCTTCCTGATGGTGCTCTTGGCTGGAAGTCTTCTCTCTTTGCAGCTCTATTTGAGCTTGGCCACAGTGTTGAACTCCATGTTTTCCAGCTACAACTGCCTTCTTGAAGAGGTGGATTCTGGAGCAACAGACAGAGGGAGAATTATAAAAAACTTTAATTGGTCTAGATATGTGATGGTAGTGTACACCAAATCACTGTATGGCACTGCACAAACACAAGTCCAGTCCTTACTGCTGAATACCAGTGTTAGAAATTCGGGTTCTTAGTTGACTAGGGTGTTATGCCCTGATCAAGCTGAAAAACCTCAAAAGCAAACCCCTAATTAACCCATGCTCAATCCACTGGTAGCTTAGCATAGAGCAGTCAGGCTTAACTTAGAGACAATGCATAAAGTATTTGTCCAAAACTTCAAACAGTAAGACAGTGAAACTAACACCCAAAAAGAACACCACACCAGGTTAGAACAACAGAAATGAATGTAATAAATAAAACAAGACCCAAATGATAAAGATGCAATCAATAGAACTGGAGTTATGAATTTTCAAAATCGAAACTGCAATAGCATAAAGCACCAACCACGGCTATCTGGTTGTGCTGAATCTGGTCAAAAAGTATAATGTTTAGGCCGATTGCAATAAAGCACAGGTCAGACACATTCCCAGATTAGTCCTAATGAAGTTTTACTATCTCAAGTTTTGTGCCACGCGTTCTGTTCATGTTGGAGAGGGCCACAAGGGGCAAGGAGAGCATTGCAGGCTGTGGTCTGCGTAGCACCAATAGCAGGCCGGGAGTTGTGGATAGATGGCCTGGAGCTTTATGGAGGCAGTCCTCTAGGGGTGATTGATGGTTGCTGTGCAAAAAGATGGACTAGTGGTAGCATGAGCTGATTTTTGGAGTGAGTAGTGCTGTTCGGGTGTGAAGGGGTTTGCGGTTGCAAAGAATCCAAAAGCTTGATTGAAAGAGCTCAAAAGCCACACGAAAGGTCCAGACCAGAGAAGCACCACATCCTTCATTGAGCAATTATTGCAACCCTTCATTGCACTTCAATGACTCAGATTCATCATAGCTCTGCCCCTCCATCAAAAAAGTTTTTAGTTGGCTTGACTACCTGGCTTTATAAACATTGCCAGCCAACAAAATACCCAAAGTAATGTTTTGAATTCTTGATAGAAGACAAAGATACTTCAACAGAACTGTAGTGATGTTTTGTGGTTGTATTTTGTTTAAAAAAATAGGGCTGTGTATCGGGCATCTAAAATGTTTAATGTTTTTTCTAGCTGAGCAGACCACCGGTGCAGGGGCAGGCTTCGAGAGCAGCAGTTGAGGGGGGGGGGGGTATCAGCAGCAGCAGTGATGGGCAGTGGTAAGTCACATTGCTTCCTTAGTGACAAATAGTAATATACTCACTGTGAAAGCTTTGACTTGTGAACACCCTGCTTTAGCAGATACAGTGGGATTTGAGTTATGTCCTCTTCTATCTGCAACCCAGCAGACAATAGTGTATAATTAAATTTTATTAATGACAGGTTGATGGGAAACAGAAAACAGTATGGAAGGAGAAAGGATGGGTGAAATGTATGTTTTATATGAGTGAACGGATGCATGGGTAAAAGGAAGTACCCATATAGGAGGGTGATATGATAGGAATCTGCATGGCTGGCTGAAGGATGGATGAAAGGGTGTATATCTATACCAATGAAAGGATGTCTGGCTGGGTGAGTGAAAGGAATGCTTGGGTGGGTTAAAGGCAAGGCGGGATGAGTGAATGGGTGAAAGGATGCATGGGTGAATAAATGGATGTTGGTGAATGGTACATTCATAGGTATGTTTGAATGATTAATTGATTGGATATATATATATATATATATATGTATGTATATATATATATATATATATATATATATATATATATATATATATATATATATATATATATATATATATATATATATATATATATATATATATATATATATATATATATATATATATATATTCTCCAATCCTGTTGTTCACACGATCGTAAACAGGCACTGACTCCGTGGGGTCTTTTTTCAGAAACAAGTTTATTACACCAAGTGCAAAGTTTGACGCGTTTCGGCGGATGGAACCGTCTTGCTCACAACAGAGAATTCTAGTGAGTGAATACATTTTAAACATACAGAGTGCTCATTGGTCTGTTAGGCGGCTTCATTATTGTCATAGCAACCATTGCTCCATGGCCACAGAGAAGTTACAACATCAATCGAAAAAGCGCGCTGTACATAGTATTTTACATTAAGCGTTAACTGATTGTAAAGCAAAATTAAATTTAAAGCAAGATACACAATTACAATAACAATTCATTGCATTGTCTCAATGTTTTAGACTTTATCTGCCGAAATTCGGTGTTTGTGAAACTTGCGTAGCAGCCACCTTTGTGCTCAGGATGGCTCAGCGCGATGTGTTAGTCATCATTGCTAACAAGGTGTTGTGTGTATATAAACTTATACTTAGGTTTTTCTGTACATGTGTCTTTAAATCATAGGTTGTGCAATTGTTACTGCGATACCTTTCAGTGTCATATATTAGAGATGGGAAATGGGAACTGGTTTGAGGGTCTAGAGTCCATTTTATCCAATTGATATCTAATAAATTCAAAGTTCCTCCATATTGTAAATTATTCTTGGATATGGCCCTTGTGGGCAAATACATAAGTATCCAAATTAAAGTGTTCAACCTACTAGGGTTAGTTTTTCTGATGTACAGTACTTTTACTAAGTTTCCTTGCATGAAGGCAATGTTTACACCGGCCATATCATTATGTTGCCACCATTAAAAACTCATCAGACCTTATTTTTATTCAACTGTGTTACTTACAGCCTTTGCTGAAAGTAATAGTGATACTAATTTTCACTTTCTCCTGCGAAAGAGTGGGTTTGGGATTGCTCAGAAATCTGATTTCATTGTTTTTATTGAAGTTTCTATAAATGCACACTAAGTGCCTCATCTGCATTCAGTCCCTGTGGGGCCTTAGTGTCCAGGAGGATAATGTACCGTGACTCTAGTCTCCGGAGGGCTAGTTGTCTATTCCCCCCTCTGATGTTTTTCTTTACATGGTCGATAACGAAGTACTTAATGTTCTCCGCTTTACCCCCATGTTTGGCATTGATGTGCCTTGCCACTGGATATGAGGGGTGATTGTTAGTGATAGCCCTTAAGTGTTGTAACATCCTCACGTGGGCAGGATGAATAGTGCTGCCTATGTATCTTTTGTTGCAGCTACATTGCAAGACGTAGACTGCAAAGTCCATCTTGCATGTGTAGTTTGCACGTATTTCCAGTGGTTTTTTCCTATATGGCACATCAACTGTGGTAACATTTAGTCCATACTGGCAAGCTTTGCACTTAGTGCATTTGTAGAAACCATTTTTTGTTTTTAACCATGGTGATTCTTTTTTCTTCAGGACAGGGATATTTACTACCAATTCTTCCTTCATACTTTTAGTTTTACGAAAAGTAAACTGGGGGATTTTCTTGGAATCATTTCCTATAACTGGGTCATTTCTGACTATGGGCCAATGCCTATAAATAATGTTTCTGAGTTGCTTCTGATAGGCATTGTAACCTGTGATTAGGCATGGGGTCCCTGTGTTTTGTTCTGACTTTGGTGTTCCTGTTTTGGGAGAGAATAGTAAGTCCTTTCTATCCTTAGCATCACATTTTTGTTCCGCTGTCTTTAATGTATCTTCAGGTTAGCCTCTGAGGCGCAATCTGCCCAAAAAACTTGCCTTAGAATTTTTTTAGCTTGTATTTGTGCTGCAATTTCGTCTCATTCTAAGACATTCTGCATAAGGGATACTTTCAATTAAATTTGGGGGATGATAACTGGAGGCATGGAGGATGGTGTTTCCAGAGGTGGGTTTACGATATGTACTGGTTTGAATTTTACCCTCTGCCCCAAATAACTCCAAATCTAAGAAATGTATCCTGCTCTTGCTGGTTTCACAAGTAAACTTAAGGTTCAGGCTGTTTTGGTTAAGTTGCTCTGCAAACTCCCTTGCACTTTCCTCACTTCCTTTCCAAATTGTAAAAATGTCGTCAATGTAACGACTGTAATGTGCCACATTTTCTGACATTTCTACATTGTGTGTCTTCATGAGTACTTGCTCCTCCCACCATATATATATCCAATCAATTAAACATTCAAATATACCTATGAATGTACCTTTCACCAACATCCATTTATTCACCCATGCATCCTTTCACCCATTCACTCATCCTGTGAATTAAATAAACCTGTTTTTTCCTGCAAACTTAACGCACAGTTTTTGCCTACATGCAATAAAGAAAGGATATACCTCTGACTGCGTTGGCTTTCTCAAGCAGGGAAACTTTTTTTGGGGGATATATATATATATATATATATATATATATATATATATATATATATATATATATATATATATATAGGGCCACAGAATTCTTTCTTGGCAAGCGACCAATAGAGTTGTTAGAACATAACAAAATGTTGCTTGCTATGATGAATTTTTGTTTACATCACAACTACTTTATGTTCCTTAACCGCTATTACCAACAAACAAGAGGGGTTGCCATGGGGGCCTGTTTCTCTCCCAGTTACGCCTGTCTTCACATGGGGTACTGGGAGAGACAGGTCCTCAATGGCATTCATCAAGACACCTGTACTCGCCATATCATTCGATGGTATAGATACATCGATGACATCCTTATGATATGGCGAGGTACATTGGAGCAAGTTACCAGTTTCATTGATACTTTGAATCGAAATTCATACAATCTTTCATTTACATCACATATCAGTCAGGATGTAGCACATTTCCTAGATGTGACACTAGAGGTCAGCCAGGGCAAGCTAGAGACCAAGCTGTTTAGAAAGCCCACTGCGGGCAATACTATATTGCATGCAGAAAGCCACCATCCCCCGCAACTAATTCGTAGCATCCCCTATGGGGAGATGCTTAGAATTAGGCGTGTTTGCAGTACAGAATCTCACTGCAGGGAGGCACAAACAGCGAGCAAGCAAAGGTTTCTAGCTAGGGGCTACAAGGAACCTCTCATTGATTCAGCAATTAGAAAAGCTAATGCCCTATCCCGCACAGAAGCACTGATCCATAGAAAACATCAGAAACCCAGTGCAACTAGCAGTGAGCAGCCAGTCAGACTTATCTGGGCATATAATAGTCAGCATGGGGCACTCAGGAAAATCGTTAATCAGAACTGGAATTTGATTAAACTGGATCCAATTATAGGAGATCATATGTCCAACAAGCCAGCTATCACTTACAGGAAAGCATTTGCAATGCAAAATGCTTTGGTTAAATCCAGCCCTGAAGTGATTCCTCCTAAAAACTGGTTAGCTGCAAGCCACGGATTCAGAAAATGCTCTAGCTGCAAGGCCTGCGCGCAGGGACTCAATAAGACCGAGTTTCTAACAGCTTTTTCTGCAGTGCCACGAAAAATCACCAAGCAGCTGACTTGTAAATCAGAATATGTGGTGTATGTGCTGGAGTGCCCGTGTGGCCTGCTATACATTGGTAGTACCAAACTGCAGGTTCACAAGAGGGTGCTCCAGCACATCCGGGCTATCAACACCAGCGACGCCACATATCCTGTGGCCAGGCATTTCAAGGAGTTCCATAACAACAATAGTGGGCTCCTGAGATACTATGCCATTGACGCCATAGGCCCACTCAGAAGGGGAGGGAATAGAGAAGGGATCTTGAGGGCTCTCGAGACCAGGTACATCCTGGAGATGGACAGTAAAAGCCCCAATGGGCTTAATTCCACGGAGGACTTTTACACATGTCTATAGCTCCATATACTCCCATTACCCTTATCAATATCTTTATGATCTGTGCTGCTTACTGTTTCTAACATGTCTATGTTCCGTAGCGTATGCCTTAAAATTGCTTTTCACAGTATCAGCTCTTCCGTAGCTAAGTTAACTGTATTATAGATCAATGTATTTAGCAATATATGAACAGCATTGCTTTTTAACTTTCACTTGTTTATTATGGTGCTAGTACGTCAACGTCTTAGGCAAATATTGATTTAACACCTTTAGCAGGGTATGAGCGATTTCTGAAAGGGTATGTTTAACTCTAGGCCCTACATGTCTATCCGGCACTATATTACCAGTTTAAACCCTCATGATAATCATTGATAAATGTATGTAAAATATTCGTTGTATATAGATGTATATATATGAATTAATGTATATATTTTAATTAGAAGTTTTGCGGACCTTCATGCTGGACATAAATTGGCTGTTGCATTTATGCAGTGACTACTTGGGAGCCAAACAGCATATACAGAAGTTAATGCCCTTTTGCACAAACTGTAAATATATGAATTATGTCGAATAAGAATACTTTGGTCAATCACTACGTGCACAGTATTGCAACATAGCTGTCCGCTTTACTTTTTAAGCTTCTGTTTTGAATGTGCCGGATACAGAATGTGTATTTATACAGGAATAGTGAAAGCAATTGCACTTTATTGCCATACCTTGCTCCGTTTTTTGCACATGTATTTGAAACAGTGTTTACAATTATGTGTTTAATTGGTCTATTTAAGTAACAACCAATCAGTGAAGACGCTGACGCTGCACCAGCACTTTAAATGCACGCAACTTTTTTCGTTGCGCCATGTGACCAAGCCCTCTGTTTAGGGCGAAACGTTGTCCTGGCGTGGTGTGCGAAAAAATAAAAAAACTCACCTGCACTCTGGGTCTTCCGTGTCCTTGTTGGAGTTGGCTAATCATTGATAGCTGGCGCAGCGGCGGGGCACAAGTGGCGATATATATATATATATATATATATGTACATGTATATATATGTATATATACACACATATATATATATATATATATATATATATATATATATATATATATATATATATATCATCACACAATTCCTGACAATGCTACCAGGAAAAAACGGCCAGCACACAGATGATGTGATCTTTTTTCTTTATTCCGTTTCCGAACCCCCCTACACCCCCGACAGACGCGTTTCGCTCAAGGCTTCGTCAGTGTCGTCAGTGAACAAACATTTTCGCCATTTTAAACAGTCCGCCCTTTCTGGTTGGTAAACAAAGAAGATGGTACACAAAACTATTTTGTGGCGGCCATTTCATAGTGTGCAAATACATGCTTTCTATTCCTGTTTATGTTTGTGATATTTATAAAGCGCGTACAATTACCCTTGGGCGTCTCGGCGCTAAGATGCATTGTAATCTCGGCAGTACAGGGATGTGGATTACTGATTAAATAACCACGTTTTCAGTTTTTTTCTGAACTGAAAAAGAGAGGGACAGACTTTCAGGTGATTCGGGAGGATGTTCCAGAGTCTAGGAGCCGCGATTGAGAAGCGGCGGTCACCCCATGAAACTGTTCGACTACGTTGAACCACTAGTTGGTTGAGCGAGGTGGATCGGAGGGTTCTCGATGGATTGTAGGGAATCAGTTGGTGTTTAAGAAAAGAAGGTCCTTGATCCTGTAGTGTTTTATACACTATGCATAAAACTTTGAATTTTACCCTGTTGTGGATGGATAACCAGTGGTAATTTTTCAAAGTATCTGAGATAGGTGCAAATTTGGTTTTTTTTGATAGTACGCGAGCAGCAGCATTTTGCACGGTCTGTAGTTTTTTGATGACTCTACTCTGAGCATTGAGCAGCAGACCGTTGCAGTAATCCAATGATGACAGAACTAAAGTAGTGACTAATGTTTTGGCTGCTGAGTCTGGAAGAAACGGTATAATTTTCCTTACCGTTCTCAACTTGTAGTGTGCGTTGGCTGCCACCTTGTTTGCATGGGCCATGAAGTTGAGTTGGTCATCAAAAGTAACGCCTAGGTTTCTAACTTTGACTGTGGGGGATGGAGGTGTGCCCAGGGCTGATGGCCACCATGCATCTGACCATGCTGGTGATAGATTACCGAAGATGACCACCTCCGTTTTATCGGAATTGAGCTTTAGGCAATTCCTTGCCATCCACTCACCGATGGTGATCATCCCCTTCTGGAATCCCTCTGCCACCTTCTGTCCATCGCCCTTAATTGCCAGCACCAGCTGAGTGTCGTCAGCATATGAGGTCAGGCTCATCCCATGCTCTTTGATGACACTAGCAAGGTCCGACACGTAAATGTTAAACAGTGTCGGACTAAGGGATGAGCCTTGGGGGACCCCACACGGTAGCGACAGAGCAGCCGACTGGTAGGGGCCCAGTGTAACCGCCTGGGTTCTATTGGCCAGAAAGGATGCAAGTAAATCCCTCGCAGTGAGATGAATGCCCATCCTCTCGACACGGTCGACCAAGATCTTATGGTCAACCGTGTCGAAAGCCGCTGAGAGATCCAAGAGGACCAATAGAGCAGTTCCTCCTTGATCGCGGATGATTCTTATGTCATAAGCCGCTTTGATGAGAGCTGTCTCTGTGCCATGATTTTTGCGGAAACCAAACTGGGTGTCATCTAGCAACTTGTGGTCTTCTATATAGGCTGATAGCTGCTGGTTCATGGCCTTTTCTAGGACCTTAGCTAGGAAAGGGAGGCTCGCTATAGGGCGGTAGTTTTTTAATTCGCCTTTTTCTGAGCCCGGCTTTTTTAACAGGGGTTTGATCAAGGTGTTTTTTAGTGAGTCCGGGAAGATTCCAGCTGTCAGGATAGTGTTACACACGGCGGTAATGATGGGGATGACTGTGTCTAATACAGTTGCAAGCACGGAGGTCGGGCAAGGGTCCAGGACTGAGCCAGATTTTATAGTTTTGACAATGTCCATCACTTGGTCAGTGGTAAGGGGGCTGAAACAGGTCATTGAATTTTTGGGAATCATCATGGAAGTGGTGGCTATGCCACTAACCTGAACTGAGCTGAAGGCTTGGTAGATGTCATTAACCTTTGCAAAAAAGAACTCCGATAAGGCATCACATAAAGCTTGTGATGGGGAAGGATTGAGATCGGGAGAGTTTCCAGCAAGTGTTTTGGCCACGATAAATAATTTTTTGCTGGAGTTTTTTGCAGTTTCAATCTGGCGTGTGAAATAAACTTTTTTGGCTACTATTATCATCGCTTTATAAGTGCCAAGAGCTTTTTTATAATTTACCATATTCTCAACATCATAAGTTCTTCGCCAATGTCTTTCCCTATTCCTGGTTAATTGTTTTTGGGTTTTTAATTCTGTTGTATACCACGGGGCTTTTGGCGAATTTCGGTTTTTAGAGAATGTTCAAAAATGGCGACAGCTAAAGTGCTCAGTGCAGTTATGTGAAAAAAAGTTTGACATGTGACTGGATAATTATTCAGACTCTCACATATTTACAAATTTTACATTAATGATACCAAACAATGCTATTTACATATTTTACAGGCGTTTAAAACGTTGTGTAGGGGTGTATCCCCGATTTCATATACGTCAATGTTGTGTGCAAATCCAATATGTACAGGTGATGGAGTTATTTAACCCAATGCCCGCTATTTACAAATCTACAATATATAACATATATATATTTTCAATTCTTCGGGAAGATACTTTCTAGGCTAAGCTAGTTGGTTAACTATTCCGCCCTGTATGGGCTGCTGATTTTTCACACCTTGCCATCTTACTTTTTTGGTATCATCATTGTTATTACAAAATCATTCAACATGGCACCAGAATGGGAATTTGCTAATTCTCTGGGCTGCATTCAGTTTCTAGTCATATAGGGCCTAGGAGTATTCCTTTTGATATTTGACTATATCTGGCGGAGTATTAGATCAGGCTTATTCTCATAGGTGTACCCACATCTCAGCATCGTTGTTAAGGCCCCAAGGTGTCATCGTTTTGAGGTCCAGGATGTTTACTTTGATTCCATTATCCGGAGGGCTTTCTCCCTGTTCCCCCTCTTTCTAATTTAGGAACCTGATCTATACAGTAGTACACGAGTAAATCTCTGTTGCTATGATGTTGTTCAGCAAAATGACGGGCTATCGGATAAGTTTTGTCATTATTCACGATAGCCCTCATATGTTCCAGGATTCTCATTTTTGCTGGTTTTATGGTGCTTCCTATGCATCGTTTGTTACATGGGCAGACCAAGCAGTAGACAGTGTATTCCGAATTACAGTTCAGATGTTTCAAAATCTTTCTGCTGGGTCTGTCATCACCTGATCTACAAGGATACTCCTTGACCTTTTTACTGAATTTGCATGCCTTGCAGCGCAAACAGGGAAAGAAGCCAACTATTTGGTTAGAGGACTTATTGGCTTTCTCAGGGGAATAGTGGCTGTGGACGAGATAGTCAGAAAGTGACTGGCATGTTACCATAGGTCTATCTGGTAATGACTTTTTCAGGATGTTATCAGTATGCAGTATGTGCCAGTTTTTCTTAAACGACTGGACCAATTCTCCAGATTTGCTGTTAAATGTCGTTATCATTCTGACCTGATCATCACTTTTCCTTGACTCCTTGACAAACAGGAGGTCCCTCCTGTCGACAATTTCTGCTTTAGCACTAGCTTGATCTAAGATGTTCCGGGAGTATCCTCTCGCTTGGAACCTCTCACTAGCTTCTTCCTGTGCTTTTCTGAAGTCCTCACTTTCTGAGCAGTTTCTTTTGAGTCTCAGGTATTCACCATACGGTACATTTTTCACCAGGCTTCTAGGGTGGTGGCTAGCTGCATGTAATACAGCGTTGCCAGCCGTTGGCTTTCTATAAAGCCGAGTGTGGAGATGGTCTTCTTCCACAAAAACCTCTAGGTCTAGGTAACACACACTCTGGTCACTTATGGTGCTGGTGAATTTCAGATTCAGGTTGTTATTGTTAAGAGTTGAGACATATTCCTCAGCCGAGGCCCTGTCTCCCCTCCAGACAATAAACAGATCGTCGATGTAACGTGTCCACATCAGTATGTTTTGACTCCATTTCTAATTATCCCCTCCCCATGCTTCGTGCTTCTCCCACCAGCCCACGAAAAGATTCGCGTAGCTGGGGGAGAAGCACAAACCCATAGAGGTCCCTCTAATCTGCTTATATAGTTGGCCTGCAAACAGGAAGTAGTTATTGAACAAACAAAATCTTATCATGCATAGAATCATGTCACTATGTGTTCGAAATTTTGGTTGTTTTTTATCCAAAAACCATTTTATCGCACACAGTCCTTGTTCGTGATCTATGCACGTATATAGGTTGAAGACAGCATATGTGCAGGATTGTATGGGTGGATGAGTGTGTATATGTGTGTGTTAGTGAGTGAATGACTGTCTCACTAGTGTCTTTATCAGTAACAAGATATGTTTTAATCTAGTATATGTGAGTATTGATGTATATAAGTGAGTATATGTGAGAGTGAGAGATTGTAAGAGTTCCTGTTTAAATAAGTATGTGTTTTTATAAGTGATTGTTTAAGAGAGTAAGTATGTGTAAGTTTCCTTAGAAGTAAGGTGGTAGTGTGTGTATAGTTGTATATGCAAATAAATGGATGTTCAATAGTTTATTTGCATGTGTGAGTAACTTTTGGATGACTGTCGGTGTGTAACAGGATGAATAGGTGTATCACTACATATGATGAGTGAGTATATGTATGAGTGACTATATAGAACTGTTGGTGAATGAGTGGATGTGTATACAGATGGTGGAATTACTGAATTGGTTCTTGTAACTGGTATGGGTATCTCCATTTTTTTGAAAATGTTAGTTTCTATTTTTGAATATGTGTTTCAAGGGTTACATTACACTGAAAGGATGTCTGTCACTTTCTCACAAGGATGGTGTCATCAGTGATGCCATGAGTGATGTCACTGACCATGTCATGAGTGATGTAATATGTGACGTCATCAGCAGTGCATTGCAGGCGCGCATGTTATAGTGAGTCCAACTAACTATACCGTGGGAATTTCAATGGTTTTATGTCAGTAAAATTTCCAGCTAACTATAACTGGTGTGAAACCTATGGTTTTTTCAGTGAATTTAATAGGTTTTTTAAATGCTAATTCCTAACTATAACTGGTGTGAAACCTCTGTTTTTTTCAGTGAATATATATATATATATACACACATATATATATTGATGGATGGTTTTCTATGGTAAAGAGTGGATGAGAGAATGTAAAGCTTAAATGGTCTATATCAAAGCCAAGGGTGAAGATTAAGAATAATAGAAGAACAATGCAATGATGAATGGATAATTACTTGACTTTTGTGGATGGGATAGTCTGTTATGAGCGTGTCAAAGCCATATCCTGTTTCTTAATCCTTTCCCTGGAATGCAGTACATCACTATTCCCACTTTTTACTTACGGCAGATAGGATGCCTGCATGATTGATTTGTTTTATATGTGACATGTATCATTCATATTATTCATCTGTCTTGTAGTCAGAGTAAAATTTAAAGGCATTTTGGAGAAGAGCAGGGCCATTGGAATAAGGTAATTGTCTAATACAGCTGCCCCAGCAGCAGACCGCAGAGACAAGCAAAATATTGCTAATAACGAGTACATCTAGGGTGCCAGCTGAGGCATTACTCCATTTATTAATTTAGCACAAGAGAGAGAATAATTATGCTCCATGGTGCATTATGTGTTTCTCATTAATGAAAGGTAATTTATTTATTTCCACACAAAGTGTCTGTTTAGTTACTTTTTAGTTTTTACTAAGAAATATTTCAAAAGAAAAATACAGCAGTTTTTTAAAACTGGTATGCTGCTGTGTTCATTCTGTCTTAATTGCTTTCAGACAGTTAGTGCATTTGCCATTTGACTTTAGTTTTACGAGAGGCATGTGGGAGTACTGGCTATGACTCTAATCACATCACAGGAAAGTTCCCGCATCAATTCTCTTAGCATTAGTATGATGATAAACCCAGCCAATGCGAGTATGTAAAGGGTTAAAATAAAGTGATATTTAAAGATTAGTCAATGAGAGACTGTCTGTTGTTACCATGTTAAGATGGCCACCAAGATCACTTAAGGGTGATTCTTCAACCTTATATGCTTCCAGAAAGATGTGAAGCCGGATGTAGTTCCTTAATTAAAACACGCGGGACGCGCAAACGCTTATAACACTGAGGGAATCAGGAACTTAATTCTATTACTGATCCTGGTCCCGTCGTATAGGCCACAAGCAAATCTATCTGAAGGTAAGCGGGTAATAGGCAGAAGTAATTGCAGGGAAAATAGGGGTGCGCCGGTTAGATTAAGCAAGAAAGAGCTTGGCAAGTGATAGCGCTCATTACGATAATAGGTACAGACACGCTAGAGGAAAAGGATTGGAGATTAAGTAGGGAGACTGTAAGATAGAAGCGAGGACCTCTGTCATTAAAATGTAATAGGGTACGATTTATGCCTGATGGTCCACAATAAGCAACGTGGTAAGAAGTACCAAATAGGACTAAGGCGAGTGACTGCATAGAAACCCTGATATCTGGAAATAAATAAATACATAAAAAACTTGAAAATAACCTAGAGCTATTGTGACACAATGGTCATGCCAGATACCTAGAAATTTATAGTGCAAGACGACGATATATAGAAACATAATATTATGTTAAGAATTGTTTGTCCATGGCCCTAGTTACATGAAAGATATTTGAATAGTATAGCGAAACATTCTATACTCCCTCTAACAGTGAAGTTGAAGTGTTGGTTGTCTTCACTATTACAGAATCATACACCGGTTCAAATGAGTGATCCTATCCAAGGAATAAGGGTGATGATAAATGCGAGTCACCCAAAAAGAAAGTGTCTGGGACCTTGAGCAGCACAGGACGGAGCAACAGGTTAGCTCACCCACTACAATTAAACACATGACTGGCTAATATAATTGATAAGTAGGGTGCTGATGAGGTTGTTTCCTATTGATATTTAGGTGATAATTCTATACTCATAAGGACTAGAACAATACTAAGTTATGTTCTCTCAGAAGAACTGAAACAATCTGAGACTAAATATCAGTTGAGCTGGGTAAGTGAATAACCCTTTACTGTTAAACAATGACATAGCTTTCTAGAAGACAAGGAGGGATTAAAAAACACTTATTTTCATTCTAGAACAAGAAAGTCCAATAAGTGACGGACTCCCAAGACTTCTTGCAGGGATCCTGTTCTTTTTGTTTTAAGGTATGAGCTATTGAGTAAGAAGGGAAATTGGATTGATTGAATGTGAGAATGAGAATGTTAGGACAACAGGTGTTTTCTAAGGTTTTGCAGATAATTCATGAAAGTAATCCAGTGTGCGATCTGCTGGGCCTATGAATTATACATACCAAGTGGTTACTATGTTTAAAGGTTATCTAACTTTGACAATGTATTTAAAGCATATAGACACAAAAAGATGTATACAATGTGGATGTAATCTACATCAGAATAAAATAGTAAATACGTGTTTTTAATTCTATTCACAGAATAATTTGTGTTTTAATCATTAGTCCTGAGGAAGTTGGAGCGTAAAATCAGCAACCACCGAAACGCGTCGACACACGAAAAAATCCTTTTACACTGGGCTTTCATTTTATTGTATTTTGAAGTATCTTGTATGTTTTGGATTGTTGATATAAACTTCGTGCGGGTTTGAACTTTGAAATAGACAACCTAAACTGTTTTTTAATTGTTTTTAATTGCATGACAATATTATCCACATTGATTGTTTTAAAAAATATATATATGTTTTTGAAACTTAAAAATCAAAATAAATAAACATGTGTAAATGCATATCTACATTGTCAAGCTAATATCTGTAAACCCTTGTCATATTATACTTCATTTTAAATTCCCCTGTGCTAAATCCACAGTGTCCTTTGTGTTTAATGTGTGATAAACTGTAAGGCTGAATGTGAGGGAATGAATGGTAAACAGCTCTTGCTAACAGTTAGAACATCTATAAATATGCATGTTGAATGACATTGAACAGTAAGTAGATAGCTCTCAAGGCAGTGGGAGCATCAAAAAGACCACACCAGAGGAACAACTCTTTGTTTTAATATAGTATTAATTTCCTTCAGTCTTGTTTTGTAGCAAATGATGTGTTTTATTTGTCCATCCGTGCCGTATTCAAGAGGAAATGTTCATTTACTCAATGAAGAAACTGTTGCTTCCAGCTGTCTCTTTGCAGGCACACAGGACCCATGAAGGACACTTGTCTTCAGCTTTTCCCAACTTGTTCAATAATTTTTTCTGAATTTATTTCATTTCTTTAACCCAAAGTTTTCCTGCAGAGTAAAAAACCATGTTTCAATGGAAAATGAACACAGGCATTATTAGTCACTTATATGCTTTCCATTACGCACCCGTCCAATGCTGCATTTATACATGTGCAGCCCGAGTTAATATTATTTTCCTAGCAAACGTTAATAAAGTGCACAAAAGCAGCATTCGTCCTTTTATTTTTCATTCGTTGAGAAGCATTTGCGGCCTTCTCCAGTGCTTTTAGTATGCGCTTGCGCAGTAGCATTTTCCCTCAAGTTAGCCTCTTTTCCGCCTTAGGTTTCACCGCACACTGTTAATAAATGTTTACTGAGGGTTCAATTTGATACCAAAGGGGATGATGCACGGTGCAGATCAAACACTCACCCCCAGTCAGCGGATCTGGGTTTAATCCATCATCATTCTTTAGCTCACTCCACCATCCCAGTTCAGACATGGCTGTATGCAAATCAGCTTGACCCTGTGCCTCATGGGAACAGTCCAGCCCAAAATGCCAAGCCATGTCTTCCCTGGACCATAAACAAGCATCCTGGGACCGGTTTCTGGCTAATCAGCCGTCATCAGCCTGGCTAGATTAAATCCAGTGGCAAAGTGAGCAAGTAAACAAGAATCCTGGGATCAGTTTCTGGCTAATCATCCGTCATCAGCCAGGCTAGCTTAAATCCAGTGGCAAAGTGAGCAAGGGACCCAGGTCTGGGCATACCCTGCCAACTTAGGGCAAACAAAGCGATACCAAAGGGGATGATGGACGGAGCGTTTGAGCAGGTCAAACACTCACGCCCAGTCAACGGATCTGGGTTTAATCCATCATCATTCTTTAGCTCACTCCACCACCCCAGTTCAGACATGGCTATATGCAAATCAGCTTGACCCTGTGCCTCATGGGAACAGTCCAGCCCAAGATGCCAAGCCATGTCTTCCCTGGACCATAAACAAGCATCCTGGGACCGGTTTCTGGCTAATCAGCCGTCATCAGCCTGGCTAGCTTAAATGCAGTGGCAAAGTGAGCAAGTAAACAAGCATCCTGGGACCGGTTTCTGGCTAATCATCCGTCATCAGCCAGGCTAGCTTAAATCCAGTGGCAACGTGAGCAAGGGACCCAGGTCTGGGCATACCCTGCCAACTTAGGGCAAACATAGCGATACCAAAGGGGATGATGGACGGAGAGTTTGAGCAGATCAAACACTCACCCCCAGTCAACGGATCTGGGTTTAATCCATCATCATTCTTTAGCTCACTCCACCACCCCAGTTCAGACATGGCTGTATGCAAATCAGCTTGACCCTGTGCCTCATGGGAACAGTCCAGCCCAAAATGCCAAGCCATGTCTTCCCTGGACCATAAACAAGCATCCTGGGACCGGTTTCTGGCTAATCAGCCGTCATCAGCCTGGCTAGCTTAAATCCAGTGGCAAAGTGAGCAAGTAAACAAGCATCCTGGGACCGGTTTCTGGCTAATCAGCCGTCATCAGCCTGGCTAGCTTAAATCCAGTGGCAAAGTGAGCAAGTAAACAAGCATCCTGGGACCGGTTTCTGGCTAATCATCCGTCATCAGCCAGGCTAGCTTAAATCCAGTGGCAAAGTGAGCAAGGGACCCAGGTCTGGGCATACCCTGCCAACTTAGGGCAAATAAAGCGATACCAAAGGGGATGATGGACGGAGCATTTGAGCAGATCAAACACTCACCCCCAGTCAACGGATCTGGGTTTAATCCATCATCATTCTTTAGCTCACTCCACCACCCCAGTTTAGACATGGCCATATGCAAATCAGTATGTCCCTGTATCTCATAGAAACAGTCCAGGCCAAACTGCCAAGCCATGTCTTCCCTGGTGATGAAACTAGCATCCTGGGACCAGTTTCTGGCTAATCAGCTGTCACCAGCCAGTCTAGCTTGATTCCAATGGCAAATTGAGCAAGGGACCCTAATCTGGGCATACCCTTCCAACTTTGGGCGAACAAACCAATACCAAAGGGGATGATGGATGGAGCGTTTGAGCAGATCAAACACTCACCTCCAGTCAACGGATCAGGCTTTAATCCATCATCGATCTTTTGCTCACTCCACCACTCAAGTTCAGACATGGACATATGCAAATCAGTCTGACACTGTGGCTCATGGGAACAGTCCAGCCCGAACTGCCAAGCCATGTCTTCCCTGGACAGGAAACAAGCATCCTGGGACCGGTTTCTGGCTAATCAGCCGTCATCAGCCATCAGCAATTTGAGCAGGTTTTATTTCTCTAAAACCCTGCTCCATCAATTCCCTCTTTGATGCCCTTTTGAGTCATCACTAAAATACCCACCAATACAAATGATCACTTTCAGAAAGCAGTTGTTCTCTCTTGCTTCACTGTTATTCCATCTAAATCCTTCATTATTTCATAATAATTTCCTTTTCTGTCCTCTAATTCTATTTCTTCACTCTTTCTCTTTCTTGCTCTTTCTTTCACATCAGATGTCTCCTTCTTGCATTTACAACACTTATGGATCAGAAAAAATATTAGTATCACTGTAGTCACTCGAATGATAGGTGTTATTATTCTCCCTATTACAGTATTCCCAAAGTTAGAAAATCAATTTCCCATAAAGGAAAAACTTTCACCAAGTTTCTCCCAAGCACCGTCAACCTTCAATTCAGCCAAATCTTCAAGAAGATTTGTAATATTCTTGATATACCCCTCCAGACTCTTACTCTTATCAGTGATATAAGTACAACATTGTTGTATTTTCAACATGTTGCAGACTCCACCCTCTTAACACATTAAGGGCAAGTCAATTTTGTAAAACCATAGACCTAATTGCAACCATTTCAGTATCAATCATCAAGAAACCACAAGCAGTGTCTGTTGATAAACGATCAACCAATGTGGACAATTTTCAGATATATGTAAATTTAATATGACTCCAACTGAAGGAATCAATGCCCCGAAATATCTACCACTATTTCTGAAAAACTTGCTCCTATCTTATCACGTACTAATCCATTCTTTACTTCATTGATTCTATCATTCTTACCCAAGTGATACACTTTTGAAAAGACTATACCAATATAGCAACATCCATACCAATGTGAAGGCAACCTATAGTAGGCATTCTTACCACATACATAATAGATTCCCGGAAAGACAGGATCAGTCCCTCATTTTATTCACCATCCACCCATAATTAGGAAAGTATGATCACACTAACTAGAACCAATGAAATAATTGTTATAATCAGTTTTTAATCAAAGCAAGCAAATCTTCCCTCTATTATGCCAGCCCAGGGTCATGGCAGCTTATGACTCACCATGTTTGTACTCTCCTTCTCAGAAGGCCCATGGAGGTACATGAGACTTTTGCTCAGCAGCCTTTCTCTTTAAATCCTGCCTTCTATCCTATACCATGTTAATTCATCCTATTTCTTCAAGTTGTAATTTACAAGTTAGGTTTTGCCTAAGTGCATATACTTTATCCATTGTTTTTGTTGTATGAAAAAATTCTCCCATATATTCTGCATTTTCAGCACTACGTACTCTATTCATGTTCTTTCTAATCGGAATTTCTGAAAACACTAAATCCATTTTAGAATAATAATACTGTAAGCTACCCTTCTCGTAGACTGGTAAAAATACTACAAGACACTCCATATATTAAAGGTAGGTGATGATAAGTCACCCCCTTTGAGACAGACGATGGTAACTGCATGCACACATAACAATCTCTCCCATCCATTGTGTCTACATAGTCATACAACAACTTAGTAAAAACATTTAACGAAAAGTTTTTAATTGATTTATCTTGATGGTAGATGCTGTCACATTCCATCTTATCTATGTTACTATGTGAGAGTTCTTTAAGACTTTTATAATCTACTTTCACACTCTTCTCACCATTAGTATTACTTTTGTGTTATGTTTCCATTAAGACAGGCACAATAACCATTAGTGTTAATCACACCAACATCAGAAATAAAATAATAAATAAGCAAGCATTAATACATCTTTGTTTAAAACTATGATTTCAATATCCAGTCTGTGCTGTGTTTGCCATCTCTAGGAAAACATTTTTATCAATTTAATATTATAAAACTAAGACTATAAAATTGAGAAAATCTATAAAACTATCAAAATAGTGTATCCAAACACTTTAACCCTTCTTTCTTCATCCCCTCTTTTTCTTTTTTTTTATATCTTCACAGCCTTTATTTCAATTTCTTCTTCTTCTTCAGTTGTCTGTACTTCTCCGAAAGGATTACATATTGCACTTTATTTATACAGTTCCTTTAGGGTGGTTCAAAAGCATTTGCTTCACTCTGCTTTGTACCAGTGTTTTCTTTGTTCTGATCTGTGTGCTCAATTTCTTCCAATACCACATATGTCCATTCTGGAGCTCTGTATTTCATGTTCAGAACTCTTACTCTTTTCATTTTCCGAACTGATTCTTCTTCTGACTCACTTTGCTCTGTTTGGCTTGATACTTCAATTATTGTGTCTGGTGTTTTCTCTTTCAGAGTGTATTACAGTCTTTTCACTCCTTTTGGCCACACATCACCTTTTCTTGCTTTTATTAATGTGCACAGTTTCTTCTGCTTCAATGTCAAGTTCGCAAGTTCTTTTACTCAATTCTTTTCTCTGCTGCACTTGCTCTTAACTTTCCTATTACACTTCTCCATCATCACTTTCAACATCAATCTTATGAGACCCAGTAGATGGTAATCACTTTATTCTATGTTTTCTTTGTTCAACCACATGTTCAACACCTTCAGAATCTGTAGCTTCAGACTCTATGGTTTCAAGTTCTTCAGCATCTGGCTCTTCTTGACTCTCTGCCAGTTGCTGCTCTTCTTCTTCTTCCTGTCTTTCAAGTGGACTGGGGACTCTTCTGGTATGAATTGCGTGTATCCAATTCAGCAAGCCTCCACACTTCACTGCTTTCCTTGTCACCAGTAGTATATGGTAAGAGCAATGCCATCTAGGTTCCAGACACAGCTTTCTCACATGCTTCTTCATCAGTATCCACTCTCCTGGACCTAAATCATGTGCTTGCTCTTGCTGTATTGTGGTTGCAATTTCTCCAACCTGATGAGACACAGAACGCACCACATCATCCAGTCCTTTGCAATAATCAAGCACTAAATCATCAGTTATATTCATCAGTTGATTTGCTGGTACAATCGGCTGTCTCATTGCTTTTCCCATTATAACTTCACGAGGTGATAATCCAGTCTTTTTTCTCAGGAATACTTCTAAGACTCATCAATACCAAGGGTAAAGATTCTGGCCGTTTCAGTGCTGTGGATGCTTACACCTTTGATAGTTTGGAATCAATGGTGCCAATAATTTGCTCAACTACACCCGAGGCTTCAGGTTGAGAGGCACAATGCAGCTTTTGCTCAATTTGTAATGCTGCACAAATTATCTGAATTATTTCATTATTAAAATGTGTACCTCTATCCGTTTCTAAAGAGACTGGAAATCAAAATCTAGGAATGGTTTCTCTCAAAAGCAATTTAGCAACTGTTAAACTATAATTTCTTCTTGTTTGATAAGCTTCTACCCAACAAGAAAACAGAAAAACAACAACCAATACATATTTCAGTCCATTACAAGGAGGGAGCTCAATAAAATCAGCTTGTAACCTAGTAAAAGGTTCTGCTGCTTTTCCAATCTGCCCCCAACTAACAACAATCTTTCTTCCAGGATTTTGCTGCCGGCACACTACACATCTCTGTCAAAGACTCTCTGCAATGACACTGTACTTAGGATTGTACCACGACTGTTTGAAAAATATTTCTAATCATAGCCTCTCTTCCTACATGTTTTACTCCACGGTACATGCTTGCCATTTGAGAAAGTAAACTATCTCGCATTACTGGTCTATCAGCCACATACACCCATACTTCATCTACAGGCCTCCTTGTACAACCTTATTTAATCCAAATCTCTTTCTCTTCTTCACTGGCTTCTTCTTGCAATTGCCTAAGTTCCTCCCATGTTTCTACAGAGGAGTATGTCAAGTGACAATTTCTATTCTTTTTTTCTGCTACTTTATAAATGGAAATTGAATTTTGTGCACAGAAACGAGCCACTTGGACTGCGTATCTGTTCCCATTGGTCACATAATCATTCCCTGATTCATGTGCCTGGCATTTTACCACTGCAATCTTTGCTATTTCTGATTGAGGATCCTGAGGAAGTCAGAAATCCACGCTGCATCCACAATTGACCAAAATCATGCACCACCCCAAAACCATATTGACGGTCCGTACATATGTCTATTCTCACATTTTTGCCAATTATACAGGCCCTGGTCAAAGCAACCAATTCAGAAATTTGAGATGAATGTTTTCCTCTTAGACAAGGTGCTTCAAGAACCATAGCCTCTATACATACTGCATATGAAGCACACAATTTTCCCTTTTCAATTCTCAGACAGGAACCATTCACAAATATCACACAATCTGATTCTGGCAATGGTGTATGTTTCATGCACAATTCTGTCACATCAAAAGAATCATGATCTGCTTCATCTTTTACTTCTTCACACCTTGAACTCGGCAACAAAGTCGTGGGTTCAGTGTTGTGCATCTTGTTACTGTCACATTCTCAGCACCCAAGATCACTCTCTCATATCTAGTCAAACGACAACTTGTCACATACTGTTTTCTCATTCTTGTCAGTTGTCAGCAAATTCTCAAGAGAAGGTGGCACATACACTTTCACTGAATGTCCCATCACAATTGATTCACTCTGCTCCAGGCTCACACAAGTAACACTCACTGCTTTCAAAGAACCTGGCAATGCTGCAGCCACTGAGTCCAAAGTAGCAGAGAAATATGCCACTGGACGACGCACCATTCCATGTGTCTGCATCAAAACTGATAGTGCACATCCATTCTTTCTCAACAGAACAATGCAAAATCTTTACAATATTCTGGCATTTCCAATGCAGGTGCTCAACAAAGACTATTTTGCAATTGAACAAAAGCCTTCATGCTTTCCTCATCCAATTAAATCAGATCGACTACATCTTTGTGAGTCAATCTCTGTAAAGGCTGGCTATCAGTTAAAAAGAACAGATCCACTGTCTGCAGTATCCAACCATACCCAGAAACATCGTAACTTCTTTTTTGTGTTCTGGGAGGACCCATTTGCAAGGTCACAGCAATTCAATCTTGTGATACTTTCATGACTCCTTTCTCAATTTTGAGCCCCAAATATTGAACCTCTTTTTGATAAAACTACAATTTTGCTAGTGACATTTTATGCCCACCTACTGCCATATGGTTCAGTAGAGCAATTGTATCTGTCACACATGCTTCTCGTGTCTTTGATGCCACCAATAGGCCATCGATGTATTGTACCATTACTGAGTCTTATGGCATAACCAATGACTCCAGACACTTTTTCAGAATCTGATTGAAAATTGAAGGACTCTCTGTATAACCTTGAGGAACTTGGCACCACGCCAAAACAAGGTCTCTGAACCGGAAAGAAAGAAGATATTGACGATCCTGCTGCAAGGGCATAAAGGAAAATGCTTGGCATAAATCAATAACTGTGAACTATTCTGCATCACAGGGAATTTGGCAAAGAATTACTGCTGGTTTTGGCACTATTGGACAACAAGGTACTACAATCATTAATTTTTCTCAAATTTTGCACCATTCTATATTTACCGCTCGGTTTCCTAATTCCCATATAGGTGAATTACAAGGACTCCTTAGTATCTCTCTCAGTATACCTTGTTCAATCATTTGCTCAATTACAGTAGTAACTTCTGCAATAGTCTCAGGACTCATTTTATACTGTGGTGTTTTTGGAAATTCTGCACCCTGTATACCAAAATTTGAATAGGATCAACACCCTTCATCAATCCAAGGTCTTTCCCTGTAAAATCCCACACATCAGTCATCACAGTATCTCTTAATTCAACAGGCAAATCCTTCGCTGTAAATAAAGGATACAAATGATTCACTTTTGTCCTTTGTCTTGATAACATCACTTTTAAAGCGACATCCTCATCTGGTGTTTTAAAAAACATACCACCTGGTGTACTGTAGATGGTGCAATTCATTTCACACAGGAATTCCCTACCTAAAAGGTTCAATGGACTTGTAGTGCACACCACAAATCTATGCAAATATCTAAGCTCTCCAATATGAATCTTGATTTGTTAGGTCACCGGAGTTCTAATATACTTATTTGAAACTCCCACTACTTGGATAGTTTCTCCCGAGAGGGATAGGTTTGGAATTTCTGCTGCTCTCACAGTAGAACAGGTAGCACCGGTGTCCACAAGGAATGTAATATCATTGCTTTCCACTTGCCCAGCCACAAAAGGACCTGACTGAACTACCTCTAGAGATGCACCAAGCACACACTCTTCCTCCTGCCTCAGGCACCCTAATTGAGATCTGAATCACTCTCAGGACATTGCAAGCAATATTGCAAAACTATCTGTACATTTTGATTCTTACCAACTTGTTCACTTGCCTTAAATACAGTTTTTGTACTGTATCTCTGTACCTGAGCATTCACATTAATAGGCATAGGAGCTTGAGATACTTGTACCTGTTGTATCTGTTGTGCCTGCTGTACCGGTGGTGTAACTACCTGTTGCTGTTGCAGCTGCTGTTGATTCACAACCACCTCAATCTGCATCTGTGGATAAAAATGTTGAACCATTTCAATATTTCCTAACAAGAACTTACACTCCCAAAGATCCTGTCAGATCACAATCCACTAGACCTAACATTAGATATATCCAACTTTGTTAGACCAGTTACTAAATGGACTTTTGATAGGAAACCTTTGGTTAATGAAGAATATGCAAGCTTTATCAAAAAATGGGTGGGAGATTTTTTTGACATGAGTCAATATAGCGCTTCGAGATTGGTTGTATGGGATTGCTTTAAGGCAGCACTTAGAGGCGAAACTATAAGCTACGTTTCTCGTATCAAGAAATTGCAAGAAGTTAAAAACTTACAGTTAACCCGTGATCTAATTCAAGCTGAAGAAGAGCATGTTTTAACGATATCCCAGGGTATAGACAGAAAACATATCCTACACCGGATAATTATTCTTAAAACTGAAATGAATAGTTGGTTAACTAAGCGCTCTGCTGAGACATTCCAAACACATCGAAACAATCTATATGAAAACGGGGAGAGAGTGGGTAAGCAATTGGCACTCCGTACCCGTCAGAAGGCCTCTTACAAAGCGATACCTTGTATAAACATAAATAATACTCAATATACTGATCCTCATGAAATAATTGAAGTGTTCCGGCAGTCTTGTCAAGATCTATACTCCGAGGATAATCCACAAACTGAACTTGAAACTACTAATGCAGTAAATCAATTTATTGGCGATATAGACTCAATAAATACTCTTGACAATCTATCTAAACACGACCTTGAGAACCAAATTACTATCACTGAGCTACAACTGGCAGGTCTTGCTTCTGGAAAGGCAGACGGTCCGGATAAAATTCCTTTGGAATTATATAAAATCTTAGGTCCAATTATACTGCCCTTTTTATTAGATCTCTTTACAGGCATACAAATAACGGATACAACTCCAAACTCTTGGAATGAGACAGATCTAATAATTTTCCACAAAAAAAACAAACCTGTCTAGAATCCATCTTCGTACCGACCTATCTCTCTGATCAACTCAGATTCCAAACTTTACGAAAAAATTCTGGCCAATCGGCTCGGGGGGTGATTGAGCATCTGGTCTCCCCCTGGCAACACGGTTTCATTCCTGGCAAGGGTACGATTGATCACATCCGTAGAGCCATTGCACTATTTGATTTCGTGTCTGCAGAGGGGGGCCAGATGTCAATGATCCTCCTCGATGCCGAAAAGGCTTTGATCGGGTATCATGGGAGTTTTTGTGGACTATTCTACGCTTAAAGAATTTTGGAGTTAACTTTATTAGATCTATTCAAGCTATATACTGTCAACCTAGAGCTAGGCTTCAGATTATGGGGAAGGAATCAAAGGCAATAAAAGTGTCTAGGGGTACAAGGCAGGGGTGTCCTTGCTCTCCGCTTCTTTTCGCTTTATACATTAACCCTCTAATTAGGAAACTACTTCATAATAGAGATATTAAACCCATCTCTTTAGGCAACTTCGATACAAAAGTTCTAGCCTATGCCGATGATGTGGCAATTGTAACACCTGACCCCGCGGAGGCAATTGAACAAATTGAAACAATAACTCAACAATTCGGTTCATTTTCAGGTTATTCACTTAATAAAGCCAAAACAATTATTATCTGTACTGAAAATACAAGCTATAATGATTCTAGGAGAGTAGAAAGTGCTACATATCTAGGGATATGTTTAACACCTAAAGTTGAAAGGATTAATAATTTGAATTTTAATTCGTTAATTAAAACTATAGGAAAAGATCTTAAAAGAGTTGACAGTTTACGTTTATCGATTATTGGCAGGAGTAATTTTGTAAAAATTAATATCTTTCCTAAACTTTTGTATTTGTTTCGAGCAATACCATTAGTAGTGGAGGATAGCACACTCAAAACAATAGACTCATTAATTTTATCTTTTATGTGGCAATACGGGAAAATTAGGAGGTCTATTAAATACCTATCATTACCACAGCATAGAGGAGGTTTAGCCCTTCCTAATATTCTACTGTACCACTGTGCAGTCTTTCTTCAACAAATAGCTCCCATGCTCTATACAAAAACGACCGAGTCCAGAACAATATCACCAGTAATACCCTCTAAATATGAATTGCTATTAGGGAATAAACACCAAGGTATCTTATTAAAACAGATAGAACCAAGTTATTTAAAAAAATAAAATTCAAAATAATTGTTAGTTCTCGGAAAGTCTGGCTAAAGATCTCGAAATTTTTATCAATCCCGAAACATAATAGATATATTCCCCTTTGGGACTCCTTCCTTCTTACCCGGCTAGTAAATGATGATATGGACAAAAAATGGAATAGAACAGGTATAAGAACGGTCTTGGATCTAGGCAAAAATGTTGCAGACTTTCAATTCTCTTATATACAGAAGAAATATAATATTCCCAATAGTCACCAATTTAAATTTCATCAAATTAAAGCGATCATGAATGCTAAAATCCCTGAGATTTCATATGAAACAATTCCTAGTCTAGATATTCTGACAATTAAAACAGTAAAAATAGGGAAAATATATGATTTACTTCTAGAAAGAATAAATGATGATATAGAACATACTGAATCATCATGGGCCACTAGGCTTAATGATCCAAATGTAGATATTGATTATAGTTTGTTATTAATATCTAAGATAATTATGTCTTCAAATTTAAAAGCTCAGACATATAAAACGTTTTTCAATTTATATTTTACCCCAGCAAAATTGTTCAAATGGGGTAAAAGATCGGATGATCTCTGTCCAAGATGCGCACAGGGCCTTGCGGATCTAATTCATATGTTTTATGGATGCCGGATGTTAACCCCACTTAAAAATGATTTGAATACATTCTGGGGAGAATTATTTGGACACCAGCTCCCGGTGTCAGCTATGCTATACATGCTGGGCTACGATAATACACTTGGATTGAATAAAACTCAGGAATCATGTTTATGTATTGGGGTAATTGTATATAAGATTTTATTAGCGGCTAGCTGGAAGGATGCAGATTCCCCAACCTTCCCAATGTGGCTGGCAAGGTTTTTGTCTATATATAATCACGAAACAGCAATATATTCATCTAAAGGAACGCATTCTCGAAAGCGGGGTCAGAAAATTTGGGAACCGGTTGAGAGATGGATGCACGGGGTCAAGGGCTGAACTGCTTGATTATGAGTTATATTGTTTAGTATTAAATATACTTAACCTAGCAAAGTATACAGGTAAAAACTACTGTGTCTAAGTAGTGTTATATTGCCTTTTTGATTCCCCTATGCTTCTAGTATATTACTTTCCCGTTTCTGGAACTTGTATTTATTTTCTGTTTTGTATATATTTTAAGCTGCTTATATGGATGATTATGTTATAGTATTTATGACTGCGAATATGTGATGCTGTTCAATAAATGCATTTAAAAAAAAAAAAACTTACACTTGCTCTTCAAATGTCCTAACCTTCTGCACGCATGACACGGAAATTTCTTTTTCATCTCTTCTTTATTACCTTTACCTCTAACTTTTTCAGGTAATTGCACTTGAACACCACAATTTGGTACAACATTCATACTAGGTGCTTGACCATTTTGAAAATTCGGATTCTGCCCTTTCATCTGAAAACCTGTTTGAGAAAAATCAACAAAATTCCGATTCTTCTGCTGTGCCACTTTCACCTGAGCCCACATCATTTTCTCTTTCAATTTCTTTTGCCTAGATTCAATATCATCACTACAATACTTTGCGTACCTCAGTATTTCATCCACTGTCTTGTTTTGCCAACAAATCAAATGATGCTGAATCTCAGATTTCAATCCAAACACAAACTTATACACAAAATGTCCCATATCTTTGTCAGTTATGCTTTCAAAACCACAATACTGTTTAAACACCTGCAAACATTTTTTGCAATAAGCATGTACTGTTTCTTTTGACCCCTGTGTCGTTCTGTCAATCTTAACCCAATCTGTTTCTTTTGGGGAAATTTTACTCTTCAAGTACGTAATCACTTGATTATATTTCTTCATTACCTCTTATGAAGGCACTCCAGTTTTAACATCTCGAGGATATTCCTCTTTTGGCCTATCAACTGCAATCTTACACTAAATCCATAAATCAGCTGGAACTACAAAATATCAAACAAACCATCCAAATCTTTCTACAAAACTTTTGAGACCTTTACAAACCTCTCCACCTGTTTGTACCACTCGACTGGCTTTTCTCTCAATCTGGGAAATTAATTTGTATAAAACAATATATCCTGTCTTTACCAAGGAATAGGAACATATTTACCACCGGAACGTCTCTCATTGGATATATCATTTCAGCAGGTTCTGCCTCTCTTAACGGAAGCAAAGGAGATGCAGTCACACCCTTACTTGCAAGCGTTTCTTCTTTCTATTTCGCCCATCTACCTTTCCATCGTTCCAGTTATCAAGTCCTTTATTTGCAATTGTTTACCAGATGCACTCAAACTCTTTAAGTCCTTATCAGTAAAATCTAACCTATATGCCTTCTGTAAAACGTTAGATTTTTCAATATCCACTTCACACTCCTGTGCTGCTTCTGCCAACCTCTCATGTATATTTTTTGCTTTCAATGCAATAGTCTCACACAAGAATAACAACTCATCATCCTGATATTTATTCAATCTCTCTGGACTTATTGTACTGATGATTTCTTCCAGATTTACTCTTATCCTACTTATATCTACACTCGGTTTGTACTTACTAGGTGCCGTTCCTCTAATCTATTTATCCAACTCTTCTGGGTAAGGTCCCATTGAAGCCCCCAATACTGAAGTTGTTTCTCCCACATTTGGCATTAATTTTCTAGGATCGATCTGTAAACTCCTTTTTTTGGAATTTCAGTCACATTTCCATTTACTGGCATGTCAATCAGTGATGTAACCATCTCATTTGATTTTGACCCACTAACTTTCCTAGCACCATTCACTGGAACTGTCAATGCATGCACTCTCGAAATATTTTGACCCTCACTATACAATGGAACTATAGGACCAATTGTCACTGGAACTGACAATGCTTCTGCATTTTAACTCATCTGATTGATTTTCTGAATCAATTCTTCCTTTGCTCTATTAAGCATTTAAATCTCTCTTTCCTGTGCAATGACTGTAAAACTAATCGAACTTGTGAAGCTTGTGGTACCTGTGGAACTTGTGGAACTTATTTTTCAATTAATAGTGCACGTGGAGTAATCCCATGCAAACTCTCCTGATATGGTGGAGGTCTCTTCAATAATATCTCATCTAATAACTCATCATCAATTTCATTCGGATTCATATCTAGCTCTGTAGTCTCTACATTATTCTTTTTCTCCTTGGACTTTCCACCAGGTTGATCCTCAGCAACCAACACTGGGTATAAACCATCTAT
The DNA here is from genome assembly GCF_964263255.1 of Lissotriton vulgaris. Taxonomy (NCBI): domain Eukaryota; kingdom Metazoa; phylum Chordata; class Amphibia; order Caudata; family Salamandridae; genus Lissotriton; species Lissotriton vulgaris. The sequence goes on along the minus strand of NC_141689.1, from coordinate 462,290,717 downwards.
GAGTACATCTCTCCTCCACCTCTTCATCTAAACATCCCATTTGGCTTCTGAATACCATCTCATTGGATTCCTATATTTCAACCTATTGCTATCTCTTTCCCTTCTGTACGCATCATATTCCCTTTCCTCAAGCACCTCATACTGCATAGGTCTAGGATTCAGTTTTACCAAATTCATTTATCTCCTCAAATTTTCTAAAATTCTTAAATTTAAAGTACCATGCTCTGGGAAAGCTGAAACTCCATCATCCTCTGTATATCACACCCAGTTTTCCGTTCATGTGCATGTATTATATCCACCCTCTATCATAATAAAAGAAGCAGGAGATGTTGGAGGAGGTACAGGAACTCTCGCTCTAGTAACTATTTGTTTATCTTTAAAAAAAATCTTCTATCATTTTTATGAACTTCATTTTCAATTCTCAATTTTCGCCAAATACTTCAGAAATCAAGGAAGTCCGCCCGTAATTCTGCTCACTCTATTCGCTCACACCCGTGCAATACCAGCAGGACTGGACTGGAAATTTAAAGCAGCCCTGGCAAATTTTGCAAGACCAGCCCCCGTCCGGCGTGTAGCGAGCGCAGCAAGCGAGCCCGACCACTACCAGGGGGTTTCAGGGGATTCCCCCACCAAGAAAATTTTGAAAAAAGACAGACCAAAATGGTGAATTTTACAGCACATTTTTCATTACATATTCAATTGTATCAACTTTCAAAGCACAGTAAATAGTAGATGATGACCTCAAAGAGCACCAGGATACCCACCCAGTCATATGTACCCATTGACATTCTTATAGAGAGCGCCAAAATGAGACATGAGTAGTGAATCCGAGAGAACAAAGTAAAAGTGAGACCAGCTCCCATATGGTGTGTAGCGAGCAAGTGCAGTGAGCAAGCACCACCAAGGGTAGTGTGGGGTTGTCCCCCCAAGAAAATTTCGGAGACAGAAAGGCCAAAACAAAACATTTTTCAACAAATTTTTCATGACATATTAGATTGTATTTACTTATACAGCATAGTAAATAATTACCTTATGGAGCAAGTGTCCATGGTCTTAACCTCTTCCAGGCTCATGGCGGCTCCTGGCCCCCTTGCATGAATCGGTGCCGATTCCTGCAAATAGTCAGAGGGTGAGAATGCAAAAGGTATACAAAATACACCTAGACCTGAAAATCCCTTGGGTAACAACCATGCTTCTCTGCTAGTTCAACCTTATCCATCCTGGGCCTAAACACACCTATCAGCTCTTCTTACCCAATGCAGAATCATTGTGAAGGAAGAGGTTGCTCCTATCCTTGACCATATTCAAAAGTTAGAAGCCAGTGTGGGCAAAGCACAGGCAATTTCCCAACGGGTTGCCAACCCCAGCATATCATCTAGATGCCAAAATATGAGGCCCGAGATCCATCAGAAATCACCTGAGACCCGGTAAATTCAACCAAATACAGAAACAACACTGGCTCTAGACCAAGCAAACCACAATAAGGCAGTACGTAACATCAAAGCTGTAGGAAAGAGTACTTCTGTACTAGATGGGCAAGTTCAATCAGGGCAACAGGGCCTGACAGAACCTAACACTCGCTTAGGGGAAAACCCAATTAGTAATGTTGTAATGAGCAATACACCCATTGAAGGGAGTAGAGGTGGAGGCCCCTTAAAAAGAGAAATTCAAACATTGCCCCTTCCAAATTTTAACCTACCCCTAGCGGCGGCCCCATATGTAACTATTTTGGCTGGAATTCCTGAACTCAAGCATTGACAGAAGGAATCATAGTTAGATCTCAGGAATAAGATCTTGTTTTGAATGGCAAAATACAAACAATTTCCTTACAATAGGGCTGATGAGATTTTGATGGTACGGAGGGTGGCGTTGGTGGGTCCTACAAAAAAAACAATAGCAGGGGACTGTGTGATTGTTAACTTCAAGCACCCAGAAGTTGTACGTAGATTAGTTACCCAACCTTTTTGCCTCTCTGAACAACAAACGGCCATCAGAGTTTTCACTCTGGATTTCTTCTATCCTCCCTCCCGAAGTATGGGTGAAGCCTATGCCACCTTGGATTGCGGTAGATGGCAAATTAAATCTTATAAAATCCCCACAATTCATCCACACTACTCTTCCTCCTTTAATATTCTGGCCTCAAATCGATTTGGGCCCTTGGAGGATGTAGATTAACTGAGAGGACTAGAAACTTCCAAACATGATAAACCTGGATTGTGGGCCCCTGAAGTATCATCTCTTTTACGTCAGGACTGCCAACAGCTCGAAGTAATTAGTGGGGCGGGACTGGTTTTTACAAAACTGGGATATTCCTCCCTGTACGAAGCCCAAAGGAACACTTGTAACTGGTGGACCTCCCCTAGTGGTTGTCCATAAATCTCTAGGCCTACACAATGAGAATAAATCCACCAGTGTTTGTGGAGAAAAATTTACTATTATCTCTACCGACCCAGTTGTTCCACCGGGCGGGAGTCCTACATGGAGAATAATCTTAAAGTTCTGTCGTGGAATATGGCAGGCTTATCTAACAAATTAGTCTGCCCTGATTGGGGGCTTTTTATAGATCAACATGATTTCTGTCTACTTCAGGAGACATGGGCAAGGGAAGAGATTGTAAGGTTGGGTTTTGCGTTATATTACAACTTGGCATCTACAGGAGGAAGGGGTAGACCTTATGGGGGACTATCCATATTGATAGCCTCACATTTGGGCTGTACGGTGACACAATTTAATACTCCAACTATAGATCTCCAATGTGTCACACTTAAGTTCCCGTCCAAACTAAGGGTGACTTTTATTAATGTCTATTCTCGCCCTGTTAGGTTGGGGAAAGAATCCCCCACTTTGGCCATGCTGGACACCTTCATCTCTACTGTCTCTGATGAGAGTACATTGATTATTGCAGGAGATTTTAATTGCCAATACGAGCCCTTACCTGGCATTAGAAAGTCACTCACCAGAGAAGAAGATGAGCAATGGTCTATACCAGAGCCTCAGATTGCTCCGACTAAGGCTTGGTCACCACTGCCTCTTCAACTGAATTCTATAACCATGGCCCATTCTTTGAGAGCCTGTAATGGACGTGCACAGTCAGATCGGGAAGGGAATGCCAAGTTTAATCGTTCTGGTAGAGACAAGGACTTGGTCTTGGGTCACTGATTTTGAGATCCTTTTACGACATGACAGTGACCATAATGCTCTGGTTTTAAATTTAAGACTTCCTGAGACTGGTATTGCACCCGGGGAAAGAAATAATCGGGAAAGTGCATTGCTTCTCTCTAATGATAGAAGAAGGCTTAAATGGCCTGTGGTAAAACAATCCCCAGATAAAATGGGTGCCATATACTTAGCTGTTTATAAGTTTTTTTGGGGAGATAAGCTGTCTCTTGGAGCAGGGCCAGGAAGTGATGATAGATAAAATTCATAAATCACACGCGGAGATGGTGGATGATTTAGCAGACCAATAGTCACTAGACCCAGGTCAAACCAGAAGACCCAATCGTGATTTGATCACAAGTGTAAGAAGGCAAAGTCTCTATTAATTGAGTCAATTAAAGTCCATGATAGGAGCCAAATAAAACTCAGGAGGCAGGAGTATACTCAGGCTATAATAGAGGCTAAACAGCAATGTGAAAATAGCAAATGGGTCAGTATAAAAAGTGCCCTGGGGAACTGAAACATGCGAGAATTCTGGGCAATAGTAAGAACTGGAAGTGGCAGACTAGCCGAATATCGCACCTGAGAAGTGTATGGAACATTTCAGGGCGCTGTACTTGACCGAAAAGTTACTTCCAAGGCGTCGGCAGTCTCCCAGAAAGAACATATTGACCTCCCTTATAGTCCTGAAAATGTCCCCACACTACCCAGACTTAAAACTGAGGTAGGCACAACAATAACATTGTTGGAGATGGAGGGTGCGATTAAGAGACTCCTGGCAGGTAAAGCACCTGGTCTATGCTCCAGGGCTCCCCTATACCTGAAACTTGGCTGGGGGCTGAGATTGTACCAGTATTTAAAAAGGGCTCTCCAGTGATCCCCGCAAACTACCATCCGATCAGTTTGATCAACGTTAGCCAAAAACTTTTTGCACACATTATTCTTGATCGGCTTCAGATATGGATGGAGGAATGTGAGATATTGAGCCCATATCAAGCCGGATTTAGGGAAAAAACATCCACCGTAGACCAACTTCTCAGATTGCAATTTCTGTATTGGAAAATGGTGAAAGTAGAGGGTGGCAGCCTCTACTTAATTTTTGTTGACCTTAAGACGGCGTTCGATCTGGTGCCTCGGGACACCTTGTGCGTGGTACTGGTGGATATGGGGATCCCCAATTACCTCCTTGATATTATCAAGAGGCTCCACTCTGAAAATTTTGCTCAAGTTAGAAGTGGTAAAAGGGGTGTTCTGACACCTAGGTTTTTGGTCAATAGAGGAGTGAGACAGGGTGCATCCTGGCCCCCACCCTTTTTTGTCACTTCGTCAATGCCTTAATAGTCCACCTTATGGGGGTCAAAGACATTGATGCCCCTAAAATAAGAAATTAACAGTTAGTGGCATTAATGTTTGCTGATGACACCCTTCTATTGTCGAAATCCCAGATGGGAATACAGCGTGCCCTAGACAGCTTTGATAGCTTTTGCAAGAAAAGGGGGTTGGAGATCAACACACAAAAGACAAAATACCAGATCTGTAATCCACCAAAATCCAACAGACGGCCCCTTCTTTAAATGTTATCACTTTTGAAAGGGTAACTGTATTTGATACTTGGGTGCCACCCTAACTGATTATATGGAGTGGGGACCCCAGATTGCTAAGGCTAAACTTAGGTTGGTACCGACCACAGGTGGTGTCCTAAAATTGCATAGAGAATACACCTCTAAACCAGTTTCCTCCATTCTGGAAATGTATAAAGCGCAAGCCAGGGGAGCTATAATGTATGGGGCGGAGCTGTGGGGACATCGATCGACTGAATATATTCCCAAGGCAGAAAACTGCTTCTTGAGATCTTTATTGGTTCTCCCGGCTAGCACTCCCCTTATTGCCCTGAGAATGGATCTATGAGTTAGACCAATAGACGAAGAAATCGGTCTACGCCCTCTAATATACTGGCGCAGACTATGGGTAACTCCAGAACTGAAGCATTTTAGATCTGAAGCTAAAGAATTAATGGGACTTCTTGGGACAGAAAAACTCCAGTTGTTTGCTTACATAAAAAGTTAGAGTAAGAGGCTGGGTAATTCGGCCCTCTGGAGCAACCCTGAAGTTGCCTGTACAGATATGTCTCCTGCTGACCTAGTGAAACTCTATTGCGATCATCAGAAGGCGAATATTCTCAGCAACTCTATGTTGGGTTCTCTAACAACAGAGTTTCTTAGTATTAAAGAGGACTATAAACTTGAGCCACTTTTGGATGAGATTCTACCTAGTTGAGCGAGGAAACTCTATGTGCAATTTAGATACGGTGAACTACCACTCAGGGTTTTTTCTCACAAATGGTCCCAGACTAAGATGTTGGAATGAACCAATACAAAAGGGGCCCCATGAGAAGAATTTAGGGCAGAGGTCAGGGAAAAATTACACTACTGCAGAGGAAAAAGTCCACCCAAGCGGATCAAACAATGGCCCATAAAGAGTCCACTAATTTAAATGCACAACATAGAGCTCACCAATGGGCGACGAACAGGCCACAGGGTAGAATAAACTTCAAGTAAGAATGTACAAAATCTTTATTTTCTTTCTCATATTTTCTTTGCATACATTTCATCCAAGATATTTAATAACATAGTACATCATTTCACTAATTCATAAAGCATAGATCAATAAATACACATAATATAAAGACCCCACATCAACCTCTCATCATACATCCACTATCTTCTCATCCAATCACACACAGGCATCCCCTTCTACACCAAACACTATATACAAGTTCCTCAACGTAATAGGATCCTGCGGAGTCTTCGTAGCAACCTGCCAGAGAGTCCAGATCGATGTGGCAGGACCCCAGAAAAAACGTAACGCCAACGCGCATTTCGGTGCTGGGCCCAGATCTACGGGTCTGGGAGATAAGTTTCTTAGGCAGCGTTGCCTAATCCAACTGCATAGAAACTTTGGGTTCAAACAGCATCACCAGACATTTAGAATTCTATAATGTTACACCTCCCTGCCAGTTGTATTTTCAGTTTCCAGTTTTTTGCACGCCAGGCACTGGTCAATTATTAATAATATCCCCCGCTGATAATGTTCTGATTAGTCCATGCTGAGCTGTGAAACATGTGTCTCGTTTGCTTATTACTTGTGTATCTTTTTTTTTAATTTGTACTACTTTTTAACTATGTTCTTAGCTTTTATGATATTTAATTGAGTATTTTTTATTCTAATACTAATGTTCATAGTCATAAAGGAGTTTTTTATGGATTGTATGATTGTATCTTTTAAGGTCTGTGACCGAAATAAAGATTATTTGAAGTGAAGTTAGTGAATTTCTACACCAATACTAAACTTACCAAAATCCATTTTGTATCTTCATTTCTTTTATATCAATTATGGCGATGCAATCTTTATATAGTTTAAAGGGTTCGGCAAACCAATACTTGGTTCTAACATACTCATAAAACTAGAATAAACACCTCTAATAAAGACAGACACATTTGTATATTTATAATGTTAATCTAAAATAATGTGAATACAGGTTCATCAATAGCAACATACAGTACACATCATAGATCATCACACAGTAACAATGTCAGAGAAATAATGAAAAACTCATCTCTCATTGACAGTGCATAAGTGAGTGGAAAGGCGAAGAGACAAAAGGTTCAGAGACAAATATATTTGAAAATGACTATGCAAATTCAGTTTGCTGTCTATACTAACTTGAAATAGGAAAACTACTCCCTGACCTTCATGAAGAGTTTAAGAGGCAAAGACTAAGGGGCTGATTACGATGGAGGATTTTCCGCATCCTCCGGGCCGGCGGAAGCCACCGCCGGCCCGGAGGATGCGGAAACTCCTCTGCGGACCCACCAAAGACCCACCGCCACATTAGGATGGCTGGTGAGTCCTGGTTTCAGTCCACCGCTTTTCCGCCGCAGTTGGCTTACAACCGCTGCGGAAAAGGCCTAATATGGTGGCGGTGTCTCTCAGACACCGCCAGACATATTAGGATGGCTGAGAAAACATGGTTTTCCGTGGCGGCTTCTCCGCCGAGGAAAAGCATGCGGATCTTCACCTCGGGAGCCTGTAGCGGGCCCACTGGGTGAAGGGGGTGCACATGGGGGGTACCTATAGTACCCCCCTGCATTTGCGTGCACAAAGCAGCAGGCACCGCGCGGTGCCTGCTGCTTTGTGCATGCAAATGCAATGCATGCATTTTTAACCTTGCTGCGGGTGCAGCTTGTAGCTGCACCCGCCGCAATGTTAAAGATAGAGGATGTGACTGCCAGGGTGGCGGTCACATCCTAATTGCACAGGAGGGAACTCCGCAGCCCATGCGGATGTTCCCTCCTCCTTAAGGGTCGCGGACGGATGCAAGTCCGTCCGCGATCCTAATGGGCCCCTAAATCAGGAATCAACAGAGAGGAACAGCCAGCTCAAGAATAGGAGACAGCAAACAAGACCTCTCCTCATGCAAGTAGGAAAGCAAACCTCCGACTAACCATTTCAAAAACTCCTCCCACCGTGAACCTCAATTATACCCTAAAACCCAGATGTCCAACCCACATTCGTGTCAGAACAGAAGATTTCTATACACTTGATTGGATAAGAAAAGGGGTGTACTGTCACACCACACTCGTCATTTCCATCTCACTCAATGTCTTATTGTTTATTTATTCAATTTATCTACTTCCACCTCAAGAAATACAAATTTCTAGCCACTGTCATAGAATTAATTTCCTTTATTCTGGTTATGTTGCAAATTATGTGTTCCATTTGTCCATCTGTGTCGCATTCAGAAGAAATGTTCTTTTACTCGATGAAGAAACTTTTGCTTCCAGCGGACTCTTTGTAGGTATATAGGACCCATGAAGGAAACTCGTCTTCAACTTTTCTTAACCCGTTTACTTTTATTTTCTGAATATATTTTATTTCATTAACCCTAAGGTTTCCTGCAGTGCAGAAAACCATGCTTCTATGGAAAACAAACACAGGCATTATTAGGACCCATCCAGTGCTGCATTAATCCATCCGCAACCCGTTAATATTATTTTCCTAGCAAAAGTAATAAAGTGCACAAAACCAGCATTAGTCCTTTTATTTTTCATTCGTCAAGAAGCATTTGCAGCCTACTCAAGTGCTTTTAGTACGTGCTTGCGCAGTAGCATTTTCCCTCATGTTAGGCTCTTTTCCACTTTCGTTTTCACTGCACACTGTTAATAAATGTTACTGAGGGTTCAATTGGCAGTTTTATTTCACGAAAACCCTGCAATATCAGGAGTCATTCTCCTTTGACCATTGTATTGTCAAGGAGCCTATTTGGGAGAGCGATCTAAGATTTCCTGTTTGTGCCGTTATCTGATAGCTACACGTTATCGCACCTGTGACCTATAATTCTGTAACCCTGGGCCTGGGTCTCAGAGCATGCCTGAGTATGTATTTACGAGTCAGGGTCGTTATGGAGTTCACAACAGGTGATTTAGTTAATAGGGACGGGAATTAGTTTTCATAATTGAGGGTATTGTTTTCCATATTTATACTATAGTTTTCCATATTAACAAGTCTTTCTATACACTGGCACCCAATTTCTGGAAGATGCTAGTAGCTTCTAGACAGTAGCTTCGAAGTGGATGGAATTTCCTGTCCCTCTACCTTGCTCCCACCTAGCTGAAGTGTCAATGCAGGGCTGTTAGACCCTTCGTGTGAAGGCAGAACACAGGCTATTCAGGTGTAAGTCTCACTTAAGTAGCCCAGTTTAATCATGTCTCTGGCCACCCTTCTAACCTAGGGTTCACTTGTATGTTTTAAAAAGGAAGGGTTGGGCATTTCAAAATGTTAATGTTGCAAGGCCAAAATAGCAGTTTAAACCTGCACACATAGGCTCTGCAATGGCAAGCTGGAGACATGTTTAAAGAGCAACTTAAGGGGGGCTGTCACAGTCAGTGTTGTACGCCCACTAGTAGCATTTAATTTACAGGCCCTGGGTACATGTAGTGGCATGTTACTAGGAACTTATAACTAAATTAAATATGTAAATTGGGGATGTGGGAATATTATCATGTTTTAAGGAGGGAGAACATGCACCTTAGCATTGGTTGGCAGAGGTAAAGTGTGCAGATTTCTAAAGCCAGCTAAAACGAGATCAGAAAAAAATGGAGAATGAATGCAAAGGTTCTGGGAATGACCATACAGTAAGGGCGAGGTCCAACCGATGGGGTCTACAAGTTCAGCATGTGGCATTGCCAAGCGAGGCTGCATTTTTAGCTTCCATGATGCATCTTCAGCCAATGAGGAAGTTGTATGTGAAATGATAGCCTGGAGGTATAAAGCTGTTGCCAATATATATGTCTGCAGAAAATACTTATGCAGATAGTCAAGACGCTACATTTATGAATTGTTCATAGATACCTTAATTAAGCTGACCCGAGCCATTTTCTCTTTCCTCCCAAGTCCCTAACCAAACTTTAGTTTTTCCTTTGCATTTCATGTTGTGTCCCAGACTTTTTCTGATGAAGACATATTCCTATACAGCCTCCTAAGCCTACCTCCCCTGAGTCTTTTCCTATCACCTCTTACTCCAGCTGACTAAAACATATGGTACTATAACCCTGATCTAATATTCCTTAAGTTCATCTCTCATATAACCATACTCTAACTATTACTCCGGCCCCAACCCTGATAGATAACAACTTCCCTTGCACCAGACCTGACAGCCTTAGGGTGGTCTTCCCCCAAACATTATGGCAGTTTCACTTTATTTTTTGGGCTGAAATTTGTTTTATTGGCCTTAGTTTGCTTATAATTCACTTCTAGAAATGCTATACCATATACTCAGAGCCTGTAAATAAAATGTGACCAGTGGACATGCAGCCCATATTGTGTCACCCACTTATGCTGGCCCTTAAAACATGTCCCAGGTCTGCAATTAAACTTGGCAATGTAACCCCCTTGCCAAGCATTGAACTCCCCGTTTCTTGCAAATAAGTTACCCCTAAGGTAAGTCTTAGGTAATCAATAGGACAGGGTGCATTTTAATTGAATGGTCGGACATGTATTTTTAAGGTTTACATATCCTAGTAATGAAAAACTCTCAAGTTTATTTACCTTTGGGTTGCCTTACTACATGTAATAAGTGATCATTTTTTATTAGGAACAGATAAGCATTTCATGTTTAGTATCTATGAAATTTTCATTAGAAATCCTCTTGGATGGTTAAGTGGGATGTTAAATTAAAATTTTCAAAATGCACTTTTAGTAAGTTAGGACCTGATTTACAGAACTAACTTGAGACAAAATCCTAAACTTAATACCATTTTGGTATTCACAGAAGGCACTTAGTCATTTTGGTATCCACAGAAGGCACTTAGTTATTGATGAGTAAGTGCCTTGCCCCTGCATGAGAGCAGCCGCCTGTTATTCACAGGCATAGACCCTTCCTGATTCATTACACGTAGGAGTGGATGCATGCACATGAGTTTTTGTGCCTTGTGCTCAGTAATTGTCACAAAGTGCCCCTGTATTTTGATAGAAAGGAGGAATGAGGAGAGGAAACCGAAACAATACCTACTGCTGTTTCTCCCTTTTTCTCCTTTCAGCCCACAAGTCCTCTACCACATGCTGACATCAGCGAGAATCACAGCCCCCGCCACTAGACCATTTTGTCACTGATCGGATCAGGTGACTGGAAACCTCTAAGGGAACCTATTGGGGATAGCGCGAGCCCCTTAAGAAGAGACCGGGAAGTGGAAACGTTGCTGCGCAACCAGACCGTCAAAGGAGGTTCATATCCAAGACGCCGAGAGGAGGAGGTGGAGAACGGAAATGAACTGGTGGTGGATGCCTTACCGGCAAGAGTCTGCCTGCTACAGCAACCTTCGGAGGGGGAAACCAAAGGTAAGAGAACACAAGGACGTGCAGTAACCCACCACATCCCAGTAGGGACGTGGCTATCACAGGTGCGTGGCCGGTCTGGGAGCGCTGGGGATTGGCAGGGAGAGAAAGCCATTAAAGAGGGATTTATGTTTCTTCAATTTCTGTTGCTTCATTGAGCACTGGTGACTGTCGGGTGTGAAAAGTTGCTCAATCCTCTCTCTCCCTGACCCCAATAATTGCTGATCGATATAAAAAAAGGGGTGATATACTTATCAGAGCCCTGTTTTCTTTCCGAGGGGCAACATCGGGGAACCAGTTCCACGAAGGAGAACCTGAGGAGCCTGAGACACGAAGAGACAATAAAAGTATCCTCACTCATCCAGGCATAACATCAAAGGGGTGTAAGAAAGGACCAATAAAAGACAACTTGAAAAGAAACTGCCGGGTCCAGACTTTTCCTATCTATACAATAGTGCAGTTTCACAGTAATGGTAGAAATGCTAATCTTCTGTTATGTACATTGTTCTGCGAATCTTCCCCACCTCTGACCTCCCCCACTGTGACACTCCAGGCCCTGTCTGAAGGTCACTGGTCCCGTTTGAAGTGGAGCTGCTTTATTTGTTCCCTTTCAAAAAGGATCCTAATTATGAGCAGGCCAGGATTCTCGTTCCCTTGTGAAGTTGATCCAAATATCCAAGTCAAGCGCAAAGCGAGAGAAATGCTCTTACAGTAGACAGTTATTGCTGTATGACATTATAACTGCCCAATATTCTTGCCATTTAAAACATTAATGCCAAAAACATGAATTGATTTACGAACAGTGGGCCATATTATCAAGAAAGGGCGATACATTATCGCCGCTTTTATTGGCAGGAAACTGCCGCTAAAGCGGCGATAATGTATCGCCCTTTCTTGATAATATGGCCCATGGAGTGTTAGAAAATGTTGAGGAAAGGAATGTTAGTGATTTAATTCCTCTCTTATTTCAAGTTTTACTTAATCTTGCCTTCCTCAAGAGTTAGCTATTTAAACATGTGTTTCTTTCTTCTGTATCTTTTCTGTGCATTCTTTGAGCTATACAGGTGTTTATGAAGCGCTTATTTCATCAAGCTCGCCCGTTTTGCTCATTTTGTACAAGTCATACCAAAATTTTACTCTCACCACTTTCAAATGTCACCATCCTCCAATGACCATGAATTTAAGATCTTTGTTTAATCAGGAGTGGCAGGTTTCTGTAATAAAGATGGTTGGTGTCAAAATATATGCGATTGTGAGGCCTGGAACATGTGCTGCATCGAAACCTTGAAAAAGCATTAATCATTTTGAAGTGATGAGTATGTGTTTGATGTGTGATGCAATTATTGGAATGCTGGTTTCATGGTATGGATGCACTTGAGTTGGAAGTAGTGATTACATCGTTTGCATGAAAATGAGGCTATGGTAATGATGGAAGGTATAGTGGATGTATATAGGATGCAGTGTTAGTGGTGCTGCGGTGCTATGTACTGAGTGACAACATAGCCGCTCGCTTTGAGGTTTCTTGCCTGACATTCTTCCCTGCCGCTACAGGAGTAGCTCGCTGTTTCTTCATTGCTCCAGCCCTTGGTGAAGAGGAGTAACACCGTCTGCGTGGCCGCAGAGGAGGCGCGAGGCGCGGCTCTGGGACTGCGAGGCTCAGCCTTCAATTCCATCAGCTGTTGCCTCTTCCCGTGTGAGCCGCGCCCCCTCCCAGTGCCCGCCCACCAAGCTGCTCTTAACCTCTCGCGGCCCCCGCTACGCGGGAGCCGCTCGCTTTGTGGTTTCTTGCCTGACATTCTTCCCTGCCGCTACAGGAGTAGCTCGCTGTTTCTTCATTGCTCCAGCCCTTGGTGAAGAGGAGTAACACCGTCTGCGTGGCCGCAGAGGAGGCGCGAGGCGCGGCTCCGGGACTGCGAGGCTAAGCCTTCAATTCCATCAGCTGTTGCCTCTTCCCGTGTGAGCCGCGCCCCCTCCCAGTGCCCGCCCCCCTCTCACCTGATAGTGTTTTTAAACAAGAGCATAGACGCGCATCGCGGGACGCGCGCGGGTCGTAGCCCGGGGCGAAGCCCGGGCCAAGGGCGGGCCCGTTGTTGCCCGTTAGTGACCGGTAGAGACCGGACCGGGCCACCCTCCTTTCATTCCGGAAACCCCAGCCAGTAGACCACAATCATGCCGCGGAAAACCAGGAGTACCACAAAGACCAAATCCAAGAACGCCCAGGAGGTAGCACAAATAACTGGGCCTATTGACTTATTCATTTCACGGACACACGAGGTAATCAATCAGAGCATCTCCCTTCTCGAAAAGACAGTGTCACTGGACCTCATGAATGCGAAACGATCGTCCCTAGGTACCTTAGCAACCGCCACTTCCCCCATTCACCTTGACTCCCAAAATTGTTCCCTTCCCGTGACCGTGTCTGCTCCCGACATTTACACAGTCCCATCCATAGTAGATCTATCCGTAACACAGTCTGAGTCTGACCTATCATTAACCTCAGACAATTTAGAGGCAACCCCTGATTTGGCGGCCTGTCAAACTCAGGAAGAATCCCAGACCAACATAATCTTGCACCTTCGAGGAGAAAGGGAAGGAGCTATCCCAAAACTAGGCAGCACAAAACCCATTGATAATGTAGCAGCTATGGCTCCTTGTTCAGGACATGTCATAGACCACCTAAACCACACACCACAATCCCTGCAACAAAATACACTACTCCCTCCTGTAGCTAACTTCCCTCCTTCTACAATCCCCATTGAGGCTACTGATAACCACTGCAGAGCATGTATAGTTACCTCACAAGTTCTAACCACAACAAAAGACCTTCTGTTCCAGTATCTGAAACCTATCCAACTAAGCATCAGAAACCTGGAAGCACAGCTGGCCATACTTTCTGCAACACTTCTTGAGACCAATACATGCATAGAAAAAAAGGGGCAGCGAAATGTCCCGCAGTCTTCCAAAACTTCTTCTCAACCACAACCACCCAAAGTAACAAAATGACCAAATCCGACCACCCTACCCCCAAAAAACCAAAAACAAAATACTACGAACCAAAGTTCACAAAATACAACGCCCCGACCACAGCAGAGTAAAAACACCGTGGTACCGAACCAACAAACATCTAATACAGGCTCGGTTACCCTAGTTACTCCAGGACTCGCGACAAATAATCCTAGCAAACCTCACTCTATAAAAAACCCAACACCACTCCCACCAAAATCAGCGGTCCCCCAGCCTTCTCCCAAAAATATCCCCAAAAAAACACCAGCATCCAGACGCCCAGCTCACCTGCCTCCAGAAGCCACCCCATACACAATAGTACTTGCCGGTGTACCAGAACTAACTGACGATACACCTGAAACTGCATGGTCACTTAAGAACAAGGTCATGCAATGGCTAAGTATCAACAGGCCACTAGAATCCCATCACTCGGGAGGGATCTCCACAGTCCGCAGGGTAGTATGGGTAGGCAAAACAACAAAAACGACCCGCGGAGACTCTATTATAGTAACATGCAGAGACCCATCCACAGTGGATTATATCTGCGCTTGGCCCGCGCTGGAAAAAAAGGGGGGAATTGATGCTCGGCATCTCTCTTTCTTTTATCCTCCAGCGAGACAACATCGCTATACCCCACCCTGGAACTGGCACCAGACCCCTAAAGAACCATGGAAGCAGATGGGGTATACCTATGACCACGAAAGCAGAAATGCCCGAGAGATTGGCCAAGGTAATACAGGCAAGATAGACCCCTTCAATCATACGAAGGCTGGCAGGGCTTTCCAACGCAAAACCGCTTCGACTGCCTTGAGATGGTCGATTGACCATTCAGGGTTGAACCTAGGAATATAAACACCATTACCACACCACAACAAATAAATCCAATCCAGCAGCGAGTACCCTCGGAGCCTATACCCTGCAACCAAAAAAACCCATTCCCGGAAACTTTAATTGTCTCCCCTAGTACCTCTAACAATGTTATCCACACAACCTCCACAGATCCAGACGGCATCACCACTGGCTCACACCACCAGCAAATCATAATTCTTAAAGCTTCTTCTAACCCCCCACAGGTCCAAATACACCAACCAACAGAAACCCAGACTGCGAATACCTCGTTAGTTACACCTCACTCCTCTACAGACCCCACAAACCTGAGTTTCTCCACTGCATACTGGAACATTGCAGGCTTGTCCTCAAAAATATCACTGGGGTTATGGCTCGACACAGCCAGGGAACATCAGATACTGTGCCTTCAAGAAACATGGTGCACAATCCCATTACACCTTGTGGGATATAAAACTATCTTCACCCCAGCAGTGCAGGGAAATATGGGCAGACCAAAGGGGGGCTCACGACTTATGTTGCTAATACCCTCCCCCTCAGAGTGAAATTACTAAAGGAGTCCCCAACATTCCAAATTATGCAAATTATGCAGATAACAGCATCCAAAGACAATAACTATATTTTCATAAATTACTACAACAACTCTGGAACCTCGGACTGCTGGTCAAACCTAGAAGAGATCGCCACATTTTTATCTTCGTTTCAAAACGATCTACAACTCACATAATCTGGGGTGGCGATTTCAACTTCCCTTTGTGCCCAAACCACAAAAACGGAAACTGTGGACTCCAAAACGAACTTGGTAACCCTATACCCCACTTCGCCCACTCGATATGTGGAAACAAACTCAACGATATCCTATTTTCCTTAGATCTGGACTACGTGAATGAATTGGTTGACCCGCAGCAAGATTTTTTACCTACTTTCCATGGGCGAGGCTACTCTACAACCATAGACTACATAATAGCCTCACATTCACTTAAAGGGCAACTAGCGAACTTTGAAATTGGGTCAAATCCAACAAGTGACCACTACCCGCTCAGTATAAAAATCAACATCAAACTGGCAAGAGTCCACCCTGTAAAGTCGAGCTCCCTTAACCAGCAAACACTGTCCATGAACAAACTTAATGGGTATACAGTTAAATGGGCCAAGATCGACTCGGAAGAGGTGACACAGAGGGTCCTTGAAAAAACCAAACAATGGCTATCCAAATGCATATCTCTGGAGGCACCACCCCAAATAATCGTCAGTTGTTTCCAAAGTATCCAGGAAACAATAAGTGATGAGCTATTTGTCAACTTAAAAAACAAGTTTAAGTCCCCTACCACGAGATGGTTCGACACCGCTTGTCGGAAGGCACTTTCATCTCTTAAAGAAGCCCTGCATAAACCTACGAGAGACCCCCAGGAAATCTCTCACCTAAGAAAAACATACAACTCTGCCAGGAAAGACAGCAAAAAACAAATTAAACAAGATCTTTGGCTACGATTACACGACAGTGCCCGAAGAAAAGACAGCACCTCATTCTGGCAAGTCATAAGATCGCCTTTCTTGGCCAATAGCATAGAAACCGAACATCTTGATCTGGCAATAACCGAGGAAGACTGGGTTTCCCACTTTGCCAAAATCTTTGGAACACCCTCAGACTCCGCAGTAGATAATCCAACACACGAGGTCCAGCCAACGAGAAACAACACCTATCCGATTAAGATATACTTCCACCTTAACAAAATCACAAAAGCAATCAGGGCTTCTAAAACTGGCAAGGCCCCTGGCCCTGACGGTGTTCCAATGGACTTGTTCCTCCATGATGTAGAATTTTGGTCGCAGATAATCACCCGGGTCATGTCAGCAGTAACTTCGGTCGGCCTTTTCCATTCATGGTCAACATCAATCCTCTTACCCATTTTCAAAAAAGGCGACCGCAACGATCCCACATGCTACAGACCAATCTCCCTTCTGGACTCCATGGGTAAGATTGCAGGTCGAGTACTCCTGGACCGATTACAATCTTGGGCCCGGGAGAATAACATCATAACCGACCTGCAATATGGTTTCCAGAAGGGACTCGGGACCGTGGAGCAGGCCCTCAATCTTGTTCTCCTGGCTGGTAAATACGTCCACGCCAAAGGAGGTAACATCTTCCTCGTCTATGTTGACCTAAGTGCGGCATTTGACTGCGTCCAGCATGCAAAACTCTGGCAAACACTAAGTGATCTTGGTGTGGAACCCCTGATAATAACCTTCCTACGAGAACTCTACTCCAATGCTGTAGGCCGAGTAAGATTCGGTACCAGCGGCGATCTGTCCCGTCCATTCCAAATATCGAAGGGAGTAAGACAGGGATGTGTACTGGCTCCCTTCCTGTTCAACCTTTATACAAACGGGATTGAACAGGCCATGCTGGAAGGGAGTCAGGACCTACCCCAGATAAATCATCGCCCGATACCCACACTGTTGTATGCTGACGATTCAGTCATTTTAGCACGGACCTTAAACCAACTCCAGATACAAATCAATAAATATGCACAATTCATGGACTCACTTGGTCTCAAAATAAACATCAAGAAAACTTTCACAATGCACATCGGTCCCAGGATCAAAAACCCCAAATCAATAATGGTTGATAACAACAAACTGGAAAAAACCCCAGTCTACCCATACCTGGGAATCCTAGTGGACGATGCAATGAATTGGCGAAAGGCAATTGAAGCCAGGAATCTCCACTTTCGTCGTGCAACATCGGCACTAACCTCCTTTTCGAGGAAATTGGGGAAACCTGCGCCACCTGAACTCCTGACTATATACTATGCAAAGTGCCATAGTGTGGCCACCTATGGGGCTGGAATCTGGGGTCACGGTCGTATCGACCAGCTACAGGTCACTGAAAATGCCTTTATAAAATACATTTTAGCCCTCCCCCAAAGTTCCCCGATACTAGCTTCACACCGGGAGCTCCGCATGGAATACATCATTGACACCATCAGATGCCAGCCTATCCTACTGTGGCATCGAATATGGTGCAACCCCGAATGTCACCTAACTCGCTCCCTCATCACTGACTGTTTAGCCCTGACAAAATGGCGAAAAATCCAGTGGCTAACTTATATATGCAACTTCTTTAAAGACCTGGATCGCGAGTCCTATTTTGAAGAGCCTCCTTCAGTGGAAGACATTTCCAGGAAACAGTTAAAGTTAATGTGCATGGGCCATTTGAGGGATCTACGGAACCAGGCAGAGATCACAAAACCACTAAACGAAAACATTTGTGCCCAACAGACTGGGAAATGCATACAGCCTTATCTGACGTACTTTTTATCTAATCATGAAAAGTTTTTATTAACAAGACTACGCTTTAACATCTTTTTTCGTTTAGTTTCATTTCCGGAAACGCACAACTGGTCGCGCAACTTGATGAACTGTCCCTGTGACGGAACCTCCCCACAATCTACGATCCACATTGTTCTATTCTGCAAATACTATAAACTACCAAGGAAAACGTGGATTATCCCGATTCTCCGAACCAGTGGATACAGACAATGCTATCCTGCATTTCTTTACTTGCAATCTCTGAAATCGTTACATGAAGCTAAACTTATAGTGACTTTTCTTAAAGCAGTCTTAACAATACGTCGTAATGTTTCTAGTTAAACCAGAACTGTATAGAACTGTATAACCTATTTTTTTACCTAAGTATCTTTTTATCTGACTTATTTTATCTCACTCATGTGTTCATAATCTTTAGTATGTACTTTTTATGATTATTCAAACTGATAATCGAATAAAAGTTGATGAAACTGAAACTGAGTGACAACATAAAGGAGGTTTGACTCTTCCTGGTGCCGAAGAGAACAGACCCATATGGCTTGTTGCACTTTGCTTGTACTGTTGGGATGGATACATTGAGAGAGGGATAGATTAATGGCAGGGTGGGGCTTAACAGGCATAATTCTGTGAAGAATAAATAAATGGAATTACTGTAAAATTTTGTCAAATTACTCATAATATTTATGCTTTCATTGTAAACACTGCCACTCATGTCAGGATGTGCTGTTTTGCTCTAAAAAACTACCAGAACTGTACACTTAGGTAAGCAAACCTAACTGAAATGTTTGCTGACCAGCCACATTAAAGTAGCTGCCACTCACTTTTAAAACACTGACACTCGTGTTTGAATTTGTACTTCCATGCCCAAAAAATTAGTTGAAAGATTTGCTTGGATACAAAATGTGCCTTAAATGCCGCTTGCATTAAAAATGTACCTGTTAAAATACACATTAAAATTTCTTCCCAAAAATTATGCGATGTAGTTTCAAGGTGCGATCTTGGTAAAGTTACATAAAATATTTTATGCATAATTACCAAATTTAAGCTAATTACTCAGGCATAATTAACATTTCACCCAGGCCTAATGAATAGTAGCCTGAAGGAGTTGTATAATTAGCTGGTAAATTAGACTAAAGGTAGATGGATATGAACCCTATGTGACACTGCATCCTGGGGCCTTGAGTTCATGTTTTGTAACCTTTTTCGGTCAGTATTGTAGTTGTAACACAAATACAGACGGAATATCAACAGAGGCCTCACCTGAGCCAAAAAGAAAGAATCACAGCTCTCATTGGCCGGTGGGTGGCATGTCCTCAGGAGCAGTGTTTACTCATTGCTGAGCGCTCGTGTTTCCTGAGTCATCCTGGTGACATCATCTAACGTCATGGATTCCAGGAAGGGGGTTTAGGCAAGCTTTATAACTAGTACTATCCAAGATGGTAGTTTGCCCAATCCGAGATGAGGCAGAGTCTTTCCTATGAGGTGAAGTTTTATGAGTATTGTATAAAAGGAGCCATTTCCAATTGCTGGATGCTTCGCAATTAATTCATTCCCTATTTTCCATCACAAACTTCCGCCCTTTCCTTCCTTTTTTAGTTCCAGTGTTTTGATACTAGCTTTTCAAGCATCTTCTACCATTCTTTACTGAAGGTCATGCTTGCCTTTTTTCTCCTTTCTGGTGTCGGAAGGTGTTTGGTGCTTAGCTGTTATTCATCTGTCCAAGTCCTCTTTCATCAAACAAACATGATTGCCAAGGAGACTTTCTCCCACTTGTCAGTTTTTCCTCCAGACTGCTACCCTCTTGAGGAGACACTTGACACCTTTCATGCGTACTATACTAAGCTGCACCAGGGCTATTAGTAGGAGTCACACATTTCAAGAGTAATCAAGAAGGTAACTAAACATTTGTACTCGGCATCCAGCCGGTTATTGCCAGTTGTGATGGATGAGAAGCGATCTGTGACTCACTCCTCCTTTAGCCAGTATGTGGGAGGTCACTAATACCTTTATACGTTTCTCTTCACTTTATTTGAACTGTATGTATGTATGTATGTATGCATGTAATTATGTGTTGGTATTTGTAGGGTGTAAATCTAGTTTGAGAAAAATGGAGAGTTGAATTGGGGGCTTTTGCAGAAGGACAAGACTAGACCTTTGGATCAGGAGTAGTTCTCCTGAAGAGTGATGCCTCTTGTTTGGAAGATAAACCAGGCTGGAATAGGAGCCAGTGTAGGTATTTTAAGCTATAGATGATGTGGTCAAATTTCTTGGATGAGCCTTGTCACTGTGTGTATGTAACTATTCAGTGGTGCTAAGGTAGTGTTGGAGTGACTCCTGAGCAATGCATTGCCTCTGTCCAGATAGGACAGGAATGGCTGGATGGTTGTTTTTAAGTCATCTTTCAGACAAGGCCATATCTTGAAAACACAGCCATACCATAATCTAGTATGTCAAATAGTTGGAATTGGATTTCTTCATTAGCCAACAATTTTTCCTTGTCTTCATTAAGATACCACCCTGCAAAAAATAAATGAATACAAAATAAGTTTCCTACATTCCCCATGAGATGCCCTGCTGGAAAGTAGTTTGTTTGTATTGATAAGTAAGTAGCTATCCTTAGTAATACGCCGACAAACACAATGTGTGGTTCAGTCAAGAAATCAATATATTATTCCCTTGCTCAACCCTTGGTAGCTGGCTGCAAGCAGGCATGCTTAACTTTGGAGACAGGTGTGTAAAGCATTTAAAAACACCATAAAATTAAATAAGTAAGACACAACACACAAAAAAATCCAACACCAATTTATAAAACAATAGAGTATATTTTTATGAACAAATAGAAACCAAAACGACAAGAATCCAATGTAAATTGCTCTCAAAGGGATAAAAAGCTCGAGCTGGAGCAAGACAAAGTCATGAGTTCTTTACACTTACTTTCAGAAGTAAATTTAGATAAGTTGAGGGTAGAGGCTATAGACAGCCACACCTGACATATGTAGTATCTATGTGTAGCGTGCTTGTGCAGAGAACCAAGGAGTACTCCCCTCTATACACCTCACCAAGGAATAAATCCCTATAACAACATTAAAAGCAAAAAGGTTCAGCACTTTCCAATGTAATAGCAAGACAATGTCCGGAGCAGTGAGCACACAAGAGGAAGTTCAGATCCCAGATGTTAGTTTCTTTACAAGGTTGTTCTTTATTGAGTTTTAAAATACAAAAGACCATAGCCGACACCTTTTGTCTCACACTGAGACTTCTTCAGGGCTATAGAAAAAAAACATATAAACACACATTTTAAACCAAATTCACATATAGACAAAAATAAATTTAGCATTTATAAAAAGACACTTTTGTCAGATTTACATATGGAACACCATATCATCTTTAGGAGAACTAGTTCAGCCACTGTCTCAACCCTTGTTTTTAGTCTGTAGCAAGGCCTGTTTACAATTACTATCACAATAGGGAAAATCTTGTTAGTATTTTCAAATATTCAATTCATAGTATTCGGTAAGAAAAAAAAAGAGGATTGCAGGAAAGCATTTTTGATAAAAGAATTTTCATGATTATTGTTAATGTCATACCTCATTCAAGTCACAAAAAACGTATTCAGAAATGATAAGTGTTTCAAGAGAATGTCATGGTTTCCAGTTTCAGAAGACTTTTATACAGTGTACATTTCCTAGAACCATAAATATATACAATATAAAAACATATACATTTCTATCCATTATACTTATATATATATTTATACGTAGCGTTGTAATACATTTGTACATAGTAATAAATTCATTATAAAATAACATTTATGCAAGGTTCTCAAATGTCACATTTCAAAAACTTTGCAGATAAGTAGATTAGCTAATTGTAAATACTTTTGTCATCAAAAATGATTCACAATAGGTTGCACTCATATTATGAGTAATGCAAATGCTGTCCATAACTATTCTGAATATGTTCACAGATAATATCAAGTAAAATCCAATTACCCTTAATGTAACAGTTAAATAAAAAGAACAAAATGATGCACACCATAAATTAATTATTGGCCTTAAACGCGAATGCCATAGGATTAAACTATGCTGTGCTAAGCTATACAAAGGTTATGTGAATGTTGCAAAGATATTGCCAATAAATTGAATACTAATTTCAAATCAAAACCTCTTTTTTTTTAAATCGATAAAGAGTCATAGTTTTGTTAATTATATATATTATTTACCGAATGCAGGAGATTCAAAGAAACACTACATTGAATAAAAATAATCATATTAAGAGGTCAAGTCAAAAGCCCAAAGAGGATATCCCGTAACACTACGTATTTCGATATATATTAAAAACATCTATATGATTGCAAAACGCTGCAAGGCATTTGTTTTGAGAAACACAGGCAAAATGTATGATTACAGCAGACATTAAGTGCCTTGAAAAACATAAATGTTTGCAAAAATACACACAACGCAACAGATATTTGCAGTGTTGTTTATACATAGTGAAAAGTAGGTTGACAGTGCTAATCTTCTATTTCTAGAGAAACCATTGTTAATAAGAAATCGAACGAATCGTAACCGCATTTAAGAACTCCTTTTGTTAATCAAAAGGTAAAAAAAGAACAGCAAAAAAAATTATCCCTCATATTATCAAGTTGTTTTTTATGTATTATGGGCATCTGTATATTTATGCAAAGTGACAAAGCAATTCATTAAAATCACAAAAACTCAATTAAATCAATGGAGGCAATAAACTCCAAGATATTCTTAAATAAAAAGTGTTGAGCATCTAACAAATTGACTCTAACCAAGTTATTTGCAACATTCTAACTTTCAGAAGGGTTTCTTGATGCAGGAAAGTGATCCACAGCACCATCCAAGGGTTCACTTCAGATGCTCTTGTTTGTCTCTTGGGGTTTGGGACTACACCTCTTACAATGCACCTGCTCAACTTATGAAGCTTTTTACAAAAGTTGTTTCAAACTTTCAGAACTTCTTCATGAAGTTCCTCTTGTGGGTTAAATGTGTCCAAAACTCTAATCCAAAGGTCTAGAAGCTCTGCGATGCTGGGGTGTTGAGACAACAATTCCCAAAATACACCTGGCAAAATCCTTAAAAGTCCACTGGACATACTCCAGGCTGAGGACATCTTGGGGAATGGTGCAGGTGAGCTCTGTTAACATGTTGCTGTCCAGACGTCCAGGTAAAGTCCTTGGGGCTGTAATTCCAGGTAGATTGTGCAGCAGGTGCAGTTGATCAGTGTGCAATCCTTTAGGTGCAGATTAGGGTTCCAGCAGGGCAGTCCTTCTTTTACTTATTGTTTCAGGCAGTGGATCTGAGTTGCCATGTAAATTTCCCATATTTATTCAGTGTTCCTGAGCTTACAGCAGGTGGCATCCCTGACCAACAGTGTAAAGGGTGCCACCCAGGTGTATGGCCACTTCCTCTAAAGTGAGGCATATTCTTGTCCCAGAAAGC
This sequence comes from Lissotriton vulgaris, assembly GCF_964263255.1. Classification (NCBI taxonomy): domain Eukaryota; kingdom Metazoa; phylum Chordata; class Amphibia; order Caudata; family Salamandridae; genus Lissotriton; species Lissotriton vulgaris. Next base: position 462,267,021 of record NC_141689.1, on the reverse strand, counting down.
ACTATTTTTCCAAAATCAAAAATAGAGAAAGTCTTTCCTGAAAGGTTAGATGTGGCTATGCCAACCCACTGGCGTCTCCAAAATCCTCTAATACCCCCTTCCAGACCCTTCACTGATCTGATTACAGGGTCTCCTATGTGGCTGGGGTGTAGAATATGGGGGAGAGTCTTTGGTCCTAACATGTAATTCCTTCTTTAAAGGCCAGCTTGGCTACTTCACACCATCCTGCCTTCAGCTGCTACAGTTTCAGTTCTCCTCCCAAAGGAAATCTTTTTTTCTGTCTAGCAAACTACTTTTCATCTCAGTAAGACAGCTTGGCTCAGCCTGGCAGAGGCTGGCAAATCAGGAAAGGCCGGCCGGAAGGCTGGAGTATGGTCTATAGCAAAGAACATTCTATAACTTAGTTTCCTCAGTAGTTATAACAAATCCAACAAAGGCAAGTTGCTATTCTTTTAAGTCATTGAATTATATTTGCTGCTCACTCCTATCAATAGTTATAATTTATTAAATATTTCACATGTTCGCCTTTGGAGCAAATGCACTGAAATGGGCAAACATGAAATTGGCAGTTTCTCTCTCACCACAGCTTAAGCATCTCCTTTTTTAATGTACCTGCTTATAGTTACAAGGCACCCTACCCCCGGAGCACCTAGAAGAGACATTAGGGCTGATGTATATGTAAAGATAAGGTTGTGTTAGACTTTGCAAGTACCTTTAATTCAAAAGTCAAATGTTAAAATAAATTTAGTGTACAGGCAGCCTGAAAAGCAGCGCTACCTTTAGAATGACAGCAAGCAACAGTAGTGCACACTCAAGTGCATTAAATCTACTGGGCCTGGCAACCTACATGCCCTATTATATACTAGGGACTTACAACTAGGCTGTCCATGCCAATTGTAATTAAACCTAATTGACATATACCTTAGAATCAGAGCACTGGCCCTGGGTCTAGTAAACAGAGCCCAGGGCAAAGTCAGTCAGTTACCACCAGCTTCAAGCAAAACATGGAGGTGATCAGGACAAAGAGGATGACTTTCTCACATTCCCCATCACACACCTTCCCTTTGATTGAAATATCATTGATTTGAAACCACAGTTACCACCTAGACTCTGGATCAACTCAGCAAGAACAATCTTCTCCAGGGCACCAATCTGGCTTCAAACAATGCTGTCGAACAGATTAAGCTGTCCTTTAAGTAGCCAATGACGCCCTCCTCATTAACAGTATTACCCCTGCATAGATTTTGGTTGACATCTTCACATGCTACAGCATAATAGACCACCAAGCATTCAACCATGCTCTTGAAGCAACCTCAGTGTTTTAGGTTTCCATCCCCTCACACTTAATTTTAGCCACTACATGGGACCGCGTGAATCCATGGTCACTAACAACAATATTAAGCTCTATCACTGCCATCAGTATACAGATGACAATAAACTCTATCTCAAAATGTTCTCAAGTAATGACTTTCAGCAACTCAAAACCTGCTTTGAGCTGATCCAGAAATGTCAAATACGTATTCAAAATTCACCATGACAAAGACTAAGGGGCACATGCATCAAGCATTTTTGGAGTCGCAAACGGTGCGATTCCTTAAAATCGGCCGTTTGCGATTCCAAAAATGCTTTTTGGAATGCATCAAGCATTTTTAGAAATCGCACATTTTTGCGATTTCTAAAAATGCGATTGCTTTAAGAAATCGCAAATTTGCGATTTCTTAAAAGCAATGCATGATTACTTTTATAATTGCGAATTCGCAATTAGGGTGTCAAATTTACCGAGTGGTTGAACCACTCGGTAAATTTGCAAAAAGTGTTAAAAACGCTGCAAAAGCATTTTTTACACATTCATGTTACGGACACACATGTCCTTAGGACATGTGTGTGTGCAACATGATGCGAAAACAACATTTCATGGGTGCAGGGGGGGGTCTTTTGAACCCCCCTCTCCACCCTTGAAATGCAATCAGGATTTGCGATTAGCAAAGTGCGAATTTGCAATTCCCATTCTTTCCTATGGGCATTTTAGCCCATAGGAATGAATGGGAATTGCGAATTCGCACTTTGCTAATCGCATAATATTTGAGAATCGGTAAAAATTGCGATTTTTACCGATTCTCAAATATTTTGAGAAAATGTACATGCATCCCATTTTGCATTTCCTAATTTGCGATTCCCTAAAAATCGCAAATTAGGAAGTGCAAAATGAAACAATGATGCATGTGCCCCTTTGTTCTTTTCTTTTTCCAACAGCTGGGAACATCTACAGTCAAGCCTGGCTCTCTGACTTCAATCTAGATAGTTGCACTCCACACCAGGCAAACTATGCAAATCACTTTCGATTCATACTCAGTGTGACCTCACGTTCAAGAAACACATTACCAGGAAAACTAAGAAAGCATAATGCTAATACCCCTTCCAGAACAAAGAGAAACTATTTATTTAAGAACCTAACTTCATGTTAATTGTGGAGGACCAGGTCCTTGCAACCCTGAATGTAGGCAGCTCTCTACTCAACGGTCTGAAAGACTGCACATTGACACTTCTGAACGGCATCGTACACCATGAAAAAGGTCTGTACCTGAGGCATGATGGAGCCAGATTGTAGACAAAGAGGTGCGAGAAAGAAAAATGTCTTCTATACACCCGGCATCTCGAACAATATACTCATCAACAAAAGTACTGCTTCTAACCAGGAAGCACTCAGAAAATGAATTATGCAAAATGGAGCGTTAAGTATGATTTTATGATGGAAAGGCAAGAGATAGTTCTGTTTTTCACAAGGTTGTTGTAGAAGGGATCACTTCATAGGAAACAATGTTTTTCTCCTGGGAAAATTAGGTTTAATAGGACACGTGTACGAGTTAGGATGTTTAGGGGTTGGAGGCAAGCAGCTTACACGTGGAATTCTTGAAATGTTATGTACTTTCACAGAGTAATTAGGAATTCTGTGAATTACCCCAAAAATATAAATGGAGGCTATTATTTTGTGCAGATACAAACATACATAGAAAGCATCAGAAGTAGAAGAGTCAATCAACTTCATTGTGCGAAATCTCTTGCATAATTTACTGCAAGCACAATGCCTAATAGCTGTGTATTGTTTAGTGCCGAACACCTCATACTGACTATAAATTGGGCGTGATGGCACAGGAACTGGGCAAATACCACTCGATATTTGTATGCAAAGCCAGATGTTCTAAAGTAGCGTAATATGTCTTTGCATGAAGTCATAGCACCAAATGTAAGCAGACACAGGCAATGGGCAAGAATATCATGATGTGACATTCCCGTGCATCACATATGTAATTGCTGTTACCCTTGGACGGCTGATATTACGTAAAAGTTATTATTGTTAGGTTTGGTATGTACTATGTCCCTCATGTACAAATGTCAAACAAGGCTTAGTCATTTTACCTCTACACCATAGTGTGAAACATAGCGTCATTCCAAATCGTAATTTTTTGCGCGAGGTGGGTATAACATTATCGGTGTGTGCCACTCTTTCTAAATATGGCCTATAAAATGTGTAAACATATGTGCAATGCAGCTCTATATGCTTTCCCCCAGTGTGCACATCTTGTCATAATTATGGCCATAGGATTGAATCTACTAACCTAGATCTACTATTTTTTCTGAATAGACAGGTGCTTGCAGTTTGAATCTTCAAAAAAGAGATCTATGTACAACTGGAAAATTGATCAAAAGCTCCATTGTCTTTATAAATAATCACTGACCTATTGTGACGCTATGAGAATAATATGTTGACCATCGACTCCATTTTGTATAACTGATTCCATTTTCTGTGCTCCTATGCAGGTGCAGGGCGGGGAGGGGATGTTTTTGCTCTTTTACTTGTTTCCTCTCTTCACTGGGCAGAATAAGCCAGAACATATAGTGTGGAATGCGCACTTGGTGCCCCTCACAGGGTTAAGATTATTTTCGCCGGAGAAATGTGCAGAATGTGCAGCTCTGTCTAAGGGCAAACACCTGGCCTGGCCAGCGTCTGTGAGTGATGTCAATACAGACCGGTATGGTCAGCCAGGCTTTCACAACAGAAAGAAGGGGGAGAGGCTTCTAGAAATCTCTCCTTGGGTAGAAGGTGTTAAAGATGAGGAATCTTGGCCCTTAGACAGGAGCTCACCTGTGAAGCAGATGCTTGGTCACTGGGCATCTTTGGTGTTCCCTAGCAAGACTTCTACCTGACTGTCAAGGGCTCCTCCAGTCTTGCTGGTTAGAATGTTGAAAGACATTCTTTCGGTGAGGTATTCCTCTTACTTACTTTGTGTATATATGCTATAAGATGTATTTCTCTGTATATAGAATTCATGTGTTTTTATGCTGTGTGTACATGCTCATTATATGTGTTCTTTCATTTGGGAAGAAGGTGCCTATATATTTTGTCTTCGTATTAAAAGTGTGGTACTGATAAATACATGTTTCATTGTTAATACACCTGAATCAGTTCATTCACCTATGTTGAATGTGCTGAGTTCCTTTGCTGCGTGTGTCATTTAAAGGTGGAGTAACACATATTTGCCTCATGAGTGGCGAGTTTAAGTGAGTCCTAATATTTAAGGCCTGAAGCAACACCCCTATAGGGACTACACTTTTCACAAGTCCCATAACAAACAATCTTGTCTCATTCATAATAAGTGATCCATAGTAAGGCTATCAGGGAACTTTCATTATCTGAATGTACTCATTGCTTTAATGGCCAAGGCATTCAGTTTCAGTGGTCTTCCAAAAAGCACTAAAACGTCCTTAAAAGGGACCTGCTGATAGGGAAATGAATGCAGGCTGCACAGTTCTTGACATCTGAGCACTTCCATAAACTAAAGGGTCAACTGTCCTAAGCGATGTTCAACTCTGACTCGGATATCAATCGTACCAGCAAATGTCCTATATGTGTGTAAGAGCAAAGTGTGCATTTATTGCTCTGCATTTTATTCTGGACTTGTAAGAGTCAGTGCTGCATTTAGCATGGACTTAAACTGCTGTTCAGTCCTTGCCACTTTTGATGCAGACCGGATCTCGTGTACATTGTTGGCAGAGCGTAGGTTTCTATTGTTGCCATATAGGAAAGTGGTGAGATTTGTGCATGAAGGTCAGAGGAATGCTCGACCCCTGAAAACACAGAGGTATGATTAGGCATGTCTGTGTCACTGAAAAGTGAATGTTGTTAGAGCAGCACTTTATTGATGTCTACTTCTTTTATGTTGTTTTGGGCTAAGTGTTTAATGTCATATAGATGCTTATTTGTCATACATTGAAAAGCATATATCCTTACTAATGCATTTTCATAGACAGGAAGACATTGGTTAATCAAAGGTTGTGATGTGTGAGCCATCCGGCAGTGAGAACTTATTTGGGGTTTCATTTGGGTTGTTATTGTTTTCCAGTTTGTCAATTAGTAACATTTCACAACCCATCAGAACGCCCTGAAACCGAGGAAGTAGCATTAGGATTTTGGGATTTCAATGTGTTGAGTTTCAGGTGATGGCTGCCATCCACTTAGCTGCTGCTACTAGGAAAAGAGTAAGAGGTTGGTGTTCGGGACTTTGAGTGAATGGTTAGCGAAGTAAGCAAAGTTAGGACCCTTTGACCTGAGGACCTGGTACTCGAAGGGATGAATGCTGAGCATGAAGTGGTAGCTGTCTAGTGTTAGATGGAGTCATTTGGGAGATAGAAGTAGTGACCAGTATGAGACAGGGCACTAAAGAGTAGGGGGCAGATTTATAATTACTGGCGCATCCCTGCATATTGGCAGGGATGCACCAGTAATTGTGCGCCACAGCTCCGCCACCCTATATGTGCAGCATTTACAGTGCGGAGTACCATGGGGCAAAAACGGCACAGATGCGTATTGCAACTGTGCCATAAAAGCGGCGCATTGCTCAAGTTGCATCGAAAGCGCAATGCAGCTCCAGCAATGATCAGGGGGGCCCTATGTGCACAATGCTGCGTCAATCCTTATGCCTGCTTCAAGCAGGCACAGGGTTTTGACGGAGCATGGGCCAAAAGCGACTGAGTGAAATCTTGCAGATTTCACTCAGCCACTTTTGGGAGGCGTTCCTGCACCAGGAACGCCTCCCAACGCCTCCTTCTGCGATGGTACACCTCTTCTGGCGCAGGTGCAAAAACAACAATTGATGGACAGAATGCAGAACAATGTCATACATTCACCCCAGTACGGAGATCAGGGCCTAAATCCATCGTTTTTTTGCACTCCACACCACCCCAGTTCAGACATGACCATATGCAAATCAGCCTTGACCCTGTGCCTCATGGGAACAGTCCAACCCGAACTGCCAAGCCATGTCTTTCCTGGACCAGAATCAAGCATCCTAGGACCGGTTTCTGGCTATCAGCCGTCTTCAGCCAGGATAGCTTGACTCCAGTGGTGTGGAGAGCATGGGACTCACGTCTGAGCATACCCATCCCACTCGGGGTGACAAATACAAAAACAACAGTTGATGAACAGAATGTTATGTTATGTTATGTTATAAATGTTTTTATATCGCGCTCTGCTACTCCAAAGTATCCTGGCGCGAAGAGTGAGGTTATCCAGAAAAATGCGCATAGGAAAAGATGATTATATGGTAATGTTAAACAAATGTGTTTTGAGCCCCTTCTTGAACATAGAGATTGTCGGAGACGCTCTTAGATGCAGCAGGAGCACGTTCCAGGCCCTGGCAGTCTGAACAGAAATTGATTGATCGTCTAGTCTTGAATACTTAAATTTGGGCATGGTCATTTGGTACAAATTTGCAGAGCGAAGAGCGCCACGGGGAACATACATGACAAACCTTTTTTGCAGATACAATGGACCTAATTGGTGGGTGGCCCGAAACGCGTGAACCAAAGATTTAAACAGGATTCAATGGGCGACTTGGAGCCAGTGAAGACTGCGAAGGTGAGATCGCACCCTGGCTCTCCTGGGAAGTTGGAATAAAAGCCGCACAGCAGCATTTTGGATGACCTGGAGCCGCTGGATAAGATAGGCAGGTAGGCCACTGAACAGTGCATTGGCATAATCGAGCCTAGACAGAAGCCATGTCTTTCCTGGACCGGAATCAAGCATCCTAGGACCGGTTTCTGGCTATCAGCCGTCTTCAGCCAGGATAGTTTGACTCCAGTGGTGAGGAGAGCATGGGACTCACGTTTGAGCATACCCATCCCACTCAGGGTGACAAATGCATGCCCATCCCCCTGAGGGGTATGGGTATGCTGAGAATTCACATCTAAGAATTAAGAAAACAAAATCCCGCGCACACAGATTAGATACAAACAAGTAGAGTGCTACTATATATGATTCACAGTAACAAATGTCCAACGTAGGTTCTTTGAAGTATATTTTCCTTTTATTAGATTGTCACACCAATGGAAATTCACAGCCAGCCGACACGTGTTTCGTTATAGGTCTATACAATTCTAGACGCTATAACTCTTCAGGGCTGGAAAGATACAGAAAATGAATGACCTATAATTGGTATACTACCAAAGTAGTATATAATCAATATGCCAAAGTGAATGTGACATATCCTCATTCCAAAGGATGAAACCAATCATATGGAACCCAAAAGTGATTCTAAAAGCAAATTTTGCAAATGATGCAATTTATTCTCCATAACAACTTTTTTCTATTTGAGGGCAATTTGGTACAAACAGACTAAGGGGGTTGCTATGGGGTCTAAATTTTCACCTAGTTTCGCCTGTCTCTTCATGGGTTGTCTGGAAAAAGATTGGATTTGGGGCATAGAAGGCGCCATATGGATTGATAAGATCTTCTATTGGGGGAGATATATAGATGATTGTCTCCTTCTATGGACAGGCACACAGGTTGAACTTTTTGAATTCCTTACATACATGAATAACAATTTATATGGGATGCAATTCACTGTGGAATTCAGCAGTACACACATCTCTTTCCTAGATATAGAACTGTACATTGAGCACAACAGATTAAAGACCCGTCTCTTCAGGAAAAACACTGCTTGTAATTCCATCTTGCATGCTGATAGCTCACACCCTAAATTAATCCTATTTCATCTGGTCTTAATACATGCATAGTAATTAAAACAGCACTGTTGAATATAATTGTCAAAATGATCACAGAAACAGTGGAAAGACACCCGTGTTGATTATGAGATATAAATCCATTATTCAAGGTAAATAAAATATGAGTATCTACAAAATATATTTCAAAAATTGTTACTCTAAGTACATGAGCATGATCCGACTGTATTTAAAAAACTTGCGCTAAGGAATATGTGAAAGAGTAAAGCCGTAATAATTCCACCGCATGCAACCCCATCAGTGCAATGCGTTATACAAAAAGTTGAGAGCTACCTCAATGGCTGGATCCTTATCTGTAAGGGCTATGTATATAGAGATAAGTCAGAAAGAGAAAAAGAAAAAGAAGCAACAGAAAGAGCAAAGGTTAAGTAGGTAACAGAGTGTGATACTGCGAAAGATCAATTAGAGTGGCAGAATAGCATAAACAAAATTTTCTTACCCCTAGTCCGGTGATAATTCCAACCCGGCAGGGAAACCTATTAGTAGGAGGATGACGGCGTAATAGTTCTGTTAAAATGAATAAGTGCCCCCAATTAGGCATAGAATCAAACTCATTTATGCTTTTTTTCCCAGGAAAGGGAGGAGTTCCACATCAAACGCTGCTGCTGCTGCCACACGATCTGCCAAACACTCTTGGAGCTCTCGGAGCCGCCCAGTCGTTAGAGCCTTCAGAGCTCTCAGAGGCGCGGCCGGAGTCACTGAGAAGCTGCCCCTGACTTCTGTGCGCTGTGCGCTGTGGCCGCGATGTGGGTTTCCGGAGGGAGCGGGAGCGGGAGCGGCTAGGCATCCCCGTACGTGGTGGAAGCCGCGGGCCGCAGGTCTTCCGGAGCCGCTAAAACATTTTTTTCACGCGGCACAAACCGCGAGTTAATTACAGAACCAACAGAAGTCCCCAAACATCTTCCAACGCGGAGCCGCAAGTCATCCCCCGAAGCGGCAGGAGAACCAAGCATTTCTGCATGAAGCCGCGGGTTAGTCCCCCCCGTGGTAGGAGCTGACAAAAAACCTTCCTGCACACGGTTAAATGTTGAGAGTATGTTCATCATAATGGCAGGAGCCGCATAGCAATCCTCACACAGCTGAAGCTGTGAAAACTTTTTTCTGCAACAACAGAGGTCGCAAGTGAATTTTTCAGCGACTGTGGTAGTCTCAACTATTCCTTTTCTAAGAGGCGCTCGCAGGAGCCGGCAGCATCGCCTCCTACGCAAGGGCCCTGTTTGCTTGTATTATTTGTAGTTTTTGCATTTGGTCAGGCACGACAGTCAAAAGGAGTTGCCACCATTTCTGCTTAGTGACACTCTCCCCGACATCCTCCTTGAAGTGGAGCCTTTTCTTGGACAAACTGCTGAGAGATTTCCTGGTGTCTCCCTGGAGCCTCCCTGGTGTCCCTGGTGTCCCTGGTGTTCTGGAGCTGCACTAGAGACTCTACGCTCCAACCCAAAACCACAAAGCCACAAAGCCATAGAGCGAGGTGAGTCCTGAGTCCTAGGTCCTGGGATCGCAGGCACGGCCGCCGTTAGAGGCAGCTGTCAAGTAAGAGCCGGGGGGCGGTGAGCCAGGCAGGGCCGACTAGGTCCGACTCTGCCCGAGGCCCGCTTCTGCGCGCTCCGCTCGCCTTTTACCTCGCTTTTGCTGTCTACCAGCGTTTCCTCCATTTGAAGGGCATATATACAGCTATAACCACACAGACATAACGCACGGTGTTCAGTTATTAAAAAAAAAAAAAAGTGTGAGTGACTGTAAGCCCGGCTTAGTTTAGTCGAGCCCTGGCTCGGGTGAATCCAGAAGAGTCCAACCACACCCTAATCACATCGTGGAATATGAGGTCTGGGAAAGTTAGGAAGTACACAGCGCCAATTAAGCGAAAGAAATCCAATAATTCCGAAGCCACCGAGGCATCAAACGAGGCCAACCACAGACCAAAACCTCAAAAATCCTTAAGCCTACGGGACTATTTTAGAAGAACGCCAGCAAAAATTGTTGCATTGTCACAATCAGGCCTTCAAACTATGGAGGCGACTACATCTACACCCATAACCCCGGTTCAATCAGGGTCGATTCAATTGGCCTCCCCGCAGCACTGGGCATTCGAAACTAAAAAGGCGACGGAACCATCTGAAGTTTACGTCTTCGGATCTACCAACAACAATTTTTTGAGGAAGCAGCAAAAAGACGAAACCTCTATTGCAAATAGTAAAAATTCTCAACACATTTATTCCACCCCGGGCAAGTCCTCATTGCCCCAAGCAGAGGACAAAGGATCATTTCATTTCACTTATCGCAAACCCAGCCGGAGGGTACTCTGTGTACACCAAAGACCCGCCTAGCTCCAACACAGCCCCTCGACTTCCGCCTGGCGACCCCAATGGAGCCCTCACTGGTTTTATACCGGCAAACAACGATGGCGCAAATCCACGGGGAAGTCAACCCTGTGCCTCTCAATAGTAGCCAGTCACCTTCAGTATCACCAACCATAGTCAACCACCAACCACCCACCACAATCACTCCAATTGCGTCACCAGTTTTAAACCCCTCGCCCATGATATTTTCGCCACCTGGACTAACAAAGGTCTCACCACAAAATCAGCCAGAACTGCCTGAATCGAATGACCAGCTTATTTCAGACTTATCTCTCTTTTTCAAGACCAATCAAAATTCTCCCAGGCAAACTTCAAATGAAAAGTCTAACCCCGAATACCACCCAGCGCCTGGCCGCAACTCCTCCAGACTCTCCAACAAACTGTCAATGCACTAAATTACCATTCGGTAAAACTTGAGGTGCAGGTCGATGTACTAAACACCCTGGCTTTATTCTCGTCTGGGATCAACAGCAAACTGGATAAACTAAACAATTTAATTTTAAGGGCACAAGCATCTGGAAAGCTTTCCCAACCCGTCTGCTGCTGCTCCCCAATCATAGACTCTCTCTCCTTGCTCCCAGAGTGCCTGACTACTGTCATAAGGGAAGTGAAGCTGATGAGGGGAGGAAACGTAAGTATTATACCTCCCTCCACCTCACAGCAAGAACAACAACATCTCACCCGAGATGGGCAGAGCCACCATGGCCAATTACAACCAAAGCTGACAGACGACAACAGTCCGTCATTGATTTTAACTGGGCCTACAATCGGCCCGAGCCAAGGTGTGACCTGGTCGAAAGACAGTCCAGTGCTTCAGACCGCTCCAACAGCGGAAGTTCCTACACCGCCTCCCCCATTATGCAGTAAGAGAGAGCGCAAACGCCAGCGTAAAAAGAGAAATAAACTCAGGGAAAGCAATAATGTAGTCCATCAGAAACTCTTCCCCCTTTTTCTAAAAACAGAAAATAAAAAATCTCTCACCACAACTAGTGCATTATCGCCCACGACAAATCACAATGGAGACCTTCTAGTAACAGCTACTCAACAACTAGCGAGGATTCACCAGGACCAAAGTAATGTAATCATGGACCCAGAAATGGACAACCTTGGCGCACCTACAGAAAACATAACGACGACCCCAGATAAGACAAGTGTAACTGGGCCCATAATGACAACAGGAAAACCTAAAGTTTCAACGGCCTTAATTTCACCCGCCCCGGACAATGTAATGTTAAGACCAAACTTCTCTAAAACCATCTGCAATAATTTAATCACCTTGACCAGATACAGCCCATCGCTGAAGACGGCCCCTCAAAGAGTGATACAACAGACATGCGAAACCAAACCAGTCACACAATCCGGAAAACTGGACAACCTGCCTCCTAGTGCATCGGATGGGAGGAAAAACGACCCATTGCGCCATCAGATCTTACTGGTTCCTGAATACGAATCCAAGGAGCGGCACAACATTCTAAATAGATCGAACCTGATAAAACTTGTGGAAGGTATCCCAGGGCTCGCAGGGCTGTCAACGGACAGCATAGATTCCCTCAAATTCCTTCCTCCCAGAGGCAACCAACCATCTGAGGTCACTGTGGTGACCTTTAAATCATCCAGTTGGGTAGGAGCGTTTTTGGAACACAAGTCCATTCTGCGAAATTGGGGAATCAGAGTTTTCCCATACTTCACGCCAGGGTATCCAATTTCCCTACTTACCAGATTGACTCCACCCAGACTACCGACCGCTACCAAACCAATAGTACAAGCGAAGCCCTACTCTATCTTAAAAAACGCGCCAGGGCCAGAAGTCCAAATCAAATCATCTGAAAAAGAAGGCGCCCAGGTTGACTCAAGCCAAGGCTGGGGGTGGCTGCCAGCGCTCCTGTCCTCAAAAAATGCAAACTGACCATTCGTGGCCGAGATGCAGGTGGATAAATACAAATTCCCCGGAAAACCACATCCGGTAGCAGAACAACAGCCAAAACCAGACAACAGACAGGGGTCGCAGCCCTTCTTATTGTGCTCATGGAACATCAGTGGGCTCCACCAAAAAACCTCTAACAACGGCACTCTGGCTTTTCTACGCAAACACGAAGCAATCACATTACAGGAAACGTGGGCCACAGAGGGCCGCCCCATCGCAGGCTACATTGAATTTCGGAAGCCAGCACTAAGGGACAGCCATTACGGTCACCCCAAAGGCGGTCTGTCTACTTACATTTCTAACAACCTAAAAGGTGTATTCAACCACCTTTCACTTAAAGAAGACTGGTTACTAGGGGTCAAAATCAACCCGTGGAGAAAGCAGCGTCCACTCTACCTTATAAATGTTTACATCAACCCCAGCACTCGAACCAAAAAAGATCACTTGACCCGCCTTAGTGAAATCATGAACGACATTGCCACAGAACATCCCAATTCGAATTGTATTGTCACAGGGGACTTTAACACCAACTTATTTCAGGGGAAAGCTGCAGACATGGAAGGGTCCGCTCTGACTAACATCATTGAGGCCATGTCCCAAACTAAACCTTTGAATCAAGCTCTCAATAAATTGGGCGAGCTCTCCGTGATGAGATTTTATAATGCAGGCTATTTGGTTACCAATGGAAGGTCAACCGGTGACACCCCCCCAAACTGGACCTGGTCTAACGGAAGCAAAAAATCATACCTAGATTTCACCATCTGTAACTCAGAATTATTATTCAATGTGGACAGTTTCAGCATCCACCCACGGTCAGAAAGCGACCACAGTCCGCAGGTTACTATCCTTAATACAAAGATAGAATACCACAAAACGGCGCCCGCAACCTACAAGAGAATATATTCTGAAAATCTAAAGCGGCTCAAATGGAGCGAGAACAACAGCAAGATCTTCTTAACAGTAAGCAAGGACTTCATTAAAGGCAGATTTGATCAAGACGCCACCCTGATAGTGAAATGGTCGTTGTTTTGCTCTCATCTGATTAATAGCTTTCCAGCGACAGTGCAGGGCTCAAGCCGCACACTACCAGCTGAGCTCACAGTCTCCACTGACACAAAGTTTCTAAAGAGAACGAGAAACAACGCCTTAAGGTTGTTCTTAAAATTTCCAGGGAATAGCGCCTACCATACAACTTACCAACAAGCTCAAAAAGCATTCAGGAGGGCAATTATTCAAGAGAAAAAGGCGCAGGAATCCCAATACTGGGTTGAACTGGTGTGGGAGAGTAAGAAAAAAAACTCGAGGAAATTTTGGGCCCTCGTGAACCGCACCAATTCAAACCTGACAAACTCTGGCTCAGCAAACATTCAGGAAGCGGAATGGGTAACATACCTAACGGTCCACTTTCAGGTTCAAGATCACTCGGGCCACATTGGTCCACCCAGTGCACATGGCACTGGTGCTAGTGTAACATCGAGCAATCCTTATGTTCTAGCACAAGAGTTCATCGCGGAATATGTATTATCTGAAGAAAGAGTCATCAAAGTAGTGACAAAAGGGAGACAAGACGGAGCACCAGGCCCGAACGGCCTCCCCCAGAGGTTGTTTAATTCAGACATTCCCTTCTGGTCCACGAAGCTAACAGACCTTTTCAACTACACCCTAAGGACAGCAACAATCCCGGATTCATGGCATGGTGCAATTATACACCCTATTTATAAATCAGGATCACGCGCTGCCCCTAAAAACTACAGATTAATTGCCCTGTTAGACATAGAGGCGAAACACTACGCGGGGCTTATTCTGGAGGATCTTGGGCAATGGGTAAAGGACCACAATCTGATACCACTAAATCAAACAGGGTTTGTTGCCAACTCAGGAACCACAGCAAACCTATTAGCAGTTTCTACCATCATCGACAAAGCCATTTCAACATCTAGGACATTATACTGCTGCTTTGTCGACTTTAAAGCCGCATTTGACAGGGTTCCCAGGGTGCTACTCTGGGAAAAACTGAGGCAGTGGGGAATTCCAGACAAAATCCTGAACCCTATTATCCAATTGCACACTAGTACCTGGGTTCGAGTGAAGTTGGGGTCCGGCACGCATCTCTCGCGAAAAATCATGACCTCTAGAGGAGTTAAGCAGGGATGCTTGCTGGCCCCCCTCCTCTTCAACCTTTTCATAGCAGACTTGTCAAGCACCCTAGACAAAGTAAACAGTAACCCGCCCAAAGTAGGAGGCACAGCATTATGTAACCTCCTATATGCCGACGACCTGGCCCTGTTCAGCCTCACAAGTGTAGGGCTACAAAGGCTTCTTGACTCACTGATGCAATATACAACCATTAACCAACTAGAAGTCAATATGAAAAAGACCCTGATAGTTCCCTTTGGCAAGAAACGTTATGGAGGTGGTGGCTGGTCACTAAACAAAATAAGCCTCAGCACTGGCCAATCATACAAATACCTAGGCGTCCATTTGGACTCCAGGGGTAATTTTGTAAAGCAGAGTAATGCGATTGCAGCCAAAGCCACGGCACTAATGGTATCATTGACCAAGCTGTCGACGAAACTCTCATGCCCAACCCTTTCTCCCCTATTAGAGGTGCTAATAGCAAATATTGCCCCACATTATATTATGGTATAGAGACCTTTAAAGGTAAAATGAACACCGCCTTAAACAAACACACAACAAAAATCTACAAAAAAGTACTCCATCTGCCAAGTTCTGCATCCCCTGCACAGATCAGATTAGAGCTGGGGCTAACAAATTACGATGCCCATAACCTCGGTACATACCTCAAGCTCTGCCACAAACTGAGACAGGCTGATTCTGGCACACTAGAATTTCTAGTCTGGAAAGAAATTAATGAGAGTAACCCAGGAGGATCATTTGGCTGTCTTTTGAAGAATTACATCCACCAGATGTCAGCTGCTGACCTCTGGGCCCTCAATCCTAGCCAGCCTGCCTTTAAAAATGCAATCAAAAAATGTGTGAGATCGATATCGCTCGCTACTGACAAAGCCCTCCTCACGAAACGTAGCCATTCTTGGGCAGTAGTTAACTCCTACAATCAAGTATCTGCAGCCACTTATTTTTCCATCACTTTTTCACTCCACCTAAAGCGCAGTTTCATCGCCCTAAGAATGGGGGACTGGCGCTTCCTTCAAAATCTACCCATCTGGCGTCGTACGGAAGAGGACATAACTTGTAGAGGATGTGGGTCAGCGATAGAATCAATTCTGCACGTGGTCTGTATCTGCCCTACTTTCAACTCTCAACGCAGGTGTATGCTCAGGTCAGAATGGAACAGGTTGGGGGTTTGGACTTGTAGGCATGCCATCATAGCCGCTCTGTCTATGGACAATACTGTTTTAAACATAAAATGTGCTAAATTTATACAACAAGCGTATCGTAGCCTTAATATAAAGAAAACCGCCACAGCTCTGCCACTGACTTTTTAGATTACATAATGCACTGTAACAGAAGCCCCAAAGACTAGGAGGGTCTCAACACTAATTGAAACTCTGTAGCATGTACCCTTTATGGTTTGATTGTATAATTGAATACAAGGGGAGATGTTTGAGACCCGCCAGGTCATGTTTAACAAAATAGTTTAAATTCTTATTTTTTATGCTTTTTATGTCTGTATGGGTTTCTTTTTTAAACTATTTCTCTCATAAAACTGTATACAATGTGATTTGGGAAAACCTTTTAAAGATATTTTTTTATATCTAAATAAAGACTATTATTATTATTAGGCATTGAATATTTCGCATAGATAGTAACCAACAAAAGCGTTATCTAGAGGCTAAATTCTATTACAAATGCACATATCAAGTGGCAACATCTCAAATCAAAGAAGGATCAAGGATGTATCAGATAAAACAACCAATCTCACGATCACTACATGGTGTTTAAAATTTAACAACTATAGTTGAAACCGACTTGCGTGGCTGTCACAGCCCCATGTATTAAACTAAAGTAGCCTATAATTGGTTACATGCACTGAGCTGTCATCAATCCTACCCCAACCCACAAAGGTGGTCTCTTACCCGTTACAACAGTTCAACACACTGCATAGAGGAGACGCCAACTTCACGCATATTTATGCAAACAACAAATCCATGGTCCCAATCGTGGAATTAAAGGAATTCTTCAACGCACACCACATGGGTACGTGTGGTGTTCGAATTCTAAAAGTGAGAAAAAAACGATCTATTAGTAGATCGATCCCAGTACTGAAAACTACTCATCTAATTTAAACAGTGTCCGAAGAATATTAGTACAAAGTCCGCAATATAACATAAACCAACCGTACCTGGGTAGAATCACCCTCGATGAAACTCGCGTCCCCGACCCGGAAGTGACTCACACCCGACCCGGAAGGCAAGGTTATAGCCTCCGCAGGTAGAGAATGCCTAGACTGCGAACCTCCATTGTGGATGGCAAGATAAATAACGGACTGTAATGCCGTTGCGGAGGTTTAAAGTCCCGAAAATATAACTAAGTAAAAACCAACAAGTAAAAAGTATAATTAAGCGGCTCCAACTACACCTTTAGCCCGTATTACGGCTATCATAACAAAAATGCTCATGTACTTGTACTAAAACAGGCCACCAATAGTAGCACACAAAGTTCCCCATGTAACGCAAAGGAAGCGGAAAAGAAAGGGTATTGAGATTAAAGGAAAGGTTTAAAACGTAGAGAGAGTGTTATAGCTAAGTAATATGAGAAAGAATAAAGGGTTCTGATAGAGAAAAAATATACTGATAGAGAAAATATAGTGGAACATGGTAAAATCTATTCAGTGTGACAATAATCCACGAGGGTACAGAGTAATAATAAGTGACATAGTGAAAATAACAATAGGCCAATGTTCAGACAATGTTACGTATGAGTGTTACAACATCCACTCTACGTCCCGGTTATTTAGTAGATACAGAAATACATCAAATGCGAAGGGCAGAGGACAGAGTCTTACCCAAAACCTGTGTAAAGCGATCTAATCAAAATTCTGAAAATGATCTATTTCAGTTACCATTGATACAAAGTATGGTTGCAGAGTACGAACACAAATAGGGAGAAAAAGGTGAGACACAGGACTATGGCATACCTAAATTGACTATATTTCAGACCAATAAAAGTCCATCAGTCCCCCAGAAAGAATTGCATCTCGGGGTCACAATTAAGACCCCGCCCCACCGTATGAAGTCTCATGATCCAAAATGCTTCAGCACGTCTAAGGCGCAGCTCTCGGTTGCCCCCTCTAGTGTCAATAGGAATGTGATCAATTCCAAAAAAAACAAATTCTTTTTTGGGGCCTTGGGCTTGGCAGATACTTGCGTGAATCGCCACTGGGTACCTAGCATCTTGTTGTAATAGTGCTCTAACATGTTCCCCAATTCTCTCTTTCAAGCTCCTAATGGTGCTACCCACATACTGGAGTCCACATTTACATTCGATGATGTATACCACGAATTTGGTTAAACAATTGATATTCATTCGAATATCATAGGTTTTGTTGTCACAACCCTTGACATTTTTTGTCTTATGTTTAGCCCACCTGCATATTCCACAGAATCCACATTTGAAAAAACCTTTATTCTGAGAGGTCAGCCATGAGTTGGTTTTTAGTGTTCTAGGAACTGTAGGGCTAAGTCTGTTGCGCAAAGTCCTACCCCTCCTAAATGTAATCTGAGGTTGTTTGGTCACATAATTGGTCAGAGTCTTGTCCGCAGTAAGGATGCTCCAATGTCTCTTGAGGCTCCTACGTAGGACATGGCTCAATTCATTAAAGTCAGTGACCATACGGATATTGTCTTTATTGTCCCCAATAGCAATAGGTTTAGGTTTAAGAGTTTTTCCCCTCTTGACTCGCCCAATTCTCTTTCTGGCCTTATGAAGAATGATAGGGGAGTATCCTCTTTCTACGAAGCGTTGGTTCATATCTTCAAGACATTCTAGAAATTCTGGTTCCTCACTACAATTACGTCTGGCCCTAACAAACTCACCATATGGTATAGCGCTGATTTGGTGTATAGGGTGTGAGCTATCAGCATGCAAGATGGAATTACAAGCAGTGTTTTTCCTGAAGAGACGGGTCTTTAATCTGTTGTGCTCAATGTACAGTTCTATATCTAGGAAAGAGATGTGTGTACTGCTGAATTCCATAGTGAATTGCATCCCATATAAATTGTTATTCATGTATGTAAGGAATTCAAAAAGTTCAACCTGTGTGCCTGTCCATAGAAGGAGACAATCATCTATATATCTCCCCCAATAGAAGATCTTATCAATCCATATGGCGCCTTCTATGCCCCAAATCCAATCTTTTTCCAGACAACCCATGAAGAGACAGGCGAAACTAGGTGAAAATTTAGACCCCATAGCAACCCCCTTAGTCTGTTTGTACCAAATTGCCCTCAAATAGAAAAAAGTTGTTATGGAGAATAAATTGCATCATTTGCAAAATTTGCTTTTAGAATCACTTTTGGGTTCCATATGATTGGTTTCATCCTTTGGAATGAGGATATGTCACATTCACTTTGGCATATTGATTATATACTACTTTGGTAGTATACCAATTATAGGTCATTCATTTTCTGTATCTTTCCAGCCCTGAAGAGTTATAGCGTCTAGAATTGTATAGACCTATAACGAAACATGTGTCGGCTGGCTGTGAATTTCCATTGGTGTGACGATCTAATAAAAGGAAAATATACTTCAAAGAACCTACGTCGGAAATTTGTTACTGTGAATCATATATAGTAGCACTCTACTTGTTTGTATCTAATCTGTGTGAGCGGGATTTTGTTTTCTAAAGAAAGAACAGGTCCCCAACATACCTGTATGATCAGTGTGCCCCACAGGGTAATCTGACAGTGCAAACCAGGAATAAAAATCTTTAAATAAACACTGAACAGCAAGCATCACTGCACAGGATGTGGATGCTGTCCTCTTAATGCATGCAGCAAGGATGAACTAATCACAGGGCCAATGTTTTTACCTTTTTGGGCTAGAAGTACGACCTTTATAATACCTATTTCCAAATAGTTATTTTTCAGAATTGCTTATTGGTAATCGGTATTTCAAATGTATGAACTGTTTATTCCTTTATTTGCAATTCCTAGTGGTTCGCAAATTGACCTACCTCATGAATTTTAATGAGCTAGGTCTCAATAAGCGATTTATAAAGAATCCCACCAATCACAGGGATAGCGGTCTATCGAGGTCAGCAGACCATCATGTCTGATTACTTTTTAATAAACCAATTTTTGTTCTAAAATTTCAATTTTTCTTGAAGGAAAACGTGATGCGTTTAAATAGAAAAAATGAAACTTTGAAGTTTCATTTTTAAGAGTAGACAGTGGTCCGTTGGACCACGGCTTCTCTTAAAACATTTTTATTCAACATTGCCAAAGGGGAATGAGTCCCAAAGGGACCCCTTCCCATTTGTGAATAGGGTGCCACCACTTTTAAGATAGTGGTAAATAATTACTGTTTTATGACTGGCATTTAATCACAAAACAATAATACATACCATACCTATTGGGTGTTTGGAAGAGACGCCCAAAACACGCTCCATCCAAACACCAAATCACAAATTGATATTTGGTAACAAGCTAAAGAGGGGTAGAGAGGGATTACGAAGTATAGATCCTAGGGCTGAAGACACAGGAGTTATGATAAACGGGAGAAACTAAAGGGTATGGGTGATGAGTAGGGCAGAATTTTGAATGCCAAGGTCACCAGGTGAGAACAATGCCAAACAGGAAATTCTCAACAAGAAGACATCCATAAGTATTTGCCATTTAAATGAATGCCTGGGCAGGGGACACTAGGAGGAGAGATTAAGAGGAAAAAGAGAAGGCAATGACATCATTTGATCACAAGATATCAGGCTTGGGAGATTGAATAAGATCCACTACCGTCCCCAACAAACAAGAAACAATACAGTCTAGATTTAGCAGAAAATGTATTAGTCGTTAAAGTTTCTTTATGCTGCACACAGATTTGCAAACATATATATTTTTAACAGCTGAACAGTACTCAAATACGCCCAGAGAGGACGATGTGTTATCGAGGGATGTCATCGTAATGAGGCCCTCAGTCTTTTTTCTGGAAGTCAAAATCCTTCAGTGGGGCAAGGCAGCAGGCTATATCTGAGGAGGGATCCATGATGTTGGGTAGACATTAATGAGGTACTGATGAAGCTGCTGGTTTGGATGGAAAAAGCTCCAAGCATGAGAAATTCAAATTTCATGCCCAAGGAAGCCCTTTCAGAGGTCAGATACGTTTGGCGCTTTTGCCCCAACAACATTTTCTTCAGTTGAACGTCGTCTCTTTTTTAGAACTCTGGATCCATCAGTGGAGAAAGGCTGTCGGCTGTATCTGAAGAAGGCTCTGTGAGGCCAGATACTTTTCTGTGAGGTCCTGCTGAAACAGATTTGTGCTTCAGAAAAGCTCAGAGCAGAGGAAACCAGTTTCTTTCGTCCATATATTTAAATCACAGGTTTTTCAGGGATATTAGGAGAAATACATTTAGACATGGCCAAGAGTCACAGGACCTCAGGAATAGCACTTGTGGGTCAAACTTCATTCCAGCAGAGGTCCCCAGAAGGATGCAGGTCAGGTCCAGTTGATTTTGGTTGTTCAGGTAAGGAAAATGTCTCTTGGTGCTTGTTGTGGCCCTGTAGCTTACACAGGGGACAGCCAGCTAACCCTTGGAGTTCACTTCTTTGTCTTGAGTAGATGTGGGAGCAGGTTGAATTCTTCATGTGTCCTCACCGGTACCAAACAACAGGTGCAGTCCTTCTTCTGTACCTTTAGTTCCAGTATAGTTCAGAAACTGTACAGTTATGAATAGCACTAGGCGGGGGTGATTCCTGCTCCCTCCCTAACTGTGAAAAACATTGATTATTATACAGTGTTGTTTAGTGACCTCACCATATTATAAAGTCACAATTCTGTATCAAATCCAGTTAGATTTGTATGTAAAATATTAGCTCAGCCCTGGGTAGCTGTGGCACGGAGCAGTAGGACTTTATCAAAAAGATCAAGTGTAAAGCATTAGGAAGTAACAAAACAGTCAATAAGAAGAAAACATGACACAAGAAAATGATTACACCAATCAAAAAGAATAGTGTACATTTGTATCTTTAAATAGACACTTGAACAAGAAAAATCTATCTGAGGAATCTGGAGATATGTTTTTTAGAAGAAACAATAAATGACTGCTTTACACTCTATACAAAAATTCATTGTAATTGACCAGGATAGCAGTTTAGGTTTAGCCCCAACAGGTACACTAAAAACGGCTATATAGGCCTCTTGGACAGGCACATCTGACAAGGAGCCAGTCACAGAGAACAAATATGCCAGAGGGGAGAGTTATCTATAAGTTTTAGCAGTCTCCAGTCCAGTTCTGAATCCTTAGGTTGAGCCGCTATTGATGTAAATGAAAGTGGTCCTGATGCAAGGGATAAAGGATGCTGTGGGATGCTGAAAATGTTGGGAATGCTGGGATGGTGTTGTTCATCTTCCTGTTGTTACCACTTGGTCTTCGAGGTTGTGGAGGCATGTTTGGTCTCAGGGGTCAATTTCCTATGGTATGCAGTTAAAGTACAGTGAAGGTTCAGTTGTCACTGGTCAAATGGTCTCCAGTGACAGCAAACCCAAACGTTTCCTTTAAAAGGCAATACATTTCTTGCAGGATCACTAGAGTACACACAGACAGCCTTCACTTTTCCAACAAACTCGGGGGCACTTCATGAGGATAAAGACTTGATCGTCATGCTTCCCAACTTTTATTGCCCAGCTAACTGACTCTTGGAGAAATATCTTCTGTCTGGGACACATGGGAAACGCATCCATGAGTGAGGCACTGCAGTCACAGCTCTATCTTTGCCAGTCATGAGGCTCAGCAGGTGCAGGCCAGATTTGGTGATTTGGTGCAGCCGAGCTTGGCTGGTTCCAGGGAAAAGAAGGGCAGTCCCTCATTGGTCTTCTTTAAAGACCAGAAGTGATCTGAAATTTGGGTGCCACCTTTATGCCCGCTATGAGCTTAAGAGGTGGTGGTGATGGACAAGACAATGGGCTACCAGACTCGGAAAAGGAGCCAGTAACAGAGACCAAAAATGCCGCAGGGGAGAGTTACCTATACGTTTTAGCAGTCTCCAGTCCAGTTCTGAATCTGTAGGTTGAGCCGCTATTGAAGTCAATGAAAGTGACAGTTGTCAGCACACACGCTCTCACCTCCACGGACTACATCCTCCTCGGGGACCTGAACTTCCACCTCGAGAACAACAATCAAACCCCAACTCTTCTGCCCTGATCGACAACCTCGCCAACCTCGGACTCAGTCAACTCATCACAACACCCACCCACTCAGCCGGCCAAATGCTTGACCCCATCTTCACCGCAAGCCCCCATGTCTCCTTCAACCACACCACCGAACTCCACTGGACCGACCATCTCTGCATCCACTTTACCTTCAGGAAACCCAACATTCACCGCTGCACTCAACAGATCCCCCGCCACTGATGGAACAACGTCACCGAAAACCAGCTGACTCCCACCCTCGCCCAGAGCCCACCCGCAGACCCGACCGCCGCGGCCACCAGCAACCTCAGACAGTGGCTTGACAACTGCGCCAACACCCTTGCCCCGTTCAAGGAACTCTCCAACAGCCTCACCAGAAAGAAACCTAGCTGGTTCTCTGAAGAACTTCAGACCTCCAAGCAAACCTGCCGAAAGCGAGAGAAGAACTGAATTTGCGAACGAACACAGGAAAGCTACACGCCCACTAGAACACCACCTGCAGACACTACCACCTCATCAGATCCGCCAAATGGGCCTCCTTTAAAGACAGCCTAGACAACAACGCACACAACAGCAAAGAGCTCTTCAACATCGTGAAGGAACTCTCCAAACCTAGCTCCAACACCAAAGACATCCCACCTTCGCAAGACCTGTGCGACTCGCTGGCCACCTTCTTCTACCGCAAGATCACAGACATCCACAACAGCTTCAATGCTGCATCTTCCCCGGCATCCACTGTGACCCCCACCCCCATGACCACCACCCGCACCAACCGCCTGATCTCCTGGACCAACATTAACGATGACGACACCATCAAGATCATGAACTCCGTCCACTCCGGATCCCCGTCAGACCCATGCCCACAAAGTCAGTACCACCATCGCACCCATCTCCGGAAAGCCATCAACATCTTTTTCAAGACAGAAACCTTCCCGGAGAGCTGGAAGCATGCCGAGATCAATGCCCTACTCCAGAAACCCAAGGCGGACCCCAAGGACCTCAAAGACCCATCTCCCTGCTCCCCTTCCCGGCGAAGGTCATCGAGAAGGCCATTAACAAACAACTGACCAGATCCCTTGAGGAGAACAGCATCATGGACCCATCCCAGTCCTGGTTCCACAACAACCACAGCACTGAAAGGGCCCTCATCGCTGCCACAGATGGCACAAGGACCCTGCTAGACAACGGAGAAACCACGGCCCATATCCTCCTTGACCGGTCAGCTGCCTTCGACACGGTCTTCCACCTCACACTACGAACACGCGTCCATGATGCAAGGATCCAAGACATGGCCCTGGACTGGACCACCACCTTCTTCTTTGGCAGAACACAGAGCGTCCGCATCCACCCTTCCGCTCCGAAGCCACCAAGATCATCTTGCAGCGTACCCCAGGGCTCATCCCTCAACCCAACGCTGTTCAACATCTACATGACACTGCTCACCCACGTCGCCCGACTGCATGACCTCAACATCATCTCCTATGCTAATGATACCCAAGCGATCCTCTCCCTCATCAAAGACCCCATGACCGCCAAAACCAACCTCCACGAAGGAATAATGGCAGTCGCCGAATGGATGAGAAACAGCCAACTGAAGCTGAACTCGGACAAGTCGGAGGTCCTCATCCTCGGCTCCACATCCTCAGCCTGGGACGACTCCTGGTGGACGACCGCACTAGGAACTGCTCCAACGCCCACCTACCACGCACGTAAACTAGGGGTCATCCTCAACTCGACCCTCTCCATGACGACGCAGGTCAATGCTGTCTCTTCCTCCTGCTTCAACACCCTCCACATGCTCCGCCGGATCTACTAGTGGATCCCCACCAAAACGAGAAGGACGGTCACCCAGGCCGTCGTCAGCAGCAGACTGGACTATGGAAACACCCTCTGCCAGGAGCCTCGACCAAACCTCCTGAAACGACTCCAACACATCCAGAACGCCTCCACACACCTGATTCTCGACATCCCTTGCCATAGCCACATCACACCCCACCTGAGAGACCTGCACTGGCTCACTGTCAACAAGAGGATAACCTTCAAGCTCATGGCCACGCACACAAGGCACTCCACAACACCGGTCCAGCATACCTCAACAGCCGACTCATCTTCTAAACCCCCACCTGCCAGCTCCGCTCCGCTGACCACACCCTTGCCACTGTCCCCCGTATTTGAAGAGTGGCCGGCGGTGGCAGATCATTCTCCCACCTCGCCGCCATGACATGGAACACCCTCCCCATCCGCCTACGGCAGGCCCAAGACCTACTGACCTTCAAAAGACTCCTCAAGACCTTGCTTTTTTGAACAGTAGCAGCATTCCCCCTCCCCAGCGCCTTGAGATCCTCACTGGTAAGTAGTGCGCTTTACAAATGATTGATTGGTTGATTGATTGATGATTACTTTCTGGTGAAGTGTGCAATCTAGCTTTCCCAGACAGCACTATTCTGCACACTTCCAACATAGCCATACCTTACTCTTGGTGAGTGAAGCTACCCTGTCCAACCAATAGACGTAACTGCCTGGGGGGCACACTCCTCTTGGAAAACCTGTTTGACATGGCTTTTCTTTTCCAGCCTGATGCCATAACGTCTGCCTGAACTACAAGTCAGCATTTTCCTAGTGTGACTAAAATGTTCTCTTCAAAGGCGGCTTCCTCTATAAAACTCACCTGCTAGGTTCACTCCTACCCTGCCCATCCTGCCAGTACGAGGTCCCACCTCTACCCTTGGCAGGTCTTTTGTTCCTGTACCTCTAACCAGGAGTACAGCAGGGTTCTTGAGGACAGCAGCTGTCTGCAACAGAAAAAGGCGACTGTAAAACTTGGGCAACAAAGTGGCAACTTTGTAAATTGCTACTTGTAAGATAGTTACATTAAATTTGACATTGGCAACAGGCTCAGGTTTTGTGGAAAAAATCTTTTGATAACTTAAAGCATCA
The DNA here is from genome assembly GCF_964263255.1 of Lissotriton vulgaris. Lineage (NCBI taxonomy): Eukaryota > Metazoa > Chordata > Amphibia > Caudata > Salamandridae > Lissotriton > Lissotriton vulgaris. The sequence continues at coordinate 462,241,395 of NC_141689.1, read as the reverse complement.
GATTTAGTGGTTTCATCTGGAAATTAGCACTACTAAATTGTTTGTGTGACTTCATACTAAGGGCTACTAGCATTACTGTTGTAAAAACAACTATGCACGGTTTTTAATGCCAGGACTTATAAATTCATGAAAACACATCTACTTTTTAATATAATGCACCCCCCCCCTTTAGGGTGTGTTAGGCCTACCTCCGGTGTGAGTTATAAATATTAGTATGGAGGAACTTATAAATATTAAAAATACGGGTTTGAGCTTTACCAGGGGTTTAAATGGCAAAGTTGAGTTAGCAGTTTTAAAGTTGCTCTGCCACCCTACAATGGCCTTCTGGGAGTCATGTTTTACTGAGTTACACTTGTCATGGCAAAATGTGTGTTTCAGTCAACAGGAAATATTTAAATTAAAGGCCTAGGTACACATAGTAGAATATATTGGGGATTTTTACCCAAGTTAACCGTTGCTAACTGAAAGTAGACCAATTAAATATATACTCCTTGATTTCAAAATTATTTATAGATTATTTCATAAACAATATTAACAATGTCATACATTTTATGTCAAGTGCTTGTGCTGTAATCTAATATTCGGTTAACCAGAGGGGCCACCTTACCAAGACAGAACCTGGGTCAATTAAACCATATAGAAACCTCAATGGTTCTAGGAGGTAATATTCATATATAGCATAGATGACCAAACATAATAAAGCTCAGAAACAGTGCTCAACAAAGGATTTTCAAATAAATTAAGATTATTATTAAATAGTGATTATTTTCAAATCACAATATACAGGCAAACAATTTGGGCTTTGCATATTGCACTACACAAACATGTAAGGACAATGTACAGTGTAAACAAAAAACTTCTCTGTAATATATCTGTTAAAATAAAGGGTGCGCCCATAAATTGGACTAACTGGACATCAAAAGGTTAACAAATATATTGTTCCATATTAACACTAGATTTGAATGTTTGAGTTTAGTGGTAGATTTCCAGTTGATCAACAAAATTGTTTTTGGTTTTAGTTGTGGAATATGGTTTCAAAATGAAGAGGAGAAGGCCTATTAGAATGTATCAAGAATGATTTTGAGCTGGAATGTTGTAGGTTGATAATGTTCAATTTGGGTCAACCATGTGTGGCTGTGCTTTAAATGAAAGGCTGATTAGTACATGGCAAAGTCAGCCAATTTAACTCCACCCTGGGTTTTGGACAATTTAAATTTAATGACAATTCCACGGTCTTTTTCATCCACAGAGAAATTTGTTTGAGATGATATTTAGATTGAAAAAAGACATCTGCTCTATGATTATCAGGATCATAGATAATAAATAGTTTTTTTGTACAGAAAACCAAGCACCAATGGCAGACCTATTAACTGCACCTCACACAAAGTTCCAATCAAGTAATGCTTGATGCACTTCATATCCAGTACCACCCATTGTATTTTCCAAGCAGAACCAAATTCAAAACAAATTAAATTGGTGCACCCAGAGATATAAGAGTCAACACATTTTCAGTTTTGTTTAAAAATATTTTTCTTTTACTAATTCTCATTTGGTCCATAAAATCCAGCAACCAAACTTCCAGACAAAGTGTTTCATTCAAAACCAATTGTTCTTCATCAGGGCTTTTGTGTCGTATTATTCATTGGGTTCCTGATTCCATGAGCTGATGATCAACAAAATAAATATGGACCAACGTAAGGAGAGCGAGCATGAGTTGTGCTGCCCAACCACGCCAGCAGGTCAATACGCCCACTGGCACTCCGAGGAAGCCCACAATTAGGAACTCCCAGGTACTCAATGACCTCTATCGAACTTGGTGAGCCAATGCCACACTCACCTAGGCTGCGACAGCACTCAGCCTTTACCTTTTTAGGTCCTGAAGAAAGCCCCCCGACCCGTCCCGGCAATTTTATTGGGCTGAAACAAGTCAACCATTCACATGGATATTCCAGTGCATTAGACTAATAATTGTCTTCTCACGCACAACAAAGTTTTTATCTCCCTCCATTCCAAACTGAATAATGGTATAGTTCAGGTAATGCAAGGTCCTTTTAACTCACCTCACCTGAGCACGTTTCACTTTTTCATCACTGATCACTACTGCAATAACCAGTAGTTTCTCCTCCAGGTGGAGGATAGCATACAAAAGAGAAACCCAATGATGATGCTGTCACATTATCAATAAGGTGGAGAATCTAGATATACTGCCTCACGGCCAGTTTATGTGAATGAGGGATTTTTAATATGGCAAGGTACTGAACCCTGGTTACTCAAGTACAAGTGATCCATTCCCTTTTGATATATTGTGTTCAACAATATCCATATTCATTGGCCAAATAAGGCTTCCTATCAGTCCATAATAGCCATAATCCTAAAAGAAGTCTGGCAAGGATTAGGAATTAATTTAGTCAGAAATCGGGTATTAGTCTTTCCCACTTGATACCTGAATCCGTATCCCATCACATCATCAGTACCTCTCCATGGCCATTAAGTGCTGCATCTCAGTTTACTTTATAACCGCCACATTACAATATTGGAAACAAAACCAGCCTATTTTTCTGTCTGGCTTCCGATGGGCAGTCGGAACCGGCCTGTAATCCCAAAGGGCTGGCCTTTCTGCCCATGGGTTTACAATGCACGGTTTGCGACATGGCTTCCATGTCGGCCTGTCAAGACATGAAAACCATGTCAGAAAGCGTATTTGGGGGCCCTGCATGGCCTCCGGTTGGCGGTCAGGAGGAAACCCTTTAGTTACCCTCAGTTAAACCCTGCATCCCATGGCAGACATGCAAGTACTACGGTGAGTTCTCAGCCATAATACATGTTCCCATTGAGATGTTGGAATGAGTCTGAACAGTGTTTGGTCGCATCCAAATCAGGTGGTCAATCAATCAATCAATCAATCATATCATTTGTAAAGCGCACTACTCACCCGTGAGGGTCTCAAGGCACTGGGGTGGGGAATGCTGCTACTGCTCGAAAAAGCAAGGTCTTGAGGAGTTCTCTGAAGGTCTGCTGGTCTTGGGTCTGCCACAGGTGGATGGGGAGGGTGTTCCAGGTCTTGGCGGCGATGTGGGAGAAGGATCTGCCGCCGGAGGTTGCTCTTCGGAAGCGGGGGACAGTGGTGAGGGCAAGGTCGGCGGAGCGGAGCTGGCGGGTGAGGGTGTAGAAGCTGAGTCGTCTGTTGAGGTACGTTGGTCCGGTGTTGTGGAGTGCCTTGTGTGCGTGGGTGAGGAGCTTGAAGGTTATCCTCTTGTTGACTGGGAGCCAGTGCAGGTCTCTCAGGTGGGGTGTGATGTGGCTGCGGTGAGGGATGTCGAGGATCAGGCGTGCAGAGGCGTTCTGGGTGCGGTCGGGACTGGAGTCTGGTTGGTTTTCTTCTTGAAAACTGCACATGAGCGGGCGCGCGCGCATACGCAGTTTTCAAGAAGGAGTCGTGATAGAACAAGAGGGAAGCACCGGGACACCGCCAATAATGTAAGGTGTTTTAAATTGTTCTTTTTTAGCATTTTAATAGTGCAGGCGGGAGGCAGGTGGGAAGCCAACTCCGCTGCGCCGCAAGTGTGCAAAGATTTGCCTGCTCTGCCTACTTCACGTCACGTGGAACAGGCAAAATTCCACACATTCCATGGGGGGAATGGGGTTGTCTGCCCAAAAATTGCACTTTCAGAAAATTGGCATTTTCCTCCTCTAGCTATTTTGTGCCTGCAACCTGTTCCTGGGCCACATGCCTTGGTGAAGTTGGCAGATGGACTTTGTTTATTCCTCCAATACAGCCACACCATAGAGGGATTAGGTGTGCCTGGATGGTCCCTGATTGGCCTTCACTGGAAGGATTGGAGGGGTTGATATGGGCACAGCCCCATGCACAAGTCAATAGGGCATGCCCTGCCTTCAGACAAAGGACTTCACAGTCCCTTATTGGTTATGCTGTGAGACTGGAGTCAGGGCACTGAAGGTAGGAAACTTCAAGCACTGTAAAGGGAATTCTCTAGAAACCTATCCTTATTCAAAGAAATCGCCGGGTATAAAAATAGGACTCTCGGACCCACAATTCCATACAGTTTGCTGTTGCCTTCTGTGTACTTCAGAAGATTTCTGTTTCGGTGTCAATTTCTTTTTTATTTACTCTATTTTTCCAAATTAGTTAAGTTAAGACTGACTTCTTTTGTGACATGCTACCAGAGTGTTAAGCACAGGTTAATTAAATGGCTTTTGTGGTATATCCTGACAGATATTGTGGCTATAGCTCGACATGGGTTAACACCTCAATAAACCTATAACCCAATTTCTCAACAACATAAAGGACAATAGCCACTGTTGGAACGTCTGTTGGCTTTCTTAATGATGTGACAGAAAAATCTGGCATTTTCGCTGAATAGTTTGTTTAAAAAAAAAACTACCTGGGTAAAGTTAATCAGTTTAGTTTTACGTTTCTTAATTGAGTAGTGCAGACTTGGCCTTACATTTTGTAGTATAGGTTGATTAAGGAGATTGGTCTGTAGTTTTTGGAAAGGGACGAACCTTTCCCCTTTCTGCTTGTGCAGAGGTTTCACTTTGGTAGTTAGCAATTTACTACTCATTAGTCTTTCCAAGCCATATCTTGGGGCAGCTCTCCCTTCACAGGATTTAATGGTTGCCGTACAAGTTGGACAAAAGTGCAGGTGTGACAGGGGAGGCCCATTTGAACCAAATTAGGTTCCTTCGCACATCCTAATTGGTGTTCTACTTCCTAACTGGTGAAGAAGCAAAAACAGCACCCAACACCCAGGCCATTGTATCAGCACTGGGAACAGTTTTCACACCTCAGACTATCAACCAACTGGGTACCAGTTGGAGGAAAATGAAAATTAACCTTCAGTGGATTGAGACAGGGAAAAGGCAACTTTCCTGAAGTCCTTTTTCCTTTATATTTATTAAAAATATTTTCTCACAATGAAGTCGGGCTTTTAATAAATATAGGAAAAATAGTTATTGAATTATTTTGTAGCTGATCCATAGCCTGTGATAGAAGAATTACATTTTAATATAAAATTCAGTGTTTCTCAATAGGTCAGCCTTTCTCCATTGAAAACAGCTTTTGGGTGCTAATCACTGTACAGCCATGTTAACTTTACATTTCTACATGCCCTCCATTTGAAGATCATCCACACTGCCTTGTGTACTAGAAGGCCTGCATAGGGGTGTCATATTACAATTAAAATGGGAGGTTTATCTTTTTACCTGCCCAAAGGGTTATTTTTACAGGTTGTGTGGCGGTTCTAAGACTGCTCAAGAAACTCAACAGGGCCTTGACTCGACTCAATAAGGCTGAGTTCGTATAACTAGAAAAATTAATGATTGCCAGTACTGAGCTGCACTCAAATAGTAATTGATTGATCAACCATACGAATAAAACACTAAGGTCCACGTTTTCAGTCCACCATTACTTGGTTTATTTCGCAATTAATCAAGAACTGCTTTTTCACTAAATGTTTTATGCATGTGTGTTGAATATAATACAAAATACACAAACTATGTACACTAATTACACAACATTTTTTAAAGGACACCTATACCCAATCAATTTACACCAGCAGACGTACCACACACAAATGTGGCCAAAAAACACGTATCACACACTCTCACAACATTCATACAGCACACCAGAGCGGGTCAGGCTCACTGTTGCATGACAAGCAAACTGGTAGTGGAAATTCTTGATCCCAACGTCAAACAGCACTAACTCAAATACATTCCAAATAAGATGTAGACATGATCAAATGTGATAACTGTTGTCTATAATCAAAAACTGAGTCAGGTAACTGTACAAGATTTGTTTGACATGGGATAAGAAGGGTTGACGCGTTTCAAACCCGGCGGTTTTGCAGGGTTCTCCTCAGGACCTCAATATTCTACAAAAAAGACAAAAAACAGCCAAATTTAGACTACCTCCAAAAGAAGACTTTAAAATAAACCGGAAGGCACCCACCGGTGCTGCCTGCCTACCTTATTTCTTCAATAGACCAATCCAACCCTTTATAATAATTCATGTGCCAGCATTCTATGAACAACAGTCAGGAAGACAAAGACAGAGCGATCATGTACCGTTGACTAGTTGACTAGTGAGAGGTTGTATCTATAAAAGTATAAAAATTCCGATAGGGAAGGGTCACCATAACGACGGAATGATCATGTGACCTTATAGGTACCAACGAGAGGCTACGGTGTTAAAAACCATATTTCCCTGTGTTCTTCGCATCATCCTTTGCGGCAATTGATCTAACCCGATGTTGTTCAAAAGTGAAAACGTGGACATTAGTGTTTTATTCGTATGGTCGATCAATAAATTACTGTTTGAGTGCAGCTCAGTACTGGCAAACATTTTCTTGTTCTAAGACTGCAGCATCCATGCCACAGTCGTAGGCCTGAAGTCATGTTTGTCTCATCGCACTAGTGGCATGGTAGTGCTTCAGGCCATAGGTGACATTTAACTTTAAATACCATGGGTGTACTTTGGGATCTGTGTACTCGGTCCCTATAGTAAAGTTAAATATACCAATTAGGGTTTAAGCCAAGCTCAACATGTTATAGGGGTTAGAACAGTTGCACCAGGGCCTGATTGGCAGTTTTCATTGCACAGAGTGAATAAACAGCAGCATCAGTGCACAAAAAATGAGGATGACTACACAAAAATGGCACTTTCTCACAAGGTATACTCTCTGAAAGCATTTTCCTTTTCATGCAAATGTACTTGTTAATTCTGGAGCCAGATGGGTTGCCATACTGCACAAGCGGTAATACTTCCTCATCATTCAAAGTGGCAAATAATGTAAACAACTGTAAGACCACCAGTGGAGGTAGTGCCTTACTATGCTAGGGCCAACTTTACATTTATTACCAAAAAGAGATGCCTTAATGTCATCAGGGAATTTAACTTGTGGTCCTTAAACGAAGCAAATATAACCCTGGATTAGGAATCCAACATTTTTTATTTGGGACATAGGAAACTTTGGCATTCTTTACTGCTTTTTGTAATCATTACTAATACTCATGATTATGGTAAGCACTAGATTATAATTTCGTTGGAACTGATTCATCTATTATAATCAAGCTATTTGCACATTTAAGCCTGCTTTACATGCAGAGATAATCTTTTAATGACTAGTAGACCACTTGTGACACTCACAGCCATCTTTTACACTTTTAAAAAGATTTATTCACACAAACAAACCTTGATAGGTCTCTTTCAGGTCCATAAACGAAGCAAATATAACCCTGGATTAGGAATCCATTTTTTTTTATTTGTGACATAGGAAACTTTGGCATTCTTCACTGCTTTTTGTAATCATTACTAATACTCATGATTATGTTAAGCACTAGATTATAATTTCGTTGGAACTGATTCATCAATTATAATAAAGCTATTTGCACATTTAAGCCTGCTTTACATGCAGAGATAATCTTTTAATGACTAGTAGACCACTTGTGACACTCACATCCATCTTTTACACTTTTAAAAAGATTTATTCACGCAAACAAACCTTGATAGGACCACCTTAATAACAAGAAAATATGTCTGTCATTAACAAACTAGAGCTTTTGTGCCCATTTTAAAGTAAAGGGATGGAGGCCATTTAGTTCTCTATTTCATTCTCTTCAACTATTGCCAAAGATTCTATAAAAGAGTGAGCTATATACGTAGATTCAAACAATTAGAAAATGCACAGACATATTTGTACTTCCAAAGATGCAGACCATTCATGTACTAAGAGGCATTGTCAGGTTTAATATCGTGGGTGTCGTTAGGAGACTTTGCAGAAACATTTTATGGTACGGCTGACATGAAATTGTTCATTTGCCCTTCACTGCACAAATGCATTAAAACACCAAACTAGACTTTTTTGCATTACTTATGATGCCCCTGGCATTGCTTTCCTCATGTGCGCGAATCAAATCATAACACTATTTTCTCCAATTTCTGATTTCCTATTCAGTAGGAATTCAACAGATTATGTGCTTCTCATTTAATTTAGAATATTCCTTGTTATACGTCCTGAGATCACACTAAGGTTAGTATCACCGATAATCCACAATAACTCGTGGGTCTGTGGTGCTCCTGCAGTCTTGTTTTCTTTTCATCCACTTATATGATGCGTTCCTAGGCTTAGATCTCGTCAGTCGCTCTGTGGTAGTAACTTGCTCCAGGGTGCTAGACAGTATGTGAACCTTCATTTAACACATCTGTCCCATTGTTCTTTTTGTGGTGATATGTGCTGTTGTGCAAGGAAAAAGTTGGTGAATGTGTTGTGATTCTATGGATAAATTGTGAACATTGAGGGGCATATTATCAAGTGGGGGCGATAGGCAATTTTCGCCGCTTTAGCAGCCATTTTTGGCCGCTAAGCGGCAATAATACTATTGCCCTATTAGCACGCTGTCGCTAACAGCAGTTAGTGACAGCTTGTAGGCGATAGCGAGCGGTTTGGGGTCCACTTTGCATGTCAGCGATATTTATCGCTAATAACATGCAAAGTGGGCATACCCAACCTGTTAGCGACTGAAAGCAGTCGCTAACATCGCTATCGTCTATTAGCAACACAGGCGTAGCGATGGAAATATTCGCGCTAAGCGCGAATATCTCCAAAAACTTACACCTGCTCAGACCAGTTCTTAGCCATTATATCCAATGGGAGGTGGATATAATGGCTAAGACTCTGTTAGCGATAATGCGTGAATATCGCTGTATTCTCAGTGATATTTACGGATTTTGCCGCTATCGCCGGGAATTTTATCGCTTTTGAGATAAACGTTGCTAATAGCACGTTATCTCAGCGATAAAATCGCGTGATGCTCGGCGATAAAAAAAGTGCCGCTAACCCTACTTAGCGATAAATTTTGCTATTTGTTGATAATATGCCCCTGAATTTTGTGTGCTCAAACGCGCACACCTTTACAGCATGTATTATAGTGCAAAATCTCACTTTGACATGAGTTTTTCACCTCATAAGCCATTAAAGTAATGGATAGTGACAAGCACTTTCCTGTGCATAGACAGGGCAATGGAATTTTGCGATTCTGCTGCAACAGTGTTTTCTGCACGATTTTTATAGATCTGCTGTAATAATGCATTCTCTTTTGCATGATTGTTAAATTTTAACCCAAAAGTTATTTTTTACTTCCAAATTTCAAACAGTTGCTACACCCATATGGACGAGTAGTAAAAGGCCCTTCGCAAAGATTGATAGTAACTTTTCAGTTACCTATTGTTATATTTGAGTGTTATACTTGAACTTATAAGGTGAAATTTTGCCCAGATACAGTTAACATGTATAAGTGACAACATAATACATTAAGGATATTGAATGAAGTGCTGTATTTCTGTGCATGATTTGCATTTACTTTCTGCATAATCCACAAAACAATGCATCATAATTTGGTCTTTTCCTCTGTATATTTCCATTGTACTTCACTACAGATGCTTGTGGTATGCTAACCTGGCAAACATGCAGTCAAACGATTGAAACATTTGTGTAAATAATTGCTAATCAAATGATCATGATAACAGTCCAAATACCTTTATAGGTCACACGAAGAATACCAATTAAATGTATGTCAGTTAGTAAGAAGATTTGTTTTTACTACACCTTTATTCATACACACATTTCAGGGCATGGGTCCTATTGATTAAATATGCTTGAGTAAACATGCAATTAGCAAATATGAACTATTAATAAAGATGTAACGTTACATAAAAGGAAGAAAGAAGAATTGTACCATGCAACATATTCGTAAAACATTTGCCAATATTTAGCAAACAAAATGATAATGTCAATAAATATTATGCATAATAGCCTAGGCCTGTAATCTAGAAAAAGAAGAATTCACATATTTTACAACTTTGTAGAGTAAAAGGAGAAAGATAGAAGGGGAAGGAAGTGAAGCGATAGGAAGGTTAAAGAAAAGAATGCAATAAATACAATGAAAAATAATAATTGAATACTAAACTCAGGAATAACAATATGCCGAAAAAGGATACTCATAAAGAAGCACAATTGAAGGAGGAGTAAAAACTACACCAATATCAGAAGCTTATTTGAGCATGCTTGGTTATACATGAAGATAAAGACATCCATATAACATCTCTTTTAATAGCATTCTGGACAGATGTGACCGTTAAGAAATTAAGAAAAATGTGCACCACCATTTGGCCAGAGCTATACAAACTCTTTTCTTATTCTATAGAAACATTGTTAAACAACTATTTGTGAGAAAAATGTTGTGAATGTTTGACAGTAAGAATAGATCAAATAAAATATTTAAAAACATAATTTTAATATTATCAAGTCTGCCCTACAATGATACAAAAGAAGGGACCACATAGGCTAGGGGGAACATGGCGGCCAGCTAGAGGGACTGGTCGGGAGTGCCGGTCAGAGGCGGCGTGCAGGAGCGAGCAAAAGAAGAAAACGACAGCGAAAAGAAATGGATAGCGGTGATGTTTGAGGTCCGCTAACCCGTGAGAGCAAGGGCATGCGTGCGAGGGCAAATCGATCTTAGGCGGCGTAGCGGTATAGCGGAGCTCTACCGCTTGACTGAGAATCCGACAGGCTCTGCCGGCATACAGGAAGCAGAGGCGGCAGCTTATGGAGAACGCAGATGAGGGCGTCGCAAGCTGCACTGCACTAGTGGCAGTGAAGGCAGCTGAAAAGGGAGCACCAGGAACTTTTTCGGAGGTGTCTTCACCGGGACGTTTTGAGCGCTGGAGTCGTGCTGCTTTGGAAAGAGGCAGATGTAGGCGGGCGGCAGCGAGGTTTCAGTTTTCTGCAGGTGGGGCCGTGGGGAGAGGGTTAGCACAGGAGGGGAGTTTTTTTCAGGCAGCTGCTTTCTCCCCTCTTAAAAGCAGGGATCACCCCGGCTCTGAAACTCTTTTACAGGACCCAGCAGGGCGGAAGGGCTGTGAAGAAGTTAAATAACTGCAAGGAGGTGGCTACCCGCCCGAAGGAGAAAGGAAAAAGCCCACAAAAATTCAATTCAGGCTAAGCGCTGAGGAGCACAGGGAAGCCGGTAAGGGGGGGGCTGGAGCCCTCATAACTCACAGCAGAAGAGTAAAACTTCAAGCAAACCGAATCTAAATTTAAAAAAAACAACAAAGCAAACAAGCAGGTTAGGAATTCTCGGGAAGAAAATCTCTACCAACCCGTCTTAAAATTCTTTTTTCAAACCTGTTCCCAAGACATTGGTTCTCACCAGAGGTTGTAAGCAAGGAGAGCTAACAACTGAGCTGAATAACAGTTGGGCAGATTGGGTGGAACATTTGAGCCCGAATCGATATAACATTTTGGAGGTGGAGGAGGATCCAGAGGCAGAAGTGGGAGCTTGTCGGTAACTCCAACAGAAGGTGGCACATTTAAAATTCCGATTGAGCCAGAAAAACTTCTCGGAGGGGGAGATGGTGAGAATGGGGATAAGACGGGGGGATTGAAGAGGAGGGAGCCACTTTAGGAGATGGAGTGATGCATTCGGACAGTGTGGTGATAGATCTTCTAAGAAAATTAGATTTAGATGTTCATAGGGGGTTTGAGGAATCTAAAGTTAAGCAGGATGGCATCAGGGAGGCAGTGGGGTTACTGGAGGCTAAGTTTGACGAGTTAAATACATGGACAGGAAAACTTGAGCAGGAGGTTAAGGAGATGCAGGTGGCTGTGGAAGACAACTGTAAGGAGTTAGAAGAGGTTAAATTTAGAGAGAGAGCATACGAGGATCGGTTAGAGAAGTTGGAAAACATGCAGCGAAGGAATAACCTGAAAGTGTTGTAGCTTCCAGAGGGAAAAGAGGGAGAAGATCTAAAAGGTTTTGTGGTTCATTTATTAAAATCTGAACTGCAGATTGAAGAGTCGGAAGAGGAGATTGCTGCTGATATACAGAGGGTTCATCGGGATCCCTTCAGATTGAATCCAAATCGGTCTAAACCTAGAAAGATTTTGAATAATTTTCTCACTTACAGCCTAAAAGAAAAGATCCTTGCCTTGGCATTGAAGAAAGGCTCCCTAACGGTGGGTGAAGCTAAAATTGAGATCAGATCAGATTTGTCGGTAGTTACTGCAAACAGGCAGTGGGAGCTGGGGAAGCGAATTGAGCCTCTAACTAAATTGGGGGTGACGGTGCAGTTAAAATTCCCAGCTTTCTTAAAAGTTATGTGGAATAAATAAATGTATTCTTTTAGATTTGTGGAGGACGTGGATAGCTTCCTGGAGTACTGTCAGGGTGGTGGTGTATAGTTAATTGATGTAGGATGAAATAACTGGTTGCGTAATCTGCACAATTAGTATAAAACAAAAAAACAAAAACAAAAAAAAACAAAAAAACAAAACAAAAAAATGGGTTCTTTACAGAAGTTCGGGTAGCACGCCCGCTGGTGACCGGCACTCACAGGGCCTAGGCTTTGGGCCTTAGGAATCTGGTAGGGTTCTCCCGGGGAGGGGGGGGGCATGAAGGGGAGGGGGGACAGTCAGGACACAGGTGTGGGTGGGGTGGGATAGGTAGAGGTGGGGTGAAAAACAAAAATGTTCTCATGTGCTATTGACCACCTTGAGGTTAAAAAGTTCGAAAGTAATATATGATGGTGGAGGGTAAGAGTATGAGGGGAAAAACACAGATGGTGAGATGGATGTCATGGAATGTTAATGGTCTAAGGGTAAAAGCGAGAAGGGACAGGATTTTGAAGTACTTAAGAGATACTTCAGCAAATGTAATGATTCTTCAAGAGACTCATTTAACAGAGGAAGAGTGCAAACAATTTATGGGTCGACTTCGGTGGATAAGGCACTTTTACAGTTCACCACAAACAAGGGTTACTAGAGGAATACTGGTGATAATTAGAAATGGGCTAGACTGCCAGGTAGAGAGTAGCACTGCGGACGGGAAAGGCAGGTGGTTGATTGTGACTTTAAAGATAGCGGGATCAGTATATAATACTATTGGATATTATGGCCCTAATCAGGACGATGTCACTTCGTTGGTAGAACTAACAAAAGAGATGACAGGGTTGTCAGGTTACGTTGTTCTTGCAGGGGACTTTAATACAGTACTTGATGCAAAGCTTGACAGATCTGCGAATAGTAGAACACTGGGCAACTGCAAAATGGCGTCCAATGTAAAAAATTTAATAGAGCGATTTGGATTATGTGACATTTGGAGGAAGATGGCCGGGACTGGGCTTGGATACACATATTACAATAAAAAATATAGTCATAGATCCAGAATAGATTTTTTTCTATTAGATGCAAGAATAACGGATAAAGTGAAAGAGGTTGTACATGTAGGGGTTCACCTGTCCGATCATTCAGCGGTCTTCCTAGAACTGGAAGTTGGGAGATGTGATTTGGATTCAATTTGGAGATTAGATCGCACAGTTCTGTATGATCAGGAAGCAATGCAGTCCCTTCAACAGGAGCTTGAGGTCTTTATTGAACAAAATATAGGATCAACCAGATTGGACATTATATGGGAGGCTACTAAGGCTTTTCTCCGGGGGCGATTGGGAACTCTGGGGGCTAACAGAAGGAGAATATACTACCAGGAAGTACTGAGATTGGAACAGGAAATTCGAAAGTATGAAACCATTATTGTAAATTCAGGGGTAACCCCTAAGGAGGAGATTCTTCAAGAGTTGGAAGGGTTAAAGGGACAACTCACTACCGTGATTAATAAAAGGGTGAAGGAGAGATGGGAGGCTTCCAGACAGGATCACTTCGAATACGGGGAAAATACAGGCAAACTGCTAGCTTGGAAGGTTCGAAAAGACCTGGTCAGAAATATGATAAAAGAGATTAAGGTTGGTGTAGAAGAAAAAGTAGCCTCAAATACAAATGAGATAGTGGCAGCATTTTATAATCATTTCGAGGAAGTGTATAGTGAGGACCTGCATCCGGACAGGCAGAGGATAGAGGAGTGGGTTAGAGTTCTAAAGCCCTCTACGGAAGAACACCGAAGAGCTTTGAATAGAGAGATCAGGCAGGAAGAGGTAGAGGAAGGTATTAGGCAGGCAAAAAAATGCAAAGCTCCTGGCCCCAATGGTCTTCCTGTAGACGTATATAAGAGTCTAATGCAGGGGTTGGCACCATTACTAACTAAGGTGTTCAATCAGGTGTTTTCCGAAAGAATGGAGATTCCTGCATCATGGGACCAGGCAAACATAATTGTGATACCCAAACCTAGGAAGTCTCCAAAATATATGGATTCATATAGACCTATCTCACTTTTAAACTGTGATTATAAGCTGTTTGCTAAGATCTTGGCTGATAGGTTGGGTAAAGTGATTCCGTACTTTATTCACGAAGACCAAAAAGGGTTTGTAAAAGGTAGGCACCTAAATGAACTAACGTTTTCCCTGATAGGTAGTATAGATGTTGCTATCGATCAGAAGCTCCCTCTGGCGGTGGTGGCTTTAGATGCTGCTAAAGCTTTTGATCGTGTAAATTGGGAGTTTTTGAAAATTTTAATAGAACATCTTCAGCTAGGGGAAAACTTTCTGCAAATCGTGTCACGACTATATCACACGCCAAATTCCAAGGTATTGGTTAATGGAGTTCTTACAAAATCTATCAGGATCATGCGAGAAACCAGGCAGGGATGCCCTCTTTCCCCGCTCTTATTCGACCTATATATAGAACCATTGGCCTGCAAAATAAGAGAGACAGAGAATATCCCCGCTTTTACGTTTCAGGGCTGGTCAAGAAAGATAGGTTTATATGCTGATGATATTGTAATTTTAACATCGAACTTGACAAAATCACTGGTCGAAATAGAAAACATTACAAAGAAGTTTGGAGAAGTTTCAGGATATCGACTAAACTCTGACAAAACTGAAATTATGGCTTGGAATATGGCTGTGGAGCCTGGAATCTCAAAAAAACAGATTAGATACCTGGGCATACAAGTCACTCAAGATATAAAACAATTAGCAACGGTAAATCTGGCCAAAACAAGGAAAGATATTTCCGCAATTTTGAGAAATTGGAGTTTGATACAATTAACTATGATTGGCCGGGTAAATTTAGTTAAGATGATGGTGCTTCCTAAGTTGACCTTTTTATTTGACTCTATTCCTCTTATGTTTGAGAAAGAGGGATTAGTTAAGTTACAGAGCGAAATCGGTTCATTTATTTGGGGTTCCAAGGGGTCAAGGATATCTTGGAAAAAAATTCGGAGAAAATATGCCAAGGGAGGTCTAGCGGCTCCAGATTTTCAAATTTATTCTTGGGCTTTTTTGCTTAAAAATTGTAGAATGCTCCTCGGAAACCCCAATAATCTAGCGATAGGGGACCTCTTTTCTGCCATGTTGAAAGCAGAAAAGTGCCACTCGCTGGGTTTTTTGTATAAGTTCGCAGACCCAAAGTACTTTAAAAAAGTAAGACTGAAGGTCTTAAGAGATTTAGCTACGGTGTGGTACCGTATTAGGCGTGTGACATAAATCCCATACCTCAGTGCGGCTGCGCCAATCTGGGAGGCTCCGGGGGCTCCAAGCTGGAC
This sequence comes from Lissotriton vulgaris, assembly GCF_964263255.1. NCBI lineage: Eukaryota > Metazoa > Chordata > Amphibia > Caudata > Salamandridae > Lissotriton > Lissotriton vulgaris. The sequence continues at coordinate 462,225,882 of NC_141689.1, read as the reverse complement.
GGAGGATGCATTGGCAAGGGCATTAAAAACAGAAGGCCCACAGGTTTAGGGCGAGTTGTTCTGCGAAGGAGATTTGTTACCATGGGCGGTCTGCGAGGAACTTTGGGGTCGTAACTTTGCAAAATGTAAGTATCTTCAGATACAAAGCTGGGCGGTAGGAAAAGAAAAGTTAATTGGACGTCACAACGAGTTTGAAGATAAGCTGGTTTCAAACACACGGATAAAGAAAGAAGTGGCAACATGGTACTGGGCAATAGTCAAAATGGAGGATGGCCCTTTTCTACTACCGGAGGTCCTGTGGGGAGAGTGCTTGCCGAGGATCGCTACAGAAGAACAATGGCAAGTAGATATGTTGATTCTTTACAAAGTGGTAAAACCTGCAAATTTAAGGAAGAATCACTTGTTCACTCTCCACAGGGCATATTGGACCCCAAAGAAGCTCGCTAAATTTAAGGATGGGGGCACAGTGTTATGTCTTAAATGCCAAAGCCCAAATGAAGACGACATTCACATGTTTGTGACATGCCCGGAGATTCAAGAGTTTTGGGTAGCTGTAAGTATAAAGCTATCAAAAATGATGGAGCTAAATATCAAGGTAAGCCCTGAACAGATTATCTCGGGCAGATTGGACATACAAGGTAAGGGCCTTGATGATAAATCTAAGTTGTTTTTCTATGCCATTTTGATTGCTCGAAGAGAAATATGCAAATTATGGGTATCGCCAGAGCCTCCGACAGACTTAATGTGGATTAGAGCTATGAGAGGCATAGCTAAGCTGGATACGGCCGGCCAATATAAAGGGAAGCACCAGTTTTGGACCTTATTTCTAAATCACTTTGGGTGAGGGTAAGGGGAGCTCTAATAATATATGATATCTACGATGTGAGAAGAAAAATGGTCCAATGATTAAGTCACTTTTGAAGCTCTTGGAGGTTAATGTAGTCTATATGCTTTGCTGCACTAGGCAAGGCTGCGGTACCACCCATCTACCTCAAGCCTTCAAGCCTACAAGCCTGCAGTTTAAGCAGTAGGAAACAACCTCTCATAGTTGAGTTGAAAACCACCTAAGGGCGCTACAAGAAAAGAAGAGGTGGGAAGTGGCGTATGAGGACAAAAAACAAAAAAAAAAGAAGGGACCACATATATGATAGCTTAATCTCATCAAAATTATTCAAAGTTCCCATTATAAAGTTTGAATAAAGAATGCCTAAGCATTTCATTTTTGTGAATTTCCAGATAAAATCTGCATTAAGGAACATTTCTTTAAAACAATATTTTTTGACTGGCATTAACGTGGGAATATGATCCCAATATGTAGAAAAAACAGATATAGATGTATCAAAACAGATGTATAAAGCAAAACATTGTCTACAGAGGCAGTACATCTAATCTCAACATCTCTATATTTACTCCATTAACGTGGGAATCTTTTCAAAGAGGTTTCTAGACAACTTTGTCTTGTACCTCTCCTGAGAATATGAAGATTGTATGCCATGATTACATTTTGAAGTCTTAGGGAAGCTATAAACTAATGCAAAGTACATTATTATTTTAGGACCAAAACCAAGCCATTGCGATGCTCTGAACATCAATTTCCATATGGCCGAGATACCCGCCACCCCCTCTCAACACAATCCCCAAGAATTGGGAAACCGGAAACAGTTCTTGAACTTTTGGAAGGCGGGAAGGGAGTCACCCTTCCCGGCCGTATTTATTAAAATATGAAACAAAAGAAAATATTAAAGTAACAGTTTCATATAATGTACAATTTCATTTCCACCTTACGATGTTGGCTAACCTTAACAGATCTCTAATACAAAGGTTCTCCTAGCCGATCTAACATCCTACAAAACATTTGACTTGAAATTGTACATCCTAACGTTAAGGGCCAACGGCAAGGTCGTAACCGGTGTCAGATCCCTAAACCAGAAATACCCCCCTCACTTGTGAGAGGGGCGACCGCACCGGGACGTACCTCAAGTGCATCTACCAATTTCCCTTTGTACTTGACGGGGGCCCCAATAAACTCGACGCCATTTAACGGTCGTTCGAGGGCTCGTGTGAGGTGTCTAAAAGGTAGCGTAAACCCCCTCCCGCACCCCACACAACTTACCCATCTGCCGTCGCAGATGTCCTGGCCCCGGGAAATTCCCCAGGAGGGGCCGTAGCCCCTCCTATCCAGGAAGGGGCCTTGACCACCTTTCCTTTCCTTCCGGCGGCCTCTCCTTAGACAGGACCGCCTCCCCGTTGAGGGGCCAATTGGCCACCTCCCCCGCGCGCTCCCATCCGTAATGGGTGACGCCCCCTCATAGGGATCTTCCAATTACTGCTCACCGATCATGACCTTACCGCCCGACCAAAATAAATACGACAGTTCTACCTAAGTTACTAAGATTTACAAAGCAAAAACAACATTTATTATTAGGCGAAAATGCTGATCAATCCTTGTTCAAAATTACTTTATTTGAAAAACATACTGAAAATAACCAATCTTTATTGCATCGTTAAGAAATTTCACGACGATCATCACAACCTGTAAGAAAACAGATAAAAACAAAGATACTATATCAACTGTATTTCCAACGAATTGCTGTCCTCAGGGGCTGGTGGGTGGGTCAAAATTGCTCTTCGTTCCGTCTCGAGCTCACGTGCAGCGGGGAGGTGCAGCTTCAGAGCACAGGAACAAGAGGATGCTTTCTTGGCTTCCGCTTCCTTTTATCCGTCTTCAGGGTGGGCGTGAACCCGCCCCCGCCTGCCTCCGAGGGCGTGGCCGGCCGCGTTGGTGTCTAGGCCAGCCCACTCTAGGGCGGGAAAAAGGCGCGCCCCGGCTACGCCGCTTTGGGCATACCAGCCGAGACCCGCCTCCCGCCCAAGATGGCTTCCCGGGGGGATCGTGGTACTCCACCATACGTTCGGGGGGACCGATTGGTCGCCCCTTTCCATATGGCCGAGATACCCGCCACCCCCTCTCAACACAATCCCCAAGAATTGGGAAACCGGAAACAGTTCTTGAACTTTTGGAAGGCGGGAAGGGAGTCACCCTTCCCGGCCGTATTTATTAAAATATGAAACAAAAGAAAATATTAAAGTAACAGTTTCATATAATGTACAATTTCATTTCCACCTTACGATGTTGGCTAACCTTAACAGATCTCTAATACAAAGGTTCTCCTAGCCGATCTAACATCCTACAAAACATTTGACTTGAAATTGTACATCCTAACGTTAAGGGCCAACGGCAAGGTCGTAACCGGTGTCAGATCCCTAAACCAGAAATACCCCCCTCACTTGTGAGAGGGGCGACCGCACCGGGACGTACCTCAAGTGCATCTACCAATTTCCCTTTGTACTTGACGGGGGCCCCAATAAACTCGACGCCATTTAACGGTCGTTCGAGGGCTCGTGTGAGGTGTCTAAAAGGTAGCGTAAACCCCCTCCCGCACCCCACACAACTTACCCATCTGCCGTCGCAGATGTCCTGGCCCCGGGAAATTCCCCAGGAGGGGCCGTAGCCCCTCCTATCCAGGAAGGGGCCTTGACCACCTTTCCTTTCCTTCCGGCGGCCTCTCCTTAGACAGGACCGCCTCCCCGTTGAGGGGCCAATTGGCCACCTCCCCCGCGCGCTCCCATCCGTAATGGGTGACGCCCCCTCATAGGGATCTTCCAATTACTGCTCACCGATCATGATCTTACCGCCACAGGCCGGATAGTTGACCGGCTATCCGGACCCCCCACAACACTCCTACCTAAAGGTCATGCTGTAAACTCCTTAACCATGCTATGAAGTCTCCTATGAGTAATTCGTTCCCCACCCGGGACAAATGAACCCTGTCCCCCAGATACATACTGTCCCCTTTAATACAACCATGCGAAACAGAATGCAGTGTACTTGAACGAAACAATCTACTCATTTTATTATTAATTTTCCTTACTGAATGATTCAGCGCAGAAACAGAAATAGCCCCCCGCCACACTTTCCGTGGGATCATATGGGACCATGCAATTGTGCACCCTGGAACTTTTCTCGCCAACCAACTTACCGTGGAAAGCATCGCCTCAAGAAGAAGTCGTCTACCAGTGGTCACCAAATCATTGCCCCCAAGATGTACTATGACTACAGACGGCGGTGACCTTGTCCGCTCTAACAAACACTCGAAAAATGAGCGAAACTGGTCAATACATAGCCCACCCCTTCCGTAGAAGGACACACTGTACCCGTATTCCCCAGCCACGTGAATCATGTCACCTGCTTTGAATACGTCCGCGGCACGCCTCACGTATGAGTGGCCCACGACCCACACCTCCTTTTTCACAGCCGGCAATGACTGACCGCTGGCCCCCTGGTGTCGGGTCGACTGGACAGTCCGCCCCGCCTCGTAGGCTTGCGCAACTGAAAACCAAACAAAAACAAGAAGCGTGAGTACATCATAACAGCTTCACAACATGTGCAACCGTTTATTATAACAGTTCGAGGACCAACGCCCCACACGTTTTACTTGTTCAACGTTCAGACCCCTGGCTGTCGCTTCTGTGGCAGCCCCTATCCGAAAGGAATGGGTCCCAAAGTCGCCGGGGTTCAAGCCCGCGGCAGAAATCGACATCGCAAGCACCCGCTGAAACTGAAACCTCGTCAGTGGGGTGGCGTCAGCGTGTCTTAACAAGGTCCCCCCCCATGCTGCCACCCTCTGTGCTAAATATTCCTCTACGCACCCCACAGGGCACATGGCAGACCCGGGGATCCTCTGGATGATTACGCAGTCCCCGATCGCATCCTGATCGGATTTGGACCTGACAAACGAGACCGTCATTGTCTCCTCCCTGACCTGAATGTGTTCCCGGCACAGTCCCCCCATCGTATCCTGCTTGTTCCTTGCCACTAATTCGCTTACCCGCATAGCCCCATGGAATGCTAATGCAAATGCGGCTCGGAACAACACCGCTTCGTACTGGGACGAACATGTTACCGGTAGCACGGATAATAACAGGGCCAGCCTATCCAGACCTATCGGGTGCCTATCGTCTACTCTGCGACCCTCAAGGCGTTGCCACCCGCGTAGCGCTTTTTGCACAACGAAAGACGCTGTCGGGTCCTGGATCCCATGAGCCCTTGCCATGAAGGAAATGGCGGCCCGATGCCTCTGGGCCGTAGCTACTGACTTGCCTGCGTGACGTAAAGAGAGCAGGAATCTTACTACACATTCTTCCAGACCCCAAAACTCCCTCCCGGCAATACCCAAAAAGGCCCAATAGGAACGGAACGCCCCTTCATATGCCTTCCTCGTCCGGGGTGCTAAACTCTCTCCCACGAGGTCTTGTAGTTCGGGGCACCGAGAGACCAGAGAGCTTCGGGAAAGGGTGCCGCCACCGGGTCCGCTGTGGGCAGAAAACCCCAGAAGGCCTGCATACGGAAACGAGAGAGCGCATCAGCCGCTTGGTTCATTACCCCCGGCACGTGTCGCGCCCTAAACAGTACATTCAGTTGCATGCACAGCAACACAATTTCTTTGAGCAGCCTCAGAATCAATTTGCAACGTGCTGCCTGACTATTGATACACTCAACCACGGTCATGTTATCCGACCAGAACACCACAGAGTGATCCCTAAACCTTTCTGGCCATGTTTTCAAGGCTACCAGAATAGGGAATAGTTCGAGAAAAGCGATGTTACTCGTCAACCCGCACTCATGCCACCATGACGGCCATCTTTGAGCCGACCATTGTGTACCCAATATGGCGCCAAAACCCACGCTCCCTGCCGAGTCTGTCCACAGCCCCAGCTCCTCGGAAGACACTGCCGGTTTATTCCAGACAATTCGACCATTGAAATCCGCCAGGAATGCAATCCAAATGCGCATGTCCTGGCGAACCTCTGCCGAGAGTCTCGTACGGTGATGTCCTTCCCTCAAGCCGACCATGGACTGTGCAATCGAGCGGGAAAAGGGGCGTGCCATCGGCATTACTCTTAGGGCAAAATTCAACTGACCAACCACCTGTTGCAATTGATGCAAGTTCACTTTCGTTGCACGAATACATGTCTCAAGGGATAACCTGAATTTTAACACTTTTTCTTTAGGTAAACGAAAACAACCCTCCACCGAGTCGAGCTCGATCCCCAGAAACTCAATCAAGGTCGAGGGACCCACCGTCTTACCTGGCGCCAATGGCACACCGAATTGATTCATTAGGACACAAAATTCATATAAGGCCTGTCCACACTCAGAATACCCGGCTGCCCCCAAGAACAAAAAGTCATCGAGGTAGTGCATAACATGTTGAAAACCTGTCTTTCTTGTGAAGACCCACTGCAGAAAACAACTGAATTTCTCGAAATAAGCACATGAAATCGAGCATCCCATTGGCATACATTTATCCATGTAAAAGTGACCCTGAAACTGAAAACCAAGGAGACGCTGATCGTCTGGGTGTACCGGGAGCAACCGGAACGCTGACTCGATGTCCGATTTGGCCATCAGCGTCCCGGGCCCCAGGCGATTCAACATGGCTACGGCCTCATCGAAAGATGCGTACCGCACCGAACATACTTCCGGGTCTATCGCATCATTCACGGAAAGACCATGTGGGGCTGACAAATTGTGTATCAGCCGAAACTCACCCGGGTCCTTCTTGGGAACCACCCCTAGAGGAGAACACACGAAATTAGGAACTGGTGGCAAATCGAATGGACCGGCGACACGACCTCGAGCCACCTCTTTCCCAATCTTTACCTGCACCACTGCCGTGTGCTGTAAGACCGACAATTGATTCTTACAGTCCGGTACCCCCTGAAAATCCCCCACTGGGATGCGGAAACCATATGAAAACCCGTTCCGTAACACCCCAGCGGAGGCATGATCTGGGTATTCGCTGAGCCAAGGAATCATCGCCATGGTATCAATCGGAGTCGGTAAAGGCGCCCCTCGGACTATATTAGACCTGTTTGGCGCCTCCCTTACCACCGTTATCACCCGTTTTGGCTCTGCACATGGACTCAGGATGGGATGGCTGCCCGCACCCCCCACACTCATGTCTAAATTTGCATGACCCCTGGGGCCTGGTACATTTGCCCCTGTTAAAATTCCAACAGATCCCCCTTTTACCTGTGTTGCCATTCGGCTTCGTGTGGAACTCGTTACCTGTACCCGTCCGAAAGGGCGTCCCAGAGTTTTGGCGGGAGGATTCCCCCCCGTTACTCCCCACTAATGGTACCTTCAACATCCCTGTACTCTCCATTTTTTGCCAAGACACAGAGTCGTAACAATCCCAAGACAACAACGGGTTGTGTTCTTTAGCTTTTCTAAACAGATTATCATAGCAGAACCACTGATTGCCCCCATATGCCACAGAATACTCCATAATACGTGACTGATAAATGGGTAACTCGGTCAACAACTCAGGTCTGCGCTCCCCCATGATGGAAGTAAAAATTCCCCATGCTCTGCCCCAAGTACCAATGGTCTCGTCCACCTTAAAGGCGGCCATTTTTGCGCGCCAAACACTCGGATGCATGAGCTCCTTTTGACTCCTAACATGCTCGATCTCGTAATGGTCGGTAAGCAATGAAAACATGTTAACATATTTATCCGCCCAAATCAATTCCTTGACTTCTAGTGGAACGTGCTGGGCAATCTTCTCCTTTCGAGAAGGTGCAGAGTCCCCCCCCGCAATCGGCAATGGCCGCTTACCTGAAGTAGACCCCCTGCTTGTCGCAGAACTTGGGCCCGGTGTACTCCCCACCGCTGGGACCTGCGGGGGAACAGGAGATGGAGTCTTCACAGCCTCCCTAGATTCCCGCAGTTGCCTCATCACTGCCCGGGCGTCGTCAGCCGTGGCGCCCTCGCTATCGTTTCCCAACCACGCTGCCAATTGCGCCGCTAACTCGGGGGGCATATCCTCCCTGTTCGCAGGGGTGACTACCACAGGGATTGGATTCCCCTCCTTTGGCGCCGGGGTTGACTCCTCTCGTGGCGCTTCGGGAACCGGGGTCTCCCCCCCAAGTGCTCCCCTTCTGGGCCTCTTGCTCTTTCCACCGGGGATTGTTCCCTGTAAAGGCCGTTTCGGTCCTCCCTCCCCGTCCTTAGCCTCCACCTTTCTCTTCAGATCGGCTATCTCCTTCATGAGTATGCGGAGCATCTCCTCGGTACCGACCCGCTTTCCGACTTTCTTGGGCATTCTCAGACGGGACATCTATAAAACAAAAAGAGAGATTACAACGCTCAAAATTGCTCTTCGTTCCGTCTCGAGCTCACGTGCAGCGGGGAGGTGCAGCTTCAGAGCACAGGAACAAGAGGATGCTTTCTTGGCTTCCGCTTCCTTTTATCCGTCTTCAGGGTGGGCGTGAACCCGCCCCCGCCTGCCTCCGAGGGCGTGGCCGGCCGCGTTGGTGTCTAGGCCAGCCCACTCTAGGGCGGGAAAAAGGCGCGCCCCGGCTACGCCGCTTTGGGCATACCAGCCGAGACCCGCCTCCCGCCCAAGATGGCTTCCCTTCTGGGCCTCTTGCTCTTTCCACCGGGGATTGTTCCCTGTAAAGGCCGTTTCGGTCCTCCCTCCCCGTCCTTAGCCTCCACCTTTCTCTTCAGATCGGCTATCTCCTTCATGAGTATGCGGAGCATCTCCTCGGTACCGACCCGCTTTCCGACTTTCTTGGGCATTCTCAGACGGGATATCTATAAAACAAAAAGAGAGATTACAACGCTCAAAATTGCTCTTCGTTCCGTCTCGAGCTCACGTGCAGCGGGGAGGTGCAGCTTCAGAGCACAGGAACAAGAGGATGCTTTCTTGGCTTCCGCTTCCTTTTATCCGTCTTCAGGGTGGGCGTGAACCCGCCCCCGCCTGCCTCCGAGGGCGTGGCCGGCCGCGTTGGTGTCTAGGCCAGCCCACTCTAGGGCGGGAAAAAGGCGCGCCCCGGCTACGCCGCTTTGGGCAGACCAGCCGAGACCCGCCTCCCGCCTCCCGCCCAAGATGGCTTCCCGGGGGGATCGTGGTACTCCACCATACGTTCGGGGGGACCGATTGGTCGCCCCTTTCCATTTTAGCCTCTCAAAGCTTTTTCAGTATCTAGCTCTATTGCAGCAACCAGATCTGAAAGGTTTAGGGCAACATGAATTATATAAAAAAAAGTCTAGAATTGTTGATAATTTAACTGCCGTTGACCAAAGCAGATTGTTCATGACCAACCAGTGAGGGAATTTATTCTTTATACGCATGGCTAAAATCTTATGAACTGTATTTAGTAATGAGCTGGGTCTGTTACATTCCATAAGAATGTAACTCAACAGGAAAGACATCAGCCTCAGGTGCCTATCTTAAGATAGGCTAAATAAAGCATTTTTAATATCCATTATGGCAATATCAGCTTATAAAGAGAAGGTTCTAACAACTGTGGAGAGTATTTACAAGCCCCTTCCGCCACCATTGAGTCACTTTTAACATGGGAAAAAGTGACATTGTGGTTGTGAAAGGGCTTGTGAATAAGCCCCTGTGTTATTTTTTTAGGCACTGTGTAAAAAGGTGATAGGTGTATCTTATGATATGATATGTCCAGGGGTAGAAACATTATGATAATAATTTATGAAAAACTTAAGAATATCGGAATCTTTGTAAAGTTTGAAACCTTGAGCATCAATAATAAAAGTAATTTTTGCTTTTTAATTTTTAAGAACTCATCTAACAGTTTTCCAGCTTACTTGCACCCAGCATAGTATTCAGCTGTATTTTTCAAGTTTACCACATAGATCATTGATAGACTGCCTATTAACCTCATCAGAGCGTCGAACGTTCAGCGCCAAGTGCTGAACGTTCGAAGAACAAATGCTGGCCCGTCGGCCAACGGTCGTGCGCAGCACTGGGAAGGTGGTGCTCGTGACGACCGTTGGCCGACGGCAGCAGTTAAGGGGTTAAATTCCAATATAACAAAAACATAATCAATAATAACGAATCCCAAATAAAATTAAATTTAGAGTCAATGGTTTTGATGTCATAGAATGCTGTGGCAAATTTCTCAATTTGACAGTAATGATTATATCCTGCTCTAAAAAAATATTTATTGTCCATCTATTAGAACGTCAAGGTTCTGGTGAGAGGCCTAAATCCACAGTACTAAAGCATATTCAAAGGTCACAATATTGCCTATTCCAGAATGTATCATAGATTGGATAGCATTTTTACTTAATAAAATATAATCAATTATGGATCTGGTTTAGTTAAAAACTTTAAAACATTTTTGGGTATATTTCTGGTTTTTGAATTTCGATCAATAAATACATCTATAAATTGATAGAAATCTTCTTCCAGGAGAAGGTATGAGTGAGAAATTAATATTAATATGGATACAATACAGTTCCAAAAAGTTAAATCAGCACTATAAGGACCATATGCTTTAAAAATATAAATGGGTATATTAATAATTTTCAAGTCAATAAATACCCATCTCCGTTATCAATGGCTTCCTGTTTGCTGCGTTTTAGGTTCAAAGGTTCAAATCTTTATGAAAAAGATTAATTACTTCATGTTTTTTGTATATTATAGAAAAAAGAAAAATACAACCTATGGAGTTGCATTTCAGCCAATGAGTCTCTTTGTCTGTTGGATGTGTTTACTGAAGTAAGCTATCTGACATTTCAATTTAGACAAGTGAGTAATATCTCTCTGTCAATTCATAGAATTACGAAAAACTTTAACCTTCCATGAAATAATAAGCAAGGCCGACATGACTTAAGCAGAAATAAAGGATAAAAACAGAAAGTAAAAGAAAAAGGACTTAGGACTTGTACAAAATAAAAAGGAAAGAAATCTGAATTTGTGAAAATGGAGTTGTAAATAAATTCTGCATAGCAAAAGGGAAAGAAGTAGGCAAAAGTAACCCCTTAAAAACTATAAAGAGAAAATATGGCGGGGGAATCAAGAAAGTAGGCCCTAACTATAAAGAAACATATACGAGTATAGGATATAAAAAAAAATGGAGAGTGTTGAGCTACAGAAAATGATAACTGCCTGAAGCCCAAAATCCCTGGAACAGAGACAAAGGACAATAAGAAGGTTGACTTGAACATATATATAGAGGGAGAAGCAAATATAACAAATTCAGAAGTGAAAAAATGTATTTCTATAAGCCAACCATGGAGAACACTAGCTCGACTAGATGAAAGGGAATGTCTTTGTCCAAGAGTGACATATGAAACAGGAAACCTGAAAGAGAATATGATAATGAGAACATCAATAGTCTCTCCTTTATGGATATGAACAAAAGTCAAGAAGTTTTTTTTGGATCTCAAACATAGACGTTTTCCCTTTATACGTGACTTTAAAGTAGCAAGGATGAATCAAATCAAAACTAGCATTCATAAGTCTCATTGCAGGCCGAAGATCTAGGAATGCTTTCCTCCAACTGGCTGTAGCTCATGAGAAATGTTTGAAGACACTTTTTTGACCAGACCAAATAATCTGCTTTTGTTGCTTATCCACCAGTGGATTCTTCAAGAGGTCAGTATATTGTAGAAAACAGTGTTGGGTTTTGAAGAGTTTTACGATGTTGAAAATAGTGCACCTAACCATAAGCTTTTTGGATTTTTAAGAGAGTGGTAGTTGGACTGGCATACACGCTTGGAAAGGTGTGTTTATAGAAAAGAGATTACATAGTGGCCTTTAACTCCTTTGTGCATACCATTAGTTCAGGAATGATTTCATCTATTGTGTTTTTCTAAGTCTTCAGTTTTATTTTTTCTGTGTAATGAGCTGTTTGGAAATATGTTCAAACTTAGCTATGACACCTTTAACATTGCTACCTCATTGTTCTACTTTAGAAACTCACAATTCCAGATTATACCACTTGTCCTAAATTCTTTGAAAAGTGCTATTTGGTTCTATAATGAAATAATTCATGTTCTATAACTCTTCCAAAAGGTCTTCCAAGTGAGCATAGAGGTCAATGTTGTAAAAGATGTGGTATCTTTCTTAAGTCTTTTATTGCCCCAACTTGCTACTTTTTTCTGAGAAACTGTGGCAAAGTGAATGGTACATCGGGTTTAGGAATAGCAGATGTAAGATTTTCACCTTTAAATGAAACAGATTTTGCTATGGTGCTCTCCTCCACAGATAAATTATCTTGCAGATGTACAAAATAGAAAGAAGATGTATGCTTATGAGAGTGAAAGAGAGATTATGCTCTTCTCACTAATTGGAGCACATAAATGCAGAGCAAGGTCATGGGATAATATTCAGAAAGCAGGAGGATATGGGGAAAAAGGCTGACATCAGCTGTAGAGTTAGAGGAAGTTAAAGTAATTAATGATGAACATAACAATATGTAATAAATCTCCTCAACTAATTACACCATGCAGGTGGTCGCCACAGTGCAGTCTTAGAAGAAACAGTGGAAGGTAATTTACCTTACGGAGTCACAACATATCCTGGAGTAGCATACATAGTTCTGCAGTGTTGCTATGGTACTCATCCGCAAACATAACTCAAACAAATACTGCTACCTTTCTAGTGCACTCTTTATCCTTCATGCTCCAAAATCCATTCACCTACTACTAGAAACATGCTCAACTAGTACCAGAAAAGAATGTTTATTTTATAGAAGTTCTAGAAAAATCAGTGGATAAAGTTCTCCTTCAGTCTCAATTTGAAGAACAGATTCCTTTAATTGATTTATTAGTTAATGGAGTGTTCTGTTGCAATTACAAAGGCAAATACAAATGTAAGTCTTTCCTAAAACTTGTACACCATCATGGTAAAAAAATGATTGCCGCAAGGCTTCAGCATGAGCAGTGGCAAAAAACTGGAAGACATTTAAAAAAATACCTTAAAATGGCCTAATGAATTTACCACACAACTCCTCAGCCTTGCTTATGTCCATCCTTCATCCTTGTCAAATGTGTGCATGTTAATAGTTGGGAGCTGAAGCATACTCCCAATGTTTAGATTCCGTCACATGAGCTCTGAACCTGAGCTGCCATCTTGTGGCGTCACAAGCAGCACCCTTCTCAGGACATGTTTCCTGGTACTTGCAATTCTTCGATTACTATTTGTCATTAAAAATATGTATAACGGCTAAATATATTCAACGCATTTCTAGTTTGGGGAGATAAGGTATTACAATATATTAATATTTGAATTACCAAAGCAGTTTTTATAGACTTGAGGTATATTTTTATCACACTATGTAAATGTTCTCTATATGTACAACATTGTAATCATTAAGGAATTGTAAATCTACCAGGAAGTACAATTTTAGAAAATAAAATTATAGCACCGAACATAGTATAACAATCCTAAATTCAGTCGCTGTCTATGTTGAACTAAAATTAATATGGATTTTCGCTTCTATAAAATAGCACTAACCAGTGAAAAGCAACAATTTACCTATAGCAATTTGGTCATAAATGTCACTCCATCTTAAATTAGCACAGCCAGGGCATTTTATGGAATTGGGTCTATTGTTGTAAACTTTATTTATGTTATAACTATGTTGCTCAAAATCCCATTCGAAGAGCTCTATAATCTAACTAGATAAAATATAAGCATTATTGATTGCCAACTTCACAAAAGCACTGCCTGCTGCACTCAATGGGTACATACACAACTTTACCTTATTTTACTAGATGGTAATACCACCTAGCATTTTAGTTAATCTAGCTCTTAAACTTGGTTTAGCTGACTACTTATTCCTATTCTCTAGCATTTGCTCTTAACAAAGCCTTAGCCCATTTTAATTTCTAAAGTAAACAAGACATTTTGCTTGTATATACATGATTCCATTAATCTCTTGAGGCTTCTTTTAAATTTATGATCAAACTTTACAAATACTGGATGATCTGGTATAATGAATCCGAAATAAATATGACAGCTTTGTGAATTTTGCTCCCATTTGGATTTTAACTGACGTACTCAATTGACTTGCCTTCAGCCTTCAGTAAGGAAATAATAGTAAATAATAGTGCCTTAAGGATTGAGAGCACTCACATGACTTTAGTCAAATTTTAACATGCTTTGGTGCATATGGACAAGTCATACTAAAACTATTTCCCATTGCCTCATTTACCAGGAATTGAAAAAGTGTAGATAGGAAAATATACTTAATATATAGAGTGACAGAAGATCATAACATATATCCTCCAACACTCCAAATGAGTCAAAAGAGACTTTTACTTTTTTTTATTTTATTATTTCCCCGTAGGGACAAAACATCAGCACAGGATTACACCATTAATACATATCTCATATATCGTAAATTACACATTTGACATTATTTCGTGCAACAAAATAAAAAATTGACAAGTTAAATCATAATTCACTTTTTCAGGCTGCAAGATGATCATAAATTGCACCCCAAATCAATATTCCCAGTTGCCGTTTCCTAGCTCCCTTCAGTGCATACAGACTCCATATCAATTCAAATAAATTATACAACTTCGTGCGCCAAAATTCAAATGCAGGAGGTTCTTCTTGTAACCAATCTGAGGCGATACAAAAACAGGCAGCAGTCATAGCTACAATTAAGAAATATTTAAATTTAAATAAAGCAGTGCCCTGTTTAACATTTTCACCTATCCCTAAAAGCATCATAGATGGAGAGATCTTCACAGTAGATTGTGTAATCATTGAAAGAACATTTTCCATATGTATCAAAAATTGACGTAATTTACAACAACTGAAAAAGATGTGTATACTATCAGCATTATCAGCTTTATATCTGAAGCATTTCCCATTGTATTGCGACCCCCACTTCATCATGCGCTCTGGAGTATAATATAAACGAAAAATAGTTTTAAAAAATTGCGCCTTCAAATTAGCAGATAGGAATGCTTCCTTAGACATAATTATTGCATCTTCTATTAATAAAGAGGGTTCTTTCAGCTGAACCTGCCAATATAAATTAAACTTTTGCAAATCATCAGGTCTGTATTCCATTAACATACTGTACAAAAGCCCAATTTTCTCTCATTTACGAATCGCCTTGACTAAAGAACTTTTTCCCCCATGGATATGTTTTCTATTAATAAAATCTCTTAATTGAAGATATTTGAAAAAAGACGACTTAGTCAAATGATATTTTAAAGTCAATCTCTCGTAAGTAGCCAATGACCCATCTGATTCAAACAAATCCCCAATCTGCACTATCCCCAACTGTGTCCACATTTTGGCTACTGTATCATGAAAAACACAAGGTAATATTTTGTCCGCGTTAAATGGCGTATAATATGACACTTTCCCAATTTATATCATTCGTGCCACCTTTTGCCAGACTCTAAAAGCTGAATCCAATACCTTATAATGCGTTCTCTTATAATAGTTCCCCTCTAACTCTTTGAACAAGCTACGTTGTGCATGAATTCCCAGCAATAAATGATATATAGAGGGTGAATCTGCCATATTCTCCACTGGTTCCCCTGTTAATAACAATTGCATTCTTTGTAAAAAAACAAACATAAAAATATAACAAAAAGTCAGGGATAGCCCGTCCCCCTCTCTCAATCGGAAGTGTAATCAACCTCATTGCCCTCCGAGGTTTCCCTGGAGACCATAAGAATCTTGCACAGGTAGACTGTATTTGTTGTATATACTGAAATGGAATCTCTCACGGTATAGCCCTGAACATATATAACACTTTTGACAAAATATGCATCTTAATAACATTGCCTCTTCCTATGATTGTTAATTGAAGTCGTCCCCATCTTTTTAACGACTGCTTAATGTGTCGGTATGTACTATTCCAGTTGGCTTCCACAATATCATTCATAGATGTTTTAATTATTATACCTAGATATATAACCTCAGATACGACTCTGGGATCACTGAATCGCATATTCTCCGAGCATAATACTTGAGTTTAATTTATAGCCTGATATTAAGCCAAATTCTGAAGCTAGCCGTTCACTCTCTAGTAATGCCTCACCAGGATTAACAGTCATAACTGCCACATCATCCGCGTATGCGAAAACCGTGTGTGCTATATTTTGTACTATGAATGGCTTAATTAAAGAGTTATTAGATAGTTTATTTAATAAAGGATTTATAAATAGTGCAAATAATAATGGGGGGCACCCCTGCCTTGTACCTCTTGTAATGCTAATCATTGCAGATTTCCTCCCCATTGCTCCAATTTTCGCATTTGGAGCAGAGTATAACACCTGAATTGCTGTCATAAAGTTATCCCCGAAGCCCGATTTCTCATAATATCCCATAAATAATGCCATTCAACGCGGTCAAACACTTTCTCTGCGTCCAGTAATATTAAAGCTACTGCCCGTTTTTCGGCTTGAGCAATATCCATTAAAGTGATTACTTTATTTATATGTGTCACAGTACCACGTTTAAGAATGAACCCATGCTGATCTAAAGAGACCAGTGGGGTTATCACTTTTGAAATTCGATTAGCTAATAATTTTGAATACAATTTACTATCGCAATTAAGCAGAGAAATTGGGCGGTATGATCCTGGTAGTTCTGGAGGCTTACCCTTTTTACTAAAAACAACAATCAAAGCATCATTCCATGATTTTGGTGCCTTACCCTTCTGAGCGGCCCTAAAGGTGTCCAACATAATATATTTTAACTGTTCAAAAAATATTTTATAAACCTCAGCTGGGATATAGTCTGGTTCAGCTGCTTTGCCATTCACCAAATTTTTTACCGCTGCTTCTAGTTCTTCCATTGTAAATGGACTATCTAACCATTCCTTATCATTCTCGTTCAGCTGTACAGCCTCCCCTAGTTCAAATCTTGCCTTTGTTCGATCAGTTTTCTGCTGCGTATACAGCTCTGAATAATACTGATGAAGTATATCAAGAATTTTATCTGGGTCCTGTTGCAAATTACCATGTTGATCCTGCAAGCTAACTATTGATCTGGAGGTCGATTGCATCTTTAACCGTAAGGCTAATGACCTCCCTATTGCCTCCCCATATTCATGTATATGCCGTTTGTATACCAAGTATTTTCTCGCGTTTTCCTCGCTCCACACCCCCGTTATCTTAGCTCGACATCTAGCAACCTTATCCTCCGCATCTACTATATTCTGTTGTGAGCAATTTTTTTGAATTTCCCTAATTAAATTCTCCTCAGAAGTTCTCAACATCTTATATAGGTCTTGCATTTCCCCCCTTAATTTCTTCTGGCGAAAATTACCATAGCTCATCACCTCCCCTCTAAAACACGCTTTTAATGACTCCCACACGATATCGATGCTAGCGGTTTCTACATTAAAGTTAATAAATTTCGTTATCCACTTGCCATACTAGTCCTAAACTCTGCGTCTAAACATAATTTCCTGTCAAAAGAAAAAGATCTAGTACCAAAATTCGTCGAAGAATCTGGTATGCTCAGCACCAAAGGTGCATGATCAGATGTTACTTTGGGGAATAATTCAATGTGAGCTTCCGCTAATATCGATAAAGAAGAAAAAAAATAATCTAGTTGAACCATTTTTTTGTGGGGGAATGAATAATAAGTATAACCGGGCGAGGTTGATTTCAAGTTGCTCCAGGTATCTACCAGGCCATGATCGGTTGCCAAACTGTATAACGCCTTGAAAACCAGTGGTTTACGCCCTACATATTTATCAGGGCCTTTTGAAAGTTCAGTGTTATTTAAGTTAATGTTCATATCACCACATATTATCAGTGGAGTTACCCAATTTGCCAATTCCATATTCAGCTTAACTAAGACTTCGGGGTCATCCAAATTGGACCAATATACTGAGCACACAGTTATATGGGAAGATTTAATTTTAATCTCAGCAATAGCCCATCTTCCCCATTTATCAGTTAGGGTGCGAATTGTTGTACTCAAATGTGGCTTTGCAAAAAACATTACCCCCCCGAGTCATAGAGGTCTGCTGTGATGCGCAGATTATTGAATAGCCCAAATCATGCACTAAGAGCGGTTGCTCCATGATAAATGTGCCTCCTGGAGACAGACAATATCCAGTTGGATGTAGCGAAGCTCAGAAGCCACCCTGTTCCTTTTTTTCACATTGTTAAGACCAGACACATTTAAAGAGCATATTTTAATATTATGAGCCATAAAAGTTATTCTTTACAATCCGATTTATACCGAAACTCTCTCTTGTACATACCAAACTCTTGAAGCGCATAGTCTTCAACTCAAACATCTTTCCCTTCCTGTACTGTTTTTTGCCCTCGCCGGGGTTTTTATCCCTTTTTACCCCCCGTGCTACCATCCCCTACCACTACCACTATCACAACCCAACACCCTGTGCGACCCTCCCTATCCCCAACCCCCCCAACCCTCCCTCTTACCGAGACTTCAGGACTTATAGTCCTTCGATGTGAAGCTTCCCAACCCTCCAATCTCCCCCCCACTGGGATACCATTATCCTAATAGTCTACACATCCCTGATCCATAAAGAAGAAAAAAGCGAAAACCACCACTAATCAATAGTCCTGAATTTACCCACTGAAACTCTAAAGCACTGTAGCTCTATAGCTCTATAACCCTTCTTTTCCCATTACAGTATGAAAATACTCCTTTGCAGTCAATCAATCAATCAATCACAGCATTTATATAGCTCGCTACTCACCCGGAGGGTCTCAAGGCGCTTGGGGAGGGGGGGGGGTCCGCTACTGCTCGAACAGCCATACCTTGAGCTGCTTCCTGAAGGCGAGGTGGTCTTGGGTCAGGCGGAGGTGGGTCGGGAGGGAGTTCCACGTCTCGGCGGCGAGGTAGGAGAAGGATCTTCCTCCTGTGGTGGCTCTTCGGATGCGGGGGACGGCGGCGAAAGGCATGGTTGGTTGATCGAAACTGGCGTGCGGGAGTGTAGAAGTTGAGGCGGCTGTTGAGGTATCTTGGGCCTTGGTTGTGTAGGGCTTTGTGTGCGTGGGTGAGGAGTCGGAACGTGATTCTCTTGTTGACCGGGAGCCAGTGCAGGTCTCTCAGGTGTCCGGAGATGTGGCTGTGTCGGGGGATGTCCAGGATGAGTCTTGCTGAGGCGTTCTGGATTCGCTGGAGACTCTTCTGGAGTCTGGCAGTGGTTCCGGCATAGAGGGAGTTGCCGTAGTCCAGTCGGCTGGTGACGAGGGCCTGGGTGACCGTCTTCCTGGTCTCGGTGGGGATGCACCGGAATATCTTACGTAGCATGCGCATGATGTTGAAGCATGATGAGGAGACGGCGTTGACTTGTCTGGTCATGGAGAGGGAGGAGTCCAGGATGAAGCCCAGGTTGCGTGCGTGGTCTGTTGGTTTGGGTGCGCTGCCCAGGGCGGGGGGCCACCAGGAGTCGTCCCAGGCGGAATTCAGTTTCAGGCGGCTGTTCTTCATCCACTCAGCTACGTCTTTCATCCCCTCCTGTAGGCTGGCTCTGGCGGTGGCGGGGTCGTTGGTGAGGGAGAGGATCAGCTGGGTGTCGTCGGCGTAAGAGATGATGTTGAGGTTGTGTTGGCGTGCGATGGCCGCAAGGGGGCTCATGTAGACATTGAAGAGGGGGGGGCTGAGCGGGGAGCCTTGAGGAACGCCGCAGATGACTTCGTGGCTTCTGATTTGAAGGGGGTTAGGCGGACTCTCTGAGTCCTTCCGGCGAGGAAGGAGATGATCCAATCTAGTGCCTTTTCTTGGATTCCGACGTTGCTGAGGCGCTGCTCTAGGGTGCGGTGGCAGACAGTGTCGAAAGCCGCGGAAAGGTCTAGGAGGATGAGGGCCGCTGTTTCCCCGTTGTCGAGCAGGGCTCGGATGTCATCAGTGGCAGCGATGAGGGCGGTCTCGGTGCTGTGGTTGGCTCGGAAGCTGGACTGCGAGTGGTCGAGGGATCCATTCGTCTCGAGGAAGGCGGCCAGCTGCTTGTTGACGGTCTTCTCGATGACTTTGGCCGGGAACGGGAGAAGCGAGATGGGGCGGTAGTTTTTGAGTTCGGTGGGGTCCGCTGATGGTTTCTTCAGTAGAGCGCTGAGTTCGGCATGCTTCCAGCTCTCCGGGAAGGTCGCTGTGTCGAAGGAGGTGTTGATGATGTCCCGCAGGTGGGGTGCGATGACGGAGTCGGCCTTGTTGAAGACGTGGTGAGGGCAGGGGTCGGTTGGGGATCCGGAGTGGATGGAATTCATCGTGCGTAGGGTTTCCTCGGTGTTGATCGGGGTCCAGGCGTGGAGGGTGGTGGTGGGGGGTGCAGGTGCTGTCGTGGGGTGCGTCGGCTCTATGCAGAAGCTGTTGTGTATGTCCGCGATCTTGTTGTGGAAGTAGGAGCCGAGGGAGTTGCAGAGGTCTTGTGATGGGGTGATGGCGTTGTTTCTGGTGCTGGGGTTAGAGAGCTCTTTGACGATGTTGAAGAGTTCCTTGCTGTTGTGGGCGTTGTTGTCCAGTCATTCCTTGAATGCAGTTTTCTTGGTGGTGTGGATCAGTTGGTGGTGTTTTCGAGTGGCGAGCTTGAGGGTGGTCATGTTGTCTGGTGTTGGGTCTCTGCGCCAGGCTCTCTCGAGGGCTCGGCAGTTTCTCTTGGAGCTCTTGAGTTCGTTGGTGAACCATGGTGCTTTCTTACTGCCGGGTCTGCTGGGCGGGGTCCTCAGTGGGGCGAGGTCGTCCGCGCAGTTGCTGATCCACTTCGTGAGGTTGTTGGCGGCCTGGCTGGGGTTCGCTGAGCTTGCGGGTGGGTCCTGGCTCAGGGAAGCGGCCAGCTGGTCGGCTGTGATCTTGTTCCATCTTCTGCGTGCAACCTGTTGCTGGTGGTGGTGTATCGTGTTCTTTTTGTAGCTGAAGTGGACGCAGCTGTGGTCCGTCCAGTGGAGTCCGGTGGCATGTCTGAAGGAGATGTCCTTGCTGGAGGAGAAGACGGGGTCGAGTGTGTGTCCGGCATAGTGGGTGGGGGTGGTCACCAGCTGCTTGAGACCGAGGGTGGCGAGGTTGTCCAGCAGGGTGGTTGTGTTGCGGTCGTTGTTGTTCTCCAGGTGGAAGTTGAGGTCCCCGAGGAGGATATAGTCAGCGGAGGGGAGAGCGTGCGGGCTGATGAAGTCGGTGATCTCTTCGCTGAATTGGGTGCGTTGTCCCGGGGTTCTGTAGATGAGGGTGCGTCTGAGGGTGGTCTTGGGGTCGGTGTGGATTTGGAAGTGCAGGTGTTCGGCGGGTGTGAGCGTGTCGTCGGAGTTGCTCGTGACTCGGATGGTGTTCCTGTGGATGATGGCGATGCCTCCTCAGGTCTGGTTGCCGCGGTCCCTCCGGATGATCTTGTAACCGTCTGGGATGGCGATGGCGATGTCGGGCGCTGGGGAGGTGTTCATCCATATTTCCGTGAGGAAGGCGACGTCTGGTGAGGAGGTTCCAAAGCTCGACGGCGTGTATGTGGACGGAGCGGGTGTTGAGCAGGATGCACTTGAGGTGGTTGCTGCTGGTTCTCGGCTTGGTGGGTGCGGTGCAGGTCCGGATGCAGGAGAACTTGCAGGAGTGGCAGCTGAAGGGTCCGTGGGTGCGCCTCGGAGTTGAGTGCGATGAGTTCGGTTGCGTCGTAGGACAGTCGGGTCGTCTTCCGTCGGTGGGGGCCAGGGGGCCTGACACTGGGCGCGGTCCAGGCGCGGACGGGCGCAGACGGGCTTTCCTTTGGCGCGCCTTCGGCGCACAATCGGCGCGCCCGCTGCGCGTCAATGCTACGCGTGCGCACGGTCGCCATTTATGGCGAAGTGTGAGGGAGGGAGGAGCAGCTGGGAGGCGGGAGCGGGGAGGGAACAGAAGGAAAAGGGGTCATGGCCGCACGCAGGCGGCGGGAAGCGGGGAGCGGGGCGGGGGGCACAGGGACAGAGAGGGAAACGGCACAGAGCAAAAAAGGGAAACAGGCAATTTACACAACTATATGGGGGACAGTACAGTAGGATTTAAATACAAAAGAAAACACACAAAGTCAATCACGATCATGATACTGCGGCGGGGGGCGGGGTCATCAGGGCGGGCTCAGCGAGGCTGAGGGCAGCAGCGGGGGTGGACCGCACACTATACAGCTGGTGGCCGTGCGGCGCGGGGGTGTCCTGAGGGCAGGCCTCTACATTAGTAAAATAGCGAGCATTTTCTTTATAAATCACTTTGAGTTTGGCGGGATTCATTATGTAGGCTTGTACCCCCATACTCTGGAACTGTGTGACCATCTGTCGTAACTGCCATCTAACATCTACTGTGTATTTGGAGAAATCAGGTGTTGAAAAAAACTCAAATCCATCCCCCTTACTTTTCTTGTTAGGGCGTGTATTCAAATACACATCCTCCCTAGCTAAGAAGCTGTTAAACGCTACCAAAATGGGTCTAGGTCTAGTATTAGATATCCCAGATTGCTGACGTATATTGAATGGGAACCTATGCGCCCGCTCTATTTCTCTGTCCCAGCCCCACTTGGTAATCTCAGGGAATGCTTGTGAGAATAGTAGTACAATAAATTTCCGTGGATCTTGCCCCTCTTTTCCCTCAGGAATTTGCATAATTCTCAGATTATTGCGTCAAGCGCGGTTTTCAAAGTCAGCTAATTTCCATTGTACATCATCTTTATTCACGCTCAACTGTTCCGTAGTAGTCTTCTGTTGCATTAATTGATCCTCAATATTGGATATCCGAGATTCAACTTCAACAATTCTTTCTCCAAAATCAGTTTGAGATTTCGTCAGCTTTCTTAACGAATTTTGGAGTCTTCGACAAGAGTTTTGTATTCTTAAACTGTCCTGCTCTATCTTATTCATATGTGAGAGGATAGCTTGATAGATAGTATGCAAAGTGATATCTTGCTCTACCGTTACCATTTCCACTATTCCGCCATCGTGCATCTCTGATGGTGAACCATTATTTGCAGCTGCATCATTCACTGAGTGAGCTCTTTCACGTATAGTAGCAGGGCTATCTTCCCCTATATCGACAGAATCCTCTAATTCACCCTCGCTGTCATCTGCCATACTTATTTGTCGGGAATATTGCGCAGTTAAATCATCACAGGATGAAATTGAGCCTTCCGATAAAGAATAAAAATCCCCTAAATCACCATCTGTTGCCAAGGGATATTCAGACACAGCTTGTGTCGGTAGTGTTAGTTGTATTGGCTGTGATTGTACTGCTGTTTTTGCTTTACTCTTGCCGGAAGCCACCAGTGATACCGAGTCTTTATTCAAAACTAAGACCATTTTTCCATTAGCCGCTCTCTCCACTGAACCCGATTTATCTGCCGCCTCCACTGGACTCACAGCCATATTAACACTGCTTGCGGCGTTCTCCCCATTTTCGACCGTTTGCAAGCTATCATCATTAACATTAACAGCCGCACTCGGGTCTACCTGTGTTTGTAAAGGTGCATCAGCGCTAGCGTGGAAGGCATTTGAGTTTCCTTTGCGCTTTTCCTCTGCTGTATTGAATATATCAGGTATTGTAATAACCTTACTCTTACCAGTTTCAACTCTCTTCTCAGTGGAAGCGGCGGCAGTTTTGCCCGTTTTATGTCCTTCCTCGCCTGTAAGTTCACCGCTGGCTCTGACATCGGCCCCGGGCGTCTCCTGTGCCCGTTTTCCGCATGTTCCCTGCTTGCTGAGCCACGACCTCTCAACAAGCACTGCAGGCTCTGTAAGCGCCATAGGCTCCGCAAACCGCCAGCAGCTGTGTTAGCTACTAGCGTCCACACTGAGCGGTACCGTGCCGGAAGCCCGTGTATCACCGCAGAAATACCAAACATCGGCTGCACAGTGACCTCACTCTCTCACACCATCAGAGGTGCACCTCGTAGCCAGCACGCTGTATTTCCTCCGGTCTTTGCAACTTTACAATCCGATACTCGTATCCATGTGAGGGCTCACGGTAATCCCAGGATCAAAGGGTTTTCTCCATTTCTCTGCTCTGTATCCCCGCAGGAGGGCTTAAGTGGCCGGAGCATCAGCTCACGCGTCCACTCGCGTGGTCGCCATCTTGCCTCTCCTAAAGAGACTTTTATCTGTCTAAACAACTGCTGCATTATGTGGGATCCTCGAATATCAACCAACAATTTGTGAGATTTAATAATGATGTTATTTGAGTGCTTGCCACTATAAAATGCTGTGACGTGCAAGCCAAAGTTTGAATCCCATAAAGGTTGACTCAGGGTTCATTCTTACATACGTCAATAAATTACCTAGTATAATTATATTGAGTATAATAGTTATTATTATTTTTAATTTTAGGATCATTATTAATATTCTTATTTAAAGATGACAGGACTGGCAGGGACTTTCAAACTGAACTTCATCTTTGGCCCTAACATAAATCAGATCCGCCTCAATGTAATATATGATGATCAATGGATTCCTAAATATCTCAAAGAGCAAGTGAGGTGGGTAAGTATGCATTTATGTGTGTATGTCTGTACTAGTTATATAGCATGAACCTAGTTAAAGGCGGTGAAAGGCTACAGACAGAGTGAAATGTAAATAGGAGTAAAG
This sequence comes from Lissotriton vulgaris, assembly GCF_964263255.1. Classification (NCBI taxonomy): domain Eukaryota; kingdom Metazoa; phylum Chordata; class Amphibia; order Caudata; family Salamandridae; genus Lissotriton; species Lissotriton vulgaris. The sequence continues at coordinate 462,201,509 of NC_141689.1, read as the reverse complement.
TCAGTAAACGGTGGGGCAACTGATGAGTTCTAAAAGGGGACAGAAACCCTCTACAGAGTTGCAATGGAGTGTATTTTGAAGAGGTGTGTCTTCCGATCTTTCCTAAATTGAAGGAGGGTTGTGTTGATCCCGATAGATAGTGGGATGTCATTCCACACCCTAAGTGCATCGTTAGAGAAGGTTTGTTTTCAGTTTTTTTCTTTTCTTTCTCTCATTTTCCTATTGACAGTCTGGCAGTGTTATAGCTACAGGAGCCTTAGATAGTCAGCAAGACAGTGGGGTTTCCCCTTGTGCCTAATTTGCAGATGATGCAGCTGGTTTTGAAAGAAGTGTTGGCCAGTGTAGGCAGCCAGCCAAGGTCCATCAGGTGGATGTGTAACAAAGAACTCTAAATCGTTTGACATGCCCATCCATTTATATGCAGAGTTCTCTGACCCAACTGCAGATTTTCTGCTGTTCTAAAGTTACTAATAGCACACAGTTTATGATACCAAAACAAGAGTAAACATACACACAAGTGTAAGTTTACCTTTGTGAATCAGGCCCTAAGTGTTTTCTTTATCATACCCATTTGTACTAAAATAGTGTGTCAGCCATGTCTCACACAAAATACAATACTTTTAGGAGTGCTTAATGTCCATGATAATCCTAATACTACAGGACTGTTCTCAAAAATTTACTTTACCAACCACAGCACCCCCAAAATGTGGTAGGTGGCATTATGTAGTCTGAATCGTCCTACCATGTGGGTTCTTAGGAACAGAATCCTACAATGATGAATCCATGTGATTTTACATGTGTGGAAATTTGAGATATGATACCAATCAGATTTAATAGAACCTGGATCAAGATGTGTCTGCTGCAATGTGGAACGATAAAAATTTTTGTTGGAATAAGAAGGAGGATTCAAAGAAGACATATAAGCTGAAAGCCACTCAAGGTTACCGGAGAGTGGATAAGCTCTTGAGCTACTTGCCACAATGCTGTAGGAATCCAGAGGTGCCCATCTGGACAATTGTGTGTAAGTTAGAGAGGTAGATGGTAAACCATCCCAATAAGGTTTTTTCAAATCCTGCACCTATTGACAGAATATTTGCTTTGACGGTTGACCTTATTGGATGTGGCTCAAAGTCAGGCTAGCTCTTTCTCGATTCTGTGGGTGGTGGTGCGTGGTCGTTCTTAGTTGGTGAAGCAATTTGTCTGGTTAAATCAGATAATAAATGAGACTCCTCCGGCTAACTAGTTACACAGCCTCAGTTTTTAATACTAATGCTGAACTCCTTAGCTTCTGGCAAGAGGTTATCCCAAGTGACATGTGAGGGATTCATTCAAGAGGGCAAAATATTACAACAGGGATGTTCCAAGATAAACTTAGGAACAAGGAAGACAATTTGGTCCGTGTCATTCGACACTCGAATCAGAATAATAAAATCAGATAGATCATTTGTTCCCTTTGGCACATCTTAAACATTCATGGATCCAGTGATAGGCTTCCTAAACTTATATATGAATTTAGACTCAATCACAATCTGACGAATGTGTTTGGTTAAACTAGCTATTGAGAATGGCAGAAACTTCATTCAAAAATCCATCATGAGATCGCAACTAATCTCTGGGAATCACAAATGTGGTGGCTGCCATGCCTGTGCGAATGCTATTGTGACTGATACCTTGACCTGGGAAAGAAAGAAAATTGAGCTCTTGGAAATGAAAAACTGCAGGACCTCTAATGTTGTCTATATGATCCAATGTCTCTGCTCCTTGGCATAGATTGTGGAGACTCGCCAAGAATTTAGGACATTATTTAGCGAACATATATTGGCCATAAAAAACAGTAGAATAGGAAAACCCCTTGCTGAACACTAGTCCTCCAAAAAAACACACTGAGGGGGAACCAGCCTAGATCCTCTTGGAGAAGAGAAAAACTATCAGGTGTATGGATGCAGACTCACAATGGAAAAAGGGAGAAATATACTGGAATTTTTCTCTAGAAATATATGAATAGGGTTTAAATGAAATGATACCATGGGAAAATGCCAACATCTGACCTCTTTAGAAGCCACGGCGAATCAGCTCCCAGAAATAGATCAAGACAGTTTAGTAGAAATACCCCAGTGGGTAGAAATTCTATTATCTATAAACAGTTTAGCCCCGGGAAAGGAAGCCGGGTTGGATGGAATACCCGTAGAATTTTGTGCCAAATTCCACAAATCACTAAAAGGAATTTTAACTGATTTGATGATCGATGTCTTTCAAGGAGGGCACCCCCCGAATCATGGGCTTGTGCCAAAATTGTGGTTTTTCCAAAGAAAAACAAAGACCCTACAGACTTAGGATCCTACCACCCAATCACATTAATAAACTGTGATTCTAAAGTTTACTCTAAACTATTAGCTAGCCGACTAGCTCCAATCATACACAAGATCATATCAACCCGACAACATGGATTTGTTCCAGGCAGATCCACCACCGATCATGTCAGAGGGTGATCATACTCTTTGACATAGCAGAAGTAGCAGGAGACCCTATGGTGCTTATACTATTAGACGAGGAGAAGGCCTTTGATAGGGTCTCTTCGCAATATCTATGGAAGGCTATGTCAAAGAGTGGAATAGGGGAACAATTTATAAATGCTATCCGCAGGTTATACCTTAACCCAGAAGCTGTTGTCATGATAAATGGGGAAATGTTGAGTAATATCAACGTGACCAGAGTGACAAGGCAGAGGTATCCATGTTCTCTCTTATTATTCGCTACATTTATTGACCCGTTTATCTGCAAACTAGAAACCAACTTGGCTATATTACCTATCAAAACCCCAAATGGTGAAACTAAGACTCTCGCATACGTAGATGATATCGCGATAGTCACAAGCTATCCAAGCGAAGCTGTTAAAACTATGGAAGAAGAGGCTAGTCATTTTGGAGAGATTTCCGGTTATAAATTAAACCAGGATAAAACACAGATAATCAACAATATTAAAAGCACCTACAAGGACTACAGGATAGTGGAAAATGCAATGTATCTGGGAGTAAACATTACCTTTAATTTAGATAAACTGGTAAAAATGAATATGGATCACTCATGAAGCAAATGGTAAAAAACCTCAGCCAATTGCATAATTTACATCTAACCTTAATAGGTAGATGTAACGGTATGAAAATGTTATATTTCCCCAAATTTTTATATTTTTTTAGAACTATATGTCTAAATTTTGATCAACAGATACTTAAAGATATAGATGCCATAATGTCTCATTTCATTTGGGGATATAAAAGATTGCTTAGAGCTTATAGATATATCTCTCTCCCGAAAGAAAGAGGAGGCCTTGCCGTCCCTAATCTCAAAGTCTATTGGTGGGCTACGATTTTGAAATACAGCAAGGTACTACAGGGCTCAAATAGAAATTTTGGACAGGAGGGGCGTTCCAACTCTGCAATAACTCATTCTTGGAAACAAAGCGGGAGAACATCTGTGGCGACTGACATACGATTGTTATTTTAAGAAAGCCCGCTTCAAACCACTAGCCGGCATTTATACCACCTGGAATCATGTACGTAAACTCCTCGGGATCGGAAGGTTCTCCTACTATACGAGTCTTTCTAGAAATAATAACCTTCCAGAGATTTTCACTGACACATGTATGAAAAGATGGTTAAGAGCGGGAATCACCTGATGTATTACCTTTTATGCCCCAACAGGTTTCAAATCATTTGAAGAGTTAAAATACGAATTTGGCTTAGAACCTAGAGATTTCTTTAAATACTTACAAATTAGAGATTTTTTTATGAAAAAAGGGGTGGAAGAGCTAAATTCCAGAAAATCCAGACAATCAAAGTAATTAGCACAAACACCACAGTTAAAATTGGGGAAATCTATAATAATTTAGTTTCCATACTCCCGGATGATATGGACAAACACACCCTAAAATGGCAAAACAAGTTAGACACAACCGAGGGCTCAATTCAGAGGGCATTCAAGCTCTCTCAATCATTACAAATGTCGACCAAACTACAAGCCCAATATTATAAAATATACTTTCAATTGTATCATACACCAGATAAAATAGCTAAATGGAGCACTGGCAAAGGAACGAATGTCCACGGTGCGCATTACACGAAGCTGATATAATACATATGTGACCCACATGCGACACGCTTAGTCCTATCAGACGGGAAATCTCAACCTTTCTATCAGAAATATTGAACTCAAGAATAGAAATCTCAACAGGGGAAATAATGTTAGGAGTGGATGGGGATACCCGACCAAATAAAATGCAAGGGCTCCTATTTATTTCAATGGCTGTTTACAGAATATGTCTGCCATCGGCTTGGTTGGATCCAAACCCACCGACCTTTCAACAATGACGGGCATGACTATTAGCAACATATAGCTCAGAGATAGCTATTTAGAGGAGGAAGGGAGTGAAAAAGAAAAATAAGGGACTAGAAATTTGGGATGGTATGTGACGTTTACAATGCAATCATTACAACGCCGTTCCATTACGACGCGGTCATAACAACGAAAGTTGTTACAACAAATTGCGCTGGGGGGCGCTCAAGGATAGTAAATCATTTAATTTATTATCCCAACACCTTTCCTACTATCCACGGGGACTGGTGTTGGAATAGTAAATTTAAAAATTTTAATTTGCTCCCCCCCCCAACGCAGGTCGTTGTAACGACTTGCGTTGTTACGACCGCGTTGTAATGGAACGCGTTGTAAAAGTGTGCGTCATAATGACGCACATCCATTTGGGATCCCCTTGCACAATGGATGCAACACCCTGGTCCATAATGTATATTTGAGAAATTGTGACTAATGTGACTAAAACATTATGTAATATGTATTATACTATTGATACACCTGACTATGTATATATAGAACAATATGCCTGGATGGGAGGGAGTGTAGGGGGGTGGCTGTTAAATTTTTTTAAAATATTTCAATTAAGATTTGGGAAAAAAAAGAAAAGAAAAAAAAGGAAGACAGTGGTATCTACATAATCATTCCATCTCTCGCTGTCTTTTTCCTATGGTAGCCTGTGTGGTTTTCTGAATCTGACAATTGACTCTTAAGATCCTGGAACCCCTGGTCTAGTCTTTGCTGGTACCCTAAATATTCATTGGGTAATGATATACTAGGCTCTGTAATACTAAAGCTCTATCTGAAGATTGACCCCTATAGCTTTTCCTCCCGCTCCCTCTTAGCGAGCCTTCATATAAAGGAAATTACACCTAGATCGTTCTGCTTTTCGGTCTTTCATTATTATTGAGATCCTTTGTGACTTATATACCTTTCTAATATGGTGGAGCCACCTGCTTAGGCCTTTGTCTGCGTAGATTGAGAGGTTCACATCAGGTTCCCCTCGCAACATGGCCCCTGCCAGTTTATGTATTCATATATTCATATATTCCTTATATTGATTACTTATGACACCTTATGTGATAGAACTGCCTACTTAGGCTTTTGTCTAAGCTGATGAGAGTCTACAGACAGATACCGCTCTCAACATGTCAACTGCCAGTTTCTGTACGATTTATTCATTTATTCACTACGTATGAAATTGTATGTGACTTACGTACCTCTTAAATATGGCAGATTTCCTCCTTTAGGCTTTTGTCTATTCTATTGAGAACTACATGATCGACAATCCTCTCCATATGGCACTACCATGTTCTGTGTGACTTACTCAATACTTTAATATGTTCTCAGACCTCTTTCTGTGTTTCTCATTCTTATTCAGTCGAGAACTGTTAAAATAGATACTCTGTCCAATATGGTGCCCATGAATTGTTACAGGTGAGTTGTTCTCCCTGATGTTCACACAGGTGAGATGCATTTGTTACATGAAGGGTATACATTTTGAGCTTTTTTGTGGCGACTCTCTCTTTGGATGCAACTTTGACTGAATAGGTGGAGGATTCTTTGTTCTGTACATCCAGTAATTTTAATATAGGACCTAAAAGTTTGGACCCGTGTGAGTTCAAATGATTTGTTCCGGTCCCATTTTATACTATTCTTTGTTTGTAGCATATTTTGTATGGTTAGAACGATGCAGGTAAATTTTCTTTTGTTAATATACCTTTAAGTTCTTCAAATTTTCTTGTTGTATTAAAAATGAAGTCTCTTAGAATGTGAAATTTAACAACTTTATCCCTCCCATGATTAAAACTGCACCTCTCCTCTTCAAACATCGCTGTTTAGGCCCTTCGCAACTATTATCTGTTTTTGTCAAATCAGCAAATACGGCAACACATTGAGGGCCAGATGTATCAAGCGTTTTCCTGCTCGCAAATGGGATGATTCACAGAATTGGCCCGTTTGCAAACAGGAAAAAGCCATTTGGAATCCCAAAAGGCATTCGCAAAATAAGTAATTGCAATTTGCGATTCCTTAAATGCAAATGCAGTAAGCAAGAAAAGATTGTGACCTGGCTTTAAGGAATCTCAAATTACCACCAACTTCTAGTTGGTGGTAATTTGAAAATTCCTTTAAAAATGCACTTTTTAGCATTTTTCTCTGTGGCATGCGGCGCACGTACATGCCCTTCGGGCATGTATCTGTGCCACATGTGCACACATGCATATTCCAGGGGTGCAACAAGGTGTCCTTTTGACCCCCTTGAAATGGCATACCCAAATTGCGAGTACCTATTTATTACTCACAAATTGTGAAAGCAATCTTATTCATTCCTATGGGGCTCTAGGCCCATAGGAATTAATGGGAAGGTATTCCTTAATGCTGAATCAAAATTTGCGATTCTCTTTTAAAGAATCGCAAAATCAATTCTTGATACTTCTGGCCCTTATACTTTTGAATGTCCATTTATTTGTGGTACTCTCTGTCAAATCCGACATTGGCGGAGTACCTTCACATATCTATGTCAATTTCTCAAAGTTTTACCCTTGACAGCATAGCCCCATAATGTTTGCGATAGGACTTACTACTTTCATAGCAAAGAAAAGAAGATTTAATTTTGATCTGTCCATGATTTTGGGAGAGACTGCTTCTCCGTATTCAGACCCATATTGTTTGAGCAATTTCCCCTTCTCTTCCCTTTGGAAAAAGCCATAGTGAGAGTAGAAAATATTCAGGTAAAGAGTTCCTTGAACATGTGAGAGTCTATTGATTTATGTATTTTCGACAGACTTGGAGATTCATGCTTTATTAATATTTACAAAGGGTAACCATAGATTGGATATGCTGACCAGAATCTTCAATATACTCCAGATTCACTCAAATGTGGATATTTGCTGGAAGAAGAGTACTACTATATACTTTCCTAGTAGGTTTATGACAGACATGATTATTTGGAATGTTTTCACTTTGCCACTCAAGGTGTCACTAAGGTGTTCACTTATGAGTCTTGATGGTATTATCTCTACCTAAAAGACAGTGGAACTCCACACAGGATATCGTTTGTTGGTTCACCCTCTATCTTCTTCACATTCATTCTCTCCATGCTTCTTTTTTTTAATTCTGTCTCTCTTTTGCGGTAATCTTTGGCACATGTTTGTTTGCTATCACTGTTGGACTACATTATTATCCCCCTTTCTTTTAATACATTTAGTTATATTGATAAGTTTTTTTTTGCATGTTTACAGACAGTATTCTTAGTGGAAACGAGCCCCCAGAAAGTTTTCTTCTCCTGCTTGGATGGTATTTGCCACCACCCATATATTTTTGTTCAGATCCCTGACGAAGGGTAAACAATAAATAGCGAGTCTGTCTTCACTGAAACATGCTTTAATGCAACAGTGTATCTATGTAACTGATAAGAATATATTACAGATGTTACATGTTTATATCACTACGATGATGTGACCTAAATTGTATCCATGAAAGTATCATTTATATGTCTTGAAGTTAAAGTCAATTAAAATTGCTGTGCATACAGATGATTAGTGAATTGATCAAAGTCAATATGGGCTTCCAAGTATTGTTTAGATTAAATGGTTCTAAACTAATGTGGTTGGCTGCTTTTGATGTGTGGGTATGAATACGGAGCTCAGTATAAATCTTTTTCAATGTATTCTTCCAATATATTGCCAAAGGTACATATTGATGATTATGTTTGAATGTGTGTGATATTCGTAAGAATAAGATTATGAAACAAATATATATGACTTAGTAAAATATTTTTGGGATATGCCTGACTCATGAAAGTGATATATCTAATGTCCAGTAATTGAGTTATACCCATGTAAAAAAGAATATGAAAAGAGTCATATCTTAGATCAGATATTCTCAAACGTTAGTTTTGAAACAGATACCCCACGACTGTTGGTGTGGTCGTATCACTTTCTTCTGAGCTTTAAAATCCCTAAAACTCTACCCCATTCTCAACCTAGGGTTAAGCCACCACCCTTACACTTTTAGACCATTCAGCCAGGTCACTCTTGACATCATGAGAGCAGCTTTATGTCAGTACCCAATTCCCTGTAGCAGCAATCCTGAGATTGACGCTCTTAGTTTGGAGAAGTGGCTCGAAGATCGTGCCTCTGAGTTGGCTCCCTTCACGACTCGTAAAGCTAAATCTGTTTTCTCCTCCACACCATGGTTTACAGAAACCCTTAGAAAAAGCGCCTGCAAATGATTAAAAAAGAAACATTTCTTCACCTCTAAAATCAAGGGTGTGGCCAACAACAGCAAAGACATTTTTTGCATTGTCAAGGATTCTTCATCCGCTAGTGCAGTGAGCAGGCCATTCACCCCCACTTCCATTTGGTTCCATCAGATGGGCAGTTTTTTTCATGATAAGATCTGTTTGATACAACAATCACTTGTCTCCAAGGACACACTTAAAATCGATGAGATGTGGGGGGCTGACCACTCACCCTCTAGGGTTGGTTATTCAATCACCCAATTTCCCCCTATTTCTCTAGAAAAATCCCTTGAGATCATGTGAACAGTGAAGTCGGGCCCCCCCTCAGACACGTCTCCCGCAAAAACTTTGAAGAACATTGCAGAGGCTATAAATCCTGCTGTCAATTTAGTTTTGAATACCTTGCTTGAAAAAGGAACGGTACCCAGCTGCTGGAAAAAGGCAAGAATCATTCCACTTTTAAAGAAATCTACAGCTGATCCTGCAGTTGCCTCCAATTATACGCCCATATCTTTGTTGCCTTTTTCGCAAAGGTCCTTGAGAAGTACTTTAATTCAGTACTAACGGTCTATGTGGAAGTGAACCATGTTCTCCATGATAGTCAGTCAGGCTTTTGAGCCTCCCTTAGTAATGTAAATTTCTGAAATTATTAAAACTCAGATGGACAAAGGGGGCAGTGCTGTGGTGATATTGTTTGACCTGTCTGCATCCTTTAATACCCCGCCCCATGACTGGCCTCTGCGAAGGTTGATGGAGTGTGGTATTGGGGGCACGGTATACAAATGGTTTGCCTCCTTTTTGAGCGAGTGGCAGCATGAAATTTGGGCCCCTCCCTTATCAGCCACAATTCCACCTACGTAAGGTCGGAGTCCCACAGGGTGCAATTCTGAGCCCAACGCTCTTCAACATTGATATGGCCCCACTTGCTCTTCTAGCAGAGTACCACGGAGCGAAAATAATTTCTTACACTGATACACAACTGCTGTTCACGTGCAACAAAGGGGCGAACTTCAGAGGGAAGGAGATTAACAGATGTTTGACGGAGGTCTTTTCTTGGATGCCACTTAACCAACTAAAGTGCAACCTGGGAAAATCTGAAATTATCTTTTTTGGTTGCCCTCTTTGTGAGGATTGGAGCCTATGGTGGCCCCATGACAAGTCTCCTCCCTCTGCTCCTGTTAGTACGGTAAAGAACTTGGGAGTTAGTTTAGCGATGAAGACCCAAATTCAAACCGTTTCTGGCACATGCTTTGGTCTGATAAAAATGGTAAAAAACGTTCTACCTCATCTTTCGGTTGAATACTGGAAATCCGTAGTGCAAGCCCTAATTTCATTCAGGTTGGACTATGTGAATATCCTGTATCTGGGCTTACCAGAATATTTGCTAAGTCGGTTGCAGGTTGTTCAGAATGCCGCAGCCAGAGCTATTCTTATGTTAAATCCCAGAACGCATATGTCGCCCGACCTAAAGGCATTGCACTGGCTCCCGCTCAGAAAGAGAATCCAGTTTAAGACTTTAGTGCTGGCCTATTGAGCATTCCATGATACGGGCGCCGTTTATCTGAGAAGGAGGATCCAACACTAACAGCCCCAACGGGTCCTGAAGTCCTCAGGGCAGCTCCTCATGCTCATACCAAAGTTTTCCCGCTCTTGGGCGGAGGGACGCACTTTTCAGGTTTTAGCAGCGCGCCAGTGGAACGATCTGCCTTTGCATCTCAGACAGGCCCAGGACTTGTTGCTTTTTAGGAGACAACTAAAAACCTGGTTGTTTCAGCAATACCACACTGATAGGTTAGGGGGAGCTCCGCCTGTTTCGGTTTCTGGTGGTTTAGCGCTGGGACACTCTGTGTGAGTAGCAATGCGCTTTATAAATTCCTATTTTCATGTCATTTCATTTTATTTCAGAGGCACTGCTATTCTTGTCTGTTGAATCGTTTTTTCCCCCTGGTTTTGTTTTCTCTATCAGTTTACAGGGCCCGTTTGTTTAATATTAAAGTCAGACTAGACCAGGAGGGAGGAATTCTCAACGGCGGTGATGAGAAGAGTGTTATCCATCGTCTGGATGGCCAGGAGGATGGATGTGATGCTGGTCTTGTAAGTGGCTGTCAACTGCTTTTTAAATACATTTGCGAAGACTTTAGTATGTATTTGTGATGGGAAAGCAGTCTGCGAGATAGTGCGTTTTAGGGTTGATTTTTTTCAATAATGGAAGGCTTTGTCTGTCTGAGAAATTTTTGCCATTTCTTGAAGGTGTATGTATGGCTCTGGTTCTCTGAATAGGGATTTAGATAGAAAGATGTAATCTTTGAGTGGGATGGCTTCTGGATGGTAAGCAACGTCGGCTTATGTACTTTTATTGACAATAGTGTGTTTCCACATGTTGAGGGAATGCATGAGAGGGATGGTAGTAGCTTTAATAATGCTTTTGTTGGTATGTTGGTTGGGCTTCTCAATTTATTTTGTCAAGAACAAAGCCATGGTAATGCATATTTGTGTTGCATATCAGGGATCTGGAATTAAGCTTTTATCTTGACAACTTTGAATAGGACTCTGCGTCTATTAGAGCTATCCGCGAGCGTTGATTTGTAATGTATGACTGTAAAGACGTTTGTTTGTGTAGAGATTTTAGTTTTATGATGTCACACGTTTTTTTCTCTGCTTGCTTATTGCTCCATTTGTGACAGCGAGGTCTTACTGAGCTTCAGGGTGTGGAGAGATTCTATTTGAAGGAGCACAACTCCAAGGGCTAAGTGTGCGAACAATGGCTTTCCACTTAATGTTGAATAAAGACTTTGGAGTCACCTTTAATCACCGAGGTTATGAGATCCCTTTCTGGGTTTGATAGGGAATTCATTAAAAGAATAACATTGTTATTGGGTGGGTATTATTCAGAAGGGTGGGTGGCTGATTACAGTGTTTTTTATACAGATGGAAATGTGCTCTGAACACTCAAGTGGCATTAGGTGGGTATTTGAAGGACAGGATGCTTTTCAAGAACAGATTGGCAATGTCGTCTCGTTTGCAGGTTAATTTTATGACATGCATTCTTTCGTTGCTGTGATGGAGGAATGTCTAGGGTTGTTGAAGTCTCTGATACAAATATAAATATATCTGCTGACCGATAAGGTGGTGATAAGATATGGGATTCCCTCTATTATGTGTTTCCCGGGACAAGGAGTTCTTTAGATCTGTATGATTAGCTGCCTGGAGTGGCAGTACAGGTTCCCCATGGTGTGAATAATAGAGAGGTTGTTTGGTGTGCATATCAAAGAGGACTTTTGAATTTTTATGATGCTTTCACTGGTCTTTTGTAAGTATGTTGTAGACTGCTGGGACTGGGAAATCCTGAATAAGTATAGAGATAAGTAAGAAAGATATATGTAGCATCCAACTTGTGCGTAGTGCATTTGTGATGTCTCTGGCACAATCTATTGTTTCGTATGTGCATTAATGAACATGACATGCTGGACCTTCTTCAGTATGTGGGTTGTGAGTGTTGCTGATTAGAGTGTGTGATTGCTATGGTTAGCAGTACAGTTAAACTTCATTAACATGGCATGCTTATGGTGTGGACAGAGGAGAATGTGTAGAGGGAACAAGCGACCTGGCACATGCAATATTGTGTTCCTGAAATTAATATCAGGGCCAAACAACAGTCCCCACATGAGCCAATTTTGAGCTGTGAATAGTTTGAGGAAAGATGATGTCTAGATCTCCTGTTTAAGAACAAGGGATCTATGACTGATCTGTACATGCGGGAAGGCAGTCCGTTGGCTTCTGCTTACCAGAAGATGGGGTTATACTTTCCAATGTCCACTTGTTCTTTACAATTGTGACATTAAGCAAGTGGCATGTGACTGATAAACTCTGCATGAAAAGAGCTTGCTCAGCATCTGCTTTACTAATGTTAAGTTTGTTGTATTTCATCCCCCTGTTAGTCTTCATCATCGTGTAACATCTAAACACATAATCAAGAACTCAACTATCCTGTGAAAAAGTAGTTGTACAGCTACTCTTTGATTAAAGTATGACTTCCAGGCCCAGATTCTCAAAAAGATCACGGAACGCAGTGCAGCAGATAAAAATACTGCGCTGCATAGCATAACAGAGAGGTAGCAGGAGAGCACCATATCTACAGATAAGGCCCTCTTCTCCCCTCTCCCGAGCTCCAGTGCTGATTTTACCAGCCCCGCGCCAGGGACAGACCTTAGCGCCATAGTAGTACGTGTGTTCCTGAGTCTACCATAGGTTTTGTACTGGAAGGGTCCCCTTCCAGTAAAACATATTATACTTATACACACTTTCAAACTTTTCTTGATATGTATGTGTGCTGCACAGTGCAGCATGCTTGCAAAGTCGAGCAAGAAAGGAAAAATAAAAATATTTCTCCTTTTAATGCCTCCTTTCAAATGGTGTTAACTTATGGCAAACCCCTATCTACTATTTTTTGTAGATAGGATTTTGCATCAAAAAGCATGGGTGGCTGCATGGAACACCCGTGTACCACCCATGTAACCCCCCTTTGGGGCTAAGTAACACAGTGCTTTGCATTACTTTTGAGTACTTTCCAGCGCGAAACAAGTTTTGCACTGGGAAGTAAATCAGGAAAAATATGTTGTGTTGGTTAGTGTCAGTCACTTTTGTGATACTAAGCCAGCACAAAATCATTTGCCTTTAAGAACATGTTGCAGAATGTTGTATTTCTCTTTTCAGCTACTTTTTAACTGAAGTATTAACCATGGGATCCTTGAATGTCGACCATATTGCTGGCACGGTTGTTCATTTCATGAGCTACTGGCATTAGCGGCTGAAGTAAATGTCAAAGGGGAAGTGCTGCACCCCAGGCGCCTGTGCTGACGACATGCCACTCTGAACGAATGGGCGTGCAGATCAGCCATACACATTTTGTATACCTGTGCTGACTACACGCTAATCGAAGACACCTGTGCTAACTACACCCCATTCAAAACAACCGGGAGTGCAGAGCATCCATATACATTCTGCAACTTCCTAGTGTGAGCTGCAAAACCGAGACTTCCTTCGGCTGCCTGGAGACAATAATTGAAAAAAACACAATATCAAACAGGGATATCATGCCCATCGGCTGTTGAAGTTGCTTCGCGTTATATTAAAAAGTAATATGAGTAGGATTTCGTTTCTTGGGAAAATGTAGCTTCACAGCTTCAATGCAAGAGAGCAAAATAAAAAGTGGGCCTGTGAACTGAGGTTGTGGATTTTGTCCGTGAACACCTTTCCGTGTTCTGCACAGCACACAATGCAATGCACTGACCACATCGGATTTTTCTTTTTGCCTCTGTTAAACTTTCTCCTTACGTTGCTTCAACCAGTTTGCCCTACAATAACATTTAGACCATGCAAATGTATTTTCCTGTGTCTGTTTTGTTTGTGTGTACATGGAGTGCTATGTCGAGATTAGTTACTGGTGATATGTATTAATATGATTCCTCCTTCTTTATCCTATCGAGATCTGGAGATGTTTGTAAATCGTTACTACGCTAAGCACACAAAAAGGTGAAGTCTCACCCCTGATGCTGAAGAAGTATTTTGGCACAAAATTGGAAGGATTGTTTTATGTTCACTATGAAAAGCTGTATTGATTTGAGGGATAATACCAGGTCCTCATCTCAAAATAATTCTGTCATCAAAAATCCTGCAAATAGCTCACTAATTCTCCACCTAAAAAGTAAAAACTTAAGAGTAAAAAGCTTCTTTGTAACTTCAGCTACAGGTTCAAAAGGTGATTCCTCTAAAATTGATAAAACTAATGGAGAATCCCAAGATGAGTATAAATCTCTTACGTTTGGCCATACTAGTTCGAAATCCCTTGGAAAAATCCTGCCATATGAGTGTCAATCCCAGACATGTCATCCTAAGGACTACTGAAAGCTCTAATCATTTAGCACTACATTTCGAAATTGGAAACAGATCAAAAATGCCTCCTGTAGAAACTGAAAAATATTTTTAATGAGGATAGAGGACCAGGAAGAATTTTTAATTGATACTACTCCCTAAAGGAAGCCCCATAATGGTTATGGGACTTCTTTGTCGCTTCACTTTTAGATTCCTGTATAGGGAAATAAACCAGGGAGATTTAAAAGATTTATCCTCGCAACCTCCAAACCGACAGATTCAAATAAAATTAAGTGACTAAAGGAATAGACAGATGGCTTGGCAGGTTACAATGGCAGACACCTGAACCAAGCTCTCTCTGTCCCTGTAATCCTCAAACATAAGGAATCTAATGCTACCCGGCGTGCTCCGATTGCCATAGATGGACCAGGTGAGTGGGGGGCTGTGCAGTTCATTCCCAGGGCCTTGCTCCCTGTCAGAGTCCATGAGTGGGAATGCTTGACTGGGGCCTTGCCCTTCTCGCCTCTTCGCCACTGGGGCCCTGTGGCCTGTCCGGGCTGGGGACGACCTGGTACATCTGCTACAATGTGGTAGCACTGCTGCACACCCGGCCGTGCCACCTGACTTTACTGAAGCCACCTGCTAAATCCCTGTTTCATCCGGGGCAGCCCTCAACTCAGCGGGCTGCTTAGTTGGTTACTTCCAAATGTATAGCCCCTGCTGGCTTTTCCAGAAAACAGTTGTTAAAATATTATGCTGTGGGTGCACAGCCTTCCCTGGACATCACCAGGTCCTGGTTTTCACCCACAGTCCTCAAGTCCTGCTCCACCTTCCTACAGACCTTTAAGCCAGGTTCTCTATCATCCCTCTCCACCTTTCGCCCCCAATGACCACAGAGAGCAGTGTTACTGGATGCTCCCTTCGATCTCCCATCTGGGCATGGATCCTATAAGTTTGGTTGGAACTGAGTGGTCTTCCTCTTAGCACCTGGATCTCTTCAGGATAGACATGACATTCAGATATCTCGGGCTACACATGCTGCTCTGATGGCAAGCAGGGGCACACCCATATAGGCAGCTGTAAATGGGCCCATACCCTACTTCTCCCCCCTTTTTCCTTCTGCAGTAGCCCAGAAGGTGGGGTACACTAAGCCTCTTAAGAGTGGATCCTTTTTTTCGCAACAAACTGAGGATCTCCCCAGCGCAGCCTCTCCAGATCAGGACATACTAGGCACTATCCTCAGGGCCTTCAAGATGTTCCAAATATCCCTAGAAGTCAAAGTGGATGCCATTGCCTTGGATGCCTCATTGTGTTAAATGTCTCATTACTCTGTTACATCCATTGCAAATTAGCAGACAGTGTCACTCAATCAGAAAAGATACTCGTCCATCTACAGCCTCAGATCGATGACCTCTCTAGACTCATGAGGGACCTTCCTGAGAGAATCTGTTTGTAGAGGGCAGGGAGAAGGCCGCAGAGGGTCACTCCTGCTGCGACAAAATATGCCTCATGGGTGTCAGGAGAGCTGTGAGGGTCATAATGTGGAGGTCATCGTGAAATCCTGGCTCAAGGATCCGGTCCCTCTACAAGATCTCTCACTCTACTCTTCAGTGGAGAGGGCCCACCAGGTGCCTGCATGTGATTCCCCTATGGGATCCTCTTTAGTGAGTGGTGGCCAAGATCATGCATTATAAAGACAGAGATGCTATCCTCAAGATGGCCAGACATTCTGATCCAGCCCTCCAAGAAAATCATTGCTTTCTCATTTCCCAGATTACACATTGGCTGTTCGAGACCTTCTTTCCACCGAGTCAAAAGGCAACAGCGAGATATGGATATTAGGTATGTCCTCCTCTTTCCTCCAAAACTTAAAACTATAGTCGGCTGAAAACCCACTTTTTCACCAACCCAGTGGAGGCTTGGGACTTGTCAGAGGGCAGGGCCTCCTCTGTCAGACTGAAACGGCTCAGGTGCGCTCAACCCCCCCTATTAGCTAGCTCTTTTACCACTCATGGAGAGAGCTTGATGTAGCCTCCACTTCATCAATGGTTCCATCCTAGGAACAAGTCCAGTGTGGATGCCATTCCACCCTCAATGCAGTGGCCATACTCAGTGACCTTCATGAAGACTCAAGGGTTTCCTCTGTGGGTGTCTTTGAGGAAGATGTGGTCTCTCCCCTTATGCTTCAGGATGCAGAGTTGGCCCCCCAGGTAACTCAGGTAACTCCCTGACAAGCCTAGGCCCTGTCATCTCATCGCCAAGCAATCTCTGATTGACTAAAGATTAGGGTGTAGTTTACTGTCTGTTTCATTGACTCTGAAAATGACACTTTTTGCTGTTTCTCCAGTTACTTTTACCCCAGATTTGGTAGCTCCACTCCTCTTTTGTCCCACATCTAACAACCCCCCTGCCTATCAACCGGGCACTGGACTCAAGTCCCGACATGGGAAACAGTGCATGCTTCACTGTTCATCACTTTGTTTTGCCAATAGGAACCTGTAACAATATTAGAAGGATTCAGACTCTGTCCAGACAATATAAAATCTTTTCTTTTTTCTAATGCAACAAGATCCATATTGTACTATTACAAGAATCTCACATAACACAGTCTGAAGGGCTTTGACTTCAGAAGACGTGGAGGGACCAGGTTTACACCACTAGTTACTCCACTTCTACTAAAGGGTTCCTAATCTGAGTAAGGGCAGGGAACCCTTTCTATACTTTGTTGCATGACATCGAATCAGAAGTCTGTTCATCCTCCTTGAGGGCAGGTTGGATGGCTTCCCCCTCTTCATTGGTGGTATTTATGCCCCTAACTCAGACCAAGCCCAATTTCTAAAATGCCTCGATACCCACTTAGCCAAGTGGGCTCTGGAAACAAATCGCTGTAGTATCACAGGTAATTTCAGTTCTAGCATAGACATCCCTCTTGACCACTCTCATCCCCCCTCTCTACCTCTCCCACCAAGATCAATGCCCACTGCCATTTCTCCTTGCTCCATCAGTGGTCCCTAGAGGATGCTTTAAGACACCATAATCTTGGGATTAAACTCCTTGTACTCCAAAGTACATCATTTAAATGTCTGCTTTGATAGAATAGTATGCTAGGCTGCCTTATGTCCTTCCATTTCCTCCCTTGGCTACCTCGGTCGGGAGCTATCAGATCACAACCCCCTACTGCTGGGTTTAGCCTTGGTCTGCACCTTTTCCCCATTTCTACATAGCACCCCTCTACCCTGAAAGACACTGTTTTCAGGGGCACAAGGTCAATCAAAATTTCACCTACAGATACCCTGGTTCAGCTGGACCATCCTGGGGCCCAAAGAGATGGGAGCCTTGGTCATTCTGATACCTGAGTATTTGGATATTCCATAACAGTCAACATCTCCCATACAATAACCTTTCCACCATAGTGGCACCCATTCGGACACAGATGCATTTTGAAGATCCCTCCCCTTTTCAGTAATGGCCCGCATCACTAACTTGAAGATGGCGTTGCTTCTGCAGCTTCTTTACCATTTTGCCAATCTTCTGCTAATACATTACATTTAGACCTTGTCTGACACAACTAGCAATGCTGAGTGGCCTTATCCAAATTACAACTTCCCTCAGATCACAGTGAACTGAGTTCTCTTTTCTGGCAGATTAGCTGATTAGCTGCTATGGCTATCCCACTGGCTATCAGATCATTTTCTGGAAGACACTTGTGTTCTTGATCACCCTTCTGGATCAAATTTCTGGCTTGGCCCTGCTGTCTCTGGAAGCCCACCCTGTGAGAACTCATACCACTTTATTCATGTTGGTTTGAAATGCCTGGCCAGAGGCCACTGGCTCACTAAGAGCCTCCCATTATGTATTCCTACTGTACCTCAGCTACACCTTCTTAAAAGGCCAGGTTGCCTCACAAGGCATTAGCATCAGACCTTGGAACCGGTTTTACTTTCCACTGCTGAAGTCCTATTCCAGGTTGGTCATCTTTTATCCTTTGAAGCTCTTATGGAACAATGTTACCTTCACCATAGTTATTTCCTCCATTCTCCAAGATATATGGTGGGTGGATGAGTCAGAGCCTGACACCCACCACCTCATACACTCTTAAATGCCCTGGGGAATGGAAGATTGCATTTTACATGGTTATCTTAGGTGCAAATCACCATACATCACTTATGGGAGACTGCATTTGGCAGGGTCTGGAAGGTCTCCCTCAATGCGTGTCTAAAGTCCATACAGTTCTATCTCCCATACAAGACTTCACTGAATATACTGAGGCACCCAGGACACCTGGGCCAGATGAACCTATCCTGCCACAGACTTTAAACATGAAATGGTGCTGACTGCCCCTGCGTTAATATTGGGATGAGGCAACACAGACTCTTTTGACAGTCCCTGGCCCACAGACAGTGACCTCCTAGGAGACTGGGGCACTCGACAGCTACACAAGGCTTATGAACTGCAAGGTGGCTGAACACTTTCAGGACATGGCCCTCATCCTTCTGAAACATGCAATCACACTAAAATGGAAACATCCATCGCCACCTACTAGTACAGCTGGGTGACAGACGGTAAGGTAATCAGATGAGGTGTAGGCCGTGGCCGTGGCTTTACACAGAGAGGCAGTCAAGGGCCTCCCTCATTGTCCAATCGCTCATGAGTGGGACAGGCTCCTGTCAGATTTCATTGACCCTCAGGCAGAGAGCACTTTTTAACCATACACCCCCCTGTTGGAAAGTGGTTTAGTAGTAGTGATAAGCAGTGACTTAGCACTAGTAATAAGGGCAAAAACACAATAAAAGTTTCAGTTAGGGTCTCAATAAATAATTCACTTGCTCAACCCTTGGTAGCTGGCAAGAAGGAGACAGGCTTAACTTGGGAGACAGGTGTGTGAAGCATTCAAAATCACCAATACAATAAATAAGTAAGAAACAACATGCACTAAAAAACCAACACCAATTTATACAAATTGATTCTATTGTTATGAACAAAAAGACACTGCAGTCCAATGTAGGGAACCAGAGATATGAAATTTTAAAGATTAAATGTAAAACTAGCGCTTAAAAGCAAATAACGCTCAAAGGGTTAAACAAGGTCATGCTAGACTGGGACACAGTCAAAAGTTCTTTACACTTACTTCCCAAAAAGTATTCACAACACAAACACAATGTCCCAGATGCTCTGAGTTGCTTCTTTGGGTCTGGGATGACTCCTATAATGCACCTGGTCACCATATGGAGCTTTTTTACAAAGATTGCTTCAAACGTCTCCAAACTTCTGGAATTTCTTCCTGAAATTCCTCTTGTGGGTTCCGTGTCCAAAACACCAATCCAAGGGTCTAAACGCTCTCAGATGGCCCTTGAGATCTTGAGACTACAACTCCCACAATACACCTGGCCAAATCCTTAAAAGGCCACTGGACGCACTCTAATATGGTGACTTTTAGGTGGAGATGATGCAGGTGGGCTCAGTTAACTGTGGCTTGGAGGAAGTCCACTCCTTAATCCTTCTTGAAACAAGGCAAAGGCCTTAGGAACGTAGTCCTGAATTTTCCTCCACTGCACACCTTCAGAGTTCTGACCTTTGGGGTGCAGATCAGGTTTCCAGCACAACAATACTTCTCCTTGTAGTTTCAAGCAGCATATATTTTGTAGCTCTTTTGTACCTGTTTCTTTTGGGGAGACCCTCCTGAATCCATTTGAAGAAAAACAAAGTCATTAAGGCTGTAGGTTCAAAGTGTGCAGCAGGTGCAGTCCTTCTTCTCCTGATTTTTCCATGCAGGGATCTGAGTTGCCATGCAGCTCTCTCATATGTATTCAGTGTTCCTGGGCATCAAGCAGGTGGGGGGCACCCCTGAACAATGAGATGCAGGGTGCCACCCAGGTGTATGACGGCTTCCTCCAAAGTGGGTCATATTTGTGTCCCATAAAGCACTATTCTTCCAAAATCTAAAAAGTCTTTCCTGAAGAGTTAAATGTGGCTAAGCCAGCCTCCTGGCGCCTGATTACCTAACACTCCCATCCCAGCATCTCAATAATCAAATTACTGGTACCCTATCTGGTTGGGGGTTCAGCATGTGGGGTGAGGCTGTGTTCTGTCCAAACTGCCATTTCCTCTATGAAGACCAGGTTGGCCCTTCCACTCCCTTCATGTCTTCTGCTTCTGCAGCTTCAGTTGTTCTCCAACAGTAAATACTTTGTCTCTCTAGCAGGCCACTTCATACCTCATTAAGGTAGCTTAGTCAGGCTGGCAGAGGCTGGCCAATTAGGCGAGGGCTGCTGGAAGGCTGGATTTTAGCTCACAGAAAAGAGCGTTCTATAACTTATTTTTTTGTGATACTTTTAATAAACTTAACAATGGAAAGTTGTTGGAATTACCATAACTATTCTTTTAAGTGCTTGAATTATATTTTTGACTCTTGTCTATCCACAG
The DNA here is from genome assembly GCF_964263255.1 of Lissotriton vulgaris. Lineage (NCBI taxonomy): Eukaryota > Metazoa > Chordata > Amphibia > Caudata > Salamandridae > Lissotriton > Lissotriton vulgaris. Next base: position 462,180,607 of record NC_141689.1, on the reverse strand, counting down.
TTACACTTTCTTAATGTATTTTCATGTTAGCCTATGAAGCCAATGCATTACAAAGAGGAAAACCAAAATTGACAGTTTTTCCCTCACCAGGGCATATAAAACATATTTTAAAAAGACCCTGATTGTAGTTACAAGACAGCTAGAGAAGACCTTAGGGGTGACTTATATGTAAAGTAAGACAATTTACCACTTTGGAAGTAGCTTTTAAAACATTCTGCAAGGCAGAGCTGGATTTTAAAATGACAGCAGGCATTACAGTAGCGCACACTTAAGTACATTATGTCTACTTGGCCTCTAAACCTACATGCCCGACCATATACTACGGACTTAAAGGTAGGTTGTCAGTACCAATTGTAATTGTACCTAATTGCAATGTACTTTTAATCAAAGCATAGGCACTCAGTCTGGTTAACAGAGCCCAGGGCACAATCAGAGACAGAAAAACAGCATCTAGTAGTCAAAATCGGCTCAAAAAGTCAGGGGACACTGCACAAAAGTCCCAGTTTCTCCCCTCCCTCACATGTTTGTCCCCCTCATCATTGTTGATGGTAATTCATGTCATGTGAATTTCCTTTTTCCAGCTCCAGGAGTCACATTGCTTGTCAAATCACGAGTCATTGCTTTTAACACTAAACTTATAAAAATATATTAGAGGAATAGAAAGAGAGAATGTAGCGGGGAGAGACATAGACACAGTTCTGATCCTACTGCTAGGAGGTGGAGTAAAGAAAACCATGTCCTCCATGGGGTATAAGAGAGAAACATGATCCCATCCTCTCTTTTTGCATATTTGCCAACACTCTGGGAATAAGGACATTTGGGGAAAGGCATATGATAAAGACTGCTTCCAAGAGTTCAGGAGATCATCTGTTCTCATTGATAAAGAACCCTAATACGATGAAAAACAGGGATGGTATTAAGCGGCTTCTCAAAATAAATCAACATTGAGATAAATTCATAGGTATGCTAAAATATTTCATTTTGAACTTCCAGAAGTAAATGACCTATAATTATTTAAAGCTAGACAGAGATACAAATTAAGTACTTCTTGTTGAAGGATGAGCTGAAAGCTGGTCTTCAGTTCTCTGGCCTTTGCAATTAGGAAAACCTCTATGCTGGTTACTATATTGAATAGTCTAGGTGTTACTTTTGATCAGCAGTCATCGATTCTGCCTCAATTTCATAAGGTTTGGGCCATAGAACTTGGCATAGTAAGAACACTCTAGGAAGTTACAACTTTGCCTGAGACAAATGTTCTCAAGTAGCTGGTGCTTGAGTTCCTTCATATATAGAATTTTGAAAATCCATCTGTATGAGCTTGCCTCATTCTACCCTAGTGCAACCTCAGCACCGACAAAACATGGATGTGAGAACTGTCTAGGGCATAAACAAATTAAACATGTTTCAGGTGGCTCAGAAACACTGGTCTGAATTCCCATTGAGAAAAGGATTGTTTAAAAAAAGGTAGTCTTCTCTGAATAAGTTTCTTCCTTCCGTCAGAGATGATTGTTCCATATTTCTCATAAAGAACACTGCACTGCAGGACTGCTTTACAGACCAAACTGCTGAAATTTCGTTGACCCTCAGCCAGTTGAAGATCTCTCCAACTTGTTGGTTCAATGATTCAGAATAATCTTTCACTGATTATCAATGAATTCATATCTTTTATAGATTTTAAAAAGTGGTTCTAACTTACTCTAGTTTTGGTCTAAAAATCCACGTATTTTGCATTATGATTTTAGCCTGTTTCTCTCAAGAGCCCACAAGTAGGATTTGGATTGAATTATGATTTTTGTTATGTTTGTCTGACTTTGGTATGCTTTTGTTAGATTTAGTTAAAGCAATGGGTTGTTCATTTTGGGTTGTCATAGTATAAAGCTTCCTCAGTGAGTGTACTCCTAATAATAATAATTGATAAACAAAAATACAAATAATTGGAAATCCAAATCTAGGATAGATCTAATGATAAACTGGAGGACTGAAAACACAATTCCGAGAACAAGGAAAATTCAAGTGAGGTGATCTGCCTCAACATTATGAAGACCCTGAATGTGAACAGTTTTGAGAAAAGTAAGGTTCTTCTTTTCTCTACAATGAATTTGATGACACCTACACTGACGATTCAAATAAGCCTTTGTCACCCTATTTTCTGTGTAATGAAGTCCATTTGTTATTCCGCAAAATCTGAGAAGTTGGCCAAACAGCTAACACCACCTTCAAATTTGAAGACTAGGCACTCTATAGGTCTTGACTTAACATCTAAAACTGCTTCCCAATCCAAACTGCGGGCATCTGTTGTTAGAATCTTTGGATCTGGATAAGGAAGAATAATTCCTTGTCCCAGGGTTGGTGCAAGTAGCAACCATGCATCAAGTGTGCCTATGGAATTATGAATAGGGTTGCTCCCTGAAAAACCAAAATCAATCCTTCAAGAGAAATATAATTAAACAGCCCATAAAGATAGATAAAAACAAAGAAAACCTAAATAATTACCATGTCCCCCTGCATGCAAAGCCATTGTCGCACTGAGGCTTTCCTCCTTGACAGCAAATAAGTCAGGTGTTTCAATTGATTGCATCTCCTTGATGCAGGAAGAGGTTGGGAGATGATCTGGGATTTCTGGGTTGGAAACCTGAATACTTGAAGAGTTTGTGTGACAATCCTGCAGTTCTTCAGGTCTGAGTATACATTTTTGATGGAAATCTCCCTTTGATATTAGAGGAATAACCCGCTGAAGTGAGTTCATTTTGAAATAAGATTCATTTTTTCAAACAGTTTATCATTCTGTATTCACCTTACTGTTTCATAACTAGGAAGGCAATTAGGTGCCACCTTACCCTATCTCCTGGTGTTGAATTGGAAAGGTGGCTAAAAGGGGTAATCTGATGCAGTTCTGCAAAGGCTCCCTCCTCACTGGGTCTTCAAAGGGCTGTTCTGTGGTTGTGGAATAGATCCAGACATCCCCCACTGTCGACTGCATCTTCGACGGTCCCAGGATTTGTTTTGAATATCTGTTCAAACATTCACTCCGGTCCCACATATCTTCCAATAAAAATGGTACCTCACTTGTGTGGGTATTCCTGGGATCCATGACATAAAATAACAGAGAATGCAACATGCACACATCCAATTTCTCCACTGATAAATTACCCTTTTTTTTCAATGGTATTAACTGTGACTTTGGGCTCTAACTCAACCGTTACCTACCAAAATCAAGCATACCTGTACATTTTGTGAAACTAGACACGTAGGGGAATACAGGGTAGGGGGATGTGCATGGCTCCCAGTGGTTGTTTTAAACCAAATCCCTGCAAAATCCACAAATGTTTTTCCACATAGTATTGCTCCAAACCTCTTGATACAAATGGTACCTCAATTGTATGGGTAGACCTAGTGCCTGCGACAGGGAAGGAACGAAAACGAAACATAGACACATCAAATTTTCATACTGAAAACTGACACTTTATTTGTAATGCGGGTAACTATGGGTTTTGGGTCCCAGTGCTACCAAATCCTAGGGAAACCTAACAAACCTGCACATATTTAAAAACTAGATACCTGCATGAAACCAGGGTGGGGTGGCGTGCATGGCCCTCACCAAGTTATCTTACCCAGAATTCCTCGCAAACCTCACATTTTGATTTAAAACATACATTTTCCTCACATGTCTGTGATGGTAAGTAATGGAATCTGTGGGGAGGCACAAACGGCCTACCATCCAGTATTTCCCCAAGTCTCCCAACGTAAATGTTACCTCACTTATGTGAGTAGGCCAAATAATTATGACAGGAACGGGCCCAAAACGCAACCTGAACACATCTCATGTTTCCACAAAAAGCAAACTCATTTTTTGTAAATGTGAATAGCTATGGATTTCGGGCTGAACTAAGGTGGCACCCGCTACCTCACTTGTTGGTTAACCTTAATTACCATGACAGGAAAAGGCCCAAAACTCAACATAGACGCATCACATTTTTACACTATAAAATTTTCCTTTTTTCTTTAGATTTAGGCCCTAGCTTAGCCGTCACACAGGGAAATCTGATAAACCTGTGAAATTTTAAAAGCTAGACAACTAGGGAAGTTCATGGGTGCATGACCTGTCTCACTGGGTAATTTTAAGCCTTTGCAAACCTCAAACTTTGACTAAGAACATACACTTTCCACAGAATGTGAGGAAAACCTCTGAACTCTGCTGAAAGACACACATTCCTTCCACCCAGCATTCCTCCAAGTCTCCTGATAAACATTCTACCTCTCTTGTGTGAGTAGACCTAGTGACTGCGAAAGGAAACAAGCCAGAACCTAACATGGACACATCACTTTTTTCAATGAAAATTGAATCTTTTTTGCCAGTTGGTTAGCTGTGAATTTTGGCCCCAAATTCAGTCGGCACCTAGGGAAACCTAGCAAACCTGCTCATTTCTTAAAACTAAATAATGTGCGGAGTACGGGGGCGTGTCACTTGCATGACTCTCACCAGGTTATTTTGCTAAAAAAGCTATTGCTATTGACTAAAATACACATTTTCTACACACTTTTGTGTATAAAACTTCTGGAATATGTGGGGAGCCAGGAGTTTCTTGCCACTCAATATTTTACCAAGTCTCCAGATAAAAACTCTACTTCACTTGTGTGGGTGAATCACATTTTTGCAATGGAAAAAATACTATTTTTTGCAAATTGGACAGCTGTGACGTTTTGGGCCCTGCTTAGTTGGCACATAGGCCAAGCTAGCAAACCTGCACATTATTTTTTAACTAAACAACCAGAGGAGTCCAGGCATGCATGACTTGCATGGCTCTAATACTTTTGCTCAGAAATCTTTGGAAACCTCAAACTTAGTCTAAAACAAACATTTTTCACACAATTTGCTGGGGACACAGCTTATTCAAGTATATCCTTGCACTGCATCTTCAAGCATCACTTGGCAAAAAGACTCAAGAGGTTTGTTCTTGCATTTCAATACACCAATCTAAAGTTCAATGTAATATTCAGAATGCTCCTTTAGTCGACCATTATAAAGCATTTGCCCATGTTGCTAATGAAATGAAATGGTTTGTACTGGAAAGGATTAGTAACTCCAAGAGAAAATATAATGTGGATTGGTTGCTCACATTAAAGTAGAATAGATGGATCTGGCAACTTTAAGTGAGGCCTCAACCAACAGGTGAATGACACTCTTTATCCACCCTTTGAGTTTCATGTTGTGCTTCATATGGTTATGCCCACTTTACATGTGATTTCTGTCTTCAGTTTCTGCATACTATCTAGCTGCATGAATGAGCTGACCCATCTATAAGATGGTGGCCATTTTTCTGTTTGTGACTTTCTATGAATAATGTCTTTTCATTACAACTATAGGACTCGTCAATGTTCTGGTGAATGCTGAAAGTCCTAACTTTTGAATGATTTGTTGATATTTTCACAGTGTCTACATCAGTAGTTTTGAAACTATGATTTTCATGTGTGTTTGCTGCTCTAAGAGGGTGGCCATTGCCCCTTGAATTATAACTTGAATTGTTACTTGGTGAATGTATGATTTGTGGATACTGTGTTGAGCATTATGAGTCCAACTTTAGCTGTTTCTTCCTTTGGTCGGCCATATATGAGAATTTATACTACAACTATTTTAAATGTAAAAACATTTTGTAGCCATCAGTTGTTCATTATTGATTATGAGACAATGAGTTTTGGGCACTGTTGGCTTTTCGAAGATGGTGGACATATTTCCTTGTAGTGTCACATGATTTGATCCCTATGGACCGGTGTTTGTGACCGAGATAGCAAGGATTCTCTCAATTATGAAGATCACTGCTGGTCAGATTCTTCGTGACAATATTTATAAATAATTTGTGGCCTCACTATGCTGTAGCAGTATTTATGATGTATTTCAATCTTTAGTTTCTTATGTTTTTTTGTTCATATTTTTAAGATTATTCAAAACATAGCAGAATTTTGTGCCTTTACCTTTTCCATTAAACAATCTTTGGGAAAAGCAGTTCCTATAATTTTGGGCAGAGATGTGGAATTGGATTTCGGACCTTCACTACTTTGTGTGTATGCTTTTTCACGTAGATTGAGCTTTCAAAAGTAGATCATGTTTTAGTTTTGGATGATTTCCTGGGTAAAGGTTTTATGTTGGTGCATCTGATTAAATTGTTTGCACTTTGAGTATGTAGGTGTGTTCCCGGGGCTGGTTGATAAGTTGCCCTTGGGATTACTCTTGTTGGTGATATATTTTTATGGGGAGTCCATTTTTGATGATTAATCCACATTTTGATTTTCTTTTTGGCCTAGTGATTAATTTTAATATATATATATTTTGTATTCTTTTTATTATCCATCCTCAAAGTCGACAATACAGGGCATTGAAAAATAAAGACATATATGCTTTGAGTCCTAGAGCATTTACTGGTACAGACATACAATATCCTTTTTACTGCAACTTGGGTTAAGGCATAAGTTGGTCATCGGAAATAGGGTCCAGTGGGGGAGCACAGATACATCCTCGGTAGTTATTCCATTTGTCCTAGATGGAGGACCACTTCCTTGGACACTCAAGGGAGACATACACAGTTTTTTCCCTGAGCATGCACCAGTCCATGTCTTTTTTCCAGGAATTTACCCCAGGTGGTTCCCTTGCCCCCCCATGACTGTGCTATGTTCCGCTTGGCTACCATCTGACCCAGAGTGTCCCATAACCTATCTCTTTTGTTAAGGTCTGTGGGCTCCCAGATATTCAAGAGGCACCTCTTTGCTTCCGGTCGTATGATTACCCCTGTCACTGACTCATACACTCGAGCACTCCTGACCAGTAGGTCTGAACGAGGGGGCAATCCCATATTAAGTGCATAAAGGATCCAATCTGTCCACATCCGTGCCTACAATCAACCTCATCCATCTTACCCTTTTTAACCAGTGTTGGACTAGAGATGTAGATCCGGTGCAGGATCTTTAATTGCACCAGACGTAGTCTGGATGAGATTGCGACCTCTTTAGGGGAGGCCAAAGCCTCCTGCCATTCCTCATCATATATCTCAAGTCCGTCGGCCTCCCAGCGCTGTCTCAAAAGTATTAGGGGGTCAGGTGTATTGTTGACAAAATTTTTATACATCAGTGATATTACCCCATCTGGTAAGTAGCCATCCAATAGTCTGTCCTCTAGCGGCGAGATGTTCGGTAAGGAGGTGTCCCCAGGTATGTTCGACTCTAATGCATGCCTGAGTTGCCGATAGCAGGAGTGTTCTTAATTTGCAAGCTCATGGCTTTGCTGTAAGTCTGTGAACGGCACCATCACCCCCTCCCTTCCACAGGTCACCAATTGTTAGGATCCCTATCAAGTCCCACTTGTCGAATCCCTTGGTGGTGCCCAGTGTACCCAACTTTTCCGAATCCCAAAGGGGGGTTGCCAGAGAAAGGTTTCCATCCCACCCCAGACTTTTACTCACCATGTGCCACACAGCCACCAGGTGTTTGTTCGGGCCCATGAGAAGATATCGGAGGGGTCTGGAATATAAGGCTCTGTGGTATGTGCTCCCAGGAAGTAGCCATTTATCCATCCTGTAAGCTGTATCATCTTCAGATTTGTGTACACAGTGATTTATGGCCGCCAGATGTGCAGCCCAATAATATCTCCTTATGGCCGGTAGACCAATATCCCCATCGTACCAGCCCAGGACCAGCTTCAAAGAGTGCTATCCGAGGCCTACCCTCCCATAGCAGGTTTCTCTGTGGGGCTTCTATTTTTCTAAAAGAACTTGTTGGGACAAGATCAAGGGAATGCTGCAGGGCGTATAAAAAGCGTGGTAGTGACATCATCTTAAATATTGCCACCCTCCCCTGGAGCGAGAGCGGGAGTTGCCTCCACACCGCAGCATCACGTTTAAGCCTTAACAGAGGGGGGAGCAAATTACGCTCACAGCGAAGCTTGGGGTCAGGCGTGACAAATATGCCCAAGTATCGGAAACCCTCACTTGCCACTTGTATTGGGCAGTTGTGAACAGGGGTGGGGGATCCCTGCTAAGTGCACATAGTAGAGACTTGCCCCAGTTTATTTTGTAACCAGAGTACCTTCCAAAGACAGTGAAAATGTCGAGGACTACTCGTAGGGAGGACCTAGGGGAGGCCAAAAAGAGAAGTATGTTGTACGCGTGGAGGGAAATGCGATGCTCCCATCCCACTGTCCACTTAAGCCCTCCGATTGAGTAACTACATCGGATCCACGCCACCAGAGGCTCCAAGGACAGGGCAAATAGGAAGGGTGACGCAGGACATCCTTGACGGGTCCACGGCTCAAGCCAAAATTTGCTGACTTTTTGGTAATAACTACCACCTGCACCAGGTTTTCGGCATAAAAGAGCTGCACCCAGCCAATGATACCCGGGCCGAAGCTCAGTTTGGCGAGGACTGCAAAGAGATAAGATCACTATAGTGTATCAAACACCATTATGGCGTCCAGCAAGACCGCCACCGCCGCCGTACGAAAAGTTTCAAGTCTGCCCAGAACGCCATGAACACAGCGTGAATTTAGTGCAGTGTTGAGGTGGGGCATGAAACCCTGGTCAGGGTGGATCAGGTTGCAGATTACTGGTATTAGATGACTTGTCAGTACCTTGGCAAGGATTTTGGCTCCGGCATTTGACAGCGAAATTGGCACATAGGAAGAGGTTTGGGTCTTGGGCTCACCGTCCTTATGTATCGCCACTAACGTGGCTATGCGCTGGTTGTAGGGCAGGAGACCTATTTCTTAGCTCTCGTTGAACATATTACGCACGTGGGGCGCAATAGCATCCGGTTTCAATTTGTACAGCTCAATTGGCAGTCCATCAGGTCCGGATGCTTTGCCGGTGCGAAGGCCCTGGATCGCCTGCGCCAATTTGTCATCCTTGAGCGCGCTGTCAAACGCATCTCTTTCGTCAGCCGAAAGGGTCGGAATTCAGATATCCCTGAGGAGCAGGTCCGATTCTGCAACTGAGAAGCTAGAGGTCGACCGGTACACGGAGCAATAATAGCCTACAAACGTATTGGTAATTGCTTGTGGGTCAGGTATTGTGTGTCCCCCTTCGTCCATCAACTTCGGGACCAAATGTTGGCCAGTTCATTCCAATTCAGCCAGGCCAACAATTTCCCTGTCTTATCCCCCATGTCCAACAATCTACCAGCTTTTTCTCACCCCAGTATTTTGGCCATGACCTTGGCAATCCTCCTGTACTCATCCCGCCGGAACTGCAGAGTATGGAGCATCCCTGGCGAGGGATCGTCTGCCTCCGATTCTTCGAGGTGAAGGATGTCATCCTCTACCCGGACCAGTTCTTTGGCCTTATCCTTCTGGATCCCGGCGATCGAGAACAGTGCCTGCCCCTGTATCGCCATCTTAAATGCCTCCCACAAGAACCGGACGGAACCATCATTGTCACTGAAGTAGTTTGTAATTGTCTGGAGGAGTGCCTTCTTAACAGCGGGGTTGCAGAGGTACCAAGGGTTAATCGGCGCAACTCTCCCGGCTTGCCCATCTCCCAAGTCCAGATGCACTCAGAGCGGGGCGTGGTCAGAGATGCCCCTTGCCATGTGCCTAACTGCCTGTGTCTCTGTGAGCAGAGCTGCGGGGGCCAGAATGTTATCTATCTGGGAGGAACTGCTGTGGGCGCCAGAGTAGAACGTGTATTGGGTAATGTCAGGGTATAATGTGCGCCTTCAGTCCACCAGCCCCATGGCTTCAAGAAAGTCAGGGAGCCATCTCTGAGATTGCGCCATGTCCCATGGGGGGTGGCAGTCTAGGTGACCCGATGCCACTGAATTGAAATCCCCACCCAGTACCAACTGACCTTCGTGAAGGCAGAGTAAATGAGTGCCTAAATCTCTGTGCATCAGTGTTTGCATACCCAGCGGGACATATACTGCCACTAGGTTAAGGGTTGTGCCCTCCCATAGGCCGTATACTGCCACATACCTCCCCAAGTCATCCACCCAAGTGCGCTGCACAGAAAACGGAAAGGATTTCTTAAGCAGGATACCCACTCCCCCGGAACCCGGTGGTAAAACTAGAATGAGCCACCAATTTGTATTCCTTTCCCACCTGTCGAGCGCCGTACACATGTTGCCGACTAAGTGCGTCTCCTTGAGTAGTACCACCTCAGGGGAGTGTAGTTTAATATGCTGCAAGACTATGCTGTACTTGAGTTTATCCCAAAGGCCATTGACATTCCAATTTAGCAATCTAATCTGCCTGTCTCGGCTGTTCTCCATTGCATCTTACACAGTACACACCCAGGTGCTCCAGCTTGAAGAATAGTACAGTTGACACGAAAAAGCAGATTGCAAAACAATAGAACAGCACTACGTTCCCAAGACCCACCCAACAACCCCCCACTCTGCTCCCCTGCACTCTGGGCCTCGAACTGCCCATCGAAAACTCTAAAGAGTGTCTGTCGCCAAAACTGATCTAATGGTATCTGAACTTGGGGATGCGTCATAGCCTCTGCTTCCACCTGAAGTGCTCGACTATCTCTCCTCCGCCTGTTGTCTATGTCATAGGGTCTCTCCAATGCCCAGGGCCACAGTAAAGAGGCACAACCAGCACCCTGCTGGCCGCACGCTTCTGTTGGAACCAAGCGGGCAATAGGCCGCGAGCAGAGCCTCTCATAGGCGGCGGCACGCCAGCGCAGACAGCCACGCCCAGCGCTCTGAATATCAATCTCCAGTCACCAGGGAGAACAGACAGGCCTCAATCCCCTGTCCTCAATGCATCAGTAGACGCCTCTAACAAGCCCTCCCTCTGGTCCAGGGCCATGTCATCGGGTCTTAGTGCGTGCTTTGGAGTGCCTCAGGAGCCGGATACTTGTAGCAGATCTTCAGGTAGGGTCCAAGGGTGCTGGAGCTCTACGGAGTAGGGGCCATTTCATTTTGTGGCCAAGCCATGACCCCCAATTATATTATATTTTTAATTGATTTCGCCATTTGAGACTGAAAAGTCAACAGTACATCTGTGGAAACTGGCAAAACCTGTAGAACCCAAATAAACTCCATCACACCACCTGAGTGAAATAAAGAAATGTATTACATGCACAGGAGCATCAGTTGGGTGCCATGTGCTCGAATAAGCAGAAGTAAGAATATATAGTTGCAAACCACAAGATTTTACAATATGTCATGCGTAACAGTTCATGGGCCGGGCCATCATATTCTGACAGGTGGCGAAGAAACACATTAAGCTTAGAAATTTACAGTTCACTGTTTCACAAGAATAGATTTGGAAACCACCTAACATGTATGTGACCAGTCCCCTGTGTCTGAAGTGGACAGTTTAATAGTTACATTACATCCAAGTCCAAGCAATAGATGATGGCCAATCAGAATGGTCCACATTATCTCTTTTTGTGTCTGGATATATTTCTGAGGTCTACAGGGCCTGTTGCTAAGGCAGGCACGCAGGCAGGCAGAATCCAGTGACATGGAAATTTACTCTTTTGGGCAAGTCTTGAAATGTGTTACTGACAGCTTACTAGCAGGTAAAGTGCAAGCTGTCTATCAGCACTGCCACGTGAGCTCAAGCAATGCTTATTCATTTGTCTAAAATTTCCATCAGGTGAGAAGTCCCACTACTCCTAATATTAGGACTTCTAGTAACCAGGAACCCCATCCCCCGAACCAATTTCCAATGGATCTTCACAGTTTACCAGTGTGTATCCCCTTTGCCTCTTTTTACATCTTGTGTATGTTATCTATCACTTGGTGTATATTATTCCTGCTATCTGGTAAGAATACACAGCAAGACTGATGGACAACCTGGCAGACTCGAGGATGGTGTCCATCGCAATTCTGTTTTGTATTACTACTTCTCTCATAGCGGTGAGTTCTTCTGTGATGTTGCCTAGGGTTGCTGATGTGACATCTGCTAAGTCATCGATAAAGTTTTCTGGCTGCCCTATTCTGACAGTGGAGAAAATTTGCCCTAGAGGTGGTATTATAACACCAAAAGCTATTAGCATAAGATTCACCCATGGCACAGTTCTCTTGAAACAGTCCCTTAACCTTGTTCTCAGACCTATTAGTGACAGTTGAACAACATGGGCCATTTGGGGTATCACAAGCGAGAGATAGCAGCTACCATACTATTCCTCTGGCAGAAAAAGAATGTGTGTTCTGCACATACAAAGAACACCCCTTTGTATCCTGTCACTTTGGTTGATAGTTGTGAAATCCCTTGTTTTAGTCCTTCCTTACTTGTCTTTTCCATCACCTGTTGATATTAGAACATTATTCTTGGTGTTTCTAATATACCATTGTGCTCTTATTGTGTTCAGTACCCCAAGACTGGGGGATAGCCAGGTCCTCCATCCTCTTGTCCCCTGGAGCTATCCATGCTCCTGGTTAAGTTCCACTCCCATTTTTCTTCCTTAACCTTTTTTAGGCTGGTCAATTAGTGACTGGTCACCCTTATCAGGCTTCATGTTCTGGCATGGTGACTTAACATGTGTGTCCAATTATGCAGCCCTCTTCCTACATCGGCCTGATGATGTTTCCATAAATCTTATCATAACCTCTGCTACCCCTTTATCTTTAGCCTGCTCAATAAAGTCTGTCATTATGTTGTTTCTTTTTCCTTTTTTGGCAGACATGTTATATTGCTCTATTAGCATGTCTTTGAATAAAATACATGCAGCAGCTTTACTAGTGGCAAAATATTGTATCTTGCATGTTCGTCAGCAGATGTTGGCAGATTTGTGCAAACATAACAATTGGATAAAGTCATTGCTTCTGCATTGAAATTCACCATATCAACATATTTGTTCTCTTCCTAGTTTTCCCAATTTATTTTTTCATTGCTTTCCTGCCCCGTCATCTGTTCAGCTTTCCCAACCTCTTTGATATCGAATTCAATCAATCAATCAGGGATTTGTGAAGCATGCTTCTCACCCGTGAAGATCTCAAGGCGCTGGTTGAAACATGCATCTGGAATAAGCTACAGAGCCAGGTCTTGAGGCTCTTCCTGAAGGTGAGCAGAGTGGGGGAACATCTGATGTTGAGCGGGAGCTCGTTCTAGGTCTTTGCAGCAATGCAAGAGTAGGCTCTTCCCCCCGCTGAGGCTCTGTGAATGCGCAGGGTTTTGTCGAGGTCATCAGAGCGAAGGTCTCTCTTGGGTACGTGGAAGGAGACTCTTTTGTTGAGGTATTGTGGCATGGCATTGAGGAGGGATTTGTAGGCGTGAGTGAGTAGCTTGAAGGTTACTCTCTTCTTGACTGGGAGCCAGAGGAGGTTTTGTAGGTGCTGGGTGATGTGTACAGAAGTAACAGGCCTTCGCAATGAATCTTCATTTAATCCACCTGGCTCAAAAATCCCAAGAGAAGTAATTGCGTTCGAAAAAACACTACTATCAGGGATAACAGCCTTAGAGAACAAAAAACTGTATGTGAACTACAATATATCTAGAGAAGAAAAAGATGCTATTTTTTCTTTAAAAAATGACCGGTCTCTAGTAATAAAGGAGGCAGATAAAGGTGGCGCTATAGTCCTTTGGGATATAAACAAATATAAGGAGGAAGTCAAACGTCAATTGGATGATCCAAGATGCTATAGGGTGCTCAACAAAAACCCTATTGATGACCATCAAAAGGAACTCTTTTCGATCCTCCAGGAAGGTTTTGATATGGGCATCCTTGGCCCCAAGGAATTTTCATTCCTGCAAAATAAACATCCAAGAACACCTTTGTTTTATGTCCTACCTAAATTACATAAGGACCAAAACAATCCCCCAGACCGCCCGATTATTTCGGGATGTGCATCATTGATTGAGCCTGTCTCAAAATATATTGACTATTTCCTAAAACCGCTTGTTGCAAAGGTTCCGGCACATCTACGGGATACCACAGACTTTTTAAACCAAAGAACATTGGTTTCTTTTGATGAATCAAGGCAGTTATTGGTAACTATGGATGTGACCTCGTTATATACCCAAATACCGCAAGAACTAGCTTTGGAAAGCCTTACCTGTTTTTTGGACCAAAGAGAACAGCCTACACTAGTCCCTACATCCTTCATCGTTCAGTTAGCCAAATTTGCACTACAAAAGAATTATTTCATGTTTGACAAGGACTTTTATTTCCAGATCAAGGGGGTGGCCATGGGCTGTCCCTTTGCTCCGGAATTAACAGTATTGTTCATGAAGTTGTACGAAAACAAGTTCATTTATAATAATAACCCATACGCTGAGTACATCACAAAGTATCTTCGATACATTGATGATGTATTTATTATCTGGACAGGCACACAAGAGAAATTGGAAGAATTTATGACTTGGATTAACCATAGGATGGAAGATATAAGGTTTAGTCATTGTTCATCCAATAAAGCCATGACATTTTTGGATGTTAAAGTGTATGCTTCAGATGGCGTATTAAGTACTACGTTATTTAGGAAAGCCACTGATCAGAATAAGGCTTTACATTACAGCAGCCACCATCCAAGAAGTCTAAAAGAAAACCTCCCGTTTGGGCAGTTTCTTCGCATCAGGAGAAACTGCTCAAACATGGATGAATATTTCTTCCATGCCAATGAATTATTACAGAGATTATCAGCTAGGGGTTACCCAAAAAAACTTTTGAAGCATACACTCAAACGCGTATGGTGGATACCTCGTGTAACTTTGCTTCAAAAGAAAGTACACCCAGAACAGAAAAGAATTGTTTGTGTGTCTACATTCAGTCCTCATGCAAATTCATTGCGCAAGTTGGTGACTCAAAATTGGCATTTGATCAAAGACCTAAGCATCAAGCTTAATGAACTTCTGCTCTTTGCATTTAGGAAAGAAAAAAGTATCGCACAACAAATCATTAGAGCATCATTGCCCCAAGATACAAAAACATCTCTCAGAGGCATGTTAGGCCTCCCTCCAATTCAAGGTCACCACAAGTGTGGAAATTGTTCCTGTTGTGCGTAAACGAATGAAGGATCCATATTTGTACTCAATTGAATATATTGGAAACACAACACATTTACCAACTGCCTGACTAAAAATGTGATCTATGGAGTCACATGCCCGTGTCCTAAGCTGTATATAGGGAAAACCACCCAAGAGTTCCGACACCGTATTACACAACATAAGTCCAGGATCAGGAAAGAGACACCGAAAGCGCCCTTGGTACTTCATTGGATTTCAAATGAGCATAAAGAAGAAGACCTAAGATGGACCATCATCTCAAAAATTGAGAATGATGTCGGCGGAGGGGATGTTGAAGGCAGACTAAATCAACGTGAGGCTCTCCTTATAATGAAATGTAATACTGCAATCACAGGCCTCAATGAAATCTCAGAGATCGTGAGGATGGAGATGTAACATGATCACTATATTCAAGATATTGTCTGGCCTTCAGGTAATCCAGCCGTAGCAAATTCTTAAGTAATGTGCAACCTTTACTCTGGCACGACTTAGGAATGACCAGCATGGGTTCGCAATAAGTAGGTGTTGAGAGAAGGTTTTTACGTCTACCCAACAGTCTGCTGACTGTTCTTCGATTATTAGGTTTCTTGAGTATAAAAAGCCAACTATAATATACTGTCATCATTAGTAGCAGAGAACTGAGTTCTGCCCAACGAGATGGAGCGGGGGGGTCCCAGTCTGAATATTGCATCTCGAGCAGTTTTGGCTATCACCTACGTGTGATTGCATGCCGTGTCGCCGAATATATGCACATTGCATCGAGTTAGATGGTGAGCATTTCATCGCAATGCCCCTGGACCAGAGTCCAAGCATTTCGGGATATACTTCAACTATTTTGTCTTTCCAATAAGTTGTGGTACTACAAGAGCATCGACACTGTCCCTTTAAATTTTTAACAACAACCGGCAACTCGCGATCACATGACATGCTGCTTCTCCAATTAAATCACTTGGCTCAACGGCAGGACTTCGAACGTGGATTCCGAGAAAGTGACTACGGATGAGAAAAGACGGCTCTGCTGGTGAGGATTTTAATAGTTCTCGCCGTCTCGTTTTTTTTAAAATCGGCATTCCTCTCCAGACTAATCCGGCCACCTTCTGCTTTCCTTTCACAGAACCTTAGCAGGACGCCAGCGTCAAACGGACGCCTTACAATTAATTATTGCGGCATGGATGACTCAAACTCTCGGTAAGCTGACTGTCAGCTTCGGTACAGCACGCTTGTTTATTGAAATAGTACACATTTGGCTCCTGATATCTGATTAAGATGTTTTCCTTTTCCCCAGATAAAATAATACACAAGCCTCAAAAGAGGTAAGTGTTCTATTTGAACCCATTGCACAACAAAAACTCTTTGTGTAAAATGTGTGTGTTGTGGACTAACTCCAAATTGTTTGTTATATCCTCCTCATCCACAGTGGCTGATTGGCTGTACACCATCTACTAGGAAGATTGTTTTTTGTCTTATAATAAGGTATGGACAGAGGTGTTGTATTGGGTTTATCACTGATAGTAAGAGCTTTTTGGGCAGAATTTCTTAATGAATTTTCGTTTGTCTTTGTAGATTGTTGGTCCTGAGGAGAACTCCGCATTGGGGAGTTCGAAACGCGTCAACCTGTTTTTGGGTCCTTCTATCAAATTGAAATTAGAATATAAATAGTGTTTATTAAATAGGATTAATACCAATTTGACTGTGTTTAGTACATTAATTACTATCTGTATACATTGTTTATAAGTTTATATGAACCTATATTGTTGAAGCATGTGGCAGAGACCGCATTGAAGGTGAGGGAGGAGTTGAGTATGATGTAGAGGTTCTGGGTTTGGTATGTTGAGTGGGGAGGTTGCCGAGGGCAGTGGGTCTCCAGGTGTTGTCCCATGCTGAATGGATGGGTCAGAGGATGAGGACTTCTGTCTTCTCCGAGTTGTGCTTCAGACAGCTCAAGCTCATGCTCATCTAGGATGCAACGTCTTTTATTCCTTCATGGAAGTCTAGTCTGTTGGTTTCGGGTTCCTTCATGAGGGAGAGGATGAGCTGGGCGTCGTCGGCGTAGGAAACCATGCTGAGTCCATGCTGTCTGACGATGGCAGCGAGGGGAGCCATGTAGATGTTGAAGAGCGTGGAGCTGAGCGATGATCCTTGGGGTACACTGCAGTTGATCTCTGTGGGTTCGGAGAGGTAAGGCGGGAGTCTAATTCTTTTAGTTCTGCTGGTGAGGAAAGAGCGGATCCAGTCCAGGGCCGTTCCCTGTGTGCCGGCTTCATGGCATCGGGCGGTCCTGTATAAAGGTCCTTTTGGTGGATCTGATGCGTTGGCGGTATTCTGTCATGGTGTTCTTGTAGGTGAGCTGATCTTCTAGGGTTTTGCTATTTCTCCATAATTTCTTGAGACGTCTGCAGGTGCCTCTGGATTCTCAGAGGTCGGTCGTGAACCAGGTGGCTTTCATGGGGCGCTGTCTGTCAGAGTTGCGGAGAGGGGCAAGCTTGTCTGAGTAGTTGGTGATCCATCTGTGTAGTTTGTTGGCTGCAGAGTTGATGTCGGTCGTGGTGGGATATGCATTGTTATTGAGGGTGGAGTTGAGGTGCTCCTCGGTGACCTTGCACCAGTTCCTTTGCAGAGGGCTTGGTGTAGGTTTGTGAGCGGTGGCTTTATCGACGGAGAAGTGTACACAGTGGTGGTCTGTCCAGGGGGGTTGCACGGTGTGGGTTTAGTGGATGTTGTTCCCTCCTGCGAAGATAGGGTTGAGGGTGTGTACTGCCTTTTGTATAGGGGTGGTGATGCGCTCTTTCAGTCCAATGTTGGTACAGTATCTCTTTTTATGTGGAGAAGTGTGGCTCAAGGGTTAGAGCGGCAGACCCTGATGCAGAGGTCTAGCCTGGGACCAGGGTTCAATTCCCGCCTCGGCGGGTCTTGGGCTCAATTTCCTCGGACCTGATAATTCTCGCCTCGGTGCCTATTCTAATCATGGGTCCCACTCTGCAACTCTGGGCAATAGCTTGCTCAATCTCCACAACGGCCCCAACAGCGCTGGGATGCATGGCTTCACCTTGGGGTGCCCAGGAGCGGACATTTCACAGGGAAAAGCCAGGAAGGGTTCCACAGCGGTATGCGTACAGCACCTTGAAACCCCGGTTGTGGTATAAGTGCGCTTTACAAGTACAAATTCATTTCATTTCATGGTCGGGCATAGCAATGTCATCAGAATACACTATACAGAGTAGAGTTATTATAATGGCAGAAATGGGGGGTGATTATTGCAAGTAACACCCATGGCCATTTCCTTTTATCGTTCTGCAAATCTTGAGGAATTGTTCTGGTCGTTGGTATGTGTGGCAAGTCTGGGTCCTTGAAAGAATGTCTTATTTTCCGTTGCACTATCATGCTTAGCAGAAGTCTACTGAGGAAGTGTGCAGATCCTCAGTGTTGATACCTGTAAATAAAAAGAAGTAACCATTGGTTCCTGTCTTCCAGTAATTCGAGAGGCTTACTTAGGTACTTCTTATGAAGGAAACAATGTGATAAGAAATAGAGTAATGATGTCTTGTTGTCACAGCTTTTAGACTGAGGGGTTGGGGCTTTGATCTTTCAGGTGTCTTTTGTTGATATTTCGTTGGGGCCTGCTTGCTTACTCTTCCCTTCTTTGCTGTGTGCAGCAAGTGCAACCCTTCAGGGTGAACTGGTGGTACCCTTCTCACTGGGTACTTTTAGTGGAACGCAGATTGTAAAAAGGCTGTCCTTGTTGTGGGACAGGAGAAGGCACTGCAGGCTCCTGTGGTGGTGACAGTGTCACTGCTTGTTTTTTATGTGAGCCATGGATCCAAGAAGTCAAGCCCTCACACTTGATTGCTGTTGTTAAAAGGACCTGATATAATCCCTTCCACTGAAGATGGAGACAGTGTCGTCCGGTGTGGGACTTGATTCAAACCCAATCCCCTGGCTGGAGGCTGTGGGCTGACGGTGTCTCTGCTTCAGGAAGGGCCTGCAGTACCTGGTGATGAAGATAACTCAAAGTCTCTGTTAGTCTATTGCACTATTGAAGAAGCAGATTATCAGATATGAACAGAGCAACAATGAACATGTGGCCTTGCATATTCATTGGCCATCTAAACACTATTGCATGTGGGTGGAGCTGTGTCACTCTGTCTGGGATGCTTCTCGTGGACACCAGGGCATGTGGCAGTGCATCGATCCCACCCATTTCAGTAGATGCACAACTTGTCCCTATTTTATTTTTCAGTACCCCGTTGTTTCTCTCAACAGCACCTGCTGCTGGTGGGTGATAGGCACAATGCAGTTTCTGTGTAGCTCCTAGTCCCTTGCACATCCCCTCAATCACATGTCAAATGAACACCAGTCCATTGTCAAAACTCAAAAGCATAGGAACTCCAAAGCAGGAATGAACTCTTTCAGGAGGTGTTTGGCAACAGTCCATTTACTGAACTTGCACACAATAACCAACACCTACTTGTATTTGTTAGTGGGGGGGGATGTCGATGAAGTCTATTTGCAGGCTCTCGAAGGGTCCATGAGGGGAAGGGAAGTGGCCTGGGGCAGTGGAAGTACCCTTTCCAACATTATATTGTGCGCAAACAGTGGATTGTTTACATAACTGTTCAGCCTATTTTTGCAAAATGTAGTATTATACCAGCATTGGGAAAACAGTTGGATTATTCCATCATGTCCTACATGTGATGGTCCAAGGAAAATTCAAGCCGTGGGAGAAAGCATTGTCACCGGCAAACATATTTTTCCATTTGGACCTATCCACATTCCCTCTTCTGTTTGGTTTCATCCTCCCCTTATTCAAATTTATCTTCTCTTCCACCCTGTTCTTTTCTGAATATACTTTGGATCATAGTAAGTATAATCATCCTTTATCCTGGTATCGTGGAGCAGATGCCATCTGAACCATTGCAATCTCGCAGCCTGTTAGTGTTTTTCCTTTTGTTTCTACGTTAATTTAATGCATTGCCCCATGATACATAGTCTTTGGAGTAAGTGTGCGCAGCACATTTGACAATTGCAGATTTTTATGGTAGTAACAGTGCTTGCAATAGCTGTGTTGTCAATGGTACATGCTGTATTTGTTGGACAGCTGAGGTGAGGAATCCCCTCATAGCCCACAGCTGGCCAAAATCACGGGACACCCCAAAAGCATATTGGCTGTTGTGTAGATGTTCACTAATCTCCCTTCAGCCACTTTATATGCCCTTGTTAATGCGACAAGTTCTGCAGCTTGAACACTTTTGTAAGTGGTTAGGCTTGCCCCCTCCAGTAAATTTTTAGCCGTGCCCACTGTGTAAGAGGCTTACCGTGATCCTGTGTTGTCTCTAATGCATGAACCATCAACAAATAGAGCTCCATCTGTATGTGGGAAGGGTGTGTCTCGTAAATCACATGGAACCTTTTTGTACCTATCCGTGGCTAGCATACAGTCTTGAAAAGCATCATCTGTTGTAGGGTCATCATTGTCATACTCAGAAGTAAGTAAAAAAGCATGTTTCAAGGTGGTGCATCTCTTGATAATAATGTGGGGGGTTAGAAGTAAATTTGTCAGATGCTAAGTTTTAGTTGTTGTCAACAAAGTGTTGACCGCATGTGGAACATGTAGGATCAGGGTGTGTGTTAGGACTATGCTCTTTGACTTTTCCACTGCCAGGCCCACTGATGCTACAGCTCTCAAACATGGTGGCAGTGCTGCAGCGACAGGGTCTAGGGTAGCCTCTCTGACTTCTATCATCCAACTTCAATCATTTGCAACTAACATTTTAATCTTTAATGAACTATGGTCAGGAAGTCTGTAATGTTTTAGGTGGATATACTGATCCCCATTAATCACCAGCAAATATACAACAAATTGATTTTTTTGTGATTAGTGTGGGTCTGCTGTGCTCTTTATAGTGTCAATATTTGGACCCTGGTTAAACATGGATTGTATGTATTGTGGATGAGTATTGGTAATCATTCCTGAAGTAAATTGAATATGTCAATTGGGTATAAGCCAATTCTATCATGTTTTAAGGAGAGAGCACACACCCTATAGTACTGGTTAGGATCCTAAGCCAGCAAAAGGGAAGTTAGCAAATAGGAGGGTTTAAGGTAAAATGTTAGGGGATAAACCATACAAACGCTTCCAGGTTTAACACAGAATAAATTCAAGATCTCATACAAAGGCCTAGATCGGGATAAGTCCTCTTTGAGCCACCCTCTACCTTCTTGCACAGGATCTGATATCCTGTCGGGTTTGTCACAAGGGACCTGTTAGGTTAGGCAGAAGATTGACAATAGTCAAAGCCTCCAAGAAAGTGACAACTCACCCTTTGATAAAGGTAAAATCTAACCATAAATATTAGAACTGATGACTGTGTCAGGATACTTAAATTCTCTTTTAAGAAGTTGAGTTGACACAAACATTTGGGATGTGTCTCCAGAACCAGAAAACCTAGGGCAAGGTTGTTCCTCTTTGTCAGGCATTTGTAGATTAGATGAAAAATAACAAGTCAGTGGCTGCAACTCCTCCTTCCATATAAATCTTCCCTGGGGAATCACCCAGGAGCCTCATTATTTCCTCATTATTAATCAGGAGACAGTCAGAACTAAGAGGAAAAGGGTGAAGAGACTAATAACTGTGAGTCATCAGAGTCCTCTTGTAAATTATGAGAGGAAAAAGGCACACCCTCTCTCTGTAGCCTACCTCAGACAATGACTTAACCATTGCTTTTAGACATCTGGGGTACTGGTGGTGACTGGGAACTTCTCTAAAAAATGCTCTTCACTTCATAAGCATTATTTCTTTTTGGAGGAGAAAGAGAAGAGTGATGTCTCTACAGAGAATGTTTCTCTATGTTACCTTTTTGCAAAAATAGGTAGAGGGAGGGGCAATTGAAAAAAGGTCCTACATAAACAGGAGGAGATGGACTTAAGATAATAAATCCCTACAAGTACTTGCCCGTCCTTCATAGAGACATCATATGCTCCAAAACCTTCATAGTTAAAAATAAAGTCATGGAAAGCTTTCTTAAGAAAGGCTTATGCCAAAGAAATAGTTCTATTTCTCCCTGTTAAGGTCCTTTATGACATGCACAAATTTGGAGAAAAATTTGAAGAACCCAGACAAACTCTGGAGCTGAAAGGAGCTTCATAAGAAATAACACAAAACAAAGTAGGTGGTGTTCTAATAGACTTTAATTAGGAGGGATGGATTGTTTGGGAGGTTATACATAGGGGAAAAGTAGCTTCCCAAGGGAGTTACAATATAAGTGGCCGGGCACCAAACAAATAGTAATGATTAGGATGAGGAAGAAGTAGAGAAAAGAAAGAAACTTTCTTATTTCAGTTCATGTCAGCTCTTGGAAAGTGTGTTATTAGTAGTGATACGTAGTGACTTATCACTATTACTAAGGCCACAAATACAATCAAAGTTTCAGACAAGGTCTCAATAAATTATTCCCATGCTCAACCCTTGGTGGCTGGCTACGAGCAGGCAGGCGTAAATTAGGAGACAGATGTGTAAACAATTTAAAACATTAGATAAGTAAGAAACAACACACAATAAAAATCCAACTCCAATGTATAAAAATAGATTATATTTTTATGAACAAAAGAACACAATACAATGTAGGAAACCGGAGATATGAATTTTTTAAAGGATAAACACTTTTTAGTGTTTAAAAAAAAACATAAAGCACCACATTGGGACATCTGGTCGCACTTGCCAAAGACAAAGTCAAAGTTTAAGGCCATCCGCAATGGAACCCTGGTTAGATGCACTCTGTCAAAATGTTACCTTCTGAGTTAGTTATTTTGCTGGAGCTTTTTTCTCTTGACGTCAGACAAGCCACTTTGTCAGGCCAGATTCGGTGTGGGTTCACTGGCTTCAGTTTCTGCACATCAGTCACATCCTGGAAGTCTGAAACTCCGGAGCTTTCAGTGGGACGTACCTGAAATCTAGGCTGAGTCACGGTTAAAGGTAGCCGGCTTAGCTCCCGAAGTCAGCTTGGTCACCTATGGACCTTTTTCCAAAAGTTATACAAAACTTCTGGAACTTCTACCTAAAGTTTCAGAGTCAGGCAAAGTCCGTCTGGTGCTGAGCCCCATAGTATTCAGCAGATGTAGTCCTAGTCAGTGCAGTACTCTTGGTGCATGTCATTGAGTTAGCAGGGAAGTCCTTCTTCTTTTTGTCTGATCAGGCAGCAGATCTCAGGAGCTCTGCAGCTCTCCCATATGTATTCTCAGTTTCTGGGCATCAAGCAGGGGGGCACCCCTGACCAATGGGATGCATGATTCACCTAGGTGTTTGACCACTTCCTCCAAAGTGTGACATATTCTTGTCCAAGAAAGCACCATTATCTCAAAATCCAACATGGAGAAAGTCTCTCCATAGGAGTGATATCAGGTTAACCCAACCTACTGCCATGGCTAATTTCCCTAAACACTCGCTTTCTAACCATCTCCCTAATCTAATTACAGAGGCTCCTGTGTGGTTGAAAAAGCAGGATGTGGGAGTGAGCTTGTGCTATCCTAATGTGACATTCTCCCTTTGAAGCCCAGTTGGCTACCCCTCACCATCGTTCTGCCATCTGCTCTGCAGCTTGTACTTCTCCACCCAGAAGAAACCTATTGTATCTTCTGACAGGAAACCTCATCATGCAACACTGGCAAAGTTTGGGAGCAGACTGACCAATCAGGAGAGAGCAGCTGGAATACTGGACTTTGGCTCACAGAAAAGAAAGCTTACCTTCTATCCTTTAATAGTTATTACAAATCCAACCATGGCAAGTTGTTGGATTTATCTCAACTATTAATTTGATATTTTGAAGTATATTTTTGCATTGCTCCTAACAAAATGTATATTCAAATAAAATATTACAATGTTAGCCTATGGAGACATTCCCTACAATGGGGGAATTGCAACATTGGCAGTTTTTTCCTCATCAGGACTTTTATCTTGTATAATGCCCCTGCTTATAGTTACAAGGCACCCTACCCCTAGGGCACCTACGGGAGACATTAGGGACTACTAATGTAAAAATATTGTAGTTTGAGACTTTGTATGTACCTTGAAATCCAATGTCGGATTTACATATAATTTCAATTTAAAAGCAGCCAGCAAGGCAAGGCTAGCTTTTAAAATGCCAGCAGGTACCATAGTAGTGTACACTCTAGGGCAGGAAATCTACTGGGCATCTAACCCTCTCTGTCGTATTATATATTAGGGACTAATAGGTATTTGAGTCCCCCTTCTTACAGGTCTTACAGGGGTCTGTCATTCCTGATTGTAATTATGTCAAATTATCATGTACTTTTAACACAGAGCACAGGCCCTGGGTCTGGTTAGCCGAGCCCAGGGCACAGTAAGAGTCAGAAAACCATCATAGAGCTGTCTTGGGAACCAAGCAGCCCGTTTCGCATTGTTAGTTCTTATTCTAGGAGTACTCTTGTTTGTGCTGGTGTGGACAGTTTCTGCACACAATACAGAGGTGTACTCGTCCTGAATAATTTGTGTACCCCAAAGGAACTTTACAAGTAACTGAGACTATGTTTTTAAGCATTCTTGCACCTATTGCTGAAAAGTACCAAGATTTTGCGGTTTCTAGGGAATTTGGGGCTTTTGTCCTGATGAGACCTGAACAGCAACAATGGGTCAAAATGTCAACATCCCCTCACAAAGTTGCTTTTAAAGTATGCTGTGGTTCACCAGGAGAAACCACATAGGAAAAGACAGATCGCTGCTTATGTTTGTTCGAGATAAAATCATATGCAACCTTGGGATATGTTTAGTTTCATGTTCTATGTTGTTGTATATATATCTGCTCACAGTCTGAGCACTATGTTGCTTGCGCTGATTTTGATACATAATGAAATATTTATTGTCCATACACTAAAATTGTGAAAATCAACACACAAGATATTGTATCCTGTGCCTTTTTTTAATAACATTGATTATGATAGAGGTTACTAATTGAGTTTTCACACTTCCAAAGCAAAAGCGTAAGTGTCAGAGAATGAGCCCCACTGGATATATGTTCGGCTTATTTCTTTAGAGAACGTAGGCAGTATTCCCCAGCATGTTTGCCTTAGCTTTACAAATGTATATGCTCACTCAGTATAAGGACTGTGTGCACTGAAAATCAGTCTCAGACATCCCAAACTTGGACCCACAAACTGGAAGGAGTTGGATATAGCACAATGTGTGAGCTAAAGGTGCATAAAAGACACATTTTCTTGAGCTTCAAGTAGCTAGCAATTCGCGGCAATAGGATAGGTTTACTCGGCAACTCAAACAGCTTCACTGGCTCCCCATTCACAGCTCTTTTCAAACTCCTGACACACATATTCAAAGCCATACACAGCACTGGTCCAACATACCTCAAAACCACATCAGATGTCAGAAACCTTTGAGGCACCTTTGCTTAGCCGGACTCATACTTGCACACATTTTATGCATATGCACCACCAGAACAGAGAGAAGTGACTTCTCCTACTTTGGCCCAAAAGGGTGGAATGACCTGCTCCTACACATCTGAACCATCTCTAAATTGATTGCATTCCGCACAAAGCGAAACACTTGGCTCTTTAACTAGGTGAATCCATTGATCAGCCCTGACAGTTCCTTCATTGGCAACAGGATATCTCCCAGGTAATAGTGCGCTTGGTAAAAAATAATAGCATTACAGAAAATTCTGCACCCAATGCAGCACATATAGGTAATAGGTTTGTCCTGCTTGGCATGTTCATCATCTGTCAGAACTTAATGAATGTTTAGTTTTCTCTATGACAAGTGCATTATATTCACAGCAATACACATAAAAGTAGATGAGATATATGCCACATTCTCGCTGAATACTGTGAGTGTCACAAGCGAACGATCTTCGTAGTTTAGGACATGATTTTTAGGGCACTGTGGTAGTCCTACCAAGCATGTTTGCCTCAGCTCTGTTCACGGACTCTGGCGCTGCTAGAACATTTGCTGCCTATGGCAACCCCTGCGTTTGCTGCCCTGCTGCACCCACTTGTAAGAGTGGGAGGGGGTGCTAGCGATTCCTGCGTTGGCCACCTTGTGACTGACACAGGCAAAACGGGGGAAGGGCGGGGTAGTGGCTGCCACCCCAAAACATGTGCCACCCGTGGCAAACTGCCCCCCTCCCCACCCCTTTGCTTTGCCACTGACTGTGGGTTAAAGGCACACAAACAAGCCTCATGCAGCTGTTATGGGAGCCGTTAGCAAAGGTTCACTATGCACGGGTTCCTAATGGTCAAAATGTCAATGGATGTGGATACTTGTCAGATAGTAAAAACATAGCCAAACAATTTCACCATTTGTCAAAGTTATGGAAGTTCCAATTGTCAATATGTATGTACATATATGTTTATAGAGGGATGTGTGTGTTTTTTTTCAAGTTGGGTGAAGTCTAGTTGAAAGGTTGTTTTGAATGGGGATTCCATCCTCTGGTTTATGAATGGGATGGGCCCTTCAATTGTGTTCGTGGTATGTTGATATGTGTGCACTAGTCTGTTGGATTGCATCCATCGCTGGTCTTGTGTGTCATACGTGAATGGTGTATGAATGGACCATAAAGAGGATGGTGCCTTAATGTGAATTTATGGCTCAGGTTTTGTTGTCTTGGTTTTAATTTTCACATACTGTTAAATATTTGTTCTTTGAAGCTAACTTCAACTTCAACATCAACTTCAATAATCTTTATTTGGATACAAAAGAAAATCCATAAAAGCACATTCAAAATAGCAGCAAAATTGACAGGCATGACCATCATAAATTCACTACATGTTAAAAATACATTTAAAAAAACTGAACAAACTTCATCCAAATGTACATAATAATTTGAGAACGGTGAAATACAAAAATGACAAAACATCACAACTAAGTAATTGATAGTCCTAGTCGTCGTAACATCAATACATGTAAAAAAATGTGGAAGCAGGGCAGAATTCATCAATTGTGCATAAAACATTTAAAGCGGTGGGAAGCAGAGACAACAAAACAGACTTCAGGGTGTACACATTGAAATACGAGCACGAATGGCAGCTTTCATAAAGAGCCAACCCGAAAGGTTAGCTTTTCGTCTTCCAGAGCAATGACCATACTGTAAGCTGCCTTATAATCAGTCTTGAGTGTGAACTTCAAAAATGTTATCAAAAACAAATTAGTTTATTTTAAATAATAATCTCAAAAGAATAAGAAGAGCAACATAGATTGTTTACTTTGACCATCACAAGGGCACAGCAAATAATCAAGGTTAGAGGTAAACCCCATAGAAAGCATATCGAAAATGTTATCTTATCAGCCCTGAGGCAAAAAAGCAGACCCCTCTCCCATCGGCCGATAGGTTTTAAAATATAACTAGATGGAAAATGTGAGATATTTTCAATAAGCATGTATCTAACAAGAGAGGATTTCAAAGCCTTTGTGTCATGTCTAGTTTTACTATAGAGAGTATATAAAGCCTTCTGCAGGGTTATCTTGCTTACACTTTCAGACTCTGTGGGGTTTGAAAATATATACTCATAATTCACACTAGTAAGGCTCCTCTGGACAACAGCTAACCAAGTTATTTTCCTGCCCATATCACACTTAAGGCAATCCGTTATAATTCCTCTGGTAAGCAGAGCCGCAGGGTTCTTCTAGACAGCAAGCCAGAATAGGGCAGGGCAAGCCTTGATGTAATCTTCAATATATAGCAGTTTAAGTTCACTATGACAAGCATTCTGTGAGGACGAGATGAGGACACCCAGGAGTTTGCGGCAAAATCTATTCTCCTCCCCCTGAATGCTACCACAGTTGCCAAAACTCTAAACTTCTCCGCCGTAAGTGGCAGTAGGGGTACACTGCAATTTTGCAATTTTAACAAGGGCCAATACTATCTCTGAATTCCTGGGTTGGGGCAATCCAAGTATAATATTGATAGAGTTAGAAAACTTTTTCCTGCTATGTGCCACATGATCAACACACGCTCCATTGGCGGCAAATACCAGCCCTCGTTAAGGGAAAGTGCGAGTGCTATGTAAACTATCGGAGTCTAAAATAATTGAATTATCAAAATGCTTTTTCGACCCACACGCCATTAAAAATGACTTTTTAAAATTAGTACATAGGTCCAAACCAGCCATAAAATCAACAAAATCCTGCACCATGAAACGTAAGGCTTTAGGGGTCCGGCCCATTAGGACCACATCATCAGCGAACAGCAGGGCGGGGAGTAGATTACCGTTAATACTGGGGACGTCAGGGGTAAGTGTTACCAATTTCTTATTTAAGTCATTGATATAAAGAATAAAAAGAAGAGGGGCAAGGACGCAACCTTGCCTGACCCCTCTGCAGACCTCAATATCTTTCGAAACCTCTCCGCCCAAACAGATCTGCACCCGGCTTTCAAATCTTTGTGCAAATAGGCTAAGAAAGATACAAGTGCCTTGTCCAAGCCATAGTTTAAAAGAATGGACCAAAGTTGAGACCTATTGACGAAGTCAAAGGCCGAGGTAAGGTTCATGAATGCCAGGTAAATGGGTGATTTTTTATCTATTGCGTATTTACTGATAATCAAATTGAGGTTGAGACATTGCTCTACAGTGCCAATTTTGCTCCTTATCCAGAGCTGACAAGGATAAAGAATATGGTTATCCTCGGCCTAAGCCATGATCTTATTATACAATACCCTCCGCAAAATGTTCAACATATTGTCGATCAGGAAAATCAGCCTGTAACAACTTAGGTTGAACCGATCACCCTTTTTAAAAAAAGGCACGATGATGCTGTTGGGGGCCAAATCTTTGGTATGGTAGAAACTAGTAAATTATTCAAAACATTTAATAGCAAAAGCACCCAGAAATCAGGTTGATTTTTAATTAAATCAATGGGCAGGCCATCGGGCCTGGGGCTTTATTGCCCAGGCTCTGATCAATTGCCTCTTCAACTTCGGACAAGTTAATCTGAACCATAGTAATGGCTAGTTGTTCAATGACGACCTTGTCTGAGGCTGGGGCTAGGTAGATCTTTGAGAAATGCACCTCCCATGTCTCACCAGCGATATTGCAGTCAATCACAGACAAAGGTTGGCCTAATGACCTCATAGCTTTAACAGTCATCGAAAAATCATTCCCATTTTTAAGTGTGACAGCTAGTACAAGATTGTCCCAGTGTTCTTTAACCATTTCCTCCTTTCCAGTAAAAATAATGATCGTATAACGTTGTCTCAATGTTTTAATTAGGGCACAATCTCTAGGTTGGGTAACAAGGGCCCTACGAAGGTCTGCGTTAGCAACAGAACAGTTGTGATTAAACTACCTAGGACCAGGTTGTACTCCCTTAATGGGCCTAGATAACATAGCTTTGATGCCTTTACATCAACAACTGTGGGATTATGGTCATTAATGGATAAACAAATATCAATGAGTTCTGGGTAAGTTCTAGCCCTCTTGCCAAATAAAGCTGTGCTGTTTATGCCCCACCAGGCCAGTCTAAGATTATTGGTGGAGGGGGACAAGTCCCTTGCGCCACACTCTTTGCCATAGATTGGTCTTGGGGCAAGTCTCGAAGTTAAATTGATGGGGTTATGATCCCCATGAACAGTGACTTCAGCTTTTAACACACAATTTTCTAACGAGAGCGAGACAAAAATATAATTGATTGTAGAAGCACAACCCCTGCCCCTATACATTAGTTCCATGTGATCAGCCCTTTTTGAAACAGCAGCAATCTCCATTACATCTAGGAGGTTATTATTACATAAATGATTTGACAAATCAACCCCCCTGTTACATGGTGCCGCCTTACTATTAGAATTGGTAGCAGGATAAATTCCACTAGGTAATTTGGCAATAAAATCTCCTCTTAAGCATATTCCTGCAAGTCCGCCAAAACACTTTGGCTTCCAAATGGAGGAAATACATTTAAAAAAATCATTATAATAAAAATCAATTAAACAAATAGAAACCCCTCGTTTATGGATTATGGCCTGAAATTTGTCAGTTTTAGCATCAAGAACCTTTGTGCTGCCACCTGCCAAGACATTATTCCAAATAGAATGACCACCAGGCGGACGGCCTGAAATGGGAATAGGAGCTACAATATTAAAACATTCAAAGCCCTCTAAACATAGTGTAAGGTGGAATGAAGTTCAGAAGGTAAGTAAAATTTGAAGTTGATTTGGAAGAGTACATGTTCAGTTCACAAACGACTGCAGCAACTGTCAACTTCAACCCCTCGAACATGGAACCATAATAGTACACACAGGTACATGGTTCCATATTCCACGAGGAAAGCAAGAGAGAAAAGGAGGACAGGAGAAAAGGATGCAACACATCTCATTCCTAACAAGAACAAAAAAAATAAGGTAAGAGAAGGGAAAAAAGGATAGAAAAGGAAAACAAAAAAAAAGTAAACAAGAAAGATGATAAGCAGCAAATGATTAAGACAAATATCTTGCAGGTAACAACCTGGGTCTGCAATTGCCTTTAACTCTAGAAGCTACAGAATGGGCTGGATGCGAGGAATTGCGATTAGAACTGGAAGAGTTGGATAACGGCAAATTAGGGTCTCTGTCTGTGCTAGTTCCAAAGGACTTACATTTTGCAACTCTCCTCATATTCCACACTCTCCCATCCTGGGTAATGGCACTGTTTTTGCAAACCTTAACAATCTTGATAGGATGACCAAACTTGGAAATCCCTTTTTCCAAGAAACCGGGGTTATTAATCCTAACCCACTCGCCTACAGCAAAATCAGGTATCTTCACGTTCATTTTAGAGTCAAACAAAACTTTCATCTTGCTTTGCTTTTCGTCCACATGTTCAGCAACAAGATTAATATCAATGCAGTCATCAACCTTGTTAATTTTCTTGATCCACCAAGGACAAAGATCCTAGATAAACTTGATCTACGGCCACTTAGAATTATAGTCTATCATGACAAGGGCGAAACAGGCATTAGAAGGTAGATGCCTAAAAGGACCTGAAACATCAAATGCAATCTTTTGCCAGGGACACTCAGGCCAAGAAACAGGTTTGAGGGGAGTAGAAGAAACCCTGGAGCATGTTGTCGCTACTGATACAATCTCGACATTCTCTTACTGCTCTATCAACCATTTTGTGAAGGAGAGGCCACCAAAAATTGGCCCAGATAAGATGCTTCATGAAGGACATGCCTAGGTGTCCCTGATGTGCAATCTTCAAATCACTAAATAGTCAGAGCCCCATATTCATCAACAATCTATTATCCAGGTACACCCCTACCCGTATTCTTCGTTCAAAACATCTTCACCTACTAACTATCCCTAAATTTGAACGGAAACGTCAAGGAGGCTGTTGATTCGTGTACCTGGCTCCCCAATTGTGGAACTCACTCCCCTTTGAGATCCGGTCATGCACCGAACTATTGATTTTCAGAAAGCTGCTTAAAACATGGTTATTTGAACAAGCACATGATTAATGCCTCTCTTCGGCCTCAACCAGTTACAGAGTTGCGCCATGAAACCTCTTGGTGTACGTGTGCTTTATAAGTCCCTTATAAAATTAACATTAACAAGTGACAGCATTTTCTTTTGCATGGAACAGGAGGAATAATTTTACCTCCTTTGAAGAGCAAACCACCATCTTCTTCAATTTCATTAGAGACATGACAAAAAGGAGCAATTTCACAGGTAGCAGATTTTTCTCTGAGCCAACCCTTATTTAAACACTCAAAAGCCTGTTGACACATAACATCTTTATTCACTTGTGTCACCCACTCAGATTCTGACAAAATTCTTGAGAAACAAAGTCCTTGAAAGGTGCAACTATGTCCACTTTGTGTTCATCAAAAGATACTTCAACATCAGAGCAAGGTAGTCTGGATAGGAAATTGGCAGTAACATTGTTCTTGCCGGGCACATAAATATTTTCAAAATCATATTCCTGTAATCTGGAAGTAGGACGAGCAATACGAGCTGTAGAATTCCAAGCCCTCCCCAGGAGATAAAATACCAACCAGGGGCTTGCGATCAGTCCTAAGCATAAATCTGTTTCCGAACACATAATTACGGAAATGCTCAGATACATGCTAGCAATTCTCTCTCGATGACCGCATATCTTCTCCCAGTAACAGAAAGAGTCCTCAAAGCAAAAGCTACACACCACTCTTCATTTCCGGACTGCTGGCTAAGTACTCCAACTAATCCGTAAAGACTAGCGTCAACAGTAATGACACATTTTTTGCTAAAACAAAAGGATTTGAGATTGAGAGCATTGACAATCTAATTTTTAATCTGTTTGAAAGCTGTCTCTGGTCTTTCAGACCAGATAAACTCAGTGGACTTCCTGGTCAACTCTCTGAGGGGCTCCATCTTACTGGTGAAATTTTGTATGAATTTGCTGTAATATTCACACAAAACCGCGAAGGAAAGAAGTTTCTCTCTATTGTCAGGAGAGAGTGCATTGATGATGGATCCACTAAGGACTTTTTGGGCACTACACCATCTCCTGAGAGAGTATGACAAAAAGAAATGTTACTGATTTACAGAAACATTTTATTTTTCAGCCTTGAGTATTAAACCGTACCATTTAAATCTTAAGCAAACCTTTTGTAAATATTGGGAAGATCATCCTCATTTTTAGAAAAAATAAGTATGTCATTCTGGAAACATTTAACACATTTTCCAACATCTTTAAAAATGTGATATATGGCTCCCTGAAATACAGATGCAGCTGATGCCAGCCCAAATAGCATCCTCTTAAACTGAAATAGACCATGGGATGTGATAAAAGCTCTGTAATGTTTGGAGTCTTCAGTAAGTTCAATTTGGTGGTACGCAGACCTAAGGTCGAGTGTGAAAAAAAATACAAGCAAAATCTTTTTTATAGCATTTTAGGGGCCTAGTGTAATATTCCCGATTCATGCCATTATATAGGTATAAATCACCTTATCCTTATATAGGCATAGAAATCATAACCATATTTAGACATAGCCCATGCAGTCCAAATAAAGGCATGGATACTTCCACTAGTTCTGAAAAGCCAGAATGATTTCTTGGTAAACTCGGCTTCAGCAGTCAGGGACTTCCCCTTGCTTGAATATTGACTTGTCCAAGAACTCATGGATTTATCAAAGAACTGCGATTCTGTGATGACGTTATCATGTCCAACTTTACATCAAACTCAGCACCTGGTTTAACGGCGCCCTACAACATCAAAATCATATTACGAGGCTCGGTCCACTAGATAGACCAGGAGCAACATGGCCGGTACTAGCCAGCTATACACCACATCCTGACATTGAAAGAATGACAGATGTAGAACTATTAGCTCAGCTAAAACAATTAATTAAAATACATAGACAATTAGTTCAATATGTCATGCAGACTCTAACAGTCCAACCTGCTATAAGGATTCCACAGCACACCCCTCATCAGGAGAATACAAACAATATTACACCACAGACTATGCAATCGGTCATTGGTAAATTACCCGCAAAAAGGGAACAAATTCCATTCTGGTTAGCTCAAACAATTACTCAAATCGAGGCAGTATTTCTCGATAGTACACCTCATGAGAAACACAGGATTCTAACAATCTGTTTACCAGTGGGGTTCGCACCACACATGGAGGACTTCGACACTTGGGGTACCGTCTTTGCTGCAATCTACACAAAAACACATGGTGTTTCCTCTATGGCGGTCATACGTCCTAAAACAGATTCAAAATGAAGACGGGGCTGAGTCCGCTTTGAATCTAGGTTTGAAATTACTTAAACATTCAAACAGGTCTCAGCTATAATATTAGCTAATATTAAATGTGAAGCAGCACTCCGTGGCAATCCGCCAAAAACTAAAAGAACTTGATGTAACTGACCAACCGTATGAACTGGCCAGAATAATAGAAAAATCCTATGAAGAACTAGGTAGAGATAGTTTGGGTGGGAAACCAGTAAAGCCCCAACTAACAGAAAATCCTGAAAAGGTTTTTATTAACCTCTTGAATGCTCATGATGAGCTGAGTTTGTCATGAACCACGGCGCTCCGGTGCTTATGACGAGCTCAGCTCGTCATGGCCCGTGGAACGCTCACACGCAGGGATAATTCCCCCGCTGTGCTGAACGTTCCACAGAGCCAATGCACCTGTGACAAGCTGACCTCGTCATGAGCACAGGAGCACTGAAGCTCATGACGAGCTCAGCTCGTCATGAGCATGCGGGTGCTGTGCGTGCCCCCTGCCCCCCAGCACAGCGGGGGATTAACCCCCACAGAGAAGGGGTTAAAACACTCTCACTACTCCTAAAAAGAAGTGGGAAAACACTAAACAGACACTTCCTAAAGAGAACCGTTCTCAATCCAGAGGTAGGTCTCCTCTAAAGGAGCCCTCTGAAAAGAGGTGTAACCTCAGAAACAGGGATAATTTGAGAAAACCTGATAGATATCAAGATGCTGATACACGTTCCTCTCGTACCTTTCAGACTTCCACACAGAAATCGGAAAGAAGAGGACAATCAGAACACAGTCCAAAGACGATCAACACTTTGCAAAAAATAAAAAAACGCAATTCACTAAAAAGAAGGTAGCAGGTCTAAAAATCAGACATGCCGAGGATCTTGAGGACACAACTCAAGAACGGGGAGTGGGCTCAGACAATGCTGGACAGCGCAGCAGAAGTTACCATAGCTCGCAAGATCCTGAAGGATCATCTGGAGACAGTGGACTTGAATGAATACATTCAAGTTGAAACTGCCGATACTAGGGTTAGTGTACCCCATAAGTAATATGAAGTAACGCTCAGGATAAAGGGGGACATAACTAGAAAAATAAGAGCACTCTTTTGAGACAAACTCTCTAAGGGTTATGACATTCTTCCGGCTGAACAAGACTGACTACCTGAATTTCTCAGGGATTGCCCACATGGCGAAGAAATCATTATGCCAGCTTTCTCCAATCATATTCAAATTCATAAAAAATATACCTATGCCAGAAAATGGGATGTAGCCCAGGCTCCAGCATTATATAAAAATCATGTGGGATGGGATTAGGATTCTCCTCACAATAAGATCCAGTTAAAAAAATCAACCAACTGCTCAGAGGCAGTATCCAGTTAAGCAAGAAGCTAAAAAAACAGGTCTGGGAGATCTTAGATCAACTTGAATACCAAGGGGTGATTGAAACATGCACCTCATCAATGAACAATCCTTTTTTTCCTGTCTCCAAACCGGACAAAACATATCGTCTAGTTTTGTACTACAGACATTTAAACTCCTGTTGCAAGACCTTTGCAGTACAAAATGCACACAGCACAGATCTGATGAATAAAATTGTGCACAAAAAATATAAAGCAACATTAGATATTTCTAACGTTTTCTTCTGTCAAAACATTGCACCTGAAAGCAGGTACTTGACCGCTTTTTCAATTATGGGGATATAGCGTCAGTTCTGTCGTCTCCCCCAGGGATTCCAAAATAGTCCAGGGTTATTTTCAGCAAGAGCAAAAGAGTTAGTACAAGCGTATGATGATGAGGCATTATCTTATGTCGATGACATCTATCTTACAGACGATGACTTGGATAGGCACTTGAACAGAGTGAACACTATACAAATTCAATTTTAAGACATCATGAATTGCCCACCTCAAAGTCCTATTCTTAGGATACGAGTTATCAAGTGAAGGCAAAAGCATGGCAGCAAACTTTTTAGAAAAATGTGTGCTGCTCCAACCTCCAAAAACGCTAAAAAACGTACAGTCAATTCTAGGTTTCCTGAATTTTGGAAGAACGTACATTCTTAAATATGCAGAAACGGTTAAACCTCTCTACGAACTGATCATACCTGATTTCAAATCAATAAATTGGACTCAAAAACACGGAAATTTTGTGTTCAGTGCAAATAGACATGTTAGCAACAACCCATTTACAGACACGCATCAACGTACGCAACCTTGTAATCCGAATCATCCCAGGGAGATGCGGATTTACATACTTAACCTTTATTGAATGTGAAAAGGTACCAATAGCTTATAAATCACACTTGTACACACAAGCTGAAATGAAATTCACTTCAAATTCTGACAGCGGTTCAAACTGCAGTAGCAAAAGAGAGAGCCCTTGCACAGGGAAAATGCATAATGGTCGTTACGCCTGTACCTGCCTTTGAGGCAGTGACAAAAGCAAGCATTCCGAATGCAAAAGCTTTACATCCAAGGTGGATACAATGGCTTAATTTTCTTGCTGCAAAAGACTTTGAATACGTTTTTGATCCTTACTTGAAAACTCAAGAATTTCTACAAACGAACAAGAATGTCCTCTGCCCAACTGAGATTCTGCCTCCAGAACATTACGGATGTATAATTTATACAGTCGGATCAGCACAGCCCGCAATCGGGGGTAAACAAGCTTATAGTGCTGCGTGTGCGATTGTTAAGGGTAGCTGGTGCGATGGTAAATTCCGACCTATGGTCACAAAAAATCAATCTCTAGTAGATTGTACAGCTCAGCGAGCTGAGCTACAGGCTTTCAAGATGGCGCTTGAAAATACCGATCACAAATTCCCCCCACTCATAGTGTGCGATTCGTATTACTGCGTTCAATCTTACAACAAATACTTGCAGAACTGGGTTCAAAACGGTTTCAAAGATGCAAAAGGAGGCACAATCAAGCATACATTGCTTTGAGAACAAGTAGTTCTATTACAGAAAGAACTACAAAAGACTCACGTGATCCATACACTGAGTCATCAGCGTCATCAGCGTGATGGCGTTCACGTTGCAGGGAATTCATTGGCTGATGAAGCCGCGAAGGCACCTGTACAAACGGCTTCCATAGCTGCAATTACTCGTTCAAAAACAAAAATGGACAGTGAAGTAATGCAAGCTGTCACTGCTTCAATAAAAGACAATGGTAACAAACTTCTAAAAGCCTTTCACTCAAGTACTCATATATAACTGATGCAAATAATGTTCCTTTTGCTCGAATCCCTGTAGTGGGGGATAGGGTAATTCCAAACATGGAACATTGATTAGGACTAATCTTAGCAGCACATGAAGGACTTGCCTCTGCACACACAGGTGTTTCCGCCACAGTATCATTATTAAAGCAAAGATGCTGGTGGCTGCGCATGAAGAAACAGACCCGAAACTTTGTTTTGGAATGTTAAATCTGCCAGAAAATGAAAGTTTCAACGGTGAAACACCCGGTGCAGACGCCCCTTCTAATTTCAGATAAACCATTAGCATGTGTTTACCTGGACCACTGTGGTCCCTTACAAAGGGATGGTAACTATAAATATATCATGGTCGCAGTGGATTCATGCTCAAGATTCATTTGGATGTGGCCTCAGCGCTAGGCTGACGCCCAAACTGTTATAAAAGATTTGCGAGTCTTTATTGACACATACGTAATCGGCACGCTACATTCTGACCAGGGTCCTGAGTTTAGCTCTCGAGCTTACAAGGAGGCATTGGCCAATCTGGGCGTTGCATTGCGAACTCAAGTCCATTCCATCCTGAGGGAAATTTGGTAGTGGAAAGAAAAAACAGGGACATAAAGCAACCTATAACAGCTAGGGTATTAGGCTTGGGTGGGTCAAACATCTAATAAGTGTATAACGTAGTTTAAATAATCTGCCAAGAATTTCTCTGGGTGGAATCACTCAATATGAAATCCTTTTCGGTACCAGAATGATTGTTGAAGACCTTGATCGTCATACTTCAGTGGTAGAACACAAACCCTTTGATATCAAAGACCATTTGGCTGTTTTGCAGGAGTTAAATGAAACAAAAAGAAGAAGTCTAAGCAACACTTTACAGAAGCCAACGACCACTGAAGAAAAACCAACTGTCATAGCAAGGCCTGTCTGGATTCCAAAGATTGGGGATCTAGTCAGAGAAGTAATCACCGATAAGAAGGAATTTGGGCCTTCTTACAGAAAACCAGTACCTGTCTTAGCAATCCACGGATCAAGAACATTGTTACTGCCGCCCCTTGCTGGAAGAAAGGAGAACCGGTTCATATCGATCGATCTGGTGAAACCACATCATGTGGTCGATAATAAGTAGTAGGCCCAGTGGACTCCAAAGATGTAGCAAATGAACAAATCTTGCTACTATCCAAGAGGTTCACACTGAGAGACTCATCACCTTTGAAGAATCTGCAGTGCGAAAAGAAGGACTATCTAACAAAGCCATGGAACCTGTTCCTCTTGAAACCCAAATAACAGTTTGTCAAGACACTCCTGTCTACAATGATATAGCATCTGACTATACTAATATGACAAGGGATCAAGTAGCTCCAGTGACTTCACGTAATCCTGATGCAATACCAACGATTGACAGATCTGCCTCTGGCTATTTCATCAACTTTGATACGTTTTCTGAGGATCCCAGTGAACCTGAAACAACGCCAGCAAATAAAAACTTCAAGGAACAAGTAACAGAACTTTTTCATTAACTTGCAAATACATATCTGGTATCACCATGGGTTAAACTTTGGATTGTGTTAGGCGTGCTTTTTCTCCTACTTTGGCTCATTCTTGTATTAGGTTTGGGAATGCTGATAAATGAGAAATATAGTAAAATGGACACAGCAAGTAAGAACATCAACTTGCAGCTGAAACCACACAAATCATCCAACCGTGAACAGAGAGACTTGTCATCAGTAAATATCACAGCCGTTCCTCTACCTGGTGGTATAGCATGAGAAAGAACTAATTATGACATTTATGGTCCTGTAGACCTGTTGAAAATTCCACATCAATTTAAAGTTTCCTTGAGTGAATTTGTTTAACACATCACATTTTCTAATGATTGGGACTTTGAGACTGTTAATAACATGATGGCATACTTAGTAATGTCAGCAAAATTTACAAAACATGAAAACTTAGAAGGTTCATCAGATTATGAACTAATGTATTGTTTTAAATATTATGGTCATCATTATTTGCACAAATCTGCAAACCCTAGAAATGTTTTACGTATAAACAATGGGAATATTGTCCAACGCAACCAAAGGGTAGCTCAAAAACATTTCATGAAAAATTTCCATTCTTCTCAGGTTTTAATGTCACAAATCCAGAAACATTTTACTTTAAGAATGTTTATAAGACAGGAATGTAAAGTATGTTGACTAATACTGAGTACATGTATTCTGCGGCTTTTTATGCTCTATTGTCCACATTAGGTTAAGACTGGCAGGTGCAAGGTTTAGAAGCCTTATTCAGAGCCTGCATCATCCCAGAACAAATAATGTTTTTAAATGAAACTGTTCAACAGACATCTTGTCTTGGCCTGGCTGAGATAAAAGACTTAAACAAACCGTCCATACCTAAATCCACACCTATTAGTAATGGCACTACAGATGAGGAGGTAGCCGTCAAATATATTTTACAACAGAACAGAACTAATCCTGATTGGAAAAATTGGTTAATCTGGCCTACAGACACGAATAAGTGTCAAGATAGATTCCTGAACAAAACAGAAGGGTTCACATTCACTAGGCCAGATCCAAGATATGTCCAGAGACAACATCCAGGGATAATAACAACATACAGTGTGGAAAAACTGTGCCTTGAGTGGCTACAAAAATCCGCACTCCCAGATATAAAACAACACTTAACACTACTTAAAGATGGCTTCTTACAAGGACCTCGTAAACCATGTCATAAACCTTTTAAATATGCCGGTATATTTGCTGCTTATAATGAAGCATGGAAAATTACTCAAATGGAAACTGCAGAACGAATACGAAAAATTGATCATATTAATTTAGAGAAAGCTCTCTCTGTAGTTGACAATGGGTTAACGACTCTGCCATCCAGAATTTATTCTTTGGACAGTATTGTATCCTCTGCCATAGACATAATGGAACAGGACTTGCTCATGTTA
This sequence comes from Lissotriton vulgaris, assembly GCF_964263255.1. Taxonomy (NCBI): domain Eukaryota; kingdom Metazoa; phylum Chordata; class Amphibia; order Caudata; family Salamandridae; genus Lissotriton; species Lissotriton vulgaris. The sequence goes on along the minus strand of NC_141689.1, from coordinate 462,140,823 downwards.
CAACATGGAGAGTCTCAATTACGTTCTATAATGCTGCTAGGCTGGACGTTCCAAAATCTTCATTCAGGCTATATGCCTTGGCGTCGAATCAACACCACGCCATTGTTTACTGGATTTAACCTTACAGATAGACAAATCTCTTTTGCACAGAGGGGAGCAGACTATACGGTGCTGAGCATAGAAAAACTAGAAAGATTACCATTAACCATTTCCAAGAAACCAGCCATAGAATGGATGATACATGGCACCATTAGCCTGCCTGTGACGATTTTCCAGTTTCAGTATTGCTTGAAACACATACCAGCAGGCCTTTATGAAAAGTTGGGTAAAGAATACATATAGTCGACCTGGGATTTACCATACACACACAAATGTTGGAATGGGGAAAAGGAGGTATTTCTTTGTGGTAAAAATTGCAAGAGCACACTGAGCGGTACACTTTTATGTCAGGGTATTAATTTTATTGGAGCCTGCGATGGTTCTTTGACCAACTTATCCTGCCACCTGCAAGGTTCTCCGGCAACAGTGAGAGATCCAATTTTTAGGCAGCTTTCCAATGGGAGCTACATAATGTTGAATGATCATAGCTGTTGTGGAATGTAGCCAGGAATAGCCTATCTCGTTAGTATGTCAGCCAGGGTCACTTTTTGTATACAAGTATTGTTTCCTAAAACTAAGACAGACGAGGAGTTGCCGCTATGGCCTTCACTGAACATCTCTTCTATATGAATTGATACTTTAAGCAGAATGAAAACTATTCTTTTACAAAAAACTGTGCCACTGACCTCGTCCAAAGAGACGTATGATCTGCAAGTTGCAAGGTCCTCTGCAGAGATACATGCCCTATTATCAACGAACTGCTCCATACATTTCGCAGAAATGTTAGGTTGTATCTTAAAAATGTCTGATACCAGTGCTATTGTACATGTATTAAAGACGATTTTATGGGACTGTTAGCAGCCTTTGAAGCAGTCCTAGGCATTTTTCCAAACTTTGTGCACTCATTTTGGGACTTGTAGCAGGAATACTATTCTTGTTCCTTCTGCTCTGATAGGGCAAGTCCAATCACCAGCGATACCCAGATTACCATGGAGAACACTCTTCTGGCAATGCAGTGTTGTGAGCATATAATACAGATTCTTGGCTTGGCTCATTTGAGAGATCTGAATACCACGTGGTTCGTATCATTCAGACCAATCTGGCAAGATTGCATCTTACCTGTTCTATGATGCCTGCTTTATGGAGAGGAATGGGTGTTAGATATTTGTCTGACACTTCCATCAGCACTGCCAACGAATGTTGACGCTTTGCTTGGTTTGGTAAAGGCTCATGCATTGTGTTGTCCTCAGTGGCTACCAATCTTGATAACGGCATTCATTGAGGTCTCACCCGCATTTCCAGCTGACGGTGAGATACGTGGACCAACAGGCACACAGGTACCATCTACTGCGAACGTTGCAAATGCGACTGACGCTGGGGGCGATGCTTCTCATCTGTGTACGATTGATCTACTTAATGAAGTGGTTCAACTTTCACCTACTGTGGTGGACGATTTCTTTGCCAGCTTAGAAGATTTAATGTTTTCTCCTGACACCAAGAATACCTTTTAAAATTAGCACACAGCCTTCTATCAACTTTGAATTCGACCTTCGTTTAAAAAAAAAAAAACTCTAACTATGGAACTCTATTTTTCTATGATTTGATTTGACTTTTTTCCAAAATTGAACTTTGGCACAAAGTAATCTGCTTAAAGTAGAACTATTCTCAGAGAACAAGAATTCTTTGAATACTTCCTAGAAAGGATATTGACCTTATCCACAAACAAAACCAGTTTATATAGTCTGCTATGGGATGGTCTCAACTTTTTTTCTTCTGTATTTAAGAGCCATTTTATAAATGTAATTTTCATGCTTCATTCACTTAGCATTACCAATATCATACTATATGCTTAAAATGAAATCATTGCTTTCAAATGAGTACAGTACAAATGCTCATTTTCGTGTGCAACCATTTCAAATGCATTTTATGTATTTTTGTGTGGGATTGTAAACACGTGCTTTAGATATGTTTTGAATGCTTAGAATTTAGTAATGTCAAATATAATAAAGTGGAGTGGGTGTTGTATAGCATTTTAGGGCCCTAATGTAATTTCCCCGATGTATGCCCTTATATAGGTATCAATCACCTTGTCCTTACATAGGAATCACAACCATATTTAGACATAGCACATGGAATCCAAATACAGGCATGGATACTTCCACTAGTTCCGAAAAGCAACAAAGATTTCTTGGAAAACTCGGCTTCAGCAGTCAGGGACCTCCCCTTGCTTGAATATTGATTTGTCCAAGAACTCATGGAGTTTTCAAAGAACTGGGATTCTTTAATGATGTTATTAAGTCCAACTTTATGTCAAACTCGGCACCTTCAAGGTATAAATATGCCCACACTTGCCCTAGCAAACACACAGTGGTTTGGAGCAGTTCGACTATTTACTTGCCCAACGCAGCTCGCTACAGCAAATGCTGAAGAAAGGCGACCCTCAAGCTGACGCACTGAGAGAGACGCTGTCTTTTCTATTGCTGAGAAATCCAGCTCCAGTGTTTCCAAGCTCCCCTTGCGGGGTGTTGGGAAATCTAGTCCCGAGACAGAGAGATACCGGACCTCCTTCATTCTAAACCAAGGTACGGAGCTGATTAGACCCTAAGAGAAATCTTGGATAGATTCTTGGCAAAGAATATTAAACGTATGCTACACCTCACTTACTTCGTCCCTAGTACTAGACTTAGGTTAGGTACATCAGGGTAGGCGTATTTTAGAAGCACCAGTTGAGTACTTTTAGTCTTTATTCATTTATGTATGTATGTTATGGCTTAGAAACCATACCATGCTTTTACAGTATTATTTCATAATACTTTTCTTGCTGTACGCATTATACTTTACAGCCATTATTACAATTGTAGCAGTTCATTTCTTCTACATGAGAAAGAAGACTGTTCAATAAATATTTTGATTGAAAACGCCTGTCTCTCTATTTCTCTGCACCTCTGATGAAACAAAGCATGCACAATTGATTGAGTGAAATATCTATCTATTGTTTCCACGACTCTGAAGATAAGTTTTTTCTTGAGGAAACAAAGTTGTCATGTTTATGCGGTTGTCAGAAACAAATCCCTTCTTGTTTATTCAAGAAAGTTTCTAGTGACCTCTGAGATAGCTGGCACTCACAATTAAGTCTAATATATTCGATAGAGACCTAGTCGACCTAAGTCCTACGCCACATCTATAGGATATATTATTCCAATGCGCAGAGCCTATTGGGAATATAGGAACTACACTATGCATCCAACAAGCACACCATTTCGTATTGGGAAGAGGGTGGCAGTCTGCTACTAAGTTTGCATTCAATGCCCTCATATCGACACACAACCTAATACTCTTGTCAGGTTTTTGGACCAAAATAATTGGAGAAACCCATTCAGATGACTCAATTTCCTCAATGATGCCACCCATGACCATTGTCATCCAACATTTTGTTCAATTCAGCTCTAATGCTGATGGGTACCCCTATTAGCTTTTGCTTAACAAGTACAGATCCTTTTTTAATTTTGATCCTGTGGCTAAATCCGATACATTTTCATAGATTTTCAGAGAACACATCAGGAAATAATTTGATACAATTTGGACTAGTAGAGCTAATTGTTAGAACAGACACAGGCTCTCTATAGCTGGGGTTCAATATAATGCCCAGCGTGGCTTGGTCCAGTCACCCTAAAACATTTACACCTTTGGCCGTAACATAAAGTTTGATCATGGTTGTGTTCTCTTTAAATTCAAGTACTTCTTGGATCCTAGTGTAACATTTAAATCTGTTTAGGGCAACACTAGTGGTAGGTTTAAATCTATTCTCAATCTGTAAAATGGCCTGATCATATAAATTATGATCGCCACCAGATCTACTAGGAGGTAAGGTTCTATAGACTAACTGTCCCTCAGAAATTAAACAGTTGTTGAGGAAGATATATAAGTGTGCACATGGTAACTATTATACTTGTTAGAAAAATGTTACAAAGTACGTAGTAAATGGTGTGCCTGTCACCACAGGCAAGCAATTCTAAATATGTTAAATAAACAAGTAAGTTGTGCTTGTCACTGAACTAGCAAAAGTACAAAAAAGTAAAGGTCTGCCTGTCACTGATGAAGAACAAGCGTTCCTACCTTTCCTACCTGTATAATTAATGAAGAGGTGTGCTCATTACCGTGTAAATAAAGAAAACACGAAAGCTCCTGGTATGATGTCCTCCCTGGACCAGAAACAAGCATCCTAGGACCGGTTTCGGTATTTCACCCCTCTTCAGCCAGGATAACTTGATTCCAGTGGCACAGTGAGCCCAGAACCCACGTCTTGGCATACCCGGCGCACTTAGGGCGAGAAAGCAAAAGACACACAATTGATGGACGGAATGCAGAACAAATAAAAACATTCACCCGCAGTCAAGAGATCTGGGTTAAATCCATCATTCTTTTGCTCACCATACCACCCCAGTTTAGACCTGGCCATATGCAAATCAGTCTTGTGCCTCATGGAAACAGTCCAGCCCGAATTGCCAAGCCCTGCCAAACCAGGACCTTACTTGGCAGTTCTGGCTGGACTGCTCCCACGGGGCACTAGGTTCAAACTGGAATCGCATGGTGAGCAAAAAAACGATGGCTTTAGGCACAGATCTCTGTACTGGGGTAATTGTATGACATTGTTCTTCATTCTGTCCATCAACTGTTGTTTTTGCATTTGTATCCCTGGGTGGGACAGGTATGCTCAGACGTGAGTCCTGTGCTCTCCATGCCACTGTAATCAAGCTATCCTATCTGATGAGGGCTGCCAGCCTGAAACCGGTTCTAGGACGCTTGTTTCCAGTGCAAGGAGGACCTGGCTTGGCTGTTCGGGCTGGACTGTTCCCATGGGGCACAGGGTCTAGACTGATTTGCATATGGCTAGGTTCAAACTGGAATTGCATGGTGAGCAAATAAATGATGGATTTAGGCCCAGCTCTACTCGGGTGAATGTATGACATTGTTCTGAATTCTGTCCATCAACTATTGTTTTTGCATTTGTCACCCCGAGTGGGACGGGTATGCTCAGACGTGAGTCCGGTGCTTTCCATGCCACTGGAATCAAGCTATCTTGGCTAATGAGGGTTGAAAGCCCGAAATCGGTCCTAGGATTCTTGTTTCCAGTCCAGGGAGGACCTGGCTTGGCGGTTCGGGCTGGACTGTTCCCATAGAGCACAGGGTCAAGACTGATTTGCAAATGGCTAGGTTCAAACTGGAATGGCATGGTGAGCAAAAAATTTATGGATTTAGGCCCAGATCTCTATACTGGGGTGAATGTATGACATTGTTCTGAATTCTATCCATCAACTGTTGTTTTTGCATTTGTCACCCCGTGTGGGACGGATATGCTCAGACGTGAGTCCTGTGCTCTCCATGCCACTGGAATAAAGCTATCCTGGCAGACGAGGGATGAAAGCCTGAAACCAGTCCTAGGATTCTTGTTTCCAGTGCAAGGAGGACCTGGCTTGGCAGTTCGGGCTTGACTGTTCCAATGGGGCACAGGGTCTAGACTGATTTGCATATGGCTAGGTTCTAACTGGAATTGCATGGTGAGCAAAAAAACAATGGATTTAGGTCCAGATATCTGTACTGGGGTGAATGTATGACATTGTTCTGCATTCTGTCCATCAACTGTTGTTTTTGCATTTGGGAGAAGGGGAGGCACATATCCAGGAACCCAAAGCAGTACAAGCTGTACCCAGGCAGTGTGGTTGATTTCTTTTCACACCAATAGTTTTGGTGGACTTTCTTTTGTGTTTAGCCTCAGAATTAGCCCCAGGGACCTCAGTGGATAGAAGAGTAACCAGGTCTGATAAGGGGGATACTGCTGGAGCACCTCATGATCAATAATAATACCATTAGATGGGGTAACGATCCGATTAGTGTCTGTCATACAGCCAGGGATAGAGGCACAACACCATCTGCCTCCACCACAGGACCAATCAAGGGGTCCCCAAGGCCAAGTGAGAGACTCATTTCAGTCAGTTCAATTTCATTGGACACAATGCTGACAGCCCTTTACAGCATGCTATCATGGTACTCATGGTAGCAGGCCGTTGAGGCAGATGACCTCAAAGCTTCCCCATAATGAATACATGTTGGTTAGGCTGATGTATATGCACTCACCTCTGAAATAGACTCACAAGTTGGCAATGGAGGAGGGGGTGGCAGCCTCCTTCGGGCTCTGAAGGGCGCAGATACCTCAATGTATTTTAGTACACTTCTGGGCGCACACAGCAGTGTTGGTGCCTCCTGGCGCATGAAGCAGGGCTTGCTGGGGGTTGGAGTCCCCCCAGTGAGCGCTGAGGTGGTGGCAGCAGAGAACGGCTTGAAGCTAACATTTCTGGGGGTACCAATTCCAAATAGTGTAAGTGGTGGATTCATTTCAGGACATTAGCACCACATTTATATCAATGGTGGTATGGATACTCCTGCAAAGGTGATAGAGTATCCTTACTGCTAAGATAATGGTCTGCCAAAATTATTTTCTCGCATACGGTTCATTGGTGTAAGCATGGTAAAGACTACTCCTCCGCTGACTTTGTTACACCAATCCCACGGCCTGACTGTGCAAGGGCCACCTGAGGTTGATTTCTATGACTGCCCACCTTTTTGAGATATGCGGGTGGGTATACAGGTCAGCTTTCACTGCCTTCACCACCTCGAAAACCATGGCGTTACCGCAGTGAAAACTATATAATTCACTCCTCCCCGTGAGAGATAATTCCCATGGTGAGACGTGCAATTTTATTCATTTTGAAAAGGAAAACCCAGCTTCAGGATTTGTTTCTTAAAAATTAGAAAAAAATGTGATGGACGGCTCTGTCACATTGATGAAGCATTGCGTCAAACATAAAAAAAAATGTACAGGGACCGCCTTGATGGCAGCTCCTGCCAATGTTTTTTAAAATGACCGCCAGCTGAATGGTCATTTCTCAATTTGGCGGTCGGAATAGTCTCAGCACAGCTGATGTTGAATTTTCTGCCAGGCCGACACAGTCTCCTCTTTCTACCAAAATGTAAGTTTGACCTTTAGTTAGAACTCCTCTTTTTTCAAAACCAAACACCTGGAGGTGTCCGGTGTGCTTTTACTTCCATTGATTCTGCTCACTTTCCTGTAATGCTCTACAAAACTTAAAAGTGTGTACATGGCTAATATTGCTCATTTTTATACATTTTGTGTTGGAAATTACAAAGGCATTAAAGTTGGACACAATAATTGCTTTAGTACTGATAAATAAACTACTGGGTAAGAGAATATCCAACTCAATGCAAGCCTCCTTGTGGCACAATCACAAGATTAAATGGATGGGAAAATGATATACTGGGAGCTTGGAGCACATAGGGGCAAAAATACCATAGGTGATTGAGGAACATGACTTAACCCTATCCTTTTCTCTAGACTGCATGCAAAATTTGATTTCCCCGACATTGAATTCTACAACTTTCTGAAATAAAAAAGTATAATTGGGAAACTGGCCCATCCAAATTGCTTAAGCTCACAAAAATCACTTGTTGAGAGGCTTGACAAAGAAATAGGCTACATACAATTTACACATACAACCTCCTTTTTTCAGATGCAGTATCGAGAAAATATGGTAATCCCCTTTCTTAGCAAAAATGACCCCAGCCTTAGCTCAAACCAGGCTTCGGTCTACACATAAAAAATACTGGATACCAGCTTGGATTTACAAATTTGGCTTATTCAAGACGAACATTTGTTGGAGGTGTGATGAGGGAGTGGGAACCCCGCAAATCAGGCTCTTTATGTGTAAAATTAACCAACCCCTGTGAAGCAGAATGCAATTCCTGATACCAGCTATCTTTGGAAAACCGTTCAAGATTGACTTCTTGACAATTGCCTTGTAAATTTCAGAAAATTAATTCCCATTGTTCCTCCTTGTACAGGGCTTGTTACTGCTGGATCTACTGCTAGCTGTGGACACCAAAATGGTCCTAATGGAATGGAAATCAGTATTTGTGATTTCTTTCAAAAAGTGGTGGAACATGTTATGTTTTTTATCGGTAGTGTAGACAACATAATGTCCATGAGACGACACACTGTATCCAGCACTAGACAACTATGGGATTATTTTGACAAGCATTTACAGAAGCGCAAACCATCTTACATGATATTATGTTACATAGGATATGCAGAGCATCCACAGATTACCTGTTGGGCATTTTTTTTTTGCAGAGTTTTCTTTCTTTGCTTATCTTATTTGGGCTTGGTAATGTGCACTCTTTTTAGGATATCAGATAACTTAATGGCTTGGGAGGTACTTTATAGCCTATTTAGGGATATGTGTGATAATATGTTGCTTCTTGATAATTCCACATTCTTGCATCCCCAGACTGCACTTCAGTCTGCCATACTTGAGAAACTTTGTATTACAAGTATATGATTGTTCTCCCGAACACCTTCCTTCTGATGTATCCCCCCTTTGGAAGTATACTGTATATTTATTTGCTGTTGATCTGATATAAAAATCAAAAATATTGGTTGTAAGAAATACCTGCCACAATTATTTCAAGCAAGACCACAAGGTTTTCCATGAATGTTACTCCAGATAAGTTAAAGAAGATTAAAGACAACAGTAAAGTCGGGCATATGAACGGCATGGATGAACCCCTAATGAATAGTTGTTCATGCCTAATAATGAGTTTCTTGGAGAAATCAATATCCAGGCTAGGGTAAGTCCATTCTGCTTAAGAGTCTGGTTTTCCAAGAAATTGTTGTGACGTTTGATGAACGGTTGGAAGTAGTCATGCCTGTATTTGGGTAGCATGGACTATGCCTAAATAAGGGCTTGATTTCTATGCCTATATAAGGGCAATGCGAATTGTACCTATATTAGGGCATGAATCAGGAAAATTTATTTGAAACTAAAATACCATACAACACCCACTTCACTTTCTTATGTACGACATTACAAAGTTCTAAACATATCTAAACATGATGTGTTAAAACCCACCCAAAACACATAAAAATGCAATGGTACTGGTTGTACACAAAAAGCATTGGTGTTGTACGCATTTAAGCAATGTTTCATTCTAAGCATATATGTTGATATTGTGATCCTAAATGAATGAATCAAGAAATATACATGTATGACATAGCTCGTAAAAACGGAAGAAAAAAGGCCAAATCCATTTCATTTCAGATTACATAAAACTGGTTGTGTATGTGGACAAAGTCAAATACTGTCTCAGTAAGTTTTTTAAATAATTCTTGTTCTCTATGAATAGTTCTACTTTAAGCAGATTACTTGTGCCAAAAAAGGGAAAAAAACAAATTTGGAAAAAAAAATAATCATAGAAAAGAGTCCCAAAGTTAGAACTTTGTTTTGAAAAATGAAGGTTAAATTCAAAGTCTCTCAGAACACTGTGTGCCAATTCAAAAGTCAGTGTTAGTGTTTGGAGAAAACATCAAATCGTCTAAGTCTATAAAAAAGTTGTCTACCATTGTAGGTGAAAGTTGGATTTCCTTGTTTAGAAGATTAACCGCATATAGATGTGAAGCATCGCCATCAGCATTGGTCGCATTAGCAATGTTCGTAAGGGATGATACCTGTGCGCCCGTTTCCTCTCGTACCTCACCACCAGCATTTTGCGTCTGTGAGATCTCAATGAATGCCATCATCAGAATTGGTAGTTGCTGGGGACAACACAGTGCATGGGCCGTTACTGGTTCAAGCAAAGTATCAACATCCATTGCCATGACTGATGGGAGTATTAGACAGATGTCTAGCATGCATTTTTCTCCACATAGCAGGCAGCGTATAACAGGTAAGATGCAATCTTGCCAGACTGGTCTGAATGACAGAAACCATGTGGTATTTAATTCTCGTAAACGAGCTAATCCCAAAATTTGAACAATGCGCTCACAACACTTCATCTCCTTTAGAGTTGTCTCCATGGATGACTGAGTGTCGCTAGTGATTTGGCTTGCCCTATCACAGTAGTAGGAGCAAAAATAGTATCCCTGCAGCGAGTCCCAAAATGAGAGGCAATCCGCCAAACACAGAGTGCACAATGTTTGGAAATATTCCTAGGACTGCTTCAAAAGGTGCTAACAGTCCAGAAAATAAGGTCTTAAATACATGTACAATAACGCTCGTATTAGACATGTTTAAGATACGCATTAACATTTCTAAGAAATTTACAGGGCAGTTTGTTGTTAAGAGGGCATGCATCTCGGCAGAAGTCCTTGCGACTTGCAGATCATAGGTCTTTTTGGCCGAGGTAAGTGGCACAGTTTTTTGCAAAACAATGGCTTCATTCAGCTTAAAGTATCAATTCGTATTGAAGAGCTGTTCAGTGAAGGCCATAACGGCGACTCCCTGTCTATCTTGGTTTTTAGAAACAATACTTGCATACAGCAAGTGAACCTGGCTGACACATTTACTAGACATGCCACAGCAGCTGTGATTGTTCAACATGAGGATCAATCACTGCAGCTGGTGAACCTTGCAGGTGGCAGGATAAGCTGGTAGAAGAACCATCACAGGCCCGTGTAAATTAATACCCTGACAAAGGAGAGAACCGCTTAGGTTTTACCACTAAGAAACACTTCTCTTCCCCCACTCCAACATCTGTGTGTGTACGGTAATTCCCAGTATGTCTTGATGTATTCTTTACCCAATCGTTCATATGTGCCTGCTGGTATATGTTTTAGGCAATCCTGAAAATGGACAATTGTAACAGTCAGAGTTATTGTTCCATGTATTATTGATTCACTAGCTGGCTTTTCAGCAACTGTAAATGGCAATCTTTCCAGTTTTTCAATGCTCAGCACCGTTTAGTCTGCTACCCTTTGTGCCAATTTGCTCTGTTTATTAGTGAGACTAAATTCTGAAAACAGTGACGTAGTATTGATTAAACGCCAATGCACATAGCGTGAAAGTAGGTTTTGTAACGTCCAGCCTAATAGCATGATAGAAAGTAATTACGACTGACCATGTTGCAACATGACCAAGTCCTGTTCAATGATGTCTATTGCAGAAGACACTATGCTGTTCAATGAATATATCCTGGATGACAGAGTCGTTAACCCATTGTCAACGACAGAGAGAGTTTCTCTAAATTAATACGATCAATTTCTCGAATACGTTCTGCAGTCTCTGCTTGCGTAATCTTCCATGCTTCATTATAAGCAGCATAGATACTGGCATATATAAAACGCATTTGATGCAGTGTTCTTGGTCCTAGTAAGAATTCCCTAAGATCAGCACCATCTTTAAGTAAAGATAAGTGTTGTTTTTCTCGTCTTTGAGTGTAGATCTATGTAACCATTTAAGGCACAGTTTCCCTACACTGTATGTTATTACTATTCCTTGACGCTGTCTTTGAACATATCTTGAGTCTGGCCTAGTGACTGTGAAACCCTGTGTTTTGTTCGAATGTCTGACTAAATATTGAAATCCACAATATCGATGTACAAAAATATCGGAACAAAATTATCGATGTCAAAAATATCGGGATCCTATACTTAACTATATATCTACAGTAATATTGATTTTTTAATATCGATATACAAAAACATCGTTTACTGTGATATCGACTACATTAATATCGGAATACAAAAATATCGCAATCTGCAAAAAATAATGACATTTACAAAAATATCGACATCAAATATATTGTGCACATAAATATCGGATTATAAACTATATCGACTTTTTAAAAGCATTTCTTTACATAATTAATTAACGCTTTATATGTTTTCACATCAAAAAAAACATACAACACTTTAATTTATACTATAGACACACTATAAATGCATATAATATTTAATATTGGTATATTTATATCACCTACACATATAAAAATTTTCTATGCTACTTTGTATACTTTTATAATTATTGTTGGTTTTTCAATTCTAATACTAATTAATCACAACTGAAATTCAAATCTACTAACTAACCAATCACAACCCAAATTTTTTAAATGGACCAATAGTAAAGTAATTACTACTGACACTCCCCTATATAAGCAATGAAAACGTCATCACAAACTACTTGCAAAAAGTCACTGAAGGAGATTCATCTCTATCCGAATTGCTGCACAACAACTAGAAGAACGAGACTATCAACCTACTATTACATCTTCTAAGTAAGTAAATAAAATAGATAGTGCATTATTTGCTAATTGTATTTACTTACCTGCTAAATACCCAGTGCCCCTTTGCTATTCATACTACTTAACATGCTAAATAATGATATAAAAAATGTTTTTTTAGATACTACCACTACTGATAATTCTACTCCAAATAATTGTGAACAAAACATAGGAATACAGATTCTGAAAACTATGTAAGTAATTTGACATTGTTTCATTATGTGCACATTAATCTAAACACACAGAAATAATGACTTTTGCACACCATCTTTTTATTTTTCTGTAGATTCTACTACCGAAAACTGCACTACTACTGAACTAAGGACATCAGTACTATATCTACAATACTTTTTACTAAGTAAGTAAATAAAATAGAAACTGCTTTATTTGCTAGTAATACTTAATTAGCTGCTAAATACCCAGTACCCCTTTGCTAATCATTGCAGTTAACATGCTAAATAATTATCTACAACTATTTGTTTAAGATACTACAAGAACTGAATATTCTACTCAAAATAACTGTGAACAAAGCATAGGAATACAGATTCAAAAATATATGTAAGTAATTTCACATTGTTTCATTATGTGCACATAAATCTAAACACTCAGAAATAATAATTTGTCCCCCACATATTTATTTTTTTCTATAGATTATACTACTAAAATCTGCACTACTACTGAACTAAGAACATCAGAACTATTTCTACAACACTTTTTCCTAAGTAAGTACATAAAATAGAAACTGCATAATTTGGTACTACTAATTATTTACCTGCTAAATGCCCAGTGGCCCTTTGCTATTCATACTACTTAACATGCTAAATAATAAAATAATATTATTTTTTTAGATACTACGACAACTGAATATTCTGCTCAAACTAACTGTGAACAAAGCATAGGAATACAGAATCAAATAACTATGTAAGTTAGGTCACATTGTTTAATTATGTGCTCAAAAATCTAAACACACAAAAATAATCAGTTGTGCTCAACATATTTTTTTTTCTCTGTAGATTTGACTACTGAAAACTGCACTACTAATTAACTAAGGACCTCAGTACTATTTCTAAAATACATTTTAGTAAGTAAGTATTATGCAACTGAAATAAATGTGGAAAAACAAGACAAACATTTATAACTGTTCTAATAAATTTCAATGATATATTGTTTATTTACAGAGCAAACACGGTGAATAGATATACAGACAACATACAGAACTTTACATTCTAAACAATAGTAATACAAATCACTAAGTAAGTATATTAAATAACATATTTACCATATGTTTAAAAAAACCTTCCAACATGGTGATTAAACTAACTCATATGTTCCTTATTTTTTAAAGATAACACTACAAACTATTCTCCAGAAGCTGAAGAAACAATTATACTGCCAAATACCAACCACAAAAAATATGTAAGTATCTTCACAATGTGAATCATGAAGATACACTTTTGTAGTAAAAAAAAGCTCTAAAATTGCAAATTTACCTAAACATTAAATAATAATATACTACTTTCATGTTTCTCATAACAGCTACAACAACATCACAACCATTTATCCTCAACTAAAGAAGCAAGAAACTCCTAAGTGTTGCTGTACATTCTAAAACACGTAAGTATAAACATTCCTACTTATCACTAACATAGATAATTTATCACATTTAAATTGACACTAACTATTATATATATATTTTATAGATATACAAAATACAAAATGACCGAAGGAGCCGAATTTGTGACCAGCCAAAAAGGAAAATTATTACTATGCTACATGGGTTACACGTACACACAGGAAAAACAATATGGCATGAAAGTGAATTGGAAATGTTGTAAATATTATTCGAACAAGTGCTATGGCAGAGCAACAACAAGAGAAGCTACAGTACTATATACTAGGGAACATAATCATCCACCTAATATTACAGAAACAGAAGTTAGAACAGCTATGGAAAGTATAAAAGAAGCTAGTACCGGATCCCAAAAGCAAACTAATGTCATTTTAAAAGAAGCCATTCCTAAAATTCCCAAAACAGCCACAACCCAAATTCCAAATATCCTATCATTAAAAAGAATTATAGCACGAACCAAAAAAGCTACAACTTCTTCAACACCATCTCCCAGAACCTATCAGGATATAAATTTTACTGCAAACGAAATAATACCTTTAAATAAACAACCATTTATAGTTTATGACAATGAAAGCAATGAGAATAGGCTTATAATTTTTGGTACCAGTATGAATTTAGTGAAACTGCAGCAAAGCCAATATTGGATGATGGATGGGACATTTAACATCTGTCCCAAACCATTCTTCCAATTATACACAATACATGGCCTCTACCACAACTGCAACATCCCTTTGTTATATGCACTATTGCCTAACAAAAACAATTCTACATATATGGAATTATTAAATGTCATAAAACAAAAAACGAATGATTTCTCTCCAGAAAAAATCATTCTTGATTTTGAGCATGCAATGCTCTCAACTATTCTAAAAATCCACCCCCATACCTCCATTCAAGGCTGCTATTATTATTTCAACCAGTGTTTATGGCGACACCTTCAAAAAACTACCCTAAGTGTCGAATATGCTACAAATTCATAATTTTCTTTTCAAATCAAAAAACTAATTGCACTTGCCTATGTCCCTACAACAGATGTAGCTGAACATTACAACATTATTATAGACAGTTCATTCTACAAACAAAACGAAGCTAGATTAAGTCCTTTTCTCGATTACTTTGAAGACACCTGGGTAGGCAGACTCCACAGATCTGGCCACAGAAGAAATCCAAAATTCCTCATTCCCTGGTGGAACGTGTACAATAGTACCCTTAACGGGGAGTCAAAAACTAACAATGCCGTGGAAGGTTGGCACAATGCATTTGTCCAATCAACTGGCAGAACCAAACCTACTCATGAAAAATTCATAAAATGCCTACAGAAAGAACAGAGCTATCAAGAATTTAGAATGGACCAATCTGTAACCGAACTTGTCCCTAAAACATCCAAGCAAAATAAACAAATGCACAAGTACCTGGAAGAACAAGTTAAACTTTACCCTAATACGAAAGGCATAGAATACCTAAACATCATAGCCAAAACACTACTGTAAATAATTCTGAAACTGTTATAAAACACCAAAAGTAGCACCTAAGTATGCAAAAATATGTTACATGAGCTTCTAAAGTATTTAATGTATGCAATATATAATGATAATATTTAAATATATGCACACATTAAAACAAAATACCAAGTTAAAAACAATTCCATAATAAATATGACATTACCCACCCACAAAAATAATAGAAAGCAAAGACTTACCAATTATGTTGTCAATCCAATAACGTCCTTCACCACCAAAGTAATCCAGGTAGTGCAAAAGTAACCCAAAAAAAATGTAAAAATACAACTGTTCCAAAATTACGAAATCCACGTGGTCCTTAGCCATCGAACTACCATAAAAAACCCGAAAAAGTAGAAAAAAAAGAAAGAATCGCTCCAGAAAACCCGAAAAATGTAAAGAAGTGTTTGTAAATCAGTGTTTGATGAAAAAAAAAAACACTTCCTTAAAAAAAAAACGGAACTTCCGATGTAGCGTACACCTATGAAAAAAACATAGAAAACAGACATTCCCACCCACAATAATTAGCTAATAATTACATACCAACATATTAACATTGATGATTTAATGTTAGATATACCCTAAAAGACTTAAATTAACTCTATAAATAATTAATTAACTAACACGACGTGTATTTACCATACGTAAATATCTGTTTTCAAAACCTAAAACATAACTCCCTCACATTCAACAACACTAAATATAAGGTCACTAGTCTAAAAACATCATAATAATACACATATAACATATAAAATGAACCTTACCTGCAGCAACGTGAAGTGTCTCCCAACCGCGATCAGCCCTTCTTCCAAATAACCCAAAACGACCTAACCCGGTTACAAAAGAAAGCACCAAAAAGCAATAAAATAGTCCCAAGTGTAAAATATAATATCTATCCAGAACCAAATGTGTTATAAAAATGTATTAATTTATGTTATTGTGAATTTTTTTTTTTTTTAATCCTACAAAGAAATCATAATCAAAACTGCACATGAATGTAATAATTAAATATGATGAAAACAATAATGTTTATGTTAACAATGTAAAAAAATGTAAGTACATTGTCACAAAATGAAAAAATGTAAAAAAGAGGAAAAAATGTTTTTTTTATATTATAAAAATTTGATCTTCACAAATGAAGCAGAAAAAAGCTTAACAGAAAAATATTTGTGATATTTATATTTCTTTTCTGACATAACAATATGTAAAAGAGATAATAAAGAATGGTAATTTCATATAAAAAAATAGAAAAATAATAATGGTTCTGTATAGTTGTTTTTAAGTGTGTTTATAATATTATTTTTCAAAAGAAATGTAAATAAAAAAATGTTATTATGAATTTATTTTATTTGTTAAAACTTTAATAAAATAAAAGTTTATACAATCATGGTGAATAAATTGTATTATTATCTTACTAAAAAGTATCAATGTTATTAAAATTTTTTACCTGTATATTAAATGTGAGTATATGTTGTACTCTAATAATGTAATGATTCATATACCAAATCCAGTGTACATTAAATTAGAGTAGGTGTTGCACACTAATAACATAAGAATTCATATTCCTACTGCATTCTACATAAAATGTTAATATGTGCTGTACACTAATTAATTAGAATAGATTATTCCAACTGTAGTCTACAGTAAATTTGAGTTGGTGTAATGTTATATATGTATAATTTCCTTTAATTGATTAAATGTAAAATAATTATATTTTTATCCTGTAGAACTAAGTACCAAAAACACAAAATTGACCCTGAACCCTACAAATACTCCTTTACCCAAAATCAGAACACTGACCCAGAACCCCAAAAATATACCTTTACCTAAAAACTGAAAACTGACCCAGAACCCAACAATGACCCCTTTACCCACAAACTGAAAACTGACCCTGAAAACAACAAATACCCCTTTACCCAAAAACTAAAAACTGACCCTGAACCCAACAAATACCCCTTTACCCAAAAACTAAAAACTGACCCTGAACCCTAAAAAACTACCCCTTTACCCAAAAACTAAAAACTGACCCAGAACCCTAAAAATAAGCCTTTACCCAAAAACTGAAAACTGACCCTGAATCCAACAAATACCCCTTTACCCAAAAACTGAAAACTGACCCTGAACGCAACAAATACCCCTTTACCCAAAAACTAAAAACTGACCCTTAACTCAACAAATACCCCTTTACCCAAAAACTGAAAACTGACCCAGAACCCAACAAATACCCCTTTACCCAAAAACTGAAAACTGACCCTGAACCCAACAATGACCCCTTTACCCACAAACTGAAAACTGACCCTGAAAACAACAAATACCCCTTTACCCAAAAACTAAAAACTGACCCTGAATCCAACAAATACCCCTTTACCCAAAAACTGAAAACTGACCCTGAACCCAACAAATACCCCTTTACCCAAAAACTGAAAACTGACCCTGAACCCAACAAATACCCCTTTACCCAAAAACTAAAAACTGACCCTTAACTCAACAAATACCCCTTTACCCAAAAACTGAAAACTGACCCAGAACCCAACAAATACCCCTTTACCCAAAAACTGAAAACTGACCCCGAACCCAACAATGACCCCTTTACCCACAAACTGAAAACTGACCCTAGAAACAACAAATACCCCTTTACCCAAAAACTAAAAACTGACCCTGAACCCAACAAATACCCCTTTACCCAAAAACTAAAAACTGACCCTGAACCCAACAAATACCCCTTTACCCAAAAAATAAAAACTGACCCTAAACTGAAAAAAACTACCCCTTTACACAAAAACAAAAAACTGACCCAGAACCCTAAAAATATGCCTTTACCCAAAAACTGAAAACTGACCCAGAACTCAACAAATACCCCTTTACCCAAAAACTGAAAACTGGCCCTAAACCCAACAAATACCCCTTTACCCAAAAACTGAAAACTGACCCAGAACCCAACAAATACCCCTTTACCCAAAAACTGAAAACTGACCCTGAACCCTAAAAAATACCCCTTTAGCCAAAAACTAAAAACTGACCCAGAACTCTAAAAATACCCCTTTACCCAAAAACTAAAAACTAACCCTGAACCCTAAAAATAGCCCTTTACCCAAAAACTGAAAACTGACCCTGAACCCAACAAATACCCCTTTACCCAAAAACTGAAAACTGACCCTGAACCCAACAAATACCCCTTTACCCAAAAACTGAAAACTGACCCTGAACCCAACAAATACCCCTTTACCCAAAAACTGAAAACTGACCCTGAACCCAACAAATACCCCTTTACCCAAAAACTAAAAACTGACCCTTAACTCAACAAATACCCCTTTACCCAAAAACTGAAAACTGACCCAGAACCCAACAAATACCCCTTTACCCAAAAACTGAAAACTGACCCTGAACCCAACAATGACCCCTTTACCCACAAACTGAAAACTGACCCTAAAAACAACAAATACCCCTTTACCCAAAAACTAAAAACTGACCCTGAACCCAACAAATACCCCTTTACCCAAAAAATAAAAACTGACCCTGAACCCAACAAATACCCCTTTACCCAAAAAATAAAAACTGACCCTAAACTCAAAAAAACTACCCCTTTACACAAAACCAAAAAACTGACCCAGAACCCTAAAAATATGCCTTTACCCAAAAACTGAAAACTGACCCAGAACTCAACAAATACCCCTTTACCCAAAAACTGAAAACTGACCCTAAACCCAACAAATACCCCTTTACCCAAAAACTGAAAACTGACCCAGAACCCAACAAATACCCCTTTACCCAAAAACTGAAAACTGACCCTGAACCCTAAAAAATACCCCTTTAGCCAAAAACTAAAAACTGACCCAGAACTCTAAAAATACCCCTTTACCCAAAAACTAAAAACTAACCCTGAACCCTAAAAATAGCCCTTTACCCAAAAACTGAAAACTGACCCTGAACCCAACAAATACCCCTTTATCCAAAAACTGAAAACTGACCCTGAACCCAACAAACTACCCCTTTACCCAAAAACTGAAAACTGACCCTTAACCCAACAAATACCCCTTTAACCAAAAACTGAAAACTGACCCTGAACCCAGCAAACTACCCTTTCCCCAAAAACTGAAAACTGACCCTGAACCCAACAAATACCCCTTTAACCAAAAACTGAAAACTGACCCTGAACCCAACAAATACCCCTTTAACCAAAAACTTAAAACTGACCCTGAACCCAATAAATACCCCTTTTCCCAAAAACTGAAAACTGACCCTGAACCCAACTAATACCCCTTAACCTAAAAACAATTAATCAGTAAATAATTATATGTAGTATATGATCTTCATTCATTAATAAATTAGTTCACATTAATTACCAATTAACTAAAAAATAGAAATATACATAAACATTTAATAATAAATTAATTATTATGACATTACTTCACACCCTTATCCCCTATAAACCCCAAAAACAACTCCTAAACCTATATATTAATGTAAAAAATTTAATAAAAATTAAATTCTAAATAACCCAAATCTTAATATATGTAGACATAATTAAAGTCATTATTCTAATAAAATAATTATTATCATTTAATTGACAATTAATTAGTTATTCATAATATGGACTATGTGTTCTTAATAAATCCAGTAATTACATTTAATTATATCCCAATTAGGTTTAATTTAGGAATATTGCTTAACATATATTATGTATAGATTTATTATAAAATTACTTCCCACACTTATCCCCTATAAACCCAATAACCCGCTCATAAACCATGAAATGTTGTAATAACAAATTTTTTTACAACATTGTTAAAATCCTAAACAAAAACGTATATCTGTTTAAAAAACTTAAGTACATTATTATCATTTATTATTTAAAATTAACTAATTACCAATTAATTAGTGATTAATAATTTGGACTATATAATCTTAATTAATTAACTAATTAATTATAAATAATTACAAATTAGGTATAATGTTGGAATATTTTATAACATGTATTAATTGATTAATTAATTAATTATTAAATTACTTCCCACCCTTATCCCCTATAAACCCAAACACCCGCTCCTAAACCTTGAAATGTTTTGTTAAAAAATTATTTTTTATAAATTTATAAATACAAAATAAACATGTATCTACATTAAATTATTTAAGTATATAATTATGATTTCTTAATTAATATTAATTAATTACCAATTAATTAGTAATTAATAATATAGACTATATGATCTTATTTAATTAACTAATTAATTATAATTAATTAACAATTAGGTATAATTTAGTATTATTTGATGACATATAATAATTAATTATTAATAAATTACTTCCCACCCTTATCCCCTATAAACCCAATAACCCGCTCTTAAACCTTGAAATGTTTTTTTTTTAAATTTTTTATAAATTTAAAAATAAAAAATAAACATGTATCTACATTAAATTATTTAAGTATATAATTATGATTTCTTAATTAATATTAATTAATTACCAATTAATTAGTAATTAATAATATAGACTATATGATCTTATTTAATTAACTAATTAATTATAAATAATTAACAATTAGGTATAATTTAGTATTATTTAATGACATATATTAATTAATTATTAATAAATTACTTCCCACCCTTATCCCCTATAAACCCAATAACCCGCTCCTAAACCTAGATATGTTTTTAAAAAAAATTATTTATAATTGTTTTATTTATAATAATACACCTATTTTAATACATTTTATATACAATTATTTTACTTTTTACTATACTATTGATTATTTCCATTACTACACGATATTTTTTTTTAACGATATTTTGTCACACGATATTTTTTTTTTCGATATTTTTTCATACTTACCTATTCCGATATTTTTGTATCCGATATTTTTGCTTACCTATATTTTTGATCTTCGATATTTTTACTTCGATATTTTGTCGTTCCGATATTTTTTTTTCGATATTTTGTCTGATTACCGTTTTGTTCAGTAATCTATTTTGACAGTTGTTTTTGTCTGTGGGTCAGATCAACCATTTTTTCTAATCTAGATCCATTCGGTTGTGATGCAAAATAGTATGTACGTCGACCTTCCCCTCTGAAGTGTTACTGGTTTCAGGTGGAGGTGTAGGTATGGCCGGATTGTTCAGGTCTTTTATCCTGGCTAACCCAAGACAAGACGTCTGTTGGACAGTGTCATTCAAAAACATAATTTGCTCAGGGAGGATACAGGCTCTAAACATAGCTTCTATCCCCTGTACCTGCCAATCTTTTGTGCCCCAAACAGTTTTTGTTTCTATGTTGTCTTTCCAAAAGTCGAAACCTAGTTTAGACAGTTGAGCATAAAAGGCTGCAGAATAAATCTGTTTGGTATTTGTCAACATACTTTTCATTACTGTTTTGTTTTCATTTCTAAAGTAAAATGATTCTGGATTGGATACATTGAACCCTGAAAAGTACTGGAATTTTATTGCAAATGTTTTTGAGCTACCCTTTGGTGGTGTAGGACAATGTTCCCATTGGTTATACATTAATGTATTTATAGGCATTGTTAATTTGTGCAAGAAATGGTGACCATAATAGTTATAACAATACATTTGTTCATAGTCTGGTGAACCTTCCTAAATATTCATGATTTGTTTGACATCATATTATTAACATTCTCGAAATCCAAATCATCAGAAAAGGTACTAGATGAAACAAAGCCACTTAATGAAATCTTGAATAAGTGTGGAACCTTCAACAGCTCCGACGGTCCAAAAATGTCATATTCAGTTCTGTCCCAAGCTATACCCCCAGGTATAGGAACGGCTGTGATGTTCACTGATGACAAGTTTCTTTGTTCACGATGGGATAATTAGTGTGTTCTTACTTGCTGTGTCCATTTTGACACATCTTCCATTCATCAGCATTCCCAAAGTTATTACCAGAGTAAACCAAAGTAGAAGAAAAAGCATACCCAACACATCCAAAGTTCAATCCATGGTGTAACCAGATATGCTTTTTCCAGGTGATG
Organism: Lissotriton vulgaris; assembly: GCF_964263255.1. Lineage (NCBI taxonomy): Eukaryota > Metazoa > Chordata > Amphibia > Caudata > Salamandridae > Lissotriton > Lissotriton vulgaris. The sequence goes on along the minus strand of NC_141689.1, from coordinate 462,118,484 downwards.
AAAAAGTTCTGTAGCTTGTTCTTTGAAAGTTCTTTTTACTGGCGTCATTTCAGGCTTGCTGGGATCCTCAGAAAACATATCAAAGTTAATGAAATAGCCAGAGGCAGTTCCGTCAATTTGTAGGGATTGCATCAGGATTCATTGAAATCGCTGGAACCACTTGATCACTTGTTACTTCGTTGTACACGTGTATTTCTTGACGAACTGTTATTGGGTTTCAAGAGGTACAAGTTCCATGGTTTTGTTGCATAGTCCTTCTTTTCGCACTGTGGATTCCTCAAAGGTGATGAGTCTCTCAGTTTGAACCTCTTGGATAGCAGCTAGATTAGGGCATCTGCTACTTGGTCGGAGTCCACTTGGCCTACTGCTTATTATCGGCCACATGATGTGGTTTGATCAGGTCGATTGACACAAACCTGTTCTCCTTTTTACAAGCAAAGAGTGGCAGCAATACTGTTCTTGATCTGTGGATTGCTAGGACAGGTACTGGTTGTCTGTAAGAAGGACCAAATTCCTTATTGTCCGCGATCTTTTCTCTGACTAGATCACCATGCTTTGGGATCCAGACAGGCCTTGCTGGGCCGGTCGGTTTTTCTTCAGTGGTGGGTGACTTCAGGAACAGGTTGCTTTGTTTCGTTCTTATTTCATGTAAGTCCTGTAAAACAGCCAAATGGTCTTTGATATCAAATGTTTTTTGGTCTACCACTGAAGTCTGACAATCGCGGTCCGCTACTAACATTCTGGTCTGAGAAAGGACTTCATATGAAGTGATTCCCCCTAGAGAACTTCTTGGCAGATTGTTAAGACTGCGCTGGACACTTATTAGATGTTTGATCCATCCGTCACCCAAGCCTAATACCCTAGCTGTTATAGATTGCTTTATGTCCTGTTTTTTTCTTTCCACAACCGAATTTCCCTCAGGATGGAATGGATTAGAGTACCATAATGCAAAGCCCAATTTGGCCGTGGCCTCCTTGTAAGCTCGAGAGCTCAACGCCGGACCCTGGTCAGAATGTAGCATACCGACTGCGTATGTGCCGATAAAGACTTACAAATCTTTTATAACAGTTCGAGCGTCAGCCGAGAGCTGAGGCCACATCCAAATGAATCTTGAACACGAATCCAGTGTGACCATGGTATATGTATAATTACCACCATCCCTATGTTAGGAACCGCAGAGGTCCAGGTACACACACGCTGCGGCACTGAAACCCATTCTTACGGGTGTCACGGAAGTAGATAATAAAAACTTCAATCACTGGATTAAGGAAATTTGTGGTCCCCCTAAGGCCACAAACCCCAGTAAACCACACCAGAACAAAAAATCGGCACCCTGGTTCTCGCTCCCCTTAAAAGAGAAACATGTAGAGGTTAAAAGATTGGAGAGGAAATGGCGCCGCCTATATAAGGAAGAGGATCTCAGCCATTATAAAGAATCTAGGAAGCAGTACCATGCACAGATTAAAACTGCCAAAAAGGAATACTACTTAAATGCAATTGATTCCTCAAATAACAAACAGAAAGAGATGTTTAAAGTAGTTAACGATTTTATGAAACCAAGGTTCCTCCTATAAGAGATCCCTCCCTCCCTCACTTTATGCAACTCGATTGCTGATTTTTTTGAGCAGAAAATATTAAACCTCACTAAAGATTTTTCTGAACAGCCCGCTGCCAAGGCAGTAGAGGACCTAGAAACTTCCCCGGGAATAGCACAATTCTGTGACTTCCGGCCTATTAGCCCAGAAGACTCACGTCAATTGATCATGTCCACTAAATCTGGATCCCCTTTTGACCCTTGCCCCCCCATGCTGTTACAGGCTTTAGTAGATACAGTCAACCCCATCATAAACAACATCATAAACTCATCTCTGTCCTCTGCTGAGATTCCGTCGGAATGGAAACTGGCGGCAGTAAAACCGCTGCAAAAAAAACCCTTGCCAGACCCCTCAACACTCTCCAACCTCCGCCCAATCTCCCTGCTCCCGCTGCTTTTTAAAATGACTGAAACTGTGGCGACCAAACAGTTGACTAAGTTCTTAGAGGATGAGGATATCCTGCATCCTAATCACACTCCACCGAGTCGGCCCTTCTATACACTGTGGAGACTCTGAAGACCGCCATGGATCAAGGGAGGAAGGCAGTCCTTGTCCTACTTGATCTATCGGCGGCCTTCGATACGGTGTCCCACTCAATACTGATCAGTCGTCTGATAGCAGCGGGGATAGCGGGCACTGTGTTGGACTGGTTGAAGAATTTCCTTGACCATCGTAGACAGGTCACGGTGTTGGGAGAACACTGCTCTGAGGAGAAAGTCACACAAACTGGGGTACCGCAGGGCTCTAGTTTTAGCCCGGTACTGTTCAACTTATATATGACCCCCTTGATTAAGCTGATTTCGTCCTTTAACATCTGTACCATATCATACGCTGACGACACTCAGCTCATTCTAGTTCTAGATAGGGAAAATGGAAAGGCAGAGGAAAATCTAAAACACTGCCTTACCGCAACCTTCATTTGGTTGCGTGAGAACCATCTAAAATGTAACACCGGGAAGACTGAAATTATACCTTTCGGCCCCCAAAACCCCTTTTCCCCTAGCCTATGGTGGCCATCGGATGCGGAATCCCCTCCCGATACATCGCCACGGCCCGAAACCTAGGGATTAGGTTTGATAGTGCCCTATCTTTTAAACAGCAGGCAGGGGCAGTGGCAGGGTCTTGCTTTAACATCATCAGAGGACTTAGAAAGTTTTTTTACTTTCTTCCTCTGATAGCCAGGAAGACGGTGACAGTAGCACTCGTAACTTCTCGCTTGGACTACTGCAACAGTTTATATGCAGGACTCAATCGTTCTGTCCTGCATAAGTTGCAGATTGTCCAAAATGCTGCTGCCCCCCTGGTGTTAAAATGGCCGAGGAGGTCATCTGCCTCGGCTGCTCTCAAGGCCCTACACTGGCTACCCATTCATAAGCGCATACTGTTCAAGATCTTGGTGATTACCTTCAGAGCATTCCACCAAAAAGGACCCAAATACTTTCTCCCCTGGTTCAAACGGTATGCACCAACACGCTCCCTCAGATCAGCAAGCCTGAATCTGTTACAGATTCCCAAATTTAGACTCTCAACAAGAGGAGGAAAATCCCTTGCAACACTGGGCGCAAAGGCCTGGAATAAACTCCCACCCAATCTGCGCCTGATCTCTGCTGAGAATAATTTCCGTAAGGCTCTGAAAACCTGGATTTTCAACCTGTCAGACACGGTCTGTATGACTCTGGTTTAGACACAGTTGTGTTTCAGTATAGATGAGACAGATGTGGGAATTTGACTGTTTCCGGCCTCCCACCTTAGGCTACGGGCTAAAAGCGCCAAGATGCTCCTTGGAGTGACAGCCGCGCTATATAAGTGCATATTTACATTACATTACGCTAATGGTTTATCCGAGATTAACAGGGGCGCCTGCGCAGGACGTTTCAAAGTAGAGACTTTCATCTTTTTCACATTCTAAAACATAATTTCTGGTTTGTTTCCTCATGCGCGGCCACCAGTATCTCTGTTTTAATAATGATACTGTGGCGTAAACACCTGCATGTGCAGTGGCGAGCCCTTCATGTGCTGCTTGGATTAGTCCTAATCCATGTTCCATGTTTGGAATTTCCTATTCCCCCACTCCATGGATTCGAGCAAATGGAACATCGTTCACATCAGTTATATATGAGTATTAGAGTGGAAACCCTTTAGGTAATGTTCTTCCACAGGTCTACAGTGACTGTCCCCTTCCTGAGGCGGAAAGCCGGGAAGTAGCTGTTATTTTAAAATTGTATTTGCCTACTTTGCACGCATTTTTACACATTGTTACCACTTGTAGTGGTGATTTTTAAAAATAAGGAAAATCTGTTCACTGGCACTGAATTTCTGTAAAGGCTAGATCACTTCATCGACTACCTGCTGAAACTTGACTCGCCCCCCTTGCAGCCGTTTAGCGCTACAACGGGTAATATCTCACACAGAGGCCGCCATCTTAGGAGGGAATCACCTGGCCCGAGCTCCAGTTGCTGGCCCCTCCCACTCCTGGCACTAAAATATGACAATCTCGTCGCGGACGCGCCGCTGGTGCGCCGAAGGCGCGCCAAAGTTAAGCCGGTCTGCGCCCGTCCGCGCCGGGCCAGCGCCAGTGGCAGGGAACCCTGGTCAAATTCTGACCTACTTAGCCAGGGAACTTAAATTACTGGACTCTCCCTCACTTCCTTGTCCTTCCCTGGCCCCGAACACAATACACCGTATTTCCATCGATGGCATCTCTAGGTATCCATCAATTTACCAGGGCACAGATGCTGGAACGGTCTCTTTAAATAATACCGAGCCCACTGTTAAACCTTAACTCGCATTGCGATGTGTTTATCTTAACACCCGGTCCCTGGTAAAGCACCAACTAGATATCTTTTTACTACTGGCCACTGAAAAAACAGATATTCTGTTACTCACGGAAACATGGCTGACTGAGGACTCACTGCCCGCTATATTAGCAGCACTCCCTATGGAGTATTATATTCTTACAGCAATCCGCCCTCGAGGAAAGCCTGGCGGCGGGGTCGCAGCTATTATTCACAAAGAACACTAATTTCTGGCTCTTACCCCCCTCATTCTCAAAGAGTCTGAGACCCTCATTATCAAACTAGATTCAGATGCTGGCACCCTTTTAATGGTATTGATATACCGCCCCCCTCGCTCCATGACTACCTTTCCACTATCTTTAGGAGAACAGATAGACCCTCTGGTAGTTAACTTCTCGAAAGTCCTCCTTGTAGGGGATCTAAATTATTGGCTCAACAACGAGGCAGGTGGACCCCAGGCAGTCGAACTACAGGAACTACTTGTGAATCTCAATTTGACCAAACACATATCGGATCCCACTCACGAAAAGGGACATGCACTAGACCAAATCTGGTTCCAAACCCTTTCATTTCCAGCTCCCTCTATCACACTCTGCATCTGGTCTGACCATCATTTAATCCAGATTACAATCACTATGGAAGGCCATACTAAACCAGTATACAAGACAGGAGGCACAACCAGAAATGAAACTCTGTAAATACTGTGGATTTCTTAGAAACCTTGAAATCCACACAACCCAGCTTAAGCGACGAACTAGACAGCATGGAAGAAAATATCACAGTTTGGCTTTCCGATTCTGCGGATATTCACGCCCCAGTGGTCAAGTTCTCTCGCACATGCGATACAAATGCCCACAAATGGTTCAGCCCTGAATTAAGGAAACTCAAATTAAAACTATGACAGAAAGAGAGAGCTTGGAGAGCGAAATACTGTCAGCAACATAAGTGGGTATACATGACTGCTCGCAGAGAGTATCTTAAAACCATTCAAAAAAATAAAACGGATTACTTTTCTGGGAAGATACTAAATTCCCAAAATAAATTTTAAAATAGTAAATGACCTCTGCAACAGCGATAGAACAGCTCCCCCCCCAGGTACCTACTCAGAAGCTCTGTCATTCACTCAACTCTTTCTTTATAGATAACATTTTCACCATAATAGGGAGCATCCCTAATTCACCCATCTCAGAAGTGCTGGATGACATCTGCATCAACCCGCACACACTGGACGTTTTACCTTTTATTGACGTAAACATGCTATCGGAACTCCTATCTCGGGTCAAATCTGGCTCCCCTTACGATAGCTGTCCCCCACATATTCTGAAAGAGGTATGCTCAGCTATGCCGGCCAGCATCCTCCCACTTTTGAATAAATCCCTGTCACAGGGCAAGGTTCCTGGTATGTTTAAAGCAGCCACGCTCATCCCGCTCCTGAAGAAGCCGGGGGCTGACCCACTAGACTCACCAAACTACAGGCCTATTTCTCTCCTCCCGTTTCTATCCAAACTCCTTGAGGCCCATGTGTCCAGATGTCTTTCGCACTTCATAGAGCAATCAGACTTTTTGGAACCTAACCAGGCAGGGTTCCGCCCAGCTCACTCTACTGAAATGGTAATCCTTGCAGTTCAGGGTACCATCAGAGCCAACTCAGACAAAGATATCCACCAGGCACTGGTGCTACTTGACTTGTCGGCCGCGTTCGACACGGTTGACTATAACATCCTGTTAAACCGCGTCGAGCATGCTGGCCTCGGGGGTTCAGCCCTTGGTTGGATAGCGTCCTTCATCTCTGACCGGACACAATCTGTGAGACTAGGTGCCTTCACAGCTCAAAAACTATCCTCATTCTGCAGAGTGCCACAGGGCTCGTCACTCTCACCACTCCTATTCAACCTTTATCTGAGACCCCTATGATATTTATTAAAAACCCAAAAAGTCACCATCTTTAACTACGCTGACGATTTACAGCTAATATTTCCCCTGAATACACCGGATGCTGTCAAAGAGTTTCAGGTAACGATGTCACTCATACAAAAGTGGATGGACTCAAATCATTTAAAGCTTAACCCAGGCAAAACAGAATTAGTTCTGCCTGGGAAGAGTGAGCTCAGTTGGGGTCCTCACTTTTGGCCCTTACACATGGGCTCTCCGCCCATAGCCACACAGAAAGTCAAAAGTCTGGGGGTTACACTAAACGCCGACCTTTCACTGAAAGGTCAAGTGGGAGCCATTGTCTCATCCTGTTTTTTCCAACTACGGAAAATCAGAAAAATAGCGCACTTACTCACCCACTTAGCACTGGTGCAGGTAATAATCGCCTTGGTACTTGTTTTGATTTTTCGAATGCCATCTATCTCGGGCTCCCAGTTGACGCCCTGAAACAACTACAGATGGTTCAAAATCAGGCTGCAAGGCTGATATGGAAACAGCCCAAATGGCAGTCAGCCCGGCCAAGTCGGAAAAAACTCTACTGGTTACCAATGGCCCAAAGGATCACCTTTAAAACCGGGGGCCTTATTTATGAAGGCCTTGCGCTGCTGGTGCGTCACTTTTTCCCATGTTAAAAGTGACGCACCGGCGGCGCAAGTCCTTCATAAATAAGGCCCCGGGTGTATTGTTTTTAACGCTCTACACGGAAAAGGCCCAAAACTTATCAGACAGCTGTTAACTGTACACAAACCACAAAGCAATCTCCGTTCTGCCCATCTGAACCTGTTGACCATTCCCTCCTTTAAAAGGAAAAAGCAAGGAAGAAGTTGCTTCTCTTACTTAACAACTGCTCTTTGGAACTCCCTTCCTACCTCACTCAGAAAATGTGACAGTCTCCTGGTTTTCAGAAAATCCCTAAAAACGTGGTTATTCAAGCAGGCCGACGATTAGGGATTACCACAGGACCTCAGACATTAGCGCCATGAAACCCATGGGTGAACGCGCGCTCTATAAATAAATAATAACATAACATAACATAACATTCCACTGTCTTTGCTTGACGCATTGACAGCTAAAATTATTTCGTTCTCTATTTTCGTTTTTAAGCGATTGAGTGCAGCTACGGAAGCCGTTTGCATAGTTGCCTTCGTGGCTCCATCAGCCAATGAATTCCCTTCAACGTGAACGCCATCACGTTTATGACTCAGCCTGTGTATCACGTGAGTGTTTTGTAGTCCTTGTGGTAACTGAACTACTTGTTCCCAAAGCAGTTTATGCTTGATTGTGACACCTTTTGCATCTTTGTAACCGTTTTGAATCCAGTTTTGCAAATATTCATTATAAGATTAAACACAATAATACGAATCGCACACTATGAGTGCGGGGAATTCGTGATCTTTATTTTCAAGTGCCATCTTGAATGCTTGTAGTTCAGCTCGCTGAGCTGTACAATCTCCTAACCATTGAGTTTTAGTGACCATTGGTCTAAATTTGTCATTGCGCCTGCGACCTACAACTATCGCGCATGCCGCACTATAGGCTTGTTCACCCACCGTAGCGGGTTGACCTGATCCGTCAGTATAAATTATATATTCATAATGGTCAAGAGGCAGAATTTCAGTAGGCAGAGGACATTCTTGTTCGTATTGTAGAAATGCTTTGAAATAAGGGTCAAAAACGTCGTCAACGTCTGTTGCAACAAGAGAATTTCCCCTTTGTGTCTATCTTGGATTTAAAGCTTTAGCATTTGGAATGCTCGCTTTTGTCACTGCCTCTAGGGCAGGTACAGGTGTAATGACCATAATTTGTTTACCCTGTGCGAGGGCTCTCTCTTTTGCTACTGCAGTTTCAACCGCCATCAGAATTTTTTCTGTTGAAGTGAATTTTATTTCTGCTGGTGTGTACAAGTGTGATTTGTAAGCTATTGGTACTTTTTCACCTTCGATAAACGTTAAGTACGTGAATCCGCATTATCCTGGAATGATTCGGATTACTAAGTTGTGTACGTTTACGCGAGTTTGCAAATGTTTAGTTGCTAACATGTCTGTTTGTAATGAACGCAAAATTTATGTGTGTTTTTGTGTCCAATTTACTGTTTTAAAATCAGGTTTGATTAATACATAGAGAGGTTTAACCCTTACTGCATAGTTTAGTATGTAAGTTCTTCCAAAACGCGGGAAACCTAGAATCGACTGTAGGTTTTTCAGCTTTTTTGGAGGTTGGAGCAGCGTACATTTCTCTAGAAAGTTTTCTGCCAGGCTTTTGCCTTTACTTGAGAAGTTCATATCCTAAAAAAGGATGTTGAGATGGGCAATTCTCGATTTTTTAAAATTGAATTTATAACCCTCAGAGGCGAATCCAAGTATAATGATATTCACCCTGTTCAAGTGCCTATCCAAGTCCTCGTCTGTCAGATAGATGCCATCGACATATGACAATGCTTCATCATCATAAGTTTGTAGTACCTCTGTTACCCTTGCTGAGAATAGCCCCAGACTATTCTTGAATCCCTGAGGGAGACGACACAAGTGACGCTGCGTCCCAATAATTGAGAAAGCGGTCAAATACCTACTTTCTGGTGCAATGTTTTGACAGAAGAAACCATTAGAAATATCTAATGTTGTTTTGTACTTCTTACATACAATGTTGTTCATTAATGCTGTACTGTGTGCATTTTGCACTGCAGATGTTTTGCAACAAGAATTTAGATGTCTGTAATCCAATACTAGACAATATGTATTTTCTGGTTCGGAGACAGGAAACAAAGGATTGTTCATTGACGAGGTGCATGTTTCAATCACCCCCTAACATTCAAGTTGATCTAATATCTCCCTGACCTGTTTTTTAGCTTCTTGCTTAACTGGGTACTGCCTTTGTGCAGTTGGTTGATTCTTTAGTTGGATTTTGTGGTGAGGTGAGTCCTCATCTCATCATACATGTTTTTGTATAATACAGGAGCCTTGGCAACTGCCTATTTCCTGGCGTAAGTATATTTTAAATTAATTGGAATGTGATTAGAGAAGGCTGGCATAATGATGTCTTCGCCATGTGGGCACTCCCTGACAAATTGTGGTGGCCGGTCTTGTTCAGCTAGAAGAATGTCATAACCCTTAGAAAGTCGCTCCCAAAAGAGTGCTCTTATCTTTTTTGGTATGTCTCCCTCCATCTGGAGTGTTATTTCATATAACTTATGTGGAGAACTAAGCCTGGTATCTGCAGTTTCAACTTGAATGAACTCATTCAAGTCCACTGTCTCTAGATGATCCTTCAAGTTCTTGCGAGCTATGGTGGCTTCTGCTGCACTGTTCAACATTGTCTGAGCCCACTCTCCGTTCTTGAGGTGTGTCCTCAAGATCCTCGACATGTCTGATTTTTTTACCTGCTACCTTCTTTTTAATAAATTGAGGTTTCTTGTTTTTCTGAACGTGTTGTTCGTCTTTGGACTTCACATGTTCTTCCTTGTGTTCTGACCGTCCTCTTCTTATGGATTTCTGTGACGAAGTCTGAAAGGTACGAGAGGAACGTCTATCACTATCTTGATATCTGTCAGGTTTTCTCAAATTATCCCTATTCCTGAGGTTATACCTCCTTTCAGAGGGCTCCTTTTGAGGAGACCTACCTCTGGAATGAGAAAACCTCTCTTTAGAAGTTTGTTTGCTATTTTCCCACTTCTTTTTAGAAGGAGTAGGAGTGTTTCTAGTAAAGACCTTTTCAGGACTTTCAGACAGTTGGGGTTTCACTGGTTTTCCACCCAAACTGTCTCTGCCTAATTCCTCATAGGATTTTTAAATTATTCTGTCTAGTTCTTGTGGTTGCTCTGTTACAGCAAATTCCCTTAACTTTTGGGGGATCACCACTGATACTGCTTCTCCTTTAATATTAGCTAATATTATCGCTGAGACCTGTTTGAAATCTTTCAGTAATTTCATACCTAAATATAAAGCAGGCTCTGCCCAATATCCATTGTGAATCTGTTTCAGGACATCAGGTATCAGGAAGACCATGTGTTTTATTGTAGATAGCAGCGCAGAAGTGTTGCAGCCCTCCAGATGTGGTGCGATCCCCTTTGGTAAACAGATTGTTAAAATTCTGTGTTTCTCATGAGGGGTAGTATTAGGAAATACTGCTTTGATTTGAGGAATTTTTTGAGATATCCAGAATTTAATTTGTTTCCGCTTTGCAGGTGATTTACCAATGACTCAGTGTAAAGTCTGTGGTGTAATTGTTTGTGTATTTCCATGGTGAGGGGTATGTTGTGGAATCACTATTGCTGGTTGCTATGCATGACATATTGAACAAATTGTTTATATATTTTGATTAACTCTTTAAGTTGAGTTCTTAATTCTGCATCTGACATTTCTGCAATGTCAGGACGTGGTGTATAGCTGGCTAAGACCGGCCATGTTGCTCCTGGTCTACTTAGTGGACCGAGCCTGGTAATGTGATTTAAATGTTTTAGGGCACCTTTAAACCAGAGATCATGCTCCTGGTAACTTAGTGGAATTTCTATATCATCAAAAGGAATGTATTCTTCTGGTGGTTCATCTTATTTGTAGAAGTGAAACATCTGTGTTACTGGATTTGCTTCAGGGGAGACTATCCATGAATAGAATACTTCTGTCTGGGGATATTTATGTGCCTCTATCACAAAAACTATCCTACCACCTCTCAATGTTAGGCCATTTTTATAAGTTTAATAGTGACTGCTTTCCTTACATTTATAGGAATGCTTTATAGGAATGCTTATAACCGGTTAGCCCATTGATGACGGCCCTTTAGGAAAAGCTTGTATATAAAAAAATAGCTGGGATCTTGTATCCGGATTTTCACTTTCCGTAACGTGAGCCCTAAGTAATGCAACCCACACTAATATGTACTCCTATAAATAGCATGCGTGGTGTTGCAATTACTGAACTTTTTCAGATACCATATTTTTCCACTCACAAGCTGGACACTCTTGATGGCTTCGGTCAGGCCACATACCGAACAACTGTCACATCGATAGCGTCCTGTTGGGAAATTAGAATCCTTCTTTAGTTGAGTAGAACGTGTATGGACCAGTCTATCTTTTAGATTGGGAGCCCTTCTGAAGGCAAACCTGGGGGGTGGCATTTTCTTATCCCTGGTGTCCAACAATGACCAGTGCTTCCGTATTATCTGTCTATTTTTAGTAGATAGAGGATCGAAAGTTGTTACAACAGGTAAACATTGGTTCTTACGTTTGTCCGATCTTTCCAATAGTGCTTAGCGGGGTGTATTTAGAGCAGGTTTACGTGCCCTCTTGACTACTTTGTTAGGATGCCTTCTGTTCATTAATTTCATGGCTAGATCTTCAGATTGTTCCATGAAACCTCCCGTTAGGGAACAATTCCAACGATATCTCAAAAACTGACCAACAGGCAAGTTATCACTGAGTGCACTGAAGTGAAATGAACGGTAGTGTAGCAGGGAAATCCTATTGGTGAGCTTCTGATGGACAGCCATCATCAGTCTGTTGTCTTCAGCCTTAATATCTACGTCCAGGTATATATCTGAGTCCCTACTGATGTTCCAGGTGAATCTCAATCAGTCATCTTGTATGTTCAACCATGACAAAAATTCCAATAACTGGTCCTCTGATCCAGTCCAGATACAGAGGACATCATCAGTATACTTCTTCCAGAGAGAAATATTCTCCTGGAAGGGGTTGGTAACAGGGTAGACAACATTCTCCTCAAACTTGCCCACATAAATGCAGACCAGACTAGGCGCGAATGTTGCCCCCATCGATATTCCCGACAATTATAAATCGATCTGGTCTTTGTATGCAAAGAAGTTCCTGGTGAGGGCTATTTCTATGCATTGCAACATGAAAGATTGCAGGACATCATAGAACCATTCGAATGCCCCAAGGGCACGCGTTGCTGCCACCAGTGTTGCCTCTTGGGGGATGCTGGTATACAAAGCCTCAATGTCTATTGTAACCAGCAGTTGTCTGGATAGATTATATTCAACTGAGTTCAAGATATTCAGAACATCATTGGTGTCCTGCACAAACGAGGGTTGCATGATCACGGACTCCCTTAAAAAGAAGGATCTTCGGCAGGATGTAAAATGCCGCCATGCTGGGTCTTACATTCACTAGGAAGTGAGCCTCCTTGTGAGTTATCCACTTTTTATCCCTAGCGTCCGCCACCATGACCCCAATAGTCTCTTGGAGCTCGGGTGTTGGATCACGAGCAAGTGGATGGTAATTGGTGCGCACTTCCAGGAGCCTCTACACTTCTTTCTCACAGTGCTGCGTTTTTTGCACTACCACCGCACCGCCTTTATCAGCTTGTTTTAGTGTGATCAACTTATTGTTCTGCAATGACTTTACCACAATCCAGTCAGTCTTATTCATGTTACAAGGGTAACATTTATTTTGTGACTTTTCCAAAGCATCAATATCATGGAGAACTCGTTGCTCAAACACGGCCACCTCAGGACCGACTGACAAAATCACGATGGGCGATGTAAATTGGTGGAAAACACTGATGGTGCTTCCACCTTCCAATCTGAAAAGAACTTATGAATCTTGATCTTTCGCATCAGTTCAAAGAACACAATTCTACATTTGAAAGTATCATGCCCTGATCAAGTTGCCTAGAGAGTTAATGGCAACAAAACATTTTGGCCTTTCATGGGTGAAAGTGGCCATAAACATGCCCATTTTTTAACCTGAGGACACTCGCAGCACTCAATAAAGTATGTCTTGTATGTGAGTGGTACCTCATTTTAATTGTGAGAAAAGTTTCTCTTGTTTCTCTGGTTCACGGTTGAGGTCCAGTGGGCACTGAGTGAGTTACACAGACTCACTTCTGTTTGGCAGTTTTTTTGATTTATACTCAATTTCTCACCTCTGAGAAAGATTGAGCACACATGTTCTTCTTTTTTCTTTCTGGCCACGTAAGCAACCTATGAGGATACCGTGGGCATACTGGCGAGTACCATCCAGCAGCTCCTTGGGTTTGCGTAAGAGAGGTACTTCCTGGCCTTCTCTCACATTGTCTAGCTTTAATTTGTAATACACATCAATGTGAGGGTTTTGAAGTCACTATATGCTGTAGTCATAGGCTGCGGTTACTGACTTTTGTTTTAAATTGAACAGCACAGACCAGCAGGTCTTTTGCAATTAGCGGGCTTAGCTTGGGAAGCCAAAAGGTACACAGTAAGAGCTCTCTGTGTGTCCGTATTATGAAGTGGTCTGTTTGTGAGGGGTCAGATCTTGAAGGGAGAAAGTGTGAACGTCTTCGTGCCCAGGTATTTGTTCCTGACTGCAGGGAGTGATCCCACTGCCTCATAGGAGGTTAGAATCCTGTCTTGGTGGCTACAAGTGCAGGCTGACAGCCAGAACACAGAGAAGCTAGGGCAACCATGTGGACAACCACTAAGGTAGACACCTGGGTTTGTGCCACATCACCCTGAATGCAAGATTCATGTAAGGGGTAAGAAAACATGTTGTTTGATACCAAACATGACGTATTTAGATGGTACCATAATGGGGTTGCCAACCTTGGGTTCGCCCGGCGCCAGCCCATGTTATCGTATGGACAGTTACTTATAGTGCCCTTTAATGGCAAAGGACACTATATGGACATATAAGCTTGCACTCACGTGCCCACTCCTCTAATATTGAGCACTCTGCCTCCAGGGCTTTAGAAATGCTTCCTTAGTGGCGACTGATATATATTAAGGTAGTGCATTTAATTTGCCACACATGGTGGGGGCATAGTAGAGGCTGAGAAGTTGGCACTGTTCCAACAGCCTGCAATGGCAGGCCTGCTGCCAGAAATGCACTAAGGTCATTCAGGGTTGCATAAACAATGCTGCAGGCCATAGGCACCCCTTGACCCTCCATCGCTTGGGTATCCCCAGTACCATATACAAGGGACTTATAAGAGGGGTAAAGTCCTTGTTGATTGGATGATGGCAATTTACACATAGATTTTTTTAAGAGAGAGAGCACTGGCACTAGGGTCATAACCATCAGCTTGAAGCAAAAAAGTGGGAGGGGACCATGCTAATAGGGCACTTTCTACAATGGGTTTTTGATTAAGGGGATTAGAGGTGAAAACCCTTCTCAAGCTACAACCACAATCCTTCTCACAGTGAACCAAAAAAGTAATTAAATTAACTTGTGCTGAACCCTCTGGTAGTTTGCCGAAAAAACAGTCAGGCTTAACTTAGAGGTAGTGTGTGTTAAGTGCTTATGCAGTATACAAACAATAATAAAATGAAAGCACAATACAAGAAAAATTCCAAACCATATTAGAACAATACAATAGAATGTAAGAAATGTGATTAGACTAAAACAACTAAAATTCATTCAGCAGAACAGGATATATGCAGTTTTAAAGGTTGAAGTTTAAAAAGTGTCAAGAAGCAGATCTGGTCATGTTAGACAAAGTTGTAAGTTCAGGCCAACTGCACTGGAAGGTGGGTCAGATACAGGGATCAGCTGAAATTGTTACTGCTTTTACATCCGGTGCACAGAGTTCAAAACCTCTGAATTTCATAGGAGGAGCTCAACTGATATCAGCCAAGGGCTGAAGCAGCAGGGCAGCCTTCTTTGTAACAAGACAGGACTTAAACAGCTGGGCAGTCCTCTGGTAGCAGCAGGTCAGTCCTCTGGTGAACAATTCAACCTTTAATCACACAAGAGACATCATGAGCCAGATGCATTATTACCATTTATTTGAGACAAGAACACGCTTGACAAGTCAGACAGGAGGCCCACAGAGATTAGTTTCCACCCACAGATCCCCATACTATCCAATGCCACATAATGTCAGTGCACTCAGACCATTTAAGGCCATACCCCGCTCATCATCGCCATGTCATAAGAGGGCCAGCAGGGCTTAGGCTAACACTTCTCTTTGTGGAAGTTATCCGACATAGTAGGTTTACACTGCGTTGTGGCTACTTTGGTAAAAGACTGGGGAGGCACAAATCAACCTCTTTCTTGAAATCTAGGGATGCTGGTCAGCTGGCAGTTGAGTGAAGTGTACTTCGTCCAGGGTCCTATGTCATTGCCTCACCTCTCACTCTTTCTCGCCACGTCATCACATCACTCCTAAAGCCTGTCTACATCTCACCCAAGACCCAATCAGCCACATATGTTCTCTCTATTTGTCTATTTTCCATTTCTCTTCTTTTCCTGTACCCCTTTGAATGGAGACCTACACATAGAATAAGTGTCCTTGTGTTAGATGCTGCAACAGAGCCAGACCACAATTACCACTGAACATCAGCACCCCTTTTGGTGTTATAAACTCCTCATCTCAGCTATGAGCATCACAGAATTCCACACTCCCCTTCCTCTTCCACTAATCCTTCTCTACTCCCAGCCACCACAATTGGATTCCGTTATCCAGTCATTGGATCTTTATTGCTATGATTAAAATCAATTACAATCTTTGCAAAACCCATATTGAAACATACCCAATTAGTCCCTTTCTGAATTCATAGGGGGATAGAGTGAGGTCCGGAAGAGGAGGGGCAGCTGTTCCAAGACTTTGCAGCAAGGTAGGAGAAAGAACATCCTCCACTGTTGCCCCGGCAGATGCGGGTGTGTGTGCCTGGGAGAAGGAGGTGGAGCATAGGTGTCTGGAGAGTTGGTGGAAGCTCAAGTGATTGATGTACACTGGTCCTTGATTGTGCAAGGCTTGGGTCTGCAACTTGAATTGGCATCTCATGTTGATGGGGAACCAGTGGAGCTTCTTGAAGTGTGGGGTGATATTGGTTCGCTGGGGAGGTCAAGGATGAGTCTGGCTGCCGAGTTCTGTATGGTCTGCAGTCTCCTAAAGAGGTAAGTGGTAATCCCTATGTAGAGTGTGGTGCCATCAGCTGGTGATGAGGGCTTGAGTGACAGTACATCTGGTGCTGACGGGGAGCCTTTGAATATCTTCCAGAGCATGCACAGAGTGAGGAAGCAGACGGAGGAGCCTAAGTTGATCTGGCTTTTCGTGGCGAGATTTGCTGTCCATGAAGATGCTTAGCTTCCAGGCATGGCCTGTTGCAGTAGGGAATAGTCCTAGTTAAGAAGGCCAGCAGGAGTTGCTCCATAGGGAGGTGTTGTTACCAAAGATCAGTATTCTATTTTGTCCATGTTGAGTTTGAAACATTTATTTTGCATCAAGTAGGTGAAGCTGGTCATACACAGGCAAACGTTGGCCATTGTGGTGGATGGGTCTTCAGAAAGAGACAGGATGAGCCGGGTCTCATCTTATGGTGTGCAGTCTATGGGTTCTGACAATATTAGCTGGGGGGGAATGTAAATGTTGAACAGTGTAGGGCTTAAGGACGAATTGTGAGGGATGCTGCAGATGATGTTCTTGAATTCCAAGGTGAATGGTTGTGGGTTGGTTCTCTGGGAAAGAGGAGCAAAGGAATGGGCTTGTAGTTCATGAGCTCACTGGGGTTGTTTGTCCGTTTCTTGAACAGGGATTTGACCTTTGCCTGTTTCTATTTTTCTGGGAAGATCGTCATGGCGATGGACGTGTTGAAGATAGCATTGAGCTCATTACTGATTGTCCTGCTTTAGTGGTTGAACATGTGGTGGGGACAGGGGTCAATGGGTGCACCAAAATGGATGGATTGCATGATGGCTGTGTTGCTCTCTGTGGTCAGCTGGTCCCAAGTGGTGATCCAGTGGAAAGAGTTTGCATCTGCGGGAGCAAGGAGACTAAAGATGTCATCAGTGGCAGGTTTGGGGTTCGAAATGTTTGTAGATGGTGGAGGTCTTGCCTTAAAATAAGTCTGCCTGGGATTCAGGAAATTCTTGGAAAGGGGTGATGATGTGTTAGTGGCTGTGGGCCTGACAAACACCCTCACAATGCTGAATATAACTGGTCTGTCAAATGACATCAATACAAATAATTTTCTGACCAATCTAACATCTGAGAAGGTTGACAAACCTCTTTACAGGAGGCACTTTTGTCCTGAAATCAAGCAGACACATTGAAGAGAATCTGGGTGGGTACATTTGATTTACAACTATAGTTCCACACATACAATGGAATTTGCAATTATTGCCAATAGCTTTGGAAAGTGGGTTGCCATTCTTATCAGGATATATCTTTTGTGCAGAATCTTGCAAATACGGATGGATGAGTAAGGGCTATTTGCCTTCTGCAGAATGCTGTTTTCCTCAAGTACCTCCAGACTACTGACAGAATTTGGTCAGATGCAGAAGATATTTAGTGGCAACTGGAACTAACACCCAGATCCCATCTTGAACAGAACAGGTCACCCTGATACATAGACTAGCTCAGCGAGAGCTCTATATGATGAGGTGAATATTTTCTACGGGCTTGTGAACATATGGAGGTTTCTGTTCGCAATAGACAAAGAGTACCCCTATTTGCTGGAAGGGTACCCCTATCAGTTTGCAGTGGTTGGCTCCCATTATTATATCTTTGTTACAACACCACTATTACCAATGACATCTAGATGAGAAATCTTGGAGGGAGAGATTTACACCATGCTCGTTTTAGACTATGGTCTGAAAATCGAAACAAATAAGCATTTGCAGATGAGTGTCTCAGTACAAGTGGCAGTTACAAGTGCATATCAAGACATATGTGACTGTTGATGGCAGGTGACGTGACTTTAAGAGGCCAGCCAATGAGAGGTGTAGTCGTTCTCAAAGAAGCAAAGGGAACTAGAAGCCTCTGCTACAATGTTATTGCCCTACTAATTCCAATTGTACCCTCTCAAACAAGCAAAACTAGTTTTCAGCACTCTTTTTACTTTGAAAGCAGAACACTTTGTTTTCTCACCTATGCATGCCTGGGGAAAAGGCCGGCATTTTGCTGGCAGCTCAAACACAACAGCATGAGGTGGCTTCTGCACAATGTAGAATATGTTGCCTTTTTTCAACATACCTGATATACATTTAGACAGTGAAACTACAGAAATATTAGGGAAGAGACTCTGGAGTGGTCTGATTGTGCACTCTGTGGTATGGAATGACAGTAGCTTGGCTCCAGTGTCCTGCCTAGCATCTAGTGAACAGTACTCCCTTCTTTATATGTTTATCTTACCAATTTATCTTGCTGACCATGATCACCCACTTCCTTATGCTCTCCTGCTACTTCCTAATATTTCACAATTTTCTTTATTAACAGTATGTGGGTTAGATATCTTAGGTCAGTTAGCTATCCAGCAAAACTACTCTTTCCAGTGAAATATTGATTTCTTTGGGGAAACAACTCCATTAAAAATGATAATTCCTCAATCATTTCCCCCTTGCCCTCACCCATTGTTTCTCTTATGGTTCATCTTCTTCACCACTCCTGCACCACCCTGTTCTCACAACTTTCAGCCACCCTCACAGTGCCTTAAGGGGCTATACAAATAAGCAATATAATGCTATAGGGCAGGATTTTTCTTTTTAAAGTACTCCAGTGTTTTTGTCAGTCACTGTTTCTCCCTGGAAATCCTGATCCCAATGTCTCTCTGGGGTCCTCTTTTTGTCTTGGTCTCTCTGTTTGTCTGTCTCCCTCATCTGCCCCATGCTGGCCTGTGCACAGCAGCAGGATGGACCTAAAGGAATTATTTATAGAACGTTTTAACGCAAATATTCAGTCCCTATTGCATTTTTGCCGATTATTCTCTACTACAGTCTTTCCTCTCCCTTTATTTTCTATCTCACAGATGATGCTCTCATCATTTTTTGCAAGATTGTTTGGATTAGGGATACAAGTTTTTCTTCTAGAAGTATGATTTACCAAATATTTTGAGGTGGAGGTGATAGGTTTTTACATGTCAAATGTTGGGTTTCCTTC
Source organism: Lissotriton vulgaris (assembly GCF_964263255.1). Taxonomy (NCBI): domain Eukaryota; kingdom Metazoa; phylum Chordata; class Amphibia; order Caudata; family Salamandridae; genus Lissotriton; species Lissotriton vulgaris. The sequence goes on along the minus strand of NC_141689.1, from coordinate 462,099,356 downwards.
CCTAGCATTGATTTTCAGTGAATTCTCTTTTTTATCTTCTTTAGGTCACCAATGAGTGAAGGGTTTTAGGCTGGTGGTTTGGTTGCATGAACATATTTAATGGAATGAGTCAGTTTAATTGTTATAAAAATTTAGTATAGAGCCGCTTCACTTCTGGTATTTGGACTAGAAGTGAGAGTGCTAATAGATTTGAGTTGATTCCGTGTGTCTGTGTTGGTTATTGCTGTTGTGGGGTTGATAATAGAGAGGTTGACAATGAAGGCAATGCAGTTGTGGTTGCTACAGATGATGGAGTATTTCCTGTTACTGTGATTAGTTCAGGAAGAGAGATGTCATCCACATTATTGATAGCTCTGTGTGCACGGCCAAAGACACGCAGGAAAAAGTTAGGAGTCTCCAGATAATTCAGGAGTTATCTTTGTTGTCAGAGGCAGGACAATGAGTGAACCAGATATCTAGGTCATTTGGGATACAGGGGTAGTTGTGGTTTAGGGGTATTCAAGACAACATACCAGAAGTTGAACTCAAATGTTCTGTTTTTCAGTTGTGGTCAGCAAATCACCAGGAAAGAGAAAGATGCAAGTAGGTAAGAATGCTATTAGAATGGCAGTGATTTGAGTTCATTCATAAAAAGAACTTGGAAACTTGAGGCCTGTAAGAAATCTGTGACTGCATATGTATTCCATTGCCAGGGGATTTGCTTCATACAAGACTGGGATGATTTGTTTCCTAACTAATTTGCTGAACATTATGTCTGGCTTTCAATCTGAGATCATATATTAGATGGTTAGTCAATTCTGGTTTGCCAGTTGTGCATGGATAGTAAAATAGCACCATCAGAAGGGGTATGGGCTGGGATGTGTTAGGATGGTTCGTAGGGACCAAAGCAATTGGATAGAGGAAGAAGTAGACGAGGTATAGTTACGGAGCGAGGGCAGTTGAAGAAGAAGTTAAGTTGAACATGTAAAAATTTGAGCTGCGGTAGGTATGGATGCTTCCAGTGAAGGGCAAATACATGATTTCACAGCATTTGCAGGGTCTAGGGAAGTAATGGGAAGTAGTTGAAGGGTTTGGGGTTAGAGGAATCAGGAATGGTGGGGAGTGTAATTGTCATCTTAATTTTCTAGATTTGGTATGAGTTGTGGGGTGTATGTTTGGGGATTGAAGGAGGGAGGTTGATGGGGGATGTAATGCAAGAAATAAGTCAACATATGTGATGTCGGACTAAAATGCAGGAGAATTAGGCAGATTGTTAGAGGAGAACAAAAAAGGGAAGGACGGGGATTGGGGTAGCCCATCTTATACCAAGAGAATGAATATAAAGTTCCTGGGTGTAACTGAGGTAAAGAGGAAGGGCGAATAGGTGAGAAATGTATCAATGGGAGATTTCATATGGGTGATGCGTAAAAAGAGGTTATGGGAGCTTTAAGACACAGTTAGATTAGGCAGGTGAAGAATTGGACATGGGGTAGTTTTAGGGGGGAAGAAAAGATAGAGCTATCAATAAAACTATGTGAGGAGAAAAAGCAAGAGATGTTGCAATATAAAGACATATATGATGCAGAGGGTTTAGAGAGAAGGGCAAATTTTGGGGTGAAAGTAGAATGGGGCAGAGGTAAGGAATGAGGTGAAAGGATTGGCATAGTGGATGGATAAAAGTGTAAGGATAAGTGATGAATATTGGAGAGGAAAGTCATAGGAGAAGGTTGCGTATGGAAGGTGCAAATTAGGATGAGGTGGGAAGAGTGTCAAGAAAGGTCAGGAGCTGAGTTTGACAATAATCCACTGCATACCTTAGTCTCAATCAGCTTTTTGCTACTAGAGGTGGAGAACAGTCATTTTGTATTGAAAATATATTCGGACTCAAAAATTGTGACAAAAGCAATTGCGATGACAAGCATATATCATAGATCAAAATATTGCAGGTCAGAATAGTGTGTCTTTAAGTGTTTAATGGCATATTTGACAATGTAGTTACTTGTAGTGATTTTGCATTATTTTAGAATGACTTTATTTTGTGTGTTTAAATTTATTAGTATATTAATGTTCGTAGTCTGTAATTTTTTAGTAGATCTATTTTTATGGTAAGTGTTGTTGATGAGCTTACTTTATTATTTTTTGGTTTGTAGGAGACTAGGGTGGAAAGATATTTTAATATATAGTTTAAATATTTTATCCATTATTTTACAATTGGTTAAATGTGGTTGACTGATTAGATTATTGTTGTCATCAATCATTTAATTGAAACATTATTTAATGTTTTTGTGAAAATATTACATTTCGTTTTAATTTGAGAATGATGATATTAATTAAGTAAATTACCTAATTATTTAAATTAATTGATATCATTTATTGTTTTGTATTATGTTTAAATATTCAGTATTTTTTGTAATTTTTTTTACTTGTGCTGTATTTAAATTGTTCAAAAGGAAATGGTGATGGACGGAGCATCTGAACCAATCAAACACTCAAACCCAGTCAAAAGATCTGGGTTTGATCCATCACCGTTCTTTAGCCCGCTCTGCCACCCCAGTTCAGATATGGCTATATGCAAATCAGTCTGACCCTGTGCCTCATGGGAACAGTCCAGCCCGAACTGCCAAGCCATGCCTTCCCTAGACCGGAAACAAGCTTCCGAGGACCGGTTTCTGGCATCCCAGCCATCTTCAGCCCGGCTTGCTTGAATCCAGTTGCAAAGTGAGCAAGGGACTCACGTCTGAGCATACCCTGCCACACTTATGGCGGACAAAAGCGGTACAAAAGGGGGTGGTGATGGACGGAGCATCTGAACCAATCAAACACTCAAACCCAGTCAAAAGATCTGGGTTTGATCCATCACCGTTCTTTAGCCCACTCTGCCACCCCAGTTCAGACATGGCTTCTCAGATGCTCCGTCCATCACCATCCCCTTTTGTACCACTTTTGGCCGCCATAAGTGTGGCAGGGTATGCTCAGACGTGAGTCCCTTGCTCACTTTGCCACTGCATTTAAGCAAGCCAGGCTGAAGACGGCTGGAAGGCCAAAAACAGGTCCACGGAAACTTGTTTCCGGTCCAGGGAAGACATGGCTTGGCAGTTCGGTCTGGACTGTTCCCATGAGGCACAGGGTCAGACTGATTTGCATATAGCCATCTCTGAACTGGGGTGGCAGAGTGGGCTAAAGAACGGTGATGGATTGAACCCAGATCTTTTGACTGGGTGTGAGTGTTTGAATGTTTCAGATGCTCCGTCCATCACCACCCCCTTTTGTACCACTTTCGGCCGCCATAAGTGTGGCAGGGTATGCTCAGACGAGAGTCCCTTGCTCACTTTGCCACTGGATTCAAGCAAGCCGGGCTGAAGACGGCTGGAATGCCAGAAACCGGTCCTGGGAAGCTTGTTTCCAGTCCATGGAAGACATGGCTTGGCAGTTCGGGCTGGACTGTTCCCATGAGGCACAGGGTCAGACTGATTTGCATATAGCCATGTCTGAACTGGGGTGGCAGAGTGGGCTAAAGAACGGTGATGGATTAAACCCAAATCTTTTGACTGGGTGTGAGTGTTTGATTGATTCAGATGCTCTGTCCATCACCACCCCCTTTTGTACCGCTTTTGGCCACCATAAGTGTGGCAGGGTATGCTCAGACGTGAGTCCCTTGCTCACTTTGCCACTGGATTCAAGCAAGCCTGGCTGAAGACGGCTGGTATGCCAGAAACCGGTCCTCGGAAGCTTGTTTCCGGTCCAGGGAAGACATGGCTTGGCAGTTCAGGCTGTAGTGTTCCCATGAGGCACAGGGTCAGACTGATTTACATATAGCCATGTCTGAACTGGGGTGGCAGAATGGGCTAAAGAACGGTGATGGATTAAACGCAGATCTTTTGACTGGGTGTGAGTGTTTGATTGTTTCAGATGCTCCATCCATCACCACCCCCTTTTGTACCGTATTTAATTTGTTAGCATTATTTCACTTTTTGTGGGAATTTAGCGGAGAAAGGTGGGAAGTGTTTTACTGCAAAGTCTTTATTGATTTTATTTAGGGCTCCGGTTTTATGGTATTGATTTTTTCAACATTTTGATCTGTATTTATCCATATTTGTTTTTTGCTCATTTTTTCTGTATTTATCCATTTTTATTTGGGTTGTCTGTATAAATAAAGATGCAATGGGTATTTTCCCACATTTATTCAAATGATACATGTATACCCGCATTTGAATGTCCAAAATGTTTTAGCAGTATACACCGCAACAGCCTTGTCTGGAAACATTTGCATTGTAGAATAGCATGAATAACTGTAGATCTGCACTTAATTAAGCTGAATTATGAAATCTATTATCTTTTTTCATCTCTTCTACCTCTCAATCAGTACACCTAGTGACCTGGCACTCATGACTAACAGTAGAAAAATAATTTCGAGAAAATCTATTTTCCGTATTTAAAGAATAAATACAGAGAGAAAAATTAATCATTTTCTGTCTGTATTTATATGTAAATATTAGTAAAAACAGAAAACTAGGTGCCCTCATTTTCTTGTTCATTGTTTCACTATGTTATTTTGATTATTTATTTTTAATTAAAAAAAAATACATTTGTTCTAGTAAATATAACAGCATTTTATAGTTTATTGAAATACGTGTAATTTGTAAAACCAAAACAAATTTTTTATGAAATTTTAATAAATTTTTTAAATAATTGTTACGTGATTGTTTAAAAAACATTTAATCATAAATACTATATTGTTTTTTTCCAATGCTTTGACGGCTGTTGCTTAGTTTGGAGTGCAAATCTGACCCCTCCAAATTCAAATGTTTTTCATACTTTTACTTAGGTTGGAGGGGGCATACTTTATCTGACCCCTAGAAGGTCCAGATCATCCCCTACTATTGCTTAGGTTGGAGTGGGAATAGTAATTATGACCCACTTTAAAGTCCAGCGCTCCCACTATTGTTGTTAGGTTAGAGTAGAACTAAAAATCTGATCTGACCCCTCCAAAGCCTAGTACTTTCACCAATGTTGCTTGGCTTCGAATGAAATAATGTATCTGATCACCCCATCCAATCTCCAAGAGTTTCCTAATGTTGCTAAGATTGGAATGGGAATAGTACATCTAACCCCTCTATAGTTCAATGCTTTCATTACTGTTGCTTAGGTTTTATTAGACTAGTAAATCTTACCCCCTCCAAATTTCAATGTTTTGCCTACTGTTTGGGTTGCAATACATAGTGTTGGCATTGGCTTAAACCCTGACTAGCACATGGCACGGAAAATTAAATGGCTCTTGTGAACTTCAGCACATATTATACCATACACTACCCTAGCCCTGAAAACATGAATCCAAGCATACCCTGTGTAGCCCGGCAGCAACAGTTTGAACACTGTTGCCCCGACCTATCAAAATCACATTTTGACTGTTAGGAAAAACTGATTGTAAATATTAAATGTTACTTCTTAGCACATGTTGTTGCTCACAAGATAGGGTGCATAATATTTATGTCATGCGTTGATCAGGCTGCAACTAGTACCTAGGAAAAGTAAAAGAATTGATTAAACATATTGGAAATGTCACTTTTAGAAATGTACATCTTCCATGCCTGAAGCTGCAGGTGGCTAATTTGCATTAGCTCTTCAGTAACTATCCAGCCTATATTAGGCTTGAAGTAGGTATGGGAAATGCCCCAGAGCAGAAACAATGGTCTGAGCGGTGGAGGAGGATTTTCCCCCCTGGCAAGAAGAGCAGTTGTTTGTATTCACAAACTTAATTTACTTAAGAGGGTCATGCCCTGTCACAAGTAAATGGTAGGGGATACATGGAACGGCCCCACCCTTTTCCCTCCTAGTTAGGCTAGCACCAAATGCAGTGGGAGGAAAGCTACCCCCAGAATCAATATTGAATCACCACAGAGGAGGAGACTGTTTGTTACCCTGGCCATACCTCTGGGTGGGCACACACACTCTGATTAAGTGGAGAAGGGTCCCCCATCTTCAATTGTGATAATGAGGTCCACTGTGGGATTGTTTGCAGTAAGGCAAATAGGAACTGCTGAAAAAGTGAGCAGGATTGCTCCAGGAGTTTAGTAAGCAATTAATTAAGGATTATTGCCCAGGAGTAACCTCCACTCACTTTAATCCACAGGCATAAATGTGGCACCTCAAGGTACAACCCTCAGTACCTTTCTAGACCTATGGAAGTTCAGTAGAGGACTGAACCTGCTGTCAGAGACCTTGGAGGAGTCATGAAGGACTGAACCAGCCTTTTTTTGTTCCCAAGACAAAGAAGTGGACTCCCAGGGTCAGTTAGCAGACCTCTTGAATGACTACAGGAACACAACGATTTGAAAGAGGTATTTTCTTAGAACAACCCAGCTAACCCTTGGAAACTGGAAGACTTTACTTGGCAAAGACTTTTGGAAAAGGACCAATGATAGTTTGATTATGACTTGGTCTAATCTGAGGCATGGAGGGTAAAAAGTTGATGGACTGGGATGCAGACCTGAGCCATTATCAATGGATGGGATTATTGAAGCATGCCACCCATCACTTTTTTGTTTACTTCAGTGATACACCTTAAGTGTGATGGATATGCCCAGATGTGGCTTGTGCACTTAGTGTGCCACTGGAACCAAGCTGCACCCAACTGAGGAGCCCCACCTAGGTTGCAACTGGTCTTGAGTTGATTTCTTCCAGTTCAGATAGTACCTATTGGAGCAGGATTAAGCTGATTTACACATGTCTGAATGTAATCTGAGGTGGCATGGTCGGCAATAAAGTGATGCATGGGATATGGCCCGAGTAATTAGCAATGGCTGAGATTAATTCAAACATCCCATCCATCGCTGTTCTGTTTATTTCATTATTAGAAATGAGGCAGAGGATCAGTTTGCAAATCCCTGAAAAGTTGTGTAAATGCAGAGATGGAGTCCTACAAGGGACAGCAGTTCTTCTGCAGTCAAATTTGTTGAATGCCAACATGGAAGCTCCAGCCTTTTAAAAAGACAGGAGCTGCAGCGTTTACCAAATAATTGATCATTCAAATGTACATTGGTGAGCATGAAGGAGTATCTTGGGCAAATACCGGTTACCCTTGATGCAAGCATGGGGGTTATAATTATAATATATTTTCTCTTCTAGGTATCATTCTTCTACAAATACAGATGATGTTTATTTAGGTGTAATTGTCAAATATAAACGCTCATCCACGTGATAATTAAAGGGCAAATTAGTATGGCGGGCGGACTTTGTCTGCCCGCCATACCAGAGGGAAATGGGACCACCCGCTAAGGGTGCAGCAGTCCCGTACATCCCATTAGGATGCGCCTGCAAATGTGCAGGCGCATCCCGCATTTTTAACATTGCAGCAGGCGGTGCTGAAAGCACCCCCCAGCAATGCCAAAAATGCATGCTGTGCTTTTCAATGCACAACGTTGTACATTGAAATGCAGGGGGGTACCATAGGTACCCCCCATGTGCACCCCCTAACCCCCCCCCCGGAGTCCCTGGGGGCCGCAATGGGCCCCCAAGCAGACTATGCATGCTTTTCCATGGCGGCAATGCCACCACAGAAAGGCATTTCCAAGGCCACATTCTAATATGGCTGGCGGTGTCTTTCAGACCCGCCACCATATTGAACCCTTTTCTGCCCGGTCGACATGTCAACGGGTGGAAAAGCGACGGACTGTCTTTCGGTCCCCGGGGACCCCCCAGCCATTGTAATATGGCGGAGTCATTTCTGCAAGGATGGCAGGTGGATCGCCGCCCTGGGCCAGCGGTGACGATCTGCCCGCCATCCTAATGGGTCCCTAAGTGTGCAGTGCATGATTGCATTCATGTATTTTGTTATTGATTGCATTTTCCTTTCAAGTGATTGTTTTAAAATAATGGACAAAGTTTCATGAAAGCTAATAACTTTACATCTTGTTTATTGTTTTTAAACAATAGGCAATGTTTCACAGAATTGAAGTGTTAGAAATTGGGTTGTAGGTTGAGTCCGTATGAGCGCTAGTCAAGCACCAACCACATTCCTAGCCAGTATAAGAAGCAGGCAACCCTAAATTAACCTGTGCTCACCTTCTAGTAGCTTGGCACAGGGCAGGCAGATTCAACTTGGAGACAATGTGTAAAGTATTTGTGTAATGCTTCAAACAGCAAACAGTGAAAATACTGCACAAAAAGATTCCACATCAGGTTAGAAAAATAACTCTTAATTTAACAAATAAAACAAGATCCAGGCAGGGAAACAGCAGGCAGCAGGGCACCACAACAAGTCCAGCAAAGCAGCAATCCACCAGAGTTGCAGTCCTTCAGCAGCATAGCAGTCCTTCTTCCTGGCAGACTCTTCACAGGTTCAGAAGTGTACTAAAATGGTTGAGTCGAAAGTCCAGTATTTATATCGAGTTGTACCTTTGAAGTGGGGGAGACTTTAAAGCCATGCCTTTGAAGTGCAGAGAGGTACTCCCTTCCTGCCCTGGCTCGAGACTAACTACAGATACTGCCCTTTGTGTGTGGACAGGACACAGGCTATTAAAGTGCAAGTGAGGGTGTAACCAGCTCCTACCTCCCATCCAGTCAGGATGGTTCATCAAGTCGCACATAAGCTCCCATTGAATGTCATGTAACGCGCTCTGATACCCTCGGGTCTAGCCAGAGCTATTTAAAACTCATTAAATAGCACCCACTCCAGACATGTCAGAAAGTGTGACACATGTGAGAAAGTAAGAAAATGCTACATTTCTGAAGCGGATTTTTTCAGAATTGTAATTAAAATCCAAATGAACCATAATTTAGGATTTTAAATTAGGATTCCAGAAACACCAAGCTTGGGGGTCTTATCTCTTCCCAATTGGAAATTAAGTAATTCTAATGTTATCCTATGGTAGAGATGGGCTTTGCAATAGTGAAAAATAGCTCCGGACGTTTTTCACTATCAGGGCATGTAATGCTTAAACGTACCTTTCTTGCCTTTAAATACGTTGAACACAGCCCTCTGGATTGTCCAGCGTGCCTCTTAGTGTTGCCTTATAGGCAGAAACACTGCTGCTTGTGCTACAAAATGCGACGTGGCATAATCTAAATATTTTGATGAAAACTTCAGTATTCAAAATTTCCAAAAATGAAAACAATTTGGCAAGTTTAAATAACATTTTTGCCCAGCCTACTCTGATACTCGAATAAAGCTGTATGTTTAATATTATTTTTATTGACAGTTTAATAGTAACATGACAGCAGCTAACATATGTTTCAACTTATTGCAAACTTTTGGTGTGTTGTACAAAGTATTAGCCAGCGACTACAATCTGCTCATAAGCACTTGGTTTAAGATTAACTGAAATGTGCACCCGGACCGAAAACCAGAATCTAGATTATACACAGAACAAAGGGGTCAATATTAAGTGGACGCACTTGAATAAAGAACAGTTTATACAAGATCTCGTTAAGAGTGTATCTTTCGGCTTCATTAGAAAACAGGAGGAACCATTTTACAGCTGAGTAGTCCACTCTCTCATGACACCTTCAGTTCTTTAATGAAGCTGGAAGGACACAGATAATACAAGCAGATGAGAATAAAGTACCCTGTCAGATGATCGACGGTGTGCTTGACAAGATCACAAGCTGAATGCAAATAGGAAGCTAACAGAACATCTTTTGCATTATATAATTGGGTATACATTCTTGTCGGATCTTGCTCTGGTGACATTGGAGAGTGATACACAAATGAACTATACAGATCTCCAGCAAACTGTGCTACTTGTGCTTTATAATCAGCTTCTGATAAAATACTCCATTATAATTAGTCCGCAACCACATCTGTACAAAACATATGGCATTTTGACAAGTTATAGCGAAGGGGTTTATTATAGCGTTTTTGATCACTAAAGGTAAAGGTTCGAAGTAAAAAAAATCCAAAAAGAGATATTGCATACAACTAAATCCTTAGAACAGGAGGCCATTATTACAAAACAAGACTGATACCATAAAGTAACAGAGTGATTTAGCTTTCTTTTTTAAAGTCAAAGCAATATTCTTCAAAACAAATCAAGCACCTTCCTAGCCAATTGCCTAGAATTCAAAGAATATTAATACAAACTGTCTTTAGTAAAATAGAAAACACAAACAGTTAATCTCACAAAACAACCTATATACACCAGAAATCATCTCACAACAGAGAGGAATTGCTCATAATTATTTCCTCTTCTAGACCATAGAATTCTGCAATTCATATAGATTCAATGGAACTAGACATATAAATGGAAGATGTGAGGTTGGTAATACGAAACTAAGAAATTGTTGAATACTAGAACTAGATGGTCTTTCAATCGATTTAATCTCACACTTCCATCATATTCACACATCGAGACTGTTACATTTAATGGAATTTCTTTTCAAGCGAAGCAATTATGTTATCTGAGATTGAATGAAGACATTTTCCTTATCTGAACCAATTGGCTAGTTTAAACGATTACTAGGAGTGTGTGATTTATTCAAACTACTGGCTGCACGAGTCGACAAATTGATGCCAGACGTAGCTGGAAACGCAATTTTGTCTTCATTTCTGCATTAATGCTGACCTGTAATGGGGACCCTCCACCCACTGCCCATTTCTTTCAGTCTACTTGCTCACATTAAAATGTGAATAAGACTAACTTTCATTAATTCCAAAAGTGTTTTAAATGTTTTTTTTAAATCAATTTTCATGTGTAAGTTAAACTTAAATACAGAAATAGCTTTATGAATTAGCCTCGGATGACCAGAGCATGAAGTAATAGGTATGACAAAAAGGAAAACATTGTCTTACCATTTCATGCTTGGTCAGAAAACCTAGGGGCAGATTTATGTCGAACTTGCGCCACGTTTACGCCGCCGTTGCGTCACGCAACGGCGCGGAAACGTGGCGCATCCCTGCGACCTATTTACAACGTGACGCATCTAGGCAGATGCGTCACGTTGTAAAGCCCTGCGCCACATGAAACCTGCGTCAGGTTTCATGTGGGCGTTCTGTCGCAGGGTGGGCGTTCCCTCGTATGAAAGCCCTGTAAAACTGACGCAGTGAAATCTACAAGATTTCACTGAGTCAGTTTTACGACACTGCTGGGTCAAATCCTTACACCTGCTTGAAGCAGGCGTAAGGAGTGACGCACCATGTTATGTATGGGTGGCCTCTGTACATTGCAGGAGTTGCGTCGCACTTGCGACACTACTCCAGCAATGCGCCGCCCATACACCACAAGATGCGTCACGCATCTGCCCTTCCTTGCACCATGGTTTCAGCATTGTAAATGCGGCGCATCTGTGGTGCCGCAAGGAGGGAATTGCGTGACGCATCAGTTCTGGCGCACCCCTGCTGATTTGCAGAGATGCGCCAGAACTCATAAATCTGCCCCCTAGTAGTTATCAATAAAACGTTGTTGGATTAATACGAACTATACAAGAAAAGAAGTATGACTGAGATGAGCAAAAGAAAGTCATGAAGGTTCAGGAGCAAGTCTCACCTAGACTTCATATATACCTAAAAAATTATATTCCAATTTATACTTTGTCACTTATACAAACTGTGTTGCCATTATTCCTTTCCCGTGGTAGCTGTTTTCAAATACACGTATAGGGGAAATGCACAATTTCAAATAAATTAAGCAAATATCACAATTCATAACTGAATAGCATTATAATTCATATTGGTATGTGACTGAATGAATGATATGCCATTTATAAAGAGTGACCGCTATCCAAAGGGTAATTAAACCAATTTAGCTAAGGACGTTAAAACAAATAGACTTTTAGGAGTTTTCTGAAAATCCCATGAGTTCAGATTTCCCTACTTTCCCACTGTTAGGAGTTCAGATTCTCGTCTGTAAGGTAAGAGAAACATCTGTCTTCCTGCTTGGTAAGTCTGATTTGGGTATTGTAAGAAGGTGAAGGCTGGGAGACAAAAGATTGAGCTAGGGATATGAAGAAGATGTTTTTCTAAAGATAATAAGGACCATTGCCCTGAAGGTTGGTATGTGTTAGGCAGATAGTCTTGAAGACATTTGTTTTGCATACAGACAACAAGTATAATATTTTTAGATGATTGCTTATTGTAGGGCTCAAGGGCAGTTAAAAAGATGCCTATTGGCTGCATTCTGTACTTTTTGTAGGCAGTGTGTTGGATAGTGTTTTATTAGTAGTGATAATGTACCACTAGTAGTAAGGCCACAAACGCAATTAAAGGTTCAGCCAAAGTCTCAATACATTAGTCCCTCGCTCAACCCTTGATAGCTGGCTATGAGCAGGCAGGCTTAACTTAGGAGACAGGTGTGTAAAACATTTAAAAACACCAGTACATTAAACAAATAAGACACAACACACAATAAGAATCCACTACAAAATTTATAAAAATTGATTGTAATTTTATGAACATATGAACACCAAAATGACAATAATCTGATGTATGGAACTGGGGATATGCATTTTTAAAGAATAAATGCTTGCTAGTGCTTAAAAACACTTAGCGCTGGTTTGGAACATTTGCTCGCGCTGGACCCGGACGTCGTTAAAGTTTGAGGCCGACCCCAATGGAGCCCTCATCGGATTCAATTAGCAGTAAGCCTCGGTCAAAATTTTAACTATGCACTTACTAATTTCTCTGGAGCTTTTTCTCTTGATGGTGAGCGAGGCTCCTATTCAGGCAATATTCATGTCAACGTCATTGGCTTGGTATCCTGCAAGGCCATGGTCAAATCTTTGAAGTCTGAAGCTGCACAACTTTCGACAGGATGAACCTGAAACCAAGGCTTAGTAATGGTCAATGGTCGCCTGCTTGACTCCTAACTTCAAGTCGGTCACCTTATGGAGCTTTTCACTAAAAAGTTCCCAAACTTCTAGATCTTCTTCTCGAGGGTTCAAACTGTCCACAACACCAATCCAGTAGTCTAGATTCCCTGAGATGGTTCTTGGGACTACAATTCCCACAATGCGCCTTGCCAAATCTTTAAAAGTCCACTAGACACAGACCAGGATGGGAACGTCTTGGTGGAGATGATGCAGGTGGGCTCTGTTAACCTATAGCAATCCACTTCTTATTCCTTCTTGAAGCTGGGCAAAATCTTTAGGGCTGTAGTTCTATAATGTTCAGCAGGTGCAGTGCTTTAGAGTGCAATCCTTTGAGTGCATATCAGGGCTCCAGCAGGGCAGTTATTTTTATCGTTGTAGCTTCAGGTAGCAGATATGAATTGCTTGGATACTCTTCCAAGTAGTGTGGCTCACTGGTTAGAGGCGGCAGACCCGAGAGCAGAGGACGGCCCGGGACCAGGGTTCGATTCCTGGCGCGGCAGGTTTCTGGACCAGGGTCAGCGGACTCGATAATTCTCTCGCCTCGGTGCCCACTCTGATCAGCGATCACACTCGGCAACTCTGGGCATTAGCTTGCCTCATCTTCACTAACGGCCCCACCAGACCGCCGGGGATGCCTGGTCCCACCCTGGAGATACCCATTAAGGGACCATCTCTCAGGGAAGCCAGGAAGGGTTTCGCAGCGGTCGAAGCGCCTTGGGACCCTACGGGTAAGTAGTGCGCTATATAAATGCCAATACATTTACATTCCACATTTATGCTGTGTTTCTGGGAGTCAAGCAGGGGGCTCCCCAAACCAATGGGATGTAGGGTGCCACCCAGGTGCATGACTACTTCCTCCAAAGTTTGGCATATTCTTGTTCCAGAAAGCAGTATTCTCTCAAAATCCAACATGGAGGTGTTCTCTCCTTGAAAGTTAGAACAAGCTAAGCCAACCCACTGGTGTGGCTATGATTCCCTGACACTCCCAATCCATCCCTCTCCTTAATCTAATAACAAGGGCTCCTGTGTGGCTGGGCTGGCAGAATGTGTGGCACAAAGTGTTGTTCTCCCTTTGAAGAACAGTTTGATCACCCCTGCTCTCCCTTGCATTCTACTTCTGCAGTTGTAGTTCTTCTCCATCAGGAAACACATTGTCCCTCTAGCAGGCTACTTCACACCTCACTAAGACAGGCTGACTCAAACTGGCAGAGGCTAGCCAATCAGAAGAGAGCAGCTGGGAGGTTGGAACTTGGCTTATAGAAAAGAAAGCGTAATAACTAGAGGTGGGTGGAGCTCACATAGTTTAATTCTGCAGAATTCCACAGTTACCAAAAAGCTCAATGGAATTCCGCAGAGTTCCACATGTGAGTGGAATTGAATTCTCCTTGTATTTGGCTAAGGGTTTTATTAATAAATACAGGCTTAGCCAGTTTGAGGAAGTCTACTATTGTGTCACTGTGTCTTGTGTTCACTGTGTTGTAGGTAGGTACAGGTCCTCTCAAGTCATCACTAGCCACCAATCAATCAATCAATCATAGTATTTATAGAGCGCACTACATACCCGTGAGGGTCTCAAGGTGCTCAAGAACTAAAATGTATGAGAAGAAGCAGCATGAGGTAGAGACACACCATCTCTCAGCTAAATGGGCCAGCCCACGAGTAGGACACCACCTCGAGTGGGGCTACCATGGTAGGCTGCACCATAGCAGGGTTTATCACTGTGGGCATGAATGACCATGACAAATGTAAGAGAAAGGTACATGGCCATCATGCAGACCTCTATGGGAACAGTAGCAAGTATTTGATTTATCATAACTAACATTCTGATACCCTGAATGACATTTGTACCTGTTCTTGTCAAATTTATACTTAAATAAAATATTCCAATGTTAACCTATGGAGCTCATTATCTACAATGGAGAAAAACTAAATTGGCAGTTTCCCCTCACCGGGGCTTATAAAATATCTTTTGTCCCTGCTTCAAGTTACATGGCACCCTACCATGGGGGCACCCAGGGGATGCGTTACTTGTGACATATATGTAAAGATAAGGTAGATTACTGCCTTGAAAGTACCTTTAATTCCAAAGTCGAAAATACATGTAATTGCAGTTTGAAAACAGCCTACAAGGAAGGACTGGCTTTCAAAATGACAGCAGACACCACAGTAGTGCACATTCCCATGCACAACACCTACTGGGTCTTGTAACTTCCCCTACCATATTATTTACTAGGGACTTATAGGTAGTTTGAATCCCCCTTATCTTATAATGTACTAAGGGCTTACAGGGTTCTGTCATTGCCAATTGTAACTATACCTAATTTCCATAAACCTTTAATCAGAGCACATGCCCTGGGTCTGAATAGCAGAGCCCAAGGCACAATTGGAGTCAGAAAACCAACACCTAGTAGCCAAAATGTGGGTAAAAAATGGGGGGGGGATTCTGCATTGGATGTGGTGTTGACGAATTCCTAAGTAAAGAGCTTTACCATAATACAGACTCATGAAGATTAGGGGTCATATGTATCATTCCAAAATGCGATCACAAATGCCGAAATTTGTAGAATTTCAGCATTTTCGATCGCAATTGAACTCCGTGGTATGTATGAAAGAAAAACTGCTTCGCAAAATAAGGAATCGCAAAATTTGCTTTTCCCTATTTTGCTATTGCATTTATGGAATCACAAATTGCTATTACTTAAATGCAATGTAAGAAACACAGAAAAAGTGCAATTTGGCCTTAAGGAATCGTAAATTACCACCAACTTCAAGTTGGTGGTCATTTGCGATTTCTCTGAAAAATGCATTTTTTTGTATTTTTCAAAGTGTCAGGTGGTGCACATACATGCCCTTCGGGCATGCATGTGTGCCACATGTGCACACATGCACATCTCAAGGGTGCAACAGTGTGTCCTTTTGACACCCTGGCACCCTTGAAATTACATTCTCAATTTGTGATTCTCTATTTGAGAATCGCAAATTGAAAATGTCTTTTCATTCATTCCTATGAGCCTCTAGGCCCATAGGAATGAATGGGGAGGTATCCCTAATTGGTGATCGCAATTTGCAATTTGCAATTAAGGAATATGTAGGATTCACAAACTTATCTGTGAATCCTACATACATAGCGTTTTGCGATTCTCAAATAGCGATTCGCGAAAAATCGCTATTTGAGAATCTCAAAATCAGAGTTTGATACATATGGTCCTAGATCCTGAATCCCAGTTTTCACAGAATCTTCAGTAAGGCACAGGCTAATTTCTCTTTGAAATCTCAGAATTATACAAAGGAGGATGGAGACTTTGCTGATCTGTTATGAAAAGGAGAGTTTATTTTCAATGATAATGCTCAGGTTTCTAGCAGAATTGACTGGGGTAGGAAGAACTCGCAATATCCATGCCACCAGTTCGGCGACCAACTGGGAGTAAGTGACCCTATTCAAACTCCTCATAATTCGTTTACTTTGATTAGTAATCATTTCTTCATTTTTAACACAAACTTTATTACTTTTTTGTTCAGACAAAGTACAATGACAATATATTGATGAACTTAGATATAGGAAGGCTATTGGAAATACTGAGATGCATGCATTATCTGTTCTTCCTGTCCTGTTACAACTTTTTAACCAACGCCAGATTAACTGAGGCGGTACGGTTTATGTGAGTATGCTTACTACATAGTATGGAGATGTGGAAATCATACAGTGATTTTCAATGGTATGTGGCAGGGTAACTCCGGAGATCTTTTTTAGGGCTTTGGGGTCGGGTTTGTTTTAAGGGCTCAAGGGTGGGGTTAGGTACTTTTTAGGGTTCAGGGGGAGGGTTTGGGGTCGTTTTTTGGGATAAGGGCAGGTGGCATAGGATGTGGTGCTTACAACACATCCATATACCAGTCATGCCTTTACCACAAAATTGCTTGGTAAAGGCACGCGTGGTAAAGGAATGCACTGTTTGGACGCATTTGTGGTTTATGCAGCGTAGTAGAGGCATGCAAAAAATTTGGGGGGCACCATACATGCTTTTGGTTACACGTTTGATGCATTTTAGGGATTATTGGAAATTAGTAAGGCTGGGTTGCTCGCATTTTGTTTTGTTTCCCCCCATGTCATGTATGCTAATAATAAATTGTGATGAAATACGGTTTGACAAAATTATTTTGTGTTTGTTACCAGTATATGAAGGGGCACCAGGCACATTATTATGCCCAAACAGACATGCCCCACATGTACTGTGGGGAGAAGGAATAGTCTTTCAAGCCATGGTGTGCGTACAGCCATGTTTCTGTATGGTTCTATTTTAGCAAATAGCAGACTTGTCTCCAGGCTTCTGTTTCCACCCTAGTTCACTGGGGGTCTCGATTGATGCAGGTGAGCATCTAAAACACAATTGCAATCCCCAATCATCACTAAGGGAATTCCAAGCTAGCAGTCTAGGCATTTTGACATAGCCTGCTAGAAACAGCCTGACCTGTTTTAGGGGTCGATAATTCTCACGATAATGTCAGTGCTGTGCAGTTTGCCTTTTTAAACACTGGGGGCCAGATGTAGGTCAGTCGGTAACGGCCGAAAATCGGTATTTTCGGCCGATACCGACCGGTAAACAAGATTTGGCATGTAGGGGTACATTTTTACAGAATCGGTAACTTTACCGAATCGGTAAAGTTACCGATTCTGTAAGATACCGAATCGGTATTTTTACCGATTCGGTAAATCTCTGATGTAGGTGGGACTCTTCTGAGTCCCAAAGGCCCTACAAAATCGGTATTTTACCACACAATCCTATTGTGTGGTAAAATACCGATTTCAGGTGTGCATGCACATGTATGCATGCACACCTAGCCATGTGACAGACAGACATGCCCTTAGGGCATGTCTGTGTGTCACATGGCGCACATGCCTATTTGTGGGGTGCCAGAGGGTGTCAAAGTGACACCCCCTGCACCCTTGCAAAAATCGGTATTTACCGATTCTGTAAATACAGAATCGGTATTTCCCATTGATTCCTATGGGCTTTGAAGCCCATAGGAATCAATGGGAAATACTGATTCTGTATTTACAGAATCGGTAAATACCGAATGTGACAGATTCGGTATTTACACATCTGGAAATACCTACATGTCAACCACATTGATTTACCGATTTTCAATTACCGAATCGGTAAAATTCGGTAATTGAAAATCGGTAAATCAATGTTACCTACATCAGGCCCTTACTCCCTTGTGTGTCTATTTTGTAGTCTGTTGGACTTGGCCCTTTTTGCAGGGTCATTGCTGAATGTTTTGCCATCCTCCTGTATTTTGTCTGTCCTGTTTTTGTTGACTCTGGGCACATTACCACTGCTGATTGGTGATAAAGTGTATATGCTCTCCCTATTATAAATTAATGTTTAAATTTGTGATTCCATTATTGGCTTATTTGGTTTACTGGTAAGACCCTAATACAGTGCACTAAGTGTGCCCAGGGTGTGTAAACCAAATGCTGCTAGTGGGCTTGCAGCACTGGTTGTGCCACCCATAAAAAGCGTGCAGAGCGTGTGTTCAGTCTGGTACTGCCATGCTGACTGGCCAAGTGCACCCACTTGCCAGTCCCTAAACCTTCCCTTTTCTTCATAGCAGACACCCCTATGGTAGGCCCAAGGGCAGGGTGTATTGTAAGAATAAGGTAGGACATGGCCTGGTGTGTGTGGCATGTCCTAATAGTGAATTGCAGCCATTTTCGTTTTTCACTCTTGCAAGGCTACAATAGGCCAGAATGTGCAGTTAGAGTATTACATTTTATAATACTAACTGACGCAGGGAACATGGTAAAAATTTGAGTTTAGTATGCCTGACCTTAGAATGACAAGATACATCTTTTAGTGAAGTTGGTTTTAAAATTCTGTGTTTGAAAATACCACTTTTAGGAAGTAGGTGTTTTCTTATCTAACCATCCAAGCTTGCCTCTGCTAGGTTGTGTATTCCTTGTCTGGAGTTTGAGTGACAGGGCTGGGGGATTCCAGGAGACAGGATGAGTTCGCCCAGTGGTGAATAGAGAGATCTGCATCTAGATGGGAGGGAGAAGTTGCACCTGGGACCTGAATAGGACTTTGTCTGCCGCCCACAATGCTGGCTGCATGTCCCTGTGGTGCGTCTGATGTTTCTGCCCTGCACTGTGAAAGGAAAGAAGGAGTCTTGTACACAGAGTGCTCCAGAACCGGTTTGGACTAGGCAAAGGTCCCCCTGCCCTTTAGAGAACAAAGGATTTTGGGGTATAAATATTGGGACCCTGATCCCAAGAAATTAGATCACTTTTGGACAAACAAGAAGAAACTGAGGAGAGACTATTCCTAAGCTGAAGTGCTGCTTAGGGGATTGGCCTGCAGTGGTTGCCCTACTGCCAAAGAGAGGAGAAAGGAACTTTGTGTACTTTTCTTGCAACTTGTGAAGGATCTCCAAGGGCTTGGAAAATAGCTTGCCTCTTGCTGAAGTCTCAAGGACAACAGACTTCAACCCCCAGCTCCCCAGAGTTCTTTTGGAAGTGCCTTCTGCTGTTTTGGGCCTTCTGAGTAACTGTATGTCACAAGGAGCTGGAAGTGCGACGCAATGAAGAGGAATCGTGTCGCCGTCGCTGATGCTGCTGTTGCACTTCTGAACAAGGGTGTTGCCGATGGAGTTGTCGCACTGCACAGTATCGAGGGAACCGTCTCGCAATGAAGAGGAAGCGTGTCGCTGTCGCTGCTGCCTGCCGTCGCACTTCTGAACAAGGGTGTTGCCGCTGGAGTTGTCGCACTGCACCGCATCGTGAGAAGAATCTCCCAATGAGGAAGAAGCGTGTCACCACCACTGTTGCTGCCATTACACTTCTGAACAAGGGTGTCGCCCTGGAACTGTAGCATTGCACCGCATCGAGGAAAGTGCCTCGTATCCCCAAGAAGCGTGTCACCATTGGAGCTGCTGCCGTCGCATTGCTAAAGAAGTATGTCACTGCTGTAGTTGTCCCATTATACGGAAGCTTCATGCAAACGTGGGCGAAGAGTGTCGCAGCTGAATCTGTTGCTGTCGCACTTCTGAACAAGGGTGTCGCAGGTGCAGTCCATGCATTGAACCGAGAACTTATCGCATCCCCGGAGAAGCATGCTGCATCTGGAAGATCTTCACGTCTTTATTTCTTTGCACCAGAACTTTGCCGCATTTCCCTTGCTGCGACATTGCTTGTCGTGGATGCGCAACGCATCGTAAGGTACATTGACGCAAAGTGTCGCATTTTAAGAACTGAACTTAAAGAAGCTAAAACTACCATCTTAAAGTAACGGTATTGTGTATTTTTGTTGTTTATGGTCTTGTGGTAAATCTATATAAAGTATACTTATTTTTTATATAAAACCTTGTATGGTGTCTATCTGTAGTGTTGTCACTGGGTTACTGTATGTGGTCACACATGCTTTACACACTGCCTCTGAGATAAGCCTGTCTGCTCGTGCCAAGCTACCAAAGGGGTGAGCAGGGGTTAGGAGTGTAATCCCCTTATCCTGACTAGAGGCATGGGTCCATATTTGTCACAAGTAGCTACCTGTGCCAACTAGAGTCCCCCAAATCTAACAGAGTCTATAATCAAGAGGTGAACACCAGGCCTAACCCAGATCGGTGCCCCTCTAGCATAAGATGAGTACTGTGTTAATATCAGCTGTTCCCACCATCTGCATTGCAGTATTTCTGATTTCCTAGATGGGTCTCCTGGAAGAGTATTATCTGGGCCCTGTGCATCATGCATTCATGCATGCATTTTAGTTCCTTTGCTTACTGTTGTAATTTCTCTGGCATACCATGTGATAAATGTCTATTTATTTAGTCTATTCAGGTAGGTATTGTTTTGTTTGATTTTGTCTCGGTGTACAGTGGTCATGGGGGTTTAAAACATCCTATAGGAGTTACCCAGGCCCACCCAGTCTACTCTTGCTGTTTCTGTTTCACCTCTTTTATTCTAGAGTACAGTTTCACTATAGTCTAGAATGAAAGAGGTGATTTAACTGAAGCTCAGCGTCCAGTCCAATGGCATAGTGGCAACGACTATCTACCTAAAACAAACATGCACATGTTAGGTGTCTTCTAGCCTACTAAAGGGTAAAAGAATTAGGAGATTTTTCTGATTAGTGCTTTACCTCCTCTTTCAGCTGCCAATCATGCACTTATCCTATGCCATTTTGTGTAATTCAGGTAGGGACCTTGTCAAGGGCCCATGAAATATATGTTTGACGTGTACTCACAGGTCACGTGCAATTCTCATTTCAGATTGTTCTGGCTCTTTATTCACGTAGTTCTGGTCTTTGTTCAAATGTTGATCGAAGTCA
Source organism: Lissotriton vulgaris (assembly GCF_964263255.1). Taxonomy (NCBI): domain Eukaryota; kingdom Metazoa; phylum Chordata; class Amphibia; order Caudata; family Salamandridae; genus Lissotriton; species Lissotriton vulgaris. The sequence continues at coordinate 462,078,252 of NC_141689.1, read as the reverse complement.
GTGAATGTACTTCCATAATGGTTCTTACCTCAAAGCTCCCACCACCAGCAGCACGGTTGTTGTACCTGCTCTGGTTTTGCTTCCGATTGGTCATTTTAGGGTGCATCAGTAGAGGTTTTTGCATCCCTGTTGCTTGGACAGCAGTTGGTCAAATGATGCCAGTTCTTTTTGTCTTTCTCACATTGTTCTAGCAAGCCTCATATCCTTTTAGCTCTCTAAAGAAGCATGACTTGTCTCCAACAGTTATCATCAGCTTTTACAGGATAAATAGCATTTATTCTACAACAGTTTTGTGAAGACGTTTTTTCACTTCGATGAATGAGGAGCTGTTGCACTGCTGTTGAGTAGTCCAGAAAAACAGAAACTTTGCTTTTCTCAGCTATAAGTTGCATTACAGTATGTTTATCCTGACACAGAAGCAGTCGTGCCACCAATGGTCTAGGTGCAGGGACATGGCAAGCCCTTTTCAGGATATAAAGCTTAAGTAATCATTGTGGATCCACCTTTGTTGCCAACCAGTGATAAAGGAAAAGCAGCATTTTATCTCTATCTATGTCCTCTAGCAGGTCTACCACTCAAAACTTATTTTTAACTGGCCAGCTTTCTGAATCATCTACCTTTTACTCTAGGATGTGCACTCTGTATGAGTTCAAGCTGCTGACCCAACAGTTTTGCTACCGATGGTTGAAATTCTTTCAGTGTGTTGTCAGTTTGTTTGACCTGGGACATCTGTGGGATGACCAGCAAGATATGACAGACAGGGTCAGTATTTACATATCTATTTTGGCTTCCAGCATCTTGATGGCATTATTGGTATTTAGGATTTTATAGAGTTTAATACGGTATGGATCAGGCAGGTTTTCAGTTGGTTTTCAATGTGCTGGACTGTTCCTGTTGGAGACAATCTCTGTTAGTTGGGATCAGTCTTCAGTGGCTTAATTCTGCTCTTTACTCATCTTCAGTTTACCATTTTGGGCGCTATATTGTTACTTTTACCCACCAGTGTTACAATTGTCTTGCCTACAGTACGTGAACACTGTGATCTACCTTGGTGTATATCCTAGTTCTACATTCACTGATATCAATAGTTCAAAATACACTGAAAATTTCAAATTAATTTACTGTGCCACCTGGCACTTCACGATTAATGTTGTTCTGAAGAGATGGAGAGTCAATAGTCATTGTGGTACAGGATGGCAGACAGGTTTCAGCTCTTAATTTTGAAATTGTTCATTGTACTTTCAGGATTATGTCTCCTATGTAACAAATGATGCTGTGCCAGACACTGACAGTGCTGTTTATTGGGCCATCTACCAACTCATCCAGTGGCTGCACTACGAAGTGTTGCACTGTGTATAGGTCGCACCGAAGCAGTAGAAGGTAATCTTCTTCCAGCTATGTAGTAATGGTGGCTCAGTGACTGGAGGGGTCGAGGGCGCACTGCTCGGGCCTAATATGGGCTCATTTGCTGCCTGGACTTAATCCACTTTGATGCAATGGTTTGATGGCAGTTCTCAGCTCTCTATGCACAGCATTACACCTATCCCCACATTGCAGGCATGATTTACAGAAAAGTTAGGATTTTTGTCAGTTTAGGAGTAGTAAAGTTAGGACTCCTAACTTTACTACTTCTAAATTGAGAAAAATCCTAACTTTAAGACTTTTGGTATTCATAGAAGGTATTTAGGAGTCCTGAAGTTAGGAGTCCTAACTCAACTACTCCTAAACTGAGAAAAATCCTAACTTTAAGACTTTCGGTATTCAAAGAAGGCATAAAGGAGTCCTAAAGTTCGGACTCCTAACTTCTGTGAATAAGTGCCTTCTGTGAATACCAAAATGAGTGAGTGCCTTATGTGAATGCCAAAATGGTAGTAAGTTTAGGATTTTGTCTCAAGTCAGTTCTGTGAATCGGGCCCTGTGTGTCTGATAATGTCTCTCTCTCTCTGCCTCACAGACTGTATCACCCCCTCTCTGCCAACTTGCAGCTCACTCTACACCTTACTCCTTTTGTTGTATGTAGGCCTTGCTCATTCAGTGTCCTCTTCCATGCCCAGGTCTATCCTGAGCCATGGAGAAGCAGGAAACCACTTGGCTCTCTTCTCTCAGCTTCAAATCTGATCTGACTGTTTATGTGTACCACGGTGGTTTTCATGCAGTACAAAGCCTGTTCTTGTTGTTCATGGATTTTTACTCTGTCTAGTTCTTGGGTCTAGTATCACTGTTTCTCTTGTCTCTGATGGCTATCAGGCACTCATCTAACAGAGCAGATCTGACCTGAGTCCGTCTGCCAATTTATCCCACTGCGCCGCTTTGTTAGTGAACAGCCGTTGCCGTTTACAAAGCATGCATCTCCATTGGTGTGTTTCAGGAGAGTTTATGCTTCTGTACTGCATTTATTCTGGACTTTTGTGACCTCTATGGGATGTCCCTTAAAAAAGATGCTGGTGGTATTCCTGGGGCCTATTTGGATCCTAAGGAATCACAAGTGGCTCCCTTAGTTGTTAACTAAATGCCCTGTAATAATTTCTTGACATTCCATTTAATACACAAGTTACTTATTTATTTATTTATATATATATTTTAAAACCTTTATTTCTGTTATGCACGATACACAGTGTCTGCCTACAACCCATCGGGCCGGCTGCTATGACAGTCAGTAATATAACAGTGCACATCGGAGCTTCCATCTTGCATGCAGGTCAACCAACTCTCAGTGTATCAGTGTGCACAACGCAGAATCAGAAAAAGGACGGAATAGGTTTAATTTTAAAATTTTGATGAATGAACGTACAACAAACAAGTCACACAAACACATGGCAAAGGGCAATTGCAGGGACTCTAGAGGAGAGGGCAGGGAATCCGATTTACATAGAATAATGAGACATATGGCTAGGGTTGGAGGGTGGCGAGCAGCTCGATATATACAGATTATGACAGACAAACGTCCGGAACGTCAACTAAGGGGACAGTGAAACATCAATGGTGTAGTCCAGTGGGGGGGAAGTTATTTATTTTTGAGAAAGTGTGACAAGGTTGCTAGAACAATTTGAAGGCTGAACAAAAGTAAATTATTTTAAGTGCTTTACCTGGTTGTTTGTTTCTGACAATCATTCAATAAATATTGTGCATCTGCTTGCATCAAGTTTATCTTTCTCCCTCCCACATCATTCATTTAGGATTTCATACTAAATAATATATGATTTGGGGTGTAATTTAATTTGCATCAGTCTTCAGTCTCTCCTCGGTGTTCATCAATATGTATAGGCAATTATTCAAAGTGCTCTGGCAACCATAGTGTCTGTCACTTTTAATAGCACACTCATCTCAAAGGAATTGTTCACCTTACCAAGGCTTTATTATTGCCTCACATTTGTCCTTTTATATGTCACTAAATTCGTATATGTCCACTGATCAATAACAATGGACCAATATTTTCCCTGATTTAGCTCAATATATTTGCCTTATAAAGTAGCTTAAATCATATCAATCCTAATTCTAATCAACATCTAGTTTCAGACTCAACAGAATATCACTTACCTTTCAACGAGTTCTGCCATTATTTACCTCTCACATATAGACATGTTCTAAATAAATCAATAAAGGATTTACATTGATATTAATTGCATTAGATGTCCTCATATACATATTTAAATGATGTATAGTTCTTGAACTACTTATGGATAGTACCTAAATGTAAAAAACAGATGTAATGTGATTGACTTCTGTGACTTTGACTTTTTTGTTGCACTTGCTCCTGCTAAATGAAAATGGGGTTTGTGGCCTATACCTAATTGGTACATTTGATTTACTTATAAATCCCTAGAAAGTGATACTACCTGAACCCAGGACCTGTAACTTAAATGCTACTTGTGGGCTGCAGTATTCATTTCGCCACACACAAAAGTAGCAATTTAAAACATGTCTCAGGCCTGCCAGGCAGCCTGTAGTGGCGATTTAAACTGGTGTTACGTCCTAGCAAAATAAGTCTTTTGCCAGGCATAAAATCTCCAATTTTATACTTGTAAGTCACACCTAAGATAGGCCCTATTCACTCAGAGGGCAGCACCATTGGTCCCTAAAAAGTACGACAAGTGTACTTAAGTTTTACATATCCTGGTAGTAAAACACTCCTAAAGTTGATTTTCACTGTTGTAAGCCTATCCCTCCTAGAGACTAATATGGTGTTACCCTATTACACTTAATACATTATAACTTCTGTTTCGGAACAGATAGAGAAATAGTTCTTTCATTCATTTGAATTTGAATTTTAAATCTTCTTGTATGGTAAAGTCAGATTTTACTATTCTGAAAATGCCACTTTTAGAAAGTTGGTATTTTCTGCCTAAAGATAATGCACCTTTCTGCTTAAACCTAATGCACCTTTCTGCTAATCTCCAGGGTCACATGGTTGTGGATGACTCTCCTGTGATGTTTTGTGAATTCCTTCCAGACATTGGAACAAAAGGGCCTTGACTGCAGTGTGGGGTGGAGTGATCCTCTCATGAGCAGGATGTCCTTAGGCGGTTGTATGCAGGGTTCCTGAACAAAGGCTATTCTCAGGGCTTTGCTCATCTTCCTGATTTCTAAGGGCTACCTCCCCTGCTATTGACACATGCAGCACACACATAGGCCTTTTCTTCCTTTTGTTGTCCAAGACAGTTTGGAGTCAAATCCAGTAGAGGATAAAGGTTAGAGACTTGGATAGATTTAACACTTTCAAATTCTCTCATCAGAACAATCCTGGAGCTGTAGATTATTCAGAAAAAGGACTGTTTTGCTGTCTGAAGAAGGAAACTGGACCTGCTTGCCTTGAGCCCAGGCTCCCGAGAAGCAACTCCAATGGTCAGTTGACTGACTGCCTGTTTGAGCTTCAGAGGGCACAACACGTTTCAAGACACTTCCTTTCAAATGCCCAGCACACCAGCATCAACTGTAATCACCTGTACCTGCCTGAGCCCTACTGCTTTCCTCTTCTGGAGTGAGTCCTGACCCCCAAGATGTGCCCCCAGGATTAGGACCCTTGGCTGGCATCTGGGGGCACTCCTCCTGAACTAAAGTTGAAAATCAAGAAAAGTTTAGCTTCTCACAACGACGAAACAGACTCTTCACGACAAACAATAACTTTCTATGATGTCTACAAGGCAAATCTTCAGTAACAACTGCTTTTTTCATCAGCCAGGATAGTTCATGTTAGCAGCGACAGTCCATGTCAACTGCCAATGTAAAGTTCTTGACACCACAACAGTGATCATCTATCATGTCCAACTTGCTTCTCACAACAAGGACCTCCTTACTGCCCACACCAACATGAACCTCCAACGGCAGCTCATCTCATAGACTTGGACTTAAGAAGGTAAAGACTTCATTGGTACAAACATGGTACCTGTGTCTGACCTGCGCTCTATTGCAGTCAACCTGAACTTCTGACTTTAACCTGGTCCAGCACACCCAGAGCACTAGATCACCACGATTTGTTCTTGATGATTTTTAGAGATATTTTCACCTGAAAATGTCAAAATTCATAACTTTAGTTCTACTGTTTTGGTGTCATTTTATTTAATAAATCGAACTATATTTTTCTATATTGGTTTGAGATTTTCTTGTGTTGTTTTTTTTACGTTATTAACGTTTTAGTACTACATAAATTTACTTTGTCTCTAAGGTAAGCCTGACTGGTTTTGTGATAAGCAAACAGTGGATTAAGCACAGGTTTATTTAGAGACTTATTATCACCCTGACAAAGTTTGAGTTTGTTATTTGAGTGGGGCTTTGACCCCTCTCAACTAATAATTCTATGTCTTACAATGTTATTGTGTGAAAGCATGGTGGTAGACATGATTGTGTGTCATGATATTTGTGTGGGTGTATAATGGTGGGTATGTGGACGCAAGATGTCGCAGTGTTGATATATGATGTTGGATATGTGCGTGTGTGCTGTTGGATGTGCCTTCTATTCATCTAAGTCCCTTTGTATATTGCCGGTCCCCTGTATTCCCTCTTGTACTCCTCTTGCAGCCTGTGTGCTACCTTGCCTAGCCCGTGATGGCAATCTGTTTGGGCACACTAGTTTCAAGCCCTCACTCCATCCTGGCCCGCCTCAGCATTCAGCCCCTGCATGTGCCAGCACATTTTCTTGGGGTCCTTCTTTGTTATTGTCAGTGCCACTGCAATTATGCAATTGTGCGGCTTGTGCAATTTTAGCATAATTATAGATTTGCTGCATAATCCGTCTTCTGCCGCTTAATCTACAGATCTGAATAAAAACAAAAATTGTTTCTAGCTCAAGAGGTTCAAATGTTACTAAAAAGGCAGTGATAAGTGTTGCTGTGCAGTGGAAGGCCCTTTGCAAAGCTGGAGTAGTCACTTTTTTGTTACATATTGCTATATTTTGGTATTAAATTGTTACTAATGAGGAGCAACCTAGCAAAGATAATGTCCTCCAGTGGAAAAATTGATTACAAAATGTGCTGCCTTGCACCGCATAATTTGCCTTTTCTTGCTGCATATTTTACTCGACCCTGCCACTATATTTGGACCTCTCCTGTCACACAATTCCATTGGTGTCTTAGTTATTGTCTTTGAAAATATGATCCTATTTGTTGTAGATTTTCTATTAAAACCTCCAATCGGGCAAAACATTTGCAAACTATATTTTGGATACAATATTTATGTCAGATGATATTCTAACAATGATATTATGGTACCATAAACTCAAAAACCAATGTGTGTCACCCTGCCCCAGCAGCCCATGTTTGAGCCCCTTTGACCGACTGCAACCACTGTAACTCCACTGTGTGTTCCTTGCCTCTTTTGCATCTGGTCTTTGTGCTCTCATAAGGCCCTATGAGTGGCCTATGGCCCTTCATCCCCTGTGTTCAACTCTGCCCCACACATGTTGACCCTGTGTGTGTTCCTCTGCCCCATTGCAGCCACTACGTGTGCCCTTACTCCCCCCTCCAGCCCTATGAGTACCCCTCCAGTGTAGCCCATTTGTACCTCTATGCCAGGTCCTTACTTTACCTGTATGTATCCCCCTCGTGCCCTGCCCCAGTATCCCCTTCATATGCCCCTGCATGATCTTTGTGTGACTCTCTCCACCCTCAGCTCCTGTATGTGAAGAATTGAACTGAGCTCTTTCTAGCAATCCTTAAAGTGCAAGTCAGACCTATTTTCTTAGTTTTCTTTGCCAATAATTTTGCAAATCTTTCATGATGTTCAAGACAATTGGGAAACAGTTATTTTAAAAAAAAGTTGAGCACAGTGTTTGGCTCCTGGACCAGACCGTATACATGGTGACCTGTATAAACTAGAACACGTTGTATGTGCTCCCTATATAAACCTTTTGTCAAACTGTGTATCAGCTGGGGGAGATATCGTAGAAACTTGGAAAGGGGCTGAGCTGATAAGTATATATATAACAAAGGAGATGCTTCAATGCATCAATCCCTTCCAATTATAGAGCAATCAGTTTGATCAATAATCTGCAAAAAGTTTTTGCGAGGCATGTTTAAGACAAATTGAAGACCTGGATAGATGAAAACCTACCAGGCAGGCTTCTGAACCAAGATGAGTGCTTGCGATCAGGTCTTCAGGTTTGCATTACTCTTGTGGAAGTAAGTGTTATTAAAGAAACACAAACTATAGGTAGCATTTGTTGATCTGAAGGCTGCGCTGCCCCGCTGATCTTGTGCCCCACGAAAAGCACTGGAGAGTCATGCTAGGTACGAGTGTGCAGATTCATTTGGTAAACTTGATAGCAAGAATGCATGAGGACAAGTATGCACAGATACGATGAGGCAAACCTGGTGAAGTAACTAGTAAGAGCCCAATATACCATGGGGAGCCCCAGGGGTGCAGACTCGTGCCTACTTTGTTTTCACTGTATATCAACAAAGGGGCCAACATGCTCATGGACTGTAGAAATCACTCTCCCGTTCTGAACTGCAAGAGAATACTAATCCTGCTCTTCGCAGACAACTCTGCGCATTTCCACAATACCTATTGGCCTACAAAACTTCGTAGATACATTTCTGGTTTTCTGCAAGCAAAGGGGCCTGGAACTAAATGTTACAAAAACAAAATGCATGGCCTTTGGGGAAGGGAAAGGGGAAATTGTGAGCAGTTAGGATCGCAGCCGGATAACTCGAGAGGGTAAAAAGCTTTCCCTATTTGGGGATAAGGCTGACCGACTTGCTCAGTTTGGAGCAACAACTTGATAAAAACTATCTTACCTTATGCCACAGGTCAATATTAAGATCCCACAGACAGCCACGAATACAGCCACTGACCCCTGCATTGGAGGTTTACTGTACTAAAGCCCAAAGCCCCGCAGTTTATGGTGCTGAGATCGGAGGCTATACTAATACCGTCAGACTCACAGTGTGTGAAATGTTATTGTCAGAACCCTTCTCTCTGTACCAGTCACCACCCCTCTGACTCCATTATTTTTTGACTTGGGGACGAAAAGAAATGGGGACATGGTTTCGCTCAAACCCTTAACATACGAGCTATGATAGTGGACCACGCCTAAGCTACAAAGGGAGATTCTAATGATCAGTGGTGATTAAAAATTAATAAGGCGTAAACATATTGCCAATTGGTGTAGATTATTGGAAATGCAGAGTTTACGGCATTGTCCAGAGTGGGTTTGTAAAGGTGAATTGTTTTGAGTAAAGACCAAATACAAGTTGTGCAGTGAGACCGACCAATGGTTGCCTAACAATCTAGGGGCATATTATCAAGGGGGTTTATCTCCGCTTTTTTGGCTTTAAAAGCCAAGAAAGCGGAGATAAAATTATCTCCCTATTACCTAGCTGCCGCTAACACCAGTTAGCGACAGCTAGTAGGAGATAGCGACCATCTTGGCACCCCACTTTGCATGTCAGTGATATTTATCACTAATGAGATGCAAAATGGGCGTGCCAAGATGTTAGAGACTGAAAACAGTCGCTAACATCGCTATCTCCTATTACCAACTTTTGGAGATATTCGCGCTAAGCGGGAATATCTCCAAAAGCTAACACCTGCCCTGAGCAGTTCTTAGCCATGTTATCCAATGGGAGGTGGATAACATGGCTAAGAGCATTAGCTCGCTAATGCATAAATATCGCTGACTTTTCAGCGATATTCATACTTTGCGGCGATTTTTACCGCATTTGCGTTAAACCTTGGTAATACCAAGGTTTAATTGCGGTAAAAATCGCCGCAGCGCTGCGGTAAATCTTTGTCTCTAACCAAGCAATAGCGATAATTATCGCTATTGCTTGGTAATATGCCCCCTAGTTTTTATGCTTTAAGCCCTGTTCTAAGTTGAAACCCTTTTTGGGAGGAGACAATATGGCACCTGTCTGACTGCTGCGCAAGTCGCCCCTTGTTGCTGGAGGACTTTTAAGGGACTTACGGGCACATGCATCGTTGTCAATTGCATTCGCAAACGGTGCGAATCGCAATTTTCGGTCGTTTGCGAATGCAATTGACAAAATTGGGATGCATCATGTTTTTCGCAATGTTAGAAATCGCAATCATGTTGCGATGTCTAAAATTGCGATTGCATTTAAGAAATAGCAATTTGAGATTTCTTAAATGCAATGCATGAACATTTTAAATTTGCGAATTCGCAAATAGGGATAGGTAAATGACCATGAAGTTGACCTTCATGGTCATTTGCGAAAACTTTCAAAAATGCACAAAAGTGCATTTTTGAAAGTTTCATTTTACACACACACACCCTTGAAATTGCATTCTCAATTTGCGATTCGCAAATTGCGAATCGCAAATTGAGAATGACCTCCCATTGATTCTGATGGGTCACTTGGCCCATAGGAATCAATGGGAAGGGATTCCTTAATTGCGATTTGCAAATTGTGAAACACAATTAAGGAATTTTTAGAAATCGCAAAAAAAATGCGATTTCTTGATGCATAGCCGTTTGCGATTCCTTAATTGCAATTCCTTAATTTTCGCAATTAAGAAATCGCAAACGGCAACCATGATGCATGTTGCCGTTAAGAATGTTTTCCCATCCTTAAGAGACAATTCAGACCCCTTCCATGACTCACCAACCGGAGGTGGATGACTCCGATGCTCTTCGCAGATTTGAAACGCTCCTGATACTGGTGTTGGCAGCCGTCTGAGAGGCGCGGAGAGAGCTCTGATCGATTGTTGCAGAGAGCTGGTTGAGAGGCAGGGCTGGAGAGCCTGGAGCACCGGCAAGGGCTGAGTGGTTTGCGGTGCGAAGGAGCACCAACAGAGCGGAGGAAGTGAGGATGCCTCCCAAACCCAGCCGGGTGACACGTGTAAAGGCTTCCGAAGCACAGGCGAGTGCAGAGCCAAACGTTAACATCATGGTAGGATGGGCAAAGGAGTCCAAACCAGGAGGCTCCGCGAATACTAACGCTAACAACAGGATCTCAACAAAGGGAAAACAGTTCCAGGATGGACAAAAAAATGGTGAGAGCCAGGAGGCTTTAAAACAATCAAATGACATTAATATGGGGGTTAAGGGAAAGACAATGTATCAAAATGATTCCGTGGTACAGCACACCTTTACAGAATTTTTCAACACAACCCCCAAACCAATGACAATGAGATATTACCCACTTTATCCAATGGTGAGGAAAAAATTCATAAACAGGGGATGCAGACAATCCTAGGGAGCAGTTGGACTCTCCATATATGGAGGATGCCTCCTGTAGCAAACTTTCAGTTAGTAATGAGTCAATCCAAGTGGATTAACTCCGTGGCGAGACTGTTATAACGGGAAACGACCTTTACAACGACTCATTCACAACAAAGTGCCAGAACCACGACTCCTTAACAATGACTGAACCTGAATCACGAGTCTTTTACCCACTAATGAATTAACAACTACATGGAAAGAACTGAGGATGACAAATGCACCCACTCCTCCCTGGCACAGGAAAGGCCAGTGGGCACCGCAGACCAACTACACACTAGTATGTTAGTCAAGGAGGCAACAGGCTGTAAGGAGCTAGAGGGCACCCTGGATCTGGGGGACAAATTTTAGTCGGTTACTGATGGTTCTGAAGTTAACTCCTCTGAGGCTGAATGTAGCAGTAATGCACAGCTCTCCATCTCTAGTCTTTAGTGCTAAGCATTGGCGGAATTTTCAAATTCGCGATACGCGAATTCAGGCAAATTCGTGATCGCGATTCGCAAAAATCCGCTAATTTCTTTTTGAGAGTTCGCGACATTTGTTTACCAGTTCGGGAACGAGAACTTGCGCATGCGGTCGCAATGGGCGCAAACATGTTGTTTTCACTTAACCAGCCTGCTCGCGATGCCTTTTTCCTGTTTCGGGTCACAATGATGTGTTCACTTTCACAATTTCCTGTTTCGGGTCGCAATGACGTGTTTGCGTTCGCAATTTCCTGTTTCGGGTCGCAATGACATGTTCACGATCGGGGAGTCGCTCGGCCAGCTACCAAAATCTGACAGCGCACGCGAACAGGGAGGAAATCTCATCAGCGAACGCAGAAACATGGTAAGTCAATGTCGCGCACGCAAGATAGTATTTTTGAAGTGCGAAAAAGAAAAAAAATCCACCAACTCGCGAATTGCGTATTTTTGGGCTATTTTGCGCAATTCGCGGATTGCGAAATTGCCTAAAATTGCAAATTCCGCAAGCGGAATGAATTTTTCGCCCATATTTACTTAGTACCTTACAGAAACTAACAGTTGTGAGCAAAAAGAGGTTCCTGAAGAAACAAAGAGAATCTCATACACTGGAAAGAGGCGTAAAAGATAACACTAGATCCAATTTAGATCCTAGCCTGAAATGGGACTATACGGCTACCAGTAGTGTTTATACAGAACTCTCAGGGCAGGAGGAAGATGCTACTAAGCATGGGCGAATTTTGCGAATCTGGCGTTCGCGAATTTGCGTATCTGCAAACTCGCAATCCGCAAAATCCGCGAATTCTCGCAAATTTGCAGATTTTTTTTTTGTGTTCGCAAGGGTTTCTGCCAGTTCGCGAGGGTTTGGTACCAGTTCGCAATTGCGAACTTATTTGTCGGCTCGCAACGGTCGCGACTATGTTGTTTTTATGTCTGGTTCATCATCACAGGTTCCCAGCACCCTCTGTTTCACCACTGCCACCCTCTGTTTCACCCATGCCACCCTCTGGTACATCAATGCCACCCTCTGGTTCATAATCACTGTAGATTATGGGGGGGAAAAGCAAGCACACCTGCCCTGCTTCAACTGACATGAATTAATTTGGGGTTCGTTTATTAATGTGTCACTGTTTTAAAATTCCAGTCTGGCACCTGCTTCCTTATCAGTAATTTGCTTTCTGTTGCAGTGCATTTTTTTTCCAGGACCTTTGTGGCCTACTTGTAGCTATTCTATGAGCCTGCTGTGAGGGTCAGAGCAGGGTCATACAATTGTTGCAACTAGCAACTGAACTCTGGAGGGGCCCCAGTCAGGAAGCACTACAGGGAATGGTTACTAATGATGAGTTTGAACTTTTGCACCTGCTGAGTGCTTTCACTTTTGCAAAACTCGTTTTTCTGCAATTTCGCGGGATTCGCGGGGTGCGAACTTGCGCGAGATTGAATTCGGAAGCCGCAAATTCGTGCGAATATGCGATTTGTTTTTTTGCGGCGTGTTAGTTCGCAAGGTTTTGTGCGTTTTAGCGAGCCGCTTATTGCGCAATGGGCGAAGTTACTCTCGCGGTCGTTCACGGGCGCGGCCATCTTGTTTGCATGACGTATTTCCGTTTCCGGGCGCGATGTGTAATCTCGCAAAGTGTGCAGCTCGCTAGTACAATTTTGCGTGTGTTCGCGAGGAAAATCTCACGCGAACTTACCCACGCGGTCGTGAACGGGTGTGGCCATCTTATTTCTCATTCATTGGTATGGTTCTGGGCATGCTTCTTCTATCCTCTCTGAATCTCTGCCATCCTTTGCTTGTTTGAAGTTTTTTTTTATCTATTTTACTTATTATCTATCCCTCTATTTTTCTAGCTCTATATTTTTGTGTTTTCTGCTACTTTTGGTTAATTTTAAACTACTTTTTTAAACTCTTTTCTTTTCTTCTCTTCCCTATTCTATTTTCTTTATTATTTAGCTTCCTTTCTGGCCAGACCATGGTAAAGGGAGCCGGGAAGCAGCCCGAGAAGGGGAAGGGTCCTGCACCCCGTGCCCAGATCCCGTGCGGGCGTTTGAGGGGGGAGACAGTAGCACCTCGGGAAAACTTCAGCCCGGAGGAGGTGGCCGCACTCATTTTTTATGTTCAGCGCCGCCTCCCCAGGACCATCATGGCAGGCGGCAAGATCGGTAGCGGGTACGGCATCCTGGAGCACCGGAAGCGGTGGGAGGAGGTGTGCCGGGCCATGTACCACCACTCTCGGGTCCGGCGCACCTACAACCAGGCCACCCACCGCTGGACGGATGTCCTGGACCGGGAACGCGATCTGCTCGACCTGCTTGGCCTTGAGATCCCCGGGCTTGGTGAGTAGTAGTAGCTATTTCTTTACTATGTTTTCTCCTGCTCTTTGTGTTATTATCTTGCACATTTTTGTTTTTTACCAAGAGCAATAATGCTGCTGATTACATTGTAGGTAAATTATATTTCAAAACCTTCTGTGCATTTCAGGTGCACTGCTTTCCTTCTCAGTAGTGCTACTACTATGCTTATTTGTTTTAGATTTTGTGCTCATTTCATTGGCCTGTGAAATTATGCATGAGTGTAATTTAAAGAACTGCCTAATGCTAGACACTAAGGGTCAGATTTTTAATTACGGCGCATCCCTGCAAAGTAGCAGGGATGCGCCAGTAATTGTGTGCCACGCCACCACCACCCATGGTGCGCCGTATTTACAATGCAGCCCACCATGGGCCCAAAACATCACCAAAGCGTTACGCATCTGTGCCGTAAAGGAGGCGCATTGCTGGAGTTGCGTCGCAACGATGGCGCAGCTCCAGCAATGCTCTGGGGTGCCCTATCTCCCCAATGCTGCGTCAAGCCGTACGTCTGCTTCAAGCAGGCACAGGGTTTAAGTCACGCATCATTGTCCTCAAAGTGACTGATTGAAATCTTGTAGATTTCCCTCAGCCACTTTTTACAATGCGTTCCTGCACAGGAACGCCCTCCCTTGCGCCGGAACGCCCCTTGATGGCGCAGGGCTTTACAATGTGATGCATCTCCCATATGCGTCACGTTGTTAATATACGCCGCACCATGGCGCCTCTTTTGTTCTGCCGCTGCGTCACAAAAGTCACGCAACAATGGAGCAAAAGAGCCGCAGGGTGCTTCTAAATCAGCCCCTACAGACTCAAGTCCAGTACTTCCTTTGTACACATGGCGATAAGAAGAAATAGTGGTGGTGGATTGATAGTTTGAGTATTTTAATGACTGGTTAATGTAGTAGGAAACTTTAGTGTTGTTGCTGATCTGCAATCACGATGGACTTTGTCTGTCACTTCGCGTGCTGCGGACTGCTGCCTGCCAGTCCTAGTCAAACCTTTTTAGTAATTTGTTTATTGAGTTACATAAGAACTTTCCAAGTCGACGGTCCGCAAATCAAGCAATACTAATAACGTAGTAGACCACATGAGATCGGTCAATATATCCTGTGGAATAGTTGTCTATTTGTTATTTCGCCAAAATATTTTGTTATTGTTCTTTTGAAATGTTTGATTTGGTTGACAAATCTCATCCATGTTTTCTGGTCTTTCTTTCTTTCATATTGTACATCAGCTCCCCCCAGGCGCAAGAGGGCATTGGAGGAGGCTGCTGATGCTGCTGAACAGGATCGGTTAGGCGAGGGCTCCTTTGCTGGCCCCGGTAAGTTTTAATTTTAATAAAGAGTACCTATTTTTTCTAGCGTTCCTCATTAGATTTTTTCTAACTCGTCTTTGATCTTCTTGTAGACTGTATCTAAATTCTTATCCTGCCTCGACTATGACTCCCTGTGGTATTACTAGATTATTCTTATTAGTCTGTCTGTGTAGCTAAGTAAGATTGCACATTTGGCAATTCCACTGGACTCCCATTCTAGTCAGCAATAGCTCTATGCACTGAGTGCAGTCCTCTGGGATTGTCCATAATGTCTTTTCAAGTCTTCTAAATGTTTATGCTTTGACAATTGCCAACAATAAAAATGTGAATGACCACCAAGAATGAATAAGATACTACTTTACTTTTGTTTTGTATAGGAGGACAATCCATTCTACTACTGTTGCAGGGACAAATCTGCACAAACAGAACTATGGACACTAAATAGTGCATTGTTTATCAATTATAATAGGCGCAGGTAGACTTTCCACATACCTCAGTGATATCAGACTTTGAAGAACCCAATCTCCTTACTGACTAGATAGTGTGGCAGAGTCATTTAGCTCCCGAATTCATCGATGATTGATCCCCAATGATGAATGAATATCCAACGCAGGACAAGAGTACGGAGTCAGAGTCCAGAAGTGTCAGAGGCACGGGCTCATGCTTGCAAATTGCAAAACCTTTTGCTCATTCACTCATGACCAAAAACCACAGAGTCTATTTAAGTTTTAAAGCTTTATTAAAAGTAAAAATATTTATTAAAATCAAGCTTGTCATAAAACAGAAACGGTTGATTAAAAATGGAAAAGTGCTAATAGTGATTTATTTCACACATTTTTTGTGGGCGAGCCGAGCCCTCACCTGGTTTGAACTTTCATTTTTCTTTTTGGTGATGAATCGTTGGTCCCTCTGTCCTAGTGGTGATGATGATGATTTTTTCTTAGCAGTGAAGCTTCTGTCTGTTATTAGAAAAATGGTGCTTGTTAAGAAGCAAGCATTCATCAGTTGTGCCAAAAAGTGCAGCAAGAAAAGACCCTTCACTGGAAAATTTTACTTTAGAGTAGACAGTCACAAATAATTAGATTGGTTTCTGTATTCACATTTCTTCATTCCTAGACAAAATGCTAGTGAGTGGTGTATGTCTATGACATCTAACATGCTTAAATGTACTTTGTAGGTGGAACATCTGGTGCTGGGCCCAGCGCGGAGGTGGAGGAGGGAAGCTCTGGGGAGGAGGCGGTGCAAGTGCCGGAGCCGGACCAAACTGCTGTGCGGGTTGCCACGGTAGTGGCGGGCAGTGGTAAGCTCTTATATTCCTTACTTATTGAGATTGCAGACTGCATAGTGTGCTGCTCCCCGTGAGAAAACGTAAGGTTTGTCCAGATGAGAGACATGAATAAGAATGATTGACATTTAGGAGCCTATTATGATGGCGGACGGACCTGAGTCCGTCCGCCACCATAGAGTAGGAGGGACCGTCCGCAGGTGCAGCGGCGGTCCCTCTGTGGTATTTAGGATGTGACCGCCACCCTGGCGGTCACATCATGTATTTTTCTCAGTGCGGCGGGTGCTGCTTGAAGCAGCACCCGCCGCAATGATAAACATGTAAGTTGTGCATTTGCCTGCACAAAGTGGCAGGCACCGCATGGTGCCTGCCGCTTTGTGCAGGCAAATGCAGGGGGGTACCATAGGTACCCCCCATGTGCACCCCCCACCCTCCCTTCACCTCTGGGGGCCTGCAACGGGCCCCCAAACAAAAATCCGTATGCCTTTGCACGTTGGAAATGCCGCCGTGTAAAGGCATGTGTTCCTCCAGACATCCTAATATGGCTGGCGGTGTCTGATAGACACCGCCAGCCATGTTAGTGCTTTTACGCGGCGGATGGGAGGCGACCGCGGCGGAAAAGCTGCGGACTGAAAAACGATCCCCCAGCCATCCTAATCTGGCAGGGGGTCTTTTTCAGTCTGCTGCGGATTTCCTGCATCCTCCGGGCCGGCGGTGGATTCCGCCGGCCCGAAGGATGCGGGAAATCCGCAATCCTAATCTGTCCCATAGTTTGAATGGATGGATGCCGGGATCATGGTACTATCTGAGTCTTAGATAGCATATGTGTATCTAGAGAGAGTAGACGGTCACTGGATGAACTAAGTGTTACTTTGAAGAGCATGTAACACCGCACCCGTACGTCCATCCCAGTATAGGAAAGGCAAGGAAAAAAAGTTGGAATTCTGTCCGAATACTACCATGCATAGTAGCAGTAGTTTGTATTGCAAGCACAGCATATATCCGGCTATTATGATGGCCACTCACTACCTCTGTTAATAAGTTTAGTAGAACTCGGTCATTCATGTGTGGATGTATCACTGTTCACTCAATAAAAAGCAAAGCACCTAAAGTCATCCCATATGTAAGTAAATACATACCATGTGCAGTGATAGATAATCAGATTATTTATCTTCTTCATTTTCCTTTTCTAGTATTCATTGGCACTGTAGGGTGAAACAAAAATTAATTAAGCAGTAGCCCTTGTAACAGTGTATTCTCAGTGCCACCCGTAATAGAAAAGTAACAGCATCACCACCTGTATGTACTGGACTGGTACAGTAACGCAAGTCTGTCTCACTTATCATGGCGGGCGTCTGTTTTCCTCGGGTGCAAGTTGACTACGCTGGCATGATGCCGGCTTGCAGAAGTTAACCTACCAATTTTGCTAAACAAGAGAGAAGAAGAAGAATAAGACTGGTGTACTGTCATAGTCGACTCTAATGGAGTGAGTCTATAGTGCTCGTAGAATTGATTCCTTAAACTCCCACTAATGTTAGAGCAAGGGTGAAGAAGTGGGAGGTTAGATAGATACTGGCCACAATAGTTATGCAATGGACTTGCAAGTTGCTAGTTCTACTGTGACACAACTTTCTGCTGAATCATTTTTTGTTAATCTTAAAGAGCATTGGTTACAGACTATGTCTTTCTTTCTTCATATAGATGCTCCTTCCAAACCAACCCGGGAGGAGCTGGCTACACGGGCCCGGCAACGGAGGCTGGAGGCCACTGTCGCTGAATATCGGCGGCTGGTGGCCCAGGAGGAGGGGGACACGCAGTCTACCACTATATCTACTGCGGCTGCTGCATCCTCCTCCGCGCTCCCTGGGCCACCCAGACGGCGCAGGTCTCCAGCGGTACGGAGCCGGAGAACCGCAGCCACCCACCACCGCCAAGCTAAGAAATCAGCTGCCCCCCCACAGCAGTTGGAAGAAACGTATGCACCGCCTTTCCCTGAGGGTTTCCTACCTCGAGCAGGAGCTGCTCAACACCAAAACCCTGCTCGAGACCCTCCGCAAGGAGCATTCCGACCTGGCCCGGAAATTCAACAGCAGCAGCCAGCAGTAGGAGGAGACTGTCCCTTGCCCCTTTTTTTTAAAGACTTCTGGGGGGTGGGAATTGGGAGTTGGGTTTTTTCACTTTTTTGGACTTTTCACGGACATTCGTTGGGGTTAGGGAGTGGGGGTGGGTTGGGTCTTGTGGGAGATTATTTTTGTCAGGGATATAAATATACTTTAAACTCTATCTTAGCATACATGTTTTTTTTACTGCTTTTGAGGCTGGTGGGTGGGGTTTAACAGTAACTTTGTTTTGGTGACACTTAAGTGGCATCTTGATTCAAGTTGTGTAATCAATTGCCCAAATGTTTTCAAAACTAAGTGCCTCTCACAGAGTAAGGGAATTCAAGAGTGCTAGGACTTTAGTAATCCTACCGTCAATCTCTCGTCTCTCCTAATACTCCATTATACTACCTCCCGCCAAACGCTTATCTTATCTGTAATTTGTGTTTGAAAGTAGGGCTAGGCAATCCTGGGCGGATGAAATGTCCTCATTGCGGTGGTACCAGTGGTATGACACAGTGGCAGTTGCATGCCTATGGAAAAAAAGAAAATGAAACCAGGTTTGTCCTTACTGTAGCATTACAATGGTACAATAGAGAATATAGGAGGTGACAGTACACTAGAACAGTGCCACAATGTAGCCTAACAAATGGTAAAGTATTGAAAGTATAACTAGTACTTGCGTTGAATTTCTTTGAAATTGGCTACTACTACAAGAAATAGTACTGAAGCTGAGTAAGTCTAGAATATATCGTCGGATTCCTTCACCAGCCTGTTGCTATGACCTTATCCTCCCCAGCAAGTGTGTGGAATTATTGATGTCATTTAGTCATACATCAATGAAAACTACACAGCCCGGGGGAAGAGGGTTAGGGTTTGGAAAATGGATGGGAATGGGGGTTTCTTTTTGGGTAGGTTTTGTTGATAGAAAAAAAAAATCACAGCATGGACAAACAATAATTGAACATAAAGAAATCTTTGGGTACAAAGCTAACCATAAATCTTTTACGTGACATAAAGGAAGTGCATGCACTACTGAATGCATTGTTACTGAAAAGTAAGTAGTACTTTCGACAACCGTGAATGACAGAATGCCACAGTACAGGGCTACATTAAATTAGGTTTAGAAAATAGCCGAAGTAAAACCTATAGAATGGCTGTAGAGATCAATTTAGATGCAGAGAGAGATACAAGAAATGCTGTCACACTCATAGAAGAAAACAATGGATACTGTATCTGTATGTTGTTGTAGTTGTCCTGTTGAATTTGGTAAGTAAGTTGCATGCAGCAAACCATTCCTCTTATTAGCGGCACTCCTCCATTCCAGCTGACGCTTCGTCCATCAATGTTGGTGACCAGAAGACACCCTGTCCACTGCCTGCCTGGCGGATGCTGAATTGCGGCTCGCTAATGTGAAGCCTGACTCCATCCTTTTTTCCCCATTGCACAGACTGAAACCCGTCCTGTAATTATTGAACGAAAAACAGGAAGTGATATTACAACACCACTGATAAATAAATATAATGTATGTACGCTGTGTAGTGCAAAAAGTCACACTTTGAGTTTCCTAATAGACAGTACAATATTTTTGAAAGTGCGTGCTCTGTCTGAGTCTCCTTTTGAAGGATAAATAAGTATGGGCAAATTAATTTAGCGGAACTTTCCCCTCAAGCTAGGTGTACTGTAAACTGTGTTTTAGAACAAAATTAGACCTTCCCAGCAGTGGTCCCACCCAGACCCTTACTAAAGCCAGTTGCAAAAATGTAGAAGACCCCCAATCAGATCTAAAAAAACGAGGCCTAGCAGAAAACTGGTGACAAAACGTACTTTGAAAGTAAAAGTAGGCCCAAATACCCCCTTACCCACCGTGGATTGTATTCAAACCACTTGCAAGCAAGCAAAAGTATCCATAGCCAGCATCGCTCCAAGACTCGAAACCCCCCCCCACCCAAACACATGCAATAGAAATACTGCTAACCCTAACAGGCCCTAAGTTAAGAATAGTGGCAAAGGCTTTCTTTAACTATGCCAAATCCCCCCTTTCCCACCATGGATTTTCTTCAAGTGACTTGCAACCAAAATTACACATTCCCACGAGTGATCTAAGACCCCAGAACTCAGTTGCAAAAACTCTAGAACACCCCGAAACACATGCAATCCTGCTGCTAGGGCTAACCCTAATGAACCCTAAGTTACAAAAAGTGCCAAAAGGCTTTTTCTTATGGATTTTGTCTGAACCACTTCTTTCCGGTATTAGACCTTCCCAGCAATGCCCCAAGACCCGCCAACCCACCCGCAAAAAAGCACAATACCCCAAACAGCCAAAAAGGAACATCTCATACTTACAATATTTCTCGGCCTTGAGTCCAAAGGCGCTGTGCAGCTAGGTCATAACTCCCGTTTTCCACCACGGATTTCCTGAAAAGCAAATGCAATCAAAATTAGACTGTCCCAGCAGTGCTCCCAGGCCCCAAAACTCACCCTCAAACACCCGGAACCCCCCCAAACAGCACCTGAAAGGCAAGCAGGTCAGCAAAAACGCAAAAAAATGTTCGCCTCCGATTTGGTCCAAACCACTTTTATCTGGTGTTAGAGCTTCCCAGCAGTGGCCCCAGAGCCGTCAACCCAGGCGAAAACTAGTAGAAGACCCCCAAACAGCCAAAAAGCAAAAGTACAAAAATGGGGGCTTAGTCATTTTTTTGGCAATTTCCAAAATCACTCTGCGTGTGCTCTGCAGCTAGGCCCTAACTCCCCTCTGCCACCATTGATTTGCTTCAAACCTCTAGCAATCTAAAGTATCCATAGCCAGCAGTGCTCCCAGACCCCGGAACCCACCCACAAACACCAGGAAGCCCCCCAAACAGGCCCCCGAATACGCTACATTGAGCAAAATGTCAGAAATAGCAACAAAAAAAATCTGCATGGATTTTGTCCGAACCTCTTCTATCCGGTATTAGACCTTCCCAGCAATGCCCCAAGACCCGCCAACCCACACGCAAAAAAGCACAACACCCCCAAACGGCCCAAAAGGAAAATCTCATACTTACAATATTTCTCGGCTTCCGGTACAAACGCGCTGTGCAGCTAGGTCATAACTCCCGTTTTCCACCACGGATTTCCTGAAAAGCAAATGCAATCAAAATTAGACTGTCCCAGCAGTGCTCCCAGACCCCAAAACTCACCCACAAACACCCGGAACCCCCCCAAACAGCACCTGAAAGGCAAGCAAGTCAGCAAAAACGCAAAAAAAATTTCGCCTCCGATTTGGTCCAAACCACTTTTATCCGGTATTAGAGCTTCCCAGCAATGGCCCCAGAGCCGTCAACTCACCTGCAAAGAAGTAGAACACCCCCACAAGTGCAGAGTCTTTCTTCATTGGGCGTAATCCAGCCCTCTGCTTTGAGGGAAATAGGAGTCTGGAGGAGGAGGATAGAGGAGCATGTTCTTGTGAACTTGTGAACCTGAGGAATGCAGACTGCGGCACCTTCAAATCAATAAGCAAACAAGTGAAGACAGTTCTGCTGATGGGCTTGTTTTTGTGATTAGGTGATTAAAGTTTGAATTATATTAACTGTGCACAACAAAGAAAGACAGACACAAAGGAATAAAAGTGAATAAGGACAAAAAAGAAAGTTATTGATTCATTGTCTCATTTTCAGGGCTCGGTGTCAGTGAATAAGAATAAGGCTTCGTCATCATACTCTGCGAATTCAGGCAGGGTGAGGTCAGTGTCACCTAACAGAGAAGAAATTCCCTCATCTACGTTGCTGTCCACCTCGTCTTCATATGGCGTGCTTTCTCGTACTTTGTAATCTGGTGGTATGAGGTGCTGATTCATCTTGATCATTGTTAACCTCTCCACATTTTTGGGCGAGAGGCGGCTCCGTTTGGAAGTTACAATGCCACCAGCAGCACTGAAAACATGTTCAGAAGACACGCTTGCGAGTGGACAAGACAAGTAGTTTATAGCCAGGTTGGAGAGCTGTGCCCACAATTCTTTTTTCCCATGCCAATACGCCAATGGGTCAGCATTAACATAGACCTCTGTTGAGTCATTCAGATAGTCCTGCACCATCGACTCAAGGCCCTCAAGGTCCTCGCTTACTATTTGCTATGACCTTTTGAGAACCAAACCCAAGCAGAGACAGCCAATCCTCTTCTGCATCCAATGCTACTGTTGTGTCTGGTGCAGAGGATCCGGTTGCCGGTGTCTTTAACAGCTGAGAGGTCACTTGTGCCACAGCCACAGGTGCAGAAGTGGATTCTTTTGACTTGGGATGGCCTGCTGATGCTGATGTACTGCCTTTTCCTTCAATTTTCTGCCGTTCTCTTTCAAACCTCTTGAACTCGGTTACCATCAAGAAATGTCTCAAAAGAAGCTTCAGAAATATCACCAATGAGGCTCTGGCCCCTTTTATTCAAAACTCTAATGTCTCATCTCAGTGGGCGGTGGATGAGGCGGCACAAGAACTTGCCGATCCTATCAATAAAGCAGTGGATGAGTTAGCCCCCACCTCACTCAAATATGTGGCGCAACAAAAACCTACAGCCCCCTGGTTCACAGAAACATTGCGGCTTCTCAGACAAAAATGTAGAAGGAAGGAAAGAGGTTGGCGCAAATCTTGGGATCCGATGGACCGGGAAGCCTACAGGTGCCTGTTACGGGAATATAAAAGCAGAGTTATCAAGGAGAAACAGGATTACTTCACCAACCTGACCAGTTCTCTTACATCATCTAAAGAGCTCTTTAAGATCGTGGACTCCCTCTGCTCTCTGCAGGCACCTGACCCCGTGGTAGTCTCATAGGAGCTATGTAATAACATCTCAGATTTCTTCTATAAAAAAATAGATGCCATCTATCTGGCTTTACAATCTCAGAGGAATTCCCTGAGTGAAGAGGACTCCTCTCGAGTTAAGCACTTGGAATCTTGGGATGCTGATTCCCCCCAAGTCCTAAACCACTTCCCTGCGCTCTCCATGGATGAACTCAACCGGCTTTTAGATAGAACAAAATCAGCCTCTCCTTTGGACCCTGCTCTTTTGAAAGTACTAAAGGACTGTAGAGACATCATTCTTCCTCCTATGTTGGAAATAATGAATGGAGCTATGGAGCAGGGTACTTTCCCTATGGTATGGAAGAAGGCGATTGTAAAACCTCTTCTTAAAAAGCCTACCCTGGACCCTGGGCTCCTGAAGAACTTCAGACCAATATCTCTTCTGCCGGCCCCTGCTAAGATGTTGGAAGCCCACCTGAACTGTCATCTTTCCGACTTCCTGGATGCCTCGGGGTTCTTGGATGGGTCCCAACATGGCTTTAGAAAGCTCCACAGCACGGAGTCTGCTCTGACTAAGGTCGCAGATAACATCCGCCGGAAAGTAGATCTGGGCCAAACCACCGTGCTAGTACTGCTGGACCTTACAGCAGCTTTTGATACGCTGTCTCCCTTTACTTTAACATCTAGGTTAAGGGAGGCAGGGGTAACAGGACCGGCCCTCAGTCTCCTGAACTCTTTCTTACAGCAGAGAGAGCAGCGTGTGATGCTTGGAGATTTCCTCTCCCCTGCTAAGTCTTTGCAATGTGGGCTGCCACAGGGGTCAGCATTGAGTCCGACCCTGTTTAATATCTACGTGGCCCCCCTTGCAAGACTAGTAAGATCTCAGGGGATGGAGGTAGTGTTGTACGCTGACGACACGCAGATTATGGAGTCCCTGACCCACTCTGTGAGTGTCACTGCGTCCAACTTTAGGTCCTGCATGCAACTTGTTGCAGACTGGATGATCTTCAACTCCCTAAAGTTGAACGGTGACAAAACAGAGGTCCTGATCTTTGGCAAGGACCAGGGCATGTGGTCAGGTGAGTGGTGGCCTCCATCCTTAGGCACCTGCCCCACTCCCACACAATCTGCCAGGAATCTAGGCGTCATCTTCGACACCCAGCTCTCCATGGAACTTCAGGTTAACAGGACTGTGGCCACATGTTGGGGTGTCATCAGGACTCTTAAAAGAATCCTTCACTATCTTTCCCCACAGGCACGTAAGCAGGTTGTGATTGCCCTTGTTGGTTCAAGGCTCGATTATTGTAACTCACTTTATGCCGGGGCCAACAAGGGCCTTTTGCAGCGCCTACAGGTGGTGCAGAATGCGGCAGCACGATTTGTTCTGGCCCTGCCTCGGTTGTCCTCTGCGACCATGGCGAGGAAGAGTCTTCATTGGCTCCCTATCACCTCCAGAGTATCTTTTAAACTCCTCTGCTTCACTTACAGTGCTCTCATGGCTGGCCCTGCCGATGCTCTTGGATCCCTGCTTACTCGGTATGTTCCGAGTAGATGTTTACGCTCTCTTGAGCTAAACCAACTGGTAGTCCCGCGCTCTAGGAAGGTTAGATGGGGGAGTAAGGCTTTTTCCATCTTGGCACCCCAATTATAGAACACACTTCCCCTGGAGATAAAATCACAGCCCTCATTGGATCTCTTTAGGAAAGCTCTTAAAACCTGGTGTTTCATTAAGGCCTAGCAGTAAGCTCCTGTTATCTGTTGCCTTCAGCTAGTTTTTGAGTTAGGCGCCTTGACGCCCATTGGGCTAAGTTGCGCATGAATAAATTCCACTTCATTCATTCATTCATTCTTTACTGACAAGGCTAGCCAACGTTTGTACTTTGTAACATCTTGATCACCAAAAGGAAAGAATGCTTGGCCTGCCAGCGCCTTTTTGTATCGTGGATCCAGAATAGTAGCACAAATGTAATGCTGTTCAGAGTGGATCATTTTAAGACGTTCATCACCAAGTAGGCGCTCTAATAATTTCTCCGCCAAAAGAAAAGCGTCTTTCATTTCTTCATCTTTTTCAAACATAGAAGACACCGCCTTCAGTTGGTGCTCCAGCATGCACAACAATGGGATAGCTTTTCCCAAATTACAGTCCTCCTTGCTGACTGAACGCGTGAAGACCTCAAAAGGACAAAGCATGTCGGTCAGGCTTTTAACTAGGTCCCATTGCGCCGCATCTAGCCTCAAGTCCTTCTGAGCTGTACCCACTGTTAAGAAATAGTGATCAAGTACCGTATACTGCTCATACAGACGCTCAAGCATGTAGAAGGTTGAGTTCCAACGTGTTGCCACCTCCTGGATGAGTCCTTTCACTGGCATTCGACGTTCATGTAGCAGGGTCCTCAGATGCTTCTGGGCCTTAAAAGAATGGCTGAAATGGTTGCACATTCTTCGGCAGATGGCCACTATCTCGCACGCTGGACTGTCTTCATCACTCAAGAATTTTTTAACAACCAGGTTTATACAGTGCGCCAAACACGGCACTCTGAAATAGTCACCTAGCTCCATGGCCTTAACTATATTGGCGCCATTATCCGTGGAAACATAACCAATCTGGCGTTTTTTGGGGGACAGCCAGTGAAAGACCTTTGTGTTAAACTCATTCATAATGTTATCTGCTGTGTGACGTTTTTCCAAGCCAAACATGGCTAGTGTTGCATGTTTCCGAGCAGCTTTAAAAACTTGGTCCGGGTCAACACCTACGTTTAGCTTTGCTTTAACCCCTGAAAAAGAGACCCAGTGTGAGGTGATGCACATGTAATCAGCGCCTGCGCCACTGGTCCACATGTCTGTTGTCAGATGTATAGTGTGAACAGCACTCTTCTGCAAAGCTGCCCCACTCACCTCCAGCACATCTTCATGTAGTGCTGGAACTGCAACTCTGGCAAAATAGAACTGGCTAGGAACCTTCCATTTAGGGCAGAGCGCTGCCACTAATTCTAGAAAACCAACCCCTTCTACAAAAGAAAAAGGGAGAAGGTCCAGAGCTAGCATTTTAGCCAGCTTAGTGTTATACAGACGCGTCAGTGGGTGGTTGCGTTCATATGGCGTGTCTGAAAAAAGCATGTTTCTAATGTTGCCCTGGACCAAGCATTTACGGGATGATGATGATGATTTCTTTGACCCAGTTACGCTCGCTGATTAACTTTTTCGCATTGGTGTCTCACTCTCTCCCACACTCTTAGTGTGGCTCACATGGGGTGTGCTGCTGACAGGGGTACTGGGTGTAAGTGAAGTGTTTGACACGTCTTCTTCCTCCTCGTCATCATCAGATAAAACATCAACGTTTTCTTGACGTGCAATTCGGGCTTCCATGATCGCCTTTAGGTGCGCAAACCATTGGACAGCGTGCTGTCTCTTAAGATGACCTCTCTGGCCTCCGGTACCATAGTTGGTACCAAACTTACCATGACTAACTGCAAGCTTACAAATGCTACAAATGGCGAAGTTTTCCCTTTTTGGGCAAACACTAAAGAAGCCCAAGCTGGGGACTTGAATTGTCTGTGGGGGCCGGAGGAGGCGGCGATACTGGTGGTGGGGGTCATGCTGCTAATGCCAGATGAAGTGGAGGATGTGGATTGCCGAACTTTAGTACGTTGTGCACTTTCACCACCAATAATTGAGGTCGAGGTGGATGGAGGTCCCTTCTGGAGAGGAAGAAATATGGAAGCAGTACGTGTTGGTGTACTAGTTAACTCCAATGATTGTTGTGTTTCCATTGCCTCCTTGTCGACATCATCATCACGCTCAGCAGCTTCTTGGGCTCGGGTCAAAATGTCTGTTTGCTGCATGCCCGCTGGGGCTGCAGTGACCTTTATGATGACTGGGTTGTCGTCGTGAGAGCCTTCATCAGCAGCAGTATCCGCCACTTCTTGTTGAGCCTCATCACACTCCATAACTATGAGACATTGGACGAGCTTCCTTTTACGCTTAAGTACCTTTGTCAGAACATGGTGTGCCTCACTCTCAGATGGCAGTGGTGCTGGTTCCCAATTGTGATCCGTATCATCAGAAGGAGGTGTGCTTGAAGAAGATGTAGACACCACCCTTGATCTTTTCCTTGCTAGGGGTGTGGAAGACAATGAATGATCATCAGGAGGAGTGACTTCCTCAAATGATACCCCGCCTTGATTGTCGATTCCCTGATGTGCCCCTACTTTGGGAGAAACAACTTTTGTGGGCACTTGTGACCCTCCATGCACCTCTGCTTGCGCATCTCCTTGCGCTGCCTCTCCTTCCACTTGTACTTGGGCTTGTACTTGCACATGTGGTTGTTGTTGCGGCTGTGGTTGTTCAACACTCATCAGATGAGTTACAACAACCTGTGTTGATTGAGGGACATTGCTGCTACTTTCTTGCGATGAGCCAACATCACTGGCCGATGGTGATTAAACAAGTACACTGGCTGCCTCTGCAGCACTCAAGGGCTTGGACTTAAGTTGGTGTGGTGGTGGCACTGAGCCCAATGCAGCTGGGGTGCTACTCCCAGCTTGGTCCCCAGCAGATACCGCTGCTGCTGCAGGCGTACTTTTTTTTTTACTCCCAAAAAATGTGGCGGGCGGCACACCAGTCTCCTTGGTAACTTGCTTCTTCTGCTCCTTACTGGCAACTTTCTTGCTAGAGGAGCTACGGGGAACTTTTTTTGGGGCCATCAGAACAGCAGGCCGCAGTTGCACAAGTTGCAGAGTTGTCTGTGGCCAGACGTGACGTCGCGTGACGTTATGCTGCACACACAAACCGCTGCAGGACTTCTTCCTGGCACTGGTGGTTCTCTTGAGTCTTGTGCACCTAAAAGCAATGGAAGACAGAGGAACATCAGTTCAGTTATACAGCCCATAAAAACGAAAATCACAGAAAAATCAGCACAATCCCAAGCCATCCAGGCCCTCCATGATGTTTAAATTCAAGACACCCCACAGAAAGACTAGGCCCATGCATCACTCACTACCCCTGGTGAAAAGGCCACAACAACAGCCCAAAAAAACGAAAATCACAGAAAAATCAGCACAATTCCAAGCCATCCAGGCCCTCCATGATGTTTAAATTCAAGACACCCCACAGAAAGACTAGGCCCATGCATCACTCACTACCCCTGGGCATAAAGGTTGAAAGCTAGGCAAAATGGTTGCAGACCTAAGAACACTGCCTGCATTCAAAATGGGCCCCTGCCTCCCAGCACATGGCCAGGGCCTGCCTGTAGCAGCACTCAAAATGGCCCCCACCCACATGGCCTGTCCCCATGAACACCCCAAAAAATGGAAAAACACAGGGAAATCAGCACAATCCCATGCCATCCATACCCTCCATGATGTTTAAATTCAAGACACCCCACAGAAAGACTAGGCTCATGCACCACTCACTACCCCTGGTAAAAAGGCCACAACAACAGCCCAAAAAAACGAAAATCACAGAAAAATCAGCACAATCCCAAGCCATCCAGGCCCTCCATGATGTTTAAATTCAAGACACCCCACAGAAAGACTCAGTCCACCCACCACTGAGTACCCCTGGGCAAAAGGCCCCAAAACAGCCCAAAAATCGAAAATTCCAAAATTGTAGTTGCAGCAACTGTCATGCCCCAAACAAACTTACTTGTGAAATTTCTAATCCAAAAGTGATCCAAAGAAAGTCAAAAAGGCCTCAAATCCAAATATCCAGCAGCATCCACAAAAAGTAATCCTTCCAGGTGAAGAATCCGAATGAAAGTGACCAGCACATGAAGAAAGCACTGGGAGGAGCCTGCTGGACAGGAACAGGAAGTTGGAGACTGTGGGGCACTTCCTTCCCTCCCCCCAAAATGGACTCCTTGCAAAAAAAAGTGCAGGCAAATGTCAACTTGAGAAGTTATTCTGATAAAAATCATCATTTCCAGAAGGTTTATGCTGCTTGCTGGTGGATTTCTTGTGCAGAATTGCAAATTTTGTATTTTCGCGAGTGCGAGATTGTTGCTGCCCGCCGCATCTACGTGTTCGTAATTACGAAATCCGCCGATACGTGATCACGGTGTACTCGCGTTGACAAACTCTCGCTGTGCAAGGTGGCAAGCCGCGATGACGTAATCGCGCTCGCCAAACTCCCGCGGGATCCCGCAGCAAGATCCAAAATGGCGCAGCACTCGCAAAATATTGAGAAAAACAACTCGCCAAATGCTGAATGACGGTAAGTGAACGCCGCGCGCCGCAAAATTGTATCACCAAGAAAAAAAAATCCGCTGCGTGCGAATTTGCGGATTTTTGGTAAATTCGCGAGCGTTCGCGGATTGCGAATTTACTGAAAATCCGCAAAATCTGCGAGCGGAACGGATTTTCGGCCCATGCTTAGATGCTACACCTTCTTTGAAAATGATTAATGAATCCATAAAGCAACTGCAGGAAGAGACCTGAATGAATGGAAAGAAAAATAGACTGGCCACAAAGAAACTCCAAGACTGACGCATGTTGAAGAGTGCAAAAGCACACTGGAAGGTAAACTGGCCAGAACACAGACACAGACGGAAACATACACAACATTGTTCACGGATATTCAAAGGAAAATTGAAGATTTTGAAAATAGGCAAAGGCATAACTATCTCCGGATACTTGGTATTGAAGATAGAATAGAAGGGGATGATCTGCGAGCCTATATACTGAGAATGATAAAGGGAGCCTTTCCAGAACTCCAGCACTGGAGTTGGGAGACAGAGATACAGCGGGTTCACCCATTCCCTCTGACCCTGAGAAAGCCCTTGAAAACCGGGTAGAGAAGGAACTGCAATGCAAAGAGCAATTCTAATTTACTTTGGAAATGTTCTACTCAGAGAGGAAGTATATGCTAAGGCCTGCCCGAATGCTAGACGGACTAATGAGAACCAATCTTTCTTCGTGAAACCAGACTTTTGCCATGTTACCATGGAGTGTCGATGGAGATTAGGAGAACTGATTCAGCCCTGTCAAGCCTTGTGAGCACAAGCGTACCTGATAAATCTGGCCACACTAAAAATTATTCACAAGAACACTACAAGAGTCTTGACCTCAGAGATGCAGGCCAAAGATTATATTGAGAAACTAAAATCATAATGTTGCTTGTTGGAGTAGCTAGATTGAAGCAAGGTAGAGGGAAACATTTACATTTATCTATTTAACCTTATTATTAGACTTGCTCAGTACTTTGGTGGTGTAATCTGTGGGTGGGGGTGGGATTTTTCTTTTTGTATGCAGGTATCACTACGTGAGGAACACCGGAGGGTAATAACACATTTTTAAAAAAAGTGGTGGGGAAACTAGGGGAGGTAAAAAATATCTAGAGAACTGGCAACAAGGGAGGCTGACTTTCAGGTTCCATCACAGAGATGGATAGGTGGGGGAAGGGAGAGAGAGGTGGTCGCGAGGACACCGAAAGCAGAGTGGAGATAAGCGGAGGCTTATCGGGAGGTGGTTTGGAGAGGCAGGGGGAAATGAAAAAACACCATCCTCTGAGGGAGATAGCCTGTGGAAGCAAGTGACAGAAAAAAGAAGATTAGGAAATTGGGGACAGGTGTTACTACGTATACATTATGCGTATAGCAACAATTAATATCTGCGGGTTGAATGATGCTGCCATGCGTAGGATGGTGAAGGAATATCTTAAAACACTACATGCCAATATAGTTTGTGTACAGGAAACCCATATTGAGGGGTCACGAAAGATCCTCCTAAAACAGCTGGGATTTCAATTGATAGTACAAACCACACAAGGGATAAGGATGCGAGGGTAGCAATTTTGGTCAGAAGAGGGGGATTGTGTTTAAATCTTGCTTAACTGATGAGTATGGTAGATGGGCAATCATTGAATGTCAAGAACAGGGATTTCATTTTACAGTATACTCAATCTATGGGTCAACCGGGGATAATCCCACAATATTCAATTTTTTAAACTCAGAATTGGCTAGATGCCCCTTACCGATTATTGTATGTGGGGATCTTAATATAAATGGAATAGAAGGACAGTGAAAGGGGGATCCAAGGCCGATAAAGAAAAGTCCATAGGGCCCTAATCCAGATGATGGGGGATAATGGGCTTATGGATGCTTGGGTGCAACTGAAACCACAGGACAAGGGTAGCACATATTATTTAGCCGTGCGCAGAGCTGTAGCACAGCTAGATTATTTCTTGGTGTCATCCTCTCTTCCCTCTAAACTAGAAATTCGAGCGGGTGATTCCTGACCATAACCCTTTGGTCCTAGAAGTTCAAGGATGTGTTAGGGGGTAGTTGGAATGCAGCTGGACCTTTGAATGCGCCTTGTTGCAGGACTCAAACTATATTCAATAAATGAACAAATGACTCAAGGAATTTCTGGAGAGCAATAGGGGTAGTGCCAGATGTGGGGTAGCATGGGAGGCTCTCAAGGCTGGTATCAAGAAGGAAACCTAGAGTTATTTCATGAACCAGAATAAAAAAGCAAAGCAAGAGAAAAAGATGATCCATAGAACAATCATGGATATCGAAGAAGAACTGGTCAGGACTATTGTCAATAGCCTAAACTCCCTCCCAGTACAAATCAGGACTAACCCCTCCTACACAAAATTCAAAAGGCAACTCAAGGACTTCCTCCTCAACCGATCTCCCCCAAATGGATAGCTACAAGCCAGTCGCCAAAGTCATACCATAGTGGCAAACAGAAACTTTGGCCTCATTGACCTCTACCTTACTCTCTGCAATGACTACCTCCCACCCGCCACTCACTGGCCGAACCCATCCGTGGGTCATAGGGTTCCCTTCGACTACCTCATACAGTCCCTGTACTGTCTACTGTGATATATTACTTCAGAGTGTCATGTTTTCTTTATATGCACTAAATTGCTTAATATATCCTATGATTGATTCTTGCTGTAAAGCGCTCCGATACCTTCGGGTCTGGCTAGCGCTATATAAAACTCATAATAAATAAATAAATAGATGAGCTCCATGAAAAAATAGTGCTAGCTAAGGCTGCAGCAGGGGAGATCATGGCAACAAGAGCAACATGGACATTTTTGGCTTGGAGACAATCTTTCTATGAATTCAATGAGCAAGTCGGCACATGCTACCCGTAAGGACCAAACAGAAAGCCAGCGGGGAAGATATTATAGAGATCAAAATTGCAGAAGGGGATGTAGTCAGAACACCTAGGGAAATATGCATGGTTTTTCATAGATTTTATGGAAATCTATATAGGGAATTACGCTAGGTGAACCCAAAAATAGAAAATAATATTTAGCTTTGATCACTGAAGAAACATTTTCACCAGAAGACTCAAGGGCTCTGGAGGGGAGATTCTTAGATGAAGAAATCCAGAGAGCCGTAAAGGAATTGCCTCCACGCAAGGCTGTAGGCCAAGACCAAATACCACTAGAATTTTTGGGGGGGAATGCGTCAGGCAAAGAGGGGGGAAACAATTCCAGAATCATGGTCTGAAGGGAGCATGGTATTTTTTTTTAAAAAGGAGAGCCCCCTGCTGAACCTGGTTCTTATAGACCGATTAGTCTAATGAATAGTGATGCAAAACTGTATTCGAAAATCCTCACAGATCGCTTTAGTACCATGGTTGGGAAGGTGATCCAGCCCCACCAGCATGGGTTTATTCCTGATAGAGGTGCGGCCGAACATATCCACAGAGTCTGCACTCTGTTTGACGGTACCTCTGTCACGCGAGATCCTATGTCCCTGCTGCCAAAGCGGTGAGGCAGACATAGTCCACATGTTTGCCTCTTTTCATACCCTGGAAACCCTTAAAAGAGCTAAAGAGGATTTTAAGGGGCAAACTCTGAGGATCCAAATCAAATTATCTGCTGAATTGATAGTTTTAGGTTTTGCTAGAAACGGAACAGTGATAACCCGCAGGGAATTTCTGTTTCTTGCCATGGCTGTCATAAGAATCTGTGTGTCATCTGCATGGGGGGAACCCAACCCCCCCACATTTCAACAATAGTTATCACGCCTCTTAGCTATGTACAATTTGGAAAAGAGCGTGTATGAAAAGAAAGGATGGAAAGCTAGAATATTAGGTAAATGTATGTGGGCCCAGTAATAGACTGGAAAACTAGAATGGACAGATTCCAGGTATAAGTCAAGGACATCGAAGTGTTGCTTATGTTTTGATTTTCCCTTGTCTTTTGTTTCTCCCTTTTATCTTTCTTTTTTTCTTCTTTTCTCAGGCAGTATCGATATGCGCTGTAATTCAGATACAATGGTATTGTATAACATTTTTTCTGTCACCAGTAGGATTTATTCTGTTAAATGCTTTATTGTTCTTTTTTTTCCTTTTCTATATGTAAATATGTTTTATTAATTACGGATGCTCTTGTAATGATGTACCAATGTTGATGGTGGAATAAAAAATAATGAACCCTTTTTGGATTTGATCTCCCCATCCCTAGAAAGAAGCTTGTTTGTTAGGTTTCAGCTGGGCAGTTTATTCCTAAACATTCCTAACTACCAGGCCATTGATGTAGTAACATAAAAATGCCCTGCATGCAGCCTAGCACAAGAATCTGAGGAACATATTTTGTTTTTTTTGCACTAAATATCATTCAGTCCGTAGGAGGTGGATTTGGCCAATATATTTGAATTTAGGAATCAGACAATATCAGGTCACCCATAAAATCCTAAACACCAAAACATCTGACCTAATAGTCTTTGCAGAAAGCCGTTTTCTATTTAACATCTGTTTTAGGTGCCAGGGGGTTGTAACTCAGGCTAATTAGGATGGTCATGTGCCTTGGTGTATTAGCAAATCTTACTGCGATCATGGAGTCAAAGTATATTTTGGGAAGTTTGTGTTCAGGAATGGTGAATTCTATTAAGCTGTATAAACAACGATAGGAGTAACACCATTAGACAAAGTCAATGGTCCTAAATGGGATATAGGGAGATGGACATGCAATAAAAG
The DNA here is from genome assembly GCF_964263255.1 of Lissotriton vulgaris. Taxonomy (NCBI): domain Eukaryota; kingdom Metazoa; phylum Chordata; class Amphibia; order Caudata; family Salamandridae; genus Lissotriton; species Lissotriton vulgaris. The sequence continues at coordinate 462,044,353 of NC_141689.1, read as the reverse complement.
AAAGATATTCTTTTGTTAAAAGACCCCTTATTCACCAACCTGGTTGGTGACATGCTTCATCATAGGGGTCCCACCCGGACAGCCGAGTGCCATCCGGGTGTGCTGCGACACCTGATTACAGTGGAGCGGGTTCTTGGTAGTGAGTGTAGAGCAAGAAAAAATGGTGATGTTAAAAATTGCCCTAGTATAACTTCATCAAATAGAATTTTATTTTGAAGCTACTGGACAATGTTAAAAAAGGTAGTGGGATACTAGTGTTGGCTTAATTGACCAACAGCATCTATGTGAATGTAAAATAGAGGTCTAAATGTTTCCACCTGTGTTGAAATCTACCAGGTTTTCATCAGGACAAAGTGCACGGAACCTGGGTGGTATACACACACTAACATGTACCCAACCCTCGATTCCTCAGACCTAACTGAATATTTGCAGTTGGTGTCCTCAAAGCCTAGATAGGCGAGGAGAAAAAAAGGAGAAACCTGCGGAGAAAAGGAGAGGCAATCACAAAACAAACAAATTACGTGCCTGTAACATCTTGAAGTTTCTCAGTAATTGACATGCTCCATGAATTCCCTTCCATGCTGGCGAAAATAACCCAACGTGAGCATACTATATGGTTGCAAATAATATGGTTGCAAACCAGTATTGTGATCCAAGTATGCATGGATTGAAAGAAAGCCTTAATAGGCATGTGATAGGATTTATCATACACTCAGAATCACACTGATCAATCTTCATGAGATTGTGGGTGCCAATTAGTAATTTAAGCCACTTAAACATATTGTTTAGAAAAGTGGCTGTCAACGCTCTCAAACACTAGTGAAAACGATGTTTAAAGCATGCAAAGTTCAATAAAGTTTTGTCAAATCAGGCATCGTGAATACTGGTAATGGGAGAGGTGTACAGGGAATGAGTATGGAATCTTACTCAGACTGCCAGTTTCTAATGCTTCATGGGGGCTGAGGGTAGGCCTGTTCTACAAGAAACTACTCCTGTGAAAAGTAAAATGAAAAAGGAAATGCAGACTTATAAACGCGTTATATGCCCGAGTCTGCGTCGAAGGCTGGAAATCACATCACCGCGTTATGGGCTGTAAACGTTGTGTGAGTGAATCGCTATCAATCGGAAGGGGAATCAGCCTCACAACACTTACAATTTGTAGAAGGAAGGTGGCCGTTGTGCCTAGAAGCCGTCCCGAGTGCCCCGCAGCAATGGAAGATCGCTGTCAGTAGCGTTAAAAGACTGTTCATTTCAGGGTATGGGCGTAGTTACATGTCACGTGGCTAGCGTGATGCACAAGTTGTCATGGCAACCATCGCCGCCCGAACTACGGTAGCTCCGGCGGTTTTCAACAGTATGTGTTATTTAGGTAAAAGGATATGAAAAATGAAAACGGAAAGTATTGTGGGGCATCATTAAATGTTGGATGCACTGCAAGTGTAATTAAAGAGGCTTTAAAAAAAAAAAAAAAAGTTAACTGACAAACCGCAGATTCATGGTGTCATTGAGGTATGTGATTCATGGTTAAGCGCACAATAAGCTCGCAAGATGTTAGAGTTGGTATCAGACAGGATGAACGGAGGTAGGCGGTCACATTGAATCCCTGTCAGCACAGGGATCTGGTTACTCAGCATGCCATAAGGGTGTGGCTGGGTATACGAGTAAATAGCGTTAATGTGTATCAGGGGGCCAAGTGGCTGATCATGGTCTTTTTTCAGTGCTATTCCCATGTACAGATGGTACACAGTAGGAGGTGTGATAGTACATGTGGAGATCATCTTTGGAGGACTGAACCCTGAGGGATATGATGATTAAGTCCCAATACATGTGTCGCAAGTCTGTAAATCCAGCGTGGCTCTTTTTCTTTTTTTTTATAAATGTTTTTACTTGTATTTACAGGTTACACGTAACAAATATTAACAGACGCTTTGATTGTTATTCGCCGACGTTTGTGCAAACAGGAGACATTTGTTTGACAGGATTAGGGCCAGTACCGGCCAGGGGTCAGTGGTCATGAGGACGTTTCTTGTGTTGGAGGAAGAGGTGTGGCTATGGCGATTTGAATGTGTCCATGTGTTTGTCTAGTTTGGTCCACATCACTCTGTCATGATGTCTACCTGGCGTGTTTCTAAGGGTGGTGGTGTCTTCCCCCTTAGGAAAATCACCCAATTGAGCCAGCCTTTGAAGGTGGCCTTGGGTGTGTCTTTCCAGTTTGTGAGTATAATTTTTGTTGCTGAGGAGAGTAGAAAGTCAAGGAGGTTTTTGTCTTCTTGCGTCTTGACTTCTTGTGAGATCTGTGCTGTGGCTAGAGAGGCAAACGTCAGCTTGATGTTGCTGCTTAGTGTGTCGTTGGTGAAAGCTAAAACCCGTGTCCAGAAGTTTTTGACTTTAGTGCGGTTGAGGATGATATGTTCTAGGTCATATTTTCCTAGGCCGCAGTTCCAGCACATATCATTGTCTATTAGTCCTATTGATGCTAGCCATGCTGGTGTCCAATAGGCTGGGTGTAATAGCCAGAATTTAGTTTGAGCGAGTACTGGGGATATCATGCACTTGACTTTCATAAAAAATTAGACCTAATGATCAACAAATTTATATGGCAGGGCAAAAAAGCCAGGATAGGCCTACGCAAGTTCAGATTAGTAAAAAAAACTTGGCGAGCTTAACATAGCGGACCCAAAACATTCCAACTAGCATTCATAGCCAGACAAGGAATGCACTGGGTGCTACCCACCCAAAAATACACACCAACCTCGTTAGCCATAGAGAGAGCGATGCTAAACAACTCCTCTCTACTCACTCTACTAACAGCGAACAAGCAAACACTCAACAACACCCCCATCCTAAAGTTCAAAAAACAGGCTCTACTGATAATAGACCCTGAACTAGAGGTCAGCATCAAAAATTCAAAGTGGGAAACACTCTGGGGAAACCACAAGATTAAATACAGAGCCAAAACCTTAGATATGAATGCATGGAAAAGTCGGGGGATCCAATTCCTAATACAACTAGAACCAAAAGGAGCACCATACACTTTCAACAACCTGAAACAAGAACACAATCTACCAGACATAGAACTCTATAACTTTCTAGCCATTAAAACAGCCCTAACGAAGGCAAAAATACACAGACAAACCCCCTCTATCTTCCAATTAATGGAGAACATAAACAAGACAGACCACCATGTCTCCCTTCTGTACAAACTGCTCCGACCATCCATGTCCAAGCTCAATGATAAAAAACGGCCTTCTGGGAAACCCAAACTAAGGCAAAACTGACACAACAAGAGCTACAGCGTTGCTCTTTTTCAAAGAGACGTTGTTGCATATTAAGCCCTGTCTGGACTGTTCGATGATGGTCCACTCCATGTCATTTGGAGTGTGATTCATTTCCAAGAAGTGATCTGTTAATTTTGTGGCACTCTTTCTCCATCGGATAGTACTGCAATGTTCGCAAATCCTCAGTTTAACCTTCCTGCATGTCATGCCCACATATGATTTGTTGCAGGGACATTTGAAGAGATAAACAACGTTGTTGCTGTTGCAGTCTGTGTGTGACAATTGGTTCCAAACTTTTCCTGGTTCCAAAGACAACGTTTTGTGTTGCTGGTCAGGTGGCAGATGCTGCAGTCTCCACATCTAAAGTGTGCCTGTTCCGTGTGGGAGCCCCCAGATTCTTGTGATAGATTGGGCCTTATTCTGGTGTGTGTCTTTAGGCCGAGTGTTAACTAGGGAGTCTCGCAGGCTACGTGATTTTTTTAATGAAAACATGGGTTTTTCCCAGTGGAGATTGCCTGTGTTGAGGATAGACCAATGTTTGTTTATTGATCTCGTCATCAAATTAGAAGCTGCATTAAAGGTTGTTACACATGTGAGTGGTGTGTCCATATTTGCATTTATTCTGTCTTCCAACAGCACCTCTCTGGGTTGGTTACGTGCTCTTTTCTGGCATTTCTGGATTAGCGTTTTTGGATAACCTCTGCTGATTAGTTTCTCTGTGAGTATCCCAACTTGTGTATGATAGTCATTAGTTTTACTGCAGTTCCTGCGGAGTCTCAAGTATTGGCCATATGGGAGATTCTCCCTCAGCGGGCGCGGATGAAAGCTCTTGAACCGTAACAAATTGTTTTTGGCAGTTGGTTTATGATAGGCTTTGGTTTCAAGGCGGTTGTTCTCCTTAGTTATGGTAATATCATGGAAGACCATAGTGTCCTTGTCAATGGTGTCTGTGAACTTCAAGTTTTGGTCGCAGGTATTGATCCAAACAATGAATTAATGGAGTGTTTCTATTGGTCCTTGCCAGATGGCAAGGACGTCGTCTATATATCTTTTCCAAAAGCTGATGTGTTCGTGGAATTAATTTTGATCAATAAAAATGAATTTTTGTTCGAAGTCAAAGACATAAAGTCCAGCCACGCTGGGGGCAAAAATACTGCCCATGGATGTCCCTCCTGTCTGTGGATATAGGGAACCTTCAAATTCAAAGTAGTTTCTTTTTAGTGCCATTCTCGCACATTCTAGGATGAATGATTTAGGTGTATTATAGGTCCATGGACTCTCATTCAGGGTTTTTTTCTAGGACTGATATGGGGTCATCCTGAGGTATGCTTGTATACAAGCTTTCGATGTCAAAACTCACCAAGATGGTGTTTTCATCAACAGTAACTTCTTGTAGTAGTCTGAGTAGACTTTTTGTGTCCTGTAGGTAGGTGGAAGTAGATTGTACAAGGGTTTTCAAAAAGAAATCACAAACACGTGACAAAGGTTCCAGTAGGGAATCAATCCCAGACACGATCGGTCTTCCGGGGGCGGGATCTTACCCTTGTGCATTTTTGGCAGGATGTAACAGTAAGGGATTGTACCCTCTGATTTGGATAGGAAGTCTGCTTCTTGTTTTGAAAATGTTCCCGCTGTTTCTGCAAGATCTACCAAATTTTTGATTTCCAATCTAAGTTCATTAGTTGGGTCAATTTGTAAGGGTCTATAGTTCCTTTTATCATTTAAAAGTCTGAGGCACTCAGCACGGTAGGTAGCTTTATCATGGACTACCACTCCTCCACCCTTATCCGCAGGTTTTATAATTGTATTAAGCACCTTAAACTGTATTATTTTTCATTTTTACTTGAATGTGGATCTACTTAATGAAATCTTTGTACTTTGTAGTGTTTTATCCTCCATTATTTATATATTTATGATGCTAATATATGGAATATTTTATCAAAATTGTTCCAATGTATGGATTTTGTGTACTTTGATCGTCTGCAAAAATCTTTTTGATGATGATGATTGAGGTGGTGATTCTCCACCAATACCCAGAAACCCCAGCTGCTTAATAATAAAATAAAATCACTCCAGCTGAAGTAATATAAACCTTCTAACCTTGTATATAAGGGTATAAAAAGCCACAAACTCCTTTATTGTCCCTGGGTGGGTGCTTGTTTGACAATTTCCTCCTTATTGTTCAAGTGTAGGTGGATTATGTAGCATCACCTCCCTCTCCTACTGGTGGAAGGGATCACTACTTAACTAAGCCCGCCATGCCAAAGGGCAGGTGGAGTATCTGTCCTTATGTGCCGAGAGCAGTGTGGCTGCAAGTTGACTTGTACAGAGCATAGAAGTGTGGTCAACTTCCACCTTTCTCTGGACACTTCTTCTTGGATAGGAAAAGGGTGCTGGAACGATTTTCAGCTATTCCACTCCTACACCTCTCTTACCTAGCCCACTGCAATGCCACAGAAGAAAAAGTCAATTGGCACTCTCTCCTAGAACCTGCTCCCACATTGAGACCAGTGGGCCAGAGTTGTTGACACCTCACATTACACTTGTTTCTTGTTTTTTGGCCTACCTCACTCTTGAGCACAGTGAGTGGGACACAAAGGCATTTTCTCAATTACCCTTAAGCAACCTGAGGAATGGTGTTATTATTAAACCCCTGCTTCCAGAAGGGCAAGGCAAAAGGGCAGTGTGTTATTTGCTATGCACTTTGGCAAAGGACATGAGGCGGTTTCCCCATCCTTTGACAAGGCAAATGGTTATGTGCTCATCTGAGTAGATGTACCTGCCTATATTCAACTTAAAACTGCTATACTGTCTTTGGGAAAGGTAGGAGGGCATGGGCAACATGCAGGACTCTACTTTCCTTAGAGAAGACTGTTGAGGGGTTTAATTGATTCTCTCAGCACTAGGGCACTTTGAGATGGTTAGTTACAGTTCCCCATGTCCCAGGGAAAAGGCCCTACTCTTTATATATTTACCTATCCTTCAAAATAGGAGGGATATATTCATTAGTGGATGGACGTACCCTCCAACTTTATAACCATGCAGTGCAACCTCAATTGTTTAATTGCTTTTTTCCTCATTTTCATTTTTTTGTTAATTTTATCCTCTGATCACACAGTTAGTGTTTGTGAATGTGAGAAACCAATACCTGTTTTCAGTGTCCCCCGACTTTTTCCTGCTTATTTTGACTCCCAGATGCTGGTTTTCTGACTCCAATTGTGCCCTCGACTCTGCTAACCAGGCTTAAGGCCTGTGCTCTGTTTAAAAGAACATGGTAATGATGTATAAATACAATTGGCACTCACAACCTACCTGTAAAGTCCCTAGTATATTGTCGGGCATGTAGGTTTAGAGGCCCCATAGACTTAATGTACTTAAGCGTGCAGCACTGTGGTGCCTGGTCTCTTTTTAAAAGCCAGCCCTGCCTTGCCTCCTGCTTTTAAAGTAGAATATTTGCAAATTCAACTTTGGAATTAAATGTACTTCCAAAGTAGTAAATTAGCTTATTTTTACATATAAGCCACTACTAAGGTCTACCCTATATGTCAAAGGGGAAGGGTGCCTGGCAACCTTAGGCAGGGACATTATAAAATATGTTTTATATGCCCTCATGAGGGGATAACTGCCATTTGAATGCAGTGGCTCCTTAGGCAAACATATGAATACTTTAAGTATAACTTTTGATAGAAACGACTTAAAATTTAACTTGCCATTGTTAGATTAGCTATAACTATTACAGAAAATAGGTTCTAGAACTTTCTTTTCTGTGAGCCAAAATCCAAACTTCCAGCAGAGCATCTCTGATTGTCCAGCCTCTATCAGGCTGAGGCAAGCTGTCTTAATGAGTTGTGAAGTGGCCTGCTAGAGAGACAAAGAATGTCCTGTGTAAGGAGATCCGAAACTGCAAAAGAAGAAGGCAGGATGGGGTGGAGCAGCCAAACTGGTCTTCAATAAGGGAATTAAAAGTTTGGACAGGACAAAGCCTCACCCCCACATCCTGCACCCACAGCCAGAAAGGAGCCTGAGTAATAAGATGTGTGAGGGGGCTGGAAGGAGAGTATTAGGGAGTCTTGCCACTCATACACCTGGGTGGCACCTTGCATCCAATTGGTCAGGGTTGCCCCCTGCTTGATGTTCAAAAACACTTAATAAATATGAGAGAGTTGCCAAGCATCTCAGACCTACTGCCTGAAAAAATAAGGAGAGGAAGGATTGCTCTTCTCGAACCCTGATCTGCACTTAAAGGATTGAACTCTTAAGGACTGCACCTGCGGCACAATCTGGAACTACGACCCTAAGGACTTTGCCTGGCTTCACAAGGATTAACTAGTGAACTCCCTGACAGCAACAGACTAACAGAGCTCACCTACACAATCTCTCCCAAGATGTCCCCAGCCTGGATTGTATCCAGTGGATTTTTAAGTATTTGGCCAGGTGCATAGCAGGAATTGTAGTCCCAACATCCCAAGGATCATCTCATAGCTACTAGCCCCTTGGATTGGTGCTTTGGACAATTTCAAGACAGCAAGAGGAATTTCAGGAACAAATTCCAGATGTTTGGAGAAGTTTGGAGCAAAGTTTGTGAAAAGCTCCATACGTTGACCAGGAGCATTGTGGGAGTTGTAGTTCCAGAACCCAAGAGGCAAACCAGATAATCTGAGCCTTTGGCTGTTGTGTTTTGGACCACTTTCCTGCATCAAGAAACACTTCTTGAAGTAAGTCTAAAAGTGTTCCATCAGGTGTGGCCTAAAGTCTGGATTATGTCCCAGTCTAGTGCAACCTTTTTTTACCCTTTGAGCGCCAATTGCTTCTAAGTGCTCATTTTACTTTTAACCTTTAAAAATTCATGTCTCTGGTTCCCTGCATTGCATTTTGGTTGCTTTGGTGTCTATTTGTTCATAAACATATAGCCTATTTATGTAAATTGATGTTGGACCTTTATTGTGTGTTTGTCTTACTTATTTAATGTATTGGTGTTTTTTAATAGTTTACACGCCTGTTTCCTAAGTTACTCCTGTCTGCTCATTGCCAGCTGCCAAGGGTTGAGCAAGGGAGTCCTTTGATGAAATATTGACGGAACCTCTTATTGTGTTTGTGACCTTATTACTAGCGGAAGGTCCCTACTTATCACTACTAATAAAGCACTTTCCAAAAGAAAACTTTTTAAAAAAAAGGTGGGTCGGGGTGGGTTGCCACATACAAGCTAAGGATGTGCATGGTGGGGGTTTGGCTTCCTGTGGGAAATTGGATGCAGGACTTGGCCCCAGGCCACGCCCTGCAGCCAACTCCACACCCTGTCTTCGCCTTGCACTGCCTATTATCTCACATATTACAACATTCATGACCTGCTCTGTAAAATCATTGAAAACATTTCTAATGACAATTGAACTGACATCGTTGATGAAAACACTTTGCATGTTGAAGGCACAATTTATAGTTACTCAAAATAACTGTGTAATTTCAGCATTTTTTTAGTTTTGCATTTTATTGAACTTAAACGCCACTTTAACCTTTGTTATTTCTACATACTTACATATACATACACAAGTCTCTGTTATCTTCTTCAGCTTATCTCGGAGATCCAGTGACACTAGGGTAGAACTGTGCAATCACAAACCATATTAATAAGGATGAGGAGTCTTCCATAATAAAAAGACTCCATTTATACTTGTTCCCTAATGTAACTATAACTCACTCCCTCAACATGCATAGTTTTCTCATCATTAATTTTACTGCAAATGTTACAATGATATTCTCAATGATGTCATAGAAGATATCATGAGTGACGTAATATCTGTGGTAATTAGCAGTGCATGGTGAGAGCACACGTTATAGTTACCTTAGGTCACAAGTTATAGTTACTTGGGATAACTATAACTATAACAGCTGCCTGGCCTGGCAATGTACTTCCGCCACCCACGCCTGCTGTTCCTGACCTCCCTCCTTGCCATCCATTGTCCAATCCATGCCCCTGCTCCCTCATTAATGCCATGTGTGGCCATTGTTCTGCCATTTCCCTTCCCTCCTGCCCTGAATAGTTAGCTTGCTGCATATCTATCGCCTCCCTACCCTCTGTTGTCTGATTCCATGCACCCCCTTCTTCCTCCTGGCCTACATGTTCTAATGTGCTCCCACTTCCCTCCATTTAGCTGGATATCCCTGCCCACACTTCTTGCCCTGTGCTGCTCAATTATGTTCCGCATCCTTGCCCTGGCTGCCCCTACCCTCCTTCCTGCTACTCTGTGATGTCTGTGTGCATGTCCTTGCTCTCTCCTTTTTGCCCACCATGTTCCATGTACCTGCCATTGCCCCTACTATCTACTCTGAGTGTTCTGTTGAGCTACCACTGCTCCTCCCACATCATTAGAATGGCTAGATGGCTGGCACCTGTCTCTGCCACCTCAACCCTGCCTGTCTGATTATCATGCCCCTATCCCCTCCCTCCTGACCTCCATCATCCCTTTTCCTGACACTCCCTTCAGCCCTCCATGCTCTGTTGTGCTGTAACTGCTCCTCTTGCCTATCCTTCATGGTCTTAAATGAAGCCTCTTCCCCTGCCTTCTTGTGTCTGTGTCCAGACTCTAACCCTCCCTTCTGTCCTCCATGGTCCTTTGTCCAGGCTGCTGCCCCCTCGCTCTTGCCTACCATGGTCGTTGTGCAGCCACTAACCCTCCCGATTGCCTTGCATGGTCTTCTGTGCTGTCAAAACCCCTCCCACGTTCCCTCTGATGTCTCTATGTATGACATTATAGTCTCACTGTTGCTTTCTTTGGTGTCCTGTGCTTCCACTTCCCATTCTGCCTTCTATCCATGGCCAGCTTGATGCTATTGCCCTGCCACCTTGCCCACTACCCTCTGTTTTCCATGTGCAGGCCCCTATCTACTCCCTCCTGTCTGGTCTGTTGTTGTGCCCCTGCCCCCTCCCTCCTCCCATGCATGGTCTATTAGGCAGCAGCTTCCCTCCTGTCTGTCTGGTGTGGTAAGCTTGCTGCCCTTACCTCTTCCCGCTCTGCTCTCTGTTGTCCATGTGCATGGCCATGTCCCCTCTCCATGGTCTGTTGTGCTGCACTGCTGTCCCACTTGCCCTGTGTGGTGTATTGTGCTGCTGAAACCCCTGATGTCTACCCCTTAACTTCAGTTTGGTGCCCCTGTCCTTCTCCCTTCTTCCCTCTGTTATCTGAGTCCATGTCCCTACCCCATACCTTCTGCTCTCCATGATGCAATATACCATATGTGCCAACATTTTGAACTTGGTAAGAGGGGGATTGTGTAACAAAACTAGGGAAATGATTTTCCCCATTGACTTACAATGAAAAAGAGGAGATATTTGGCAGGAGACAGATAGAATTAAGCCCTTTTGGGCGTAGAAGCATGAGAAGTCTCCTATCTGAATCGTGTCTGCTGGCATGTATGGTTGTACTGCCACTGCTTCTTCCTTCTGCCCTCAATGGTCTGTTATATTGACACAGCCTTTCTTGCCTGTCCTGAATGGTTGTTATATTGTCCCTGCCCCGTTTTCCTCTGCGCTCCATAGTCTGTTGTGCTGCCACTTCCCTACTCATCTGCCCAATGTGGTCAACTTGCACCCTCCTCCCTGCCCTCAATTATACGAGTCCATGCTCCCGACTTCTACCTCCCCAGAGTATTCTGATGAACAGGTAGCTTGCTAATATTCTTTATTTATTACAGAAGTATGACATGCCTGTTGTCATCTTGAGGTAAACAAAACTGTAATTCCTAAAGCATTTCCTTTAGAAATTAAAAATAAGAGGGTCTTATTCCCATAAATACCGACAAACTGCTTTTAAATTATTTGCTTTCTTTATTTTTTGTATCCAGAGGATGACTTGATTATTTGTTACAATTATGGGAGAAGATGTGGCGTTATGGCCAGAGCTGCAGACTTTGCAACTGGGGAGCCAGGTTTGAGTTTTGGTGTTAGCTCGACATCCTGTGATTCTAGGCAAATAACTTATTATCCCCATGCCTAAATCCAAAATGAATGTGTCCTTGTGTAATGCAACTGATGCTCATGTAAAGCACTCCAAAACCTTTAGGTCACATCTATGCTATATAAAACTGCCACAACCAAAACAATTTAGGGGCTAATAACGAGTCTGGCTCGCTAGGGTGCAGCAGTCTCCTGACCGCCCTGTTACAGCTAGGGTGGTCGGGCCATCCTGGGACCGCCGCAACCGTGAGGGATCAGAGATCCTTGGCGGTGGTGCGATGATCTTGAGGCTGCAATATGCTTGGCAGTACCCCTGCAGTGCCACCAAACATAATAAGAGTTTCCTCTCTGTTTTCATAGCGGTCCCACCTCCTTGAAAACATTGGCAGAGAGAGAACAAAGGTGCAGGGCCCCCTGTTGCCTCTGAGCCTGGGGATGCATGCAGGGGGGCATATGTTGTGCCTTGCTGTGTGAACACACTTCAGTACCTACACAGCATGGACTGCAGCAGTCCATGCCGTGCAGGTACTGATTTAGATGTTCCTATTGCAGTGCCCCTGCCATGGGAACGCTAAAGAACCGCTCATCAGATAACCCTAAGGCCCTAAGTGTTTTGCACAATTCTGTCATTGAGCTATATTTGGGCTACATTTGGGAACTTTTTCCTCTGGTGTCCACCTTGGGAGACTTGTTTGTTATGAACCTGCCTAATTTCCTCATTTACTGCAGTAGAAAATGCTTTCAATTTTACTCTTGGAATCCATACCGATGGCATTCAGATGTGCCACACTTTTGGCATAAATTCAGAAGGTTTGCACTTTAGTTGTTCATTAGAACATTGTAGTAAAGCTGCTGATAACCAGGGATTTAACTGGTAGTCAACTGCGGGTATTGAAAGTGCATGTTTCCCACTAGAAGACCGGTAGCTTTCTGAATAAATCCCAGACAAAGCAATAATTTACCTGACCCTTTCCAAGCTCTCCGCACTCGGTGGCAAGCTAACAAAGGAGACATCAAAGATAAAGATTGGCAAACAACGCTGATGTCACCAAGGGATTCAACTATCTCACTTCGCTTCTGTTTGATCCAATGAAAAATCCTACATAGAACATACCTCACTGGGGTTACACTGTTAAGAACTGGGACTAGACAGGATGCATTTTGCATAAGGAGGTGCCACCAAGAAGCAACTTTCTACCATACTATATGGGACTGTCCATTCCTGCGGTACATATGGGAGGGGGCAACCACACACAAGCAAGATGCACTTGGTAAAAAGATCAGCCTCACTCCACCATTAGGGCTTCTCAATATTTGGGAGGCGACCGATCTCACGGAAGTGGAACAACAACTGGTCCCTTTGGGCTACATACTATTCAAAAGAGCAATAGCATGGAAGTGGGGTTGAGTTGGACGACCATCGACAAAAGCCAGGGTGGCCGAACTGGATAAGTGCATGATTGCAGAAAAATGAGTGTTTAAATCTAGAGGATGTCCCAAGAAGTGGGACAAAAAGTGGAGTGGGTGGAATGCATATCGAGGAGACTTATGTATATCCCTGACTGTGGAAATGGCAATGTCTAGGAATACTCATTATGCGCCTGACATGCTTGTTTGAATATATGTCTTCTGTTAAATAATATGCACCAAATGTTATGAGGTCAAAATGTTTGTAAATTACTACCTGTGATGATGATTGGAAGTTTGTAATTAATAAAACGATTATTTAAAAAAAAAGAAAGTTCAAGTTTCAGTCTACATGTTAGATGTTTTAATGAAATAGAAGAGGAAAATATGAGAGAACTCACTTAAAAAGTGTCCTAATTTTTCTTTCTACAGCACTAACCATAATTTCTATGACAAAATAAACCCCTTCCTTTTGTTCCTTTCTAAATTAAATGTTTTAAGTTTGGTTCAATCAAGATGGCTTCATATGTGCCATACTTATCATTAGGAAGGCTGTTAGTGCTCTAGTTGTTCTTTAGAACACTCTGGAAGGCTGATTTGTTTTCCTGAGATTGTCAGACTTCAGTCTCGTATGGCTGAGAAAGATATTGCGCATTTACAAAAAATATGCTCTAATTTTAGCTTCTGGAGCACCTTCCATAATGTCTATGGGAAAATCATAAGAGAACAGTTTTCTCTCAAACATGATTAATGAAATCCAAGCAGAAGACTTTTTCACAGAGTAAAATCACCTTAGAACACACCACAATTCCTAAAACTAGTATGGTACCATCATGAAATGATTTATATTGTAACTAAAATATGTCATCACCCTTCAAACATTCTCCTTTTTTGACCCTCACAATCTGCCATCCACTACAATGCATTTCAGTGGGATGCTATCATGTATGTGGATCCCAAGATGGCTGCCAGCTTTTTCTGGTTGAAGTGATGACAACCATTCATGGTACATCATGACATGTGGGCTTAGGCTCCTGCCAGACATAAAAATGTGGATTTCTTTTAATATCTCCCAAATTGTGCGGATTTACACCAAACAACAAAAATCTTGCTTTCTGGACCAAACAGCTACCTTTCTCCCAAATTTGGTATTATTCCATACAGCGGTTTGAGCTATTTGTGTCTAAAATCTCTATGGGAATGTATATATATATGTGTATTCACTGAAAAAAACATAGGTTTCAGCCATGTTATAGTTAAAAATTAGCATTTAAAAAACCTTTGAAATTCACTGAAAAAACCATAGGTTTCACACACGTTATAGTTAGGAATTAGCATTTAAAAAACCTTAGAAATTCACTGAAAAAACCATAGGTTAAAGGTCCTGTGGGAAATTGCATGGGGAAAACACGTTTTGGGACCCCCTTTTTTCTCTGCCCCGCTTCATGAATCACCCCCAAACTTTCAGGGAAGGAGCGGAGCGGAGCAGGCCATTTTCTTGGAGAAATTTGTGAAGATTCGTCCACCTGCGCCAAAGTTATTCCAAATAGAATGTTGCGGATTTCCTATGGAAACTAGGTTTTAACTATAACTACCTATATATATATATATATTACCTACTGGCAGTAGGTAGTTATAGTTAGGACCTATTTTCCATAGGAAATCTGCAACATTCTATTTGGAATAACTTTGGCGCTGGTTGACGAATATTCGCAACATTTTTAAAACTGGTGGGGCCTGCCAGTCCGCTCCTATCCTGAAAGTCTTGGGGTAATTCGTGAAGCGGGGGCTGAGAAAAGAAAGGGTCCCAAAACATGTTTCCCCATGCAATTTTCCATAGGTACTGTTCATCGCTGCTACAGCCCGAATGGCTGAACGGAATTGCACCAAATTTCGCAAAGTGGTAGTCTTTGGTTCAGACTCATGCCTTTTGCTTAAATGGTGTAAATTCATTAAATGGTTCCTGAGAAATTTACAATTAAAAGTTCATATATATCTATGGCATCTTGTGCACACTCTAGGCACACCGTCCCGATCATGCGCTAATTGACTGTAAAGTGGTTGTCAACATTCGAAACCAGGAAGTGTTGGCAGCCATTTTGTGCCTTGGTAGAACCGAGGATCTAGAAAATAGTGGGACAAGTGTTCAACACATATAAAGGGGGCATGTAAGAAATATTTTGATCATCTTCACCTGCTTAGGGGGTCCCAAAAACATTATTTATTTGTTTAAACTGAGAAATGTGCGTTCGGTGCATGGATCAGCCGTGATAAAAATAAAAACAAAGCGGGGGCTCCTGTGCTTGTTTAAAAATTAGCTACCTGGGTGGGCCAAATCCCGGGGTCTAAAATATTACATTTGATGGGGGTCCAGAGGGGACCTGTAGCCTGGGGACAACCATTCCTTGGTGCTACAAAATAAATGGGTGAGGGAGCTCAAAGGTCCGTCTAAGCCCCAGGGATTACCACCCTCCGGGGCTTTTTATATTTTGAGAGGGGGGCTGCCTGGTATACATTCTGGAGCAGTTGAAAGCCTTGGGGGACACTACACCCCAGGAGCGGCTCCTGCTGTGTCTCGGGGTGTCTACCCACGGGACACTGCGGTTTTCTATGGAGTCGAGGTTCCCGCTATGTCATAGCAGACTTGAGGACATATTAAAAGGTGCTATTTGGTCGCAATTTTAAAAAAAAAGCAAAAAATGCAGTGAACATGATGTCGCCCTTTTTACTAGGTGACGTTAAGATGCATTAATGCATGTTAGCAGCTGGTTTGCTAAAGGCTCGCCTCGTATCTCCAATGAGTTGCAATGCAGGTGTTCTCAGTGGCAAGGTAGGTGTTTCTATGTGTCTCGGGGGGTCTACCCACGGGACACTGCTGTTTGCTATGACAGGGTGGGAGTCGAGGTTCCCGCTGTGTCATAGCAAACTTGAGGGCATATTAAAAGATGCTATTTGGGCGCAATTTTTTAAAAAAAGCCAAAAATGCAGAGAAAATGATGTTGCCCTTTTTACTAGGTGACGCTAAGATGCATTAATGCATGTTAGCAGCCGTTTGCTAAGGGCTCGCCTCGTATCTCCAATGAGTTGCAATGTAGGTGTTCTCAGTGGCAAGGTATGTGTTTCTATGAGAATATAAAAAGGAAGACGGAGGTATAACAACAGCATTGTATTTACAAGGTGGCCTTGGATTGGAGGACTTATAGCAAAACTCTTTCTAATTGTGGTTTATGTTGGATCCTAACATAATATGAGAGGTGCATTGATATGGTAAGTCCAGAGTCTTATATTAACAAGCTTTTCACTTGCAAACATAAATTATTGCTGTATTTCTCCCAATATAGGGGGCATATTTACACGGACAGCGTTAAAATTATCATCCATTTAGCATTAGGAAAGTGTCATTAAAGTGGCCATAATGGCTTAATAAGAGGCTTTTGAGAAATCATGAGCTCGGCGGAGATGGGTAGGTGCTTCCACGCGGACACGGGCAGATTTAGTTACATCTAATAGGCTCAACCCCGATGTTCTGACCCGCCGATCCCTCATGTGGCAAGTAGTCCCCGACCATTAGGCATAGGATTATCCACACAGGTAATTTACACCACACACATGACATGAGCATGTTGTTGATTCTATTTTCCAATTTTCACTTTGATGAGGTCCTGATGAATTGGGGGTGATTTTCCCCAATGCGAGAAACATGTCGACCAGTCTTTCTTCTAGTCTCCTCTAGGGTCACTCGACCTAACCTGTTGATACCTAGCGAGCTAGCATCACGTTTTTAATTGCAGTAAGGGGACCTCCAGAATAAAGTGGTTTCCGGTACCCCTTGCTACATTTTAATCACTTTACCAGGCAACTTGCTACCCCGCCCACACACCCGCACTTCACCATAAGGCAGTTGGATATAAAAGATCTCCGCCAAAGAGCCCCTCTCTGAGGTGAGCCCGTCGGGGGTTGCACCGCCTCCCCGACGAGGAGCAAACGCCTATGATGAAGCATGACACCCTTCTGGGTGTGTGAGGCAACTACATCCAACAAAATGGATGCCCAAGGGTATCATACATACACCTTCGGTCACGCCAGCTAACCTACTTTTCTCTGTCCATAGGAACAGTTCAGCAACTCCTCTTTTGCGGTAATTCCAATAGAAGCCCAGGTTTTCACGAGAACATTTTAACACAGTCCTTGATAATATGCCCCCAAGTTTGCTATGGCAGGACGGGAGCCTTGGCTCTCACTCTTGCATATCAAACAGCAATGTTGAAAAAATCTTCTGGTAAGATAACAAAGGATTTTGAAGTCCATTATCGCCATTTTAGTTGTAGTTTGGTGCAGTTAAAGCAGCGACAATTCTAATGCCGTCCTTGTAAATATGCCCCTAAGTTTTGTAATGTCAACAATCCCGTCTCCCATTTAAATAGGCATGAAGTATTTAGTGAATCGTGAAGCAACACTGTCTACTTGTGCTTGATAAAGAATTTGAAGAGCTGTGTACTTCTTTTGCTCGTAATGTTCATAGGGGCAGATTTACAAGACCCTTGCACAACTATTGCATGACTTTTAACATGGCAAAAGTGGCTCGAAAATGGAGCAGGGGGCTCGTAAATCTGCTATAAAGTGTTTTGTCTTAGTTTGCTTTCCTCTCTGTCATGTAGAGGATCCTGGGTAAAGATAACAGTTTCTGCACAGCCAAAACGTTTCAACCCTACCCCCAAACTGCCTGTTACCATAGTAACAGTTCATGAAACACTTAAGTGAGCACACAGGTTACAAGTTCACAACACAATGTTGCTAACCCAAACAGTTACTGTGCTGGAGTTTTTAAAATTTTCCATAGGAACCGTTAATCGCAGCTACAGACTCTGGTAAAGAGTTAGCCTCAGTATTATACTTCTAGTTATAAAAATCATTTCTATTTTTACTTGTTTAATGTTTTCTAAGCATATGATTATCACACTAAATAATAGTGAAATGTTGTTAGAAAAAGATGTACATACTTTTTTAATTAACTTTTATTAAAACAACAATAAATAACTAGAAATGTAACTTTAAGATAACAATTTAATAAATAACTAGAAACATAACTTTAACATAACAATATAAGAAACAAAATGTGAGATGGACTCTAATGGAAGGAGGGTAAGTAACCTGCAAAACAAAAATGAAAATTGGTCTTTAAAATTAGATCGATGTGACTGAATAAGGTCAAAGATCAAAAATTAAGGTAACACTGGGCAATATCTGGTTATTTGCACTTCTGCAGTGTGCCTGATACATTCCACCTCTCTTATAGGCCTGCATTGAAGAGGTGTCTGTAGGGAAGTGCCTACTGCATCATATTTACAGTATGGACCAACAGGTCTTTAAAATGATTCAGAGATGAGACAGAATTAGGTGGGAGATCACCCGGGTCTTACACGCAAATTGGAAAGGGGCGACCACTCGGTCCCCCCGAACGTATGGCTGAGTGCCTCGATCCCCCCGGGAAGCCATTTTTGGGCGGGAGGCGCGTCTCGGCTGGTATGCCCGAAGCGGCGTAGCCAGGGCGCGCCTTTTCCCGCCCTAGAGTGGGCTGGCCTAGACACCGACGCAGCCAGCCACGCCCTCGGGGCGGGCAGGGGCGGGCTTTCGCCCGCCCTGAAGATGGATAAAAGAAGGCGCAAGACCAGAAGACGTCCTCTTGTTCTTGTGCTCCGAAGCTGCACCTCCTCGCTACACGTGAGCTCGGGACGGAACGAAGAGCCAATTTTGAGCGTTTTGATCTTTTTCTTTGTCTTCTAGATACTTCGTAGGAGAGATGCCCAAGAAAGGCGAAAAAAGAATGACGACTGAGCAGATGGTTCGGGCACTCTTCAAGGATATGTCCGACATAAAGAAACGGTTGGCGGAGCGAGATGGGGAGGAGGGTTCGGGCCCTTCGCCGGCTGGAGGGAGACCTAAGAGGCCGAGAAAGGTTCCAGCCGGTGGGGACATCCCGGTTCCCTCTGCCCCTCTCGAGGCGCCGACCCCAGTACCGATAGAGGGGAATCCAATCCCCGTTGTCGTCACCCCGACATCGAAGGAAGACATGCCCCCGGAGCTGGCAGCACAGCTAGCAGCATGGTTGGGGGATAGTGGTGATGGCGCCACGGCTGCCGAGGCACAGGCGCTGATAAAAGGGCTTCGTGAGAAGAAAGAGGCAGCTAGAGTGGCGGGGATAGACAAGCCGCAAGCGGCAGATGCTGCGTCCGGTTCAGGTAAGCGGCCATTGCCGATTGCAAGGGACGAGTCAGCACCCTCTCGTAGAGAGAGATTGGGACAACATGTGCCTTTAGCTATAAAGGAAAAGATCTGGGCGGGGGAGTACGTGAATATTTTTTCCCTGCTTGTTGATCATTATGATGTGGAGCATGTGAAAAGTCAGAAGGACTTAATGCATCCGAGTGTTTGGCGCGCTAAAATGGCCGCCTTTAAGGTAAATGAGAACATTGGCAACTGGGGCAATGCGTGGGGAATTTTCACATCAATTTTGGGGGAACGTAGGCCCGAGTTGCTCCCTGAGTTTCCCGTTTACCAATCACGAATTATGGGTTACTCGACAACGTATCAAGGTAACCATTGGTTTTGTTACGACAATCTGTTCCGGAAAGAAAAGGAGCATAACAAGAGTTTGACTTGGGATTGTTACGATTCGTTAACATGGGACAAAATGAAAGAATCGGGAATGTTAAGAATGCCATTGGTCGGGAGCAATGTTGGTGATTACTCCCGCCAAAATGTGGGGACGCCCTTTCGACCGAGTACGAGCAGCGACGACCAGTCGAGGCCCGCAGGCAATACAGGGAGAAAGGGTTTCTGTTTTAATTTCAACAAGGGGAAATGTACCAGGCCTCCGGGATCGTGTAAGTTCAAGCATGAGTGTAGTACGTGTGGGTCGTCCCATCCTGAGTCATCGTGCAGAGCCAAAACGGGTGAGAATGGGGGTAAGGGAGGCGCCAAACAGGTCTAAGCTAGGCCGAGGGGCGCCTTTACCAACCCCGATTGATACCTTGGCAATGATTCCCTGGCTCAGCGAATACCCGGATCGTACTTCTGCCGGGGTGCTACGGAACGGTTTTACACATGGTTTCCGCATCCCGGTAGGGGACTTTCAGGGTGTAGGGATTTGCAAGAACCAACTTTCCGTTTTACAACATACATCTGTGGTGCAAGAGAAAATTCACAAAGAGGTTAGCCGGGGACGGGTCGCCGGCCCATTTAGTGTACCCCCGGTACCGGATTTTGTTTGTTCTCCGTTAGGGGTGGTTCCCAAGAAGGACCCGGGTGAGTTTCGTTTGATCCATAATCTGTCTGCCCCACACGGCCTTTCAGTAAATGACGCAATTGATCCAGAAGTTTGTTCGGTGCGATACGCATCGTTTGACGAGGCAGTAGCCATCTTGAATCGCCTGGGGCCCGGAACGTTGATGGCGAAATCAGATATCGAGTCAGCGTTCCGGTTGCTCCCGGTACACCCAGACGATCAGCGTCTTTTGGGGTTCGGGTTCCAGGGGTCATTTTACATGGATAGGTGTATGCCAATGGGATGCTCTATATCATGTGCTTATTTTGAGCAATTCAGTACTTTCCTGCAATGGGTGTTCACTAAGAAATCGGGTTTTCGAAATGTAATGCACTATCTTGACGACTTTTTGTTCCTTGGTCCCGCCGAAAATCCTGAATGTGCTCAGGCCTTAGCTGAATTCTGTGTGTTGATGGGTCATTTTGGCGTGCCATTGGCACCGGGTAAAACTATGGGTCCCACGACTTGCCTCGAGTTTTTGGGGATCGAGTTGGACTCAATGGAGGGGTGTTTCCGTTTACCAGCTAGCAAAGTGTTGAAATTCAGGACAGCCCTCCTAGGATGTTTGAATACACCTAAGGTTACACTGCATCAGTTGCAACAATTAGTGGGGAAGTTGAACTTTGCCTTGAGGGTGATCCCAATGGCTCGCCCCTTTTCCCGCTCAATTGCCCAAGCGATGGTTGGCCTGAAAGAGGGTCATCATCGCACGAGGTTATCGGCTGAGGTCCGCCAGGACATGCGGATATGGTTAGCATTCTTGGCGGACTTCAATGGCCGAGTCGTCTGGAACAAGCCAGCCGTGTCCTCGGAAGAGCTTGGGCTATGGACAGATTCAGCAGGGAGCATAGGTTTTGGCGCCATCTTCGGCACGAACTGGTCTGCTCAAAGATGGCCCCTATGGTGGCACGAGAAGGGGATAACGAGTAATATTGCTTTCCTTGAATTATTTCCCATTCTCGTGGCCCTGAGAACCTGGCCAGAAGGTTTCAGAGATCATTCTGTCGTTTTTTGGTCCGACAATATGACCGTGGTAGAATGCATCAATAGTCAGTCAGCCCATTGTAAAATGATTTTGAGGCTGCTCAAAGAAATTGTCCTACTATGTATGCAACTGAACGTGGTATTCAGAGCAAAACATGTCCCAGGGGTGTTGAATCAGGCTGCTGACGCACTGTCTCGTTTTCACATGCAGGCTTTCTCGGGTTTCCTTCCCTCAGCGGACCCGGAGCCGGCACCCTTCCCCGAAGCTCTCTGGTCTCTCGGTGCCCCGAACTTCGTCACCTCGTGGGAGAGAGTCTAGCACCCAGGACAAGGAAGGCATATGAAGGGGCGTTCCAGGCCTATTTAGCCTTTTTGGGGGCAGAGAGAGGGGGTTTTTGGGGTCAGGAAGAGTGTGTAGTACTTTTTCTGATGTCTTTACGTAGGGCTGGGAAATCGGTGGCTACGGCCCAAAGGCATCGTGCCGCCATTTCCTTTGTTGCCAGGGCCCATGGCATCCTGGACCCAACAGCGTCTTTCACAGTACAGAAAGCGCTGCGTGGGTGGCAACGCCTAGAGGGTCGCAGAGTAGACGTAAGACGACCGATAGGTCTAGACAGGTTGTCCCAGTTACTGGCCACACTCCCTACCACATGCTCGTCCCCTTTTGAGTCCTGTTTGTTCCGGACTGCATTTACGCTGGCGTTTCACGGGGCTATGAGAGTTAGTGAGCTGGTTGCAAGGAACAAACAGGATGTGACGGGGGGCTTGTGCAGGGAACATGTTCAGATCAGGGGGGATGCGGTGATTGTCTCCTTTCTCAGGTCTAAGACCGACCAAGATGGGAGAGGGGACTGCACGATCATTCGCAGGAACCCCGAGTCATCCATGTGTCCGGTACAGTGCTTAGAAGATTACCTAGCACAGAGAGCGGCATCATGGGGGGGGACATTGTTGAGGCATGCAGACGCCACCCCGCTGACGAGGTTTCAGTTTCAACGGGTGCTTGCAATGGCCGTTGCCGCAGCGGGCTTGGACCCGGGCGAATTTGGGACCCACTCCTTTCGGATAGGGGCTGCCACTGAAGCTACAGCCAGGGGTCTTAATGTAGAGCAAGTAAAACGTGTGGGGCGCTGGTCCTCCAATTGTTATAAGAGGTACGTGCGATTGCATATGTTGTGAAGCTGTAACCATGTACTCACGCCTCTTGTCTTTTGTTTGTTTGCAGTTACGCAAGCCTACGCGGCAGGGCAGACTGTGCAGTCGACCCAACACCAGGCCAGCGGTCGCACGTCACCGGCTGTGAGGAAGGAGGTGTGGGTCGTGGGCCACTCATACGTGAGACGAGCCGCAGACGTATTCAAAGCAGGTGACATGATTCACGTACCTGGGGAATACGGGTACAGAGTGTCCTTCTTCGGAAGGGGCGGTCTCTGTATTGACCAGTTTCAGGAATTTTTTGAGGGTTTGTTAGAGCGGATGAGGTCACCGCCGTCCATAGTCATAGTGCATTTGGGGGGCAATGATTTGGTCACCACCGGTAGACGACTTCTCCTGGAGGCTATGCTTTCCACGGTAAGTTGGTTAGCGAGGAGAGTTCCGGGGTGCCTAATTGCGTGGTCTCATATGATCCCACGAAAAGTGTGGCGGGGAGCTATCTCGATCCCCGCTTTGAATCATTCTGTTAAAAAATTGAATAACAAAGTGAGTAGGTTGTTCCGTTCCAAGACATTGCATTCGATCTCGCATAATTGTATTAATGATGACAGTATGTATTTGGGGGATGGGGTGCATTTGTCGAGGGCGGGGAATGAGTTACTCATAGGAGACTTCTTAGCCTGGTTGAAATCTTTAAAAACATGACCTTTAGGTAGGAGTTTTGTGGGGGGTCCGGATAGCCGGTCAACTATCCGGACCTGTGGCGGTAAGGTCATGATCGGTGAGCACTAATTGGTAGATCCCTATGAGTGGGCGTCACCCAACACGGATGGGAGCGCTCGGGAGAGGTGGCCATTGGCCCCTCGGTGGGGAGGCGGTCCCGTCTAAGGGCGGGTCGCCGGAAGTAAAGGAAAGGCGGTCAAGGCCCCTTCCTTTGTAGGAGGGGTTACAGCCCCCTCCTGGGGAATTTCCCGGGGCCAGTGTCATCTGCGACGGCAGATGCGGTAAGTTGTGGGGGTGGGGAGAGGTCAACGATACCTTCTAGATACCACACACAAGTGTTCGAACGACCTTTAAATGGCGTCGAGTCTTAAGTGCCCCCGTCAAGACAAGGGAAATTGTTAGTAGTTGCACTAGAGGTAAGCCTCTGTGCTGTCGCCCTTCCCAAGTGGGAGGGGTAAGTCTGGTTAGGGATCTTGACACCGGTTATGACCTTGCCGTTGGCCCTTAAACGTTAGGATGTACAATTTCAGTGTTCTTAGAGAATGTTTTTGTAGGATGCTAGTTCGGCTAGGAGAACCTCTGTATTAGAGATTATGTTAAGGTTAGCCAAACATCGTAATGTGATAATGAAATTGTACATAATATGAAAACGTTTAATGTTTTAATTTTTTGTTTTAATAAATACGGCCGCGGGATGGTCACTCCATCCCACATCCAAAAACTTTAAGACTGTTTCCGGTTTCCCTCCTTTTGGGGATTGTGTTGAGAGGGGGTGGCGGGTATCTCAGCCATATGGAAAGGGGCGACCACTCGGTCCCCCCGAACGTATGGCTGAGTGCCTCGATCCCCCCGGGAAGCCATTTTTGGGCGGGAGGCGCGTCTCGGCTGGTATGCCCGAAGCGGCGTAGCCAGGGCGCGCCTTTTCCCGCCCTAGAGTGGGCTGGCCTAGACACCGACGCAGCCAGCCACGCCCTCGGGGCGGGCAGGGGCGGGTTTTCGCCCGCCCTGAAGATGGATAAAAGAAGGCGCAAGACCAGAAGACGTCCTCTTGTTCTTGTGCTCCGAAGCTGCACCTCCTCGCTACACGTGAGCTCGGGACGGAACGAAGAGCCAATTTTGACCCACCCACCAGCCCCTGAGGACAGCAAGTTGTTGTGCAATAAAGTTGATTTATAAGTTTGTTTTTTCCGTTTTCGTTTACAGGCTGTGACAGTATCAGTTTGTGGTTAATCATAATAAAGTATGGTGAATATCGTCTAGGTTGTTACGATTAAAATGATTTGTGTAGTGTTGCATTGCTAGTATGTTCTTTCGGTCGTAGCGACCAATGTTTTCATAGGTTTGAATAAAATTGTCGTATTTATTTTGGTAGGCGGTAAGGTCATGATCGGTGAGCACTAATTGGTAGATCCCTATGAGTGGGCGTCACCCAACACGGATGGGAGCGCTCGGGAGAGGTGGCCATTGGCCCCTCGGTGGGGAGGCGGTCCCGTCTAAGGGCGGGTCGCCGGAAGTAAAGGAAAGGCGGTCAAGGCCCCTTCCTTTGTAGGAGGGGTTACAGGCCCCTCCTGGGGAATTTCCCGGGGCCAGTGTCATCTGCGACGGCAGATGCGGTAAGTTGTGGGGGTGGGGAGAGGTCAACGATACCTTCTAGATACCACACACAAGTGTTCGAACGACCTTTAAATGGCGTCGAGTCTTAAGTGCCCCCGTCAAGACAAGGGAAATTGTTAGTAGTTGCACTAGAGGTAAGCCTCTGTGCTGTCGCCCTTCCCAAGTGGGAGGGGTAAGTCTGGTTAGGGATCTTGACACCGGTTATGACCTTGCCGTTGGCCCTTAAACGTTAGGATGTACAATTTCAGTGTTCTTAGAGAATGTTTTTGTAGGATGCTAGTTCGGCTAGGAGAACCTCTGTATTAGAGATTATGTTAAGGTTAGCCAAACATCGTAATGTGATAATGAAATTGTACATAATATGAAAACGTTTAATGTTTTAATTTTTTGTTTTAATAAATACGGCCGCGGGATGGTCACTCCATCCCACATCCAAAAACTTTAAGACTGTTTCCGGTTTCCCTCCTTTTGGGGATTGTGTTGAGAGGGGGTGGCGGGTATCTCAGCCATAGTGTCATTATGTCTGTAAAGTCCCACATAATGGCTAACATGGAAGGTACGGGGTATCATTGACCTTATATTCATCCATAGTTGCACACATAAAAGATGGTGGACATGACGCATTTCTGCGAATATGAATGTTTGTTGTACATTCAGTGGAGTGTTGTAGCTGTAGTAATACAGGGCTATGAAAGGTTTAGGTTTCAGTTTTTGGCACATGAAGGGCAGACAATATATATACGTATGTGGTCATTCAGGTATACTGTCGAACTTGGTGCTGGAAATCAGTGTCTGAGGCTCGGAGTCGCGTCCACATCCTGTTATTGTAGAGTAATGAAGTAATCAACGTGTGCCTGAAAATGTACTGTAAATACGGTGCTCATGTAATTTATTGATATAGTTTTGGTTCAACTTCGTGCTAAATAAATATGCTAAAAAACAAGAAATATCCCACACTTATAAATTGACAATAGAGTTTCTTTGCAGTATTGTGATGATCCACTTTGTACGTTTTTATTTGTAGAATGAGCGAGCAAAAGTTATACAATCAATGTTTGTGTTACTGGCAGAGGTAAGATGGTTTCATACGCTGTTTTCAGTACAATATAATGTGGTAGGGCACAAGAGCAGCATTTTACAAACATAATAAGTACACAGACACAGATAGATAGTTGAAATGGGTACGGCACGTGCGCTCAACTCCATTTTATTACGTTGCTGTTGGTAACAAGTAGAATAGTAATCATGATATTATACACCGATATTCAATCATAAACGGTTTATGACTTCTGCTGTACAAAGGTAGCAGCACTGTATGTGAAATAATACACAGAAGATTCTATTGTAAAGGGTTCATGAGTTGTGGTGCACTAAGGTAGGATCGGTTTTTGTGGAGCCTGCGATGATGCGTGGTTCAGGCAGAGCACACTGGTAAGAATGTCTTTTGGTAAATTAATTTTGCCTTAAAATCTTCCGTATGGTGGTAATTCCCCTGCTGTGCTGGGGGGCGGCGGGTCGCCCACAGCACCCTGGTGCTCATGATGAGCTCAGCTCATCATGAGGCACAGTGCTCGTGTGCTCATGACGAGCTCAGCTCGTCATGACCACACCCATTTCTGTGGAAAGCTCAGCACAGCAGGGGAATTTTCCCCGCATGCAAGCGTTCCACGGCTCATGACGAGCTCAGCACGTCATGAGCACCGGAGCAACGTGCCTCATGACGAGCTGAGCTCGTCATGAGCACGGAAGAGATTAATAAGGCCACATGGCGAATATTTATGATGCACTGAGTTAGTGGTACATATGGTGCTCAGAGTGTTGCCTACTGGACTGCATCATTTGTAATAAGAATTGAAATAAAAGATGAAGCATGTATAGAATACATTGTCGAAATATGTATGTTTCAGGGACATTATAGCTCATTATAGTTTTGACCTGTGGTGTTGGCAGTGTAGACTACCATTGAGTGTTCCTTTGCACTTGCAGCATGAATTTAGTTTTTCAACTAAACCTAGTACTAATATAAAAGAAGTTTTTGTAGGAAGGCTACTAAAGGGATATTGTGTAGGTTTGAGGGACGTTATACTTTGTGTGGTACTGCACTTTATAAATAATGAATGAAGAGTCAGTTGAATTCTGCTTGAATGTCATGTGGCAATGAATTATGGTACAATGAGTTAGTAGTACCTTTGGGACTGAGCGTGTACATACCTGTGATGATGTGTAGTCCGAACAGGCCGGACTGGGGGAAATGTTTTTTGACTACTGAATTTTGCCTTAACAAAACCTCATGGCAATTATTTATGGTGTACTAAGTTAGTGGAACGTCTGGTGTTTAGCGTGTGCTCACCTTGCGATGAGGCATGGTCTGAACAGGCTGCACTCAAAGCACTGACTGTTGCATACTGGACTGCATGTACTTTGAGGGGGGGAAAAAGTACCATCAATGGGTATTAATTCTTCAGCAACAAAATGATCAGAATCAGATGATTCTTCAGTGGTATAGCTGTTTTTTTCTCCCAAAAAGAAATTCAGGTTTCCAATGAAGAAAAAGTGAGGTTCAAATTGTGATATGTGCTGCCTGCAGTGTAGATTGTCATTAAGAGTGCCTTTGCACTTGCAGCATGAATTTTAGTCTTCAACTAAATCTCTAACTGATATAAAAGAGGTTTTTGAAGGAAGCATACTAAAGGATATTGCATAGGTTTGATAGGTGTTATACTTAGTTTGGTATTGTACTCTGCAAATAATTAATCAATAGTCTGTTTAATTGTGAGTTCTGATGACCACTGTGTAGGCTGGAGGCAATGGTTAGCAAGAGCCTACGTCCAAGTGGCATTGAGTAGAGCTGCACAGTATTGGTAATTTAGTGTGTGTGCAACCAGAAATGATAAGTGGTACACAGAGTTAGTGGCACCTGAAGCAACAATGTTAATAAAATCAAGTTTTCTTATAAATACTTTTTGTCCATTTACTGGACTAAGTTGCAGTAGATCTCCAAAAACTATGATATGTTTTTCTTTAAATAAGATAGCTGAGCCAATACGGCTATAGCATAGATTCAAAGCTGAACTAAAGTTGTGAACCCTGCTGTCCGCACTGTAGATCGAAGGCAGTAATCAGCAGAGATATCGACGAATGATTATTCTCACTTATTTCAACAAAATATAAATACATACATTACAATTGTCTCTGCCTTAAATAAATTGAGGCTGAATTTCCTACTATCCGTAGTATACATACAAAGCTGAATCAAGTTGTGAACCCTGCTGTCGGCACTGTTGATGGAAAGCAGCAGTCAGCCCAGAT
This sequence comes from Lissotriton vulgaris, assembly GCF_964263255.1. NCBI lineage: Eukaryota > Metazoa > Chordata > Amphibia > Caudata > Salamandridae > Lissotriton > Lissotriton vulgaris. Next base: position 462,016,608 of record NC_141689.1, on the reverse strand, counting down.
ATCGACAAATGATTATTGTCACTTATTTCAACAAAATTTAAATACATACAGTACAATTGTCTCTGCCTTAAAGAAATCAAGGCGGAATGTCCTACTGCCCATAGTGTAGATGCAAAGCTGAACTCAAGTTGTGAACCCTGCTGTCCGCAGTCTAGATCGAAGGCAGTAGTTGACATAGACATCGAGGAATGCTTTTTTGTCACATACTTTAACAAAATCTGAAGACACAGTTCAATTGTCTCTGCCTTAAATAAATTGAGACTGAATTAAATATTGTCTGTAGTGCTGATGCGCCACTGGTATCAAGTGGTAAGCTCTGTTGATCGCAGTGTACATTTGAAGGCAGTGGTCAGTATAGATATAGAGGAATGCTTTTTGTGGCCTCCTTTAACAAAATTGTGTCTGCCTTACATAAATCAAGGCTAACTTGAATGCTGTCCGAAGTGTAGATGGAAAGGTGAATTCCAGTGTAGATCGAAGGCAGCAGTTGACACAGTCATCGAGGAATGCTTTTTGTCACATCCTTTAACAAAATCTGAAGACATATAGTTCTATTGTCTCTGCATTAAGTAAAGAAAGGCTTAATTCAATGCTGTCCGTAGTGTAGATGCAAAGCTGAATTCAAGTTGTGAACCCTGCTGTCCGCATTGTAGATCGAAGGCAGTAGTAAGCACAGTTATAGATGAATGCTTTTTGTCACATTCTTTTACAAAATTGAAAGATATAGAGTACAATTGTCTCTACCTTAAATAAAGCAAGGCTTGATTCAATGCTGTCCGTAGTGTAGATCCAAAGCTGAATTCAAGTTGTGAACCCTGCTGTCCGCAGTATAGATCGAAGGCAGTAGTTGACCCAGAAATCAAGGAATGCTTTTTTGTGACATACTTTAACAAAATCTGAGGACATAGTACACTTGTCTCTGCCTTAAATCAATCGAGACTGAATTCAATGTTGTCTGTAGTGCTGATGCGCCATTGGTATCAAGTTGTAAACTCTACTGACCACACTGTAGATCGAAGGCAGTAGCCAGCACAGATATCGATGAAGAATTGTTATCACTTATTTTACCAAAGTCTGATGACATAGAGTAGAATTGTCTCTGCCTTACATAAATCAAGGCTAACTTTAATGCTGTCGGTAGTTTAGATCCAAAGCTGAATTCAAGTTGTGAACCCTGCTGTCTGCAGTGTAGTTCGAAGGTAGAAGTTGATACAGACATAAGTCTGCAATGCTGTGGTAGGGTGAGGACCTTCGCTTGGCAAAGTCTCTTTCTTTGCAGAAGTGAACCACACCAAAGGCGTAGTCACAGAAAGTTATTTATAGTCTTATGCTGACGTTGCGTACGTTGGACCAGCCTACTCCGCTTCTGCTTCAAGGGAGAGAGACCACTCAGCTACATGATGGAAATATTACCAAGTGTCTGAAATAATATGGTTGCGTCCACTATGCAGTACACTACATGTATCAATAGTATATCTACACGCGGAAACATGTTTGGTTTGTGCAGTGACTTGTGTATAGCATATCACCTGTAGTGTTAGCATTGTGCAAATTGTTGTTGAAGTGCGAGTTCCTTCCCTTATACATAGTTGGTTGCCACATCTCTGAGCAATGAGCTAGTGTGCTGTTGAGGGGATTATTTCGGGAAGGGCCGCTGTCCTGTTTTGTGCTGCCTCTGAGGTAGTAGAGGGGGAGGGTTCAGGAGGGATGGTTGTACTGGTAGTGGTGTTGGGTATTGTGATTTTATTGGGTGTTGGAAGTGTATAATTAGTACCTCTATCACATATTCCTCTTTAAATATGGGTGTGAGTTGGGTGTAATTCACGCAGTACATAGCCCACGTCCTTAGACTAGTTAAATGTTGATGTTAATTTGTTAGTGGTAAGTGGAACTATTACTTTTTTTTTAGGTAGCATTGGCTTCTTGTTAAAAATATGTGGAAGTGGTAAACATTATAATTAGGAATTGTCATTTAAAAAAAATCACTGAAAGAGCCATAGATTTCATGCACGTTATAGTTAGGAATTATCCTTTAAAAAACTTTAGAAATTCATTGAAAAAACCATAGGTTTTAGGGGTGTTGTAGTTAGCTGGACATTTCACTCAAACAAAACCATTGAAATTCCTCCGTTATTGTTAGTTGTACTAACTGTAACTCTCGCGCCCGCAATCCACTGGTGATGATGTCCCATATTACATCATTACATCATTCATGACATGGTCAGTGACATCACTGATGAAATCACTGATGACATCTCAAATGACATCACTGATGACATCATCCATGTGACAATCAGATACACCTCATCATACAGTACTATAACTTTTTATCACTCTGTAAAATAAAGTGTACCATATTTGAATCCATTAACACAGCAATACAAGTATCTAAAAACCCACTCAGTGATTCCTAGATCTACACACACATCTAATCAATTAACTGTACATGTTGTCAATGATCAATAGAACACTATCAAATGTACTTATACACCTATATTAACATTGCACACCAGCACACCTCCTATTCACTTATGCAGTCATCCTACTCACTTTTGCAAACAATGTATCATATTTAAATTTACTCAGCTACACACTTTTACAAATAGCACTTTCTTTATTCATATATATAGTAACTCATACTAGGGGCCTCATTAGGATGGCGGACGGACCTTCGTCCGTCCGCCACCCCAGAATAGGAGGGACCGTCCGCAGGGGCAGCGGCGGTCCCTCTGTGCAGCTTAGGATGTGACCGCCACCCTGGCGGTCACATCCTGTATGTTTAACATTGCGGTGGGTGTTGCTTGAAGCAGCACCCGTCGCAATGTTAAAAATGCATGCTTCCCATTTGTATGCACAAAGCGGCAGGCACCGCGCGGTACCTGCCGCTTTGTGCATGCAAATGCAGGGGGGTACCATAGGTACCCCCCATGTGCACCCCCAACCCCCGTCACCCTGGGGCCTGCAACGGCCCCCCCAAAGAAATCACTGTATGACTTTCCATGGCGGAGAAGCTGCCGCGGAAAGGCATCTGTTTACCCCCATTCTAATATGGCTGGCGGTGTCTGTTAGAAACCGCCTCCATAATATGTAAATGTATAGGCATTTATATAGCGCACTACTTACCCGGAGGGTCCCAAGGCGCTTCGACCGCTGCGAAACCCTTCCTGGCTTCCCTGAGAGATGGTCCCTTAATGGGTATCTCCAGGGTGAGACCAGGCATCCCCGGCGGTCTGGTGGGGCCGTTAGTGAGGATGAGGCAAGCTAATGCCCAGAGTTGCCGAGTGTGATCGCTGATCAGAGTGGGCACCGAGGCGAGAGAATTATCGAGTCCGCTGACCCTGGTCCAGAAACCTGCCGCGCCGGGAATCGAACCCTGGTCCCGGGCCGTCCTCTGCTCTCGGGTCTGCCGCCTCTAACCAGTGAGCCACACTACCTCACTACCCACTATTATAGCTTTTCTACCATGGTCGTAAGGCGACTGTGGCGGAAAAGCAGCGAACGGTCTTCCTGACCTGACCCCCCAGCCATCCTAATCTGTTGGGGGGTCTTTGAAGGCTCCGCAGCGGTTTTTCTGCATCCTCCAGGCCGGCGGACACTTCCGCCGGGCCGGAGGATGTGGAAAAACCACAATCCTAATGAGGTCCTTAGTGTGTTATGAAATTACTATTACAAGTATAAAGTTATCTATATAGTCACTCATGCATCCAATGAGTTTTATGTATAATTATTTATATACAACAACTGTCACATACACTGCTTTTTATTTGTTCTACTTTGTTGGACATGTACCATTGAGAAATATATTTGGTCATCACCACACCCATGAAGATATTCACTCACCCAAACAACTATTATAACATGTAGCCTTAATGTCATATACCTACTGAATTAACTATTCACATATCTTTGGGCAGTCACAGATCCCCCACCAAACCACACACACATTCACTCTCCCATAAAAATAGCCAGTTAACTAATCAATAACTAATATAGTTCAGTTAAAAAAAAATTAACTGTGACCTTAAAAGTGCAATCATAATACATACAAATACATTTAAAACTGCATAAAAAATCAATTGCATGTAGTGGAGATCAAATATTAGAAACAATAATGGACATCGCTGGCACACATATGGAGTAAGTAAGTTCCACACTCAATTTTAGAATGCACATTATTCTAGTTGCTACGCTGAAAGCGATCGGGGGCAATAAAAATAGCAAATGGTTATTCAAGGCACCGGACAAGGATTTACTTTTGGAAAGTGCATAGTGCAAATAAATAAATAATTTGAACATGAAAAGATGAAAAGATGACCACTATTCTTGCTTTTTGCAGTTAATGGGACCTAGCACTGGGATCCCCAGTAAGCAGGCTGCTTCTGCATGAGGTTTTCACAGCGATTGTGGTAGTAGACTAGTAAACTACACAAAAACAAGTAATAATACTACCATTTTAAAAAACAGTAAGAATATATAAAAATATATATACTTTAAAAACATGTAAAATAGAAAAACAATTTCCCCGTGACATTATTGGAAGGCCAACATACAAGCTCAGTTAAAACTAATCATATAAAAACAGGGCCTGGCTTTAGAACTGGTAGCGCGACCATGAATGGATATATTTTCCAGATAAGTAATGTTGAAATTCTTTCGTTTCCGGCAAAATCATTATCTTTACTTTTTTACAGTGCTTTTAAAATATTCCTGCGGGTACACCACATAGAAAATAAGAAGCCAGCAACTGAGTAAACAATCAGGATACTGCAATCATGTTTCAGTATCCTGAATGCCTCTGAACAGCGCCTAGTACCAAGGATTCTACAAATCTGCACCAGCCAAAGTTTTCTTACCTTATGGTAGCCAGGGCAGCTAAAAAACACATGGAGCACTGACTCTGCAAGGCAGTCACATGCCGGGCACTTCAGAACCTACTGACCCTCCCACCAGTTTGTAAAATAACGGAGAGGCAAAACCCATGCCTAAAATGAAGGAAAAGCTTTCTAGCAGCTGCCGGTTTGATATCATCCAGGGCGGGCTCAAAGCTAAACCTATCTTTGATTTCTGAAAAAAGGCTAAGGTTAGCTTGCCTACTCGGGGGCTACTATGAAGCTGTGCCATTTTATACTCCCAATAGCGGGCCTTTAGCAGTTTCCTTGGTAGTGAGATACAGGTGAGCTCATGGTCAGCCCAGAGTTTCCCCAACCCCATGCTGGTTAGGATGTGCTTAATGTACACAAGCCACGGCCATTTGGCTGTCCCCCCCAGGTTCATCACTTCTTTTGATTCCTCCCTGTGTGATTGGAGTTCTGACGTAACCCACAGGCGTCGCCAATACAATAAAGGTCTAAGTTTAAATTCCTCGGCGATTGTCCTGACTCCCAGATCTAATCGGAGCGGACTTCACGTAGCTAGTAAGCAACTGGTGCAGCAGTTTACACAACAACTGACCACGTAATACAGATATTCACACAGTTTAGTCACTATCCACTATAAATTACTCAAGTAAACAATGAATCACACTGCTACTAAATCCTCTATCCAGATATATATATATATATATATATATATATATATATATATATATATATATATATATATATATATATATATATATATATATATATATATATTTATATATATATATATATATATATATATATATATCCAAATAAGTAATGGGGAATGCAATTGACTTGTTTCAAATGAAAGCAGCAAAAGGAAGTCCCATTAGTGTATGGGAAGAAAGTTTGGAAGCTCGTTGTTTTCCACAGCTATTTCCAAAAGGTAGAGGTGGATGATATGACGATCGACCAGTTCAAATTCCTGCTTCTGAATACCGGACTTTAAGATTATATGCTGAAGATCCAAGGTTTCATCAATGCATACCATATTTGTTTCATCTACTGTATGAAAGTGACTTGCCTGGGCTTTCATATGCAGTAAACCATATATTGAAAAGTGGAGCACATCTGCAAAATGTTTCGGCGAGGGACTTTATGGAGAAAGTCAATCTGCAAGATAATATTTTGGAATCTCATCAAATCAATCTCATGACATGTCAGCGTGGTACAAACGAGTATTGGTACCGTCGTCATGGGGAATTGAAATGTATGCTAAGAAACTTAGGAACTCCTACATGGTTCCTCACTCTTAGCTGTGCCGAGTATGCATGGGCGACTTACTTGAATTTCTACGTGAGGCAAATGCAAATATACAAAATATACGAATTGAAAACACCAGGAGAACTGTGCTCTTTGGATGCAGTGAATGTATGCAGATATTTCAATCATAGATTTGAAGCTATGATGTCTGTTATTACTAATAAAAAAAATCCTCCTCTTGGAGAGGTTTTGGATTTCTTGTGGAGAAAGGAGTATCAAGCGAGAGGTGCTCCTCATATACATATGTTGTTGTGGATTAAAGATGCACCCAAATTTGGATCAGATTCGGATGAAACAGTGATCAGTTTCATTGAAGAGTATTCAACATGTGCTGTTCCGAAAACTACTGAAGAAAACAATTTAAGGCAACAAGTTTTACGCTTTCAATCCCATCGTTGTGGGAAGTACTGTAGTCGAAAATTCAAAAACAAGAAAAAGTTCTACACAAAATATAATTTTGCGTTTCCACGGCCAGTGATTTCTAAGGGAAGAGTAAATAATTTGATGTCATCTCTATGACATACTGTGACGAGGAAATCACCAAAAAATACATACAATTTAAAAAGAAATGAAGAGTCCAAGTACATCAACGACTACAACCCAGTGATTTTGTCCATGTGGAATGCTAACATGGATATTCAGTTCGTTGCTGACAACTCTATTGCTGTGGCTCGATATGTGACATCTTACATCACAAAAAAAGAAAAGACAGAACTGAAGGAAATGTGGGAGGACATTTCACATGAAAAGAGTCTAAGCAAGAAATTATACAGTTACAGTCTGAAGATGTTGTCGCATCGAGAAATTGGAGCATATGAATGTTCTGATCGGTTATCATCAGCAAGTCTCTATGCCAAATCTAGAACAATCATTTGGGTGAGTCTAGGTCTTGCTGCAACACGAAACCGAGTTTTGAAATCTGTACAAGAAATTGAGTATTTGGCGGAGAAAGAACCAAACAGTACAGATATTTTGAAGACAAACATGTTGGATACATACTATCCAAATAGAAGTATTCACCTTGAGAACACTTGTTTGTATGAAGTTCTGCAAAACTATAGTTATAAGAGGAACATCACAGAAGATGTCAATAATGGAAAATATGCTGTCATTGGAAATGAAGGATGTCTAGTGAAGCAGAGAAAAGGCAATTTGATCAATCATCGAAAATTGAGGTGTGAATCTCCAGACAAAAGAGAATTTTACTATTTAGCTCTTTTGCAACTCTTTAAGCCATGGCGTACAGAAGAGGAACTACTCGGAGATTTTCTCTGTTACAAAGATTCTTTTAATGCAACCAAGGATACCATAGAATGTCCTGTTTTTCCAAATTATCTGCAAATGTTGAATGAAGAAATAGAGCAAGAAGCCACAATTGCTGAAGAGATTGCTGGAGACAGTTCTCAAGAGAGTCAGAGTTCTACTTCATTGAGTCAGGATCCACTAGGAGGACCAATTATCCAAAATGAAGCTGCCACTGCCATGGATGAGGTGGAAAGAGCTATGGAACAAGCTCTAGAGGATGTAGTTAACTTAGAAGATTTGGTGGAGCAACTAAACATTGAGCAGAAAAAGATATATGACGAAGTCACAGAACAGATTGAACATGGATTTAGACATGAGAAAAAAGAGTGCTCATGTACATCATTTAAGCCTGTCCGACTGTACGTAAGTGGAGAAGCGGGAACAGGAAAAAGTTTTCTGATTAAAGCAATAGCAACTTATCTGCAGAAAAGGACTGAATCACCGCTGTCTTGTGTTGTAACCGCTCCAACTGGACTGGCAGCACATAACATTAAAGGGATTACTCTACATCGTTTACTGATGCTGCCAGTTGAGCATGATAAGAAATTGCATTACAACAAGCTATCTGGAGATGCGTGTTCTGAAGTTTCCAGAGTTCTGAAGAAAATGAAACTTCTTACTATTGATGAAGTAAGCATGGTCTCAAATCTAATGCTTACTTTTGTGCATTTGAGAATGCAAGAAATTCTTAGAACAGAGTATGATGTGTTATTTGGAGGAAAACACATTATTGTTTTTAGAGATCTACTGCAGTTAACTCCAGTAAAAGGAAAACCAGTGTTTAAAATGCTCACGCATGAAGATACCAGGAAATCTCTTGGAAGCATTGGAAACGTTAATATATGGTTAAATTTCAAATATGCAGAACTGCTTCAAAATATGCGACAGGCAAAGGATGAAGATTATAAAAATATTCTACAAGATGTAAGAATCGGAAAAGTAAGTGAGGTTGGGAAAGAAGCTTTGCATGCTCAATTAATTTCAAATTTGTATCCAAATGAAAACATTCTTCCAGAGAATATATTTTTTTAATTACTGAGAAGAAATCCGGGATATGTTTGATGCCAACTCTGCAAGAATGTTCCATCTTCAACAACAAAATGTTAAAGTTAGAAAATGAAGAGATTGTAAAACTGGAAGCAATAGATAAAATAGAGCATATGGGTGCAACAATTGTTTTGTCAGAAAATTTGAAAACAAAATTGGATTAATTAGAGAAGAGTATATCTAAAACAGCTGGTTTTGAAAAGACTCTGAATGTGTGTTTAAATTGTCGTATCATTTTGAGAAGGAATTTAAATGTTGAAAGAGGTCTGGTAAATGGAGCAATGGGTCATGTTGTTGATTTTGTGAATTATAGAAATAGAGATGGAATTGAATTTTTAAAAATAAAATTTGATGGCATTGAGCAAGTACAACAAATCAGTTGTTGTTCTGCTAGATTTTTGCTTGTAAAAGACTTATATGTTCGCCGAAAACAGTTTCCTGTTTGTTTGGCATATGCGGTGACAATTCATAAATCTCAAGGTTTAAGTGTAGATTGTGCTTTGGTGAACATTGGAAGGTCTGTGTTTAAAGAGGGTATGGCATATGTGGCATTATCACGAGTCAGAACTTTATCAGGATTGTACTTGATTGAGTGTGATGAGACAAAGATTTGTGCAGATCTAGATTGTGATAAAGAATACAATAGGTTAAGAAGAGAGTATGCTCCACATTTGCCTCAATATCCTCTGTTTGAAAAACGTGCGGTAGGCCTAAAAAGAAGAAATGAAAATAATTGCAGTGAGGTAGTAGCAAAAAGACAAAAAGTAGATGAAACTGTAATTGTAAGCAGAAAGAAAACGCATTCTGTTCAAGATGTTGTTGGATTTCAATTTGAAAACAGTTCTGGTGTCAACTGCTATGCTAATGTAGTGGTTAATGATGTTTTTTTTCTTAAAACGTTACAAGAACAGATTGTTGAAAATCGGGATCAAAGATTCTGCGGTTTATTGAATTCTGTGTTTGAGAAATGTAGCAGTGATAGAGCAAAAATAGAAAGTGTAACAGAAATTCGAAATATTTTAGACATGTGTTCTGGTCAAGATACATTTTTACTGAACATTCAGCAGGATTGTCAGGAGTTTTTAATGTATATGTTTGGTGTTTTGGAAGATGAAGGTGTAGATGTAGAACATCTTTTTAGCCTTTCTTATCAATAGCAGCATGACTGTTATATGGTGTGTACCCAATGTAAGTGTCCAATGCTGTCCACATTATTTATACGAACTTATGGTCAGTATGTCATTTTAGTTTTCCAACGATGTAGACCTGATGGAACTAAATTGACAACTTGTATCAAAGATTTCGTGGCTTCTCAGTTATCAATTTCAGGAAGAACCTTTTCAACTGTAGCTATTATTTATCATGACGGTCCTTTGACAACATCAGGGCATTATACATGCTACTTAAAATGTCAAAAAGGTTGGAGTTACTGCAATGATTCTCATTTAACTTATAAACAACGTTTGCCATTTGACTTAAAAAAGTCTTACCTAGTGTTTTTACAACCAAAGTTTTAGTAAAGGTAATTGGCCTATGAAGACGGGAGCAGTTAATAAAAGTTAATTAGTTAGTTAGTCTAATGTTTAAAATTATTTATCTCATATAGGTACTGTAAGTGGATCTTATAGTAAGTGATATCAGTTTTATAGGAAATGTTGAACATGAGTGATCAAAAAAGGGAATATGAATATTTAAAGATTGTGAAAATGTCATATGAGCTTTTCTTTGAAAACTTTGGGTAAACGGTAATTTCAGAGTTTAATTAGAGAAATGTAAAAATATACTCATATATCTGACACTATTTGGCCGTAAGGAAAGTGTAAGGTATGATTAATGAGTCATAACTTAACACAAGGAGGAAAATGAAAACGTTGAGAATTATTTCAGATGTTCTTAGACTTTTTTTCATAGAAAGTCGATGAAACTGAACTTTTAGAGAACAGAAAATTATTATCCTACGAAAAGGACCTTCACTATCTACTGTTTGGCCTCAAGGAAAAATAAGTGAATCAAAGATTAGTGTATATATATGATTTGTAAGTTTATATGTTTTTTTTTAAACACAATCTTTTAGATTCTGTTTTTTTTCCCCGCTGTTATATGATGAAGAGTTTCAACTCACTGTTTTTAGTGAAATTCAATATATTCTGAGAACAGCAAAAATAAACTATCTAACATGTTGTATAAGATATTCTATAGTTTGCATTGTGTAATTTATATTGTATTCCCATTGTCTCACACTCATTTTCCTTTTTCCATCCTTTTTCAGCTCTCTTTACTCACTTACACTGCCTTTTTTTTACTTTGTTTCATCGCTGTTCCTTTACTCCACTTCTTTCATAACCCCTCAATCCAATTTCAACTGTCTGCATTTCCTCTCTCCCTTGCACCACTTTTCAGCTTTCTCACATTCTCTCAGTACCCCTGCTTTAGTTATTATCCCCTCTCTTTCTTTCTTTTGCTCCTTTACTCTTTTTCCTTTCTTCACTCATTCTACTGCACTTCACTGAGTCCTTCTCTTAGTCTGTCTGTGTACTTACCTCCTCACTCCTTTTTCCTCTATCGTTCTATATTAACCTCATTCCCTTCATCTCTTCACTCTGTGACTCCCCTTCACTTACTCTCAGTTATCTTCCATTCCTCTTTCTTGTAAATGGATCCTTTCCCTTTCACTCATTCTCTTTTTACTTACTTCTCTTTACTGATTTCGTTTTGGTACCTCACATTCTTTTAGTATCTTACTTACCTTCAGTAATTTGCTCTCCTTCTATTTCTTTTTCCCTTTTTTTGTCCTTGTACATTACTTTATTTCCGTTTCTATATCCTTCACTCTTGTTTTATTTCTTAGTACATTTTTTTTTATTTTTTACCCCATGACCTGTTTCTTCTTTTTTAAAATATATATTTTACTAATTATAATTTGTTTTTCTTTTGTCTTTCACAGATACAAAGTGTAGTTTAAACAAGCAATTACGTTTACATTAATTATATGGTAAGTGTGACTAAAAAATGTAGTTTGTCATCACCCTTTGCTTTAACCTCACTACTTTTCTCTCACCCTACCTCACCCCTGTTTCCTTACTCTGCTTCCCTCACTTATTCTTATCCTCCATGTTTACTTCTCTTTTCCTTACTTTCCTACCACATTCAACTTCTTTCAGTGCCCTTGCTCACCCGCACTCCTTCACTTACCTTTTTTTCTGGTTCACTTAGTCCCTTTCTGTCACTCCTTCCTTTATTCTCTCTGTTCTTTCTCTCTGTCACTCCCCATGTCTTACCCTTATTTATTTGTATCCACACTCTTTCACCCCTCTTTACTTACACTCACTGCTCTTTTCTTTCCCTCCGTCACCGCTGTTCCTTTTCTCTGGTTCCGTCACTACCCATCATTTCTCATCCTTTACTCTCCGTCCTTTTACTTTCATCACCCATTCACATTCTCTCAGAACCTGTGCTTTAGTCTTCTTCCTCTTTTTTCTGTTCTTTTGCTCCCTTATTCATTTTCCTTTTCTCATATGGCCGAGATACCCGCCACCCCCTCTCAACACAATCCCCAAGAATTGGGAAACCGGAAACAGTTCTTGAATTTTGGAAGGCGGGAAGGGAGTAAACCCTTCCCGGCCGTATTTATTAAAATATGAAACAAAATTAAAACATTAAAATAACAGTTTCATATTATGTACAATTTCATTTCCACATTACGATGTTTGGCTAACCTTAACAGATCTCTAATACAGAGGTTCTCCTAGCCGAACTAACATCCTACAAAACATTTGACTTGAAATTGTACATCCTAACGTTAAGGGCCAACGGCAAGGTCGTAACCGGTGTCAGATCCCTAACCCAGACATACCCCCCTCACTTGTGAGAGGAGCGACCGCACCGAGGCGTACCTCAAGTGCATCTACCAATTTCCCTTTGTACTTGACGGGGGCCCCAATAGACTCGACGCCATTTAACGGTCGTTCGAGGACTCGTGTGAGGTGTCTAAAAGGTAGCGTAAACCCCCTCCCGCACCCCACACAACTTACCCATCTGCCGTCGCAGATGTCCTGGCCCCGGGAAATTCTCCAGGAGGGGCCGTAGCCCCTCCTATCCAGGAAGGGGCCTTGACCACCTTTCCTTTCCTTCCGGCGGCCTCTCCTTAGACAGGACCGCCTCCCCGTTGAGGGGCCAATTGGCCACCTCCCCCACGCGCTCCCATCCGTAATGGGTGACGCCCCCTCATAGGGATCTTCCAATTACTGCTCACCGATCATGACCTTACCGCCCGACCAAAATAAATACGACAATTCTATCTAATTTACTAAACAATAAAACGAACATGACTTATTACAAGCATGAATACTGATCGACATTAGTGCAACATTACTTTATTTGCAAAACAAACTGAAAATAACCAATCTTTATTGCATATTCAAAATTTCACGACGATCATTACAACCTGCAAGAAACAGAGTTACCAGATCAAATCTTTACTCAACACAACTAGCTGTCCTCAGGGGCTGGTGGGTGGGTCAAAATTGGCTCTTCGTTCCGTCTCGAGCTCACGTGCAGCGGGGAGGTGCAGCTTCAGAGCACAGGAACAAGAGGATGCTTTCTTGGCTTCTGCTCCTTTTATCCGTCTTCAGGGTGGGCGTAAACCCGCCCCCGCCTGCCTCCGAGGGCGTGGCCGGCCGCGTTGGTGTCTAGGCCAGCCCACTCTAGGGCGGGAAAAAGGCGCGCCCCGGCTACGCCGCTTCGGGCATACCAGCCGAGACACGCCTCCCGCCCAAGATGGCTTCCCGGGGGGATCGTGGTACTCCACCATACGTTCGGGGGGACCGAATGGTCGCCCCTTTCCATATGGCCGAGATACCCGCCACCCCCTCTCAACACAATCCCCAAGAATTGGGAAACCGGAAACAGTTCTTGAATTTTGGAAGGCGGGAAGGGAGTAAACCCTTCCCGGCCGTATTTATTAAAATATGAAACAAAATTAGAACATTAAAATAACAGTTTCATATTATGTACAAATTCATTTCCACATTACGATGTTTGGCTAACCTTAACAGATCTCTAATACAGAGGTTCTCCTAGCCGAACTAACATCCTACAAAACATTTGACTTGAAATTGTACATCCTAACGTTAAGGGCCAACGGCAAGGTCGTAACCGGTGTCAGATCCCTAACCCAGACATACCCCCCTCACTTGTGAGAGGAGCGACCGCACCGAGGCGTACCTCAAGTGCATCTACCAATTTCCCTTTGTACTTGACGGGGGCCCCAATAGACTCGACGCCATTTAACGGTCGTTCGAGGACTCGTGTGAGGTGTCTAAAAGGTAGCGTAAACCCCCTCCCGCACCCCACACAACTTACCCATCTGCCGTCGCAGATGTCCTGGCCCCGGGAAATTCTTCAGGAGGGGCCGTAGCCCCTCCTATCCAGGAAGGGGCCTTGACCACCTTTCCTTTCCTTCCGGCGGCCTCTCCTTAGACAGGACCGCCTCCCCGTTGAGGGGCCAATTGGCCACCTCCCCCACGCGCTCCCATCCGTAATGGGTGACGCCCCCTCATAGGGATCTTCCAATTACTGCTCACCGATCATGACCTTACCGCCACAGGCCGGATAGTTGACCGGCTATCCGGACCCCCCACAAAACACTCCTACCTAAAGGTCATGCTGCAAACCCTTCAACCAGGCTAAGAAGTCTCCTATGAGTAACTCGTTCCCCACCCGGGACAAATGAACACCGTCCCCCAAATACATACTGTCCCCTTTAATACAACCATGCGAAACAGAATGCAGTGTACTTGAACGAAACAATCTACTCATTTTATTATTAATTTTCCTTACTGAATGATTCAGCGCAGAAACAGAAATAGCCCCCCGCCACACTTTCCGTGGGATCATATGGGACCATGCAATTGTGCACCCTGGAACTCTTCTTGCCAACCAACTTACCGTGGAAAGCATCGCCTCAAGAAGAAGTCGTCTACCAGTTGTCACCAAATCATTGCCCCCAAGATGTACTATGATTACAGACGGCGGTGACCTTGTCCGCCCTAACAAACCCTCGAAAAATGCTTGAAACTGGTCAATACAGAGACCGCCCTTTCCGTAGAAGGACATACTGTACCCGTATTCCCCAGCCACGTGAATCATGTCACCTGCTTTGAATACGTCCGCGGCACGCCTCACGTATGAGTGGCCCACGACCCACACCTCCTTTTTCACAGCCGGTAATGTCTGACCGCTGGCCCCCCGGTGTCGTGTCGACTGAACAGTCCGCCCCGCCTCGTAGGCTTGCGCAACTGAAAACCAAACAAAAACAAGAAGCGTGAGTACATCGTTACAGCTTCACAACATGTGCAACCGTACATACCTCTTATAACAGTTCGAGGACCAACGCCCCACACGTTTTATTTGATCAACATTCAGACCCCTGGCTGTAGCTTCCGTAGCAGCCCCTATCCGAAAGGAATGGGTCCCAAAATCGCCAGGGTTCAAGCCCGCGGCAGAAATCGACATCGCAAGCACCCGCTGAAACTGAAACCTCGTCAGTGGGGTGGCGTCAGCGTGTCTTAACAATGTCCCCCCCCTGCTGCCACCCTCTGCGCTAAATATGCTTCTACGCACCCAACAGGGCACATGGCAGACCCGGGGATTCTCTGGATGATTACACAGTCCCCGATTGCATCCTGATCGGATTTGGACTTTACAAAAGAGACCGTCATTGTCTCCCCTCTGACTTGAATGTGTTCCCGGCACAGTCCCCCCATCGTATCCTGCTTGTTCTTTGCCACTAATTCGCTTACCCGCATAGCCCCATGGAATGCTAATGCAAATGCGGCTCGGAACAACACTGCTTCGTACTGGGATGAACATGTTACCGGTAGCACGGAAAATAACAGGGCCAACCTATCCAAACCTATCGGGTGCCTATTGTCTACTTTGCGACCCTCAAGGCGTTGCCACCCACGTAGCGCTTTCTGCACAACGAAAGACGCTGTCGGGTCCTGGATCCCATGAGCCCTTGCCATGAAGGAAATGGCGGCCCGATGCCTCTGGGCCGTAGCCACTGACTTGCCTGCGTGACGTAAAGAGAGCAGGAATCTTACTACAGACTCTTCCAGACCCCAAAGCCCCCTACCGGCAGTACCCAAAAAGGCCCAATAGGAACGGAACGCCCCTTCATACGCCTTCCTCGTCCTGGGTGCTAAACTCTCTCCCACGAGGTCTTGTAGTTCGGGGCACCGAGAGACCAGAGAGCTTCGGGAAAGGGTGCCGCCACCGGGTCCGCTGTGGGCAGAAAACCCCAGAAGGCCTGCATACGGAAACGAGAGAGCGCATCAGCCGCTTGGTTCATCACCCCCGGCACGTGCCGCGCCCTAAACAGTACATTTAGTTGCATGCACAATAACACAATTTCCTTGAGTAGTCTCAGAATCAATTTGCAACGTGCTGCCTGACTATTGATACATTCAACCACGGTCATGTTATCAGACCAGAAAACCACAGAGTGACCCCTAAACCCTTCTGGCCATGTTTTCAAGGCCACCAGAATAGGGAACAGTTCGAGAAAAGCAATGTTACTCGTCAACCCGCACTCGTGCCACCATGACGGCCATTTTTGCGCCGACCATTGTGTACCCAATATGGCGCCAAAACCCACACTCCCCGCCGAGTCTGTCCATAGTCCCAACTCCTCGGAAGACACTGCTGGTTTATTCCAGACAATTCGACCATTGAAATCCGCCAGGAATGCAATCCAAATGCGCATGTCCTGACGAACCTCTGCCGAGAGTCTCGTACGATGATGTCCTTCCTTCAAGCCGACCATGGACTGTGCAATCGAGCGGGAAAAGGGGCGCGCCATCGGCATTACTCTTAGGGCAAAATTCAACTGACCCACCACCTGTTGCAATTGATGCAAGTTCACTTTCGTTGAACGAATACATGTCTCAAGGGATAACCTGAATTTTAACACCTTTTCTTTAGGTAAACGAAAACAACCTTCCACTGAGTCGAGCTCGATCCCCAGAAACTCGATCAAGGTCGAGGGACCGACAGTCTTACCTGGCGCTAATGGCACACCAAATTGATTCATTAGGACACAAAATTCATGTAAGGCCTGTCCACACTCAGAATCCCCGGCTGCCCCCAGAAACAGAAAGTCATCGAGATAGTGCATAACATGTTGAAAACCTGTCTTCCTCGTGAATACCCACTGTAGAAAACAACTGAATTTCTCGAAATAGGCACATGAAATCGAGCATCCCATTGGCATACATTTATCCATGTAATAGCGACCCTGAAACTGGAAACCAAGGAGACGCTGATTGTCTGGGTGTACCGGGAGCAACCGGAACGCTGACTCGATGTCCGATTTGGCCATCAGCGTCCCGGGCCCCAGGCGATTCAACATGGCGACGGCCTCATCGAAAGATGCGTACCGCACCGAACATACTTCCGGATCTATCGCATCATTTACGGAAAGACCATGTGGGGCTGACAAATTGTGTATCAGCCGAAACTCCCCCGGGTCCTTCTTGGGAACCACCCCTAGAGGAGAACACACAAAATTAGCAACTGGCGGAAAATCGAATGGACCGGCGACACGACCTCGAGTCACCTCTTTCCTAATCTTTACCTGAACCACCGCCGTGTGCTGTAAGACCGACATTTGATTCTTACAGTCCGGTACCCCCTGAAAATCCCCCACTGGGATGCGGAAACCATATGAAAACCCGTTCCGCAACACCCCAGCGGAAGCATAATCTGGGTATTCGCTGAGCCAAGGAATCATTGCCATGGTATCAATCGGGGTCGGTAAAGGCGCCCCTCGGACTATATTAGACCTGTTTGGCGCCTCCCTTACCACCGTTATCACCCATTTTGGCTCTGCACATGGACTCAGGATGGGATGGCTGCCCGCATCCCCCACACTCATGTCTGAATTTGCATGACCCCTGGGGCCTGGTACATTTGCCCCTGTTAAAATTCCAACATATCCCCCTTTTACCTGTGTTGCCACTCGGCTTCGTGTGGGACTCGTTACCTGAACTTGTCCGAAAGGGCATCCCAGAGTTTTGGCGGGAGGATTCCCCCCCGTTACTCCCTACTAATGGCACCTTCAACATCCCTGTACTCTCCATTTTTTGCCAAGACACAGAGTCGTAACAGTCCCAGGACAACAACGGGTTATGTTCCTTAGCCTTTCTAAACAGATTATCATAGCAGAACCACTGATTGCCCCCATAAGCCACAGAATACTCCATAATACGTGACTGATAGATGGGTAACTCGGTCAACAACTCAGGTCTGCGTTCCCCCATGATGGAAGTAAAAATTCCCCACGCTCTGCCCCAAGTACCGATGGTCTCATCAACCTTAAAGGCGGCCATTTTAGCGCGCCAAACACTCGGATGCATGAGCTCCTTTTGACTCTTTACATGCTCGATCTCGTAATGGTCGGTAAGCAATGAAAACATGTTTACATATTTGTCTGCCCAAATCAACTCCTTGACTTCTAGAGGGACGTGCTGGGCAATCTTCTCCTTTCGAGAAGGTGCGGAGTCCCCCCCTGCAATCGGCAATGGCCGCTTACCTGAAGTAGACCCCACGCTTGTCGCCGAACTCGGGCCTGCTGTACTTCCAACCGCTGGGACCTGCGGGAGAACAGGAGATGGAGCTTTCGCAGCCTCCCTCGATTCCCGCAGTTGTCTCATCACTGCCCGGGCGTCGTCAGCCGTGGCGCCCTCGCTATCGTTCCCCAACCACGCTGCCAATTGCGCCGCCAACTCGGGGGGCATATCCTCCCTGTTCGCAGGGGTGACCACTACAGGGATTGGGTTCCCCTCCTTTGGCGCCGGGGTTGGCTCTTCTCGTGGCGCTTCGGGAACCGGGGTCTCCCCCCCAAGTGCTCCCCTTCTAGGCCTCTTGCTCTTTCCACCGGGAATTGTTCCCGGTAAAGGCCGTTTCGGTCCTCCCTCCCCGTCCTTGGCCTCAACCTTTCTCTTCAGATCGGCTATCTCCTTCATGAGCATACGGAGCATCTCATCGGTACCGACCCGCTTTCCGACCTTCTTGGGCATTTTTAGACGGGATATCTGTAAGACAAAAAGAGGGATTACAACGCTCAAAATTGGCTCTTCGTTCCGTCTCGAGCTCACGTGCAGCGGGGAGGTGCAGCTTCAGAGCACAGGAACAAGAGGATGCTTTCTTGGCTTCTGCTCCTTTTATCCGTCTTCAGGGTGGGCGTAAACCCGCCCCCGCCTGCCTCCGAGGGCGTGGCCGGCCGCGTTGGTGTCTAGGCCAGCCCACTCTAGGGCGGGAAAAAGGCGGGCCCCGGCTACGCCGCTTCGGGCATACCAGCCGAGACACGCCTCCTGCCCAAGATGGCTTCCCGGGGGGATCGTGGTACTCCACCATACGTTCGGGGGGACCGAATGGTCGCCCCTTTCCAGTTACTTCCTCTTACACCTTTTCTTGTTTTGCTATCTATTACACAGTCCCTCTTTGTTCCTCCCTCTAGCTCTCTTTCTCTTTACACCACTCTCTCTGTCCTCTTTCCTCATGCTCACTCCTTCATTATTTTTTTTGGGGTGCGCTTACGGGACGCGCCCCGGTACGCGCACCTGGGCTCGTTGAAGTGCTGCACTTACCGGTGCGCTCACCGGTACGCGCACCGGGAGCGCTCCAGGGTGACACATAAAAAAAAAGGAACATAATTCAACAAAAATAGTATTATATCAATATACAATATAGGATTCATATTTAGAAAAAATTACCTTTCTTAGCTATAGACATTTGCTATTAAATAACCTTAGAAATTGACTAAAAACACATAGGTATGAGGCCCTATATAAAGTTAAGAATTAGCATTTAAAAAGACCTATGAAATTCACTGAAAAAAACATAGGTTTCACACCAGCTATAGTTAGGAATTAGCATTTAAAAAACCTTTGAAATTCACTGAAAAAACCATAGGTTTCACACCAGTTATAGTTAGGAATTAGCATTTAAAAAACCTAGTAAATTCACTGAAAAAACCATAGGTTTCACACCAGTTATAGTTAGCTGATAATTTTACTGACATAAAACCATTGAAATTCCCACGTTATAAGTAGTTGGACTCACTATAACTTGCGCGTGCAATGCACTGCTGATGACGTCACATATTACATCACTCAAGACATGGTCAGTGACATCACTCATGACATCACTGATGACACCATCCTTGTGACAGAGTGACAGACCTCCTTTCACTGTGATGTAACTCTTGAAACACATATTCAAAAATCGAAACCTAAATTTACAAAAAAATGGGCATACCCATATCAGTTACAACAACCAATTCAGTAATTCCACCATCTATATACACATCCACTCATTCACCAACAGTTCTATATAATCACTCATACGTATACTCACTCATCATATGTAGTGATACACCTGTACATCCTGTTACACACCGACAGTCATCCATAAGTTACTCACACACATACTCACACATGCAACTAAACTATTGAACATCCATTTATTAGCATATAGAGCTGTACACACACTACCACCTTACTTCTATGGAAATTTACACATATTTATTCTCTTAAACAATCACTTATATGCAAAGGATGAACAGTATAATGTTCATATATTTCTTCACCTCTAGACACACAACTTTTTGAATTTGGCCAACTGAATAATCACTGTCTTCTTCTGTAGCTATTTCCTCTGCTCCAACACATACATGTTTGTAGTACTCATTGTTTTTGACCAAATACAACGTTGCTTTTTTGACTTTCCTAACATCTACTAAATCTTGCCAGATTTTCTTACTCTTTGTCGGAACCCCATTAACTAGAATAACTAAAGGTTCCTCTTCCACTTTTTCTACACCAATTATATCAATATTTTTCTTGAAATCTAGAGGCAAATAAACAATTCTTCCCTTTAATCCTCTCTGTAAATCTGAAGGAGGCAATTTCCCTGTCTTAGGCTCCATGCTAACAATTGCCTGAAAAGGATGGACACATTGAATCAAAATAGGTTCATATGTATTTAAATCCATCAATTCAGCAGGAATGTCTACCAACTCAAGATTATTATAAACAGCTCTAGAAGGCATTCTGTTTTCCTTTAATTTATTATAACAATATTTACAAATAAGCCTCTCAAAACTCAAATCAAAAGAATTCTCCACCAACAAATAAGTTGCCAAATTCCTCCATTAACTATTATTTTCCATTTCACTTTTTGCATATAAATCAACTAACCTATTCTGAATCTTATAATGAGTCCGTCGACAACACACATAAGTAAAATTAGGCCTTTCACTTGATTTCAACTGAAGCTTGCTAATTTCCTGGACAAACATTTCTGTACTTGAAATCTGTACATTGTCTTCCACATTACCTTGTATTACTGTGTCAATTTCTACACTGTCCTCTTTTTCACAAAAATAACAAATCTCAATTTCTTCACAAATCTTCTTCACATCTAATTCAGTTCCATGCAAAAGAGCACTGTTCAACTGTTTAAGCTTAAGTGCTGGACTTTTTGCATAATACAACCTTCTCACTAATTTCCTCATTTTGTTATGATGCACAGCTAACATCCTAAAATGATGAAAAACACTCTGACATTCTTTTCTTGAAAGACAAGCCAATGAATGTCCATGCAAACCTGTGTTTTCTCTCACTCTGCAAGGATCTAAGTCTTGCAACATCTTCATTTTCTCTTTTAGACGTTTCTTACTATATGTACGTAAGAAATTACGAAGCACATCGATGGAATCCTGTCGCACACTACAAATACTACTACACTTCCAATTGTACACTGGACCTTTAGTACGTCTTCCTAAAACTCCCTCACTTAATACCTCTTCTACATCTCTAGATACAAGTTTCTCTTTTTCAATCGGACAACCGTCTTTCACCTCATATGCTCGACCACTGGTGTCAACTGCATGCCCCAAATTATTCTCCTGGAAGTAACTCTCCTCATTAAAAAATGGCTCACAACTTGAACAAAGCATCCATTCTCCAGAAAAAACTTTACAAAAATGAGTTCGATTAATTACTCTTTTGCATCTACTGTTTGATTTGAAAACATCAATTGTCTTGTTAAGTGTCCTAATTCTATTGATTACTAAAATAAATAATTTGTTCTTAACTTCAAAAGCTTGATCAACAATCTTCTCTACATTTTTCTTTTTCTTATGAAAAGCAGCTCTCTGTGTACCTTTCTTAATGTTTTTTAATAAATTTAAAACTACCCTATTGCGAAACATTCGTTTATGAATGTCCCTAAATAGATTTTTCCTTCTATTCCTATACATATTATTGTCTCCTGCTGCAGTAGTAAGATTTTGGGGGGGCCTCTCCTTTCTTTTCAAATTTGGTCTCTCCTTCTCTAAATTCACATTTAGATTATCATTTTTTTTTATGTACATGTGTTCCGAAAAAAAGACTTTGTTGTCTTACCAGGAGCTTTTTTCGCGTTTTTGTAGTATTTGTTGTAAAAGACTGCTTTAATTCCGTTGCTGTTTTTCTTTTTTTCCGATAACCATCTTTCCTTCTCCTCTGCCTTGAGGGCATATTTCTTTACTATTGAAATGTTGATTTAAATCTGTGATAAACAAAAAAAAAAACACATTATAACCCACTATTACCAAACAACAAAGCAATGACAATAAGTAAACAATATAAACACTATAATGCTTATAGATATGACCTTATCTCTGTTTTTTAAATGTTATTCTAAAAAAATATTTGGGGCACATGAATTAGTTTTACAATATTGACAAGGATTACATAGTACCTGCATGAATAAAAAAATATTAGCACATTTCACAATCATATCACCTGTGTTTCCTCAGATTAGTAAGCAGATTGTGCACATGAGGGGAAGCCTGTCCTCGGAAGCATAGGTGATGAAGCCAGTGTCTAAGACTGCACTGGACTGGACTTCATGAAGCCTATCCCGCACTGCACTCAAACACAGCCCTCACCTACTTTGTACCCCTGGAAATACTTCACTTGCAGTACACTCTTCAACACAAGCATCACCTCCTCTGCATCCCTGGACAATCCTCACCTCATCGGCAACCCTGAATAGACCTCAACTCATCTGCACCCCTAGACAGGCCTCAGTTCATATACAGCCCTGGACTCGCCTCATCTCATCTGCACCCTGTTACCATCAATTATACCCAATATATTGAGGCCTGTCCAAGGGGCCCAGATTAGATAAGGCTTGTCTAAAGGTATATTTATTTATTCTTTCAGACACAATTTATTCCTTCTCAAAAATGTAAAAACCATTCATTTACCCCAAAATCGTTTTTTGAATAACATTTTAGAAACACAGCGCCGGTCCTATGTACAAGCATTCAATTTCACTACTGAAACCTCACTATATCACAAAATACAAATCCTCTATCTTGCAAATGTTGATAACAAGCATTATCAAAAAGCAAGACACAATCCCACAGCAAAGAAACTCAGGGCCTAATTTCTGAAGGCCTTGCGCCACCAGTGCGTCACTTTTTCCCATGTTAAAAGTGACGCACCAGTGGCACAAGGCAATCATAAATAAGGTCCAAATGTAAATACCATTCATTTACCCCAAAATCGTTTTTTTAATAACATTTTAGAAGCACAGCGCAGGTCCTATGTAAAAGCATTCAATTTCACTACTGAAACCTCACTATTTTACAAAATACAAATCCTCTATCTTGCAAATGTTGATTGCAAGCATTATCAAAAAGCAAGACACAAACCCACAGCAAAGAAACTCAGGGCCTAATTTCTGAAGGCCTTGCGCCATTGGTGCGTCACTTTTTCCCATGTTAAAAGTGACGCACCGGTGGCACAAGGCAATCATAAATAAGATCCAAATGTAAATACCATTGATTTGCCCCTAAAATCGTTTTTTGAATAACATTTTAGAAACACAGCGCAGCTCCTATGTACAAGCATTCAATTTCACTACTAAAACCTCACTATTTCACAAAATACAAATCCTCTATCTTGCAAATGTTGATTGCAGGCATGATCAAAAAGCAAGACACAAACCCACAGCAAAGAAACTCAGGGCCTAATTTCTGAAGGCCTTGCGCCACTGGTGCGACACTTTTTCCCATGTTAAAAGTGACGCACCGGCGGCACAAGGCAATCATAAATAAGATCCAAATGTAAATACCATTGATTTGCCCCTAAAATCGTTTTTTGAATAACATTTTAGAAACACAGCGCAAGGCCTATGTACAAGCATTCCATTTCACTACTGAAGTCTCACTATTTCACAAAATACAAATCCTCTATCTTGCAAATGTTGATTGCAAGCATTATCAAAAAGCAAGACACAAACCCACAGCAAAGAAACTCAGGGCCTAATTTCTGAAGGCCTTGCGCCACTGGTGCGTCACTTTTTCCCATGTTAAAAGTGACGCACCGGCGGCACAAGGCAATCATAAATAAGATCCAAATGTAAATACCATTGATTTGCCCCTAAAATCGTTTTTTGAATAACATTTTAGAAACACAGCGCAGCTCCTATGTACAAGCATTCAATTTCACTACTAAAACCTCACTATTTCACAAAATACAAATCCTCTATCTTGCAAATGTTGATTGCAAGCATGATCAAAAAGCAAGACACAAACCCACAGCAAAGAAACTCAGGGCCTTTTTTCTGAAGGCCTTGCGCCATCGGTGCGTCACTTTTTCCCATGTTAAAAGTGACGCACCGGCGGCACAAGGCAATCATAAATAAGGCCCAAATGTAAATACCATTGATTTGCCCCTAAAATCGTTTTTTGAATAACATTTTAGAAACACAGCGCAAGGCCTATGCACAAGCATTCCATTTCACTACTGAAGTCTCACTATTTCACAAAATACAAATCCTCTATCTTGCAAATGTTGATAGCAAGCATTATCAAAAAGCAAGACACAAACCCACAGCAAAGAAACTCAGGGCCTTATTTCTGAAGGTCTTGCGCCACCAGTGCGTCATTTTTTCCCATGTTAAAAGTGACGCACCGGTGGCACAAGGCAATCATGAATAATGCCCTCAGTGTGCGTCCTAACCTAAGATAACACAGGTGACAGGATTGTGAAAGTTTCGAACATTTTTAATTAATCAAACAGACACTATTTATTCCTTCTCAAAAATGTAAAAGCCATTAATTTCCCTAAAATCGTTTTTTAATTAACATTTTAGGAGCAGAGCACATGTCCTTTGTACAAGCATTCTTTTTCACTACTGAAACCCATTGCTTTGCACTTAAAATCGTTTTTCAATTAACATTTTAGGAACAGAGCATAGGTCCTATGTATAAGCATTCATTTTCACTACTGAAACCCATTGATTTGCAATTAAATCGTTTTTCAATTACCATTTTAGGAACAGAGCACAGGTCCTATGTACAAGCATTCATTTTCACTACTGAAACCCATTGATTTGCCCTAAAATCGTTTTTTAATTAACATTTTAGGAACAGAGCACAGGTCCTATGTACAAGCATTGTTTTTCACTACTCAAACCCATTGATTTACCCTAAAATCGTTTTTTAATTAACATTTTAGGAACAGAGCACAGGTCCTATGTACAAACATTCATTTTCACTACTAAAACCCATTGATTTGCCCTAAAAACGTTTTGTAATTAACTTTTTAGGAACAGAGCATAGGTCCTATGTATAAGCATTCATTTTCACTACTGAAACCCATTGATTTGCAATTAAATCGTTTTTCAATTACCATTTTAGGAACAGAACACACGTCCTATGTACAAGCATTGTTTTTCACTACTAAAACCCATTGATTTACCCTAAAATCGTTTTTTAATTAACATTTTAGGAACAGAGCACAGGTCCTATGTACAAACATTCATTTTCACTACTAAAACCCATTGATTTGCCCTAAAATCGTTTTGTAATTAACATTTTAGGAACAGAGCACAGGTCCTATGTACAAGCATTTGATTTGACTACTAAAACCTATTGATTTGCCCTAAAATTGTTTTTTTCATTAACATTTTAGATACAGAGTGCAGGTCCTATGTACAACCATTCAACTACACTACTAAACCTCACTATTTTTCAAAATACAAATCCTCTATCTTGCATATTTTGAAACCATGCATTTTCAAAAAGCAAGACACAAACCCACAGCAAAGAAACTCAGGGTCTTATTTCTGAAGGTCTTGCGCCACCAGTGCGTCATTTTTTCCCATGTTAAAAGTGACGCACCGGTGGCACAAGGCAATCATGAATAATGCCCTCAGTGTGCGTCCTAACCTAAGATAACACAGGTGACAGGATTGTGAAAGTTTCGAACATTTTTAATTAATCAAACAGACACTATTTATTCCTTCTCAAAAATGTAAAAGCCATTAATTTCCCTAAAATCGTTTTTTAATTAACATTTTAGGAACAGAGCACAGGTCCTTTGTACAAGCATTCTTTTTCACTACTGAAACCCATTGCTTTGCACTTAAAATCGTTTTTCAATTAACATTTTAGGAACAGAGCATAGGTCCTATGTATAAGCATTCATT
Organism: Lissotriton vulgaris; assembly: GCF_964263255.1. Classification (NCBI taxonomy): domain Eukaryota; kingdom Metazoa; phylum Chordata; class Amphibia; order Caudata; family Salamandridae; genus Lissotriton; species Lissotriton vulgaris. Next base: position 461,990,542 of record NC_141689.1, on the reverse strand, counting down.
TTCACTACTGAAACCCATTGATTTGCAATTAAATCGTTTTTCAATTACCATTTTAGGAACAGAGCACAGGTCCTATGTACAAGCATTCATTTTCACTACTGAAACCCATTGATTTGCCCTAAAATCGTTTTTTAATTAACATTTTAGGAACAGAGCACAGGTCCTATGTACAAGCATTGTTTTTCACTACTCAAACCCATTGATTTACCCTAAAATCGTTTTTTAATTAACATTTTAGGAACAGAGCACAGGTCCTATGTACAAACATTCATTTTCACTACTAAAACCCATTGATTTGCCCTAAAATCGTTTTGTAATTAACATTTTAGGAACAGAGCACAGGTCCTTTGTACAAGCATTCTTTTTCACTACTGAAACCCATTGCTTTGCACTAAAATCGTTTTTCAATTAACATTTTAGGAACAGAGCATAGGTCCTATGTATAAGCATTCATTTTCACTACTGAAACCCATTGATTTGCAATTAAATCGTTTTTCAATTACCATTTTAGGAACAGAACACAGGTCCTATGTACAAGCATTCATTTTCACTACTGAAACCCATTGATTTGCCCTAAAATCGTTTTTTAATTAACATTTTAGGAACAGAGCACAGGTCCTATGTACAAGCATTGTTTTTCACTACTCAAACCCATTGATTTGCCCTAAAATCGTTTTGTAATTAACATTTTAGGAACAGAGCACAGGTCCTATGTACAAGCATTTGATTTGACTACTAAAACCCATTGATTTGCCCTAAAATCGTTTTTTTCATTAACATTTTAGTGCAGGTCCTATGTACAACCATTCAACTACACTACTAAACCTCACTATTTTTCAAAATACAAATCCTCTATCTTGCAAATTTTGAAACCATGCATTTTCAAAAAGCATCACACAAACCAACAGCAAAGAAAAGCAATGTGCTCCTTAATGTGAACTCTCTATCTATATCAAATGAATCATAACTCACCTTTACAAATGCTTTTGGAGATTGAGAACAGTGTCAGATACACACACCAATATTTCTTTAGCAGAGCAAAAGGTACGTTCTCCGGCACTGCAACCATTAATGGCACTGATAACCTCTAATTCTACACACATATGCCTCATTTCAACCAATCAAAACTCTTCCCTCACTATTTTCAAACCAACACCCTTCCCCCTCTCAGACCTTTCTACCTGTTACAATAGCAACTCCCTCCTAACTGAACTCTCAGGTTCAAAAGTTTATCCTACAATGTTGCAAATTAAGTCAGCAAGGATGTTTGACCTCTCAATACACCAGCTTATCCAGGGCATTATTGCTTTACTTGACTTCTTCTTAACTGTTCAAATTGCTTCTTTCACACAACACAACCCTGCACCCTAACTTTCAGTTTTCAACTATCTGAATCCACCAACCATTGCTTGTGATTCAAGAGCAGGCAAACTCCACATTTTTTTTGTAAACTCCTACTGTTCCAACTGCCATTTCATTCCCACACTTCATCTGACTGCACCAGTACCTTCTCTCATCATGTATTCATGTATTCTGTGTGGATTATTGGACATAGCTACATCCACTGGGCTCAAAGGTATGCAGCTTGCAGAAATTTTCACAACCTTGATTTATCAAATCTGGAAATCAAGTGGATTGGACAGAGAGGATTGAGATGTCACCAATTGATACCATTGGTGAAAACATTTTTGCATCTGCCAAACCCTGACCTCTTAATAGTGCACTGTGGTGGAAATGACCTGGGCACTTTGACTGGGGTTGGTCTGGAAATGCTTTTAAAGGACACCTTTGATCAATTGATGACACTTTTTCCACAAACTGCCTTGGTATATTCCAAAATATGCCAAAGACAGAAATGGAACTGGTCCAACCAATTTTGTCCACAATTTGAGAAAGCACGGAAACATGTGAATAAATCTGTTTCTGTTTACATGAGAGACTGTGGAATGGGTTCAATATACAATAATAACTTGCGTTACAACATGCAAGACATCTACAGAGGAGATGGTGTGCACGTCTCAGATGAGGGGAATAGAATATTCCTCCTGAATTTAAGACTGTGCATTGGAACCTACTTGTAGGTACCTAAATCAGCCACAGAATCCAAAAGCTCTTTTCAGGGCTACCCTACCTATGATCACTCCAAATGATTATCTTTTTCTAACTTTTTTCACTATTTTTCACCAAAGTACGCTCCCCGGTACGCTCCCCGGTACGCGCACCGGGTGCTCCCCCCCGCGAAAAATTTTTCAAAACATTTTTTGGGGCCCTATATGAGCCTCCTAAGCCCCCCTCAGAAAACCTAGCGGGTCATGGGCTGTCTACCGTGCCCCCTTCTACCCATTCCCAACGTTGTTTGTCCTCCATCTTGTGTCTCGATTGTAACGAAACACAAAATGGCGGACTCCTGTAACGCTGCCGGTTTGCCTACCGGGGCGCGCACCGGTAAGCGCTCCCTAAAAAAAGGTGGGAAAGTAATTTACAGAAAAACATTTAGGCTGTAGGCCTATCTAAATATCCTGAGGTAAATTACATGACAAAAACACATATGAAGTGTTAGAAATTACAACCAATTAAAAAGTTACTTTCATTTTCTACTATTATTTCCTGACATTTGATTGGTTATGTACATGAATATATATAAAAAAGAGAGGGAAACACAGCCATTTTGACTACTACTTCCTGAAGTACATTTGAAAAGGAATTACACTGAGAACTTCAACTGCTTTCTCAAAGGTAAGTTGTTATTTTGGAAAGTGAAGTATGTTGTGCACTTTAAGTTAATTTGAGAAAAAATATTCTGATAGTTATGTACTATCCCTCTGTAATAGTTATAGATTGAGATAGGCTTCTCTGTTATAGTTATGGATTGAGTTAGGCTTCTCTTGTATAATTATAAATTTACTTAGACTTTATCACATACACTTTTTTATATTTCTAATTCCAGCCTGATACCATACACTGCCCAAAGATAACTTCACTGTTAAAAAATCAAAACTACCTTTCTGAACTTAAACCCAACAGTGCCCTATCTCTACTGATATATTTATTCTGTATGCAATTTACAGCAACAAAATGGAAGGAGAGCAGAATATTTCTTTTGAAATTGTTTTGGACAACAACCCTGAAGAAAAAATTGCTGAGAATGATAACTTTGATTTTATGGATGAGTCTTCTCTTCGGAATTGAGCTCTATTCCAAGAAACTCGAGCGAAGTTGATGGCCCCACAGTCTTACCTGGCGCCAATGGCACTCCAAACTGACTCATCAGACCACAAAATTCTTTTAAAGCCTGTGCACATTCTGGGTCCCCGGCTGCCCCCAGGAACAGAAAATCGTCAAGATAATGCATAACATGCTGAAACCCCGTCATTTTTGTGAATGCCCATTGCAGAAAACAACTGAATTTCTCAAAATAAGCACAAGATATGGAGCATCCCATTGGCATACATTTATCCATGTAATAGCGCCCCTGAAACATAAAACCAAGGAGACGCTGATCGTCTGGGTGTACCGGGAGCAACCGGAATGCTGACTCGATGTCTGATTTGGCCATCAGCGCTCCGGGCCCCAGGCGATTCAACATGGCGACGGCATCATCGAAAGATGCGTACCGCACCGAACACACCTCCGGGTCTATCGCATCGTTCACCGAAAGACCTCTCGGGGCTGACAAGTTATGTATCAATCTAAACTCACCCGGGTCCTTCTTGGGGACCACTCCCAAGGGTGAACAAACAAAATTAGCAACTGGTGGCATGTCGAATGGTCCGGCAACCCGACCCCGGGTCACCTCTTTCCCAATCTTCGCTTGTACCACCGCCGTATTCTGCAGGACCAACAGTTGGTTCCTACAATATGCTTTACCCTGAAAATTCCCCACTGGGATGCGGAAACCATACGAAAAACCGTCTCGCAACACCCCAGCGGAGACATGATCCGGGTATTCATTGAGCCAAGGAATCATTGCCATGGTATCAACCGGGGTAGGTAAAGGCGCCCCTCTGACTATTTCAGACCTGTTTGGCGCTTCCCCTACTTCCGTTATCACCCGTTTTGGCTCTGCACATGGTCTCGGGATGCGAGGACTGTCCACACCCCCCACAGTCGTGCCTAAACTTGCATGACCCCTGGGGCCTTGTACACTTTCCCCTGTTAAAATTCCAGCAGACCCCTTTTTTACCTGTATTGCCATTCGACCTTGAGTGATGCTCGTTACTTGAACCCGCCCGAAAGGGCGCCCCAGATGAATGGCGGGAAAACTCGCCCCCGTTTCCCCCCAACAATGGCGCCTTTAACATGCCTGATTTCTCCATTTTTTGCCAGGAAATGGAGTCGTAACAATCCCACGTCAGACATGTGTCGAACTCCTTGGCCTTACGAAAAATATTATCATAACAAAACCACTGATTGCCCTCATATGTCTGAGAAAACTCCATAATACGCGTCTGGTACACAGGTAACTCGGCCAACAGTTCAGGCCTCCGTTCCCCCATAATTGAAGTGAATATGCCAAATGCTCTGCCCCAATTACCTATCGTCTCATCGACTCTAAAAGCGGCCATCTTGGCGCGCCAAACACTCGGGTGCATAAACTCTTTTTGAACTTTCACGTGCTCAATCTCGTAATGATCAGTTAGCAAAGAAAACATGTTTACATATTTCTCAGCCCATATCCTCTCCTTGATTTCCATCGGAATGTGCTGAGCCACTTTCTCCCTTCGCGAGGGTACGGACCCCTCCCCCGCAATCAGCAGTAGCTGCTTACCTGAACTAGAAGCTGTAACCGTAGTCGCTGCCGAACTCATGCCGGCTGCGGGTTGACCCACTGGAGCCTGCGAGGGAACAAAAGGACATGGTGCCTTTGCAGCCTCTCTTGATTGCCGCAACTGCCTCATTACTGCCCTGGCGTCATCTGCCGTAGCCCCTTCACTCTCTTTCCCCAACCACGCTGCCAGCTGTGCAGCCAACTCGGGAGGCATATCCTCCCCGTTCACAGGGGTGACTACAACAGGAATTGGTTGCCCCTCCTTCGGGACCGGGATCGGCGCCTCAGGGTGCGCCGGCGCCAACTCGGGAACCGGGGCCTCTTCCCCAGTTGTTCCCTTCTTGGCCCTTCTACCTCTCCCGTTAGGGACTACTCCTGGCAATGCTGGTCCGCCGACTCGCTTAGGGCCCCCTACACCGTTCATTGCCGCCATCTGTTTCTTCATCTCGGCCATGTCTTTTACGAGCATGCGGAGCATCTGATCGGTTCCGACCCGCTTTCCGGCCTTCCTGCTCGGCATTCTCCAACGCTGGTTCTCTGGAAGAACAAAGACAAGAATTAAAACGCTCAAAAAATGGCTCTTCGTTCCGTCTCGAGCTCACGTGCAGCGGGGAGGTGCAGCTTCAGAGCACAGGAACAAGAGGATGCTTCCTTGGCTTATCGCTCCTTTTATTCTTCTTCGGGCGGGCGTAAACCCGCCTCCTTCCGCCTCTGGGGGCGTGGCTGACGGCTTCAGTGTCTAGTACAACCCACTCTTGGGCGGGAAAAAGCGCGCCCCAGCTACGCCGCTTTGGGCATACCAGCCGAGACGCGCCTCCCGCCCAAGATGGCTTCCCGGGGGGGTCTGGGCACTCCACCATACGTTCGGGGGGACCGAGTGGTCGCCCCTTTCCATTAGTTCAGTGTGTGGAAGCAATAGAATCACAGAATGAAAATGAGGACATTCCAGACAATATATTGTTAGAAGTTTTATTAAATTTTGAAAAAGAATCAGAAAAAAAAATTGTTGGAGACATTATTCATTTTTATATGTAATTCATCAAGTAGTTCCAAAATGTTTATAATATAAAGTGAGACTTATAGTATACTGTGCAACTTTTTTGTGTTACATAGTAATTTTGCTCATAGTTACTTCCTTTCTCCCACTTCATTATCTCCAATGTGTATTTCACATCTTTTTTCATCTCCTGCCTCCATGTTGTTTCTGCTTTCCTGACAGACTATGGTATGGATTCCATATACCACAATAACTTCTGTAACAACATGCAAGATATCTACAAAGGAGACACGTACCGGGTGCTCCCCCCACATCAAACCTAGAGGGTCAGGGGGGTCTACTCTGCCCCCTTATTGTCATTTCCCCCTTTGTTTTTGCCACCTCTTGTGTCTCGATTTTACTGAGACACAAGATGGCGGCCGCTCCGGACTGTTTGGAATGTTTACAGACACCCGAGAGCCAATCAGCTTTCCGTGCGCTAGTCGCGTGGCACGCCCAGTGCACTCCCCGGTGCGCGAACCGGGGCGCTGCCATAGATATATATATTTTTTTAAACCTAAATTACTCAAAATCCACTGGAGCACATATCTTGAGACATAGCAAAGGCACATCGGGCTACCAGTCCCTACAATTTTGCCAAGTTTGGTGAAAATCCATTCAGCTGTTCGGGCTAAAAGTGATGCCAACCGCCCTATGGAAATTAACTTGGGGAAAACACGTTTTGGGACCCCACTTTTATCTCGGCCCCCGCTTGACGAATCCCACCCACATTTTCAGAGAAGGAGCGGGCCACGAACTTTGAGAAATTCGCAAAGATTCGTCCACCGGCGCCAAAGTTATTCCCAATAGAATGTTGCAGATTTCCTATGGAAAGTAGATCCTAACTATAACTACCTACTGGCGACCGCCAGTAGGTAATATATATATATTTATATATATTCACTGAAAAAACCATAGGTTTTACACACGTTATAGTTAGGAAATAGCATTTGAAAATCCTATGAAATTCACTGAAAAAAACATAGGTTTTATACACATTATAGTTAGGAAGTAGCATTTAAAAAACCTATGAAATTCACTGAAAAAACCATAGGTTTGATACCAGTTATAGTTAGCTGGAAATTTTACTGACATAAAACCAATGAAATTCCACGTTATAGTTAGTTGGACTCACTATAACTTGCGCGTGCAATGCACTGCTGATGACGTCACATATTACATCACTCATGACATGGTTAGTGACATCACTGATGACATCACTGATGACACTATCCTTGTGACAGAGAGACTGATCTTCTTTCACTGTAAAGTAACCCTTGAAACACATATTGAAAAATAAAAACTAACATTTTCCCAAAAAGTGGTGATACCCATACCAGTTACAACAACCAATTCAGTAATACCACCATCTATATACACATCCACTCATTCATCAACAGTTCTACATAGTCACTCATACATATATTCACTCATCATATGTAGTGAAACACGTATACATCCTATTACACACCGACAGTCATCCAAAAGTTACTCACACACATAATCACACATGCAAATAAACTATTGTGCATCTATTAATTTGCATATACAGCTATACACACACTACCACTACTTCTAAGGAAACTTACACATACTCACTCTCTTAAACAATTACTTATAGAAATACATCCTTATTTAAACAGGAACTTTTACAATTTCACATATACTCATTTATAAACATCAATATTCACATATATCAAATTAAAACATATGTCGTTAATGATAAAGACACTAGTGAGATACTCTTTTACTCACTAACACACACATATACACACTTATCTACCCATACAGTCCTGCACATATGCTGTCTTCAAAACACATACAAACAGTGAGTCAGTCACTCATGCATCAATATTGTAAGTAATTCCTACACTAAACAATACAAACACTCATACTGATACTAATAAAACATCTAATAATCCATGTACATACACATGTACCTACTCACCAACCCATGCAGTTACTTATAGACAAAGTGAAACACTAATACATATATTTAAATTTTAAACATTACTCACTAATATTTATTTTTCAGAAAGACACACATTCACTGGATGTTGTCATCAGTGATGTCATCAGTGATGTCACTAACCATGTCATGAGTGATGTAATATGTGACGTCATCATCAGTGCATTGCACGCGCAAGTTATAGTGAGTCCAACTAACTATAACGTGGAATTTCATTGGTTTTATGTCAGTAAAATTTCCAGCTAACTATAACTGGTGTCAAACCTATGGTTTTTTCAGTGAATTTCATAGGTTTTTTAAATGCTACTTCCTAACTATACCGTGTGTAAAACCTATGGTTTTTTCAGTGAATTTCATAGGTTTTTCAAATGCTATTTCTTAACTATAACGTGTGTAAAACCTATGGTGTTTTCAGTGAATTTCATAGGTTTTTTGAATGCTAGTTCCTAAGTATGAAAGATATACCTGAAATAAATATCGACATACCAATCTTACGTGCAGAACCGAGTGCACCCACCCACCTATTTATTTCATGAAAGGTTTCCAATTTAAACCTAATGAATTTCTTCATAGACCAATTAAAGAACTTATAGTACGTTAAGACACTCAACCTAGGCTTTTTTTTGTCATATAAACGTTTAAATTAAATGGAGCCGAATTTTTTTTAATTGTTCGGGCGTGACTGGTTGTACACACCTTTATATTTTTTTTTAAAAATATAAAAGGTTTTATAATTTATTTATTGTATACTTAAATCGAGCTCTAAAAATATGTGAAATCCGTATGTGTTTGAATTCACTTCTTTTCACGTATTTAAACTTCAGTAAAGAACATCGCTACTTCCAAATCACGTTCGTAACTAGATAGTGTCACCGCCTACACGTCCTAAGAAGCGCATGTAAAGTCATGTGACTTCAAAACAAGACTTCCAATTGGTTCTTAGTAGTTTCTGTTCTGGAATTTACACGAAGCACTCCACCCACTTTCCTCACAATCTTTTCTACTCTCAAGAGACAACAACGTCGAGCATCTTCCGGAAAACTTTGCTGAAATGGCTGCCCTTCCGCATCCATCTTCCGAATCTGAAGGAAATGAGCGACCACCGTTAAGAAGAAAAAAGGAATCTTTAATTTGGCAATTTTTTACTTATCCTGAAGATCAAAAGAAAGTGAATGCGCCAAAAGTAACCTGCACGATATGCAATTCGGAGCTCTCAAGGGGAAATCCAAATAGAAAATATTCCTTTTCTATACACACCATGCAGCGGCATGTTAAACAAAGGCACCCTGAGCATTATGCAAAAGCATCGACAAGAGCCCTGGCCACACTATTACCATCGGAGGTGGCCAGCACATCTTCTGGTGGACGACCTGTGTTAGACCTGGCATCTTTGGCGTGATTACCCCTATCTTTTTGCCTCTGCCTCCTGTATTTTTCGATGCTGTGCTGGATTCGTTTTTGCTGGTTTAGATGCTTTGGACACTCTGCCACTGCTGATCAGTGCCAGAGTGTAAGTGCTCCCTATGTAAATTGTTATTCTGATTGGATATACACGTTTGGCATATTTGTATCACCATGAAGTCCCTAGTAAAGTGCACTGGGTGTGCCAGGGCCGGTGATGACAAATGCTACTAGTGGGCCTGCAGCACTGATTGTGCCACCCACAGGAGTAGCTCTAAAATGGTGTCTCGGGCCTGCCACTGCAGCGCCTACGGGCAGTTTAGAACTGCCATGTCCTCCTGGTCCGCGTCCCCGCTGACCAGGCCGAACCCTTCCCTTTTCGTGCACATCAGTCACCCCTATGGAAGGCCCAAGGTACCCCCCTGCGCAGGGTGCAGTGTATGTGAAAGGTAGAGCATGTACTAGTGCAGGTGACATGCTCTGGTAGTGAATTACAGCCATTTTCGTTTTTCACTATTGTAAGGCTATCTTGCTCCATAGGTTAACATGGGGGATGCTGGCTACAGTGGTTAACAGCATTTCTTCCCATAGGAACAAGATAGGACATAAGTATCTAGTATCCCTGAACTCAGAATTTAATAACGCATCTTTTAGGAAAGGAGGTTTTTAGATCCTGTGTTTGAGAACAGCACTTTTAGAAAGTTGCTGTTCTCTTGTCTGACCCTTCTGTGTGCCTGGGCCTGTTTGTGTATTGACTGTCTGGTTTGTGAGTGACAGGGGCTGGGGAATCCCCCCAGAGGCTGGATGAGTCAGCACTAGGCTGTGTGAAGCAATTGCTACCTGAGTGGTGGGAGGAGTTAGCACCTGGGCTGAATAGGGCTGTGCCTGCCTGCCACAATGCTGGCTCCACCTCCTGCTGGGCGGCTGAGGACCCTGCCCCTCACTCTGAAAGGAAAGATGCAGCCAGCAAAACAAAGTGCTTAGGATCCACCCAGAACTGGTTCAGACCGGGCTCAGGGCCCACATGCACAGAGAGAACAAAGACTCTAGGGGTATAAGTACAGGACCCCTGACAACAGAAAATTAGATCATCCTGGAAATCAAGAAGGAACCTCTGCCAAGGAGAAAGCTGACTCTGAAGAGGGAAGACTGTCCTGCTGTTGCTCTGCTGGACTGACCTGCTGTTGCTTTGCTGCCAAGGAGAGGGGAAGGACTTTGCTGTGAGCTGTGTCCCCTGTCTTGTAAGGAATCTCCAAGGGCCTGAGAAGAGCTGGCTCCCTGTTTCCGAAGTCCCAGGAACAAAAGGACTTCACCCCCAGTCTCCCTGAACTCTGCTGAGAGAGTTCTGTCCTTCGTAGAGTGCTTGATCCAGTTGTGGGGCCTCTAGAAGTTGAACCTGAGCTGGGAAGCTTGAGACTAAGCTGAGAGACTTGTGAAGCCGAAAAGTGTTGCATCGCTCGCTTGCGGAGCGCATCCCCGACAGTGCGAGAAGTTTCCCGCCGCTACGAAGGTCGAGATCGGCGCAGCGCCTGACATCGCTGCCGGAGCCGTCGCACCCTTCGTTTGCGGGAAGCACCAGATCGGTGCGGGAGAATCGAACATCGCTGCAAGTGTCGTCGCAGAGCCGGTCGTCTGGGTGAGATCGCCGCACCGCTTGTTTGCGGACCGCATCACGTCGCTGCGAACATCGTCGCAGAACCATCGCCTCGAGGAGCTGCGAGAGAGAGGATCACCGCTGGACCGCGCATCATCGCCCTGGAGATCGTCGCAGCCCCTACGAGATCATCGCATCGTGCCTTTGCGAGAACAGACTTCCCACGGAACCTACGCCCCGGAATCCACGCAAGCTGCCTTCCTCCCCATACAGACCGGATTCACCGCCACACGCCCGCTGATGCAGCGGGGCTGTCGCATCGCCTCCCCAAGGTCTCAGGAGTAACGCATTGCTTGTTTCCACTGCACCAGCTTCCTGCTTGTGGAACTTTGTTGCATCTAAAAGGTACTGTGAGTCAACGTGACGCAACTGTGAACTTTTCACGCATCTGTGGATTATTTGATCGTAAGTTAAAGAACTTTGCTTACAACCTGAAGAACTCTTTTGAAACCATATCCTTGAACTGTGTGTTGGATTTTTGACGTTTTGGTCTTGTGTAGTTTAGAATAAATATCTTTATTTTCCTAAACTGTTGTGGAATCAGTTTGTGGTGTTTTCACTGTGTTACTGTGAGTGTTGGTACAAATACTTAACGCATTGCCTCTGGTTAGCCTAGACTGCTCAGGCCAAGCTACCTTGAGGGCGAGCAGGAGTTATCTAGGAGGGTTATCTCCTTGCCCTGACTAGAAGCAAGGGTCCCTATTTGGACAGTGGTGCCTACCTCTGCCAACTAGAGACCCCCAGTTCTAACAACCTGTATCTCCATCGAGTGCTGAGATGGACTTGAGACCATATCTTGCGAAGGTGCACATGAAATGCAACGAGTGTGGAGAAATTCTTTTGTATGGAGAGCAGAACCTCGTTCTTATTAAACTCAAAATTGAAAGTCATAAATGCCCCAAGAAAAGATACATTTCTTCACTTCATTTTCATGGTATTACATACTGAAAAATGTAGTAGCAACTTCAAGAAATCGAAAGCATCATAACACTTGTTTCCAAAAAAAAAAAAAAGTTCTTTTCAGAACTAACTCTTTCTACCAAAACGTGCTCCAAGAGCATATTATGAGATGTTTTTTCGCCGCTTTATTTTAGTGCGCGACCGGGTGCGCGCACCCTCCTATCGCGTACAGGACCTGAGAAGACTTGCATGTGAAGTCATGTGACTTCAAAACAACACTTCTAATTGGTTCTTGATAGTTTCTATTCTGGAATTTACACGCAGCACTCCACCCACTTCCATCACTTTCTTTTCTACTCTCAAGAGAGAACAACGTCGAACATCTTCCCGAAGACTTTGCTGCAATGGCTACCGTTCCGCATTCATCTTCCGAATCTGAAGGAAATGAGCGACCACCTTTGACAAGAAAAACGGAGGCCACGCTATTACCATCAGAAGTAACCAGCACATCTTCCGGTGGACGACCTGTATCTCCATCGAGTGCTGAAATGGACTTGAAACCATATCTGGCGAACGTGCACATGAAATGCAAGAACTGTGGAAAACTTCTTGTATACATAGAGCAAAGCTTTATTCTAATTAAACACAAAATTGAGAGTCATAAATGCTCCAAGAAAAGTTACATTTCTTCACTTTATTTGCATAGTATGACATACTGAAAAATGTCGTAGCAACTTTAAGAAATCAAAAGCATCATAACACTTGTTTCCAAAAAAAAAAAAAAAAAAAAAGTTCTTTTCAGAACTAAGTCTTTGTATCAAAACGAGCTCCAAGAGCATATTAGCTGATATTTTCTCGCCGCTTTCTTTTAGTGCGCGACCAGGTGCGCGCACCCACCTATCGCGTAGAAATAGCGAGACACGCATGTGCAGTCATGTGACTTTAAAACAACACTTCCAATTGGTTCTTACTAGTTTCTATTCTGCAATTTACACGGAACACTCCACCCACTTCCCTGGAAAACCAGTTTATCGAAAAACTTTTAAAGCATCCCCTTATGAAACATTCGACATCGTTCACAAAGCAGTGTAGTAAATAGCACTAGATACACTGCGTCCCTGAATTATAAGAGACTTATTGCTATGTGAGAAAAACTTTTGTTTTCACGCGATAATGTGAAATGCTGAGCCTGTTACAGAATTTTCTTTCACATATATGTTACTGTTCTCCTTCGAGCACTAACACCGTAGAAAATACCCCCAATAGCGGTGATATTTTTTACACCGAGAACGGGCGATTTGTATCGCTTAGAGCCCTTGCTATTATAAAGTTTTATTTCCTAAGTCTCTGATCTCCAACTGTGCAACGTGGCTCCCCTGTGTGTCGTAATGAGGTGCTAAGAGCAGCATGTACACTCTACTGTGACTAAGCATCCATAAATTCCGCGGACATCTCTACCCTGCTATCTGCAATTGTAAACATCAAAAGGAGCTACGCTGCGCCCCTTGGAGAGGCTTGACTCCCACTGCTACAACGGCTTGGCAGTCGCCAAGATGCACAAGAACAGCGTCTCGGATCCATTGAACTTCTGTGACGGTCTCAATGAAAATAAGCACTAAACAATATTCAAGTATGTAGCAGTCCTTCTACTTGGTTAGAGACTAAAAATTTACCGCAGCGCTGATGCGATTTCTACCGCAAATAAACCTTGGTATTAATGAGATTTAACGCAAATGCGGTAAAAATCGTTGCAAAGCATAAGTATCACAGAAAAGTCAGCATTATTCATGCATAGCGACCTAATGCTATTAGCCATGTTATCCACCTCCCATTGGATAACATGGCTAAGAACTGCTCAGGGCAGGTGTTAGCTTTTAGAAATATTCCCGCTTAGCGCAAATATCTCCAAAAGCTAGTAATAAGAGATAGCGATGTTAAAGACTATTTTCAGTCGCTAACATCTTGGCACGCCCACTTTGCATCTCATTAGATATAAATACAACTGACATGCAAAGTGGGGCCCAAAATGTTCACTATCTTCTACTAAGTGTTGCTAACTGGAGTTAGCAGCAGCTAGGTAATAGAGAGATAATTTTATTTCTGCTTTCTTGACGTTTAAAGCAAAAAAAACACAGATAAACACCCTTCATAATATACCTCTATATTCAAATTGAAGTAGGCGTATGTCTTGACGCAGCAATCACATGCACAGTTTTGAAACAACATGGCCCAAAAAGTCACTGAATAAAATCTCATAAATTATAGTCAGCCACTTTCAATACGTATTACTTCAGAAGAACACTTCTTTATGATACAGGGCTCTAGAATGACACACATATCTCGTCTTTATAGAAATCCTTCAGGTTTTTTTAACAGCTGTTAAATGCTTCCATACTCATCACAAAACTGCTCCATCATGAGCATTGCCTCATCTGTCCTCAGGACGGACAAAATTTGTGATGAACTTGCCGCTGTGCATGCACAACACTAACATTGTGCTTCCTTAACACGTTCTATTCACTAAGCAGAACCATGACGGAACCACTCTATCATAAACACACCTGAACCATGGCTCATAAAAGGAGTAGCTCAATCATGACCATACAAGTACCACTAAGCCCCCCAGCCCCCTAATCTTGAGGCACAATTGGAACTGCCACACAGGATTTAAAGTCCTGCAAAGAACACCATGTAACATTTAATATCATATGCACCATTGTTTTCATATATCACTTTTGCTAAACTCACTCAGTGAAATGTCGGTCATTTTATTAAATCACTTTTAAAGCATACCTTCTAACAATGCACCCAATCCTATGTGGAAGTCTTCAATATAAAAGATGACATTGCTTTAAGAAGGATAGAGAAATAAATAACACAATGTTGTAAAAATTTCTTTATTATATATACTTACCTAATAAAAAGAAAAAAAAAAGTAAATTTCTGATTAAAACGTAGCACCTGTGGAAAAAAATTAAAAATAAGATTATAAAGTATATTATTTAAAGAAAAAACAATAGGAAACAATAAGAGAGATGCAAAGAAAACTGTCAGATATTATTAATTAAACTTACCTTATAAATATAATATCTGTGGAGGAGAGTAAAAAAAAAATCTGTTATAATACATATTTCTAAATGCAATGTAACAAAATAAGTAAACAACATATTAAATGATTTATTTTTGCTGTTCTCAGAATACATTGATTTTCACTATCAAGAGTGATTTCAATATTAATCATCAGCGGGGAAAAAAAAACACAATCAAAATCAAAATGATTGTGTTTAAAAAACCCATACAAAATCTGCATACATATTATAAATACTTGAAAAAAACATGTCTTAAATGTTTTCCTCAAATTCGCAATTTCTTGAGTAAGCACACTACATCTTCCTCAGTTACAACCTAATTAAAGTATACCACTTATTTTTCAAGATATCTCAACAAAGCCCCGTGCAGCAATCTCCTTTAAAAATATGTATTTGAAAGACACAGTTTCATCTCTCATACCTTTCCGCGTGGCCAAATTGTATAAGCTAACTCATTATCTTTTAAATACCTCTCCCAAACACTTGCGTCCGTATAAGTTTCTAAATAATTCTCAAAAGTACTCATTTTTTTTCTCTCATATTTTTCCACGTGGCCAAATACTATGAGTTAAGTAGTTTTTTTCTGAAATTATTTAATCTTAGTCTTATCTATTGTTTTCTGTACTTTCACAATCAAATTTTGTATCATATTTTATACCATCAAACATTAAGTAAATTTGTACCTGATGTTATCACTATGCAAAACACAAATTTCATTTATAGATTTGTACACCCTCATTTACATAATATTTATACACTACTAAGTTTCAGATCTTTATAGTATACATATTCCTACAGCAAATCATTCTACTGAAATTTGGGTTCCAAAAATAACAAATAAGAGTTACTTAAGGCAAAAGGCAAACGTTTTTTAAAAGTCAATTGGCTATCATTGCAAAGTGTCCAGCCACTAGCACACTTCAAATAAGCTGTATAATGTCCTGATGATGTAGAATGCCCTTCATGATAAATAATGGCTACAGTTACAAATGTTCTTCTAGAAATAGAAACTTGAGAAGCCACAACATTTTTAATTAAAGTGGATAATTTACTCCCATCAGCTCTGCATCGTTGAAACATTAAAATTACATATTGTCCGTATCTATGGATAAATAAAGTTGATAACATTTCAGACTTGCATTGAGAACAGACCATATTTTGATGCACATCTTTAACTAGTTTATGAAAAGGCACTTCTTTGCAGTCTGGTAATGTCAAATATAAAAATCTTTCACTGGGTATCTCAGTACTACTTAAAAATGAGCAATTATCACACTTATGTTCCCATTTATAAGAAAGCCCCAAAAGACTATCAATATCTACACCTTCATCTTCCAAAGCTGTAAACATATACATAATAAATTCCTGACAATCTTGCTGAACATTCTGAGAAAACTGATTTACTCCTGCACATATGTCTAAAACATTCCTTAATTCCGAAACACTTGCTACTTCACTATCACCACTACTACACATTTCAAATATAGAATTTAAAGAATGGCAAAAGGTATGCTCCTGATTTTCTATAATCTGTTCCTTAACATGTTTCAGAAAGAAAACAACATTAACTACTACATTTGCATA
This sequence comes from Lissotriton vulgaris, assembly GCF_964263255.1. Taxonomy (NCBI): domain Eukaryota; kingdom Metazoa; phylum Chordata; class Amphibia; order Caudata; family Salamandridae; genus Lissotriton; species Lissotriton vulgaris. The sequence goes on along the minus strand of NC_141689.1, from coordinate 461,974,141 downwards.
GCAGTTGACACCAGACCTATTTTCAAACTTAAATCCAACAATCTCTTCAATACTAACAGTTTTGCTACAGCTACCAACAACAGCTACATCTTTTTTTCATCGTTTCTGGACTACTTCAGCACATTTGTCCTCATTTTTCCTTTTCTGACCAACTATACGCCTTTCAATTAAAGGATATTGAGGTAAACTTGGAGCATATTCTCTTCTTAACCTATTATACTCCTTCACACAATTGAAATCTGCACTAATCTTTGTCTCATCATAATCAATTAGATAAAGTCCACATAAAGTTCTAAAACGCGATAGAGCAACATACGCCATGCCCTCTTTGAATACAGTGCTTCCAATATTTACCAAAGCACAATCTACACTTAAACCTTGAGATTTATGTATAGTCACTGCATATGCCAAACAAATTGGAAATTGCTTACGACGGACATATAAGTCTTTCACAAGCAAAAAACGAGTTGAACATCGACTAATTTGTTAAACTTCCTCAATCCCATCAAATTTTATCCTCAAAAATTCTATCTCATCTCTATTGGTATAATTGACAAAACCAACAACATTACCCATTGCTCCATTTACCAATCCTCTTTCTACATGTAAATTTCTTCTTAAAATTATCCGACAATTTAAACATACATACAGATTTTTCTCTAAACCAGCAGTTTTAGATATAGTTTTTTGAAGAGAATCCAATTTTAATTTCAACTTTTCAGACAAAACAATAGTACTACCTTCATGCTCTATTTTATCTTTAGCTTCCAGTTTCTTAATTTCTTGATTTTCTAAATTCAACATTTTCTCATTAAAAACTGAACATTCTTTCAGAGTTGGCATCAAGCATATCACTGACTTATCTGCTACCTCTTTACTATATATTCTCTCAGGAACATTATCTTCATTAGGAAACAGCTTGGAAAGTAATCGAGTTCGTAGAGTGTGTTTCGCATCTTCAGTTAATTTTCCAATCCTAATATCTTGAAGAATACTTCCATATTTAGTATCCTTTGCCTGTCGCATATTTTGAATCAGTTCAGTATATTTGAAATGTGACCATATATTTACATTTCCAATACTGCCCAGGCACTTTCTGGTCTCCTCATGTGTAACAGTTTCAAATACAGGTTGTCCTTTCACAGGAGTCAGCTGCAGTAGATCTCCAAAAACTATGACATGTTTACCTCCAAATAACACATCATACTCTGTCTTAAGTGTCTGTTGCATTCTTAAATGCACAAAAGCAAGCATTAAATTGGAGACCATGCTTACTTCATCAATAATAAGAAGTTTCATTTTTTTAAGGACTCTAGAAACTTCAAAACAAGCTTCTCCAGATAGTTTCTGATATTGTAATTTATTTTCATGTTCAACTGGCAGCATCAGCAAACGATGTAAAGTAACACCTTTTATATTATGTGCTGCCAATCCAGTTGGAGCAGTAACAACACACGACAGTGTTGACTGAGTTGTTTGCTGTAAATATGTAGTAATTCCTTTAATTAGGAAACTTTTACCAGTCCCAGCTTCTCCACTTACATATAATCGAATAGGTTCAAATGACATACATGAGCAATCTTTTCTCTCATGACGAAAGCCATGCTCAATGTGCTCTGTCACTTCATCATATATCTGTCTTTGCTAAACATTAAACTGCTTCTTTAATTCTTCTAAGTCGATTACTTCCTCTTGACCTTGCTGCATTGCGCTTTCCACCTCATCCATGGCGGTGGCTGCTTCATTTTGAATAATTGGTTGTCCCAGTGGATCTTGACTTAATGATGCCGAACTTTGACTACCTTGTGAACTATCTCTAGCAATCTCTGCTGCAATTGTCGCTTCTTGCTCTATTTCGTCATTCAACATTTGGAGATAATTGCTGAAAACAGGACATTCAATACTACTTTTAGATGTGTTGAATGAATCTTCATAACTATCAAAGTCTCCAAGTAGTTCCTCTTCTCTATGCCATGGTTTAAAGAGTTGCAAAAGAGCAAAATAGTAAAATTCTCTTTTATCAGGTGTTTCGCAACTCAGTTTCTGATGATTTATCAAGTGTCCTTTTCTTTGTTTTACCAGACATCCTTCATGTCCAATTACAGCATGTACACCTTTATCAATATTCTCTGTAACATTTCTCTTAAAAGTATAATTTTGAAGTATTTCATACAGACAAATGTTTTCAAGCACATTACTTCTATTTGGATAGTATGTATCCAACATATTTGTTTTCAAAATGTCTGTACTGTTTGGTTCTTTCTGGGCTAAATACTCAATTTCTTGCACAGGTTTCAGAACACTGTTTCGTGTTTCTGCTAGGCCCAAACTCACCCAGAGAATAGTCCTTGATTTTGCATAAAGACTTGCTGATGATAATCTGTCACAACATTCATATGCTCCAATTTCTCGATGAGACAGCATCTTCAAACTGTACGTATATAATTTCTTGCTCAGGCTCTTTTCATGAGAAATGTCTTCCCACATCTCCTTCAGTTCCGTCTTTTCAGATTTCGTGATGTAAGACGTTACATATCGAACCAAAGCAATAGAGTTGTCTGCAACATATTGTATGTCCATGTTAGCATTCCACATGGACAAAATGACTGTGTTATAGTCATTAATATATTTAGATTCTTCACCTCTTCTTAAATTGTACGTATTTTTAGGTGACCTCTGTTGGAATTAGGTAGCCTGGCCTAGGGCAAGACTAACATTCAGAGGCACAGTGTAAAGGTTGCAGACTACCCAAAAGTAATTCCACGCAATAGCACTCAAAAAGAAAACACTACACCAAAATTATATGAAAATACGTACTGCTTTATATAAAAATAATATGTATATATCTCTTAGCTCTTTTCACTTTCAAGATTCACAGTTAAATTATCATACAGGTTGGTTGGATTATAGCAGGAATACTTTTTCAATTCTAAAACATAAGAACGACCAACATTTGTAAAACAGATAAATCACCTGGACATTTGGCAAATAATTCTTACTCTTTTATAATTCAATCAAGTAATGTCTGTAGCCAGCTTACTTTATATTATTTCCAAACACAGCATTACTTTAAGTTTTGGCACAAACAACTTCTAAATCCAAGCAGAGCAACACTCCCATCTACATAGGAGACATTTAGATATTCTTATTACTCAATTGAAGGCCATTGGGTTAAGCCCACTTAAACCAGCATTTAATTATGCCCCTACAGGTAGTCGAATGGAATTCTATGGAGTACACTATGCTTGATTTACACAGTACCAGTAACCTCCTTCTGATAGTACATAGTCATTGAGGGATTTCTCAAGTTCCCCCCCCACTGAAGATTATACCACTGTGGAACAATGCTCATTGAATGAGTTATTTCTTGCTTAGGTTATAGCGTTTCTCTCCCCTTCCAATAATACCTCCTTACTTGCTTGTCAGGCGGTGATGTTCTTGTTGTATTAGAGGATGAGGGAGGGGCAGTGGTTAAGACAAGGGGGAGACTCGTGCGGGTGAGGTATATTAATCTCTGGGGCCCCTCAGCTCTCCTCCGCGTATCACCAACACTCAAAGAGGCAGAAGGCCTCAGAATACTTCAGCCGCTCTTGGGCTTCTAGGCTCTCCCTACCCGCTCGCGCTCGCCTCACCAGAGGGCGCTTGAGCAGGGGGGAGAGAAGCTCTTCTGCCTGGCTTCTGCCGAGGGACTCCCGGCGCCTTTCCTCACACTACCAGGTGTCGCGCTGATCCTCCGGTCATGCGTGAGGGCTCCTCCTCACTCTGGAAGGGGTCGCGCTGTTCCCTGGGGCATGCGCGACGCTCTCCTTGCTCCCGCCTTCAAAGATCCGGCTCCGCCTCACGGAGCCTGACAGCGCCACCGGGCATGCGCGAGGGAGCAGTGTCTCACCGCCTGGGACCGCGCTGTTGATCTGACGCTGCTCTCCAACTTGGCAATTAACAAGGACTTCCCTCAGCCCACTCCTCACCACAGGGCACACAAATTCGGCTCCACAACGGCGCCGCTCGCCCAGTATCAGCTTGGGGTTGAAGAAGGGTGGAACAGCCCGTTTTCTCCTGGGCTCTGCTCTCCTCAGTGGCGCTCCACCACAGCAGGTGAGAGGGGACGCTCCAGGGAATCAGGGACAAAGGGGACAGTCTAGCACAATTACCAGTCTCTCCAACTGGGCAGAGGACTGCGCTCCGCAGCGCTGCAGTCTCCTTCTCCTATGGACTTCCCCTATTATTTAGAAAAGGGGGCAAGCCAGGCGCCCAGGGTCTCCAGTAACTTCCCACAGCGGGGCCAAGACAAGTAACCAACAGGGGAGTAGTGGGTTGGACCAATAAGGCAGCTTCCCAGTCCAGGAGGTCAACCCTGAGTCCAACCTCTTCCCACCCTCAGCTACCACCTGTCCTCCAGCTGACTTCCACAGGTAGACAAAATGGCTGCCCCACATTCCGCCTTATATAGGCTGCCCTTCAGTGGTCCAGAATGGACCAGAAGGTTCTGGAATGCCCTATGTTAGGCTATGGCCAAGTTCTGTTGGTGACAGTTGGGGCAGTTGGTGGCCACCATTTTAGGTGGTGCCAACTTTCCTGTCAGAACAGGCCTCTGGGCCTAAGGTAAAAGATTATGAGGGGGGAAGAAAACACCTATCCCCCTGACCAACACCTACAAAAAGTCAGTAGACACAAAAATTAACAAGGGTATGAGGGGCAAAAAGGGGACAAAATAAATAAAAATTAGGAGGGACTTCGCCAAAAAGCCAGACAGGTCTAACACGCGTCCCCCCCAGCTGAAAGTGGGGAGAACTACCCAACCCCTTGGGAGTCCTCATCACTAAGGCGGAAATACCTGGAGAGACCGTCTGCATTGGCGTGGTCCACTCCAGGCCGATGTTCCACCCGGAAGTCCATTCCCTGTAGGGAGATGGACCACCTCAACAACTTGGGATTTTCCCCCTTCATCTGCATCAGCCAACGAAGGGGTCGGTGGTCAGTCTGAACCAGGAAGTGCGAGCCAAAGAGGTATGGCCGCAGCTTCTTCAGAGCCCACACCACCGCAAAAGCTTCCCTCTCAATGGCACTCCACTTCTGTTCCCGGGGAAGCAGCCTCCTGGATAAGAAGACTACAGGTTGATCCAGGCCCTCTTCATTGAGTTGCGATAACACTGCCCCAATGCCATGTTCTGATGCATCCGTTTGGACAATGAACTCCTTGGAGAAGTCTGGGGCCCTCAGGACCGGTGCCGCACACATTGCCTGTTTCAACTTTTCAAAGGCTTGCTGACAAGCCTTTGTCCAAACTACCCGTCGAGGTTGTTTCTTGGAGGTGAGCTCTGTGAGGGGCGCTACAATAGTGCCATACCCCTTCACAAAGCGACGGTAGTAACCTGTGAGGCCCAGGAAAGCTCGGACCTCAGTCTGTGTCTTGGGGGGTTCCCAGGCCATGATTGCCTCAATCTTCGCCTGCAGGGGCTGCACAGTCCCCCTACCCACCAAGTGTCCAAGGTACACAACCGACCCCTGCCCAATCTGGCATTTGCTGGCTTTGATGGTCAATCCAGCTTGTCTCAGGGCCTGGAGAACGGCCTGCAAATGCTGCAGATGGTCCTCCCAGCTGCTACTGAAGACAGCAATGTCATCCAAGTAGGCAGCAGAGAAACTCTCCAATCCAGAGAGGACCTGGTTCACCAGCCGCTGAAATGTGGCAGGGGCGTTCTTGAGCCCAAAGGGCATCACACAGAACTGGTAGTGTCCCTCAGGCGTGGAGAAGGCTGACCTTTCCCTTGCTCCATCTGTCAAGGAGATCTGCCAGTACCCTGAAGTGAGGTCAAAGGTACTCAGATATTGGGCAGCTCCTAGCCGGTCAATCAATTCATCCGCCCTAGGGATCGGATGAGCATCAGTCCTTGTCACTGAATTCAGTCCCCGGTAATCCACACAGAACCTCAGTTCAGGTGTGGTGCCTGGTGGTGCGGCTTTTGGCACGAGCACCACCGGACTGGACCAAGGGCTGTTGGAAGGTTCAATTACTCCCAGCTCTAGCATCTTGGCAACTTCTCCATGTATGCTAGCCTTCACCTTGTCAGACAGCCGGTAGGTCTTGGACTTCACTGGTGGGCTGTCTCCTGTGTCCACATCATGGGTACACAGGTGGGTCCTTCTCGGGACAAGGGAGAACAAAGAAGAGTACTGCTCCAGTATCTGGCGGCAGTCCTCCCGTTGCTCAGGAGTGAGAGTAGGAGAGAGATTCACTCCCTCCACTGACCCATCCTTCTCTTGGGACGAAAAGAGATCTGGGAGAGGTTCGCTTTCCGCTTCCTCTCCCCCGTCAGTCACCATCATCAGCATGACTTCGGGCCTCTCATGGTGGGGCTTGAGTCTGTTGGCGTGTAGCACCCGTAGGGGCTGTCGAGGGGTCTTAAGGTCCACCAGGTATGTGGCCTTACCCTTCTTTTCCAACACCTCAAAGGGGCCTGTCCAGCGATCCTGGAGGGCGCTAAGCTCTCCAGGCTCCATCACCCACACTTTCTGTCCAGGCTCCAGTTCCACCGGGTGAGCGTTGTGGTCGTACCACTCCTTCATGACTGCCTGGCTGGCCTCCAAGTTGTCAGAAGCTTGCTTCCACAACTTCGCCATTTGGCTCCTGAAGGCCAGCATGTAGCTCACCACATCCTGGGGGGGTTTCCTGGGAGATTTCTCCCAACCATCCTTCACCAGGCTGAGAGGACCGCGTACAGGGTGCCCATACAGAAGCTCAAAGGGGCTGAAGCCCACTCCCTTCTGGGGCACTTCCCTGTAGGAAAAAAGTAAACAGGGTAGGAGGACATCCCATTTCCTCCGCAGGCTCTCGGGCAGACTTCTGATCATGCCCTTCAAGGTCTTATTGAACCTCTCAACCAGTCCATTTGACTGGGGGTGATAAGGAGTGGTGAACCGGTAGGTCACTCCACACTCCTTCCACATTGCCCGCATGTAAGCTGACAGGAAGTTGGTCCCCCTGTCGGACACAACTTCCTTGGGAAATCCCACTCGGGTAAAGATTCCCATTAGGGCTCTTGCCACTACAGGTGCAGTGACTGTCCTCAGAGGTATTGCCTCTGGGTACCGTGTGGCATGATCCACCAGTACCAGGATAAACCTGTGACCAGCTGCTGTTGGTGGATCCAAAGGCCCTACAATGTCGATGCCCACCCTCTCAAAGGGGGTGCTAACGACTGGAGTGGTTCCAGGGGAGCTTTTAGCTTCACCCCTGTTTTCCCACTGGCCTGGCAGGTTACACAAGTCCTACAGTATGTGTTGGACGCCGCTTTCATCTGAGGCCAGTAAAAGTGGAGAACAAGCCGTGCAAAGGTCTTGTCCTGGCCTAAGTGTCCTGCCAGGGGTATGGCATGAGCCAGTTCCAAAAGAAAGGCTCGGTACTGTTGCGGGACTACCAAGGCCCTCGATGAACCAGGCGAGGGTACCTTGGGTTCACTGTAGAGGAGTCCATCCTCCCAGTAAATATGGTAATGTCCCGTAACATCACCTGCTGCTTGGGCTTCAGCCTGTCGCCTCAGTCCCTCAAGGGTGGGGCACTCCCTCTGCCCCTTACAGAATTCCTCTCTGGTAGGACCTCCCTCCACATGCCACTCCGCAGGGATGGGCAAATCCTCCAGAGAGTCTACTTCCCCCTCCACGGACTCTTGGTCCACCACCGCAGGTGGCCGATCTGTCTCATGGGGTGTGGAAGCCGGAGCAGGCTTTCTCTGTCTCCGGGTCTGTCCCTTCTTAGCAGCGGGTTGGGCCATTGTTCCAGGCTCCAACCCAGGCGAACTCCCTCTCCGGGCAGTCGCAGACCGTGTGCTGACACAGGCCCAGTCAGGTGTACCCAGCATCGCAGAATGCGTCCGGTATTCCACCTCTCTCCAAGTATTGTGTTCCATGTCATTCCCCAACAGACAATCGACTGGCACGGCAGGGCTTACGGCAACTCGAAGTGAACCTGCAACCCCCTCCCACTCAAAGGGAACCTCAGCCACTGGATAGTGGCCCATTCTGCCGTCAGCCATCGCGGCGGGGTGGAGTACATTAGGAACAACCTGCTCTGGGGACACCAGCTGACTTCTCACCATAGTCATGCTGGCTCCTGTATCCCTCAGAGCCTCCCCTCTCTGGCCATTGATGGTAACCCATTGCCCATACTTTGTAGTATTTGGGGGCACCTGGATCTTTGGCACCATCTCCCGCTCTCCCAGGGACACTAAGGTGACACCTGCCCACTCACCCCCCTTATCTAAGGGCAACTCCTCCCCGAGCGCTACACTAGCTACTCCCGGTGACTTTCCTCCGGTGGGAGGGGGTGGTCTCTTTGGGCATCTGACATCTCCCTTATAATGTCCAACGCCACCGCATTCAAAACAGTGGAGAACCCTGGGCTGCTGGCTCTGGCCAGGATGAGGGTTCCGGGGCGGGTTTGCCCTAGGGGTGAAACCTGCTCCCTTCCCTTGGAAGTTATTTTGGGGACCTTTAGAGAACTCTTTCTTTTTCTCCCCCCCCTCCTTCTTCTGGGGGGCGCCCTGTCCGGCTTTTTGAGATTCCCCTCCAGTCCCCTTGGTGGACACCCGGGTACTTGTCCAGATGTCCGCCTCCTCTGCAAGCTTCCGGGGATTGGTCAGCTTGCTGTCTACCAGGTGTTGGCGCAGCTCGGGAAAACATTTCTCGAGGAGGTGTTCTCTCAAAAACAGATCGTACAGCCCCTCATAATCTTTTACCTCACTGCCCTTGACCCAACCCTCTAAAGCCTTTCTGGCGTAATCAAGGAAGTCCACCCAGTTCTGAGTTCCCATCTTGTGGCTCCCCCTAAACCTCTGTCGGTACCTTTCTGGGGTGAGCCCGAACTTCCTCAATAACGCCAGCTTCATGGTGGGGTAGTTTGTCTGTTCCTCTGGCTCCAGGGCCAACAAGGTGTCCCGACCAGCAGGAGGCATGTACTTGTACAAACTACCCCCCCAGTGCTTCTCCTGCACTCCATGAACCTTCAAAGAAACCTCATAAGCGGCCAGCTACTTAGCAACATCATCCCCCTGACTGAAGCTCGCTATCAGGTCCTTTGGGATATAGGGTTTGGTCTCCCTGGCTGACTCTTTCGGTTCGCTGCCACCATTCCTAACAGGAGAGGACCCCCGTTGTAGACTTTGGAGCTCCAGTTCCTTTAGCCTAAACTCGTGGACCATCCTCTTCTCCTCTTTCTCCTGTTCCAACTTAGCCAGCTCCCACTTTAGCTGTCTTTTCTCCCTCCTGTCGGTGAGCTCAGCTTCTGTTAGGCTTCTCCCAGAAATGCTACTGCCCTTTCTGGAATAGGACACTGGTCCGGTGAGCAAGTTTTCCCCCTCATGGTGGAATAACTCCTCCACCCCCCCTTCTGTGCCCTGGTCAACCTCTTCATCCTCCTCCTTTGTCTCCTGGTGTGCCTCCACCCAGGCCCTAAGGCTAGTCTGGAGCTCCCCCTTCCTAGCACCATGTTTGAAAAAGACCCCCATCTGCTGGCAGAACATTCTCAATTGGGGCACGGAATAGGCTTCCAGGTTTTCTACCGCAAACTCCATGGTGAATCTGGCAAACCTGGATACACACCAGAAATTTCAGAAGGGTGAGGGCAACCTAAAACCAACTCCACCCACCACCAGGAATAAATTTAGAAAAAACAAAAAGACTAATTGGGAGGGCCGCAAGGAGAAAACTCCTGGTGTAGGTTGGGTGTATTACGCCAAATTACTAGTAAGTAGCTGCAACCAAGTCCGCAATCCCACCGCTAGGCACCAATATGTTGGAATTAGGTAGCCTGGCCTAGGGCAAGACTAACATTCAGAGGCACAGTGTAAAGGTTGCAGACTACCCAAAAGTAATTCCACGCAATAGCACTCAAAAAGAAAACACTACACCAAAATTATATGAAAATACGTACTGCTTTATATAAAAATAATATGTATATATCTCTTAGCTCTTTTCACTTTCAAGATTCACAGTTAAATTATCATACAGGTTGGTTGGATTATAGCAGGAATACTTTTTCAATTCTAAAACATAAGAACGACCAACATTTGTAAAGCAGATAAATCACCTGGACATTTGGCAAATAATTCTTACTCTTTTATAATTCAATCAAGTAATGTCTGTAGCCAGCTTACTTTATATTATTTCCAAACACAGCATTACTTTAAGTTTTGGCACAAACAACTTCTAAATCCAAGCAGAGCAACACTCCCATCTACATAGGAGACATTTAGATATTCTTATTACTCAATTGAAGGCCATTGGGTTAAGCCCACTTAAACCAGCATTTAATTATGCCCCTACAGGTAGTCGAATGGAATTCTATGGAGTACACTATGCTTGATTTACACAGTACCAGTAACCTCCTTCTGATAGTACATAGTCATTGAGGGATTTCTCAAGTTCCCCCCCCACTGAAGATTATACCACTGTGGAACAATGCTCATTGAATGAGTTATTTCTTGCTTAGGTTATAGCGTTTCTCTCCCCTTCCAATAATACCTCCTTACTTGCTTGTCAGGCGGTGATGTTCTTGTTGTATTAGAGGATGAGGGAGGGGCAGTGGTTAAGACAAGGGGGAGACTCGTGCGGGTGAGGTATATTAATCTCTGGGGCCCCTCAGCTCTCCTCCGCGTATCACCAACACTCAAAGAGGCAGAAGGCCTCAGAATACTTCAGCCGCTCTTGGGCTTCTAGGCTCTCCCTACCCGCTCGCACTCGCCTCACCAGAGTGCGCTTGAGCAGGGGGGAGAGAAGCTCTTCTGCCTGGCTTCTGCCGAGGGACTCCCGGCGCCTTTCCTCACACTACCAGGTGTCGCGCTGATCCTCCGGTCATGCGTGAGGGCTCCTCCTCACTCTGGAAGGGGTCACGCTGTTCCCTGGGGCATGCGCGACGCTCTCCTTGCTCCCGCCTTCAAAGATCCGGCTCCGCCTCACGGAGCCTGACAGCGCCACCGGGCATGCGCGAGGGAGCAGTGTCTCACCGCCTGGGACCGCGCTGTTGATCTGACGCTGCTCTCCAACTTGGCAATTAACAAGGACTTCCCTCAGCCCACTCCTCATCACAGGGCACACAAATTCGGCTCCACAACGGCGCCGCTCGCCCAGTATCAGCTTGGGGTTGAAGAAGGGTGGAACAGCCCGTTTTCTCCTGGGCTCTGCTCTCCTCAGTGGCGCTCCACCACAGCAGGTGAGAGGGGACGCTCCAGGGAATCAGGGACAAAGGGGACAGTCTAGCACAATTACCAGTCTCTCCAACTGGGCAGAGGACTGCGCTCCGCAGCGCTGCAGTCTCCTTCTCCTATGGACTTCCCCTATTATTTAGAAAAGGGGGCAAGCCAGGCGCCCAGGGTCTCCAGTAACTTCCCACAGCGGGGCCAAGACAAGTAACCAACAGGGGAGTAGTGGGTTGGACCAATAAGGCAGCTTCCCAGTCCAGGAGGTCAACCCTGAGTCCCACCCTCAGCTACCACCTGTCCTCCAGCTGACTTCCACAGGTAGACAAAATGGCTGCCCCACATTCCGCCTTATATAGGCTGCCCTTCAGTGGTCCAGAATGGACCAGAAGGTTCTGGAATGCCCTATGTTAGGCTATGGCCAAGTTCTGTTGGTGACAGTTGGGGCAGTTGGTGGCCACCATTTTAGGTGGTGCCAACTTTCCTGTCAGAACAGGCCTCTGGGCCTAAGGTAAAAGATTATGAGGGGGGAAGAAAACACCTATCCCCCTGACCAACACCTACAAAAAGTCAGTAGACACAAAAATTAACAAGGGTATGAGGGGCAAAAAGGGGACAAAATAAATAAAAATTAGGAGGGACTTCGCCAAAAAGCCAGACAGGTCTAACAACCTCCTTCTGATATTATGTCGCAAACATGACATCAAATTGTTGACTCTTCCTTTTGAAAGTACCGGCCGTGCAAATCCAAAGCGACATTTGGTGTAAAATTTGCTCTTTGATTTGAATTTTCGCCGACAATATTTTCCACAGCGATGACTTTGAAAACGTAACACTTTTCCTCTTAAGTCCTTATCAGTGGTACTATTAGGTATGTCACAAGTGGCATACTGTTCAATAAAAGACAGTACAGTCTCATCCGAGTCTATTCCAAATTTAGGAGCATCCTTGATCCATAGCAGCATATGAATATGAGGAGCACCTCTTGCTTGATATTCTTTTCTCCAAAAGAAATCCAGTACTTCACCAAGAGGCGGATTTTTCTTGTTAGTAATGAAAGACATCATAGCTTCAAATCTATGATTAAAATACCTGCAAACATTAACTGGATCTAATGAACACAGTTCTCCAGGTGTCTTGTAGTTTATGTTTTCTATGTTTGCATTCGCCTCCCGAAGAAATTCAATTAAATCTTCCCAAGCATACTCTGCACAGCTTAGAGTTAAAAACCATGTTGGTGCTCCTAAGTTTCTAAGCATGCACTTCAAATCTCCATGACGACGGTACCAATACTCATTAGTACCCCGCTGACAAGCCATTAAATTAATTAAATGAGAATCCAAAACACTATCTTTCTGATGCACTTTATCCATAAATTCCTTTGCTGAAATATTTTGCAGATGTACACCACTTTTTAAGATATGATTTACTGCATAAGACAGACCAGATAAGTCACTCTCAAACAGAAGATGAAACAGATATGGAATGCATTGGCGAAACCTTGGATCTTCTGCATATAATCTTGTTGTCCGGTACTCAGATGCAGGAATCTGCATAGGTCGATCATCATATCGTGTACCTTCACCTGTAGGAAATAACTGTGGAAAACAACGACCTTCCAAACTTTCTTCCCAGACACTAATAGGATTTCCTTTCGCCTTTTTCATCTGAAATAATTCAATAGCATTCCCTATTGCTTCTTTGGAATGCAGTGGATGAACACTGTAATGTTCATAAATTTCTTCAGATCTGGATACATCAACTTTTTCAATATGGCCGAGATACCCGCCACCCCCTCTCAACACAATCCCCGAAAGGAGGGAAACCGGAAACAGTTCTTGAAGTTTTTGGAAGTGGGATGGAGTGACCATCCCGGCCGTATTTATTAAAACAAAATTAAAAACATTAACCGTTTCATGTTATGTACAATTTCATTACCATATTGCGATGTTTGGCTAACCATAACAGATTCTCTAATACAGAGGTTCTCCTAGCCGAACTAGCATCCTACAAAACATTTCTTGACATATTGAAATTGTACATCCTAACGTTTAAGGGCCAACGGCAAGGTCATAACCGGTGTCAAGATCCCTAACCAGACTTACCCCTCCCACTTGGGATGGGCGACAGCACGGAGGCGTACCTCAAGTGCAACTACTACCAATTTCCCTTGACTTGACGGGGGCACCTAAAGACTCGACGCCAGTTAAAGGTCGTTCGAATACTCGTGTGAGGTATCTATAAGGTATCGTAGACCTTATCCCAACCCCACACAACTTACCGCATCTGCCGTCGCAGATGTCACTGGCCCCGGGAAATTCCCCAGGAGGGGGCTGTAACCCCTCCTACAAAGGAAGGGGCCTTGACCGCCTTTCCTTTACTTCCGGCGACCCATCCTTAGAAGGGACCGCCTCCCCATTGAGGGGCCAATGGCCACCTCTCCCGAGCGCTCCCATCCGTGTTGGGTGACGCCCACTCATAGGGATCTACTAATTAGTGCTCACCGATCATGACCTTACCGCCTACCAAAATAAATACGACAGTGCTAACTAAACCTGAGAATACATTGGCCACTACGACCGAAAGAGCATGCATAAAATTCAACACTAAATCTGAATCTCTTTAATGGCAAAACGTACTCAAACCGATCATTCTTTATTAAACTCAACATCAACATGACACTACGACCTGCAAACGAAAACAGAAGCAAAATTAATCAACTTTATTACAAACAACTGGCTGTCTTCAGGGGCTGGTGGGTGGGTCAAAATTGGCTCTTCGTTCTGTCCCGAGCTCACGTGTAGCGAGGAGGTGCAGCTTCAGAGCACAAGAACAAGAGGATGTCTTCTGGTCTTGCGTCCCTTTTTATCCGTCTTCAGGGCGGGCGTATACCCGCCCCTGCCTGCCCCGAGGGCGTGGCTGGCTGCGTCAGTGTCTAGGCCAGCCCACTCTAGGGCGGGAACGGGCGCGCCCCAGCTACGCCGCTTCGGGCATACCAGCCGAGACGCGCCTCCCGCCCAAAAATGGCTTCCCGGGGGGATCGAGGCACTCTGCCATACGTTCGGGGGGACCGAGTTGGTCGCCCCTTTCCATATGGCCGAGATACCCGCCACCCCCTCTCAACACAATCCCCGAAAGGAGGGAAACCGGAAACAGTTCTTGAAGTTTTTGGAAGTGGGATGGAGTGACCATCCCGGCCGTATTTATTAAAACAAAATTAAAAACATTAAACGTTTCATGTTATGTACAATTTCATTACCATATTGCGATGTTTGGCTAACCATAACAGATTCTCTAATACAGAGGTTCTCCTAGCCAAACTAGCATCCTACAAAACATTTCTTGACATATTGAAATTGTACATCCTAACGTTTAAGGGCCAACGGCAAGGTCATAACCGGTGTCAAGATCCCTAACCAGACTTACCCCTCCCACTTGGGATGGGCGACAGCACGGAGGCGTACCTCAAGTGCAACTACTACCAATTTCCCTTGACTTGACGGGGGCACCTAAAGACTCGACGCCAGTTAAAGGTCGTTCGAATACTCGTGTGAGGTATCTATAAGGTATCGTAGACCTTATCCCAACCCCACACAACTTACCGCATCTGCCGTCGCAGATGTCACTGGCCCCGGGAAATTCCCCAGGAGGGGGCTGTAACCCCTCCTACAAAGGAAGGGGCCTTGACCGCCTTTCCTTTACTTCCGGCGACCCATCCTTAGAAGGGACCGCCTCCCCATTGAGGGGCCAATGGCCACCTCTCCCGAGCGCTCCCATCCGTGTTGGGTGACGCCCACTCATAGGGATCTACTAATTAGTGCTCACCGATCATGACCTTACCGCCACAGGCCCGGATAGTTGACCGGCTATCCGGGCCCCCCACAAAAGTCCTACCTAAAGGTCATGCTTCAACGTTTTTTAACCATGCTAAGAAGTCTCCTATGAGTAACTCATTCCCCACCCGAGACAAATGCACACCGTCCCCCAAATACATACTGTCATCATTGATACAACCATGCGAGATAGAATGCAATGTCTTGGAACGGAACAACCTACTCATTTTGTTATTAAGTTTTCTAACAGAATGGTTCAAAGCAGGAATCGAGATAGCCCCCCGCCACACTTTTCGTGGGATCATATGAGACCACGCGATTATGCACCCCAGAACTTTCCTCGCCAACCAACTTACAGTGGAAAGCATTGCCTCTAGGAGAAGTCGTCTACCGGTGGTGACCAAATCATTGCCCCCCAAATGTACCATGACTATAGACGGCGGTGACCTCGTCCGCGCTAACAAACCCTCAAAGAATGCTTGAAACTGGTCAATACAGAGACCGCCCCTTCCGTAGAAGGACACCCTGTAACCGTATTCCCAGGCTACGTGAATCATGTCACCTGCTTCGAATACGTCTGCGGCACGCCTCACGTATGAGTGGCCCACGACCCACACCTCCTTTTTCACAGCCGGTGATGTCTGACCGCTGGCCCGGTGTTGGGTCGACTGCATAGTCCGCCCTGCCTCGTAGGCTTGCGCAACTGAAAACCAAACAAAAACAAGAGGCGTGAGTACATCATTACAGCTTTACAACATGTGCAATCGTACATACCTCTTATAGCAATTGGAGGACCAACGCCCCACTCGTTTTACTTGCTCAACATTAAGACCCCTGGCTGTAGCTTCAGTGGCAGCCCCTATCCGAAAGGAATGGGTCCCGAACTCGCCCGGGTCCAAGCCCGCTGCGGTAATTGACATCGCAAGCACCCGCTGAAACTGAAACTTCGTCAGTGGGGTGGCGTCCGCGTGTCTCAACAAAGTCCCCGCCCATGATGCCACCCTTCGTGTTAGGTAATCTTCTAAACACTTTACCGGACACATGGAGGACCCAGGAACCCTGCGAATGATTATGCAGTCACCCGTCCCATCTTGATCGGTCTTGGACCTGACAAAGGAGACAGTCATTGTCTCGCCCCTGATCTGAACGTGTTCTAGACACAACCCCCCCACCACATCCTGTTTGTTCCTCGCTACTAATTCACTTATCCTCATTGCCCCGTGAAATGCAAGCGTAAAAGCAGCTCGGAACAAAAACGTCTCAAACTGAGACGAGCATGTGGCAGGGAGTGCGTCCAGCAACTGGGACAACCTATCCAGACCTATCGGGCGCCTCTCATCTACTCTGCGACCCTCAAGGCGTTGCCACCCACGCAGCGCTTTTTGTACCACGAAAGACGCTGTCGGGTCCTGGATATTGTGTGCCCTGGCAACAAAGGAAATGGCAGCACGATGCCTTTGGGCCGTAGCCACTGACTTCCCAGCCCTACGCAAGAACATCAGAAAATGTACTACCCATTCCTCATAGCCCCAAAGCCCCTCTCTCTCAGTCCCTAAAAAGGCTAAATAAGCCCTAAACGCCCCTTCATATGCCTTCCTCGTCCTTGGTGCTAGACTTTCTCCCACGAGGTGACGAAGTTCGGGGCACCGAGAGACCAAAGAGCTTCGGGAAAAGGTGCCGGTTCTGGGTCCGCTGAGGGAAGGAAACCCGAGAAAGCCTGCATTTGAAAACGAGACAGTGCATCAGCTGCCTGATTCAACACCCCTGGGACATGTTTTGCTCTGAATATCACGTTCAGTTGCATACACAGTAAGACAATTTCTTTGAGCAGCCTTAACATCCTTTTACAACGTGCTGCCTGACTGTTGATGCATTCTACAACGGTCATATTGTCTGACCAAAATATGACAGAATGATCTTTGAACCCTTCGGGCCAGGTTCTGAGGGCCACCAAAATGGGAAACAATTCAAGGAAAGCAATATTACTCGTCAGCCCCTCTTCATGCCACCATGTCGGCCATCTTTGTGCCGACCATTTTGTGCCGAAAATGGCGCCGAAGCCTATGCTTCCTGCTGAATCTGTCCATAGACCAAGCTCATCAGAGGACACGGCTGGTTTGTTCCAGACGACTCGACCATTGAAGTCCGCCAGAAATGCTAACCAAATACGCATGTCCTGGCGGACCTCAGCCGATAGTCTCGTGCGATGATGACCCTCCTTAAGGCCGACCATCGCTTGAGCAATTGAGCGGGAAAAGGGGCGGGCCATTGGGATCACCCTCAGGGCAAAATTCAACTTCCCCACCAGTTGCTGCAATTGATGCAGCGTAACTTTAGATGCATTTATACATACTTGCAGGGCTGCCCTGAATTTCAACACTTTGGCAGCTGGTAAACGAAAACAACCTTCACTAGAGTCCAACTCAATCCCCAGAAACTCGAGGCAAGTCGTGGGACCCACAGTTTTACCTGGTGCCAATGGCACTCCAAATTGACCCATTAACACACAAAAGTCAGCCAAGGCCTGGCCGCATTCGTCATCCCCGGCGGCCCCAAGGAACAAAAAGTCATCAAGGTAATGCATTACATGCCTGAAACCCGTTTTCTTCGTGAAGACCCATTGCAGAAAACTACTGAAAGTTTCAAAATATGCACACGATATAGAGCACCCCATCGGCATACACTTATCCATGTAATATGAACCTTGAAACATGAATCCCAGAAGACACTGGTCGTCTGGGTGTACCGGGAGCAATCGGAACGCTGACTCGATATCTGATTTCGCCATCAGCGTCCCGGGCCCCAGGCGATTCAAAATGGCTACGGCCTCATCGAATGATGCGTACCGTACCGAACATACCTCTGGATCAATTGCATCGTTTACAGAAAGACCATGAGGAGCTGATAAATTATGAATCAATCGAAACTCACCTGGGTCCTTCTTGGGGACCACCCCTAAAGGAGAACAGACAAAATTCTGTACCGGGGGTACACTAAACGGGCCGGCGACCCGACCTCGGGCCACCTCTTTCTGGATCTTATCTTGCACTACGGTCGTATGTTGCAAGACGGAAAGTTAATTTTTGCACGTCCCGACACCCTGAAAGTCCCCTACCGGGATGCGGAAACCATATGAAAAACCGTTCCGCAGCACCCCAGCAGAAGTACGATCCGGGTATTCACTGAGCCAGGGAATCATCGCCAAGGTATCAATCGGGGTTGGTAAAGGCGCCCCTCGGACTACATTAGACCTGTTTGGCGCCTCCTCTACCCCCATTCTCACCCGTTCTGGCTCTGCACGAGGACTCAGGATGGGGCGACCCGCAACCACTACATTCATGCTTGAACTTGCACGATCCCTGAGGCCTAGTACATTTACCTTTGTTAAAATTGAAACAGAAACCCCTTTTCCCTGTATTGCCGGCAGGTCTCGAGTAATCATCGGTACCCGCCCCTGACCGAAAGGGCGTCCCTGCATAATGGCGGGAGGACTCGCCAACATTACCCCCCACTAACGGTATTTTCAACATTCCTGATTCTTTCATCTTATCCCATGTTAACGAATCATAACAGTCCCACGTTAAACTTTTGTTATGCTCCATCGCTTTCCTGAAAAGGTTATCATAACAGAACCACTGGTTACCTTGGTGTGATGTCGAGTACCCCATAATTCGTGACTGATAAACAGGAAACTCGGGAAGCAATTCAGGCCTACGTTCCCCCAAAATCGACGTAAAAATTCCCCATGCATTGCCCCAGTTGCCAATATTCTCATTCACTTTAAAGGCGGCCATTTTTGCGCGCCAAACACTCGGATGCATTAGATCCTTTTGACCCTTAACTGTTTCCACCTCATAATGATCGACAAGCAGGGAGAAAATATTCACATAATCCCCCGCCCAAATCTTTTCCTTTATTGTCAAAGGAACATGTTGCCCCAATTTTTCTCTACGGGAGGGTGCTGACTCATCCCTCGCGATCGGCAATGGCCGCTTACCTGCACCGGACGCTGTTTCCGCCACTCGTGGCTTGTCTATCCCCCCAGCCGGCGCGGGCACCTTGGCTGCATCTCGTTTCTCACGTAACTGTTTCATCAGTGCTTGTGCCTCGGCAGCCGTGGCGCCCTCGCTACTGTCGCCCAACCACGCTGCTAGCTGTGCCGCCAACTCGGGAGGCATCTCCTCGGCGGATGTCGGAATCGGATTCCCCTCCCTCGGTACCGGGGCTGGCGCCTCGAGCGGGGCACTGGGAACCGGGACGTCTCCCCCGGCTGGTCCCCTTTTTGGCCTCTTGGGCTTCCCTCCAGGAACTGCCCCAGCCGATGGACGCCCCGATCCCTCCTCCCCGTCTCGCTCCGCCAACCGCTTCTTTATTTCGGACATCTCTTTAACGAGGACCCGAACCATCTGGTCAGTCGTCATTCCCTTTGAGCCTTTCTTGGGCATCTCTCCGACAAAGTATCTGGAAGACAAAAAGAAAGATCAAAACGCTCAAAATTGGCTCTTCGTTCTGTCCCGAGCTCACGTGTAGCGAGGAGGTGCAGCTTCAGAGCACAAGAACAAGAGGATGTCTTCTGGTCTTGCGTCCCTTTTTATCCGTCTTCAGGGCGGGCGTATACCCGCCCCTGCCTGCCCCGAGGGCGTGGCTGGCTGCGTCAGTGTCTAGGCCAGCCCACTCTAGGGCGGGAACGGGCGCGCCCCAGCTACGCCGCTTCGGGCATACCAGCCGAGACGCGCCTCCCGCCCAAAAATGGCTTCCCGGGGGGATCGAGGCACTCTGCCATACGTTCGGGGGGACCGAGTTGGTCGCCCCTTTCCATTTGTCCACTACACAAATCACTATCCTCTTCTTCACTTACATCTTCTTGTTCTACGTATACATCTTTGTAATACTTATTATTTTGCACTAAATACAACGTTGCCTTTTTCACTTTCCTAACATCCACTAAATCTTGCCAGATTTTCTTACTCTTTGTAGGTACACCATTCACTAGAATAACTAGAGGTTCCTCTTCTACATTTTCAACACCAATTGTTTCCATATTTTTTTTAAGATCAAGAGGTAAATACACAACTCTACCCTTTAATCCTCTTAGTAAGTCTGAAGGATTTAATTTACGAGTCTTAGGCTCCATTCGAACAATAGCCTGAAAAGGATGTACACATTGAATCAGAATCGTCTCATAAGTATTTAAATTCATCAATTCTGATGGAATATTTACCAACTCTAGATTATTATGAACAGCTCTAGCAGGCATTTTATTTTCATTTAATTTATTATAACAATATTTACAAACACGTTGCTCAAAACCCAAATCAAAATAGTTTTCCACCAACAAATAAGTTGCAAAATCTTTCCATTGACCATTACTTTCATCTTCACTTTTTAAATATAAATCAACTAACCTCGTTTGACTTTTGTAATGAATGCGTCGTCAACAGACACAAGAAAAATTTGGTTTCTCACTTGCAATTACCTTAAACTTTATTATTTCTTGTTCAAAATTTTCAATATTTACATTCCCAACATTTTCTAACACATTTCCTTCTATAATTATATCACCTTCTGCATTATCTTCCTCGGGACCAAAATAACTTACCTCAATTTCTGCACAAATCTTCTTAACATCTAATTGACATCCATACAAAAGAGCACTATTTAACTGTTTAAGTTTAAGTGCTGGACTTTTTGCATAGTACAACTTTCTCACTAATTTTCTCATTTTAGTATGATGCACTGCTAACATCCGGAAGTGATGAAACACAGTCTGGCATATATTTTTTTAGAAAGACAAGCCAGAGAATGGCCTTGCAGACCTATTTTCTCGCGCACTCTGCATTCATCTAATTCTTGCAACATTTTAATTTTTTTCTTTAGACTTTCTTTAGTGTACTTACGTAAGAAATTGCGAAAGAAATCAATTGAATCCTGTTGTACACTACAAATACTACTACAATTCCAACTGTAAACAGGAGCATTAGGACGTCCCTCTAAAGCTTCTCTAGCCATAACATCTTCTGCATTTCTAACCACAATTTTCTCTTTCTCAATAACACAACCATCCTTTACCTCATACGCTCGACCAGTGGTGTCAACTGCATGCAACAGATCGTTACTTTGAAGGTAACTCTCTTCATTAAAAAATGGCTCAGAAGTAGAAGTATGCATCCACTTCCCAGAAAATACTTTACAAAAATTACTCCTATTTATATGTCTATTCCATTTACTTTTACCTTTGAAAACTCGAATCGCCTTATTTAAAATATTTATTCTATTAAGTATTAAAATAAATAACTTTCGTTTTGTCTCAAATGCCCGCTCAACAAAACCCTCTATATATAGTTTTTTTAAAGAAAAACAGATCTTTTTTTAGAAACTTTCTCCTTTTGTAATAAATTCGCAACGACTCTGTTGTAAAACATACGCTTCCTGATTTGGCTGAATTGATTGGTCCGGGTTTTACTGTACTGACTTTTATCTTTCCTAATTCCAGTAATAGTAGTTTGTTCAACTCCAGATCTCCTTTTAGATGATGAAATCGTTTTCTCCTTCTAAACTTCAATATTTACATTTTTCCTTCTCAAAATGCTTTTGAAAAACTTTTTAGTTTGCTTACCAGGAGTACTCTTCTTTGTATCCGTCCTCTCAGTCTTTGAAAATAATTCTGAACTTTTCTTCTTTAAACTGTACGTCCGTTTGTAGAGTTTCTTTTTTTCAATTCTGGTCGGCATCTTAATTTAAAATTTTGATGAGATTGTGAACCTGTAAGACACAAAAATAACAAATATTATAGTTCAATACTAGCATATACCGTACAAATTAAAACCACACATTCATTTTTTAATAAAATACACATAATAACAGAAAATCTCTGAACAAAGTAGTAAATCCTGTAGTGAATTTTCCTTGTAAATTTATCACACTGTATATTTCTTTAAACTTCATAGACAATTTTTAAAAAAAAATTTAAAAGCATACAAACAGTACACTTTTTTCAAAAACTATCGGTCATCATAAGTGTTTTAATCTTTTTTTCTACAGTCTTTTTTACACTTCATGAGAACATATCTTATCACTCTCATGAAGCACTTCATCGACGAATATATCAAGAAAACTATCATCACAAATGCTTTGCTATAATTTTTTTTTATTTATTTAAAAGTTCATAATTTGAAAGAACTTCTAACATCAGTTCATCAGGGACTTCTTCAAGTCCATTGTCCTCCTCTTCTAACAGCTCTAAATATGCTGAATCTAATGAAATGTCCATAAAATAGTCATTTTCATCTTCTTCCTCTCCAACAACCGCGTCTAATATTTCCTCCATCAGTTCATTTATAATTTCAAAATTCACTTCATTTTCTTCAAAAAAATTCTCCATTGTATTTTTTCAATAAATTCTTCTTTATCCTTTTAAAAAAATATAAAGACTAAAGTATATCTTTCTCCATAAGTGTATAATTGAAAACTACCTTAACTAATTTTTAAACTACAGATAATGTTATAATCTCTAACTTATTAACTCTATAGTTTGTAAGATACCACATTCCTCTTGTTTTGAAAAAGAAATTGGCAATATAACTCTAAACATTGACACTATGCTTTTTTTAAAATTAAATAATTACTATTGATAAAAGACATTTCACTGTAAAATTTATTTTTAGATTTTCTACATATTTGAAATATTTATTACCTGTAAAATAATTTTTAGAGACCCATTTCTTTTATTTCATCACTACAAAGTGCAATATAAATATATGCACTCTAAAGAAAAGAATTACACTATACAAACCATTTAATTCACTTTACAGATTACTACTTCCCACAGAGACACTTCCATTTATATTACAACAGTATACTCACCATGTCAATGTCTTAGCATATGCAAAATGTCATACTTACCATGAACAACCACCTCATAATAAAGCTCTACATTAATATTTACAAAACTGCCTATACATAATATATTCACAGATATGCAGGAAAATGAGCATTACATTTAGATCCATATCATAATACCTCTCTGTAATTAAAAATGGAACACTGCCAAACATAATACAACAACATTTTAAAAATAATTAGCACTTCACAAGTATTATTAAAACAAACCTGAAAGAATTATACTCCAATGATTTCTAAATCTGAACTCCTTGCAAAAGAACACATATCCCAAGTTCATTAAAACATAATTTGAACTGTCAATGGAGAACATCTCAAAAAACATATGTAGTATAAGCAGATAGAACCACATGTGAAAAATTTAAGATAAAATCATGTTCAAAACATTTACAAATTATTCTTTATTATTTTCATCACCACCCACAGAAATTGCCAAAGCATTAAAAGGAACTCACCTGAAAAAAAGAATATATACTCTCAATATATAACTTCAACAGGTTGATCCTTACAGGCACCAAACACTCTAAAAATGGAAAAAATAAAATTTTATTAACTTATTACAAATTTATTTCCTACACAATATACAATCATTATAGCATTGAACAAGCATAAGTAATAAGATTCCCAAAATACTCTCCATTAAAAATAAATACAAATTTTCTCATTTATAAAAGCATTGTGCCACAGATATGTCACTTTTCCCCATGTTAAAATTCATGCACCTACAACATTAGGCTTTCAAAAGTAAAAGGGCCAAGTCAGAAAACAAAAAAAGCCTTATTAATAAAACATTGCGCCGCCACTGCGTCACTTTTACCATGGGAAAAGTGACGCACGGGTGACGCAAAGCCGTCATAAATAAGGCCCCATGTCCATAGACAAAAACTACAGGGCCAGCATTATACACATGCAAGCAGTACAGTTGCACAGAACCACAAAACACCAAGAGCCACCATGTTAATATATATCCTTAACATAATAAACCTCTGAGAATGGATACATATTTTCGTGGCAAACTACTAAGCAATATTTAAGTGACTAGACTCCTAGAAAATTTATCAAGTCATTATGCTCCTCTCTACTGCATAGCCGGCAACCTAATTCTGTGGAGTTCGTATACAACCGGCAGTGCTGCGCCGTTTCCTTTACCACCTTGGTAAATTCAAAATGGATGTCCCTCCTGCCTTCGCAAACGAGCCGGACCACATACAACTATTTTGACACAGAATGCTTCTGTACTACGGCACCTTAACACTCTCAACTTTGAATACTTCATATCGATTATCATTTCGATATTCGTATTTCACCTGTGTGCAGCCTGTATTTTATTGCCTGAGCTGTGATTTCACATGGGCCCTGGATTTATGTCTCTGCAATTTGGTTCCTCCTGAAGCGAATTACAATCACCTCATGAATCCGTTACTTGATCATGAACAGCTTTGTTACAACGGAGGGTTTATGGCCTTTGCAGCGATACAAGGAGTTCTGGGTCATTGGAATATATTCGCAGCGGCGCAAGATTTCCTAACAGAGAGCTACATCGAAAACCCACCAAACTGCCCTATGATGGTAAAAGACGCTCCAATAATGACAGATCATGAATGCTCCTTTCCTCTTCTCAATTGGATGGCTGACATGTTTTCAGATAATAACAGTGATTTCTTCTTAGAAGCACTTGCTGCCTATTTTGCCTACACAATGGACGGTTAACTCTTTCCTAACAGAGAACTACATCGAAAACCCACCGAGCTGCCCTCTGATAATAAAAGAGGCTCCGATTTTAACAGATCATGAGTACTGCTTTACTCTTTTCCATTGGATAGCTGACATACTTTCAAATGAAACAACAAAGAGAGAGATAGGGAGATTCCAAAGACACTCTCTTAATCCCCGGTTATATATCCAACAACAAAGTAAGAGAGGTCTAAACTGGTCAAGCTCACGGCTGCCATAGACGTGGAGCAAAAAAGATAAGCAAGATATTGATGATCACAGTCACTCTAGTTGAGTGGGATCACAGTCACTCTATTTGAGTAGGAAAGCCCTCACACACCGACCTAGTCAGTGTCATGCTTCATCATCGGGCCCCACCGAAGAGACCGAGTGTCTCTTCGGTGTGCTGCGACGCCAGAAAGACTGCGGAGCTGGTTGTGTGGGGAGGAAGTGTTGTGAAGGTTCTCAAATTAAAAGTGACTAATAGGGTATCGAAAAAAACTTTAATAAGTGATCCCTAAGACACGTGTAAGTGGTAATATGTGTCTGAATTTAAAAGCCAAGGTTATTAGGATCTAATTTAAATTCAGCTAAATACCACAAATTTGTTAAAATCAGTCAACATGTTTCTGCCTTTGTGGTATATATTCACCATGGCATTCTTCAGGACTATAACCCCGGCGGTATGGACACTCTAATAGTCCACCCTGACCTGGGGACGTGAAAGTGAAAAGGAAAAGTGAAAAAAGTGCTTAAAATGGGAGAGCAATTTGCTCAATCCAAAAAGCCCCAAAATTCGGGGTATATCAGCACCTGTAGGGAAAGATATACAAACAAACATATAAAGACATACATACAATTAGTATATGTCAGCGTAGACTTATCGTAGTGCTCCTAAGATGGTGGCAAACCTTTGTGTGCACACAGTAAAAACTAACTTTAGCACCATCCAAGTAGCCCTTAGGGGAGATTGTATTTGCTAAGAGGTGAAGTGCTAGAGGTGGTTTAAAAACTACTATTGTAGTGAAAGGGATAAAAACGCGATGTGAATTCTCCAAGCGAAGGGATCAATATGACCAAATGGTCAGTGACCCCCACAAGATGGTAAAAGATGGAGAACATCTCACTTTAAAATAGGGCGCTACTTGCACCATGGGTCTCGGGAGGGGGGTTGGAGCGCGATTGGCACATCCTAAGAAAAAGTACAGAGTCGAAATGTCAGCATAACCCATACAACACACAGGCACTTAGCTTTGTTAGTCGTGGTGATCGTTCCGCTGTTGATATAAACTCACGCCCTCAGCGCTCTCAGCCCGCTTTCAAACCTACTGCAACCCTCTAGACCGGACCCCGACGATGGAGAGCGGGGCCGGTGAATGGGTATAAGAGCGCTTTGTTTACGCGCTCGATTCCGGGTTTGGGCGTGCCTCGCTACTCTCGCGATGGGCGTATCCTTGTGAGAGCGAGGCTTGAAGCGCACACGCCCACTCAACAGAAGGCGTGTTGATGATCGGATCGAGGCTTGGAGCGGGGAGCCTATCCTCGCGCTGGGCCTTAGGGGGGTGTGTGAGCATGCTCAAGGTTGTCATGGCACCCAAAGGAGCTTTGTCTCTAGGAACAGGGTGCGAGTGATTAACAGTTTCGATTGGCAGGTATTTCGTTTATAATCAATAACTTTAGAGATTTGTTGGACTTATTAGGCCAATGGGTTTAACAAAAAGTCATAAGGGACACTGAGAGTGCACATATTTGGCTAAAAAAGAGAGAGACAGTTATGAATTTGTGCACCTGGATTGAACTGTGGACTTAGATGTAGGAGCACACAGATTCTAAATAGACTGTTACAAAGTTTTTCAGCAGATCAGTTTTGTATGAATTCAGACAGCCAGCTGGAGCTAAAGAGTTCATGTTAGGACTGTATTCCAAGGGATATCGTCGTTGAGCCCATTTACATTTGTCCCCAGGCGATATACCCAACGCTGTTCCTTTTCGAACAGTCTATTCTGTACATTCCTTGTACCATCAATCGCTTCAATGACAGTCCATGTCATGTCATTGGTGGTATGATTCTTTTCAAGGAAATGTCGGCTCAGCTTGGTGGTTACCTTCTTGCACCTTATGTTACTTCGGTGTTCGCATATCCTTTGTTTCACCTTTCTAGTAGTCATGCCGACATACCGAAGGTTACAAGAACATGTGATCAGATAGACCACATTGCATGAGTTGCAGTTTGTATGGACCCGTTGCGTCCATATTCTTCCTTCTTCCAGTGTCAAGGTTTTTGTGGGTTGTGTTAGATGACAAACACTACAATCCGAGCAGGGATAGTGCCCGGTGATTTTGGGGAGTCCCCACGCTGTTGTTACTGATGGTGTAATATTTGGTGGATCCTCTTTCGGGCGTGTGTGGACCAGCGTATCTTTTAGGCTGCGTCCCTTTTTAAAGGAAAAAAGGGGTTTTTCCCAATCCTTCTTAAAGGTTTTTATAATGCTCCAATGTTTATTTATACTCTTTTTCATGGTGTTAGAGAGGCTGCTGAATGTCGTGACACAGGTAAGTGGGATCTGATCTGAGTTGTTAGTTCTTTCTTCAAGGAGAGCTTCCCTTGGCTGATTTTTTGCTCTTTTAAAACCCTTGTTTAGTGTGGAGTTTGGATAGCCTCTATATTTCAGTTTTTCGGTCAAATCAGCTGATTGAAGTTTGAAGTCTGTGGTTGTGCTGCAGTTCCTCCGCAGCCTGAGAAATTGCCCGTACGGTAAATTTTCTTTCAACGGGCGCGGATGGAAACTGTTAAATTGTAATAGATTATTTTTGGCAGTAGGTTTATTGTGGGTCTTTGTAGCCAGTGTCGTACCGCTGATTGAGATAACCACATCTAAGAATACAATTTCTTTCTTGCTTGTGGTGTTAGTAAATCTCAGGTTTGGGTCTAAGGTATTAATCCAAGAGAGGAAGTCTTGCAAGCCATTATCACTACCATTCCAAATGAGTAGGATATCGTCAATGTAGCGTTTCCACAAAAGCATTGACGAAGAAAAATTAGCGGTTGGTGGTAGGATATGTTTGGCCTCAAAGTCTGCCACATACAGCCCCGCCACGCTCGGCGCGAAGGTGCTGCCCATGGAAGTCCCAGAGCATTGTAGGTACAGTTTGTTTTTAAATGAGAAAAAGTTTTCTTTTAGTGCTAGTGTGGCACAGTCGATGATGAATTTCTTTGGGGTCCGGAATTCCCAGTCGATTGAGTCAAGGGCCTTTTTAAGGACCTCGATTGTGTCATCCTGCGGAATACTAGTATAGAGGCTTTCCACATCTAGTGTTACAAGGGTAATAGAATTTTCAGGAAAGTTTATTTCTGTCAGCAGTCGTAGCAGGCTCTTGGTGTCCTTCAGGTAAGTCGGTGTGGACTGGACTAAAGGTTTTAGAAAATAATCACAAAATTGTGAAAGCGGTTCCAAAAGTGACCCTATGCCTGAGACGATTGGGCGTCGGTGTGTGTGAGGGCTTTCCTACTCAAATAGAGTGACTGTGATCCCACTCAACTAGAGTGACTGTGATCATCAATATCTTGCTTATCTTTTTTGCTCCACGTCTATGGCAGCCGTGAGCTTGACCAGTTTAGACCTCTCTTACTTTGTTGTTGGATACTTTCAAATGATAAAAGTGATTTCCTGTTAGAAGCAGAAGCTACCTATTTTGCCTAAACAATGCTTCAATAACTCTTATACAAGCCATTGACGTCCTCATTTCCTTTTGCTTCCCTATATTCTTCAATTTCTTTTCCTTATTTTCTTTTGAAGAACAGACCTATTGGCTTTACTAACAGTGGACATTATGATTTCGTGCTGGTTAAATTTTGGTCTTTTATGTGGACTACATTTGTTTCTTCAGCTACTCGATTTTCAACTTTATTTTTTTACAGTGTAATCTCAACAAATCTATTGCATATCTTATCTAAGGTTATTTCAAACATACTCGATGCAAAACTCGCTAATATATGCTACATGTGTCCTAATTAATGTGTAAATTTTAAACAAGTTTTTTATAACTGTAAACGCCATTTCGCATCTCAAATACTTATTTCCGCCTCACACACCTCTACTCCTTTAATTTCCTATAAAATTATATTTTTAAAAAACTTTACAGAAAAATATGTTCTTTCAACAATATTTCCATTATTACTTGTGCTGTATTTCAAAAGCAATACTGCAACCTTCAAAAGATATCTCAATACTGTAGTTCTCCTCAATAGTGATTTGCGCACCATCCAACAGACTACATACATGCACCTCTCGCCATTTTGTCGCTTTTGGCGCCTTTTATTTCCCTCACACAATGACATAACAGAAACTTGTTGTGCTCCGCATGTAGACAGCTGATTGATAAAGTAATGATGTATAACCACTTGCATTTTCATATATCGTTCCCTAACTGAAAGACCAGACACCTTCTTCCATTTATTAAAATATGATATACTTCCTTATAAGAGTGTACTATATTCATTTTTCTTCAAATATAGCGTTTGTATTCCATGTACTACTGACAAAACCAATTACTGTGTTTTTTGCAATTTCTGTACTCATATTACATAATGATTTGCCTTTAAAACAGTACATTTCTAAATAAACATTTCAAATATTCACGGTTTCTCTTTTAATCCATAATCTCAAGTGAAATGATTTCATATTGAAAAACTATTCATGGATTCCACATAACCTCAACTGTAGTAACTGAGGACCTTATTTATGAAGACCTTCCGCCGCCGGTGCCTCATTTTTAAAATGGGAAAAAGTGACGCACCGGTGGCGCAAGGCCTTCATAAATAAGGCCCTGAATGTTTTCTTTCCTCGACCTCACTTACTGATACTAGAACCTGCAAGCCAATTACGGCCAGTGAACTCTTTCTTAGTAGGTCGCGCACCGTACAGACAGCTATACCACTGTTAAAAACATTTTTTTACTGTTACCAAGCACCGCCACAGTTCTGCTTCACTCAGAGTTAGTCACTGCTCCCACGCTTCTACAGGCCAGACGCTATGTCGTATTTCTCTCCTTATCACCCTTTCATCTCCACAATAACAAACAGTTCTCCGCCAGCCACCAGAGAACAGACTCAGATGCAGAGGCAACAAAGAGTGAAATACGACATACCCTCTACTCTGAGAAAGCAACCAAGCGGTAATTGAGAACGAAAACATTCAGTAGCGCTTTAAAAATACCAATGCAATTATATAATTATTTTTTTGAAAACGTTCCAATTACTTTGATAGGACTATCTGTGTGTGCCTCCACAGCAAACTTCCTCAGCCCGGACTGAAGGCAAACACACACAGACAATAAGATAACACAGGGCAACGGAGATGGAAAACAGAAGAGACATGAAGATGCAGTCAAACAGCAGAACTGAGAGAGATATTTATATACTCCGTTTCCAACCTCAATGTACAAACACATTTACTACACAAATCTCTGTACAACCTCATGGTCAAAACTTTTCATTTTATTTCACTCGACCACCTCCCTCACCCCACCAGTGCAAACGGCGACCAGAAACCGCACTATAATTTTGACGTCTAACAGAAACTTTGTGAATACCTTAATCATTACCACTTTAGCCCCCTTCCCCGTCCCTCTCGCCCCACCCCCACCAGTGCAGGCCACGGCCACCAACCAGCCTGAAATTTTGTCGACTGACTAAAAGTTTACGAATTCTTTAACCATTAGCATTTTCTCACAACGGTATCACTAGTAATTTACCATTTCTCTCTCTTTCTGCATTATCTGTGTCTCTGCTAATATCATTTCTTCATTTCCTCAACAACTTCTCTCATTATATATAAACGCTTCAAAATTTCAAAAATAATTACTCTCTATATTAAAAATATTTTTTACTGCGTATTCAACATTTAAATGGAAGAAATTACTTTTAGAAATACAACACATTATGACAGCCAAAAAATAGTTTTTACATGGAAAATCAATCATTGTTTGTGATTAAACTATATTATACGGTACATGACAAAACAAACAGTTACACACTTACCTTTACCAATGCTTTAAATGATGTAGAACAGTGAAAGTCACAAAACAGATATTCGTTTGCGGAACTCTGAATATTGCTTCTATCACTGCAACCAAAATTCAATGGCACAGATATCCAGTCAATACACACTCATATAACTCTCTTCAGCCAATCACATTTCCTCACGCAAAATTGTAAAATCAAATTTACATTTCAACTGGTTGTCCTTCACAATATTTTCAGACTCACGTGAGAGACACCCATCACCAACTGCCATCTCCGGCTGTTTCCATGGTAACACCTCATTCTGCACCTTGCTGAAGGCACAGGTCAAACGTTCATGTCTCAAGGTTCTACAGCAAACTAAGAAGATTGTTTTCCCTCCAGAAACACCTGCCAATCCACAACTCTGTTACATGTCTTTTTTTTCACACCCAATAGTACTTTTCGTTTAACATAAACATTAACATGCAACGTACTCTTCAATATCCACTTATCATAATCAACCAATCATTTTTATTTTTTTAACCACACCCAGCCTCTTCCTTTTTTTTAATTTAGAATTTCAACTTCTAATTACCATTCCACTTCCAGAACCGATCGGAGGACGACTACAAATCCCTTGAAAATGAAGGTCTGGTTAATAGGACACAGTTATATTCACTGGAGTGAAAAATATGCAGTAAGCAGACGAATTTGCAACCTCGGCTTACCAAATGTACACATAACATGGATTGCCAAAAGAGGATTGAAATGTCACCAATTGATTCCATTGGTGAAAACTTTTATGCATCTCCCAGAACCAGACCTTATAATTGTGCACTGTGGTGGGAACGATCTAGGCACAATCACTGGGGTAGGTCTGGAAATGCTTCTAAAAGACACCTTTCGACAATTGATGACACTTTTTCCTCGATCTGCCTTGGTATATTCCAATATATGCCAAAGACAGAAATGGAATTGGTCCAATCAACATTGTGCACAATTTGAGAAAGCAAGGAGACATGTAAATAAATCTGTTTCTGCTTTCCTCAGAGATTATAGCATGGGTTCTATTTACCACAACAACTTGCGATACCACATGCAAGACGTCTATAGGAGAGACGGTGTTCATTTCACGAATAAGGGAAACAGAATCTTCCTCTGCAACATCAGGCTCTGCATCGGTACTTACTTATAAATGCAGAAAACACTCAATTAACACAAGGGCTCTTTTCAGAGCCACCTTATATTTAAGCACTCAAACTTCTGATTTATCTCCATTTTCACACTCTTGTTAATAGGTGTGCGTGACTGGGTGCGCGCACCCCGTTATATCTTTTTTCGGAAAAAAATATATCTTTTCGCGTTTAAAGGCCTTACTGCACACCCCGAGAAAACCTACGCAGCAAGACAATCTCTACCTTCTCCCCTTTCCATGTTTCAACGCTTTGAAATGAACAATATATTTACTCGCAGTGACAAAATGGCGGACAAAACTTCCTGATTTCCTTCGAATCGAACGTTAACAGACGTCACGCAGCAAAAAAAAATTCCGCTCACGCGCAGCCGCTTGGGTGCGCGCACCCGTGTGCGCCTATAGATATATAATTGACTTTAACTTTAATTTTCTCAACAACTACTGAACGGATTTACACCATTCCAAAAAAAGCATAATCTGCGAACCGGACTCTACAGTTTTGCCAAATTTCTTATAAATCCATTCAGCCGTTCGACCTGTAGCCGAGTCTAAAGGTCCTATAGAAAATAACATGGAGAAAACACGATTTGGGACCCCCCTTATATCTCAGCCCCCACTTGACCAATCCCCCCCAAACTTTCAGGGAAGGAGCGCAGCGGACCGAGCCATCTTCTGTGAGAAATTCGCTAAGATTCTTCAACCAGGGCCAAAGTTATTCCAAATAGAATGTTGAGGATTTCCTATGGAAAACAATCCTAACTATAACTACCTACTGGCGACCGCCAGTAGGTAATATATATATATATATATATATATATATATATATATATATATATATATATACATATAAACACTAAGGCTGCCCAAAGGGTAAGCCAAACACCTGTGAACACACAGCATTCTCGCTAGCCGGTAGTGCAGTCGGCTTACAACTCGCACCCTGGATTGCCATACGCGTTTCAAGTGCACACTC
Organism: Lissotriton vulgaris; assembly: GCF_964263255.1. NCBI lineage: Eukaryota > Metazoa > Chordata > Amphibia > Caudata > Salamandridae > Lissotriton > Lissotriton vulgaris. The sequence goes on along the minus strand of NC_141689.1, from coordinate 461,941,332 downwards.
TTGATCACTGGCATGAGATGACAGAAAAACAGGTTTACGTAGAACAATGATGCTAAAGGTGACCGCTGTTCTGCATCACCAATATCTCCACGAGTGAGGCTCCACATGTCCTGAGAGTGCCAATAGATTCCAGCACTCTGGTACGCCTTCCAGCGCCAGGGCTCCCGTGGCAGAGCGAGCCGCTAAACATCAAAACACCAAGGTTGCCCAAAGGGGAAGCCGTACACCTGTGAACACACAGCATTCTCACAGGCTGTAGTGCAGTCAGCTTACAAATATATATATATAATCCCCATTTTAAAAACTCTAGATTTAAGACAATGTCGTGTAGCATATATGAAATTACAATTACGGGATAATGAAATGATTATGGAATCTGTCACCTTATTTTTAAAAAATGTTATCAGGTTTAGGTATTCTCTGTGAAATTGACCAATACAGGTAGAGCTATAAAAGCGTTTACTACAAAGTGTATATAATGAAATGTGGTAAAGAGTGATGTAGTATGCTTTTTAAAGCCAAGCTCTTTTATCTGCATCTGGAAACCTGGTTCTTTTAAATGTCTGTTATGTAATATATTTGAATGTGTATATTTTTTAACTGTGCTTTTATGATTTATCTATGAATCGAATAAAGACTATTTTGAATTGAATTGAATGTATATATGTATGGTGGACTATATCAAAGTCCACCACCAAATTCTCAATATGAATGGGTCTGACACAGCTCAGGTAAGTGGTCAAGTGGGGTTTATTCAGATGTAACTTGTGGCGCACAATACAGGTCAGTGAAACGCTAAGGCAGACAAGTTTCAGCCGTGTGACTCTCTTCAGTGACGGTTTTACTGCAGGACGGAGTTTCCCTAGGGGCTTATTTGAAGATTATGATATCCACTCATAATGGAGTATATTCTTTGGCTCCACCTTAAAGTAGCAATGCCCCATCCTGGGGCTGAACTATACTTTACTGCCCGGGCTACTCCACGCTGGCACGGTCCCGCTGCGAATGCCTATTCAGTAATTTAGCGTTCGTACATCAAATAATGTCCCAATCTTGTTGGCTCGCAGACTCCATGACCACCAGAGCAGCTTAATCACAGGAATATAAAACCACCTTCACGACTCATTTATGCAGTAAGTACTGCTCCTCTCTCCCCTTTGCATAGTGACAACACTGTGTTTTTAATCCGCTCAAGGGGCAACGCACTGTATGTGATACTTTCCCCAAATTACCGGCTGGGATGTTGCTCCTGATTGAGAGGGCGTGTCGGTCACCAGTGCCTGCAAACCGGTATAACATCAAAGTCCATCACTACATTCTTAATATACATGTGTACAACACAGCTCAGGTAAGTTGTCAAGTGGGGTTTATTGAGATGAAACTTATGGCGCATAACAGGTCTGTGAAACGCTAGGGCGGACACGTTTCAGCCATGTGGCTTTCTTCAGTACCAGTTTCATATATATATTACCTACTGGCAGTCACCAGTAGGTAGTTATAGTTAGGACCCTGTATCTATTCAAAAAGCGTTTTTTCTTTTCCAATATCTTTGGCGCTGTTTGACAGATCTTCTCGAAATTTCCTAAACTAATGTGGCGCTCCGGGTTTCTCCTGTTCAAAAGTTTCAGGGTGATTAGTCAAGAAGGGGCTAAGAAAATAGGGGTTCCCAAAACGCGTTTTCTCCATGTTAATTTTCATAGGAAATTTTGGAGAAGGCTACAGCCTAACTGCTGAACGGAATTACACCAAATTTGATAAAAAGGTGCCTCTTGGTTTAGAAAGAGTTCTTTTTTGTAAAGTGGTGAAAATCCGTTCAGTAGTTCCTGAGAAATACATACATAAATAAATATCTATATCTGGTGACCGCCGTGGATCCGCGAATCCTTCCGAGAATTTACCTGTTTTTTACACATTATTTAATCCCCCTAGGGAATTACAACATGGTTGTTACAATGGCCGCATTGTAACCACGCATACCATTAACCCGCAAGTCGTAACACCGACTTGCGGAGGGGGGGTGCTGGATGTTGGAATAGTATAATTTATTATTCCAACTCCAGTCTGTGTGGACAGTAGGTAAGGTAATGCACTTTAAATCCAACACCTCCTACCACCTCTGCAAGTCGTTGTTCAGACTCGTGGAGTAATGGTATGCATGGATGCAGAGAAAACATTTCATGGTAAACAATGTTTTCCCCTACCAAGCACAAGCTTTTTTTTTTTTTTTTTTTTTGTCCTCATTTACGTGCATAGCTCCAATCTATCAAAACCAAAGGACCGCCACAGAGCAAAGGAAAGAATGGTCGCGTGCAGTGCTGTCTCAGCTTATAGCTGGTAGGAGAAAGTTCATTCGGGAGGGAAGAAGACCGGTTCCCCACAGCACCAATCACAACAGCCAAACATGATTTTGCTTATGGATGTGCCTCAGGAGATAGTGTCCAAGTTATCGAGACCCCCATAGCTCCAGGACTGTTAGTCATGGCAGCAAGGATAAGCAATGTACACGTTAATCATAGGACTTGGGGAAAAAAAAAAAAAAAAAAAAACCCAAGTTTATCGCTGCTATCCCAGCATAGCCCAAAAAGCTCTCCTATTGGGGTTTCCTGCTCTGGCGAGATCGAGTTTGGAAATTTGAAGAAGTGAAGCACAAGCTTGATTCAGATTAGCTGCCAACACTTCAAACCAAGAAGTGTAGGCTGCCATCTTGTGACTCGGTAGAACTGAGTCACAAGAAAACACGTAAAACACAAGATAAGGGGCTGGATAGAAACACCCTGTCTGTCCCCCTAGGCCTGCTCAGGGGGTCCCACAAAGACCCCCAGGGCCAACAAAAAGCATAAAAGCATAAAAAAAGTGCCAGAATTTGTTTTATGCCCCTGGGTGGGCCACGTCCCAGGGGCAATCCAGTATTATGTAGCAGGGGGCCATGGGGGCCCCTGCAGCCCCAGGGACTGCCACCTCCATGGGATTTGCTACTAATTTGCAGGGTCACGTGGGCCTCATGGGCCTCCCAAGCTCCTGAGACCACTACCTCCCCAGGGCTTCTTGCAAAAAGGAGGTTTTGGGGGCTCCAGCCCCCCCACATTGCCCCGGGGACCACCACCTCCGCATGGCACGCTTCATGTAAATATGGGTGTATGCTGCGGACCTCTGGTCCTGGGGACCACCAGCTCCCTGGGGCTTCACATCAGTTGGGAGGGGGGCCACGCGCCAACCCATCAGGAGCACTCCAGGAGCACTGCTTCCGTCCTGCCATAGCAAACTTCTGCTTCCCTTCATGGAAGCGAGAGCAGGAACACTGCTCTTGTTTCTATGAAGCAAAGCAGTATAGCTTTTGGGCAAACGGAGCTGCATGTTTGCAGCTCCCTCTGCTCAATAGCAAAATCAGCTCCTGCAGGAGGCGGGGAGCTGGCAGGGACCTCTGGGGCATTGTGGCCACCTGCAGCCTTTAACATGAGGCAAGGCCTGGGGGAGGGGTCCCAGGGGCCAAAAGCTGCCAAGGGAAGGAGGGCCACACTGCCATCCTCTCAGAAAAAAAGAAAAATGAGTCAAAGCCCCAGGGAATGAGTCCCTGGAGCCAAAAAAAGGCCTCAGGAGGGGGGCAACACAGCTCCCTCCTTTATTTGTAGTTTTTAAACAAGTGGCCATGCCTCAGGGGATGGGGTCCCCGGGGAGGAAATTGGCCTCAGGAGGGGGGCTGCGTGGTCCCCTTCCCATTGTTTTATGAAAAAATCATTTGAAAAATGGCTTAGGCCCTTGGGGATGGGGTCCCCAGGACCCAAAAAATATTAAGAGAAGGGGGTTCACATAGCTCCCCTTCTAAAACAAGAAAGAAATTAGAAGCCGGTATCTCGCCGGAGGCCCCGCCCCCTCCCTGCACCACTCTGCAAACGTGCCTCCTGGCGCTTTCTGGGTTGGGGGATTAAGTCCTGTTGAATCTTAAGGGTGCTTAGGGGCCAACTAGCAACCTCCAGTAAGCCCCATACAGTGTGATTGCTGAGTCATGGTCCGAGGCCATGCCCCTTTTTATACTACTCTGCAAACGCACCTCTTGGTGCATTGCTGGTTGGGCAATGCGGTTCTCTTGTGTCCTGAGGACCTCAGGACTAAAGTGGACTTCATCCTCTGAACAGCAGTGTGCCAGGAGGCATGTTTGCAGAGTGGTGTAAGAAGAGGGTGTGGCCTCAGACCACTCTCAGCAACCCAGCTGTGTGGGGCTTTTAGAGGTAACACGCAGGCTAGTTGGCCTCCAGGGACCCTCAGGAAGAAAGGGGACTTCATCCCCCAAGCAAGACCATGGCGTGTTTCAGAGTGGTGGAGAAAGGGGGCATGGCCTGTGCCCACCTCTCAGCAATCCCACTATCTTGGGCTTACTGGAGGTATCAGGTAGGCTAGTTGGCCCCTGTGGACCCTCACAAGCGAAGGAGACTTCAGTCCCCATCAAAGATTGTGCCCGGAGGTGCATTTGCAGAGTGGGGGCCAAGGGGGATGGCCTGCTATGAGAATTTAGCAATCCTGCTGTGTGGGACTTACTGGAGGTAATAGGAGGGGTAGTTGGCCCTCAAAGATATCCTTGGGGGCCAACTAGCCCTGGTATTACCTCCAGAAAGTCCCACATAGTGGGATTGCTAAGAGGTCTTCAGAGGTCACGCCCCCATTTCTCCACCACTCTGCAAACATGCATCCTGGCACACTTCTGGCTGGGTGATAAAGTCCACTTTACTCCTGAGGGACTTTGGGGGCCAAGAAGCCCTCCTGGTACCTCCTGTAAGTCCTATGCAGCAGAATTCCTGAGCGCTGGTAAGAGGACCAGCACCCTTTCTCCACCAGGTGCAAACTTGACTACTAGTTAAATAAGCATTTGCAATTTAATAGGTTTCGCATTTGCAAAGTTTATAGCTATTGGCATTGTGAATGTAAAAGTATTTTACTAATCTTTTTTGGAGTGGATGTACCCCCTTGCCTCTTTCTCTACCCCACTTCCCTCTCTCTGCACCTCTGGTGCCTCTTTCTGTATCTCTGTTCCTTCTTTCTGCACCTCTGTTGCTTCTTTCTGCACTCCTCTTGCTTCTTTCTGTACCTCTCTTGCTTCTTGCTGTGCGCCTCTTGCTTTTTTCTGCATCCCTTGTGCCTCTTTTACACCCCTCTTACCTCTTTATGCACCCCTCTTGCCTCTTTCTGCACCTCTACTCCCTCTTTCTACACTTCTTTTGCTTCTTTCTACACCTCTCTTGCTTCTTTCTACACCCCTCTTGCCTGCTTCCCCTTTTTGCACCTTTGTTCCTTCTTTCTGCACGACTTTTGTTTCTTTCTGCACATCCCTTGCTTTTTTCTGTACTTCTCTTGTGTCTTACTTGTACTGAAGTTCAAGCTGTCAAGTTTAAAGGTCTGTGTGCTCTTGTGAATGAGGTATATGTCTAATTATATATGTATTCTCACATGTGGTATGTATCTGAAGATGGTAGCTTGAAAAGTGGTTAGCTTCTCCTGTAGGGGGTTAAATGTTCCCAGTTCTGCTTTGTCATTCAGTTGCACAGGCAGACATTTCTTATGTATATAGGTATTATAGAGGCCCACAAATATACTATTGAATACTCATGCACTCTGTATTATGAGCAGAAAGAAATGCATACACCTTTTTGTACACATATTTACAGAGTATGCTGTCTGAAACACAGGTATTCAAGTATTTGTATGTTTATTTTTATGTAACATGTCACTAGGTAAAAGCAGAGACATGCATGCATACCTTCACAAACTTGGTCAGCCTTACAACAGTGAAATGCTTAGAATTGCTGTTTTATATTTGGTAGGCCTAACATTCTGAGCAGTCGATTAATAGTGAATCTTCAGGAGAAAAGTGAGGTTTAAGACATCTTGGGAAGAATCAGTGATTAGCCTAAGTCCCATGCACAAGCTTCACTGTGATTGGCTGCTAACACTCTAAAACAGGAAGTGTTGGCAGCCATCTTGTGGCTCTGTAGAAACAAGTCACTAGAAAACAGAGACTCAAAGGTAGAAAACAAGAGAAGCGGGCAGAGTTGAAACACCCTGACCACCTAGACCTGGTCTGGGGGTCCCAGAAGTATCCATAGGGCCCCAAAATTAAAAAATATAAAAGTTGCCGTAATTCGCGCTGGGGCCGCGGGTTCCCATGTTTTATTTTAATGAGACTCTGGGGTGGGTAGGTTCCGGGGGCATTTCTTCAAAAATATTAGCGGGGGCTGAAGCAGTGCAGTTCATATCTTTGGCCTTTGCCAAGTCAAGCACTTTTTATAAAATCATGCAGTTTATATTTATTTGTTCACAATTTATAGGCAAAATTAAATCACACATTACTTTAACAATATATTTTCTGGCTCTCCTGAGTTCAGAAGTACCTCAAAGCACTAGCTGTTGGTGTTGAATAGATATGCATGCAGACAGCTACACTGAAGATAATTGGATAATTGTTAAAATATCAGACGATAGCTGTCATATGGCTAGCCAACTTCAGGACTTGCTTTTTAAGGTTCAGCAGTGGATGAATCTTAACGTTTTTAAGGGGAATGTTGATAATTGTCATTCCCTCAGGAACTTTCCTTTTGGCTGGAGGAGCTAGGCCTTATGTCTCCACTTGCCTACGCTTTTACTTTTTTTGATCAAATTTCCTCAATAGTGAAGTTTGAACAAACCTTTAATGACACAGAATGATTGAAGCAAGTAACCCCAATCCTTCATAGATATAATAGTTCCTTTGACTCTTTTATACACCCATTGGAAAGAAGGGGACCCCTATATATTAATAGAAATATACTTGCTATACATAGGGAAATTAATCAGTTTGAGAACGGTCTATAGCCAAGTAAAGGTACAGAACCTAGAAAGCTAGATATAACAGTCACTGTAAGTTATTATAAACATTTTTTTTACATCCAGTGGTAAGTAAAGTCATCACCCAAAGAACCTTAGAGTCAGATTATTTCTTTTATTTAGTATGACATTTATATAAATATTTTTCTTTTTATAACATTTGTGTTATATATATATATTTCTTTTTTTCGTTTTATATTTTCATTAATCATATGACTCATTTATAGTTCATAATCATAAACCTTTAAAAACACTTATAGACAAACATAAGGTGTACAACAAACAAATGGTGTGGGCAATACGGCAAGGTAGTTCACAAAACCCATCCATTAATCCTCCCACTTTTTTAATCCACCTATCCAGTTATCCAGCCATTCACATTTCCGTCCTTTCTTCCTGTAAGAAATGTGGTTATCGGTTGAAATGGATGTATATGATATAGCGATTATCACACATTATTATTATTATTATAGTTAGGTTTGTAAAGCGCTCAGCTACCCGTAGTGTTTACTCCTCAAATTTCAGTGCCTCATAATCCATTACATGATTGTCCTATGTAGGGGCCACTCCATTTCACCAAACAATACAATATGCTTGCACTCTGGGACTCAGAGGCACATTGTAGCCTATGGGAATTAAAAACAAGAAGTTGAGCATGGTGAACAACTGTAGTTGAGATAGTTACTGGATCCTCTGGTGAGCCATAGAGCTGGTTATACAGGGAAAGGACCTCTTCTTCAAGTTTCTTCAACTCGTCTGGAGAGAAGACAGGGGCCCTCTCACCTGCTTGGCCTAGCTTGATTGCTCCCAGAGGCGGCAAACAGCAGCTAAAGAGGAGGAGATGTTGAAGTTTTAGAAGGCATATGTGTATGCTGTTATTAGTGAGTGATTGAACCGCGACCCTCGCCAATGTTAGCCAATGGCAATGTCAACTTTCGCCGGTGATCCCAAATGTCCTATATGCGAGGTCAGGCATCCCTCACTTTAGCAGTAGGAAGTACAGTAATTGTGACAGTTAACTGGGTCACCGCCACTACCAGTGAGGCCTAACAGGTTTACATTTAATAGACACCCTTCAAATGTCATGTCCTGCACAATACCTTGTCTGTGTAGAGCATTACTGTGCAGAAAGACAAAATGTGTGCGGTGCACTGTACACTGTGTGTAGCAGTATTTCACAAAAACTATCATGGAAAGGTTTCTGTAGTGCAAAATAAACTTTTAAAAATTGATGATGTGTGAGACATATGAATGCCACAATGAGTATTATTGTTGAATGTTGAACAGCAAACAGTGATGATATGGAATATGTAATGGTTTATAAAGCTGTTATATTTTGCTACAATACTTTTGTCTTACTCTAAATATATGTTGCAGACCGCATAATCAATGTTCATTTTTATTTTAACTTATTGAAGTTTTGTATAGCGCTATCTGGCCCGGGGGGTATCAGAGCGCTTCACAGCAAATAGAGAAATGCAACAAAGACAATAAATATAGAAAACAAGAATCGGACATGATAGGAGGAGAATAGAGACTGTACACCAACAGCTAGAGTGCAATAAGAGACGGAGTTCAGGGGCGAATCAGTTAGTTCTGAGTTCCGCAAAAGGATATCTGATTTCTGCTGTTGGGCGACGGGGTTCTCACTAAGTACCAGAGCGTTCAAGGAAGAGGGCTTTGAGTAGCGCTTTGAATAGTGGGAAGGAGGCGGTTGTTCTGATATGTGGGGGGATGGAGTTCCAGACCCTGGGTGCGTTCCCTGCAAAGGATTTATATGAGGTCTTGCGTTTCTGTGATTTCAGCGGGATGAGTAGGAGTGTTTCGGAGCTTCTGAGGTTCCTGGATTGACCAGCCCTTTTGAGTTTTGAGGCCAAGTATTCTGGTTTGCCTGTATGCAGGGCTTTATGTGTTAGGCTGTGCCGAAGTTGGCTCGTTGGTCAATCGGGAGCCATTTCAGTTCTTTGAGTGCCGGCGAGATGTGGTCAAATTTCTTTGTTCCTGTGATCATTCTTGTGGCTGCGTTGAGGGTGGAGTTGAGGGGTCCCAGGTGTGACTTGGCTGTTCGGGTCAGTACAGCAATGCCATAGTCAATTCTAGACAGCACAAGTGCCTGGGTGGCATGTTTCAGATCTTTGGGGGGAGGAAGGGTTTAATTTTGTAGAGAAGTTTCAGGTTCATGAACGCGCTTTTGGTGGTTTTGGAGATTTGCTTCTTCATGTCCAGTCTGGGGTCGAGAGTGATTCCTAGGGATTTTGCTGAGTCCGTTGGAGTAAGAGAGACATTGAGGGCATTTAAGGCTTTGAGCCATTCCACTATTTGTGGGTTTTCATCTTTGTTCGAGATTAAGAGAACTTCCGTTTTCTCTTCGTTCAGTTTGAGGTGGTTGGCTGAGAGCCAGAGCTGAACCTCCATGAGTGTAGCATTAAGTCTGTGAATGTCAGCGATCGAAGAGGTTTCCAAGTAAAGTTGAGTGTCGTCCGCGTAAATGTGGAAGGGGATGTTGGAGTTCCTTAGGAGTGAGGTGAGGGGTTCCATGTAGATGTTGAAGAGTTGCGGGTAGAGTACTGATCCTTGTGGAACATCTCTGTTGATGTCGAGGGGGTCTGACTCGAAGCTGTTGATCTTTATTCTTTGAGAGCGGTTGTTAAGAAAGGAGGAGAACCATTTTAGGACTGTGTTTTCGATGCCCGCTCTTTCTCGAAGGACATTAAGTAGGAGGGTGTGATCAACTGTGTCGAACGCAGCCGAGAGGTCAAGGAGAATGAGAAGGCCACATTTGTTGGAGTCGAGTGACATGTGCAAATCATCAAGGACATTTAGGATAGCGGTTTGGGTACTGCAGCCGTTTCTGAACCCTGATTGGAGTGGATCCAGTAGGTTAGAATTCTCTAAATGTTGGTTTAATTGTGAGAGCACACATCTTTCCAAAATTTTGGCTAGGAACGGAAGATTCGAGACCGGTATGAAGTTGTTCATGTCTGTGAGATCAAGGCCGGGTTTTTTGAGCAGAGGTGTGACTTGTCCTAGTTTAATGCAGTCAGGGATGTGGCCCTCGCTTAAGGAGCTATTGATGATCTTGCCCCAGATTGGGGCTAGTGTGAGCTTCAGATCCTTGGTCAGTCTCGAGGGAAGTTGATCGAGGGAGTGAGAAGAGGGTTTCGCTGCGTCGATCAGATTGCTTATCATTTCAACCTCGACCGGCTGGAAGGAAGACCAGCGGAAAGATGGGTTACTAAGGGGAAGTGGATGATTGCAGGACTCGGGTTGAAGGAGCGATCGATTTTGGGGATTTTTTCGTTGAAGAAGCTTGCGAAGTTGTCGCATTGGGTTTTGGAGGCCGCTAAGTTGGCTGCCTTGGGAATGGAGGTTTGGTTTCTAATGATGTCGAAGAGTTCTTTGGGGCGGTTTATGGCATTGTCTAAAGCAGAACTGAAGCACATAGTTACCCTGGGAGAGGGAGAAGATGCCAACCTCCTGTGTACTGCCCATTTCCAGACCTTCAGACCATAGAAGAGACACATGCAATCCAGAAATTGTGTTAGAATCATCAGATAATCCCGGATTTATTTAATCAGTTAGAGTCTGTCCTTCTATCTCACATCTCTTATCCAACATCTGTCACACCACATGTGAAACTTATGTAACTATTGCATTTTCTGGCCACACTTTCTTTTCAATTTTCTGTAACTATTTCTGGTGGTATGTCACAATGAATGCTCAGTTGTGTGTTCCAAGAGATGCATACAGGACTGTTGAGACTCGTGGACATCTGTATACAGTTCCAAAGATGAGAGGATTTAGACACTTTGAAGGCTGACTCCAATGGTTTTGATTGCATTCCACATGTAATTTTATCTAATGATGGCACACATATTGCCTTAGTACCACCACATACAAGGGAACCAGTGCACTGTAACAGAAAGCACTACCATTCTCTCAACATGCAAGTTGTCTGCTTGCCGGATTTGTATATCTCAAACATCTTTGCCTGCTTCCCAGGATCTGCGCAGCATACCGAAGCTCATGTCACAACTACTACCGGAGAGGACCTGGCTTTTAGGTAAGTGCGATTTGTCCTAATTTTTTCTGCACTTACCAGACTGTTGCTGTTGTCGCCGTTAGGCTTTCCAGACTTTCTACCCTCGCCTTTGCTGACACCCGGCCTCCCTGTGTCCCAGGAGGGATTGACCGCCCTCCCGCAACGCTACAACTTGCAGCACCTGCTTCGCGGGCGCTGCTGCGCGGTGAGTGGCGTGGGGTCGAGGCTGGGAGAGCACTCGCGCTGTTGGGTCTGTCCCAGGAGGAGGGAGCACCGAGATAACATCGAGGGAGCGCGCCGCAGGGACTCATAAGACCAGGAGTCCCTGCGCTGCACAGGTGTGCACGGGCGCGCCCCCAGGAAGACACGCCCCCTGCTTGTCCAGCCTACTAAAGCGGGAAACTGTGTAGCCTCCAGTGGGATTCTCTGCACTTACCAGACTGTTGCTGTTGTCGCCGTTAGGCTTTCCAGACTTTCTACCCTCGCCTTTGCAGACAACCGGCCTCCCTGTGTCCCAGGAGGGATTGACCGCCCTCCCGCAACGCTACAACTTGCAGCAACCGCTTCGCGGGCGCTGCTGCGCGGTGAGTGGCGTGGGGTCGAGGCTGGGAGAGCACTCGCGCTGTTGGGTCTGTCCCAGGAGGAGGGAGCACCGAGATAACATCGAGGGAGCGCGCCGCAGGGACTTATAAGACCAGGAGTCCCTGCGCTGCACAGGTGTGCACGGGCGCGCCCCCAGGAAGACACGCCCCCTGCTTGTCCAGCCTACTAAAGCGGGAAACTGTGTAGCCTCCAGTGGGATTCTCTGCACTTACCAGACTGTTGCTGTTGTCGCCGTTAGGCTTTCCAGACTTTCTACCCTTGCCTTTGCTGACACCCGGCCTCCCTGTGTCCCAGGAGGGATTGACCGCCCTCCCGCAACGCTACAACTTGCAGCACCCGCTTCGCGGGCGCTGCTGCGCGGTGAGTGCCGTGGGGTCGAGGCTGGGAGAGCACTCGCGCTGTTGGGTCTGTCCCAGGAGGAGGGAGCACCGAGATAACATCGAGGGAGCGCGCCGCAGGGACTCATAAGACCAGGAGTCCCTGCGCTGCACAGGTGTGCACGGGCGTGCCCCCAGGAAGACACGCCCCCTGCTTGTCCAGCCTACTAAAGCGGGAAACTGTGTAGCCTCCAGTGGGATTCTCTGCACTTACCAGACTGTTGCTGTTGTCGCCGTTAGGCTTTCCAGACTTTCTACCCTCGCCTTTGCTGACACCTGGCCTCCCTGTGTCCCAGGAGGGATTGACCGCCCTCCCGCAACGCTACAACTTGCCGCACCCGCTTCGCGGGCGCTGCTGCGCGGTGAGTGGCATGGGGTCGAGGCTGGGAGAGCACTCGCGCTGTTGGGTCTGTCCCAGGAGGAGGGAGCACCGAGATAACATCGAGGGAGTGCGCCGCAGGGACTCATAAGACCAGGAGTCCCTGCGCTGCACAGGTGTGCACGGGCGCGCCCCCAGGAAGACACGCCCCCTGCCTGCAAAACCTCCTTATATTTAACAGTCTACCGCTTAGCGGGACGCGAGCGGGACGCTGAGCGAAGCCCGGGCAAAGGGCGGGCCCTCTGTGGCCCTCAGAGGCCAGGAGAGGCTGGGCTGGGCCCCCTCCCTGAAAAATCGTACTTTACAACTGTTGAACCAAGCTTCTAGTCGGTTCCACCTGCTCTAGCAAAATCTACCATCTGTATTTAGCACTACAGATTATGAGGAAGACCACCAAGAAGCCCAAGATGCCCACTTTAAGATCGAGCGGAAAAAATAAAACGGATCCTCCCCCGCCATTACCAACACTGACCGCTATTGATAAAATGCTCAAACAAACTATAGGGGCAGTGTCAAATGCCATCGCAAACACCGAAAGAAGAATGTCACTACCACCCGTGACAATTATTCAGGAAACCCAGGAATCCCTTATCAACCTGACCGAGGCCTCTCGAGATTTGGTAGAGGAATTCGACACCAGCTTGCCCCTTTCTCCCTCTTCTTTTGCTGATCTACCTTGTGCGCAGGTCTCTGCAGACATTCGCAGCGAGAGATCTGTTGCACAAACACACAACCATATTAACGCTCCCTGCAGCATTGAGAATAATCCATACAAGGAAGGCCCTAAACGTGGAGGGAAAAAAGGATCCTCAAAAGGATCCTCAAAAACTAGAAATCACAATCTGGTTACACCAATAAACCCACCTGCCTCGGGAATACCGTGTTGGATCACCAACATGGTGGCTGACCTTAAAACGGACCTCGAACATTCTATTACTGTGCTGCTAAAACCCCTCATAGCCAAAATAGACAGACTAACCTCAATTGTAAACAACAGAGGGAATGGCACAAAAACCCAACCAGGGCAAGAAGGCGGTTTAAGAAAACAGACCGACGTTACATCCCATAGCCAAACTAAGGACAAGGTTCCTACGATCCCTGATGCGCCCGCAAAAACCCCAAACAGAGCCAGTCAAAAAAGTATTAAAGATAAGCAAAAGGTTTCCTCCACACCAGACAGAGGGAAAAACAGTAAAAAAACAACTACTGAAAACAACAAATCAAACCCAGGACCCCCCCAAACGTTGGAAGCAAACAACGCTCAAACTCCCAACGTCAACCCAAAGCCTCCGCCCACTGCAACAACTAAAGAAAACAAAACATCTACTCGCTTTAGGTCAATTAACCTCCCGCCTGAAGCACTGCCCTATGTAGTGGTTTTAACAGGAGTTCCACCTCTAAGGGAGGGCCAACGGGAAACACAAATAGAATTGAAAAATAAATGCGCACAGTGGCTACAAATACACAGACCCTTGCCCCCCAATGTTTTTGGGGAAATCTTGTCTGTAAGAAGAGGGGAGTGGATCGGCAAAGGCACCAAGACCATAGCAGGGGATATAATTACGATAAACTTTAGAGATATGGATGCAGTTAACTTTATCTGTAATGCCCCCCCCTAGCTATACCCGATCACAGATCCACCCGGTACACTTGTCTTATTTCTATCCCTTTGCACCTCAAAGAATCAGGCAGAACAACAGAACCTTCCCGAATAACTTACCATATCCTGGTACCCACTATGGTCCACCTCAATGGCAAAGACCAAACTTTGCCATCCCAAACTACGACTCCTCCCTAATGCAATATGCACACTGGAACAGATTCGGTGCGCTGGAAGAGGTCGATTGACAGGGATGGGACAACCAGTCCCCCAAGACTGAGAGGTGGAAGGTGGAAAATCCACCACTAACAGGAAGGAAAAAAGGGATGGATAATGAAACAGTTGACGTGCCCGACAGAGGAGGATACACCAAAATTCTGAATACCACCCTTGGAAGAGAAGAAGGGACAAATCCACTAAATATTCTTAGCGACACTCATTCCAACAATGCCACCCTAACAGAAACAAGCAAACAGGTTATGCCCCTACCAGATGAACCAAAAAGAACCACTAAAGAAATGACGCCAGCAAATCTACTAATAGCATCCTGGAACATTGCAGGACTAGCGGCCAAGTTCGAATCACAGGAATGGCTGAGCTACATCAAAAAATTCCAAATCATTTGCCTGCAGGAAACTTGGGCTCTCGAATTAAATGACTACAGCCTGGAAGGATACAAAAGCTTTTGTGTCCCAGCCAAAAAAGTAACCTCTGGGAGAGCAAGTGGGGGTCTGGCCATATATGTCAATCTAGACATTAAGGGCACCTGGAGTAACATCAAATGGACCTCACACAACCTACAAGTTCTAAGGTTCACCTCATCAAGAATAACCCTTTTCCTAGTTAATTGGTACAACGCCCCAGCACTGATGGAGAGGGGAAAAGCTATTTCTGAATTAGAGGAATGCTTAAGAAATTTAAACTTTTTACACAAGACACCAAATGAACCGAGCGTAATACTAACGGGAGATTTTAACTGTCATTTATGCGACAAACTAAAACCCTTCAATAAAGACTGGTCAAGATGCACTTTAATGAAAGGCCCGCATTTTGCACATACAAAAGAGGGATGGGATTTGGAGAGATTAACGAAAAGGAATAACTTAACCCAAACGCTAGACCTCGTGGCATTGGGCGAACCAGGAGAACTGACACCAACGTACAAAGGAAGAGGGTGCCACTCCTACATTGATTTTATTCTAGTCTCGCCCATCCTAAAAAGAAACATTACCAATACTAAAATAGAGGCCAGCAGTTTTAGTGATCATAACCCGGTCTTTATTGCAATCGAAGGTTTTGATTTTAACACATGCCCAAAGAAACCTGACACCGTGGAAAAAGCTGTGGATCAGGGAAGAAGAATTAAATGGGCATAAATTGATGGGGACAGTTTTTATAAAAAAATTACTAATAGATGCTTTAGATGCAATTGACAAATGCTTAGACCCAAGTGTATGCGGGGAACGGGTGGTCAAGGCTTTCGAAGAAATCGCACAACACGTAAATAATTCACTAACGACCACGGGATCTAATAAAATGGCCTCAAATCCCCGCTGGTTCGATACGAACTGCACCAAGGCGCTTAAAGAACTGAAGGATAGCCTCCACTGTAAACCAAGGGATAAGACCAGGGTGATAAAGAGCAGAGCGGAGTATAAAAAGGCCTTGAAAAAACGCAAGCAAAACCTACAAAACCAGGCCTGGGAGGACTTAAGGGACGCCGCCGAAAGAAAAGACATTGTTAGCTTCTGGAAAGTGATTAATTCACCTTGCTTCCCGGACCAAGGGGCACCAAAAATCACAAACATCATCTTACCGGAGCAATGGCAGACCCACTTCCAGAGCCTATATAACCACTCAAATCACCTAGCCCTGGAGGATACATCGAGGAAACATCAGCCGGCAAAGCTAGACTTCTCTTTGGAAGAAGTCAAAAGGGGAATAACTGGACTAAGTAAAAATAAGGCCCCGGGCCCGGACGGAATCCCACCAGACTTGTACCCGAGTCAACCTGATTTGTGGGCACCGCTACTCACCAGGGTTTTAAATGAGGCGGTGGTGGCAGGTCTACCCCGGTCCTGGTCAACGGCGACCATAGTCCCAATTTATAAGAAAGGGAACCGCGATGACCCCCAATGCTACCGACCCATATCGCTTATAGACGTGACCGCAAAAGTTCTAGGGCGAGTCATCCTACAGCGATTGCAAGATTGGGCCGAGGAACATCATATCCTCCCAGAAACGCAATACGGCTTCAGGAAAGGCAGATCTACTACTGACCAATGTTTAAATCTTTACCTCCTGATAGCCAAATATACCATCGCTGGAAAGGGGTCCATTCACATGGGGTTTATGGACCTTTCAGCGGCTTTCGACCGTGTAAATAGGAGAAAGCTCTGGAGCATGTTATTAGAACTAGGAGTGGACCAACCGCTAGTGGACACCTTGCAAAATCTCCACCGGAACACCATCGCAAGTGTAAGGTACAGCCAAGAGGGTAAGAAGACCGACCCCTTCACTTGCACAAGTGGAGTAAGGCAAGGATGTATCCTTGCGCCCTTTTTGTTCTCCATTTACATTAACTCGCTGGAAAAAGACCTGCTTAAACTCAAGGTGGACTCACCCCAAATCGGTCATCGTGCGGTACCTGTGTTATTATACGCCGATGACGCGGTTTTGCTTGCTAGAACCCCCCTAGGCCTGCAAAAACTGATTGATGGGTTTGTCAGACTTATGGACAAACTAGACCTGGCAACTAATCTGGAAAAATCCTATATCATGTCCGTCGGAAAACCTACAAAAGGATCTTTTTCCTTTCACATTGGGTCACACAAAATCGACAAAGTCCAGACCTTTTCGTATTTGGGGGTACTATTCGATCATCACCTCACTTTTAAACCCTTGGTCGAAAAACATTCTACGAAACTTGCAGCTTCAGTAGGAGCTATCATGGGATACGGGCAAAGACTGGGAAAATGGTCCCCGGAACAAATGTTGAACCTTTACAGGGCAATTTGTTGCGCGAAAGTCTCCTATGGCACAGAAGTGTGGGGCTTCTTGGATAGTAAAGCCCAGCAGATACAGACTGAAGAAAACAAATTCATGAGGAGAATTCTGAAGGTCCCTCAGAGTGTATCGGCCCACATAATCCATGAAGAACTAGGAGAACTCTTCATAGAAGATAAAATCAAAATTAAACCCCTCCTGGCATGGTTCAAAATATGGACTAATCCAGAGGCCGCCCTCACAAGACAAATCATCGTGGACTGCCTCAAAAAAGACAAAGGTGACATCATCCATTGGCTGAACTATGTAAAGAAATCCCTAGCTGAAATCGATTGCACAAACTTTTTCACATCCTGAGACTCCATAACACCTGAGAGTAAATCACTGGTAAAGAACCTCTTTTTGGGACACCTCAAGCTATTAAGAGCAGAAAAAGAAAATTGTAAACCCACAAATTCCACCTATAACGAACTCACAGCAAAGCATGGAATGGAACCCTATTTAAGAGTCATGTTTAATGCCCAGGACCGCTTTGTCATGACACGGTTCAGACTAAACATGCTGCATCATTTTCTCGCGGTCCCGGCAGGGTTCACTCACACACTGGCGGAGAAGGGTACCTGCGGCTGCGACCACAGGTCTCCGCAGGATACCCTTCATTTTGTCCTATTGTGTCCATTTTATACTATGCCCAGACGTAAGTTCCTGGTGGGGATTCTGAAAGACATAAAACCTAAACATGCAAGAACGGCTTTGAGATTCCTACAGGAAGCAGAGGACGCATATACCCTCTTTTGCACCATAAACTTTATTCGTGTAGCGATAAGACTAAGAAATACTAGAGAAAATTGACCATTGACATTTGCCTGTTCCCATGATGAGTTAAATTGCATGAACATTTTAATCAATGACTCCCATATTTATTGATTTATTTATGTGTTTTTCCCTAAAAACTTTTTATGTGTGTATTATGTATCTGTGCTTTTATGGTGTCTTTTTAAGAACCGAAATAAAGATTATAAATTGAATTGAATTGTCCTTATTTTTGTTTGGGTAGTGTCAGGTAGTATAATCAACCTCAAAGTGTGTAACTCATTGTTGCACTTCTGTCTGTCTTTCATCTAGGAGAAGCATGCTTCAATGAGGCCCATGGAAGAACACAGCAGGCAGTGGAGCGGGCTTTGGGCTCCTGAAAGCCAGATTCATATGTCTGGACAAGACTTGGGAAGCCCTCCTCTACTCACCTAGGAAGGTGTATGACACCATTGTGGCCTGCTGCGTGTTCCACAACATTTCCCTGTGACAGAACATCCCTTATATCGCAGAGGATGCAGGCCATGGAGAGCCACCTAGCAAGGAACCTGAAATCCCAAATGATGATAATAGTGGTGAAGACTAAGAAATGGATTTGCATCAAGATGTCATCCGGAACTTCTTCTCCTGAGTGTAAGTATGGTATGAAATGTGATGACTTTAACTATTATTGCAACAGTTGTTGTGACCTTGTGAGGAGGATGTTAATGTTACATACTAGGACTATGTCTCTGACAATATCTGTGGAAAGGTGTTTGTTTTGTAATTGTAGCTTTGTTTAGCTGTAAATTGTGTCTTGGTCTGTGTTCTCCAGGAGTTGACTAAGTGATTTGTGTCATGTGGATGGTTTCCTAGCTAGTTCCTCTCTGTGTTGGTCTGTTGTAGACTCCGTCACTATGCATCATTTGGACAATTCGGAGTTGTGACATTAGCAGGTATATGATGCTGTTCTGACGTACAAAGTGCACATGGATTGGTCCTAGGAATGTCTGTCTGACTTTCTGTTTGGGTGTACAAAGCTGGTAGCAAGACAGCTTGCACAGCAATAAGATTGATGTTATGTGGCTTCCATCGGGCTTGTCTCTTGAGGCGTGGTGAGGTGAGGCATCATATGATCTAAGACAATGTTTTCTTGGGCCCAAATCATGCTAATCTGTCTTTACTCTGGCTAAATCCTCATTGTGTATGAACTGTATGTAGCTGTTGATGTTCCTTCTCATTGAACACCAATGTACTTGTGGCACATCACTGACGTTTGTTTGTGACATTCCACAAAATGCAATTAACACTGGATTGGAATGACCCCGTGGTCAAAAACTGTTGTACTTACATGTGTCTAGTTATTTGTTTATTTGATGTGGGAATCCTTTTGTGAGGTAGGCAATATGGCTCCATTTGACCAAATTACATGTTGCCTAATGTAGAGGCTATTGTCAGATGTATCCCCTCATTCCATGATGTGAAGGTTTGCAACTGATTATGTGATCATTGACACAGAAAAATTGAGTCATGGAATATGTGCTATATTTATGATATCATGTCAGTCTAGGAGTTGAAAAATTGAATAAAGATGTTTTCAGACCATACACTTGCATGTATGCATTGTTGTGACATGGTAGTGAAGCAGAGTTGAACATTATTTACATACAACATACCTATGTGTCCTGAAGTACCTAGTTTTGGCATTTCTAAGTTCACAGGGTAGTACATTTACATGGGCATATGTGAGAGTTACAACAGGAGACAATGATTTGGTGACTTGTGTATTTAATCAAGTGAACAAGGATAAGACCAAAAAGTGTACTAAAAATTAAACTGTGAAAACAAATATACTACTCCTATCAGATACGCGGAAATTAGGGTTGTGGTTTCTTACTGGTGGTGGTGGGTGTTATGCCATGCCCACCGCCTGGATGTTTGCATGTTTGGCCCCTTTTTTTCCGGAAGGTGTATCTGCAGATGCTGAGACAGGAGTGAGTGCAGGCATGTCCTACTCTGACAAGCCTCCCTTCCTGAAGCTGTAACAGATGTTGGCCTGGATGGAATTTGAGCACAGGAAGGGGAAGATGCATGAACAAATGCCCATCAAAGGGTGGTGTTGATTTCCTGTAGCACCCCAACCAGGGAAGCCATGATGGTGTTGATGCCGGCCACCTTGGTGTGGATGCCGGCAACCTCCTGGTATGTGTCCTTTAGCAGATGCTTCATTTCACGTATTTCGGTAAGTACCTGGCACCTCACAATTTGGGAGTCCTAGTAGACTCCCAGGACTTGGGTGATGGTAGCCTGGGTGTCCGGGGCCCCTATGGGCTCAATCTGCAGGCCCACAGTTACCCTCCCAAGAGCCCTACTCCCACAGGCATATTCCCTTGGCACAGGCTGCTTCCTCCCACTGGGTCCTGGTTCCTCACTTACTGGGGTGGTAATAGCCAACTCGTAATCCAGGATTTGGGAGCACAGGATGGTACTGAATGTGCTAGGTCCACAGGTTGGGTACGCAGGGGCTACCTGCACGATTGGAGATGGGGTGGGAGGTGTTATTGTGGGTACGTTGAGTCCCACTTTTGCCGTCTATCCATGCTGACCAGATGGGCCAGGACTGTCATCCACATCTCCAAGAATGTTGTCATCACTGAGGGATTCATCCTAGGGTGGAGCGGAAGACTGTGCAGTGTCGAAGCTCTGGCCAAGTACTGTGGCCAATGGACCTGTTGAGAAATGGAGAACATTGTTATTGGTGTAAGTGTGGTAACTACAGCCACAACGTTGATATCAAAGTAAATAGAGACCTAGGATGAAACAAAATATGCAGAGATGAGTACTGTCATCTATTTGCATAGAGTTAAAGTTGGTTACTAGACATTTAAAGACATTTCATACATGTAGTAAAATTGATCAGCTCACTGGATTTGCTGATAAGTGGCATTTTGGCTTTAGGGATAGACATGACATCTCCAAAACATTGTAAACAGCACAGCGTCAGTGTAACATGTATTTGACCATTCCAAGGCCTAGTTGTGTATATTACGAACAAACACACACTTTGTACGTGAATGTAATATTATTCATAATGTGAGGAGTGCAGAGTCAATGGCTCACCTGCTATGACTTACAGATATTAGAGACACACAGTTATTATGGTACCATCAATGGTTTCAGTTGATGAGACCAGGACATAATCAAGCAAAGTATTCAGACATGTATCTGTGTGGGGCACTGTACAGGCCATGATGAGTGAACACCAGTTGTCATATGGCAGACAATTGAGAAGGGGCACAAATAATATAGCATCTTGGTTAGAGTTCCAGTAACATTGTCTCATGATAGTTGTAGTGCAATATATCTCAGCTTACCAACACTTAACAAATGATGATCTGCATGATGAGTGAACATCAGTGTCACATGGCAGACAAGTGAGAAGGGCCAAAAGGAGTATAGGATACTGGGTAGAGTCCCAGTCCCAGGGCCTCATGATAGTTGTAGTGTAATCTATCTCAACTTACTAACATTTGACAGATGGTTAGTGTAACATACCTGTTTCCAACATGCATTTGCATATTAATCCATATCATGGGTCCTGGGATGTTATATTCATAGTAATCCACTTACGGATACCATTCCAAAATGTGGCATGCCATGGATATTGTTACACTTGCTCTTATATGCAACAATGCACATTAACACAGACAATCCTAAATCTCTTATACTTTGAGTATTGCATGTTAGGAAAGAAGATAGACAAAATATTAGCAAAAGCAGAGTTGAGAGCAATCAGGACATTGTGGAATTGTGACAGTTGGGGAAGCATAACTTACCAGTCTCCACTCCCCCAATTATTCTTGTTAAGCCCTCAGCATGCGGGATGGCAAAGACCTCCTCCTCCCAGGGAAAGAATTGTAATGGGGCACTGGGAGGGCCAATGCAATTCTTCTCGGCTGCCCAGTGATGGGTGTTGAGCCGTGTACGCACCTTTAACCTGCAGTTGTTTCACCTCCTAATTTTCCAACAGTGTGTGTCGGGTGATACAAACAGAATTCACTCTGTTGACTATCCTGTCCCACATTTCTGTTTTCTTATTGAGAGGGGTATGCTGGGCTTGGGAACCAAAAAGTTGGGGCTTGCCTCTAATGATTTCATATACCATGACTGTCAACTCAGTCTCAGTCGACAGTGGGATTTCTTTTTAGGCCAGGCGTGATAGAAAAAATTAATCTGAGTGACTAAATGAAAAGAAAAACCAACAAATGATATTGTTGAAAAAGTGCAGAAATAAAAACGAAGGTGGTGGAGAGTGCTAAATGGCTAGATTAAATCTAAAAGGGGGCTGCCTTGGATCACAACAGTGTCTCTTATCTACTGTGCTGTAGGTGAGAAACAAAAGATCCAGGTCAGGGATGGGGGGTGTTTTATAGTGTGATTTACAGGTGTGTTCACTTGGCAAAAGCACATCAACTGTGTAGTTTTTAATCCATCCAATTGTCACCCTTCTGGTGATTAGTTGCGCAAGTACTGTGGCAGTCTACTGCCTTTGGGTAACTGCTGCTCGGAGACCACCAGTACGACTGTGTAGTCATAATAAGCATAGCTGGTACACCGCAGACCTGACAGCGTTGTAGTATGCACCACAAACATTGCAGACGGCTGCAGCCCAGTTGGCAACACCACTATTGCCCCGGTCAGAATTTCAGGCTGTACTACTTGTAATACAGCAGGTAGAAGACTGCTGGTGCTGTGGTGTAAGACTGCTGGTGCTGTGGTATCCTGAAGTCTGTGGCCACATCGGTCGGGCCAGCAAATTCATAAACAGCCCCTTAGACTGGAATTAGAATAGCAAAAATATACTCCTAAATCTGTGTATTTTTTACAGTGTTTCTTAGATTGGGGTTAGATGAGTAAATCTGATCTTTTCTCACACAATAAATGTATTTTTTGCAATGTTCGTAGATTGTAGTTAGAGGAGCAGGTTTTACTTGTTCTTTATTTGCTTATAGTTAAATGTCGTTAGTTTATAGTTTGGGAATTATTTTTACTTAGTTCTAGATATGCTGAGGATATGTCGTTTAAATATATTATATTTTTTAAAATTAGCTTCTTTCATGTTTTATGTTTTTTGTAATTATTTCCTTTGGTTGATTATGTGATTTGGAATGTAAAACTATTATTCACATTTGTTAAATAGCTTATAAATTATTCTAGACCTTTTAATCAAAGAGTTGCATTGCCCTTGCACCAGGCAAGGGCCCACAATGGCAATGCAATACTAATTTAGATTTAGCAAGCCACACAAATCTACCTTGGGTGACCTTGCATGCTTGATAAATCTAGAGTAACACAAAGCAGCACACATTTCAGTGTTGCGTTACTCTTCTCCAGAGAGGTGTTTCCATGGGTGGAGCATTGGTGTTCTCACACATCCACCCATGCATTTGGTGCATTCACAGATTTACCATTACTGGTATACCTGGGAATGCGTCAAAATGCTATACCTCCCCAGGAGTGGCATATTGAGGAGAAATATCTTTATTTCTCATCGTTTTTCCTCTTTCGAAGTGTGCTGCATTTTGAAGCACATATAGAAATAGGAAAATTCCTCCGAGGATTGTTTTTGCACAGTAAGGTGTCCCTTCCAGCACAAAATAATTCCTGCTCACAACACAGGCTCCCTTCCACCACGGCGCTAGGGTGGGTGCATAGGCGATAGGAAGATAGGAAGAACATTGTGCGTATGCGCAAGGAAAAGACAGAACTGTGCCATGCACTGCGTGATTTCATGATGAATGTGCCCCTAAATTTCCAAGGTCTTTTTAATATATTAATAAATATTAAAGTTACATTTTATTATTTATGGCAATTACTAATATCATAACTTAATGAATTCTTTTTGAAAGTTAGCTATTTATTGTTCTTATGTTATGCATTTTTTTAATGTATTACATGTTAAAAAAATATATTTTTTTAAATTAAAGAAACAATATTTACATCTAAATATCTATGCTTACCAATTCAATGACGGGACTGTGAAAAAAGAGGGAACTCACCCTGCGATCAAATTGATGGAGGTGTTTGATGCACCAGACCTGAGCAATGATGGAAACACTTTTGTGCCCTGAAGAAGTCTTGTTGTATAAGGGGTGAAACGAGTTGACTGTGTCCACGTTCTTTTCATATTTACAAGATGAAAATAAATAACACATTTTTAAATATACTTATATAGTCATCCGTTGTATTTTGACCAATAAATTGGATTTCTACACAAGTTGGATCAATATTATTAAGAAGTTGCACTGGAATCATTTATGTGCTTTCAGATACTCTGTTACGGTTAAAAATGTATAATTTGGATTGATATGTACAGAGTGCTCCTCCCATATTTTTTGCAGGATTTGTTCATAAGTAGGCCCAAATTCCGTTCCGCTCAAGGAAAATTTGGGTAATTCCGCGTTGCGCGGAGAACGCGGAATTGCCAAAAATTACACGATCCGCGGCTTCGCAGAATTTTTTTGCTAGTTCGCGCTTTCAAAATGCGTGTTCACGAGATATTTCTCCCGAGCACACAAACAGCCTTCACAAAAAAGAAAAAAGTATTGTGAACGGGTGGAATAAGCAATTCTGGAACTTTTGCATGCTCGCAGAGACTTTTTACCATTTTGCAGGGGGCTGTTTTTGCGCGACTACGCAAATTTCGCCCACCCCTATTCATAAGTGGTGTGTTTCTGGGGCAGTTTGCACTAGGAGTGAAGCACCTGTTCTTTGGGAATGACTGTATGTGAGGTGACTAATGTCACAACCATTCTCTAACTTAGGAGAAATGCCCTGCTGCACCAAGGTAACAGAAAGGAGAGGCTGCACCAAGGAAGACTGCTCCTGCTGGCTAGCGAAGAGAAGTCCTCTCCAGAGCCCAGTCATGTCAGGAGAATTCCAAGGTCCAACTAACTGGTCTCTTGTTTTTAGCACAGGGACACAACAGCTGAAGAATACTTCTGGGGCTAGCTGGATGTCCAAAGGCTTCAAGCCACTACCACTGCTGCAGTGCAGCACCGAGGACCAAGACCTGACGCGCAGAGTTGAACCCGCGTTTGCTAATCCTGGTAGTGTTGTTGGAGAGTTTCTGAGACCCTCAGAAGGTGAGTTATCAACTCAGGAAAGACTTTCCTGTGATCGTAGAAACAAATGCCTGGTAGTCCAATGGTGACTGGATTTCGGCCAGACTGGAGACGACTTTGTGGGACTTTGAGCCTGCAACCAGGACCCCCTTCACTGTCTTTGTGGACCCCATCAACAGTGTAGCATCAACAGCATCCTCAAAGCATCTTCAGCATTCTCCAACCCTTGCATCGGGAACACTCAATAGGAATCCATTGCAACAGTGAAAAAGGGCCCGAAATGTTCTGTGAAGGTAACTGCTTTTAAGGACCTTGCTGGTCCCCTTGACTAACTCCCTGCTGGTTCGGCGCTCAGACAGGCAGTGGAAGACTGAGCATTGGCTACACCCAGGCTGTAATGCAGACTGGGTGGAAAACATGCAAAGTGCTCATGACTGTTTGGCCGGCCTAAGGTGATTGGCCAAACATTCATGCAAACTTGGAGCGGGCAAACACATCCAATGCTCCTGTGTGAGCAGCCTAGCCCCGCTCCACCCACAAATCTGCCACAGCAGGAAAACATAAAATGTTTTCATCAAGTTATTATCATTTTATGTTTCCTTTATTTCACTGCTGCAAAGCAGTGGGTCGATGCTCCTCCGCCTGAGCATAGGACCCACCACTGGACCTGAATACAAATGGCCTGGTAGTCTATTTCATTATTTTCCGTGCATAGGCATCGCAATTATAAGTGGTGTGAGTTTATCCCACCTGGTAATTACCAGTGCGATGAAGTTCACACTAGCTATTACATTCCAGCAAGCCAATTCTGCCAAAATAATAAGGAAAATAGGCTGGGAATGTTCTGATAGATGTGGATAAGCACAAAAACCCACAAGTTTTTCAAATTAAAAACTAAAATAGGCGATCATTATTGCACCTAATACATTTCGAACACCTCCATGCCAGATTTTATGGGGTGTGATGAAATATTCAGTGAAGCTCGTCGTGAGGCCCATAGGCTCATCATAAAGTTTCTCTGGC
Organism: Lissotriton vulgaris; assembly: GCF_964263255.1. Classification (NCBI taxonomy): domain Eukaryota; kingdom Metazoa; phylum Chordata; class Amphibia; order Caudata; family Salamandridae; genus Lissotriton; species Lissotriton vulgaris. The sequence goes on along the minus strand of NC_141689.1, from coordinate 461,915,534 downwards.
AGTGGGATAAAATATGTATTCCTAAAATACGTCTTCCTATTGGTGGCTTACCGCGAAAGCATTGGCTTAATAGTTAAGAATTACGAAGCAATGGTGGATATTTACGTATACATTGCACCAACAGTTATTGAGCAGAAATAATTCATGCATGCGTCAACAAAAAGAATTTAAACAAAAAGAATGGTTCAGGCGGCACAGGTCTTACGATGCTACACTAGCCCCTAGATTCATCAAAGTCCCGTTTTGCGAGTCCTTAATAGCGATTATTAAGGAATCGCTATTAAGGACTTGCAAAACGGGATTCATGTAGGAATCGCTAAATAAATTGCGATTCCTACACATTCCTTATTTGCGATTAGCAAATTGCTAATCGCAAATAAGGAATAACTCCCCATTCATTCCTATGGACCTAAAGGCCCACAGGAATGAATGGGGAGGTATTCCTTATTTGCGATTAGCAATTTGCTAATCGCAAATAAGGATGCAATTTCAAGGGTGCTAGGGGTGTCAAAAGGACACCCTGTAGCACCCCTGAAATGTAAATTTAGACTTATGTTGCGCACACACATGTCCAAAGGACATGTGTGTGTGTAACATACAACTGAGAAAAATGCACAAAAGTGCATTTTCTCAGTTTTCGCTATTTACCACGAAGTCAGACTTCACGGTAAATAGCGTCAAAAAATAGCAAAATCGCAATTTAATAATGGTTCATGAATAGCATTTAAGAAATCTCAAATTGAGATTCCTTAAATGCGATCGCAATTTGAAAAATCGCAATTTTTTGCAATTTTTCAAATTGCGAGTTCATGACCCATTTATGAATTCCAAATGCCATTTTTGCAGGCGCAAACGGCCGAATTCTGCAATTCGCACCGTTTGCGCCAGCAAAAATGCTTCATGAATCTAGCTGTATAGCTTTAAGTTAAATAGCAAAACATATGGTGGAAATAGCGATAAATGTGGTGAAAACCAAGAAATAACATGAAATAAAGGCATTTTTTCAGGTTGCTTGCAAAGAATATCCTTAGAATTATTTCGGAAGTTATGCTTTACATTTTCACCTATTTTTGTACATATGTCCTTGAATTAAGATGGGATGCCTCTAGGGCGTCCAAGCCTGATGACTTGTATAAGGATATGTTAATGAAACCGACATGCTGCAGCCATTCTCTGCTCATAATATTATTGTGCGGGTGGAACATTTTGATGAGTGACTGAGTTAGAAATAATACTTTTTGATTGGGAATGCCGTGGGATCTTGTTGCTGGGCAACAGAGAACTCAAAGCACGATACTTCGTATGGGGGGAAGCAGAGACTATTGACTCAAGTTTATTTAAGGCACAGGAAGACAGAAAGCCAGAAGCACTTTTGAAAAGAGAACTGGACTACAGCCATAATGCCGGGTTGTGTGCAGACCTACGATGCATGACTAAGAGTGTGTATGTGACAGTTTTCTTTTTGTGCAAGAACTGTTTTAAATTATGACAAACAGATGTATATATTAACATAAAAATATTATCAACCATGCTCGAAGTTAAAAAAAGAAACAAATAATTGTATGGGCTGTGACATAAAATAGAAATGTCTTATTTTCTTGAAACGCTGGACAGGTACTTAAGTTCAGAATTTCAAGAAGGCTGTGAATACGTCAAAAAGGAGCCAGTAATCTTTAGAAATCAGCTGTAAAATAGTGTATAGTAACAACAGAACATCAAAAGCTTTTAAGAATAATTTTTGCCATTTTTTACCTTAAATATTTTTTAAATTTTATGTGTGACCACAATTCCAAAGAAAAATGTTCACAGTGTACTTTCCAAAAAACAATTAACCCAGCAAGTAAAATGAATAAAAAACACACATAAAGAATACTTCATACAGAGAAGTGAGCTGACTAAAGAAAGAAGGGATTTTTAATGCATATGCACTTGAAAACCTTCGACCTCCCAAAATTAGTTCTAACCAAAAGGCTTTAGGGATTTAAAGCAGGCATCTATTCGGAGCAGATAGAGGAGATTCGGGAATCTGTGCTCAAATGGTCAAAGTGAAAGTTTATTTGCAGTTTTCATGTAGCCATACACTGCCCAATCTCCTTCCCAATGTCCACCGCAAAGAATGATCTGCGTCTATAGTTTATGTAAGAAAAGCCATCCGACTCAGTCTATTTCACATTTTTTTCACGTTGGAACTCTGCTCTGGAGGGGCAAGAAAGAGCTTCTTAGCCACAAACCGGTCCTCAGCCCTCTTGGGGTTTAGCTTGAATATGAGTAGGAGATGATTTTGAGGCCACTTGTCATAGTGACTATATCACAGGGCCTCATTTCAAATTCTGCAGCAAAAACCCGGTCTAAAAACTCCATAGCACAATTAACAATCCCACATGACCTTTTTTTTAAAAAAAAATGTTTGCTTCTAATTGTACATGAGTTCACAAATTGGAGAATAATGCATGGAAATATTTTGATTGTGGTTTGTGCATAGTAGTTCTCTTTTGTTTTAGTTTTACACTTCTAGATAGCACAATCTAAATGCTGGTGTTAAGAGAAGGCAAACCCTTTCAGAAAGCACAAATGAGTGCTGGTTCCAAAATGAGTGTGCATGCCGTAATTCATCTTTGTGGAACAAATGGTAGTGGGTAGTGTTAGAAAATGTAAATCATTAAACTAGGAGCACTCATCAATGGCTCACAGTTTGCAGTTAAAATGTCATTGCTTGGGGTATGGTACCTCATGGACAGCATGGATGCAAAAGAAAAATTAAGACCCTTTACATGTACTGCATGTCAAATGAAACTTGGAGGAGGTTGTCCAGCCTCCTGCCTTTAATATCTTTTTCTAGGACTTGATCCTGGACCTGGTACAAAGGGATATTTGAGCTTGCCTCTTCTGGGAAGTCTGCTTGCAGGAGGAGCATATGTCAAGAGGCCTGGCTGTTGAGCAACTCTAAAGAACTTATTGGAGGTGCTAGCCCCTCAAACTTGGACAAGAATATCTGAGATCGTTGAATCTGTACAAGAGTTTGGTTTTGATGAAACTGCTGTTACAGTCTTTGAGTCTAACATTCTGCACGTCAAGCTGCAAGGTCAAAGGTTTAAAGCTACATCTCCAACTGCTGTGAGTTTAGGTCAATACAAGGCATCAATTTTCCTCATTTACCACATTGAGTAACTTTGGACAAATATTGCACAATTTCTAAAGATCGCTCAACACATGATGGTAGAGTCAGTGGATGAAATAGTTCCCTCACCTCTATATGGATGTGGCGGCCAGGGCACCTACTTTTTTCGGCAGATGCCCACATTCACCAAATTTAAAATTTTGATTCCATTTGGCAAAGGGGTGTCCAGCTTCTTTCAATCTCCATAATCAATCCTTAGAGTAGAGAAAATGTATTTCCATTAAGAGTATTGACATAATTTACATATTAGTCTGCAGTTTGCTGAACCCTGTCTGGTGGCAGTCTTTCCACCTTCACCCACGCTCCAGTACACTGCCCACACTGTTTAGGGCTAACCACGTAACAGGTCCCCTATTGAAGTGGGGGGCCCAGAGCAGGCATCATCTCCACTGGTATTTATTTAATAGTATTCCCTCCTGATAGTAGTTGGAAGCCCAACCAATATGTTTGGGTAATTTCACTTTACCAAACGTTAAATGTGGCCACCTGTAGTTTTCAAATACACTGAAATTCCCTGGTTATCAGAGACCCTCACTGTGGAACTAGCTTCCCTTCCTCCTCAAGGTAAATTGTCCTTGGTCAGAGTGACTGTCAAGGTCCAGAGCACTAACCTGATTGGGTCCCATTGTGTTGTATGTGGTAGCAATGCTAAAACACCACTTTGTCCTCTGTTTATTCTTATCCACACAATATCAATATAGTGTGTGGAATATGCATATCTCCTCTATGTGTTTTTGGAAGATGAGATCCATTACAAAATTCATACAGTTCTTGTCAGAGGAACACCTGAAGACAACGATCCATGCTTTGGCAACCACACACTTAGACAACGCAAACAGTCTATATCTAGGTTTACTGGCATACCTGCCTCGCAGGCTGCAGATAATCTAGAATTCCGCAGCAAGATTGATTAGGCTAGTACCTTTCCGTCACCATATCGCCCCTCATTTCAGACAGCTTCAATGGCTCCCAGTAATCAGAAGGATGGAGTTCAAGTCATTGATTGTGGCTTTTAGAGCAACCAGAGATTTGGGCCAGGGCTACCTTGGGTAGAGGTTACATCTAAATCATCAAGTTTGGGTCTTGAGATCCAACCACCTGTGACTTTTAAGGGTTCCACACTTCTGCAAAGCCCCGCAAGGAGGCGGATCCTTTGCTGTAAAAACAGCAAAACTCTGGAACTCACTACCATTTCAATTTCGTCGGCTGGAATAAGAAATAGAATGTAGGAGAGCACAAAAAAACCTAGCTCTTCAACCAGACATAACTGCCAGGCTGACCCTCGCGCTAACCTGCCACTAGTGCTGGGACACCTTTGTAGCGGCAGCCATGTGCTTTAGAAATGCTTATTACATTATATTACATACAGACAGGGAAAAGGGGATTAGAATGGGAGTTAAAAAATCATAGTTGTGTCATTAGAGACTCTCACTGTAAAAGTCGCTGATTTTCAGTACACCTTCCATCACTGGTCTTGTGTGTGTTCATTCTATGTGTAAGGGATATACCTGAACAATTATTTGATAAACTGAGCCATATAGTGGAACAATGATTCTGTGAGAGTTGGTAACAATAGTGTAAACTGTAATTCTTAGCAGTGAAACTGTATTTGGTTAGCCAGAAGAGAATACCTACTTGAATGCAATGTCCTACTCTGATTTCTAGTAATCTGAGGACCACTGTGTGAAAACAGATGCAGTTAAATAAATATTTCAAACAAACCTTGGTCTACCCCAACTGAACAATTTCACCCACTAGCATTTGTTTAACAATCAAGTACACCGTGCTGATGCACATTTCATGTTGGTTAGTTTTTGATTATTTTAGGCATCGACCTGTAATTCTCACACTGGTATGAACATTACTTCCTGTATATTGCATGTCTAGTGCACATTTTCTGGTTTTATTGATATTTCTTGGTTTTGTAATTTTTCTCAGCTTATCTAGAAGTTTCAAATAGCGCTTAAGTGTGGAGTTCAGGCACCTAAATGAGGGTGGTTGCAGAAAGTGCAGGGGGCCTACGAATGTCCAACATACAGCAGAAGCAGGTAAGTGAGTTTGTACAGAGTGTGTGGCTTATATTAACTTGTGTTTAATATATTTAGGAGGCTCTAGCTCAAGAAGAATGTCGAGAGGAAGTCCATAGCAAATCTAAATTCCCAAAACATGTTATGGACAGGAGGGACAAAGTTCATAGGAGAGTAGGAACAGCTAGGTCATAATTTTGAAGTAAAGTGGTGGCCATCATGAGATGCATCTGAGCTAGAGGCCACACACACTCTGACTAAAGCCACTACATGAATCTGTGGAAACACATTCTTGAAGGAACACAACTCCACGTTTGGCTGTCAAACCTAAAAAAGGAGTGGTTGAGCTGTGATACATACTTCACCTGCTTCTGCCCTTACTATCTGGAACCCCTAATAAACTCCTCTAGGTTACCAAGAGCAAAGACGCAGGAGGGAGCTCTGCATTTAACTGGACATGGCATGGCATTTTTCATGCACTGATGGAAATGAATACACTTTTTCCTCTTGTAAATCGACACAACCTTAGGTGACTTTGTGGTACTGTCTTCCTTATGAATGTGTCACCCACCAAAAAACAATTTAATGTATAAACGCTTGCAGCAGACCTAAAAGCATCTGGGTCGATGTTTTTAGGAGCCTTTGTAGCCTGGACAATCTCCTCCTTAGGGAAGAGTTTATTCAGATCCTCTCTTTACATATTTGATATTCCACCAAAATGTGCCCAACCTTTATATACTTGTGCATCCCTTTTTTTCTATCTCTCATTTGTGCTTAGATTTTGATGGATTTCTCTAAGCTAGATGCTTCTCAGAAAGTCTAAATTTCGATGAAAGTTAGAATGTCTTGCATAATGCCCAAATTAGCATTCATATTTAGGATCATCTTATTTTGGGGAAAGGATAAATATCGGTTGTGTACTAAAAAAACAACACACTTGTATCTCCCAACAAAATATCAGCATTAAGAATATCTAGAATGAGTTTTTTAAATTAAATGAACTCATTAAAGATACTTCAAAAATGCAATTCAACTGGTGAATCAAACTTCGGCAAACATGATATCTCACAAATTCCAAATATACAACAGTTCATAGGCTAAGGGGCATATTAACATGTTCTGACACATCTCTGCAAATCAGCAGGGATGTGCCAGAACAGATGCGTCCTGCAATCCTCTCCTTCCGCCATCACAGATGCGCCGCATTTACAATGGTTAGCTGTTGCCTGCAGCGAGAACGCCTGACTGTCTGCCTGATACGAAGTTAAATAGTGCGGGGGACACTCGTGACTGAGGAAGATTCCGGGTGATTCTAACATAGTCAAGAAGAAACGCGGGGACCGGCTCCTTGGGCGTTTCAGAAAGACAGAGGATCGGCTAAAAGAAGAAGATGGCCATGTCTGAAATGCCGCCATAAGTAGATACAGAGCTGACCCCAGCCCCTGACCCCCTGTATCACCACGCATTGGGAAAGATTGACTGCGTACACAAACCAGACGTAGATGCAAGATTAATTACCCCTGGCTGCTACCCACACTTTGGAAACCACTAAACATCCACAATTTAAGAATCATCTAGAAGATTATCCATCCTTTGCCCATAATAAGAAGCCCTGATGAAAGCTCGTGAAGAATTTATACGTGGCTGGAAACGCGTCATAGATTGAAGGAATTAATTTAAAAAAATTCATGGTGCTTTACAAATGGGCAAATACTGGCCATGCTGTTTGTTGTGTTGAATTATATTGAGCAGCATGCTCTTTTGAATTGAAAAGTGGAGCAATTGTTGTATATAAGTTTGTTTATGTTGTCAAATTGATTTTGTCTAAAAGTATTTGTATATGTGTGTATTTAAAGTGTGTTCATTGTATAAACTGTATGTTTTTCTGAGAATAGAAGAGACTTCCTATTCAGAGAAAATATTTAAAATTTAAAAAATAAGAGGTTGAATAAAATAACCTAACCACTAAAAGAATATAGTGTGGTTTTCTGAAAATCAAAAAGTGGGAATCCAGGTACTTTTTTGTGTATTTTGCATTTACAATGGGGCGCACCATGGTGCAAGGAAGGGAAGATCCATGATGCATCTATGGGCGGTGCATTGCTGGAGTCGCGTCGCAAGCGTGACACAACTCCTGCAATGCACAGGGGCCACCCATACTCAACGTGGTGCATCACTCCTTACACCTGCTTCAGGCAGGCGTAAGGATTTGACGCAGCAGCATCGTAAAACTGACTCAGTGAAATCTTGTAGATTTCACTGAGTCAGTTTTACGGGGCTTTCCTGCGAGGGAACGCCCACCCTGCGACAGAACGCCCACATGAAACCTGACGCAGGTTTCATGTGGCCAGGGCTTTACAAAGTGCGCATCTGCCTAGATGCGTCAAGTTGTAAATAAGTCGCAATGTGCCGCATTGTTTATGCCGCCGCTGCGTCACAAAAGTGACGCAACAGCAGCGTAAATGTGTTGCAAGGGGCTTGTAAATCTTCCCTTAGGTGTTTAAGTTGAAATTTGTCTCACCCAATGAATCATGGCCACCTTCTACAGTATACAGACATTAAGTCAGAATGGACACAGAAACTCCTTTGTGTCCAACTATGAATGATCTCAAAAACACATAAATGTAAATAAACATGACAATCATGAAATGTGCACACTCACATGTATCTTTGATACCCTGAACCATCATATGAACAAATAATTCAGCACTTTTTGAATTCATCTACTTCCTCTTATCTCATTGTAGTGCCAGGTATGATAGTAAAAACGAGGGTGCACAGGAGGGAAGAATTCAAGTTTTGACGGTGCTCTATACAGGAGCCGCTTTCACCTAAACTTGAGAACTACCCAGAGTTCTCGGATTCTTTTTTGCATAATTTATGCGTCACTCTATACCTGGAGCCCTGCATGTCCCTGGGGACTACCACTACCCAGGACGGGCTCCAGCAATATACCAGCAATATACCATGGTGCCCGCTCCCGGGACATTGCAGTTTGCTATGGCTTGAAAGGAGCACCGCTCTGCTTCATGGAAGCAAGAGAATTAAAAATGCTCGTGCTTCCATGAAGCGGAGCAGAATTGCTTTTGGACAGAGGAAGCTGCATGTTTGCAGCCCCCTATGTCCGAAAGCAATGATGGCTCCTGCAGAAGGCGAGGAGCCAGCAGGGACCACGGCGGCCTTGAGGCTCCCCCCATGGTCTCCAACGAGCTAACCATGCCTTGGGGGGATGGGGTCCCCGTGACAATATCAGCACAAGGAGGGGGAAGAGCTGGCCCACTTTCCCCATTTAAAAAAAATGTTGAAGGCCCTCCCCGGTGGATGGTGTCTAGGGGCTGAAATAGGCTTTGCGAGGGGGGCCTCATGGCCCCCTCCTAATTATTATAATTTTTTCAATTTAAAAATGGGCAAGCCCGAGGAAACCGAATCCATGAGGCTTAAAATGTCCCAGGAGAGGTCCCCTTGCCCCACTCCCTTACAATTTGTTTTTTTAAAAGGCCAGGCCCTGGGAGATGGGGTCCCCAAGCCCCAACATGAACCATGGAAGAAAGGGCTACATATCAAAGTTTCCACCCAGTTTAACTGATTGAATGTGTGTGCTAGAGCTGACACGTTTTGGACTTATTGTTTGGCAAAGGCTCACATCCAACCCAACTAATAACCCATTTTCTTACATCAGGTTACAAATACAAGAAGGTGCAGAATAGTTTGGGTAAAGAATATTACAGGTATATTCATGCTAGACCGATGCATTATTCAGACGAAACACATATATTATAATATATGGCATAGCTGAGACCAACTGACTTTATGGCAATTCTTGAACTTAAAGAATTTCCTAAGGCTATGAGCAAGATGAATATATTATTCTTGCTCACAATATGATTTCTGTTGTGCTGAGCATGCCTCCCAGCATTGGAATATCCAAATCCCCAAAACATTTTCAAAAGCAATGATTGAGATGCTTGGAGTGCTGCTTGCCTTGCTTGAATGTAGTTAACATCTGAATGCTTGTGTCACCAGGTAGGTTTGAATTGACAACGAAATGAAGGATGCCATGAACTGTGCAGACCTGAAAGTTGTAATCTTATTTGTCTTAATCCAAATTACTTGCTGTGTATAACAGGAATGAGTTATGCCTGAATTTTGAGATTTAAAAGTTAGCAAAATGCTAATTGTTAACCTTTATTTGACTTTATTTTGAACCTTTTAAAACATCTGAGAACCACCAGAAACAGTTTGATAGGTCACACTGCTGGCCTAGCACACAAGGGTGAAGATTTTCACAACTACCAGCAAAGACTAGCTGGCTGGAAAAAAATCACATGATTATCACCCATTGAAAGACACATTTGGCAGACTTTACATTTGTCTTCTTATTTTTTATCATCTTCGCCTTTACTGTAATTACTCTTGGTAACCTGACTGAATTAGTATGGTCCTCACCATGGTACCTTGACTGTCATTCTGCTGAAGTCTGATTTCAGAAAAGAGTCCAGGTGTCTGATTAATAGCTGTCTGCGAAATCCAGCAAGGATTCTCTGATGGAATACCCTCCAACATATTAATAGAATAGTGGAGGAAATCCACTGGTGTTTTCTCTTCTGCATTTGGAACATTTGTGTGTCAGAATATAATTTGAAAAATATTGTTTGTCCAAAATGTTGTGTCCTAAATTACATTTACAAAACTAAAATGTAAGCCCATTCAGTGTAGACATATAGAATACAATATTACTGTCAGATTATATTTTTGCTAACAACATTCTGGTGCCTTACTATTTGACACATTCAACAAAATGCACATGATTTCACATTACCATTCAACTGTGAATTGGGCCTCAAGTTTGAATATAACCTTCATCTTCAAGTATAAAGGTCCAATTTGTGGATATGGCAACATCCTTGTTGGCTGCAAAGGAAGAAGGACTCTGTTTGTACAGAACTACCATTTAGTGACCTGTTTTTAGGTTTTGCTTGAACTGTGCTTGTGAAATCTATTGTATTTAATAGAAATCCTACAAGGGGCTTACATTCGGCCCTTGCTTTTCATTGGTTGGGATGTTTTCCACTTATTTTTTCTCTGCTTCTATTGTCTACATCATACTATTCCATGTTGTTCCTCTTTTTATTCTTCTCATCATGGCCAAAGTAATGTTTTCATGTGCTTTGGTAGAAGTTCTTTACTCAATTGGCACTGCTAGCCAAGATTTCCAGATTCATTTAAAGGGACAAATTTGTGTAACTTCATTGTTGACCCAAGCTGTCTTCACATTATGCACCATGCCGCCTGTGTGCCTCATTGGTGCTTCACTGTCGCCAAAGCATTTCCGGCACTCCGGTCTCTCAATTTTGGCAGTAGATGCCACCGGTGTGGCCATTCAAGGATTACCTTGACTTCCTTAAACGCAGAGCATACATGTTTGTTTTCTAAAGCACTTACACTAATGGGGCACATCCCTTTATTTTTAAACAACGTATTTAGTGGCAAAATAGGCATCAACACACACCGTGGCTCACCATACTTTGTGTTTTACTATCAGGAACTGGACTGAGTGGGCCCAGGATTGCCTTACTGTGCTCCTCGCAGTTAGAGCTCCATTCTTTATTCCTCATGAAACTCACCACAAACATTAGAATAGAAGCGCATCGGCGCTCCCATATCAGTGGACTACATGCAAGATTATAAATCCTTCGATGCTGAACTAAAATTACTGTACAGGCTCTAAAACTAGCCCAATGCTGAAATGTTGCTATTTTGTCATTTGTGTCTTGATTTACCCAGGTAAATATTCTTTATTTTTCTACATTGGTATTGAGTCCTTTTTTTGGTGTTTGCACTATACTTATGTCCCTCACTTCACCTTCCACCTTTCAGCAGGCACCCTCCCTAAAGTACATCAGGGTCTGTTCACTGTGTTAATAAAAATATGCCCCTCACTTAGCCTTTCCCCTTCAGTAGGCACCCTCCCTAAAGTACATCAGGGTCTGTGGAACCAAACCCAAACGCTGCACCACAAGCTGCATTGCCATCTAGCGAACTCCGATCCCGCAGCTACACCTCTACGCCCCTCTCTCCACTACAGTAGTGGGCTCAGGAGCAGAAACTGCACCCCACGGTGCACAGAAAAGGCCCTGAAAGCAAAGCCCGCCACGCTCATCTCCACCATTGCACATCAACTTCGCCTGCAGGAGCCACTGCCATTCAAACTGAGGGACCCCGCACAGCTCTTGCCATGGATTTCAACGTTGGCATGCACCCATTGCCTCTGTGTCGCACCAACAAACAACTCTGAAAACACATCTCAATCCTGACCTGCGGTGAGATCTGCCCCTCTAGTAAGGGTAACCCCAAAGCGCTCTCCCAATGCACCTCTCTAATGCTCTTTCTCTTACCCTCTTTTTTACCCTCTCTGTTTGTGTCTCTCTCCCTTTCTTGCCAAGGACAGGTACAATAATATACAGAGCTTGCACATTAGGATAAAACCTGGTTATGGTTGCTAGCAGTTTTCGATTCAAAAACTTTATTCGATCATTGATTAATAATCATAAAAGTACATACATACATAAGTAATAAAACATGAGGGTACAGCAGGTTTTAAGTTAATCACATATCAAAAAAGGGTGCTTTTCCTCAAGCTTATCGATTTTAAAATATATACAGCAGTAAAAAAACAGATGTCCTGTGAATTAAGTCCAAATAAAAGCCCCATGGCCGATACAATAGTGGATACATTATATTTTTTGAAAAGCGGTTTCAGATATACTTTTCGAAGGTGGAGATAAAGAGGGCATAACAATAAAAAATGCTCCGTACTTTGCTTTGTGGTCCCATCACACGGACAGGGGGCAGTAGTATAGGTCTTCATTACAGGATACGCAACAAGCAAATGAACAATCCCCATCCGTAATCTTGTCAATGCATATTGGTGGGATCGGATAGTAACCAATTTAAGGTATCCTGAAAGCCCCATTCTTCCTTAGTGTATCTGTCGTAAAAAACATGTGAGGAGAACTGAGCAGTAGCTGCGTTACGCTTCACCATGCTAACCCTCAGAAATTCATGTTTAATCTCACTCTTCAGGATATCTAAAACACAAGAAGGGTTATCACGCACCGTGAGATTAAAAACATCATTAAATGTTCGGATAATATAGTTAAGCCAGGGGATGCGGGAACATTTGTCCATATGAAGACAATCTAAAATAATCTTTCCTGTAAAACCAGTCTGTTCCTTAGCCCATATAGATCTCCATACTAACAGGGGTCTTAATCTGATCAAGTCAGATAGATGTTCTAGACCAACCTCCTGATGGATCAGCTTTGTTGAGGCAGAAGATGGTAAACACAGGAGTTTTTTGACAAATTTGTTTTCCTCAACCTGGAGCATGTTGTTATTACAATGGCCCCACACTCCTGAGCCATATAGGGCCAGAGCAACACATTTATGGCGATATAGGTACAACATGTCTGGTATCCGTCTTGAGCCTAACTTGGATGCAAACCTAAATATGCCAAAAGAACACTTGGCCATTTTGGCTCTTACATTAATCATTTCAGGTGTCCACATCCCCCCACTGTTAAAAGTGATACCCAGATAACAGAATTTGTCCACCACTTTTATAGTTTGGTCCATAACTGTGAAGGGCCTTAAGTTTTTAATTTTCTTCCCACAGGGCATTATAAAAGTTTTCGAATTATTAATTTTTAATTTTCTCCCATTAATAAAATCTGCAAATTTATTCATAAGTTTTTGCAACCCTAAAGGGGTTTGTGAGAGCAGAACCGCGTCATCCGCGTAAAGCAATATTGGGATGGAAAGGCCGCCAGCAGTCGGTGCATCTGCACTGATGGTCCGTAGTTCCGACTCAATTGCATTAATAAAAAGGGAGAAAAGAAGAGGTGCAAGGACGCATCCCTGCCTAATTCCAGAATCTACTTTAATACTGGGTGTACACTCCCCCGATTGCCCGTATCGTATCTTAGCCGTCAGATTCCTATAAAGTTGGGCCAAAAAATAGATAATATCCTGTGGAGCACCCATGTCCAACAAGGTTGACCACAGAAGGCCATGGTCAACCAAGTCAAAGGCACTGGTCAGGTCAGCAAAGCAAAGAAACAACGAGCCTTGTTTAGCCCGTGTATATTTGCATATAATAAGGTCTAAATTAATGCACTGTTCTATGGTGCCTAACCCCTTGCGGAATCCGTACTGAGAATCCGCAAGGATCCGTTTATCTTCTACCCATTCCTCCAGGCGACTCAGTAATACCCTACTCATAATTTTTAGGGATGCAGTGAGGAGAGAAATCGGGCGGTAGTTTTTTGCCTCGCCCCTCTCCCCTTTTTTATACACCGGGATAATGATTGATTCCCCCCAAGTCTGTGGGGCCGCAATCATTGCAGCAGCATTAAAAACCTTTGTTAACAATGGGCTCCATATGGATACCTCGGCTTTATAAAGGTCAACGGGTACCCCATCAGGGCCCGGCGCCTTTCCCCCCTTACTGACCCGGATGGCAGCATCCACCTCAGAGACTGTGATATTAAGAGGTATGGGGATAAAAGCCAGGGTTTCCCTATCACCCCCTACAGCTAGTCCTTCGGGGTTAAAAATACTAGTAAAATGAGCCACCCATTGTTCCTCAGATACCTGGGCAGACATTACCGGGACTTCTTCATTTTGGAGGAAGGGACTATTGACAGTGGACCAGAAAAGCTTGGTATCCTTAAGATCCACTGCCTTAGTCAGGTTGTTCCAGGCCTCTTCCCTTAGTTCCTGTTTCCTATCCCTCAGATGAATTGAGTATTCCCTTCTGAGGGTTTTAACTGCTTCCTTATCTCTGGGTTTACCCTTAAGAGCAACTTTGAGTCTTTGTAAGGATTTAGTACATTCCCTGTTAAACCATCCCCCGTTAATCCTAGGGCCCTTTGGTTTTCTTCCAGTTAAGATTTCTGCAATGTTTTTATTAATGATGTCGAAACTAGCTAGAATATCAGCATTATTCTTTTCGGGTTCGAGACAGCATTCCACCTCATCTATACAAGCAGACACAATGGTACATAGTAAATGTTCCTCATTTTGCCTACCCCATTTAATTCTAGGGCCATTGGGTCTATGTGGAACTACATCTGTCACTGCACCATGTAACGCCTTTACTTTATCCCCCCACAAGAAGAGATACATAGTTAGACAGTTATGATCGCTTAGGGCTGGGTCTACTATTACGGGTAAGGAACACAAATCTGTAATACTGGAGGAGACAATGAGGTAGTCGATAACCGTGGCACAATTCCTACCAATAAAGGTCGGTACCGAATTGCCCTCACTGTCTGGATTATGCCTTGTTTACAAAAGTGTAAATGTGTTTGTTTACAAAAATAGGATAATTATAATTACACATAGGCGAAACCGACTGCCTTTACCAATGCTGATTTAATTGTAGAATGTTTGGCAACATTTGTGATATTTAGACTTATTAAATAAGTTTAATTTCACTCTAGGATTTGTCTTTCTAGAACAGTTCTTTCACATTGAATGGTCTAGCTACACATATGCTTTATGGTCATATTATTTCTGTTTATCCAGTTTTATAAAGCGCTACCACTAACATTTTTAGGATTTTACATCTACACTTTTATAAGTTACGTGTTTTTACCCTTTTAATAGTTTTATCTTCTGCTAGGCACTGTCATTGTCAGTGAAATTGCTCTCCCTCCCTCGCAGCTCCACCATTAATTGAGGCCTTCCCCGAGCCTCTGCACTCTTGAGTGTTGGTGTTCTGCGGCCCTCCGCCACCCGCAGGTTTAACCTGCGCCTCATCCCTGGTGGTGCAGTGGACCTCTGTCTCCATTCTCTCGCTCCGCTTTTTCTCTCCTTTTTCACAATTTTTTTCCCCTCATTTCTATCTCCCCCTTTACTCTCCTTCTGGAACTTTCCTCTATTTTCTGTTGTTTTCCCCACATTTCAAGCTCCCCCCTTCACTCTCGTTCTGTGTCTTTCCTCTGTTTTTCACTTGTTTTTTACCCTCATCTCAATCTCCCCCTTTCATTCTCCTTCTGTGTCCTCTAAATCTTTCTTCTACTCTTTCTTGCACTTTTGCTGCCTTATTTGCACTTTTCTCTCTCTTTTTGCCTTTTCCGTTTGCCTTTTTCAGCCCGTTTTTCCCTGCTGCTGATGCCCCGCAGCCCCTTCCCCCTCAGCACGAACAGTGCGACCAGTCCAATCCAGCTCGCCTCCTCACTCCCGCCTCCCAGCTGTCCAGCCCTCTCTGACTCTACTTAATGGCGGGCGCTGCGTGGCAGCAGGTGCGCCAAAGGCAAGCCCGTCTGCGCCTGTCCATGACCTGACTGCGACCAGCTCCAGGAACCCTGGATCTAAGCACCACCAATGCCACGATGATCTAAGCTCTCAACCCAGGCCACAACAACAACTGCAAGCTAGCATCACCAGCTGGCACCCATGGACCATTCAGCTGTCTCCACTGCTGGCACACCTGCAGCACCGCCAAGACCACAGACCCAGCGCAACCCGCCCACAAGAACACAACCGAGCGGAAGACCCTGCAATACATCCTGCTGAACATCTGATCTCTCTACAAACACTCCAACTATATCTGGAACCTCCTCGACAGCACCACCCAGGATGTAGCATTCTTTACCGAATCCTGGACCAACACCACCGCGGGACCATTTACCAAGGATACTAGGGGGCAGATTTACAATTACTGGCGCATCCCTGCAAATTAGCAGGGATGCGCCAGTAATTGTGCACCACAGCTCCACCACCAATGATGCGCCGCATTTACAATGCGGCGCACCATGGGGCCAAAATGGCACAGATGCGTCACCCATCTGTGCCGTAAAAGCGCTGCATTGCTGGAGTTGCGTCGCAAGCACGACGCAGATCCAGCATTGCTCTAGGGAGGGCCTATTTTTTCAATGCTGCCTTAAGCCTTACGCCTGCTTCAAGCAGGCACAGGGTTTTGACACAGCAGGGGGCCAAAAGTGACTGAGTGAAATCTTGTAGATTTCACTCAGCCACTTTTAGGAGGCGTTCCTGCACAGGAATGCCCCGCCCTGCGCAGGAACGCCTCCTTATGGTGCAGGGCTTTACAACGTGACGCATCTCCCAGATGCGTCACGTTGTTAATACCCTGCACCATGGCGCATCTTTTGCGCAGCCGCTGCGTCACAAAAGTGATGCAACGGCGGTGCAAAAGAGGTGCAAGGGCTTGTAAATCCACCCCAAGATCTCCAGGAAGGGCTGCCCCACCCACCCGGGAGGAGGAATCACCATTGTTCGCAAGTCCACCCTCCGCATGAGCATACTTCCCGACGAGCCCACAGACCTGATGGAACACCTTCACTTCAAGGTACTGGCCAGCCCTACCTCCACCTTCCGAGGAGCCTGCATCTACTGACCCCATGGACCCCGCGGACTTTTCGCCAACTCCAGCATGCCATCGCCTCCACCAACTACACCCTACTGGGAGACCTCAAATCCACCTGACAACCAACTGGACCCCAGCACCACATCCCTTCTGGACAACCTCCACAACATTGGACTCCACCAGATCGTGACCGAACCCACACACTCAGCAGGACACACTCTTCCTCCTCTTCACAACAGGAAACTACATCACCTTCGGCTACACCCCCGAACTCCCATGGACTGACCATCGAAGCGTCCACTTCACCTTCAGAACACCCACCATCCACAGACACCAGCACCTGCTCCCAGGAAGAAACTGGACCAGACTCACCGAAGACCAGCTAGCCTCATCACTCAGCATCTCCACCCCAACAATTGTGGAGAATGACGACCCCAACACTGCAGCCCGAACCCTGCACAGATGGATCTCCGACAGCGCCAACACAATACCCCCCTTCAAGAAAAACAACAACACCCACGCCAAGAAAGCTAGAGGGTTCACCACAGTTTCGAGAGTCCAGACGCACTTGCTGCGGCCTCGAAAAGATCTGGAGGGACACCAAATCCACAGAAGCCCACAACAACTTCAGAGCTGCCAACAAAGCCCACCACCAACTCATCAGATAAATGAGGAAAAAAGCGATTGAAGACAGAATCTCCACTCATCTCCACTCATGCACACAACAGCAAAGAACTCTTCAATGTGATCAAGTAGTTCACCCAACCCACCAGCGAGTCCACCGACATCCCTCTCTCACAAGACCTCTGCGACAAACTCAGCACCTTTTTTTACCGCAAAACTAAGAGCATCTACAACAATTTCAACACAATGAACCCTCACCGACTACCCCAACACCCTGAAGCCAGAGATCGACAATTAGACATCTCTCGTCACCGAAGACACACTTAAGAGGATGAAGTCAATCCACTCCGGGGCTCCACAAACCCCTGCCTCGCCGCATTTTCAACAGAGCCACCGACACCATCGCGCCCATGATCTGTTACACCCTCAACTGCTCCCTGTCAACCGCCTCATTCCCTGATGACTGGAAACAGCTGAGATCAACCCCCTTCTGAAGAAACCCTCGGCAGACCCCACTGACCTCAAAAACTACAGACCCATCTCCCTACTCCCGCTCCCTGCAAAAGTCATTGAGAAAGCCATCAACAGTCAATTCGCCACATTCAGCGAAGAGCACAACATCCTTGACTCCGGCTTCAGAAAAAAACACTGTACAAAAAACGCCCTCTTCGCCGCAGCAGATGATGTCCGAACCTTACTTGACAAAGGAGAAACAGCAGCCCTTATCCTCCTCGATCTTTCAGCAGCGTTCGACACCGCACCCTAATATGCAGACTCTATGACGCAGGGATCCAAGACAAGGCCCTCGACTGGATCAGCTCCTTCCTCTCCGGCAGAATGCAGTGGGTCAGACTCCCCCTTTCCTCTCAGGACCTACACCTACCACCCGTGGAGTCCCCCAGGGGTCCTCCCTCAGCCCTACCCTTGTCAATGTTTACATGGCTCCGCTCGCCTACGGACTCAATATTGTGTCTTATGCAAACGACACCCAACTCATTCTCTCCCTATCCAACAAACCCAACACCACCAGACACAACTTTCGAGAAGGCATGGAAGCCATCTTCAAATGGATGAAAAACAGCTGCCTACAACTAAACACCAACAACACGGAAGTACTCATCATGGGCCCAAACTCGGATGCCTGGAATGACATCTGGTTGCCCCCCGCCCTCGGAAGCCCACCCACCCCAATGGACCATGCATGCAACCTTGGAATAATCCTAGACTCAGAGCTCAAAATGGACCACCAGATCAACCATCTGCCTCCTATGTAAGACCTTCAAATGGATCCCCCTTGAACACAGAAAGATTGTCACTCAGCCCCTGGTCACCAGCAGGCTCGACTACGGCAACACACTCCATGCTGGAATAAACAGAAACTTTGCCTGCATACAACAGAACATCCAAAATGCTGCTGCAAGACTGGTCCTCAACCTGCCAAGACACTGCCACATCTCCCAGCACCTGTGCACACTCCACTGTCTCACCATCGAAGCTAGAGTTACCTTCAAGATGCTAAATCAGGCTCACAAGGCCCTCTGCGACACCGGACCAGCATACCTGAACAGCCAACTCAAATTCCACTCACCACAAAGGACCCTACATTAAGCCCAGCTTCCCCGCATCAGAGAGACCAGATTGCGAGGCTGCTCCTTCTCCTTCCGTGTGGTCAGAGCCTGGAACAACCTTCTGCTCCACTTCAGACAGATAACATAGCTCCCCATCTTCACAAGAAACCTCAAAACCTTGGTCTTCGACAGACCCCCTCCTTGATGGACTGGAGCCTGCGACCCCTATGACCCTTACGAGTGAGTAGTCGCGCTTAAAAAACACCTGATTGATTGATTTTACCCTATCAATGTATCCTCTATGGTTTAATTAACTATTAATAAAGGTTTCACTCAAACACTTATGTCAACTCTGGATAAGAGAACCACTCTGGTCAAATATGCGCAATAGCAAAATGCCATATTTGTAGGCCGAAGTAAAATTCAACACTATTTCTACGCAGCACTCCTCTCCGTTATAGAGTGCTACTCACCTACTAATCATTTTTCCTTCGCATAAACTTAAATTAGAGCTTATATTCCTTCGGCTTTACAATGTATCGCAGATTTTATTTGTCGAACCTTGCACCCTCAACATCTCTTTGGACGCAGGGCTAAAATTGTAGTTAAGTAGTCATCAAAAACCCTTATATTTCTGATAGAAACTCAGTCTGGGGAAAAATCTGCATTTTACATTTCTTTTTCCACAAATATAGTGTAATAATCCCAGATGAAATTGCAAGACCTTTCATTGTGCACAACTGTACATAAAGCCTTAAGTCGTCGATCAAGCTGCTGGAGCGATTCCATGGCATCACAGGTCCTGAATCAAGGAAAACATGCAGGACCTCGATTTACCAGTTCCGATTCCGCAAGTTGTACCCTATTTTGCACCCGTTTCCATGCACACCTGGGGGCATATTAACAAGGCGAAGTATCGCCGCTTTTTCGGCGAATTGTGCAGAGAAATCGGCGATACTTCTAGAGCCCTATCCACAAGGGCATGTTAACGCCTGCCACTTTGCATGTCAGCGAGAAACATCGCTAATGACATGCAAAGTGGTCGTTCCCACGTCCAACTACATGTAAAATGTGGTTGGAGGTGGGAACACCCTATTACCAAGGCAGGCTCCTTACAGTGAGTGTTTTCCCGCACTATTGGGATCAGCCTCTACATATGATTTAGAAGACTTGTAAGAGTAGGATCCAGAAGACCTGCTCTTTGCTGAGGGTCCATCGACCGAATTACGGGAGGGCCGACAGTGGCGCTGATCGCGACAGTCCAGATGAAGACCGGGGTGACCTTTTTAGGGACAAATTTAACGGTCGAAACATGTTGACTTCAGCAGTGGTAGGAGGGAAGTCTTGAGAAATTTTACTTTCTCAAGAAGACATTTCCCATCCTTTTTTTACTTTTAATCCTGGTAGGGGTACCAAGCTATGTTTAATAAAGTAATCCTTTCAGTTGGCACCATTAATCAGTTTTAATCACTTCCTCGTACTGCACTTTTTTGTCGCACTATCAGTTCCAGCTGCAGGGTGTTTTGCACAGCTTTTCACCTCACTCTGTGTTACGTGTTGTATGTGTTGAAATTATTTGGTTGTACGTCTTGTAGTGTACAATTTATTATTTTTCCCCCTCCCTTATGCTCCGCCCTGGATGTGGCTACACCAGGGTGTTTGTAGCAGGCCCTATGATGAAGCATGTCACATACTTTGGTATGTGAGTGAGGGCAGTTTTTCCAAACTGAGAAATTTGTCTGAGTTGTGTTTATCGTGTACTCTACACACCCCTTTTGTGTGCACATTGGGAGACAAAAACCGGCGATAAACTTGTTTAACGCAGGTCTCCCAACGCCTGCTCCGACCAGGTGTTAAGGCATTGATAACATGGGGGTGTGGATCATAACGCTGAATCCCCCCCCCCATGTTATCAAGGCACACATTAGCGCGTGAAAACAACGTTTGTTTTCATGCACTAATGTTCCATATCGCCGACTATCACCGGATTTAATTTCGCCTACGGGTTGCGCATTGATAATTACACTCTATCACGGCGAAAAAATCCGGAGATGGCCGGCGATATGAAGATGTGCGATGTGCGTTTTTTAACGCACTTCTAGATCCTTGGTTTTAAGGATACTGTCCTGGTCAGGACTGTGTCAACCTGGGAAAACAGCTCTGCTTGATGTCTTATAGGGTCCTCACTGCTCCTCAGTTTACTGACCTTGAATAAGGGAAGCTTGAGTCTGCTTGATAGAGTCATATTCGTGATGTAACATTCACCAGCTGCCTGTTTGCTCCGAATTCACTAAGACATCCTCTTGTGGTTTGCTTTGTGAAAACAGAGTAGTCCGAATCGTTGTTTCTTTGATGCTATTAGATGGCTCTCAGTCCACACTAAGCAGTGCAGAGTTTTCTGTTTCCAATAAAAAAAAGTCGTAGCATCTGTCACAGAGTTTAATCATCAGTAAAAAACACTTTCTTTAACATCTCGTGCTTTTCCATCTCTTTAGCATAGTGAAAAAATGAGAAAGCATCTGTGTTCAACCCCCATAATCTCTCATGTGTGGAGGATTTTTAATGTCTGTTTGAATTTCGCTGCTACAGTTTGTCAGTCAGTTCTCTCTAACTAGGACAGTACTTATTAAACTTGTCACTAATTCATGGGATTTATCTAGTTATTAATTCCTAGACTTTTTTCTTACACTTTTTATTTGTCACACATAGACCATAGAGGTTTGTTTGAAAAATATATTTAATACTTTTCATATACCACATGATTAACTATGTGAGAGCCGGCACCCTTGATGAGTCAAACAATGAGGGGCGCAATGATAAAGTTGAGTTAGACCCCAGGCGGAAGATATACTAACATTTTGCTCAAGGTTTGGATCACAAGAGGTATGCAAATCAGCGGAAATGCTTTATTTTGAATTTACTTTGAGTTGTCTGAGTATAATGCAAAATAGAGCTTTGCAATAATTTGTCAGGGGGCATTCCATGGATAGTACATCAGAATTCTCATGCAACCTTCCATGGGATGCGATGCAAAACGTTATTTGCTAGCTATAATATACAGTGTTTTACGCCAAAAAAGAACTCTTTTTTAAGAGTGGAGTTAACTTGGAGAAATGCTTTTATTTCTCCAAAGGATTCAGACTCTGCATGTGTGTTCCACTGTACAGCACACATCCAAAGCGGAAACAGTTCAAATCATTTTGTAGGCATAGCATTTTGTAGCGAAAGAGGACCCTTCAAGTGCAAAACCTGTGCTGGACATCACATACACACCCTTGCATTATGCTGCACAGGTGTGTGTATGTGACTTAGGCACCAAACTTGTACACCAGCTCATGATATAGAGCAGGACAGTGCCATATCTTAGTAGATGAGGTGCATTCCTACTCACTCGCGCAACGCACCACAGCATCTTTTGTTGCTGTGTTGCATGAGTTTTTAGAAAAAATGCCTTCAAAGATGTGCTGTAGGTGCCATTATTAAGCTGGCAATAAAAAACAGAGCTTCACATCACAGGGGGAGTTGCTCGACATTCGGAAAAGTGGTGCTGCGCCTGTGAATGTTAAAGAAATACCTAATTGCCAAATGTTGTATGGGATAAAGTACCCTCTGCTGTACCTTACAAAGATATTGCAAGTCACTGAGGTGTTCCATGTCCATATAGAGGAACGAAGTTGAAGGTCGAGTGCCTTTATAACAATTTGGAACTCCACAGTGACTTGCAATAACCTTATCGTGTACGCTAGGTGGTACTTTACCCCATATAATACATAGTGACATCATCATGTTTCCCACTAACCCCTTAAAACCTTGATGTGTAGCTCTTTCAGATGAAAGACGAGCATGTTAGAAAGCATGAAGAATAAAGATAAAACCAATAGTGCAAAATTAAACACTTCAAAAAGCTGCAGTAGCTCAGAAAGTGTCGGAGTGCAATAATATAAATAAACCTATTCTTGCTGTTTGTCGTAAACTAGAAAAATAGAACAGAAAAAAGAAGAGCTAAGCTCCGTTTTTGTTGCTTTAAACAGCTGCTTCAATTATGCTTTGTGTTCTGACTTGCCTTTCTCAGGCATTTCAAAGCTGCTTTCTCTAGCAGCAGACAGGGGGATGTCTGAACTCGACTGTAATAACTTATAATTGTCCAGTTCTGACATCTTGTTTGCGTAATCAGCAACCTGGCATTTATACAGGGATTATAGAATCTCATGTATTATACAGAGAATATTATATCATTCATCTTCTAAGGCTTTTCATTGTAAAACGCTGGGCCAAAATCCAGCAAAGATAAGCACAAGAGTATTTTTAGCGGCAATACAATTCAATCTGTGCACTATATTCGTGACAAGTATTGTTCTGTGCCATTATAGATCTATCCAACAATCATAGAACCCAGAACTTTATATAAATAGAGCCAAACAGATCAAAACATGAAGCAAACTTTTACTTAAATACTAAAGATTGCGCTGTTTAATATGCATGGTACTTGGCTTCTATCTCGTAGTCTCGTGATACTATCAAACATATTCGTCTGATTTGGTGATGACCAAAATAGCAAGTAAAGACTTTAAGTAACACAATATTGCTTCTGAAACCTTGAGTTTTTATTGACATGCCAATACATTTATGACCACTATACGCTCTTTTATGCAGTCGCAGTGGTGGTATGCAGTCTCTTAAATAAATGTTTGTTTTCATTTGTTTGTGCATTGTGTGTGTAATTGCAAAATTGGTGATGTACATTTTGCGGTTTGGTTGAGGGAATTTAAATACGATTTTATGCTACTTTGAAAAAAAACCTGCAAGATATTATGTTTTCATCATGTTTCCTTGTGATCTTAATATAACGCATTCACGCCCTGAAATGTTAATATGTTACTTTATCCTTTTAGTTATTAGAGTTTCAATGTGTCACTGTAGCTGTAGATGTGCAATGTCTAGGCTTTTTGTTTTCCATATAGGACAGTGCTGCATTTTCTGGAAAGGGATTCAAGAATTTTAATGTATTTAACTTGCTATGGGATTTAGTTTACTAAACCCCTTAACAGTTGAGTATAATTTTAATGTGTTTTAAATTCACCGGTACACTGAACATCTGGCTTTACATTTTATTACGTATTCCATGCATGTTTGTAAATACCTCATTATGTGTACAAGGACCACATTCAGATATGGAGATTGTGCAATCTGTATGAACAAAGACGTTTTGAATACAACCATTCACAGCGACACTTGACTACATTAAATGAATGATAAATAGTTGGACACATGTATGCTGTGTATTGTAATATTTCATTGCTACTGCTTTTTTTCCCAAAGTGCTGAACAGCCTTTAAATGGCTCCTGACAGCACACAGCTGAGCAAAACACGTGTCAGCTGCACTCTTCGTATTGTGTATCCCATTGGAACAAAGCTCTACCTCTTGTGCTGTTTATCAAGAAGGAATACAAATATTAAATATACCAATGCCTCTTTTGATTGATTTATGAACCACCATTTTAAGAATTTGGATAACCTGAATCCTAAGCAGATGAGGCACACCCAGTAAGGCCAGTAAGCACCACCCTTCATACAACTCAAAACAGGAAATGCGAGGAAGGTCTAATATGGTTGTCTCCCAGTGAAGTGACCCTAACCAATAACAAGTAATATCGCTCAGATTTAGCATGGTTCTGGCAGATCTGCATCTATGACGAACACCCTTGTATCTATCAATAATTTCGAAACTCCCTCCCATAGTAGCAGCCCTATGATTGGCCTGGCAAGACACAAAAGATTAGGCTTCGCAAAGGGCCTCCTGGGAAAACAGGATTTATGAGCTTGGACGAGCTATGCCAGAGTACTCTGTGGACATTTTTCTGGGTTCTTTTTATGCCATTATTTTCTACTTTGTAATTAGCATTGTAGATAAGGCCAGATTTTAAGCAAATCATTCTTGGCCTCACACTAGAAAGGATGGTTCAGACATAGTGCTACACCATGTAACCTTGAGAGATAACAAGCTTCAAGCTAAGCAATTCCCTGATGCATTTCTGGTTTATAGGGCCTCATCAATGACATGCAGTTTGAACACTAGCAAATCAAGAACAGGAGCTACCCCCTGTATATCCTCTCCACTTAAGTCAACTTTCTTAGACAGAACATAAGTGATGTATGGAAATTAATTAACCAATAGGATTCTGTGTTAGCTAGTTAGAATGCATTCTAACCATTCATGTCACCCTTAAGTCTGCTATTACCAATGGGGAACAGCTGTAGGCAATTCTAAATGCCTGTCAGAGACCATTTTAGCTCAAACTGCTAGTTTCAAAGGGGAAGACAAAGAACGTCCGATACTGGAGAAGTGTGGCTCAATGATTAGAGAGGCAGACCCTGATGCAGAGGTCTAGCCCGGGACCAGGGTTCAATTCCCCGCCTCAGCGGGTCTTGGGCTCAAAATTCCACGGACCTGATAATTCTCGCCTTGGTGCCTATTCCAATCATGGAGTCCCACTATGCAACTCTGGGCAATAGCTTGCTTAATCTCCACAACGGCCCCCACAACGCTAAGGATGCCTGGCCTCCACCTTGGGAGTGGACGCCTCACAGTGAAAGCCAGGATGGGTTCCACAGCGGTATTTGTACAAGCGCATTGAGACCCTTGCGGGTGAGTAGTGCACTATACAAGTATCAATTTACATTTACATTTACATAGTATTCAGTTTAGTTGGCCCTCATTAGTGAGCAAATTGATGGGAAACCCTGACATATTGGTGGCCATACCTGGTAATCATGGATCTATGTCGCTGAATCTGAACAGAGGAGCCACAGCTTGAGCATGGAACATGGGTGACTTAACATGTGTATGCAAGTTACTCAGTGCCAGGAGTGAATGGTAGTAAACGATGAAAGTACCAAGTTGATATGTAGGTACATCAATAAATAAAAAAGTAAGTATGTGCGGGCAAAATGCTAATGATGAAAGAAAATGGAGAGCTAATGTTTGGTGATTTAATGAGTGAAGTTGCCAAATCAAAAAGTTGGTACCTGTGAGATAAATTGTAGTGTAACTTCAGAAAATGATATGCAAATTTTTGTGAAAAAATAGTTTATTAGAAAGCAAAAGCTCATATTTGGGCTCAAAAATTGCAAAATATGTTTTGGTATTAGTTGCTGTCAAATAGAAAATAAGGGAAAAATGTTAAATGAGTGAAAATGTGTGTATTTACTGATAACAAGCAGATCTTTAACAGCCAGCATTCAAATACCATCATACATTTTCATATAAATAGAAGCTGAGTTTGGGGATAAGTATGTGCACTTGCAACGTATTCCAAAAGGCTTTATTGGAGTTATTTATCATACTGAGCATTGGGTATATATTGCTAAAATGCTGACATGCAGGCATATTCTCAAGGAGCACAGCATTTTATCGCAGCCAAAGTCGTGATAAAAGTATCGCCCCATTCACAAGCTGGTGCTAACAGCCATATTATCAGTTTACCTGTGATAGCAGCCGCAAAAATCATCGCCACAGAAGACCCCTGGAACTATCTCTAATGAGATGCAGAATAGGTGTTCCCGTGTAAAAAGCTGCAACAACACCACGTCAGAACATTCTCAACGACCAGCCAGAACAGCACTAAGATTACAAAACATGCGATAAAGCGTGTTAGCTGCAGGAGATTAATACCTGCCCTGACCTGGTGTAAAGTCGGGTGACAGCCTGCACCAGAAAAGGGAGCCAAGGCCAAAGCCACACCTGAAAGGCAACAGATGACATGGAGCCACTGATCATGCAGGACAAACACCCAAGAGGGCCACAACACTCACTGCCACCACCCCAGGACACCCCCCACCCCCTGGACTCCCACTGCACCCCCTGACCAACACTGAGACAGCGCAGACAAAGACAGCAACCGCAGGCAGTGGTGTAGACCCTGGACATGTAACCGTGTTGCATCTTCTTGTGTGCATAAGCGGGGTGGACAGGCGTATGACAGTACTGCATAGGGGTAAAACCCCTCCACATGTGGATCTGGGTGTGGTTCAGCGTGGGCCTTGCCACGGATGTGGCTGATGAGTGTGTCTCTGTTGTTGTGTCTTCGCCACCAGTCCCACAATGGATGATGTTGCTATGTGGCATAACCCCGGTGTGCGCGGTCGGCGGGAGAGGTACATGGGGGCAGCATGCACACTCTGGGCCATGGATCACACATGCCAACTGTTGTGTGTGTGGCTATTAGAGCCACATGAGCCAACGATGTACCATCAACTGCATGTTGAGTGCAGCTTTGCATGTGCTGTACATCTGTGTCAGCCCTGCTCTTGCAATGGGCATCCGCACACGTGGCCAGCCACATTTTGTGCTTCATGCTCACTGTGTTGTACTCAGGTTTGTAGACAAGCACAGGCAGGCATGTCAATCGTGTGCTGTAGGGGTGCATTTGATCTAATTGCGCTGCGCACACTAGTGAATGTGCTCCGGGGGAGGTGCAGCAGAGCAACTACATAGTACACAGTGATGCAGCTCATGTGCAACACGCAGTACATGTCATACAGGAATCACAAGGTCACACATTTCACGCACCAATGAAACAGTGAGCCTGCCAACACATCATGCAGTACGTAGTCTTGACTCATGTCTCTCTGCACTGTCACAGGTGACCAAGGATACGCACTCTGCGCTTGGATGATGACATCCCTCCGAGACCCAAACACATAGGCCCAGATCAGTACAATGTGGCCCACAAACACACCAGGGACATCGTGGAGCGCACATTTGGCATGTTGAAGTTACATTTCAGGTGCGTGTAAGTCATTGGTAGTAAGCTCCTGTACAGCCCAGACCTCGTGTGCAAGATGATCGTTACATGTTGTATGTAGCACAACACATGTGTACACAGCAAGGCCCCATAGATACGAGTGCCAGATGCACCTGACGATGATGATGAAGATGAGGCAGGTGGACTACACCCCACTGCAGCTGCAGCAGGAATAGCCAATATGGACTACATCATTGACAATTTCTTCTGTGGTTGACGTCACACTGTGTGGTTACTTAGCAGCCATGGCACAGTGCGTTGACTGACCACAAGCACTGCAATGCGCTAATAAAAACATTCCAATACACATTCTATGCTTGCATGTCACTCATCTGTATAGGCACTTCACTAACACAAGTGTGGGTGCGACATGTTGTGCTGTCAATTGAGGGATGTGTTAATGGATGGTGGGTGTGTCACCTCTGTGCAGTGAGGCTGTTTATGGTGTCACGTATCCGAACTGCCAGTTCTGTGTGTCACAGTTGTTAAGGTATCCCACTCTTCGGCATTTCATATATGTCCTAAATCATTTCAATTTTGGTTATCATATGTGGCCTAAAAGTGACAACAGGGATTCTTTTGTGCTCTGATATGTGCCGCCATGTTGCCGGGATGCACCCTGTGTCTCACCTCCCAATACATGGGCAACATGTACGTAAGGGGAGTCACTGCCCCTACATTAGTACATTTCCTTCATGTTTGATCATGGACATGGCACGTCGGTGTGTAGGGAGTGTTGTTTGACCCTGTGAAATGTGAGGGGGAGATGCGATTTCACGGTGTGTACCATGTTTGTTTCCGCATTGCACAGGTTACAGACTGAATGCATGTCTGTGTACATTGTGGTTGTTTGTTGGGAATTGGATATCTAATTTGGCAATGGAATTTCTTCTGCATCACAGCTGTGGGGTAGTGATAGCACGTTGTCATTTCACTGTTTATTTACTCTGCTTTTGTTGTGATTTTTCCTGCCAGACGTGTGGGATTTGCAGGCCTGTTGCTGGTTTTCACTGCTTTTTGTACCGCGCTTGGCCTCATTGTAGGATTTTTCGCATTTTTGCAGCGTGGCCTTGATATTTACGCAGACATTTGATGAGTTATCTGGAGGCTTTCGCATGGTACCGCCGTGTTGAGAGTGCTTGGTTAACACGGCGTAATTTACCCGCGATACACTGCGATGTTGGAAGTAGCGTTAAGTAACTTTTGCGATGGTCATCACACGTTCTTGAGAATATGCCCCAGTGTTTTTTATGAGTTTTTATGAGTTAGCTACATTCAGCTGGGACTGCAGCTGCACCAGAGACAAATACATGTTCTGGTCATCATGGCCCTTATGCTCCATGGTATTCAGAGGAATCTTAAAAAAACAAAAATTATTTTGCAAGCGACAAGAGCATATTTGACCAATAGCCTTTCATAACGTTGAGAAAGACAATTATGAACTTTGTCCTGTTTCTTACAAAGCCTTATTAGTAATGGAAAAAGCTATGTACTATACTAATCTCATAGAGGGGGCTAAACATTCCTCCAAAGAAATTTGTAGTATAGTTAGGAATTTAACAAACCCTTGCATGACTAAAGTCTCCAGCAATCAGTTGTTTTGCGATTATATTGCTATGCCTTTTCTGAACAAGGTTGAACACATTTAAAGTTAAAGTTCGCGGTACTTATATAGCGCACGGCTACCCCTAACGGGGTGTCCCGGCGCTTTTGCATTGGGAACCCGTCCTGGTTTTTCCCTGTGAGATAGCCCCTACAGGGCATCCCCAAGGTGAAAGCCAGGCATCCCGCCGCGGGGGGCCGTTGTGGAGATTAAGCAAGCTAATGCCCAGAGTTGCAGAGTGAGAACCCATGACTAGAACAGGCACCGAAGCGAGAATTATCGAGTCCGTGGACATTTGAGCTCAAGACCCTGCCGCGACGGGAATTGAACCC
The DNA here is from genome assembly GCF_964263255.1 of Lissotriton vulgaris. Taxonomy (NCBI): domain Eukaryota; kingdom Metazoa; phylum Chordata; class Amphibia; order Caudata; family Salamandridae; genus Lissotriton; species Lissotriton vulgaris. The sequence continues at coordinate 461,886,005 of NC_141689.1, read as the reverse complement.
TGGTCCCGGGTCTGACCTCAGCTTCTGGGTCTGCCTGTTCTACACCGTGAGCCACACTTCTCCACCATTTACTTTGATGTTTACTGCCATAGAGTGGATTCATCTGATACCCTAACCCAAGTCCATCATGATCCAGCAATGATCCCATTTCACCCACAGCCAACCTTCTCTAAATTTGCTTCTCTCTCCTCTAACCAGGTTAGGGACATCATTAACTCAGCTAAATTGAGTTCGCCTTTGGACCCATCCCCAGTATCAGTTCTATAAATGTTGCTGGATATTATTGTTGAGAACCTTACTTCTCTATTTAATATCTATTTCTCTATTTAATATCATGGTAAAATTGGGATGCTTTCCCAAAGTCTCAAAATCAGCTTCCATTCTTCTTATTATGGAGAAACCCAACCCTAATCCCAGCGACCCTAACAATTTTCGGCCTATAACCCGCCTTCCTCTGCCAACAAAATTGATTGAAAAGAAACATGATTTTATAACTTTCTGCCTTTTTCCGGGAGTACAGCTTGCTAGATGACACACAAAATGGCTTCAGAGGAGGCTACAGCACAGTATCTGTTCTGATTAAATCATTGGAAGAAATCAGAGAAGCTCTCGATTCTGTAGGCAAAGTGGCTGTGATCCTACTGGATCTCTCTGTGGCCTTCAACACAATCCATCATGACATCCTTCTGGATCACTTAGCATCAATAGGAGTTCATTGTGTTGCCTTGAATATGTTGCTCTCCTTCTTTTCAGACAGGAGTCCGTTTGTGGCTTTAGACTCCTTCATTTCTGAGTCTTTTATTCTTCCTTGTGGTGTTCCTCAGGACTCTTCCATCAGCCTACACTGTTTAATGTTTATGTGGCTGCTCTGGAGCCAGTAATTAAAAGTTTTGAGTTTGCCCTGACTTCTTACGCTGATGACACACACATTGTTGCTGCCATCTCTAACCCTGACACCAATATTGGCAAAAACTTCAATGACTAGATGCTGGGCATCAGTTCAGGATGAGTAATGATTGCCTAACCCTTGGAACAAACCTTCCTTTTGGTCCCCGGTTGTGGTTCCAGTGGAAATAGGCTCACTACCTAGTACAGTCAGGAAAGCAAAAAACCTATGGGTTATCATAGGTAATAAGCTCTCTTTCGGTAACCAGGTCAAGTCTTTGACAACTTCAAAATTTTTCATTCTAAGGATTATCAAAAGGATCTTACGATTTATACCACTAGAATCCCCAAAAACTATAAAGTCTTCCCTTATTCTGTCAAGACTGCACTACTGCAACAGGTTGCATATTAACATGCAGCAGCAACATCTGAAGACGTTGCAGGTGCTGCAGAACGCAGGTTCCACATTCCTTTCCGGCTCTCCCAAATTCTGTTCAGTTAAGTCAGTAATCCATGAATTTCATTGGTTGCCAGTTAGAAACAGAATTAAGTTAAAATCCTTATGTAATGCCTAAAAGGCTCTTCACAACATTGGCCTGCTCATCTCAAACAGAGGTTTGCATGGTATGTACCTAATAGGACCCTTCGGTCTTCATGCGCTAGATGTCAGAATCCAGTTCCAGTAGCACATACCTGACTTTCCTCCCTTCGGGACGCCAGGGAGACTACATCTCCCAGAAGGCCTGGCGGAAGATGAAGGAGGAGTACGTGCATCTCATGGGCTTCCACAATCCAGTTGGCATGCATAATTTGTTGGTGTGTTCCTGTTGGTTTCCTCCATAGTCTGACTCCGCTGAGTGAGGCCAGTTCAGTGTATTCTGGAGCCTTGGATTTTCAGTATATTCCGGAACCTTGGATTGGCTCCTAGGAGCACTGCAGTCTTCAGCTCTTTGGCAGCTTTGCTCTGAGTATCGGTTCTCTGGTTCCGGCGTGGCTTCCTTTATCAAGCCGAGGGCACCCGCTCTTTGCTGAGTGTGACTTCTTCCCTTCCAAGAAATTAACAGCTGGCTTGCTGTTTGGTTTTGTTTACTTGGGCCCAACAATTTCGCCAGCCAGGGTGGCTGCACTCCCTGGTTTAGTGTTACTCAGGACCCAGCCATTTTTCTGTGTGGTAAGGAAGTATCTCCTTTTTTGTTTTCGCATCCAGAGGAAAAGTATTACTTCCAGGCAGGAAGTTCTCATCTCTCAGTTTTTCGTGCCTTTGTGTTTCCAGGAGGGGGAACATTTCATTGATCCATGGTATTCAATTATTGCAGACTTTTAGATTTTGTGGTTTGGATTCCGGCTTATTTATGACATTAGCTAGGAGTTTTCTTTGAACTGCTATGGGATAGAAAACAAATAGCAAACTTTAATTAACTTTCTGGTGGCCAACCCAGCATTCAACTGCCCTATTTTTTGATCCAGCCTGGTTCTCCACTGGAACAAAACTTTTGTTTTTTGTTTATATATTACTTGAATTTGGAGTGTATGATTGCCTGTGAGTCGTACATGAGATATGCTGACTGAAGTAGGAAGAGCCTGTTTTCGTTTCTTGTACTTGGTTTTTGTAGGTATATTTGTCAGGAAGATTGGCAAAATGGTGTTTCTGAGTTCAAGGCAAGGTGTGGAGCAACACGTTCTCAATTGAAGTAGAGGTCTGTTCTTAGTGAGACTACATGAGAGTAGAAACTTATTTATCAGTATTAATATTGTTGATTATTTTGTTTTTCAGTTTTCCTTCTCACAGCTGTTCCTTCTCTAATTCCATTCTATCACTTGATTGCCATAATCCTCTGTGGTCATACAGTCACAGTTGGGGCAGTCAAGAGTTGAACATCTTCGAGCATCACCCAGATCCTGCAGAGTCCTCATCTAATCATCTCATGGTTTATGAGAATTTGACCCTGGAACTCTATTGTCCATAGATTAAAAAGATAACTGGGGCAGAAGAACCTTAGGTATTGGCACAGCCGAGGCTTGGAACGAGTTACCCTCCTCAATTTGTGTGGCCCCTGGTTACTTGTATTCATGAAGTCTCTGAAAATTTGGCTTTTTAGCAACCAGGCTCTTCTGGCTCGGTTCTGCTCTTTGGAGATAGCACCAGGACACCCAAGTACGCTTTATAAAAACACCTAAGATTAACATTAACATAAGCCCAAATCCAGCCTTTCAGCAGTCATGCTCTGATTGGTCAGCCTCTGCCAGGCTGAGCCAAGCTCTCTTAATAAGGTGTGAACTGGCCTGACTAGAGGCAAAGGATTTCCTGTGGGAGGAGAACTGCAAGCTGCAGAGCAAAAGGAAGGATAAGGGTGGAGCAACCAAACTGGTGTTCAAAAAGGGAATGACAGTTTAGAGCGGCAGAGGCTCATCCCCACATCCTGCACTCCCAGCCAGGCAGAAGCCCCTGTAAATAGGTTAGCACAGTGGCTGGAAGGGTACTGTTAGGGAAACCTCGCCGCACCAGTTGGATGGCTGAACCATATCTTACCCTCCAGGAGAAATTGTCTACATTTTATATTTTGGAAGAATTGTGTTTTCTGGGTCAAGGATATGTCACACTTTGGAGGAGGAGGACATACCTAAGGGTGGCACCCTGCACATCATTATTCAGAGAGCCCCCCTGCTTTTTGCCCAGGAACACTGGATGAAAATGGAAGCGCTGCCTAGCAACTCAGCTCTCTGGCTGAAACTACAAGAAGAAGAAACCCTGCCCTGCTGGAGCCTCTGGTCTGCACCCCAAGAGGACTAAACTCATAAGGAACGCACCTGCTGCACACTTTGGAACTACAGCACTAAGGACTTTACCTTGCTTAAAAAGGATTAAGGAGGGCCTCCCTGAAAACAATAGGTACAAATGAGATACAAGAGTTCCCTGCCTAACACTACATAAGAAGGACTGCCCTGCTGGAACCATGGCCTGCACCAAAAGGATTGAACACTAGATGACTGCACCTGCTGCACACTTTGAATCTACAGTCCTAAGGACTTTGCTTTGCTTGAAAAGTGGAAGGAGTGGACAACCTGACAGCAACAGGTTGAAAGAGCTCCAACTGTATTATCTCCAAGAAGAAGAACCCATCGGGAGTGCGTCCACTGGATTTTTAAGGATTTGACCAGGTGCATTGCGCGAAACGTAGTCCCAATACCCCAATGACCATCTCAGAACTTCGAGACCCTTGGATTTGGTGTTTTGGACACCTTAAACCCGAAAGAGGAACTTCAGGATGAAGTTCAAGAAGTTTGGAACAACCTTTGTTACAAGCTTCATAAGTTGACAAGGTGCATTATGGGAGTTGTAGTCCCAGACACCAAGAGGCAAACCAGACCATCTGAACGCTTGGCTGGTTCTGTGGACCACTTTCCTGCATCAAGAAACATTTCTGAAATTAAGTGTAAAGAACTATTGACTTTGTCCTAGTCCAGCCCTAGCTTTTTTAATCCTTTGAGCAGTGTTGCTTCTAACCTCTAGTTTTACTTGTAATCTTTAAAAATTCATATCTTGAATTTTTGTGATTTAGGTGTCATTTTAGTCATACAAATATTGTCTATTTTTATTAATTGGTGTTGGAATTTTATTCTGTCTTACCTATTTAATGTATTGGTGTTTCAAAATGCTTTACTCACCTGTCTCCTAGGTGAAACCTGCCAGCTGGTTGCTAGCTACCAAGGCTTGAGCAAGGTAAAAATGTATTGAGACCTTAACTGAACCTTATATTGTGTTTGCGGCCTTATTACTAATAGTAGGTACATACTTAACACCACTAATAAGCTACTTCCATCATGCATATGTAGCATCAGCACAATCGGTATTACAGAGAAGACCTCACAAGCATCTACAACCCCCTTCTGTAGCACCAAAGTACCCCATGGACGCACTAGGGAAACTTGATAATACAGCCACTGAAAGCATTAGTCGTTGCTATAGAAAATATTCCCTGATAGGCATGAGACATTTCAGTATCCATATTGATTATTTTCTTTTTATAAGAATGATTTTAAACCTGTCAGCCTTAGGGTGGTCCTTTCCCCAACCTTTTGCCTTTCTGCTCCATATTTGCTGATCTTGTATTTTTGCTGGCCACAGGATCTGCACACTTTACCACTGCTAAAGAGTGCTAAAGTGTAATTACTCAACCCTTAAAACATGGTAACATTGGCTTTATTTGAATTGTCATATTTAATTTACTTATACGTACCTAGTAAAGTGGTACTTCATGTATTCAGGGCCTGTAAATTAAATGCTACAAGTGGGCTGCAGCACTTATTGTGCCACCCATTTAAGTAACTCTTTAGCAATGTCTCAGGCCTACCATTGCAGGTTGTGTGTGCAGTTTTTTTACTTCTGGTTTGACTTGGCAAAATAAAGCTTTTGCCTGGCACAAACCTTCCTTTTTAACACAAATAAGTCTCCACTTGGGTAGGCTTGGGACAGCCCAGAGGGTAAGGGTGCAAAGGCACATATGGTTAAAATGTGTAGCAACTTTACACTCTGATTTTTTGAATAGCCCAAAAAAGTAAAATTTTTTTTGCCATAGTTCTTCATTAATTTTCATAAAATAGTACCAAACAGTACTACAGCACGATACATGTAACATTATTAGCAGTTTCAGCCCTGTCTGCTTCCTGAGTAGTACATTTATTACAAAATATAATAGCATACTTTCACATGCAAAGTTACTCACAAGTGTAAGTTACTTTTGTGAAAAGCCCCCATTTTGTCCAGGAAGTTTGGGGGTAGATTCACAATTAGAACCTGATTCACAAAGGGCCTCTGCACTTGTGACGGAGGCCCTGCAGTCGTGGGGGAGTCTCTGCACTAAGGGCAGAACCTTCATAATGAGGATCCTCATTGCAGAGATTTATTTCCGACTCCCTCTCGACCACGGGTCCTCTGCTACGAGTGCAGAGGCCTTTTGGGAATCAGGCCCTTCATTCCTTGGCCAGAGGGCATTCCATATGCACTCTCACCAATTCCCCTCTTCCCGAAGGTGCTTCATAAGATTCGGGCAGAGATGGTCACAATAATATTGATAGCCTTGTTCTGGCCCAATCACCCATGTTTTCTGTTGCTGAATCAGCTGCAACAGAGTATTATTTTATCTTCCATTGTGTGGTAAATATTTAATTACCGTCCTAATTTCTATGCAGGTAAGTACTTAAAATAAAATAACTCAATCGGAAAGAAAGACGCAGAGTCCGTGGTGTTAGAGTTCTTAGGGGTTTTATTCCTTAAAAAGGAATGGTTCTTGAACCGGATATCGGATTCCTGACACCACTGGGGTTCAGGAAGGGATAGAGCATACTTTATTGACAATACATAACTTTTATACTTAATGCACATAATGAAAACCAATGCAGAAGGCGTAACAGCTGAGAGAAACAAGATAAGAGCACACACGTGTTAGTAATACGTAATCAGAAGGCGTGAACTAGGGCGTGCACAGAGGTGTGTGCTAGAAACGTCATATGAAAGTGTCACAAGTGGGTGGGTACATGGCAGAATCTTGCAATGTCAGCAGAAATCTGAGGTCTGGATGCGCGCGCAGCTGCATGACGTGTGATTGACGTGAAGCAGGAGGGTGCAGGGGACTTGACATTTACACTAGAGGAAAAAGACAGAAGTCTGGCATGTCAGATCAACTCGTTCCTATATCATATCTGATATCTGATGTTTGGGAACCATATTATCTAGAAGGAAAGGTCTCTTGGGCAGAGGCTATCCTATACTGACTATGAATGCGTGCATATGTGCCTACGTGTCTGTGTGTAAAGCAAGGGGGCCATGGGCCTACCATGGTAACGGGAGCTATGAATTACTTGCATGGAGACAGAGAGGCCGGGCCCTTTGCTCTGCAGCCGCGGATTGTTTATCTATTCTGCTGGACTGGAATGTGTTTTCGGGAAGCTGAGCTTGACTATGCTGATAACGTGAAGGTAAAATACTGTCTTTTGCTGGCAGGCAGGCCGAGCCAGGCTGCGCCCGCCTCGCAGGGAGTAGGACAGAGTTCACGGGGGGGGGCATCCCACGTTGCAGTTTCAGGAGGCAGAGATGACTTTGAAAAGAGGCTCGATGACAGAAAACAGGGCCTAACTCGCACAGAGCCAGGAATACGTGAAAGTGCACCATACAAAGACGGTGGCAAGGCATATTTAGGAGCGGAATATCCGACCCATTCAGGGTGGATCTGAAAGAGGACACGTTAACGTTGGACGCAAATGTATTTGCGTCTTCATAGCTGACACAGGAGGGAAGTTACATGCACTTTAAGCTCGTACATGGAGACGATGGGGTACACGTTAGGGATCATTCCTTGACCATAAAATTTATATTTCCTCATTCCCTCCTTGTTCCCTACGGACCCTTCATGATATATCAATCTTCATTAATCCATTTATTTGTGTAGTTAGCATCATCTGCTCATCCTTTTTCACACGGGTTTTAGAACGTTGACTTGAATGGGGAGTGCAGGATGTGGCGCACAAGCCGCAAATCGCTGGCCCACATTGTAAACATAGACAGCAACTGAACACTATGAGTAGTATTGTTCCAAGGAGTGACAGTATTTTCCATCCCCAGGCTGAAATAGTAGTCCAGAGCCAACCGGACCAAGTCCAAGTGCCTGGATTCTGATGTATCTGACTAGCTATCTTATGGAGACGTGTAATAGCCTTATATACGGATGGAGCATTATCTGGTATGAAAACACAGCAAGCTGACCCGAGGACCTTACAGGCTCCTCCTCGATCGGCTAGTATGACGTCAATAACAAGACGATTTTGAAGAACGACAAGTCTCATAGCAGACTGTTCCTCAGTCAAGTTACCTAGGGCGGAAGTAGTCTCTTTTACTACTGCTTCAAGGGTTCTGGTCAAGTGACGGATAGACTTACTATTGAAAATAGCTCCTAAATAGGGAAAAAAACCTTTATTGAAATCTGTATACTGTTCCCATGCTGTCTCAGTATAGTCGACAATTGGGAGATCTCTTTTGGGTCTGTGAACTAGGCGGGAATTTCTGTGATAATCAGGTGGAGCTAGGAAAACAGGTGGCAGTAAGAATCCAATGTAACAGGTCCCATCCCAATCTAGAGGCAAACGTATGTATGCTGTCTGACCACAAATGAAATAGGAATGACGTGTAGCTTTGAATGTGGACTTGCCCTTATCGCTAAATTCGACCACAGTAGTACATTTACTATGACCAAGGTGTACGGAACCATTCTTTCTGACAACATAATTCACCTTTGACTGGTAGTACTGACATAGTGGGCAAGTCTGGCTCGGTTTCGGATTCAACATTCAGAATCATGAGATTAAGTGTAAACTTCCCTAATCCATATACTTCATTTTCTAGATCAGTCCCTGTCCTTCTGGGAAGTCCCTCTTTGTCAGGATAACACATTTTATGCAGAACTGTGTTCAGGTTTCCCCATACCCAGTTACCCTGATAAACTACGGAATTTGAATCTAAGGAATTAATCAAACTAAACCAGGCTCCACATGAACCATTGTGTGTGAACGGGTACGGGAAGAGAGGCAGAACTCCCCTGTATTTCTGGTAGGGGGGGAGTCGGCCACATATCCAACAATTAGTAGCATTGCTGGTCTGATGAGAGTGATGTAACATACTAATGAATGTATTGTTGCGCAGCGCAAGTCGGTAAGACAACTCGTGAGGGGGTAACTCACTAAAAGAATGCTCGGCAGTATTATTAGAATGTGCACGTGTAGCAATAGGAAAATAGATATGCAAAATTATACTTGTGACAATAATAGTAAGACTTAAAGAAAACATAATCCATAAGGTAACAATACAGTAACTTTTGAGAGATTTGCAATATCTTTGCTTCTTGATCTGTTTCTCTCTATCTCTCTCTCTATTGGGGTCTAGGGGATACATGTCAGAAACTATTTAACCGATTCACCTAGGGGAGGACTTAAACAATTAAACTGTCTGACTTGCTAGACCGCAATTTTAATTTATACTCCTCTTGCGGAGTTTTCTCTACCATGGGGAGTTTAAAGTCACTAGAATCTGGGCAGTCCTTTGAGGGGGTGGAAGAGTCAGTCTCTGGCAATAGTTCATTACATTTTTTAATATGACTCGTATGGATCTACCCCTTGCGGCCCTCGACCTTGATTGCAGTCCTCGTGGTCAGAAGGACGAGCTTCGGCTCCTGCCAACGGGGCTCCAGCGGACTCCTCCTGTCGAAATTACGTATCAGTACAGTATCTCCGGGACGGACATCGTGTGGCTTCACGTCAGTGTTGTCGGGAAAAGCTGCGGCAACCTGTGAACGACATGATTGGAGTGCAAACATCAAGGAGGCAAGGTAATCTGTCAGCATATTACAGTCGACATCGGTTATTTTCTTAGGCATGGGCGTCCCCCACATATTTGGTGGCCGGCCAAAGACCACCTCATACGGGGATAGCCCTGATCTCGAATGTGGGACCATTCTCATATAGAACAGTGCAACTGGCAGGGCGATTATCCAGTCGACCCCTTTCTCTTTACATATTTTTGCAAGACGGGTTTTCAGTGTCTGGTTATGCCTCTCTACAAGGCCAGCGGCCTCGGGATGTCGGACGCAATGGAATTTCCACTGATATCCTAGCAGGAGTGAAACCTGCTTCATGAGCTCGGATGAGAATGGCTGTCCGTTATCTGAGTATACGATACGAGGCAAGCCGTACCGTGGGAAGAATTCTCGAACCAGCTGCTTGGCAGTGGTCGGGGCAGTGTAATCTGGGACTGGATATGCTTCGGTCCAACGGGAAAGTGCACAAACAACTACGAGGACGTACTTGAATCCTCGACAACGTTCCATCTGGATATAATCCATCTGGAGGACTTCAAAAGGGTGATCGGGAGGATGAAATCCACCTTGCTCTACAGGGACGCTTTTACCTGGATTGAACTGACAACAGATCATGCAAGTACGCACTTTCTGTTTTGCTGCTGCTCGTAAATGTTTGTTGAACCAGAGATTCTGTAAACTGTCTAACATAGCTTTTTCTCCCAGGTGTGCGGGGCTATGTGCTGTATTTATTATGACTTGAACCATAGAGTCGGGGAGAAACCATGTAGATTTTCCCTTCGTCATCCATCCCTGATCTGTCTGGACCCCTCCTAGTTCAGTCCATTTCTTGATTTCGTCTGGAGTAGCATGTGTCTGAATATCGATTACATCTAGTGTGGGATCCATAACTGTCATACAATGTGTCGGTACTATTGTCTTTGTCACATCAGTTGTCTGGGTGTGAGTCAGTGCGGTATGTTTTGCTGTTTGGTCTGCCAGGTCGTTACCCTGGGAAATAGAGTCTGTAACTTTAGTATGTGCTTTACACTTCATGATGGATATGCCTGAAGGCAGATGTATTGCATCTAACAGTGCTTGAATGAGGGGACCGTGTTGGATCTTGGCACCGTGAGAGGTCAAGAAACCTCGTTCTTGCCATAACATTCCGAAATCGTGTACAACTCCGAAAGCATAACGTGAATCTGTGTATATGTTAACATTTCTGTTCTTGGCTAGTATACAGGCTCGGGTCAGAGCGATAAGCTCGGCTGCTTGAGCGGACAGTGTATCAATACGGTGTGTTTCTTTGACTTCAGTTTCGGTGGTCACTGCATATGCGGCCACTAGTTCTTCTGTGCTTGTTCTCATACATGAACCGTCCACGTAAAGTGTCAGGTCTGGATTTGTCAGTGCAACATCTGTTAAGTCTCGTCGGGGCTTTGTTACTGCATTAATGATCTCTATACAATCATGCGGGGCTGACTCTGTCATAACCGAGGGTAACAATGTGGCAGGATTTAGAATGTTACAGCGTCTGATTTCTATGTGTGGCTGGAATAGTGTCAGTTCATAACCTGTCAGTCGTGCTATAGTCAGGTGTTGAGTCTGTGTTCGGTTTAGAAGGACTTCTACAGAATGTGGAACTTGTACTGTTAACTGGTGTCCTAATACTATTGAATCGCTTTGTCTGATTGCTAAGGCTGTCGCTGCAACTGATTTTAAGCACGCAGGCAGAGCCTGGGCCACTGGATCCAATGTACTTGAAAAATAAGCGCAAGGCTTATGTGAACCTGCTTGATCTTGGGTGAGGACAGACAACGCTGTACCATCACGTTCTGTAACAAAAAGTGTAAAAGGTTTGCTGTAACATGGTGTCGCTAGAACTGGTGCTTGACATAAAGCTTTCTTTAATTCCTCAAAAGCCTGTGTATGTTCCTGAGTCCAAGGGAGGACAGTCGAAGTTGCTGCCTCCTGTGTTGTCAACTGTATCAGTGGTTTAGCTAGAAATGCATACTGAGGAATCCATTGTCTGCAGTACGAGGTGAGGCCTATAAAGGCCCGCACTTCCTTTTGTGTCTTGGGTTGTTGTAACTGTGCAATTAACTGAACTCGATCAGGTGTGAGCTGTCTTCCCCACTTGGACAGCAAGTGCCCAAGGTACACCACTTGCTGAACACAGAATTGCAGCTTCGAAGGAGACACCTTGTGTCCCTTGTCGGCCAGAAAATGTAAAACTGTCAGTGATGCTTGTTCACATTCGGGTTCGCTTCGTGCGGTGATCAGCAGATCATCGACGTACTGGAGTAAGGCAGTGTTAACTGGCATTTGGATACAGTCAAGTTGTCTTTTCAGTGCTTGGCTATAGATGCTGGGGCTTTCTGTGAATCCTTGAGGTGCGCGTGAAAATTTGAAGCTTCGGCCATTTAAACTGAATCCGAAGAGATATTGGCTTTCTGGGTCAATGGGTACACTGAAGAAGGCGTTCTTGAGGTCAATTACAGTAAAGAACGTCGCTTCTGAATCAATAGCAGTCAATAAGGATGAGATGTCGGGAACCACAGGATACTGTGGTACAATACATTTGTTCAGTTCTCGTAAATCAATCACCAGCCGATATACTGGCGGTGCATTGGGATCAGTACGTTTAAGAATCGGAATGATAGGGGAATTACAGATATTGGAGTCGGTCTCTACGACCACTCCTTGGGCAATGAGCTCTTCAATGATTTCCAGTAAAGCCACTACAGCATCAGGTGGTAACTTGTATTGTCTGATTCGGGGTAAAACAACTCCTTGTTTGAGTGTAACACGGTATGGTGTAATGTGCATACAACCTACATCGGTTGGGCCTTGTGCCCACAGGTGTTTCGGTACATTTTTCAATCTGACATCAAACTCTCGTAATACATAGTGACCCTTAAAGTCACGTAGAAAAAGTCTAACTCCTTCCGGAGAACAACATATCACTGCTCCTAGAGCCTTCAGTGTCTTGATACCTAACAAGTTTTCTGGACATGATTTTGTGAGTAACAGGTCTGTAACACGTGATAATGGACCTACTGCTAGGGGGACAGGTTCTGATACTTCATTTACAATTGGCTGTCCTGAAAAACCAAGGGAAACATTCTGTGAGCCTGAGAGGGGTGCCCCTGGAACTTCGTCGTGACTGATCGTGGTGCGACTTGCCCCTGTGTCAATTAGAAACTTTCTGTCTTTTCCTAATACTTGACTATGCACATAAGGACCCTCTTGATCTACAGGAATCTCAATAAGAGGCAAGCCAACCTCCCTCTCTAGGCTATTTCATGTGTATCGCTGATAATCGGGATAATCAGATTGGGCATACTGGTACATCTGCTGCGAAACTTGCTGGGTCGCGGCAATGGGCTGTGGCTGTGATACCGCTACGGTCTGCGCTGTATGTGGGGAAGCATGCATAGGCTGTATATTCTGTGAAGTCTGTTCCTGGACCTGGTCTTGTCTAGGCTGACGCGGTCTTTCTTTAGTTTTACCTGTTGATATATTGTGTTTCAGGACTGGACATTCGTTTACGTAGTGACCTGGTTGTTTGCAATAGTTGCATGTCCCTTTAACAGGAGCTGCTGAATTACTTGTCTGGGTCACACCCTTTTTCTGACCGTCGGCTGAAACCGACTGGGCCACTAACATTTTCATTTTCGTGTCTTTCATACGTCTCTGTTCGTGATCTTGTTCTTCTCTAATTCTGTTCTGATGATATTGTAACATTTGTAACATCTGGGATGGCGTATTTGCTTGCCATGTACTTTCGACTTTATATACACGGTTCTTAACTTGTGTCAGGGAATTCTCAACCAATTTCGTTACAAAAAGGTGCGGGTATGACTCGCTACCTGGTTTCAGGCCACTATTAATAATGAAACATTTCTCGAATCTTGAATAGAAGTCACTAGTATCTTCATCGTGTTTCTGTTTACAAGCTGAGATTGCGTCCCAATCTTCCTTTTTAGTTGTCAGTAATCTTGGCAGAACCTGTACTATTAACCCTGGTAATGCTTTAGCTTTGTCCCCAAGGCCTAGCCCTGGAGTACGACCTTTTTCCTCGTCTTCTATTTCCGTCCATATAATCTTTTTGTCTCCCACCTCCCATTCTTTTTCCTTTAGTTTCTCGTAAATGCCCGTGGGCAGCAGTACTTTTAACAATTTCATAATATCCGTATACGTGTAATCTCCCATGAGTAACATGTCCTTAAGTTCTCGGTGAAAACCTGCAGGGTCTTTTTCGTGACAGGGCACTAGTTTCTTCATTTCTAACAATTCCAACTTTGTTAAAGGTGTGTACACAAACACACGTCGTAGGGTATTATCAGCATTCATAACTGGGTGTACTTCTCGTAAAGGATTCTGCCTGTCAAAATGAAACATTTTCCTTTCTGGGGGCGAAGCTGGAACATATTGTGGGCCTAAGAAAGCGTTATATCTGTGCCGTTGTTCTAGAATTATTTGAATTAACCTGGTACTTAGGCCTCTCCATCTATTCATAAGTAGTGCTTCTAATGTATCAGGTAAAGGACCTGGATCAGACTGTTGACGTCTGTATAACGTGATGAGATGCTGAATCATGTATATACCAGCTAATTTCTGCTCGTCTGGGGAAAGGTTCAAAAATGTCTGTGCTACTGTATCATCATTATATGTGCTAGAATTGTCAGCCCATAGTACTGCTGACCGGGCTAGTTCTTGTTCATCCATAGAATTGAGTACATGGTACCCCATTCGTTCTTGAAGAATTTTATCGGTAACCTGAAACAGATATTCAGGAGAACTCGTTTTTGAGATGCCAGAGAGAAAAACTCTCTTGCTTTCTGGACGAATGCCTTTCTTAAGGTAATTTCCCTTACCTACATATGCTATTATTTCTTTAGCAGAGTCTTGTTCCTCTAGTTCGTCCTCCTCGGAGGAGTTATTCCTGTCGCTATCTCCATCCTTTTCTTGTTCCTTTCTTTCGTGCATTTCTATTACTTCTTTCCTGATTCTTTTATACATACTTGCTATACAACTCTGTTTATCGTGTTTTCCATCGGCTATATTCTGACCCCACTTGTTTAGTGCGTCCATCTCGTCCTTGTCTACTCCAGGCCTGTCTCGTTCTCTTATTAAACAATTTATGAAGAAGCGTAATATACAACCTTGAGTGTCAACTTTCTGGTGAGCCAGGGCCTCTTTAATACTTTCAGGATCTTCCCCAGTCTGGATAAAATGATATATTCTATCTAGGTATTCAGTCATTCCTGGGAATAACACTAAATAATCTGTAACTTTTCGTAAGCGTAGAGATGCTAACAACATCCTATCGTCTTTACCGGGTACTGGATCGTATCTGCAAATTGGAAGGGGTTCTTTAAGCATGTCGTAACTTGGTGTTCGGGGTGTACGTTGCTTTAATATGTCCCTAAGGTTTAACCTATGTGTTTGGGGCGGGGTCTGGTGACCTCCTGTGGCACCTCCTGAGGCGGAGGCTTGAGCATGACTTGTCTGTGGAGTCTGTGTAAGTAACTGAACTGGTGTTTTACCAGGATCAGGCCCAAACGGATTCAGTGTATTCATCTTAGGTGTAGGAAGTGGTGGAGGAACAGGTGGAACAGGATTTCGAACAGGTGAACTCTGTTGCGGTACGGGCTGGGCATTGTCTTGGGGTGGGTTGCCACCACCGTCACCGTCAGTAGGCGGTACGTTAGTACGTGAATTGGTGTAAGCGGGAGCTACATCGTCTAGATAGGAGGCAAGGAATATGTCTTTGGTGGTCCTGTGACTTACTTTAGTCGGAACCAATGGTGGCGGCAGATCTTTCGGTATTTCTGGAGTGGCCTTAGGCGAACCCTCGGCCACTAAATACATGCCATTGGCAAGAGTGTTTCGCATGCGGTCTACTTGTTCTGCTTTTACTCGGATACCTTCAATAACTAATTCGTTTTCTCGGACTTCATCTGACTCTTCTCTATGTTTCTCAGCTTTTCGGAGTGCTTTTTCTGTACGCTTATGTGATTCTTTACGCCACAATTCTATGGCATCTTTCTGGGACTGTCTGGCTTTCTTTTTCCATAGCGCTTCCTCTACTCTCATGATGCACTCGGCATCCCATGTTCCTGTAGCAGGCCACCGGTGTCTCTCTTCTAGGTGCTTGGTATAATCGGCCCATAAATCTAGATACAGTATGGCATCTAAGCCATGCTTATGGTACATAAAATTTCCAGGAGTGTCCCTAGGGGGGACAGGAATTTCTTCCTCTAGTATCCCTTTCCTAGTTCCTATCTGTCTTAATTTATTGAAAAACGGCATCTTTTTACGTAGTACTGGTCACTCGATACTTGTTACTTACTCTGAACACAGCTAGTTACACAAAAACACAGTAATGTACATCAAACAGTCACTCATACCACGACATTTATCACATGAAACATTTTGAACACATATGAACTACCCTTGAATTCCAGAAAACGAGAACAAAAATCGAAACCTTGAATACTTTATATACTGCTAAACAGTACAGATACACTGCCAAGAACAGTGCAAGAACTTGAATGCCTGATGTACTGCTAAACAGCACAGATACACTGTCTAAAACAGTGCAGACCGTGTTTGTGTACCCAAACCCGTCTTTACCGGATACATAATAATGCACCCGTCTAGATGCGTCCCCAGCAACGGTACTCACCGGGAAGCACGGAACAGAAGGCCTCGGAAAACTCGACTGGACTGGACCGGACTGGACTCGACTCGATACGTGAATACTTCGGAACTGGTGGGCCTCTTGACACCTCGGACCTTGCTTCTTTCGGCTAGGCTCTGGTCGGGATCCTCCGCACTCCTCACCGCCTCGTCTGGGTGCTGATCGCAGTCTCCGTCACCTCCGTAGGCCTGAGGGAGATACAGGAAATCCTGCGGGTACGCGTAGTTGTCCGTCTCGACTGTGGCAGGGGGCACAGGCTGCAACGCACCAACCGGCGCGTGGGGTGGGGGAGGGGTCCCTGTTCGGGCGCCAAATTAATGTGGTAAATATTTAATTACCGTCCTAATTTCTATGCAGGTAAGTACTTAAAATAAAATAACTCAATCGGAAAGAAAGACGCAGAGTCCGTGGTGTTAGAGTTCTTAGGGGTTTATTCCTTAAAAAGGAATGGTTCTTGAACCGGATATCGGATTCCTGACACCACTGGGGTTCAGGAAGGGATAGAGCATACTTTATTGACAATACATAACTTTTATACTTAATGCACATAATGAAAACCAATGCAGAAGGCGTAACAGCTGAGAGAAACAAGATAAGAGCACACACGTGTTAGTAATACGTAATCAGAAGGCGTGAACTAGGGCGTGCACAGAGGTGTGTGCTAGAAACGTCATATGAAAGTGTCACAAGTGGGTGGGTACATGGCAGAATCTTGCAATGTCAGCAGAAATCTGAGGTCTGGATGCGCGCGCAGCTGCATGACGTGTGATTGACGTGAAGCAGGAGGGTGCAGGGGACTTGACATTTACACTAGAGGAAAAAGACAGAAGTCTGGCATGTCAGATCAACTCGTTCCTATATCATATCTGATATCTGATGTTTGGGAACCATATTATCTAGAAGGAAAGGTCTCTTGGGCAGAGGCTATCCTATACTGACTATGAATGCGTGCATATGTGCCTACGTGTCTGTGTGTAAAGCAAGGGGGCCATGGGCCTATCATGGTAACGGGAGCTATGAATTACTTGCATGGAGACAGAGAGGCCGGGCCCTTTGCTCTGCAGCCGGGGATTGTTTATCTATTCTGCTGGACTGGAATGTGTTTTCGGGAAGCTGAGCTTGACTATGCTGATAACGTGAAGGTAAAATACTGTCTTTTGCTGGCAGGCAGGCCGAGCCAGGCTGCGCTCGCCTCGCAGGGAGTAGGACAGAGTTCACGGGGGGCATCCCACGTTGCAGTTTCAGGAGGCAGAGATGACTTTGAAAAGAGGCTCGATGACAGAAAACAGGGCCTAACTCGCACAGAGCCAGGAATACGTGAAAGTGCACCATACAAAGACGGTGGCAAGGCATATTTAGGAGCGGAATATCCGACCCATTCAGGGTGGATCTGAAAGAGGACACGTTAACGTTGGACGCAAATGTATTTGCGTCTTCATAGCTGACACAGGAGGGAAGTTACATGCACTTTAAGCTCGTACATGGAGACAATGGGGTACACGTTAGGGAACATTCCTTGACCATAAAATTTATATTTCCTCAATTGGAGCCTCCATCTCCATAATTCCCAGTGCTGTCTCAGAAACAGCTGGTATATCTGCGTCTCATGGCATGGAAAAGAAGAGGTTTTGCCTTCAGCAATTAGGCTACTCAATAGAGGTAACAATAGACATCCCATTTCTAAAAACTCTCAACATTAACTTCCTAGGCCAAGCAATGGCAGATATTATACTATGACAAAGACCTCATAGACTGCACCTATAATCAATTTCAAATTCTAGAATTTCTAAGAGAAGGGTTTCTTAAAGGTTTAGCTTGTCTACAAAGTCGCATCAGTGGGCAGCTATCGGGGGGTTTGGAGAATCATGAGAGTGGGCATTTCTAAAATTGTTTCATTAGCTCGTAGGTTACCTTAATGCTTTAGGGTTATGGAACCAATAATAGTCAATCCAATTCCTGCTTGGGATTTTTCAAAGTATTTAAATGATCTCCAAGAAAAGCTTTTTGAGCCCTTTGAATCAGTCAATAATTCCTGGTTTTCAACTGAAGAAGCATTTCTGGTTGCAGTAACATCAGCTAGAAGGTTGAAGTTATTATGTGCTTTAGTTATTTCCTACCCCACCTTAAGTTTTTTCCAGATTGGGTCATTCTATGATCAGACCCAAAGTACATCCTAGACCCTGCTCTATCCCTTTCCTCTCGTTTACCCATGCATCTCCTCCTTAAAGGCAGTTCACATCTTATTACTACAGACTGTGTTCAGGTTCTCCTCTGTTCCGTACCGGCTGCCACACACTAAGTGCTCAGGACGATTACCGGGAATCTTTCTCCAGCTGCAGCGAGACGCTCGATCGAGCCTAACGCGCAGGCGCGCTCTCACAGCTCCTGCGGCTTGCGTCTCTCGCGTCCTCCGCCATCATCGAAGGAACCCCGCAGCAGTCAGTAGATGCGGGGAGGGAAGGAAACATTCCCACAACGCCCAAAACACTTCCCCTGGGGAGAGGATACACGGAGGTTCGGCGGGACGGCGCTGTAAGGGCTTGTTAGCCTGCGAGCCTGGGGGAAGATGAATCTTGGCGAACCTTGGCTGCAGACCCCGCAGGCGCTGGAGGAAAAGGCGCCAATAAAGAGCTCA
Organism: Lissotriton vulgaris; assembly: GCF_964263255.1. Taxonomy (NCBI): domain Eukaryota; kingdom Metazoa; phylum Chordata; class Amphibia; order Caudata; family Salamandridae; genus Lissotriton; species Lissotriton vulgaris. The sequence continues at coordinate 461,867,431 of NC_141689.1, read as the reverse complement.
AATACGATTATTGATTCAGTAGCCGGGCAGAAGGAGGGCCCTGGCAAATCTGTGTACCCAGGCGCTGATTGGACTACACAGTAAGGCTTTGTGGAACATTGGACCCTGACATGTGGTTTTGAGTGTGTGTGACGGCAGACCAAGGAACAGAGGTAAGTGGAGTGTAGTCTATCCAAGTTCTACCCGTGATTTAAATACGGGAAAATTGTAAGTTTGGTCCCCCAATACAAAAAAGCTAAGCCTGGGGAGAAGGAGTTGCTCTCCCCCGTAACAGCGGGAGTGGAAGGAAATACCATCATTCCAGGCCTTATCAGTGCTAACCCGAGACCGGAGAAGGAATATAAATTAACAAAAATGGCACCGGCTAAAACAAGAGGCTGTAATAATTTAAAAACGGGGAAAAAACCAGAGAAGAAGTCCTCGGAGTCCGGGGATGATAATGAGACAGGTATTCCGGATGCAGTGCTAAGTGAGCCAACAAGAAAAAAGAAACAAGCCTTAAGAGTTACCCAATCCTTGTTACTAACACCTACATCTGTGAAGCTAAAAGGAACAAGCAATGACTCGTCAGTATCAAACCCAATTAAAGTCTTTCTGGAAAATCACTTTAAGGGGAAGGATGTAATCAGTAAAGAGCCAAATACTGTCATAGATATAGACATAAACTCTGAGTCCAGGAGCGACGATGTCTTAGCCTCCCTGAATCAGTCCACCCTTAATTTATCAGGAGTACTGCTGAACCCACGCTTGTCTTCTTCACCTAGATTATTCCAGCAGTCACTTGAAGGGGATTTAGAGGACGAAGGAGATGACGTATCCATACATGCTAATGGTCTAAGCGCAAATGTTCTAAATGGAACTATGAAGCAACCTAAGGAAAATGTGGACGTGAATGTACATGTGAACTGCTCCCTTGATCTAGGAAATGAACATCTAGGAAAGGAACATTTGCAATCACCACTGCATGGGCTTGAGGTTACAGGAGCCTCAAGCACCTCTATGCTTGAGGTTATGTGGATCCTCCAAAAAACCCTGCAAGGCTTGCTAGAGGTTTCCATTGTAAATAACGATCTTTTAAAAATTCAGGGCGACCAGTCTAAAGCAATCTTGGGTGAGCTGACCCAAATTAGAGGTTTAATGCCAGCCCTGGCTAGGCCAATAAATGGAAGCCAGGTGGGGGACGGCAGTAATAAGGCGGAGAAAGATGTGCTAGGGGCCCCAAACTTAATGAAAGAGGAACCATCAGTATATATATCTAGGCAGCCAATGATTGTAAAAAAATGGGGGGAAATGAGATATCATACGGGTAGATTCCCGAGAAGGGAGGCTACTCGTATAAAAAGTTGCCTAGAAAAAAACCCTACCAGGATCTTGAGTAGAGGAAAAGGAGAAACGAAGGAAGTAGGAGGTAACAAGGGGGTAAAAATTCAGAGATCAAAGGTGAATAATGTAAAGCCACAAATGGAACAGAAAGAACAATGGAACAGTTCAGTAAAATCAAAGCCTAATAAAAGTGGGGTGGCTCCTATAACAAGGGAGTTAGAGGTTATAGAGGAGGAAAGTATGAAAAGGAAGCCCTCAGGATCTCGAGAAACGCCAAGGTGCAGCAGGGCCGCGATTGATGACAACAAGAGGAACCAAATGTCTATGAAAAGGGAAGCTACCTCAAAGGGGGTTAACCACGGGGTCAGGCAAACAGGCTCTAACGATCTATGGATTTTCCTAAAACCCGAAAATGGTGGTAAAGGGGGGAAAAAAGCTAGGAAACTACATCCATTAAATCGATCTCAGCTTTTATACACAATGGGTAAATGTGCAAGTCTTAGGAGTATTGGTACATCGGACCTCAAAGAAGTAGGTTTTGTTGCAAGCAGCACAGGAGAAGAGGCGACTAAAGTCCTCTTTCATTCTGCTTGGGTGAAAGAAGCGGTGGAAAAAGCGAAAAATGAGTTACAAAAGGAGGGGATCAGACTGATAAGGAAGGAGGAAATACAGGGACAGTACTTCCTGACAAACCATGCTGGACTAGGGTTACGGCAGATAAGATTAATTAATTCGAACTGGAATAATATGGAGAATATTGCAATCACTGTAACTGACTGTGAAGCTGCAGGGTATGGGGAAGGTATATATGCTAGAAATAGATATGAAGTCCTAGCACCCCTAGAATCTAGGGAGTACGATGAGGAGGGATTTCTAAGCGAAATCGATTAGGAGAATGGGTCGTCACACAGCCTTTCAATTCTATCATGGAATATAAATGGCTACAAGAAAATATCGGCACAGATCGAGTTCGATAAAATTATAAAGAGTAATGACATTGTGTGCCTTCAGGAGACATGGCTGTGTGACGATACCCTAAATTCCTTGGTTATGGAAGGATTTGCCCAACACTCTAAAGCAGCAAAGAAAAATAATTTGGGGAGGCCATCAGGGGGTCAATTAACGCTAATCTCCACACAGATAGTCAGGAGGGTTGAAAGGTTAAAACTACTTAGTGATTGGGCACTAGGTTGCAGAATATTATTGCAGAAGGCAGATCCCAGATATGAGGGAATATGCATTATAAATGTGTATATACAGAAGGGAAAGGCCCACGAATATAAGGAGAATTTGGGTAAACTGAAAGAAGATCTGGAGTCAACTAGTGCCAAGCATCTGAAGGATTTAGTACTAGTAGTAGGTGATTTTAACCATAGATTGGACCCCAAAAAGGTAGATAGTTGGCACAAAGAATTGCTAGAAGCATATAACATTGAAGCGGTACTCTTTCGAAGGGGGGAGCTCTCACAGCAGGATGAGTCATTTAGTCAGCTAATGGGGTCCTTGGGCATGGTATGTGCAAATGGTAGATTTCAGCAAGACCAGCCCGCAGGAAAGACTTTTGTGAGGGGCCAGCAACCTTGCCCAATAGACTATATGTTCTGTCAGGCCTGGTGCTTTAATCAAATAAGAAATTTTGAGGTGGCGAAAACGACAGGTAGTGACCATTTCCCTTTGAAGTTAGAAATACGCATCCCGAAATGTAAACGTTGAGAGAGAGTTCTACAGGTCCATGTGGATTACCCCAAACGATTAACAACCTGTATATCAGACGAACAGATAGAAAAGCTTGGGCTAATTCAACAATCAATCCCAACTGAAGAAATTCAGTCTAATGCAGGAATCCCGTGGTTTGAATTGACCATAGGTAAGCGGGCAGATTCTCTCAAGAAGGAATTCAAGGTAAAAGAGTCAGGACTGAGCAGCTATGTAGTTAATAAAAATAGGAAACCCTGGTTTGACGAAGAATGCAGGATAGCTAAGGCCCTGATAAGACAGAAGGAGAGAAGAGTAAGGGCCATGTTTAAAGTGGACCTATATCAGACACTTCAGCAACTAAGGTTAAAGTATAAAACATTAATTCGGAATAAAAAAAGAAGGTATGAAGAGAAATGTTGGGCAAATATGTTGGAGGTGATTGAATCCAAGGATGTGAGAGGGTTCTGGAAATTAGTCCAAGAGAGTTTGGGCGGTAAAGCCGGTTCCCTCGCTTGTAAGGTCCCGGAAGATGATTGGGTAGGCTATCTGGAAGAAATCTATGGAAGATGGCCGACACAACCAATACCGGGAACCTTAGGTTGGCCACGGATGAGGGATGAGATAAAGGACCATTTTACCCCAAGGTATATAACGGAGATTATAGCTAGTTTGAACCTTACACGTGCCGCAGGAACAGATAACCTCCCAGCAGTGATAATTAAAACGAGGCCTGAATGGTGGGCAGAGTTCTTTGCAAAGATGTTCCTGGTAATCCTGGATACGGGAATCATCCCAGAAAGTTGGAAGGGTGCAATTATTAGGCCTATTCATAAAAAGGGTAGCCACACAATACCGAAAAATTATAGACTTATAAACCTCCTCGATATAGGGGAAAAAGTCTTTGCAAAAGTAATTTTACATTTATTAAAAGATTGGGCAGAGGAAAACCAAACCATCCCCCCGGAACAGGGTGGGTTTAAATCCGGCCACTCTACTATCGACCATTGTTTTGTTCTTTGGGCCATAGCACGGAAGTCAATGGAATCGTGGGGTAGGTTGTTCTGTTGTTTCGTTGACTTCCGTGCAGCCTTTGATCTAGTGGACCGGGAGCTGCTGTGGGAGGCCCTGATTAGTCAGGGAATTCCTAATGATATACTGCGGCTGCTTCAAATGCTCCACACTAAAAACTGGGCACAGATAATTTTAGACATAGATGGTAGTCTATCAGGGAAAATAGAAATTGGAAATGGTCTGCGTCAGGGATGTGTATTAGCTCCCCTATTGTTCTCCTTGTTCCTAGCAGACCTACCATCAATGTTGGGGAACACAACTGGGGCAAGCCCGAAACTAAATGGCAAGCAGATAGCATGCCTACTCTACGCCGACGATCTGGTGATTATGGACCAGACCGAGGTTGGCTTGCAAAGAAAATTAAATGCTTTCAATGACTACTGCTTAAGAAAAAAACTTGTGATAAATATGGATAAGACCAAAACATTGAGCTTTGGCCGGAGGAAAACTGAGTTCTCATGGTGGATTGGGTCAGAAAAAGTGCAATCAGTATCAGAGTATAGATACTTGGGGTTATGGTTCCAGCAGAATTTGAAATGTAATACCCACTTAGAGGCATCTAAAGTAAGAACCTCTGCATCGATTAGCGGTCTGAAATTGTTTAACAAAGCCTATGGTGCTATGACCGACAAACCAGTACTAAAAGCCTATGCTGCTATTGTACCCCCACAATACTTGTATGGTGCTGAACTGTTGTTCCTAAGTGGTAAGGAAAACTGGGATGTGGAAGAAGGCAAAAACCTAAAAAAGTTATTTACGCTCCCTCGGTCAGCAATGGTTCAGGCAGTAAGACTGGAACTAGGCCTGACTTCATGGGGTATACAAGTTGGTATGGCCCTTTTGCGCTTTTGGCAACGCCTAGAAATAGGCGCAATTACCAAAATATCTCAATGGGGCAAAAATGAAATACAGGACAGCGAACTAAAATGGGCAAGAGAGACCAGGGGGAAAGTAACAAAGCTATGCTTGAAGATGAGAGTTAATGTGTGCCCTACTGTCTCCGTGGCTAATATTGATAAAAAGTTACTCAGGTCAACGGGAAAGGAAATATCGCATGCACAGGACAAAATCTATCTTGCAAGTAAAACCTCGACCAGTTTTATGATTGATGCATGGAATAATGTTTATTGCTTCCCCTACATAGATAAGTTACCGGACCGTCAATTACGAAATGAGGTTCTGAGGGCTAGAATTGGGGTTAACCCTTGTTATATGAACAACTCGGTAAAGCGGGCCATGATCAATGAGGAGGGAAGCTGTACTTGCTCTTTAGGGTCCAAATGTGATATGCTGCATATCTTATTTGATTGTCTGAAGTTTTTGGACTTGCGTATCAAATTTTTAAAACCAATCCTTATGAAATATGAGATTAAAACTAGGACCTAGGCTGTGACACTGATGACAGAAATGTCCCACTTAGATATTGCTGTGGCAATGGGGAAATATATGCAAAAAGTGAAGGCAGTTTTATACCTTTTAAACGAGTTTTAATAATTAGTATTTTTAAAATATGTTTTTAGGGTGTCTGTGTGTAATGAAATGTTTTATTTAACTTTTTGGATGAATTTTTTATCGATATGTATTGTTTGTGGACCAACGGTCCAAATAAACGTGAAATAAACTTGAACTTGACCCAAAGTACAATTTTATTTGTCACAAAAAGTAGTTTTACCAGTTTTGAAGTAACCTCCAATAGTCCAATTCCATTAGCCCATGATACAAGAAGAGCCTTGCTAATTTATCTGAAAATAATTTTGGATATTTAAATGTATTATTTTTCCCATGGTTTGGCAAGTAGGGTTAAGAGATAACAAAGTTACCTTGAGTAGGTGGGCCTAGCAAAAGGGCCGACTTTAGGGCAGTGCGACATTTTATGTGGATTGCTCATTGGGTTACTGCTTCTGTCACAGCGTTCCTTTTGTTAATTGCAGCTCAAGAGTCACAATCCTCATATAGCACAGTGACCTATGAACTATCATCAGAGAGGTGCATTTAAACTGCATAATCTAGGTTAGAACATTATGTTCTTCGCCTCTCTCTTTTATTTTCCTAACGTTGCTAAAGAAGGTTCATTTGGGATGCAATACATTCTTAGTAGTAACGCCAACCCAACCTACTGTGGTACATTTTTTATCATGAGTTTGTGCTTCTATGGACCAAACACTCTTAAAATATATATCACAATAGAAGAGATTCCTACATCTTGTACTCTTTATTGTCCTATGCAACATTTCCTAAAGACTGATTAATACTTGTGTGATTCATTGTTTCTGTATAATCTGTGTGTGATGTAAAGTTCTCTACCAACCTACACTGGTAGAAATTGAGCTGTAAAACAAATTGAGTGAATGTGATAGAGAAAGACTATGGGGAGATGAGGAGCACAGTTTGAGTGTGTTGTAGTGAGAAAATCTGTGGAGGAATTCATGGGGGTGGGCACCAAATAAGATTGTCGCCCTGGACACTAGCAGCGCTATGGCCAGTGCTCCATTGCAAGCTTTCTCCAAAGCATTTTTGGCCTAGGTTACAACATACCTGAAAAATTGCAAAGACACGCATTTAGAGTACTGTTTTATTTTCAATATTCAAAAGATTTGTTTTCATTTAAGAAACATATAGGGGATGTATACAAACAGATGGCAAAACATATAAGGACACGCAATAAATAAACCCACCTCTTTTTATTCACACACACTCCTAATTATTAATTCGTACAGGCACAACCACATTTACACTTTCAACACACTCGTCATACACTACACAATCCTTACAGGCCAATGTAATTATTGTGAAAACAGGCCTGGCCACTACCCTAACAAAATTTTTGAAATTGCATAGAAATTGCACGAGCAACTAAACAGTTTAAACAACACAGTTTTTTACAATGTATCATAAGTCTTGATCACAACATAGATACAAATTGATTGGGAGTGACATTGACAAAAGTCTACGCTTTTCAAACCCCGGTCATTGTAGGGGTTCTCATCAGGACCAACAACCACTGTGAAAACTCTACTGTGTAATTCAAAGTGCGAATCTAAGGAAAAATAAAAACAAACAAAAACGTCCTGTTGTCAAGAATCATATCGGACACATCAGGTACAGAAGTTCTCTGTTTCAGGCATGTGTACTTACTCCCTCCCGAATTTCTCAGCTGTGGATCTTGTATTTGGCCGAATTATTAAAAGCGCCAGATCATCGCCACCTAAACAAAACAATCATATATTTTCATGAGTTCACCGTGTAATAATCCCTAGCATGAAACCAAAGCGTGTAACCCAACGTTCATATTTTGGTGTACGGCGTACCTTCTAGATGGAGTGCTCGTCTGCTGGTTATACAATATGTTTCAGTTCCCCTTGCCGATAATATATATATCCCCAGGCTGCCACCAGCTGTAAAAAATGTTATGGTTAGAAAGATTTCCCGCTCTAATAATGGACGCTGTTTCTCACTTTCATTCCTCATTGCGAGTCTTACCTCTGAATCGTGGTGGCTTGCTCAACTGTCCGGCAAAGTTACAGCAGCATTTTCCAACTCTCAATTGCTGATGTACGGCAGCGTCTTAAACCCAGAAGTCAAATAATCATTACACGTGGCCCGACCGCTGTGAGAAGTGCGTGACGGGCGCTAAGCTTATCAGCTATAGTACTTTGGTGAAGAGATTGTATGCGCGGTAAATACAGCCCGCATATAATATTTAATATGGCTGAGATACCCGCCACCCCCTCTCGACACAATCCCCAAGGATGGGAAACCGGAAACGGTTCTGAACTTTTGGAAGACGGGAGGGAGTGACCCTCCCGGCCGTATTTATTAAAATATGAAACAAAATCAAAACATTAAAATAACAGTTTCATATTATGTACAATTTCCTTTCCACATCACGATGTTTGGCTAACCTTAACATATTTCTAATACAAAGGTTCTCCTAGCCGAACTAACATCCTACAAAACATTTAACTTGAAATTGTACATCCTAACTTTTAAGGGCCAACGGCAAGGTCGCAACCGGTGTCAGATCCCTAAACCAGAAATACCTCCCCCACTTGTGAGGGGCGACCGCACAGAGGCGTACCTCAAGTGCATCTACCAATTTCCCTTGACTTGACGGGGGCCCCAATGAACTCGACGCCATTTAAAGGTCGTCCGAGGACTCGTGTGAGGTGTCTAGAAGGTAGCATAAACCCCCTCCCCACCCCACACAACTTACCACATCTGCCGTCGCAGGTGTCCTGGCCCCGGGAAATTCCCCAGGAGGGGCCCGTAGCCCCTCCTATCCAGGAAGGGGCCTTGACCGCCTTTCCTTTCCTTCCGGCGGCCCATACTTAGAAGGGACCGCCTCCCCGTTGAGGGGCCAATGGCCACCTCCCCCGAGCGCTCCCATCCGTAATGGGTGACGCCCCCCCATAGGGATCTTCCAATTACTGCTCACCGATCATGACCTTACCGCCCGACCAAAATAAATACGACAATTTAACTAAAACTACTAATTACAAAACAACCCTAACTATTTCACGTATGATTACCGATCAACACTAGTGCAAAATCACTTTATTGGAAAACATACTGTAAATGACCATTCTTTATTGCATACTCAAAAATAACACGACAATCATCACAACCTGTAAGAAATAGAGTTACCACATCAAAACTTTATTTAAAACAACTGGCTGTCCTCTGGGGCTGGTGGGTGGGTCAAAATTGGCTCTTCGTTCCGTCTCGAGCGCACGTGCAGCGGGGAGGTGCAGCTTCAGAGCACAGGAACAAGAGGATGCTTTCTTGGCTTGTTGCTCCTTTTATCCGTCTTCGGGCGGGCGTAAACCCGCCTCCGCCTGCCTCCCTGGGCGTGGCCGGCCGTGTCAGTGTCTAGGACAACCCACTCCAGGGCGGGAAAAAGGCGCGCCCCGGCTACGCCGCTTCGGGCATACCAGCCGAGACTCGCCTCCCGCCCAAGATGGCCTCCCGGGGGGATCGAGGTACTCCACCATACGTTCGGGGGGACCGAATGGTCGCCCCTTTCCATATGGCTGAGATACCCGCCACCCCCTCTTGACACAATCCCCAAGGATGGGAAACCGGAAACGGTTCTGAACTTTTGGAAGACGGGAGGGAGTGACCCTCCCGGCCGTATTTATTAAAATATGAAACAAAATCAAAACATTAAAATAACAGTTTCATATTATGTACAATTTCCTTTCCACATCACGATGTTTGGCTAACCCTAACATATTTCTAATACAAAGGTTCTCCTAGCCGAACTAACATCCTACAAAACATTTAACTTGAAATTGTACATCCTAACTTTTAAGGGCCAACGGCAAGGTCGCAACCGGTGTCAGATCCCTAAACCAGAAATACCTCCCCCACTTGTGAGGGGCGACCGCACAGAGGCGTACCTCAAGTGCATCTACCAATTTCCCTTGACTTGACGGGGGCCCCAATGAACTCGACGCCATTTAAAGGTCGTCCGAGGACTCGTGTGAGGTGTCTAGAAGGTAGCGTAAACCCCCTCCCCACCCCACACAACTTACCACATCTGCCGTCACAGGTGTCCTGGCCCCGGGAAATTCCCCAGGAGGGGCCCGTAGCCCCTCCTATCCAGGAAGGGGCCTTGACCGCCTTTCCTTTCCTTCCGGCGGCCCATCCTTAGAAGGGACCGCCTCCCCGTTGAGGGGCCAATGGCCAGCTCCCCCGAGCGCTCCCATCCGTAATGGGTGACGCCCCCCCATAGGGATCTTCCAATTACTGCTCACCGATCATGACCTTACCGCCACAGGCCGGATAGTTGACCGGCTATCCGGACCCCCCACAACAACTCCTGCCTAAAGGTCATGTTTTAAACTCTTTAGCCAAGCTATGAGGTCTCCTATGAGTAACTCATTCCCCACCCGGGACAAATGGACCCCATCACCCAGGTACATACTGTCCCCCTTAATACAACCATGTGGAATAGAATGCAATGTACTTGAACGAAACAATCTACCCAATTTATTATTTACTTTCTTCACTGAGTGATTCAGAGCAGAAACCGAATTTGCCCCCCGCCACACTTTCCGTGGAATCATATGGGACCATGCAATTGTGCACCCTGGAACTCTTCTCGCCAACCAACTTACAGTGGAGAGCATTGCCTCGAGAAGCAGTCGTCTACCAGTGGCCACCAAATCGTTGCCCCCAAGATGGACTATGATTATAGACGGCGGTGACCTTGTCCGCCCTAACAAACCCTCGAAAAAGGATTGAAACTGGTCAATACAGAGCCCGCCCCTTCCGTAGAAGGTCACCCTGTACCCGTATTCCCCAGCCATGTGAATCATGTCACCTGCTTTGAATACGTCCGCGGCACGCCTCACGTATGAGTGGCCCACGACCCACATCACTTTTCCCGCAGCCGGTGATGTCTGACCGCTGGTTCCCAGGTGTCGGGTCGACTGCACAGTCCGCCCCGCCTCGTGAGCTTGCGAAACTGTAAACCAAACAAAAACAAGAAGCGTGAGTACATCATTACAGCTTCACAACATGTGCAACCGCACATACTTTTTGTAACAATTCGAGGACCAACGCCCCAGACGTTTCACTTTTTCCACACTCAGACCCCTGGCTGTAGCCTCAGTAGCAGCCCCTATCCGAAAGGAATGGGTCCCGAACTCGCCGGGGTTCAAGCCCGCGGCCGAAATTGACATCGCAAGCACCCGCTGGAACTGAAACCTCGTCAGTGGGGTGGCGTTAGCGTGTCTCAACAAGGTTCCCCCCCATGATGCCACCCTCTGCGCCAAATATTCCTCTACGCAAACAACAGGGCACATGGGAGACCCGGGAATCCTATGCATGATTATGCAGTCCCCAATCGCACCCTGATCGGTCTTGGACCTGACAAACGAGACAATCGTCTCCCCCTTAACCTGAATGTGCTCTCGGCACAGTCCCCCCACCGTATCCTGCTTGTTCTTCGCCACCAGTTCGCTTACCCGCATAGCCCCATGGAATGCTAGCGCAAACGCGGCTCGGAATAACACTGTTTCATACCGGGATGAACATGTCGCAGGGAGTACAGAAAACAACAGGGCCAACCTATCCAGGCCTATCGGGTGTCTCCGATCTACTCTGCGACCCTCCAGACGTTGCCACCCACGTAGCGCTTTCTGCACCACGAAAGACGCTGTCGGGTCCCGGATCCCATGAGCCCTTGCCATAAAGGAAATGGCGGCCCGATGCCTCTGGGCCGTAGCTACTGATTTGCCTGCCCAATGTAGAGACAGCAAAAATTTTACGACAAGCTCTTCCTGGCCCCAAAGCTCCCCCCTAGCAGAACCCAAAAAGGACCAATAGGAACGAAACGCCCCTTCATATGCCTTCCTTGTCCTGGGTGCTAAACTCTCTCCCACGAGGTTTTGTAGTTCGGGGCACCGAGAGACCAGAGAGCTTCGGGAAAGGGTGCCGCCACCCGGTCCGCTGTGGGCAGAAAACCCCAGAAGGCCTGTATACGGAAACGAGAAAGTGCATCAGCCGCTTGATTCAACACTCCCGGGACATGTCGCGCCCTAAAGAGCACATTCAACTGCATACACAACAACACAATTTCCTTGAGCAGTCTCAGAATCCATTTGCAACGTGCTGCCTGACTATTGATACACTCAACCACGGTCATGTTATCAGACCAGAACACCACAGAGTGATCCCGGAACCCCTCAGGCCATGTTTTCAGGGCCACCAAAATTGGGAAGAGTTCGAGAAAAGCAATGTTACTCGTCAGCCCGCACTCATGCCACCATGACGGCCATTTTTGAGCCGACCATTGCGTACCGAATATGGCGCCAAAACCTATACTCCCCGCCGAGTCTGTCCACAGCCCCAGCTCCTCGGAGGACACCGCCGGCTTGTTCCAGACAATTCGACCATTGAAATCCGCCAAGAATGCCAGCCAAATGCGCATGTCCTGGCGAATCTCTGCCGAGAGCCTCGTGCGGTGGTGTCCCTCCTTCAGGCAGACCATGGCTTGTGCAATCGAGCGGGAAAAGGGGCGGGCCATTGGCATTACTCTGAGGGCAAAATTCAACTGGCCCACTGTTTGTTGCAATTGATGCAGGTTTACCTTAGACACTCGAATACATGTTTCAAGGGATGCCCTGAATTTTAACACTTTTTCTTTGGGTAACCGAAAACAACCTTCCTTCGAGTCGAGCTCGATCCCCAGAAACTCGAGTGAAGTCGAGGGGCCAACAGTCTTACCTGGTGCCAATGGCACACCAAAATGCTTCATTAAGGCACATACAGGTACATGCATCATTGGTGCCTTTTGCGATTCCTTAATTGCGAAAATTAAGGAATCGCAATTAAGGAATCGCAAACAGCAATGCATCAAAAAAACGCAAAAGTTTTAGCGATTTCTTAATTTTCCTTATTTGCGATTCCTTAATTGCGAATCGCAAATAAGGAAACGCTTTACATTGATTCCTATGGGCCTAGAGGCCCATAGGAATCAATGGGAAGGCATTCTCATTTTGCGAATTCGCAATTAAGGAATCGCAAAATGAGAATGCAATTTCAAGGGTGCAGGGTGGGCTCCAAAGGACCCCCCCCTACACATCTGGAATGTCATGTAAGTACATTTTACTCACACACATGTCCCAAGGGCATGTGTGTGTGTAACATGTAAGTTTCAAAAATGCATTTATTTGCATTTTTAAAACTTTTCGCAAATTACCATGAAGGTTTACTTCATGCTAATTTTTCCCTTCAAAATTGCGAATTCGCAAATTAAATTTAATCATGCATAGCATTTAAGGAATCGCAAAATTTGCGATTCCTTAAATGCTATCGCAATTTGAGAAATCACAAAAAATTGCGAATTCTTAAATTGCGATACATGAGAAATAAATGATGCATCCCAAATACTGATTTTGGAATCGCAAACGGCCGAATTTTGCGATTCGCACCGTTTGCGATTCCAAAATAACTTGATGCATGTGCCTGAAAATTCGTTTAAAGCCTGTCCACATTCCGGGTCCCCGGCTGCCCCCAGGAACAGAAAGTCATTGAGATAATGCATAACATGCTGAAAACCCGTCCTTCTTGTGAATACCCATTGTAGAAAACAACTGAACTTTTCAAAGTAAGCACAAGATATAGAGCATCCCATTGGCATACATCTATCCATATAATAGCGACCCTGAAACATGAAACCAAGAAGACGCTGATCGTCTGGGTGTACCGGGAGCAACCGGAACGCTGACTCGATGTCTGATTTTGCCATCAGCGCCCCGGGCCCCAGGCGATTCAACATGGCGACGGCCTCATCGAAAGATGCGTACCGCACCGAACACACTTCCGGGTCTATCGCATCATTCACGGAAAGACCTCGTGGGGCTGACAAGTTATGTATTAGCCTAAACTCACCCGGGTCCTTCTTGGGGACCACCCCTAATGGGGAACAAACAAAGTTAGGAACTGGTGGAGAATCGAATGGGCCGGCAACCCGCCCTCGAGTCACCTCTTTCCCAATCTTTACCCGTACCACTGCCGTATGCTGCAGGACCGACAGTTGGTTCTTACAACTTGCTTCACCCCGAAAATCACCCACTGGAATGCGGAAACCATATGAAAAACCGTCTCGCAACACCCCAGCGGAGACATGGTCCGGGTATTCGTTGAGCCAAGGAATCATTGCCATGGTATCAATCGGGGTAGGTAAAGGCGCCCCTCGGACTATTTCAGACCTGTTTGGCGCTTCCCCTACCACCGTTATCACCCGTTTTGGCTCTGCACATGGTCTCAGGATGGGAGGATTGACCACACCCCCCACATTCATGTCTAAACTTGCATGACCCTTGGGGCCTTGTACATTTTCCCCTGTTAAAATTCCAACAAATCCCCCTTTTACCTGCGTTGCCACTCGACTTCGAGTGGTGCTCGTTACCTGCACCCGTCCGAAAGGGTGTCCCAGAGGATTGGCGGGAAGACTCACCCCTGTTACTCCCCGACAATGGTACTTTTAACATGCCTGAATTCTCCATTTTTTGCCAAGAAATGGAGTCATAACAATCCCATGTTAGAGCTGGGTCGTGCTCCTTAGCCTTCCTAAAAAGATTGTCATAACAAAACCACTGATTGCCCTCGTATGCTAGAGAATACTCCATGATACGTGTCTGGTAAATAGGCAACTCCGTCAACAATTCAGGCCTTCGCTCACCCATAATGGAGGTAAAAATGCCAAACGCTCTGCCCCAAGTACCTATGTTTTCGTCGACCTTAAAGGCGGCCATTTTTGCGCGCCAAACACTCAGATGCATAAGCTCTTTTTGGCCCTTCACATGCTCCATCTCGTAATGGTCAGTAAGCAAAGAAAACATATTCACATACTTATCGGCCCAAATCTTTTCCTTAATTTCAAGTGGAACATGCTGGGCCACTTTCTCCCATCGTGAGGGTACAGACCCCTCCCCCGCAATCGTCAGTAGCCGCTTACCTGCACTAGGTGCTGTACTTGCTGCCGAACTCGCGCCTGCTGCAATCTCAGCCACCGGAACCTGTGGGAGAACAGAAGATGGTGCCTTCGCAGCCTCTCTAGATTCCCGCAGTTGTCTCATTACTGCCCTGGCGTAAAACCTCCCTCGGAACGTCAAGTTTGTGTATCTACTTTGTGCCCTAACTCCAACAATTTGAAAAAAATTATTCTCAAAAATTGCCACCTAATCAAAAAACTGGACAAAGATCTTGTAGCCGAACCCTTGTTTGCTTTCAAAAAATAAAAAAAGTCTCAAATTTCATCGTTAGAGCGGCAATGCATAAATAACCAAAACAAACATTGAGAAAGCGTTTGGGCTTACAACCCATAACTGGTCACCACAGATGCGGAACTTGTGTTTGTTGCGACCGGACCATTGAGGGATCGCTATTCTCACACTGAAATGTCTTTTGGAAACACAATTCATTTACAAATTGTAAGGCAAAATGTGTAGTTTATGGTATAACTTGCCCCTGTGATGTGTTATATATCGGTAAAACCAACCAAGAGATACGCCAACGTATCACACAGCATAAATCGCGGATAAGGAACTCTGTCATCTCAGCACCATTGCTTAATTACTGGATTAAGAAATCACATGTGGAAGCAGACATTCACTGGACAGTAATTTGCAAAGTAGAACGGGACCCCAGAGGTGCGGATATTGAGGTGAAATTATCTCAAAAAGAAGCCATGCTTATACTAAAATTTGATACGGCTGTGTCAGGGCTGAACGAGATGTCCGAATTATATAAATTGTAAACATATCTGTGCAGGTACTGCGTTATGGCTCTACATTAACATGCAGATCATGATGTGTCTATAATATAGGTGTGAGTACCAACACACATTAGGTATGATCCCCCCCTTCAACACAACCAAAATCTAAGTTGTGATTATGAGTTTACATTCATTTCCATTAGAAACAAAGTGCAGGCCATAACATTATATGTCGGTGGTAACTATCGCGCTTTTAATCTTTTGTTGTTCACCATCCTTGACATTGTGCCAATCCCGAGCCTTCATGCTCAACCTACAAGTACCGATAAGCTTTGCGCCCGTTACGCACCCTTCACTGCGGTCAGGCGATGTGTAATGAGAATTGAATCTCCGGGTCGAAGACGCTGCCGTACATCAATAAACGAGCAGGCCACTATTTAAATATTATATGCGGGCTGTATTTACAGCGCATACAATCTCTTCACCGAACTACTATAACCGATAAGCTCAGCGCCCGTCACGCACTTCTCACAGCGGTCGGGCCACGTGTAATGAGTATTTAACTTCCGGGTTTAAGGCGCTGCCGTACATCAGCAATTGAGAGGTGGAACACACTGCTGTAACTTTGCCGGACAATTGAGCAAGCCGCCAGGATTCAGAGGTAAGCCTCGCACAGAGGAATGAAAATGTGAAACAGTATCCATTAGTAGAGCGGGAAACCTTTCTAACCATAACGTTTTTCCCAGCTGGTGGCAGCCTGGGGATATATATCTTATCGGCGAGGGGAACTGAAACATATTGTATAACCAGCAGAGGAGCACTCTATCTAGAAGGTACGACGTACACCACAATATGGACGTTGTGTTACATGCTTTGGTTTCATGATGGGGCTTGTTACACGGTGAACTCATGAGAATATATGAATTTTTTGTTCAGGTGCTGATGTTCTGGCGCTTTTAATAATTTGGCGAAATACAGGATCCAAGGCTGAGAAATTCGGGAGGGAGTAAGTACACATGCCTGAAATAGAGAACTTCTGTACCTGATGTGTCCGATATGATTCTAGACAACAGGACGTTTTTGTTTGTTTTTATTTTTCCTCAGATTCACACTTTGAATTATATAGTAGAGGAAGTCCATGGCAGTGGCTCTTCTTGAAGTTGGTAAGTCGTGGCCAGGTGCGAATGGAAAGGGGCGACCACTCGGTCCCCCCGAACGTATGGCGGAGTGCCTCGATCCCCCCGGGAAGCCATTTTTGGGCGGGAGGCGCGTCTCGGCTGGTATGCCCGAAGCGGCGTAGCCGGGGCGCGCCTGTTCCCGCCCTAGAGTGGGCTGGCCTAGACACTGACGCAGCCAGCCACGCCCTCGGGACGGGCAGGGGCGGGTTTACGCCCGCCCTGAAGACGGATAAAAGGAGACGCAAGGCCGGAAGACGTCCTCTTGTTCTTGTGCTCCGAAGCTGCACCTCCTCGCTACACGTGAGCTCGGGACAGAACAAAGAGCCAATTTTGAGCGTTTTGATCTTTTTCTTTGTCTTCCAGATACTTCGTCGAAGAAGATGCCCAGGAAAGGCGAAAAGAGAATGACGACTGACCAGATGGTTCGGGCACTCTTTAAAGATATGTCCGACATAAAGAAACGGTTGGCGGAGCGAGATGGGGAGGAGGGTTCGGGCCCTTCGCCGGCTGGAGGGAGACCTAAGAGGCCGAGAAAGGTTCCAGCCGGTGGGGACGTCCCGGCTCCCTCTGCCCCTCTCGAGGCGCCGACCCCGGTACCGATAGAGGGGAATCCAACCCCGGGGGTCGTCTCCCCGACATCCAAGGAAGACATGCCCCCCGAGCTGGCAGCACAGCTAGCAGCGTGGTTGGGGGATAGTGGTGATGGCGCCACGGCTGCCGAGGCACAGGCGCTGATAAAAGGGCTTCGTGAGAAGAAAGAGGCAGCTAGAGTGGCGGGGATAGACAAGCCGCAAGCGGCAGAAGCTGCGTCCGGTGCAGGTAAGCGGCCATTGCCGATTGCAAGGGACGAGTCAGCACCCTCTCGTAGAGAGAGATTGGGACAACATGTGCCGTTAGCTATAAAAGAAAAGATCTGGGCGGGAGAGTACGTGAATATTTTTTCCCTGCTTGTTGATCATTATGATGTGGAGCATGTGAAAAGTCAGAAGGACTTGATGCATCCGAGTGTTTGGCGCGCAAAAATGGCCGCCTTTAAGGTTAATGAGAACATTGGCAACTGGGGCAATGCATGGGGTATTTTCACATCGATTTTGGGGGAACGTAGGCCCGAGTTGCTCCCTGAGTTTCCCGTTTACCAATCACGAATTATGGGTTACTCGACAACGTATCAAGGTAACCATTGGTTTTGTTATGACAATCTGTTCAGAAAGGAAAAGGAACATAACAAGAGTTTGACTTGGGATTGTTACGATTCGTTAACTTGGGACAAAATGAAAGAATCAGGAATGTTAAGAATGCCATTGGTCGGGAGCAATGTTGTTGATTACTCCCGCCAGAATGTGGGGACGCCCTTTCGACCAAGTACGAGCACCGACGACCAGTCAAGGCCCGCAGGCAATACAGGGAAAAAGGGTTTCTGTTTTAATTTCAACAAGGGGAAATGTACCAGGCCTCCGGGATCGTGTAAGTTCAAACATGAGTGTAGTACGTGTGGGTCGTCCCATCCTGAGTCATCGTGCAGAGCCAGAACGGGTGAGAATGGGGGTAAGGGGGGCGCCAAACAGGTCTAAGCTAGGCCGAGGGGCGCCTTTACCAACCCCGATTGATACCTTGGCAATGATTCCCTGGCTCAGCGAATACCCGGATCGTACTTCTGCTGGGGTGCTACGGAACGGTTTTACTCATGGTTTCCGCATCCCGGTAGGGGACTTTCAGGGTGTAGGGATGTGCAAAAATCAACTTTCCGTTTTACAACATACATCGGTAGTGCAGGAGAAAATTCAGAAAGAGGTTAGCCGGGGACGGGTCGCCGGCCCGTTTAGTGAACCTCCGGTACCAGGTTTCGTTTGTTCTCCGTTAGGGGTGGTCCCCAAGAAGGACCCGGGTGAGTTCCGTTTGATCCATAATCTGTCTGCTCCACGAGGTCTTTCGGTGAACGACGCAATTGATCCAGAAATTTGTTCGGTGCGATACGCATCTTTTGATGAGGCAGTAGCCATCTTGAATCGCCTGGGGCACGGGACGTTGATGGCGAAATCTGATATCGAGTCAGCGTTCCGGTTGCTCCCGGTACACCCAGACGATCAGCGTCTTTTGGGATTCGGGTTCCAGGGATCATTTTACATGGATAGGTGTATGCCAATGGGTTGCTCTATTTCATGTGCTTACTTTGAGCAATTCAGTACTTTCCTGCAGTGGGTGTTCACTGAGACAGCGGGTTTCCGAAATGTAATGCATTACCTTGACGACTTTCTGTTCCTTGGCCCCGCCGGTAGTCCCGAATGTGCCCAGGCTTTAGACAAATTCTGTGTGTTAATGGGTCATCTCGGCGTGCCGTTGGCACCGGGTAAAACTATGGGTCCCACGACTTGCCTCGAGTTTCTGGGGATCGAGTTGGACTCAAGGGAGGGGTGCTTCCGTTTACCAGCTAGCAAGGTGTCGAAATTTAGGGCAGCCCTCCAAGTATGTTTAACTGCATCCAAGGTTACACTGCATCAGTTGCAACAGTTAGTGGGAAAATTGAACTTTGCCTTGAGAGTGATACCAATGGCTCGCCCCTTTTCCCGCTCAATTGCCCAAGCGATGGTTGGCCTGAAGGAGGGTCATCATCGCACAAGGTTATCGACTGAGGTCCGCCAGGACATGCGGATTTGGTTAGCATTCTTGGCGGACTTCAATGGCCGAGTTGTCTGGAACAAGCCAGTCATGTCCTCCGATGAGCTTGGGCTATGGACAGATTCAGCAGGAAGCGTAGGTTTTGGCGCCATCTTCGGCACAAAATGGTCGGCACAGAAGTGGCCCCTATGGTGGCACGAGAAGGGGCTGACAAGTAACATCGCTTTCCTCGAATTATTTCCCATTCTGGTGGCCCTGAGAACCTGGCCAGAAGGGTTCAGAGATCATTCTGTTGTGTTCTGGTCCGACAATATGACCGTGGTAGAATGCATCAATAGTCAGGCAGCCCGTTGTAAATTGATTTTGAGGCTGCTCAAAGAAATTGTCTTACTGTGTATGCAACTGAACGTGGTATTCAGAGCAAAACATGTCCCTGGGGTGATGAATCAGGCCGCTGATGCACTGTCTCGTTTTCACATGCAGGCTTTCTCGGGCTTCCTTCCTTCAGCGGACCCGGAGCCGGCACCCTTCCCCGAAGCTCTCTGGTCTCTCGGTGCCCCGAACTTCGTCACCTCGTGGGAGAGAGTCTAGCACCCAGGACAAGGAAGGCATATGAAGGGGCGTTCCAGGCCTATTTAGCCTTTTTGGGGGCAGAGAGAGGGGGACTTTGGGGGCAGGAGGAGTTGGTAGTACTTTTCCTGATGTCCTTACGTAGGGCTGGGAAATCGGTGGCCACGGCCCAAAGGCATCGTGCCGCCATTTCCTTTGTTGCCAGGGCCCATGGCATCCTGGACCCGACAGCGTCTTTTACGGTACAGAAAGCGCTGCGAGGGTGGCAACGTCTGGAGGGTCGCAGAGTAGACGTAAGACGACCGATAGGTCTAGACAGGTTGTCCCAGTTGCTGACCACACTCCCTAACACATGCTCGTCCCCGTTCGAGACCTGTTTGTTCCGGACTGCATTTATGCTGGCATTTCACGGGGCTATGAGAGTTAGTGAGCTGGTTGCAAGGAACAAACGGGATGTGACGGGGGGCTTGTGCAGGGAGCAGGTTCAGATCAGGGGTGATGCGATGATTGTCTCCTTTCTCAGGTCCAAGACTGACCAAGATGGGAGGGGGGACTGCACGATCATTCGCAGGATCCCCGAGTCATCCATGTGTCCGGTTCAGTGCTTAGAAGATTACCTAGCACGAAGGGTGGCATCATGGGGGGGGACATTGTTGAGGCATGTAGACGCCACCCCGCTGACGAGGTTTCAGTTTCAGCGGGTGCTTGCAATGGCCATTGCCGCAGCGGGCTTGGACCCGGGTGAATTTGGGACCCATTCCTTTCGTATAGGGGCTGCCACAGAAGCTACAGCCAGGGGTCTCAATGTAGAACAAGTGAAACGGGTGGGGCGTTGGTCCTCCAATTGTTATAAGAGGTATGTGCGATTGCACATGTTGTGAAGCTGTAATCATGTACTCACGCTTCTTGTCTTCTGTTTGTTTTCAGTTCAGCAAGCCTACGCGGCAGGGCGGACTGTGCAGTTGACCCAACACCAGGCCAGCGGTCACACATCACCGGCTGAGAGAAAGGAGGTGTGGGTTGTAGGCCACTCATACGTGAGACGGGCCGCAGACGTATTCAAAGCAGGTGATATGATTCACGTACCTGGGGAATACGGGTACAGAGTGTCCTTCTACGGAAGGGGCGGTCTCTGTATTGACCAGTTTCAGGCATTTTTTGAGGGTTTGTTAGAGCGGATGAGGTCACCGCCGTCCATAGTCATAGTACATTTGGGGGGCAATGATCTAGTCACCACCGGTAGACGACTTCTCCTGGAGGCTATGCTTTCCACGGTAAGTTGGTTAGCAAGGAGAGTTCCGGGGTGTACAATTGCGTGGTCTCATATGATCCCACGAAAAGTGTGGCGGGGGGCTATCTCGATCCCTGCTTTGAATCATTCCGTTAAAAAATTGAATAACAAAGTGAGTCGGTTGTTCCGTTCCAAGACATTACATTCGATCTCGCATAGTTGTATTAATGATGACAGTATGTATTTGCGGGATGGTGTGCATTTGTCGAGGGTGGGCAATGAGTTACTCATAGGCGACTTCCTAGCTTGGTTAAAATCGTTAAAACATGACCTTTAGGTAGGAGTCTGGTGGGGGGTCCGGATAGCCGGTCAACTATCCGGACCTGTGGCGGTAAGGTCATGATCGGTGAGCACTAATTGGTAGATCCCTATGAGTGGGCGTCACCCAACACGGATGGGAGCGCTCGGGGGAGGTGGCCATTGGCCCCTCAATGGGGAGGCGGTCCCGTCTAAGGGCGGGTCGCCGGAAGTTAAGGAAAGGCGGTCAAGGCCCCTTCCTGTGTAGGAGGGGTTACAGCCCCCTCCTGAGGAATTTCCCGGGGCCAGGGTCATCTGCGACGGCAGATGCGGTAAGTTGTGTGGGGTGGGGGGAGGTCCACGATACCTTCTAGATACCACACACAAGTATTCGAACGACCTTTAAATGGCGTCGAGTCTTAAGTGCCCCCGACAAGTCAAGGGAAATTGTTAGTAGTTGCACTTGAGGTAAGCCTCTGTGCTGTCGCCCTTCCCAAGTGGGAGGGGTAAGTCTGGTTAGGGATCTTGACACCGGTTATGACCTTGCCGTTGGCCCTTAAACGTTAGGATGTACAATTTCAGTGTTTATAGAGAATGTTTCTGTAGGATGCTAGTTCGGCTAGGAGAACCTCTGTATTAGAGAATATGTTAAGATTAGCCAAACATCGCAAATGTGATAATGAAATTGTACATAATATGAAACGTTTAATGTTTAATTTTTGTTTTAATAAATACGGCCGCGGGAGGGTCACTCCCTCCCACATCCAAAAACTTTGAAGAACTGTTTCCGGTTTCCCTTCTTTTGGGGATCGTGTTGAGAGGGGGTGGCGGGTATCTCAGCCATATGGAAAGGGGCGACCACTCGGTCCCCCCGAACGTATGGCGGAGTGCCTCGATCCCCCCGGGAAGCCATTTTTGGGCGGGAGGCGCGTCTCGGCTGGTATGCCCGAAGCGGCGTAGCCGGGGCGCGCCTGTTCCCGCCCTAGAGTGGGCTGGCCTAGACACTGACGCAGCCAGCCACGCCCTCGGGACGGGCAGGGGCGGGTTTACGCCCGCCCTGAAGACGGATAAAAGGAGACGCAAGGCCGGAAGACGTCCTCTTGTTCTTGTGCTCCGAAGCTGCACCTCCTCGCTACACGTGAGCTCGGGACAGAACAAAGAGCCAATTTTGACCCACCCACCAGCCCCTGAGGACAGCAAGTTGTTGTGCAATAAAGTGGATTTTCTAAGTATGTTCTTCCTTTTTTCGTTTACAGGTTGTGAAAGTATCAGTTTTGTTGTTTTTCATAATAAAGTATCGTGAATATCATTTAGGTTGTTACGATTAAAAGGACTTGATGTAGTGTTGCTTTTTGAGCATGCTCTTTCGGTCGTAGCGACCAATGTTTTCATAAGTTCGAATTGTCGTATTTATTTTTTGGTAGGCGGTAAGGTCATGATCGGTGAGCACTAATTGGTAGATCCCTATGAGTGGGCGTCACCCAACACGGATGGGAGCGCTCGGGGGAGGTGGCCATTGGCCCCTCAATGGGGAGGCGGTCCCGTCTAAGGGCGGGTCGCCGGAAGTTAAGGAAAGGCGGTCAAGGCCCCTTCCTGTGTAGGAGGGGTTACAGCCCCCTCCTGAGGAATTTCCCGGGGCCAGGGTCATCTGCGACGGCAGATGCGGTAAGTTGTGTGGGGTGGGGGGAGGTCCACGATACCTTCTAGATACCACACACAAGTATTCGAACGACCTTTAAATGGCGTCGAGTCTTAAGTGCCCCCGACAAGTCAAGGGAAATTGTTAGTAGTTGCACTTGAGGTAAGCCTCTGTGCTGTCGCCCTTCCCAAGTGGGAGGGGTAAGTCTGGTTAGGGATCTTGACACCGGTTATGACCTTGCCGTTGGCCCTTAAACGTTAGGATGTACAATTTCAGTGTTTATAGAGAATGTTTCTGTAGGATGCTAGTTCGGCTAGGAGAACCTCTGTATTAGAGAATATGTTAAGATTAGCCAAACATCGCAAATGTGATAATGAAATTGTACATAATATGAAACGTTTAATGTTTAATTTTTGTTTTAATAAATACGGCCGCGGGAGGGTCACTCCCTCCCACATCCAAAAACTTTGAAGAACTGTTTCCGGTTTCCCTTCTTTTGGGGATCGTGTTGAGAGGGGGTGGCGGGTATCTCAGCCATATGGTTAGGAGCGCTGGGCAGATGAAGTTAGAACTTGGCTCTAATTTTTTTTCGTTTTTTCTGTTTTCACAGTGGTTGTTGGTCCTGATGAGAACCCCTACAATGAACGGGATTTGAAACGCAGAGACCTTTGTCAATGCCACTCCCAATCAATTTGTATCTATGTTGTGATCAAGACTTATGATACATTGTAAAAAACTGTGTGTTGCTCGTGCAATTTTTCTGCACTTTCATACATTTTGTTAGGGTCGATTATTAGGCCTGTTTTCACAATAATTACTTTGGCCTGTAAAGGTTGTGTAGTGTATGATGAGTGTGTTGAATGCGTAAATGTGGTTGTGCCTGTACGAATGAATAATTAGGAGTGAGTGTGAATGAAAAGAGGTGGGTTTATTTATTCTGTGTCATTATATGTTTTGTCATCTGTTTGTATACATCCCGATATGTTTCTTAAACGAAAACAAATCTTTTGAATATTGAAAATAAAAGCTAATAATGAGCTTTTAGTTGCTTGTCTTGATATCCTTGCATCTATCATTTAGTGGTATAGGAATTGCTTATCAGTATTGGCAGCTTGGTTGGTATGCAGTGTAGATGACTCAGCCTTACTGATTAGAGTCAGGCCCTTCTTTTGTTATATAACTTTGTAAATATGGCGCAACAAGGCGCATTTTTTACGCCACTGGTGCGTCACAAAAAGTGACGCACCAGCGGCGTAAAAGTGACGCACAGCCTCATAAATGAGGCCCATAATATTTAGAGCTTGATTTATATGTTGATGTAAAGCATACTTTGTTGCAACGACGACGGAGTATGCTTACTGCCAACATAATGGTCCCCCAACTTAATTTAGATGCAGGCGGACCTTCAGTCTAATCACAGCAGACACTACTCCATCTCTGCTGTGATGAAACCCCTCTGACGGTCCTGTGGAATAAGCACCATTGGAGGAAGACCTCTAATTCCACAAACCAGAGATGGGCAGGAATAGAGGTCAGTTTTCACTGCCCGCCACCACCAGGAAAAAACGGGCCATAATGGGCAGTGAACACTGCTACATACACATCTAGCCATGGTAGAATTCACCCATGGCAAGGGGAACATTTTCTTTTGAAAAAGAAAATGCTGCTTCAGGATTTTCTTTTTTTAAATTAAAAAGAAAATAGTTTGGTGCAAGGGACTCTTATGTTGCCCCAATGACAGCGTTTCCTGGCAATGCTTTTAAGAAATGACCTCATGCTTCGTGATCATTTCTAAATTGGGCTTACAGTACCTCCACCTGGACAATGGAGTAATTTACTCTGTCACCCTGACGGAGAAATGGGCCGTCCACAGATTATAATCCTGGCCCTTAGGGCCATATGTATCATACTACCGTTTAGCGAATTCCAAATAGCGAATTTTAAGGAATCACTATTTGGAAATCGCAAAACGGTATGTATGTACAAAATCGCTATTAAATAGCGATTCTTTACCATTCCTAATTTGCGATTAGCAAATTGCTAATCGCAAATTACCCATTCATTTCCATGGGCCAGGAGGCCCATAGGAATGAAGGTGCAATTTACGATTAGCAATTAGCTAATCGCAAATTAGGAATTTCTTTAAGGGTGCAGGGGTGTCTCAAGAACACCCTGCTGCACCCCTTAAAAAGACATTTAGGGGCATATGGCGAACATACATGCCCTAAGGGCATGTATGGGCGTCATATGGCACCTTTTGTTTTTTGGAAAAAAGCTTTTTGAAAAGAATTCGCAAATTACCACCAACTATAAGTTGGTGGTAATTTGCGAATCCTTAATGGCATTTTTTGAATATTTTTTGTTTGATACATTGCAGTTAAGGAATCGCAAAATGTGCGATTCCTTAAGTGCAATCGGAAAATAAGGAATTGCAGACATGTTTGATACATACCATTTGTCAAATTAGCATTCGCAAAGGCCGAAATTCGCAGAATTTCGGCCTCTGCGAATGCTAATTAGCTTGATACATATGGCCCTAAGTCTTGTGTCTGTGCACCAGCTAAAACAATTAGCCACTGCAATTATGCAGCAATAGAAAATAAAATCATGCAGCAATGTTGACTGTTTTATGTGGAAATAAACAACAAGTATGCGGCCTAATAGGGCATAATGCAGAACGGTCTATGGCAATATTGTTTTGCTGATTTGCTTATTAATTTGTTAAAACTGTCTGAGCAAAAGTTTCACTTCATTAATACCATTTTAAAATTGAAGTCGGGCACCGAAAGGTATCCAGTCGAATTTTGTCAAGGGTCTGTCTGCACACGGCACCACATGTGACATTCGTTTTTTTAGTAACTTTTTTCAATAACATTTTTATTGGGCAGATCCATTTGAAAATATTACACACAAAAAATGCTTGCTATAGTTCTTGTCCCTTTTCTTCTTTCTTCCAACCAGCTTTCCAGAACCTCATCCTCCCCCTTCCAGATGTTTTTTTAGTTACCTTTCATCATTTGAGATAGAAATATTGGGGCATATTACCAAGGGCCATTATCGCCGCCTTAGGGGGACTTTTTCCCGCTAAAGCAGCGATAATTTTATCGCCCTATTACCTAGCTGTCGCTAACACCAGTTAGCGACAGCTAGTAGGAGATAGCGATCATCTTCGGGCCCACTTTGCATGTCAGCGATATTTATCGCTAATGACATGCAAAGTGGGCATGCCAAGATGTTAGCAACTGGAAACAGTCGCTAATATCGCTATCTCCAATTATCAACAAAGCCTTACTTTTGGAAATATTCGCGCTAAGCGCGAATATCTCCAAAAGCTAACGCCTGCCCAGAGCAGTTCTTAGCCATGTTATCCAATGAAAGGTGGATAACATGACTAAGAGCATTGTCACGATAATGCATGAATATTGCTGATTTTTGAGCGATATTCATGCATTTCGCAGAATATTTACCGCTTTTGAGATAAACCTTGATAATATAAAGGTATCTCAGCGGTAAAAATCGCCGGAGCGCGGCGATATAATTTTAGCCGCTAACCATGAATAGCGATAATTATCGCTATTGCTTGGTCATATGCCCCACTGTTTCTTGAAATGATGCACTAGGTGTTAGATTTTGTGCCATTGCGATACATCTGGAACTATGTGGTCAATGATACAACTGCAGAATTTGAAAATTCTCGTGTCTCTGTCTATGGTTAAAGAGCATCACAACTTGCACGGATAGACTCCACTGAGTAAGAAACAATTGAAATCAAAAGTAGATGAGCTTTATGAAGGTAAGCGAGTGACATTGTAACATATCAATGGAAATGGAAAATAATTGTACATATTTTTTAATACAAATTCCTGGCACCGTCCAAGTTGTCATATATACTCTATTTTGGTTTTCTTTCTATTTGCAGGGTCCTCTCACATGAGATGATTTCCTAACATTCACCACTATCAGGCCTGAGATCAAAACTATTTGTTGTAATTTGCTATTTTCAGAAGTGAGTCATGTAAGTCATTTTTAAAGTGCTCGAGAGTTCCCTGGTGGGGCCCACTCGTTTGGAAACGTTGATTCGTCTCTGAGAGAAGTCAGTTGCAATGCATAAAAACGCCTCAGTGCTAAGTTCAATTACTTTGTTCTTCAATCTTCCCCGTGCACATTTCTTGTTTGGGGCTGCCAAGAGTACAAATGGTGCAATTGCTATCAGCCCCCCACAGAATCTCCTAATGGGTTTAATAGACACAGTATTTTCTGCTCTGCTGACGCAGAAACAATCTCAGGAAGTGAGGGTGAAATCCTGGCACCCGTTCTATTCTACAAAATTTACAGAGGAAAGAAAGAGAGGTGACCAATATTGCTGGAATTATGACCTCCTAACCTTTATTCTTTATTCGCCTAAGATTCAGCTTTAGCTTTAAAGTAAGCAAGTCGTTGCTCCCATTAGAAATAAAGTATAATTTCCATTAAATGGGTTCTTAGTTTCAGGTTAAAAAGCATATTCGAAAAATATTTACAAAATATGACTACTCCATTGCTCAGTTAACAGGATAGACCTTTTGTTCAGTTTGGATGAATAATGAGTAAAATGCGCATTTAGGACATTTCCTGTATTCACTAAAGGCAGCGTAGAGAATGCTTAGAATACTCTTTGAAGGAAGAGGTATTTCTTGTATTTTCAATGCTAACCATTCACATGTGTGTCTTTTTTGGCATATTTATTGTAAAAAAGGCAAAGACTGCGTCATGCACTGAATCACAGAAAGATGGTGTTGATAGAACACCCAGGGGTATATTCACAAGAACGTTTGATAACTACCGCAAGAGTAGCGTAATGCAACTTCCAACATCGCAGCCTATTGTGGGAAGACAACTCCGTGACAACGTGGAATTCACAACACAGCGGTAGCATGACATAGTCTGCAGAAACCGCGGCCAATGTCCTCGATACAACCACCTCGATGGAGACACAAACACAAACCACAACACCAAAAAACCTGCGATGGGCCAAAGCGCGATGAGGGAATCAGCAATAAGTTGCGTGAGGCCTGCAACACACACCAGGCATGCAGGAAAAATCACCATAAAAGTAGAAAAAACACCCAAACACAAACTGACCAACACCCAAGCACCATGGAGTCAGCCCGAGCAGGCGCAGACGACGAGGCCAACCCCACAAGCACCCCGGACAACCAGCCTGGGACCTCGCGGACAGGAAAGGGCAAGGCCAAGAAGAAAAGGAAGACGAAGTTCAGTCCGCAGGCGAACAGGACCATAGTCACGGAGGTGAGGGAACACCATCAACAACTGCTCATCACCTCCAACGTGTCATTGGGCACCAAAAATGGGATGTGGCGAGACATCGTGGACAAGGTGAATGCCGTCGGTGAGCACAAGAGGATAATGGACGAGGTCAAGAGGTGATGGAATACCATCAAGTGGTGCACCAAGAAGAAACTCACCACCAACCAGAAGAGCAACGCAGATTGGAGGTGGGGGCCCAGCGCCATAGCTTGAGCTGGATGACATGGAGGAGCGGGTGTCGACAGTCAGCAGTGTGGAGACTGCGGCCGGAGTCGAGGGAGCGGACACTGCTCGATACGATACAACACAACCACAACAGGGTAAGTGTCCACTAGCTACTGGGGGATGGGTGGAGATGGGCACAATGGCACATATGCACAATCAAGCAGAGCACAATGCACACCCACAATGACTCTGGTTCCTCACCCCGATCCACAGACTGTCACAGTGTACAATACCATGCTGTCTGAATGTCAACATGGACCATGTGGCTACATACATGTAGACACATTGTAATACACCATCTCCCCTTCACATCGCACCATCAACACCTCCTGCAGAGCAGTCCCAGAAGAGGAGGACAACACCAGCATCAACACCCAAACCATCCAAGTCATCATTGACCTCATCTGCCACTCACCTCCAGGATCAGGGCAGCCCAGCTACATCAAGGAGACCCCACCCACTAGCCAAAGCACCCAGCTGGAGGCACCCACAGCCCCGGAACTCCACCAAGATCCCCAGGAACAACACATGGACTTCCAACGCCATGTGCTGGAGTGCCAGAGGGAGACCGCAGAGCAGGAGCGGTTGGGATTCAACATCATGGAAACCAAACTTTACCCCATCCTTGGGTGTGTAGGCCCGATCCATGGTCTCCAACAAGCCCTGACTGACATCGCTCGAGTCCCTTCGCGGAAATAAAAACACCTGTCTGCTCAGACTGGCTCCAGCTATACAAGCCGTGAGTTGGCACACATGTGGAGGCTCATGGAGGACATGGTGCGGATGGAGGCAGAAAGGATGGCAGCCACCACTGCACACCAGCGGCATGTAGTTGGGATCTACCTTTCCCTTCAGATCCTCATCATGGCATTGCTGCCACAAGGCGGTGCGATGATGAATGCTCCTGCCCCCCCCACCATCTACATCTCCGCCACCTTGTGTGTCTCTGTATCCCAGTGCGGCAGGGCTAACCACTCCGGCACCTGATGTGTCAGTGGGACATAGTGCGGCCGACAATCCACCTCCGACCCCTGATGTGTCCGTGGCACACAGTGCCGCAGCCGGTGCAGCAACACCCACAGGTGGGGCAGAGCAGACATTCGGGGACAAGGACTTGCATATGCCTGTGATCAGAAGGTATCAGTAGCATTCATTTCCGCCACCTGGCCTGTTTCACCTTGGTCCCGCACATGGCCTCATGACCTTCCACTGACCCCCGATTCACTCAGATGCACTCACCTTGCACAGCGACATGGACTGCCACATCCTGTTTGAGGACCAATGACACGGCGACCAGACTCCAGACTGTACCCTTCCTCTTCAGCATTACTTGTCATCCCCGGGTGGACTCTGGCAATCCCTCCACAGGCACATATTGTGTAGTGTGCTCGGCATTGCCCTGTACCGCTCCAGCTGCAGAACTGCACTGGATATGCAATAAACATCCTGTGTTGCACTGCTGTGTAATGTCTTTCATCATTCATGTATGTATGTGTGGATGAATGTAGGGTCAGTGATTTCCCTACCGTCAATGATGCTCATCCTGTGGGATGCCAGTCAGAGGGTGCTACATAGCAATTTGTGTAATGGGTCTTGTGGACACCACAAAAGGGACACATGCATCAGCCACTTCCTTGTTCGGGCATGAACTGAAACACCCCCTGTGCCCACGAGTAATTTCTGGAAGCCCTGCGCTGTTTCGGCGTATGGTAGGCCAGACCACTCTACTAATGCTCCGAGGGGGGGCCTCATTGCTACCCGTGGCAGGCGTACTCGCTGGTGGTGTGCAGGTCACTGGTCTAGTCAGCATGTCACAGCCACTCCCTGAGTGCAGGTTTGCTTGCACACTACACCCATCCGCCACAGGCGTCACAGGCCATGTGACCCCGCAAATATATGGGGCCGATCACATCACATACTCCTCTGCCGGTGGGGACCGGATGACGGACCCAAAGCCTTGAGGCTGGCATGGGCCAACCACCACGTGGTGCTAACTGGAGTTGAACAGGACTTGTGGCACACGCTGAATTGCGGCCGGCACAGGCAAACTGCCACAGGAAGTTGACTGAGAGTTTGGCACCTTAAGCTGCTGAGCGGGTGTGCAGCCTGCAATGATGCCCCGTCCCGGCGGGCCGGACTGCTCAGGATTTGTATGCCTTGTTGGACCGCAGTGTCGGCTGAGCCAGCAGGCTACGTGGGCCTACCACCACATGGCCACGCTTCCGGGTTCACTAAGTTAGTGGCAGCCATTCGGCTGAGCGGGTTTGCAGCCTGCAATAGTGTCGGGTGCCCTGGTATGTCCTATGCCATGGAGTAATCAAGACCCAGTGCTAAAGTGAATGTGCTCACTCCTTAACCCCTCCCATGCTCATGACGATCTCAGCTCTTCATGAGCCATGGTGGCTGTGTGCTCATGACGAGCTGAGCTTGTGAAGATGCAGGTGAAGCTCATTTAACCTGTTGCTTTCAGGAAGTCCACTCCTTATCTTTTTAAAGTAAGACAAAGTCTGAAGGGCTGTAGTTTCAAACTGTGCAGCAGATGCAGTCATTTCGAGTTCAATCCTCTTAGTGCAGCCAGGGTTCCAGGTGGAGAGTCCTGGACAGTCCTTCTTCTTCCACCAAACCAGATCAGGCAGGACCCTGAGGTGCTGAGCAGCTCTCTCATATTTATCCAGTGTACTTTGGAGTTCTTCGGAGACAACTATCTCTGACCAATAGGCTCCATGGTGCCACCATCGGGTACGACAACTTCCTCCAACGAGTAACACATTTTTTTCCAAGAAAACACTAGTCTTTTAAAATTCCCAATGGATAAACTCTCTCCTGGAGGTTAAGAACTGGCTAAGCTAACCCACTGGTGTGGCTAAGTTTCCCTGGCACTCACCTTTCAGACCCTCTGCTCATTCAATTCCTGATGCTCCAGTCTAGCTGGGGTTACAGGATGTGGGGTGTATTGTATTGTATTGTATATAAAGTATTTATAAAGTGCAACAAACACCCTACTGGTACCCTGGTGCAGTTGTACAAGACACAAACCATCATAAAGTGCAGAGTGTAGAAACCGAATAAACATCACTTAAGGACAAGAGATCATTTTCTGGGAAACAGCCACTGCACTCTAAAATCTCGCCCAATAATCCTTCGCTGGGCCTTTGGTTGGCATTGTATCTTTGCCCGTAACTTTGCTTGGGGCAGTCCTAGGAGGATGGGACCACCACTGAATCTTTCAGCATGATATGCTCTTTGTGTTCAAGGTATATGCTTGGTCCTCCCCCGAGGTTAGAGGGGACCACAAAATCATCACCTCTCATTGCCTGATATTTATCAAAGCTCACTTTTGTGAATTGGTTACATGTTGTTTAGCATATAAAGGTAACATTGTTTTATCAAAGGGTTGTGGGTGCAGTAGCTAACTCTGAGTCAGAGATTTTGTATGAATTCTGTTTTTTCAATGTAATGCATGGGGAGTTCGTTGCCAACGCTTAATCTCAATAGGACCCCACTCTATTCAATAAAAGAGGATCAAAGCTATCATAAGTCAAACATAAAGGCCTGTTTGTACCATTATACACCAGTTGTGGATGGAGCAGCAAGGAAAAAACACTACTGCCTTCCTTAAAGCCATGAGGAAGGAAACCATCACCTAAATTAAAAACTGATTAAACAACATGAAACTTGGAAGAAGTTCCCAAGGAGGGAAAAAGGTTGTGCCCAGACAAGAAGCATTTAAAAAAATGGGGTCAAACCTTTCCCAAGTGAAATTAAAAAGTCTCATGTGAAAGACTGTAGAACTCTTGATGAAGTGGCGCTGAATATTTATTTCTACATGTATGTCCACTGATAATAAAGGAACAAGTGAAATCAGTCAGGATGGTCTTTATTGAGATGCTCTCTTTTAGAAATGAAAAGCAGTCACTTACTGTGATATACTAAATAGCGAATTAGCTTCTCAATTGTAGGAATATCTGATGGGGTGCATCCTGGAATGTTTAAGAGGCAAGGATGAGGAACTCAATCAGTCACACTTTGATTATTGTTAAGAATTAGTAATTGAGCGAAGTCAATGCACTTGCTAAGTTTGTTCTGAGTATGTGCTTAGAGAACATTTCAATAGCGTGAAGTGAAAAGTTCTACCAGCATTTATAGGCATACTTCCTGTCAGCCATTATTACGTGTCATGGGATTTAGTTGGTATAAATGTAAAGTTACACACAGGGGTGGTGATAATGTTCACAACATACTGGATTAGAAAGATACTGGAACTTACTTGAACTTATGCTTATGAGTGGTCCCAGGGGTAATTGGTTGAGTCTAATCTGCAATGTTAGGGAAACTGAAATGAATATTCAGTTTCTAACAAAAGCGGTGTGCTTGTGCAAAGAGGATACCACTAACTACTTACATGGGCAGAAGCGTTGCTCATCTCCTGACGTTGCTCATCGTCGGCTGGGCCTGGGTTCGCAGATTCCCAGCAAAGTGTGCATGCGTGGGAGAACATGTTTAAGGAGGCAACACCTGACTGTTGACCTAGGTCAGACATATTGGAAGGGGTAACATTCACTATAGGATATGTGTCTTTCTTCAACGGGATTGACTCATTGGTAGAAAACGTACTTGGGTGCGAAATTGCTTATATGACAATTGTAGGGCATAAACGCAGTACGAGTAGAAAGCTGCATAGCCAAAGTCGATGAGTAGTCGAGGGGGCCACTAAGACATATGTAGGCTTATTGCACTTTAAACATGTGTCAGGCTTGCAATTGCCACCTGTGTGTGCAGTTGTTGAACTGCCTTTGCAATCTGTCAAAATAAACCTTTTGCCAAGATTAAACCGTCCTTTTTAATGCATATATCTCACCCCTAGATTAAGCACAAGAATGCCCTGCGGGCAGGAAGAAATGTGTTTTGAAACTGTGCTTTTTAGTTTTCCAGGTCCTGGTAGTGAGAAACCCTTAAATAGTTTTTTCACTACTCGAAGGCCTGCCACCCCCATAGGATAACTTTGGAGTTACCTTATTACAATGAATACTCTGTCATTTCCAAATGGGAACAGGTGCCCAGCTCATGTTTGACATCTTTGGAATTGTAATGACAAATCTTCTCTAATGGTAAAGCTATATTTTAAATTACAATTTTGAAAATGACACATTTAGAAAGTTGGGATTTTCCTACTATAGCCATTTAGTACCAGAGGCTTAGCTCTGGGTTACATGACTGGATGTAGCTGACAGCAGGGCTTTGTGCATTCCTCCTAGACAGGCACACGCAATAGAGAGCTTAAGTGTGCCTGGATGGGACACCACTGGCAGGTTGGAAAGTAGAGCTGAGCACAACCCTGTTTACATTTGAATAGGATGCATCCTGCCTCCCCACAAAGATCTACATACCCCTTTTAGTTAGTCTGGAGCCAAGGTAGATAAAGCAGGCTGACTGGGGCCTTCAACAGGAAACCTCTAGCAGCATCTCCCTCTTCCAGAGGAAGGGGATCAGCTAAACATATTGGACCCAAGATACCACCTCTTCAATACACTTCTAGACCTGTGGATACTCTGCTAGGAAGATAGACTGCTGTGCTGCTGAAAGGACTGACACTCTGCTGGACTGCTGCTCTAAAGGAACTGCTGCTTTGCTGCCCTCTTGCCCGGTTGAGAAGGAGTTGACCTGCATCTATTGAACCCAGGATCCCAGAGTGACTCCAAGGGCTAGTTGGCTGGTCTCTTGGCTAGAGCCTCAGGGACAGAAGGATCCATCAACCATGAACCCAGCACCTGTACTCTGCCATCTGTGAGACAACCCTGCCAAGTAGTGCTACTCAATTCCTGTAAACTTGGAAGTGGGCCTAAGGTACTCTGCCAGCCTCTGTGGCCCAGCATCTCCACTGCTGTGCAGAACAACCGTGAGCAGAACCAATGCATCACCGTTGTTGCATAGTTTAGACTCATAGCACAGACCCGTATCACCTTCGCAGCCCGCAGCCTCTTTGGAACTGCCACTGTGTGATACATCCTCGGCACAGACCCTCACATCCCTCATTGATGGCAGCCTCAACATACTATTTCAGTATATAGAAATGTATATATATATATATATATATATATATATATATATATATATATATATATATATATATATATATATATATATATATACATCTTTTTTTAATATTAAACTTAATGTAAACAAATCAATTAACCGTTTAAACTTTTATTAACAAGTGAAAAAACATTTGAAATAAATTCAAGATATAATTTCTAACAAAATTTAATGCATCTTCACTAAAAACAAAAATGCTAAAGAAGGTGGGGGTTTTAATAAATGATTATGTACAAATGGTTCTACATAAAACATTAATTTATGTAAATGAATTTAGGGCCTGATTAGGAGTTTGGCGGTCCAACCACCAGGCTGCCATTGCAGCATTCGAGATAAAACACCCAAGCCAATGACATTCTGACCGCCTCATTATGAGTTTACCACCAGGCTGGCAGTGTTGTGGCAGTGTCAAATATCCACAACCCTTTTCAACATAGAACTCCATCTCTCTACCCTATCAGCAGAACTCTCAGCACTACTCAAGAAAGACTTTAACTCCCTCCCTGCACTTACCATCCCCAAGGTTTCCTGTTCCCAGAAATCGGATCAGACCGCCAACACAGACCCTCAAACTCTGAGCACCAGCCCCTCCACCCGACCCATTCTGCATCCACCGTCCTCCTCGACCTCATTACCTCACTCCCTCCTATCCCTCCGATTACTTACCCTCCTGCACCCTCATTCAACCATCCCAGTGATCTTTGGTTCAAGCAGAATCCTTGCCTCCCCAGTCTCACCCAGACCACCTTCTGAACTTACATTTATCCATTTTTGCCTCTCCCCCCAGACGTAGCCCTAAACCCCTTGCATGCATGCTGGTAAATTGCAGAACCGCTGCACATCACGCAACTAAAATAGCCAAAACCATCTTGAGTGATTATATAGACATTGCCTTCTTAACTGAAACTTGCCCCAATGCCCACTCTTCTTCTATTCTGGACCTAATCTCCCCTCCAGGCTACTCCATACTCAGGAAAGATAGGCCGGACATAATAGGAGTGGGGCTAGCTATTACATATGAAATCGATCTTCAACTTTCACCTATTAAGTTCTCTGATCACACTACGTAGAAAATACCTAGGTGCTGAACCTAAGATTCCAGGACCTCTTCCAATCTGTTTTCACAATATTTACCACCCCCAGGTGACCGCCTTCCGTTTGTAGAGGAACTGTCCGATCTCATTATTCATTCCTCGATTTTCAACTCTAAAAACCTCTTTCTAGGAGACTTTAACCTCCACTGGAACAAAAAGGATGACCCCTCTGTTAACCTCCTCACTGATCTGCTCAACATTATTG
Organism: Lissotriton vulgaris; assembly: GCF_964263255.1. Lineage (NCBI taxonomy): Eukaryota > Metazoa > Chordata > Amphibia > Caudata > Salamandridae > Lissotriton > Lissotriton vulgaris. Next base: position 461,831,657 of record NC_141689.1, on the reverse strand, counting down.
ACCTGATGCAACTTTCCCATTCCCCGACCCACAAAAAAGGGGCCACGTTAGACGCTATCATTACTTGCAAAGACCTGGCCTCCCTTGCCAACATCGTCCCTATTGACTGGTCAGACGATCACCTCATCCTCTTTTTGATCACTAACACAATGCCTCCCCCCAAAATCCATTAAACTAAAGAAATTGACTAGAAACCTTCACCTTACCCTCCGGGCTGAATTGGAATTCAAAGTCAAGGAGCAACTGCAGCTCATCCCCCTCACCAAAAATGCAAATGACCTCAATGAGCATTTTAACAAATCTATAATTGAAGTCCTTGACCAAATTGCCCCAGCTAAATTTAAAAACACAAAAAAACTTCCTCCAAATCTTGTTTTAATGCTGACCTCAACAGAAAAATACATTTCCTTAGAATGATTGAACGCACATGGAGACAACACCCGTACCCTGCTAATCTGACCCTCCTTAGATCCACTAGGTCCAAATATAAAAAACTGATTCTTGACAAAAAGGCCTCCTTCTTCCACTCATAACTAGATAGGGCCAAAATAGGCCCAGAGAACTGTTCAGCAGTGTCAAAAACCAAACAGCTTCTGATTCCCCCAAATTACAGGCCTCAATCAAGAAATGTGAGGAAATTGCCAACTTCTTTAATGAAAAAGTCAACAAAAATGCCTATTCCTTCACCCTAACCCCCCAATTCCCTATCCCCCTTTGACCCTTCCCACAAAGATTTCCCCATCTCTCCTATCCCTCCTGGCGCCTCTCTTCTCTCCCACATCATACCCTCGCCTGATCTTGACCCCACCTTATCCCCTGCTAAAAAATAACGTCTCTTGACATAATTTCCACACTGTTTCTGAACGTGGTGTCCTTAACATCATTTTCAGGCTCAAACCTTCCCCACACAACAAAGACCGGCTCCCTGCTAATCTTGTTCAAGATTTAAAACAAATTATTGCTCCCTACTGGACAAACATCATTATTTTCTTCATTAGCCACGGGTTGTGTCCCGATCTCCCTCCAACTTGGTCTAATCACCCAAATCCTCAAAAATCCTCAAGCAGATCCTAACAACCTTAATAATCTCCGTCCTATCTCTAACCTCCCACTGCTTGCTAAGGCCCTCGATAAATGTGTCCTGCTTCAGTTGAACAAACATATCTCCTCCTTTAACCCCTTCAGCCCTGATGACAAAGCCAGCTCGTCATGGGCATTACCTGCGCTATGCTTATGACGAGCTGGCTTTGTCATGAACAATGGGTATCCAGGATCTTCAGCACCCAGCGGGAAAACCCATAGCACCCAAGGTGTTAATCTGTTGAACCCAATTCAGTCAGGTTTTAGAAAGGGCTGCAGTGCTGAAACAGCCATGATTAACGTAATTGATGACATTCACTAACCCCTTGACAAAGGTCAGTTCTCACTTCTGATCCTTCTTGACCTCTCTGCTGCATTCGATACTGTCAATCACTCTCCCCTAAAAACACTCTCAAAGACTGTTTTGGCCTTAATGGTTCTGTCCTTAAGTGGTTTTCTTCCTTTTTCCAACACAGATCCCAACAAATAAAATTTTTCGATTGCCTTGCTAAACCTAGACCCATTTCCCTTGGTGTTCCCCAAGAATCTACACTCTCCCCCTCTTTGTTCAACTTCTTCATGGAGCCCCTTACCCTCATTCTGAAGCAATCGGGAATCAACTACCACCTTTATGCCGATGACACCCAAATCTAGTGCAAGATTAAATCACGTTCTGATATCTTACACCTCAATGACATCTTGATTAAGATGCAATCCTGGTTCCACTGCAACCACCTTAAACTTAACCCTAACAACACTGAAATCATCCTCTTCTCGCCAAAAAACAATCTGCTCCCCATCCATTCCTGGATCTCGGACCTTAATGCTCCCAGCTGCTCTTTCACCTTATCCAGCTCAGTTACATCCCTCAGGACCATCATTGACCAGAACCTCAGTCTCGTTTCCCACATGAAAAATGCAGCCAAGGGTGCCCGCTTCACACTACATCACCTCAAGAAAATAAAACCCTTCATCCTTGATGAGGAATTTAAATTTGTTGTCCAATTACTTGTCCTATCAAAAATTTACTTTGGTGACACCATCCTCATGGGAATCTCCAAAAATCCACTTAGCCTCAGTTAAATCTGTCCTTAACCTTGCTGATAGGGTCCTCATGGACAGCAAATGATTTGCTCACATACCTCCTGCCCTCAAATCCCTCAAATGGCTCCCAATTGAAGGCAGATCCACCTACAAAACCGCTTGCATTGCACTTAAAGCTCTTCATCAAAACACCCCTCAATACCTATCGGAAAATCTTCATAAAGCTGGCAGCTCTCGAGATTTTCAGGAGCACTGACACTCTTGTTCTCATCCCTCTTCTGTTAAATGAGAAATCCACCCTATCACGCTCCTTCGCTGGAAATGTGCCATCCATCTGGAATTCACTCCCCATAGAATTACGCTGCAACCCCTCCTACTACAGCTTCAAAAACGCCCTGAAAATACACCTTCTTAACTACTACTGGGGTCCTTAATCCCTGCACTTGACACTTGTCCCTATACAGCGTCTCACTGTTTTATCTGCACACGCATCTATCTGCTGATTTCCTCCTCCCCCTCTCTCATAATCTCCCCTATCCAACTTCCTTACCCTCCTATTTCACTAAATCTTTTTATGGTCTTTTGCCCTTGTCTCTCTGACCTGGCCTCTCCTTACTAATCGCCTGACTGCATCACCCCCTCAACCTAAAGAATCACCATTTAATCTTCCTTTCCCCTCTCATTCAACCTCAATCCCCTTTTTTGCTCTAGTCCACACTGACCAAGCGCTTCTTCACCCTTCCCCTTTTAATGTCGCCCCCTCACAAGTTTCCATCCTCCCTTCTTTAGCTTCACCAAACATAATTACTGTCTTTACTCTTTACATGCTATATTATACTGTAATTGCGGATATCATTATTCTTTGGTTCTCATATGTATACAACACCTTTTAATATAAATATAGATAGAGCCTAATTACATGCTGCCACAGTGCAGCGTCACTAACACATTGGGTGCAGTGTACCATGCACCATATCGTGCAGAGGCAGGCACAACATGTGCTCCCATGGCCAATCCCCAATGAGCAAAACTGCCTTGGGGCCCTGTTTCTTGCCTTTCTGCTGACCTTTTCATGGCAAGATCCCCACCATGAAAATGCTGGCGGAAAGGCAGGTCATGAACAGCATGGCAGTTCTGGCACTGGCACTGCCACCATAGAGTGCTGCTTTCCCCACCGCTGCCACCTCAGATCCAATATCCTGGCAGTTGTGGTGGTCTTGTGGCTGTCTGACCACCCTCTTCATAATCTTGTAGATGGACAGCATAGGAGATGGCGGTTGGACCACCACAGATGGTACAGCGGTCTTAAGACTGCCATTCATGTAATCAGCTCCTCAGTATTCATTAAGTGCTACACTGAAAATATATATATATATATTTATATATTTTGCATCAAAACATTTTTCATATTTCATGTTGTCTTTAGTTTCCCATAAGGAGAGCTCCACTACAGAGGTTTAGATCTCTCCCCTACATGTGGAAAGTTACTGGTAGTATCTTTTTGCTCACAAATCCTGTTGAAGAAGGTTCTATTCCCAGATTTTAGGGGTTAGAGACATGTGAATTTACACCTACACCTCGAACATTTTAAAAGTGTAGCATTACACCTAGGTGTATCAGGATAAATACACATGAGTAAATATATGCAGGTATAATTATATTTATGAATTTGCCCCTTAGTGTGTATTACATCTAAAGATTTTTCAGCTAGGTGCTATGACAGTCAGATGTTGCTCCCTCAATATTTACACCTCAATGTGCATTGGGTTGAGGTTAGACTAGATAATTCTGACCCCCTAAATTAATACATGAAGTTTCCATAATGTGTGTGGGTTTGGAGTGAGTATAGTAAAAAATAATTACACATCCAATAAATGTCCGTCAATGTATGTGAAATTGGATTTAGAACATGATATACCACTAACCCACTATATGAACTTTTCTCAGTTTATGCAGGATTGAATTTAGAACCTGACTTCTCCTCACTATACTGACTGTCCTCAATGAGTTTGAAATTCGAGTTAGATTACTAAATCTAATTATTCCAATTGGTGAACCTTCCTCAGTGTATCTGGAATATCTGTGAGTTATAATAGTAAGTCATGCCTACCCTAGAGATATATACATTTTTCCCAAAGCTTGATTGATTGGAGTTAGACTAACAAATCAAATCTTACCTTCTTGCCCAATCTATGCTTTTTCTGCATTATTTTTAGGATTAGAATTGGTACAGCAAATCTGATTTCACCCACACAAAATATGTACTTACCTATGAGTGGGGGGGGGGTTTAGTTAGGTTAACTCTCATCCTCCCCACAAATATATGAGGTTTCCATAATGTGTGTTGAATTTTAGTTAGAATGGTATATCGGAGACCTCATGTTACACTTTCCCAAATGTGTGTGTGTGATTAGATTATGTTAACCTTTCCCAATAAATGCAATTTCCCCAGTATACGTGGTATTGGAGTTAGAATATGATATCTTACTAACTGCAAAGTTTAAACTTTTGTCAGTATGTGAGGGAATGGAGTTAGATTTTTTTATGTATGTATTTATTTATGCAGAGTGGACTGTACATGTGAGACTACCTCTAATAAAAGAGAGAGGGACTCAACGGCCAAAGGGGTAGGGTAACAATAAAGACAAATGTCAAAAAAGAAGTCCCCTTTGGGCAGTATCACACAACAAGCATTACTTTTCTACAGGACACTTAATCCACACCAGTGAGATGAACAAAGAGGAAATATAAAAATAAAATATTAAAAATATACAATTCATTCAGACAATAGTTAAAAATCAATACAGCCCTATATTTAAAAACAAAGTCCAACCATATCATCAATAAATATCTAATCAATTGAAAAATACAAATACATTTCAACACAATTAAAACATAAATAAAGCATAAAAATGGGAACCATATTAAGGAAAAATAATTCTTATTAGAAGAAGGAATATACAATACCAACCAGGGATCAACTCTGATTTGTATTCCAAATTTCGGTCAGAGTTATTGTCTCCACAGACGTAACGTAATTTCCACTCATATGGGCATCGACGCATTTCGATGGGCAAATTGATTAATAACCAACACGTTCTTCAGGAAAAAGTATTTAATTCCCATTTAAACAAATTATATCTTCATTCATGGGCTTAAAGAGACCTCCAGTGCCTAAACTTTTATTGGTGGACACGTTGTCAATATCTCTGTTATTCTCGCTAATAACACAGCAATCTTCAAAGATGAGGTCAGTCAGTGTGCTATACAATGACAGCCAAAAATATCAGTTACAATCTGAAAATACGGTAAATGCGTTGTCCAAATCACTTCCGCGTTTCGGATATCTCGATATTCGAAACATGTGTTAAAAACAGTGCCGCCCGCGGTCTGTGTAAACTCCAAGTCGGGCCCCTGGGGCATACGCCTCCCTTACTATGCAACAAGGACAGCAGAGTGCTTTACTGATGATCAGAGAACAGTACAGTGAACAAAGGAGGTAGGTTAATGGGCATGATAGCAATGTCTATTCAAAAGAAATAATTTACGGATGAGAAAGGTGAATTCAAGGTTCAGTCTGAAATTCACGTTAGTCCTTGGGTCTTCACGCAGGTTGTTCCAGATCCTAGAAGGCAAGCAAAATAAGGCCTGGTTCAAGGTTTTGCATTTTTTTACTTTTAAAATTATTAGAATCATACAAGCTCGATTTCTGCCACATCCATTGCCTCCGGAGGCACTGAGTTTGTTAATCTGTATGTGGGCATGCCTAAGTGGGTGACTTAACAGTGATAGAAGAAATTTTAAAATTAATTCTAGCATTTAAGGGTATCCAGAGGATGTCATTCAGGATGGGTTTAATGTGATAATATTTTTTTTTCTTTCACAAGGTGAGCAGTTTTGTGCTGAAACATGCCTAAGTTGGGCAAAAGGCGACCTGGGAAGGCCTGCAAGTTAGGCATTGCCGCTGTGAAGGTGAAATAGTACTAGGGGTTTTCCTCCAGGTTTAGATGTAGGTCTAAGTTTACTACTTTTTTGTGTACACAAAGGTAAGTTACTAGAAGTAACTTAACTATTAGTAAGTGGGATAGTAGTATCATAACTAGTAGTACCTTTGTAAGTAGTAGGTCTACTAGTAGTAACGTTTTAGTTGTAACTTACCTTCGCAAATACCAAAAAGTAGTAAACTTAGACTAAATTAGTACATTTAGACTTAAGTGTAAGTTTACTACTTTTTTTGTATTCAAGAAGGTAAGTTACTACTAGTAACTTTACCCCTCATCACTTTATTACTAATAACTTTCCTACTAGTAAGTTACTAATATTAAAGTTACTAGTTGTAACTTACCTCTGTGAAATACTAAATAAAAGTAAAAGTAGAGCTAAGTCTAAGTTTACCTGTGTGAACCAGACCCAGTGTGTCTACATTTGGTATCCTGAGGGAGAGCCCTAGTGATGATTAATTGCCCAAAAAAACAATTGGATCACATTTGAGGGCAGGCATGCAAATAAATGGAATGGAATCATCTTCAATGTTCCTGCACACTATTTCTCCATGTGCTCTTGTTTTGCACATGCAGTACCTCCTGATAAAATATGTTATCTCTCTATTTGAAAGTAACTTTGCTGAGGCATTTATCAGAATTACTTTTTTCAGTGTGTATGTATATATCTTTACGATATCTCCATTGGGCAGAGAAAAGGATTTTTTATATGGACTCTACTAAAAATATAATTGATCGGGCAGAATCACTGTTTCAGCTACTGATCATGAATGAAGCTGTGATGAGCAGTGCGGAAGACCAGGAGACCATAATCAGATAAAGGCAACAGTCACAAAAACCAGTACCTAATTGGAGAGGAAGGGAAGACAGCAGGAAAAAAAACTGTCTAACTAAGCAGGAGGACTAGAGAACCAAAGGGCTGATAAAGATAAGGCAAAAAAATATGTAAAACGAAAAGACAGTGTGACACACTTTAAGTGGTAGCTTGAAAAGCATAGCAAAGCACACAGGTGCCATGCAGGAAGCAAATTATTTGCATGTTTTTTATGCCGATGGACCACCAAGGACACAAAAACTGCTGTTGAAATAATACACCTCACACCTATCACCTTGGTGGCCATCTTCCAATTGTTCATCTTCTCTATTCTCGTTGTCCATGTCGTTATCCCTGACCCAACAAAGAACAAAATATGAGAAGGGTCTAAGGGGAAAAAATGTTTATAGACCAGCTTGCATCCTATCCCCTAAATTTGACAGTATAACAACACAACAAGGATGCCAAGGGTCTCTAAAAAAGACTGAGGAAATACTAAACACTCAGTTGTAGTGTATAGAAAAAGTTGTACAAAGGAGAGAAAAAGGACAACAGAGAGTGAAAGTGCCCATCAACCCACCCGTTGGCGGAACCTCATCATCTGGGTTAGAGTTGGAAACTGGTATCCACTAGACACCTCATCAGATCTCTTTCGAGGAGTGCTAGTATTGGATTCACCAGTGAGATGGACAGCCAGCAGGTAGTATTGGAAGGCTGAAGGGAAGAAGCTGCAGTGCTCAAATAAATGTGAAATGTAAATGTGGTAATATTAAAAATGTCTGTTATGATGACAAAAGAACTACGTTAAAGGGAGTGATCAACATAAAGGCATGATAAACAGCTGAGTAAAGATAGTACGGAAAAAATGTTTATTATCAATCAAAGATAATAATTGGTCAACATGTTTCAGCTTCACCAGGCTTTCATCAGGACCTGCAATGTACACTACTGCAACTGTGGATCAAAAACAAAATGGGTGATAGTGATGTAGACCTACCGGTAAAATGTAACTCTATGGTAGTCTCATATCATTGTGACTAGAACTCTCCTAAGGCAAAAAGAAAAAAGAAATATACACAGAACAGAACAGATGTAAACATTTTAGAAAACATCAATCTATGTGTTTAATCAATACTCCACACTTTGGTAAATTTAACTCACCCATAAATGTTATGGAGACGGCCTCACCTCGCCTGGCGCTCGCTCAGGTCAAAGAGGCCCCGCTCTGATCATGGTGAAAAAGATAATAAGTAGATTGTATGTATACAACTCGCCATATAGTGCGTAGTGAGATACCTTTGGTAATAATCAATGTAGGCAATGACTTGTGGCAAGATTGCAAAGGAAAAGCACTTGGATGGAGTCAAAAAACAAACAAAAACAAAGCGCCTCTAGTTTGTATAAGTTTAAGCGCTCAGATTTAGTGAGAGAATTATCATGCAACTCTCTTCACGAATATGTGTGTGTATAGCCTAACTCGTGTAGAAGAGAGGAACACATGTGCAGAGATCTTAAGCTTGTGTTTTAAAAAGTGTATGTCCCGTATGCTAGAAGTTGCAGCCTGATTCATGAAGCTAAATTGCGCTCGCAATAGCTGCGAAAATGCTATTGCGGGCGCAATTTCCCTAATCGGTATTCACTACGAAAATAGCGAATTCGCAAACACAGAATTGCGAAATCGCTAAAAAGATTCGCAGAATCCCGGCAGTAGACCTATTGCGAATCGGAAACAGCGAGAAATCATGGATTCTGCAAAAAAAAAATGCGAAATCGCAGTATCCTCGCAATCGGGATTTATGAAAAATTGCAATTTGCAAAAAAAAAAAAAATCGCTGTTTGCGAGGCGCAATTAAGGACAACCCAAAGCAGGTGGTAACCCTCAAAGCCATTGACATTTTTTTTTGAAAAACCGTTGGCCAATCAGTAACTGGTGCAGGCCTGACCAAACACACTTAAGGAGAAGCAGCATCAGCAGAAGGAGTGACAAAATGCCAGGAATGTACATGGTGGTCAGGCGGCGAAGGCTACAGCGAGCAGCAAGGAGGAGACGCAGAATCCAGGAAAGGATATTCCGCCAGCGGGTCACCCTGCTGGGCCAAACCAGAGAGCAAATATACACAAAGTGCCGGCTGAATGGGGCTATGATCATCAAGCTAATACAGGACCTTGACCCCCTGATGCAGCACCCAACAAGGCGGACCAATGCCGTCCCAACACATGTCCAGGTATTGTGTAGCCTGCACCTCCTGGCCTCTGGGAGCTTCCAGGGGAGAGTTGCGGTAGCTGGGGGGATATCCCTGCCCACCATGTCCCGCAGCCTACCTAGTTTCCTTGACGAAATGCAGACCCAGCCATACCACCACATCAAATTTCCCACCAGCCAACAGGAATTGGATGAGACCAAGCAACAATTCTACAATGTCGCCCGTTTCCCACACGTGATAGGATGCATTGACTGTACCCACGTCCACATCTGCCCACCAGCTGCAACGGAGTACATGTACCGCAATCGCAAGTCCTACCACTCACTCAACATCCAGATGGTCTGCAATGCTAAGACATACATCACGGACATAGTGGCACAGTATCCAGGGAGTACACATGACTCATTCATATTCCGGCACAGCGGCCTCCACACACGACTGGCCAGGGGAGACTTCGGGAAAGGACACCTACTTGGTAAGTACACTTTGACCACAATGTCATACTGCGATGAAGTTGCTGCGCTGCACAGGCACTCACCCTCTGCTCCTCTCATTCAGGTGACAGTGGCTATGCCCTGCGTCCAAAACACAGGGCAGGCTTATGGTGTCAGCCTGTGCCTGTAAAAGTACATGTTAGTCAGGTGCGCCTCCGGCGCGAAGCACCCAAGCGCCTCTCCGGCTCCTTCTCTGCTACCGCACGTGACCCTGCAGTGGGCCTGTTGCTACGTCTCAACACCGCTACCTGTGAGGCAGACTGGCTGCTCACACCTGAGGTGCCCTCGCTGGCATCGTCCCCCCCGACATTGGCAGGTAGAGCGGGATGAAGTGCCATAACGGCAGTGGTGAGGTGCTCTAATACCCTGACCACATCCTCGCAGCATTGAATTAGCTGCTGCTGCTGCACCAGGGACCGTCGCGATAGCTGCGACGTGGCATTCCCGATCACGTAGTTCGATCGAGTGTAAGCCGACACACGCGTCAGTAGCTGCCGGTGGCGGCGGCGGGCCGTGTTGCGCTGGGATATCAGAGCAGCTGTGTTGGCCTCAATGGCTGCCGTCATGCGGTCCATCCTCTCCCCCACACCTGCCACATTGCAGCCAATATTATACAGCTGCATCTGTATGGCCCCTTGCCGGCGTGCCTGCAGCTGGTGAATGCGTAGCATTCTACGCTCTATACTCATGCTCGGCAAGCGCACTTCCATCCCCCTCCTGGCGCTGGGTGCATTGTTCTGCAGGCGAGCCCTGCCACGCCTGCTCTGCTGGCTGGCCACAGTGGGTGGCCGCTGTGTCACCGCTGTCGCTGGACCAGATGTGGTGCTCCAGCTGCTGGTGGAGTTGAGCTAGGCGTAGATGGTGCGCCAGACGGTGGAGGCACAGATGTCGTGGGCCTGGCTGCAGGGGTTGGTGCTGCGCCAGATGGTGGAGGCACAGATGTCGTGGGCCTGGCTGCAAGGGTTGGTGCTGCACCAGACGGTGGAGGCACAGATGTCGTGGGCCTGGCTGCAGGGGTTGGTGCTGCGCCTGTTGGTGCAGGCTGTGTTGGTAACGGCACCTCCTCGACATCCAGTGCTTGCTCATCGATGAGCAGCCTGTCACTGTTGCTGCTGTCTGCGCCACCTGTGAGGGGAAGTGGACGTTCATTAGTTGCATGTATCTGTCACACGTGCAGTTGCTACATGCATGCTGGATGACATTCCCTGACTGGCTGTGGCATTGCGTACTTTGGAACCTGTCTGGCTGCATTGGGGTACTTGTACATTGTGGCCACACTACATGTCCTACAATGCTTTAGGGCATTACCTAATGTGCGCTGATGGCATGACTTTGGAACATTATGTGAGGCTATAGGGTCATGGCCATTCATAGGGGACAGGGTCGCAGTCACATGCCACTTACCTTGGCTCTCTTGGGTGGGGTGGGATGAGTACAATCTGGTGACTCCAATGCACACCTCGGCCTCCAACGTGTCTTCGACGCGATCCTCCATGGGGGTGTTTGGAGGGACTGTAGGTCCTCCCCCTCCAGTGGCCAGGGACTCTCCCAGCCTCTCGGCAACCTTCTCCTTGGCACGACCTCGGAGGTCGTACCACCTCTTCTTTAGTTCTTCAAGTGCCCTGTCGGCCACGCCCACGGACTTCACTGTGGCTGCTATCCCGACCCAGATCCTGTGCTTCTCCTGCTCGGGCACCCTCCTTGACTCTCTCCCAAACAGTTCGGAGTGGTTCTCCACCACCCCTTCGATGAGGTGCTCCAACTCCTGTTCGGAGAACTTAAGTTTTCTCTTGCGCCCGGTGTTGCTGGGCCCAGGTACTGCCTCCTCAGCCATTGCTGCAGTGGAATTGGAAGTGGTATTCCAAGTTTGCAGGTGTCCTTGCAGGAGCTGACTCTGTTGCTGCCTCGAGGTCTGCCTCACTGTGGTAAATGGGGGTGGGAACTGGCTGCTTCCTGGTTGTGATGTCATCACTGTGCTCGAAATGCGACTTCCAGTTTTCCCGATTTCGCGATTTTGCGATCTCGCATTTTGCGATCTCGCAATTAGCGATATCGCAATTTGCGATATCGCAAATCCTACACGGATGTTGCTGAAAATAGCGATTATTTTGCGATTTTTGATAATCGCAAACGCTTTTTGCGGCCGCGTGCGAATCGCATTATTTTCGCGCAAAAATTCATGAATACCGATCTGCGATTTCTAAATTGCGATTCGCAGTTAATCGCAATTTGAGAATCGCAGATTCCGGTTTTCATGAATCAGGCTGTTAAAGCGCTCTTTAAAGATTGCAAAAAGCAATTTCATGGCTGTTGTTACAAGAAATCTAAAGTGCTGAGGCTCAACGAGAAGCAATGTTGAGCCGTAGTATCTGGCGATAAAAAATGTAGAAGAGCCCAGATCATATTCACCCACCTGTCCGTCGTTGCCTCAGTCTATCAACTGAGCCGAGGGGAAGGTGGCGATCAACTCCATTTGGATGAACTAAAAGGGCCATATGCGGACCAGAGAGAAACCGCTTTTTAAGCTTCACCGGATGTGTTCGGGGATGATTGGTTTAATGTGAGAACCAAAAACGCAAGGGCAAGCATTTCCGCCGCATCTATTGAGGGTGAAACGGTGGCGGACCAGATTGGAAACGCATGACAACACCTAACCAAGTTTACTTCGTGTTGATTGGTCCTTTATGAAGACCGGAAACACAAGGGCAAACATTTCCGCCGCATCTATAGAGGGTGAAGCGGTGGCGGACCAGATTGGAAACGCATGACAACACCTAGCCAAGTATACTACGTGTTGATTGGTCCGGGTGAAGACCGGAATCCGGAAGGGAAATACGGCAACCGATCTGTATGTCTGGGGCCATATGTGCCTGCAAGCATGCAGGTTTAGAGTTAAGACGACGAAACATGTGGCAGTTTTTTTACTGGTGACAAAAAGGTAGAAACTTATAGCTACTAAGCTTATAGGTGCACCTGTGGTCAGACATCATCCTGAGGTTTAGGAAGTACGTTATTAAAATGCTAACCACAGACAGATACATTCTGGCTGGTCAGAGTTTATAAATCGTAAGATAGTTGATTTTCAAGAAGTGGTGAGATGGTTCCACCAGACTGACGCATCTCTGTTTTAAATGTCAATCTGCCTTCAGTGGGGACATTTGATAGTTGTTTTTACACTCACTGTTGGAAATAAGTAGAAATATTGAACAAGTGGTCCAGATAGCAATTTTGACTCTGAGGGACCCCCAAATCTTGAGGTGTGTGTTGGTATTCATCAAACAACACCTAGGTGTCTACCAAGAGACTAGATCTCAAACATGAGTGGCGTCAGAGCTGGATCCATGATATTTCGTCGTTCAGCCCCTCAATGTCGCATTAAGTTTGAAAACCCTATTTCCAACAGTGAGTGTAATAACAACTATCAAATTTCCCCACTGAAGGCAGATTGACATTTAAAACAGAGATGCGACAGTCTGGTGGAACCATCTCACCACTTCTTAAAAATCAACTATCTTACGCTTTATAAACTCTGACCAGCCAGAATGTATCTGTCTGTGGTTAGCATTTTAATAACGTCCTTCCTAAACCTCAGGATGACGCCTGACCACAGGTGCACTTATAAGCTTAGTAGCTGTAAGTTTCTACCTTTTTGTCACCAGTAAAAAAACTGCCACAGGATTCGTCGTCTTAACTCTATACCTGCATGCTTGCAGGCACATATGGCCCCAGACATACAGATCGGTTGCTGTATTTCCCTTCTGGTTTCCGGTCTTCACAGGGACCAATCAACACGTAGTATACTTGGCTAGGTGTTCTCATGCGTTTCCAATCTGGTCCGCCACCGCTTCACCCTCTATAGATGCGGCGGAAATGTTTGCCCTTTTGTTTCCGGTCTTCATAAAGGACCAATCAACATGAAGTAAACTTGGTTAGGTGTTGTCATGCATTTCCAATCTGGTCCGCCACCGTTTCACCCTCTATAGATGTGGCGGAAATGCTTGCCCTTGCGTTTTCGGTTCCCACATTAGACCAATCATCACCGAACACATCCGGTGAAGCTTAAAAAGCGGTTCCTCTCTGGTCCGCATATGGCCCTTTTATTTCATCCAAACGGAGTTGATCGCCACCTTCCCCTCGGCTCAGTTGATAGACCGAGGCAACGACGGACAGGTGGGTGAATATGATCTGGGCTCTTCTACATTTTTTATCGCCAGATACTCCGGCTCAACATTGCTTCTCGTTGAGCCTCAGCACTTTAGATTTCTTGTAACAACAGCCATGAAATCGCTTTTTGCAATCTTTAAAGAGCGCTTTAACTTCTAGCATACGGGACAAACACTTTTTTAAAACACATGCTTAAGATCTCTGCACATGTGTTCCTCTCTTCTACACGAGTTAGGCTATACACACACATACTCGTGAAGAGAGTTACATGAGAATTCTCTCGCTAAATTTGAGTGCTTAAACATATACAAACTAGAGGCGCTTTGTTTTTGTTTGTTTTTTGACTCCATCCAAGTGCTTTTCCTTTGTAATCTTGTCACAAGTCATTGCCTACATTGATTATTACCAAAGGTATCTCACTACGCACTATATGGCGAGTTGTATACATACTATCTATTTATTTTCTTTCTCCCCATGATCAGAGCGGGGCCTCTTTGACCTGAGCGAGTGCCAGGCGAGGTGAGGCCGTCTTCATAACATTTATGGGTGAGTTAAATTTACCAAAGTGTGGCGTACTGATTAAACACATAGATTGATGTTTTCTAAAATGTTTACATCTGTTCTGTTCTGTGTATATTTCTTTTTTATTTTTTCCTTAGGAGAGTTCTAGTCACAATGATATGAGACCACCATAGAGTAACATTTTACAAGTAGGTCTACATCACTATCACCCATTTTGTTTTTGATCCACTGTTGCAGTAGTGTACATTACAGGTCCTGATGAAAGCCTGGTGAGGCTGAAACATGTTGACCAATTAATATCTATGATTGATAGTAAACATTTTTTCCGTACTATCTTCACTCTGCTTTTAATCATTCCGTTATGTTGATCACTCCCAATAAAGTAGTTCTTTTGTCATCATAACAGGCATTTTTAATATTACCACATTTACTTTTCACATTTATTTGAGCACTGCAACTTCTTCCCTTCAGCCTTCCAATACTACCTGCTGGCTGTCCATCTCACTGGTGAATCCAATACTAGCACTCCTTGAAAGAGATCTGATGAGGTGTCTAGTGGATACCAGTTTCCAACTCTAACCCAGATGATGAGGTTCCGCCAACGGGTGGGCTGATGGGCACTTTCACTCTCTGTTGTCCTTTTTCTCTCCTTTGTACAACTTCCGTTATCCCTGACCCTCCAAGTTTACGACAATTTTACGTCCAGAGAAGCTGGAGGCTGTGCGACTTTAAATATTTATTAAATCTGGTATTTGTGAGGCACTTTCACCAATGTGTATGATATTGGAGTTTAGTACCTGTTTTGACTCTTTCTAAAATATGCAATCCTCCCAATGTGTAAGAAATTGTAGTAAGAATAGTTGATGTCACTATCCCCATATCTAACATGTGCTCAAAGTGTGTGACTCAGTATTTGCACTTACCACAATGCTTGTTGAATTCGAGTTACACTAAGTCTAATAACCCCAATTAAATACACCTTCCCAGTGTGCGTGGGAGTGGGAATCTCAAATCATACCCACCCACCATTTTCTGTGCAACTGGAATTAGAATAGTGTGGAATGGATTTAGATTAATCACTCTTACCCACACCCCATAATATATGTACTTTCAGCACTATGTAGGAATAACCTCTCTAAAATGTCGAAAATGTATGCTCTGTTTTCAATGTGTGTATCATTGGAGTTAGAATAAGATTTCAGATCTAGCTCTCCATATATGCACTTTCCCCTGTGTGTGTGTGATTGAAACTAAAATACATTGTCCACTCTTCCCAATAGATACATTTTCCCCAATGTAAATGGGGTTCAATTTAAAATTTATAAATCTGTACCCCAAACTATAGATGTAAATTCACCAGCTTTTGTAGGGTTAGAATGAGGATATTAAAAGGTCCTCCCAAAATATATGCACCTTCATTACAGTGTTTTTGATAGGAGTGGAACCTCGTCAAATATACTCACTTTCCCCAATATCTCTCAGTCCGGTGTTAAAATAGTAAATTCATTCCCCCTCATTAATGTGTTTAATTCTTTTTATACTTCATTAATGTGTTTTCCTGAATGTTTGAAGAATTGTGCTAGTATAATTCATATGATTTCTTAAATGATGTGGCAGAAGGGGTACTCTGTTACAATTGTGAAAGCTTTTCTATCTACCTTAATAAAAGTGAAATATATCCTATGGCACTTGTAATAGGGAGGAGAGAATATTGGTCTCGTTTGTGACGGAGAAACTCTAGATTAAGCCCTATGTTTTTCTAAAATTAAATGTTACTTTAGTTATATTAGAAAATACAAATCTTTGACTATGTTGTTTTTAGAATGGGAATAATACATTGAATATAAAATACTTTAGTTTTAACATTAATTTATGGGTTTTTATGTAAAATATTTCTATTTAAAAATGTATTTCTACATTACTAAGCAAACACAAGGAGATGATGGATGCAGGGCTTAAACTTTTTAGACACTCACCCCAGTCACAGATCTGGGTTGAATCAATCATCGTTCTTTAGCTAACTTTGCCACCCCCTGTTCAGACCCAACCAAATGTCAGACCCAACCAAATGCAAATCAGTCTTGACCCTGTGCCTGATGGGAACAGTCCAGCCCGAACTGCCAAGCCAGGTCTTTCTAGTAATACATTTAGTTTAAGCAGAATAATACACTTTTATATATGTTTAATATTTTTCCATAATAATTTTAATAAATGTACATTTTAATAAAACACTGATTAGAAAATGTATAGCAATTATATCTAAATATTAGTTAAATATCTATTTCATTTATATACATTATAATATTGAAAACATCTAAAACAACACATATCTGGTGGAAAGTAAAATAGTAAATATATTAATTAAAATATGCTAATTGATTACATTTATAATATTTTAAATCAGTTTTTTTCATTTAAATGTTTTAAAATATTTTTGTATACTATATTTTAAAAACCACTATTATTGTTGCAGAATGGCATTAGGAATGTATCACCCTCACAATTATTACAGATCTATTTTATTTTATTTTCTGAATTTTATAAAGCTCAAACATGACCCATCAGGGTATCCGAACAGTCATGTAAAACATACATGGTAAAAATGTCGTGATGGGTCAATGCAAACACAAGAAACCAAATACAGAAAAAAACACAGCAACTTTGTAGATCCATGGTTCATATTGAAATGATCAAGTACATTGATAAATAATCACTAGTATTTAAGTATTCCTAGTGGAGGAGTCCATTAATCAGAAGATTTTTTACTTCTTTCTTTTGGAGAATTTAGAGGAGGGATTAATTTTAGTTTCAGGTGGAAGCGTGTTCCATATTCTTGGGGCAAGACCAGAGAAGGAGCGGTTGCAAGTCTTCTTTTTATTGAACTCCTATGGTTTCAGCAGTAGGGAGTTAGAGCTTCTTGAGGAGCGACTACCAACCAGGTAGATAGGTGTGTTTTACTGCAGGGTTTTAATGAGTCGTGCAAGCTATATTAAACTATATTTTAGCTTCAAATGGGAGCATCTTTAAATGTAAGAGGTTAGGCGTGATGTGGTCAATCTCATGGAACCAGTGATGAGCCTAGCAGCTGAATTCAGTGTAGCCCTTAGAGGGACCAACCTTACTTTGGGTAGTCCTGCCAGTGTAGTGCTCCCGTAATCTAAGCAGGAGATGACCAGGGTATTGGACCGCAAGCTGCGAGTCATCTGGGGGCAGGAAAGGTATAATTTTCTTCAGAATATTTAGCCCCCCTGTGGAGTGGCACTGATATGAGCTTGCATATTCAGATATTTGTCCAATGTTATACCAAGCGATCTAGTGGAATCAATCACATGTGGGGCGCAGTTGAGAGCAGGGAGTTGTTTGAGCTATTCTTCTATGGGGACAGAGTGTGTATGTATCGGTTTCAGATTTCATACTTTTTCCAACTGGAGGTCATTGAAACCTTTTATAATATGTATATGATCAGTTAAGCATAGTTTTAGGAAGAGATCCATACAATATATTCAAAAGTCAAATCCTTCAGGCTGTTCCCAGAGTATTTAATATTATGCAGAAAGTGAACAATGGAAGACAGACTGCACAATCCCTATAAAGGCTGAAGCCATTTAGGGGGGCAGGTGTTTGTGGGGTCCTCTCCACTAACCACCCCTTGACAAAGCCAATAGGCATGCTCTATACATACATGTGTAGAGATTCATTGATAAAATCAGTAGGCCTGCCTTATTTGAAATGACGCTCCCTTGTATCATGATGTTGCAACTGGTGTAATTGGAGTGGGTATTACGATTATGGGGCCATTACCCACTACGTGTCAAATGTGACACATGGGTATCACCAAAGGGATTTTCACCTGCCCACTCTATTTATTTATGATTTAATGCATACTTGATAGAAGAATGTGTGTGTATAGTAAATGTAATTTTCCTTTTCAAATTAAAAGCACTGACTGGACAATCATTTACTGAGTGCTGTTATTGCATGGCAGCAAATGGACATTAATAGCCTACACCACCTCCACCTTGCCTGCATTAGCCTTGCACTTCACTACCCTTAAGGATTCAAGTGCTGTAATGGGTACAGAGGCAACTGCGGATCTAAAGTCTGTGGCGAACTCGCATTCTGCACAACTAATAACCTGATTTCTTACATGGTCCAAATTAGAAAGATTAAGGCCAGGGCCCAGGTCTTTGTTAGCCGCAAGAATAAATGAAAATGAGCCAGAGTGCATGTTCACTATAAGGTAATATACCAATTAGCCATTAGCCCCAAAATCATTACTATTGAAAACATCATGTTGGAAACATTGGTAGAAGAGAGAAAGACTTTATACAGGTCTCAGTCAGAAGAAAGTAGGGTTTAGATAAGACAGAGAAGCCCAATAGTGAAACTTAAATCTGGCGAACTTTTTGGAGAGAACTGCATTAAGATACAGGATGCTACAAAACTCATTACATCTTGAGTTGTAGATTGTGTGTAGCTCTTCGAAAGAGATCCAGGTATAGTTTAGAATCAGGCGGTTATCACAACGACAACAGTGGTAAATCCACTTCTGCCACTGTATTTCATTCTTACAAATGCTTGCAGATGTTGAATTATTTAATTATAACTCTGAAGGATATGCTGCCCTTCTAATTGTGCCTTCTAGAGAGACTAGACTATGTTACAAGGATTGTTAGTGCAAATCTATAGAGGGGGCTCTGTGTGGTGTGTGTGACCCAGTGTTTGGTTTGCTGAATATTAAAATTGGTGTGCTATTTTATGAGGTCAGGGAAATCAAAGTTAATTGTATTATAACTTTAATTCTTAGTAATAAAATGTCAAATGTGTTATTTTATCTTTAAAAGAAGGAACTAAATTCAGAAGGAAAGTCAAAATATATTTTATTTCAACAGAAAATTGGTAACTACTTATATATTATGAGAAGAATACACATTTTGATAGTTCTCAACTAAAGGTAAGAGTGCTGACACGATCATTTTTGAGAAGAGACGGACATGAGAACATCATCTACAAAGAGGTAATCTTGGTTTGCACAGCAATTCTGAATCTTTGGAAGTTATCAAATGGCCTGATTGTGATGGCCAGCGATCCTACTATCAGGACAGATTAGATAGGAGAGAGAAAACAGTCTTGAAAGTGCCCTTCTCAGATTTAATTCAATCATTCACAACAACTGAGCACAATCGTTGAGAAAGTGCTTGAAGAGCAACACAGGAATTTTTAATGAATTTCCTAAATCCTCCCCAGTTGCCCTTCCTGAGCTGAGGGGAGTTGCAAACCTCACACCCAAATTGTTCAGCCAAAGTCTTAAGATATTTCTTCTGCTTTGGCAGCAATTTCCACAACTCATTAACGGGAAGTCTGTATGGGGCCAGCTGCTGGCAGGCTAATGCTAATTAGTCTATAGGAGGTTCAGTCAGACACACTTTTACTTTTTTCCTAAATATTTATAAATATTCTGACTAATAGAATTTTTATTAAGCATAAAAAAATGCAATAGATTAATTGCTGTGACATATCCCAAATCTGAGTATGCAGAAATAGTATTTGCAAGAAATGTGTTTATTGATTGAGGAGAGTGCTAACTCTACTCAAGCAACAATCACATTTTTTCTCAGGGTGAACCAAAGCAGTCTGGCTTACCTTAGAGGCATTGTGTAAAGTATTTATGCACTGCAGAAGCAGGAATAAAGTGAAAGCACAACACAAATAAAATTTCACACCAATTTAAACAAATAGAGACAAAATGCAATAAATATAATTAAACCAAAACACATTAAATACAACCAGTACAACTGAAGTTATGGATTTTAAAATTTGTCAGTGAAATCTAGCACCTAAAAGATTAAAGTGCCAACTGAAGGTATCTGGTTGCTTGAGACTGATGAAAGTCCAAAATTAAGGCCTTCTGCAATGGAGCATGGGAAGGATACACAAGGTGGGTTGTACCCGGTTGTGGCTTACTTTGGACTTAGAAGACATTTTGGGGAAGAGACCAGGAGTATGTAGAGTCTGAGGAGGAGTTGTCGTCACCGGGGAGCCGCTGGATGAAGTCTTGTTGAAGCCGTCAGTGATAGCTGGAAAAATCTCAGAGTAGGATAAGCTGAATTCCCAGGCCAAAGGATAGTCTTCCTCATTGAATGAAAGCCTGGTTTCTTTGAGCCTGTTGATGATTTTTACCTTCTAACTTGGACAACTCTTTGGAAGTCACAACCCTACAGCGGAACAAAGCTGCAAGCTGTAGCCAAAGAAGGCACAACAAGGCCAGATACCATCACTCAGAGGTCCCACTGAACAAGATATTCTTATGTGAAAAAGAATGTAATGGGAGGTACAACAAAGTCAGGTCGACCAGCAATGCACCTTGGATGGATCGCTTGCAGGAATATCCTGATCTTCTGTCAGTTCTTCAGCCACTTATTGGGTTATTGGGAATGCATTCATGATGCTTGAACGTTCACTCCCATGGTAGAAGCACATTATTGGTCGGTGTTGTGATTGGTTTATCCATTTCCGGCCAACTGGGCTTCCATGTGTAATTTACTAAAATTATCCTCAGACTCATGTGCATATTTAATAGGGAAACGGGCAGTATTTGGATAACAGCACTTACAAACAATAAAGAGTGGTTAATAATAATGTCCTAATTCTATTTACTTGGAAAATGTTTGAATGCACATACTAGTTCTAATTACACATGATCATAAGGGAGTCCACAATGTCCAAAGCACTATCACCACATACCCTCCTTCATGGTTAGAAGCTTAAGTCACGAAATAGCCCAAAATATGCTGAAAAATAAAGAAAATAAGATTTAAATCCAAAAAAGAAACATTAATCAGGAGACAGGCACGCACAGGAGATTCCATATACAGATGATGATAAATACTTCACACGCTGATCTGTTAGATTAAGTCCATCAGGTTTACGTCTCAAGGTCAATTATATCAATTGATTCCAATGTACCTTCGCTAGGGTGTCTGAATGTGCTGTTGATACCAACAAAGTGTACTACATCACAATATGCCTCATGTAATGAGGCAAAGTGAGTGTCTACCAGGTAGGTATTTTGTTTGTAATGTCCTAAAACTTGTACCTCATCGGTAATATTAAATATATGTCAGGATTGTGCCAGACTTATGCTATGCCCACCTTCAGGACATGTTGACATGTATCCTTATTAGCCCACTGTGCACCATCTGCACCCCTAATCTTATAGAGTAACAAATGTGTGTGCAACATCTGAACATGACAACCCAGATTCCCTAAGGAAATCGTGATAACAGATAAGAACTCTTTCGTTTGGACTCTCATGGATACCCAAAGAAATGCACAAGAAATACTCATCAAGGAGTTTCAATATTTATTGAAGCATTGTGGTTCTTGTGTAAATCATGTGTGCTGCGATAATCAATAGAATGAAACAGATTAGAGTAATAAGCATTACAAGATTAATGAAAAAGATAAACATTTTCACCAATGTGCTAGGACAGTGAATATATCCGGGCATATAACTACTTGGTATTGTGCGCTGCTACCTAGCTCTCCCTAACCTAATCTTGCCTAGGGTGCGTGATCTGCCAAATTCCTGCATAGGTGGTCTAACCCGGCATTACCTGTGTCTTGGTGTAAAGCTGGACATCCCCAGTGTTGGTACTCAGGAATCAGCTGAGCTGGAATGATTACATTTAGTGACCTCGCAGTGTCAACTGAATGCTCCTCTTACTAAACAAGGATATGGTTCTCCGTAGAAAATAACAACACCCATATGGCCCTGTTGCACCCCCCGTCTGGCCATATTTGTTCATTCTAGTTGGATAGTGTTGTCGCCGACTGGACAATAACATTAATAACATTTGTGCAGTAAACTTTATCATTTGTACTGAAAGTTCAGGGTGTCATGATAGTGTACCAGCAAAGTGGAAATGTAAGCAATGCTGAATGCTATCTAGCTTGATAATGCATGCAAATGTAATTCAAAAGTCACCGGGTTTAAAAGAGGAGGCACCTTAAGAAATGTGGGCAAGTAAATGGTGGCATTTCCAACTGGGACTATCCTGACCACGTGACAGTAATAGCTAGCATATGTTCTAATGTTCTTTTATTGACAGCAAATGTGGTGCTTCAAAAGAATTTCTTATAGGCAAACAGTTCAGTGTACAGGGTTGCATCTGGGGCTTTACATATGAGACAACATACAATGGTATGTTAATAATTGCATTGTATGTGTCTTGTTATTATATGGTGCACTAGCACTACAGAGTGTGGCAAAAATAAGGCATTTGCATGCTTTACATCTGCCACATTTATACAGTCCAGTTACTTTCTCCCCCTACAGGGATTTTGATGTTATTTTGAAAAAAAATGGCTCTTTACTTATGTTTCCAGCATTTGGCACTAGGAGAGTAATCTTGGCATGAATCTATTGTTCTCTCATTCCTGCAGATTTATTCTGGAGTATGTATGATTGTTCTTAGAATGTGTTGACTACTATTGTGGTAGCTGTCCGTTTAGTGTTGTGACAATATCAACTCTCTATTGGAGTCAGGCATATAGAGAAAGTTCTCTTTTTTAGTGGAGTAACCCTTTAACAGCTATTTGTACTACCCTTTCAAAATACCCCCCACTTTTAAAGCCTTGGAGCTACTTCAAAAGTGTCATTGATGGTACACCTTTTTAATTTTGTAATTTCTTCATATGAAAGATTCCATTTTGTCATAGACAGAAGACTACTCTTAGTAAGTAATATGTTATTTCCTGATATTTCCTTTCTGTGTAGGAATGCTTCTTTGTAATCTATGATAATTCAACACGTAAACCTGATATTGTGTAGGTACCTAAATTATCTCATTAGACCATGCCCACCTCACCGTCACCAGTGACACACAAGACACACAGTGTTTGTGAAAAATACCTCACGCATGTAGACAAAAATTGACTTACAGAAATATTGAAACAACATCAAGACAATCCAGGACACAATTCGAATGTCAAATCTGAAATCCACTGAAACCACAAACAGTGACACAATTGAAACGAAATATCGCCAGTTTATTAGTAAGCCCATTTACATTAGTTTCTGATGAGCGTATTACCTGTCCCAAAGATAAATGCCAGCTCTTACACCAACACTTGAAATTCTCGACACCACAGATCCGGGCTTTGTGGAACTTCTGAAAAAGTTAATACATATGTCTGGGTTACCAACGCCTTCTGCAGATAAAGTAGTTAGAGTTTTTTATGAAGAAACGCATTCACATATATACACCATACCTATTTCAATAAGACACTGAAACACTTTTCTGACCGCGTAGGGATTGAATGAGGATGACTCTCTTTAAGGAAACACTCTGTGCTAATAGCAATAGATGCCTCTTTGTTTAAAGGATGCACTATCTGTAATAAAACAGAAATAAGACACGATGCTGAAAAACAGAATTGCGCCCTCAATCAACACATGCCCCAAACTGAACAGTGTAATACCTTAGCCCTAAATCGAAAACTCTGAAGTCAAGCCCAATAAAGATGCCTTATTGGCTACACAGGAGCTCACTGCAACATTGCTACCATCCATTCATGCTTTTTCAAGCCTGCATGAGAAAAATACACAAAGCAATTGCCACACCTTTACAAGGTCAGCATCTCACATATTTAAACATTTAAACGCAATGTCAGTGCCACATTTACCTTCATTTCGCTGAAAACCTCCGACCATAGATCTCCGTGTGTCACCAAAATGCCGAATGACAACACGCTCTCATTGCCGAGCTAATTAGATACTAGCATACCGAACATGGTAATCGACGACGGAATGACCACGACGTCAATGTATAAAATAAGACGGCCGCCATCTTGGAGCTTTTACATATACTCAAATGATACGGGAGATAGCTGGTTTGAAATGTAATCCAAACACTGTGCACAACTTCACATAAATACAACTTAGGAAAGGAAAAAATGTGCAAAATGAAGAAGTGGCATGCTTCTGTGAAGGGCACAATGGTGTTACACATAGTGAGGACTTGAACATATACTACTGTCCTATTTATTCAAGGTACAGTACCTATACACAAGTGTAAAATTAAACTGAACAACATGATTACATTTATCATCATGAATAAAACAATAACCTCATGCCTCTCCAACAATCATCATCATTCCGCATTTCAGAATGCATTAAAAACAGGGAAAACTATGTGCTGTATTGACTAAGTTCAATTGAGAAGCCTAAAGTAAGCACACCATATTTAATTTGTCATTCAATCCATTCAATTGGTTGGTATTGTTGTGTCTAGGAATTTTATCCACCATATTTAACGGCAAGAAAGCCATTTGGCTTTATCACTGTCTGGCAACATTTTTATTTTTTCTAATATCTGAAATCTTAGTTGGGGAATGGTTTGGTTATGTTCAGCCCAATGTGTGGCAAGACTTGAGGTGATTACCGTAGTTCTGATGTGGCTTTTGTGCTCAGTGAAGCTTACCTTAACCTTTCTTTCTGTTCTGCCTATATATAGCTTGCCACACAGCCATTTGATGCTGTAAATTACAAAAGCAGAATGGCAATCAGCCTGATCACTCAACTTAATACATTTTCCAGTTTGAGGTTGTAGGATTGTTTATCCCACCATCATCACATTATTGCAATGTGTACAATTCAGACATTTCTTGGTTCCTGTTGTGGATACCTGCAGAACGTTTGACTGTGGTGTTCTAGTTATCAACTCCTTCAGATTTTTGCTCCTAGTGTAAGCAAACAAAGGTTTGCTCCTGAACAATCCATTGAAATCATCTTCATTCTGTAAAAGTTCTCAGCGATTATTCTGATCAAATTCCGTGGAAAACCTTGAGACTAAGACCGTTCTATCTTGTTTTTTCTTAGGTTTTATCTGTAATAATTCATCTCTGGAAATCCTTGACTCTGCAGTTTGAACAATGGTTAGTGGGTACACACCTTCTCTGAATTTTTCCTTTTGTATTTGGATTTCCTCTAACAATGCATTTTCAGTAGAAGAAATCTGCTTTATTCTCAACATCTGAGAATATGGCAAGTTGTGGAGTAAAGCTTTTGGATGAAAACTGGTGAACAATAGGGCATTGTTCCAATCAGTGGGTTTATGATATACTGCTGTTTCCAACCTTTCTCCTATTTTAGTCACCATCACATCCAAAAATGCAATTTGTCTGTAATTCAAAGTAAATAAAAAAACATTGAAATTGCTCCTATATAGTTAGTTGTACTAACTATATTTCGCGCACCCGCAATCCACTGCTGATGATGTCACATATTAGATCATTCATGACATGGTCAGTGACATCACTGATGACATCTCAAATGACATCACTGATGACATCACTGATTACATCATCCACATGACAATCACATACACCTTTTCATACACTAGTAAAATCTTTCATCACTCTTTGTAAAATAAACAGTATCATATTTGAATCCATTGTCACAGCAATACAAGTATCTAAAAACCCACTCAGTGATTCATAGATGTATACACACATCTAATCCCTTACCTGTAGATTCACTCATACATGCTGTCAATGAACAATAGAACACTATCAAAAATACTTATACACCTCTACCGACCTTACACACCAGCACACATCCTATTCACATATGAAGTCATCCTACTCACTTATGCAAACAATGGATCATACTTACATATTTACTTAGCTACACACTTATACAAACACCACTTCATCTATTCATTTAGATATTAAGTCATCCTTAGTGAATTATAAAATCATTATTACAAGTATACAGTTATCCATACAGTCACTCAAACAATCATTGAGTCTTATGTATACTTACTTATATACAACAATTGACACATACACTGCCTTTTATTTTTCTAGTTTGTTGGACATGTACCATTGAGAAATATATTTGCTCATCACCACACCCATAAAGAGATTCACTCACCCAAACAACTTTTAGAACATGTAGTTTTAACTTCATATATCTACTGAATCAACTATTCACACATCTTTGGACAGTCACACACCCTCCACCGAACAACACAATCTTTCACTCTCCCATACAAATACTCAGTTAACTAATCAATAACTAATATAGACTTTCACATAGCTAGTAACCAACTGTAGAACCAGTTTACACAACAACTGACAAAGTGATACAGATATTCCCACAGTTTAGTCACTATCCACTATATTTAATGAAATATAATAAATTGGTCAAGAAAACAGTCAATTACACTGCTACTAAATCCTCCATCCAAATATTTATTTATATATATCCACTCATTCTTCAATGCAAATTGCTATATATATAATGCATATTTAAATACCGAAGCAAAACACATTCACTGGATGATGTCATCAGTGATGTCATCAGCGATGTCATTTGAGATGTCATCAGTGATGTCACTGAGCATGTCATGAATGATCTAATATGTGACATCATCAACAATGAATTGTGGGTGCGTGAAATATAGTTAGTACGACTAACTATATGGGAGCAATTTCAATAGTTTTTTAAATGCTAATTCCTAACTATATAAGGCCTGAAACCTATGGTTTTTTCAGTGAATATATATATATATATATATATATATATATATATATATATATATAAAACTCCACAAACGCCACTTCCAGATCCACCCAAGACCGGCAAGGCAGGCAAGTAGGAGACCGACCATGGAATTCACAGGTTCTTTACTTTATTGCAGCTGGTACAACAGGAGGGCAATATGTGTTTTGGGCTTCAAGAGCCCTTGTTCACATATACATATATTTATATATAGTTTTCAATTCAGAAAGTTTAAACCTGGCCCACTCTGCAGGGACTCTTCTTTTCCTCCTCTTCATATTTTCTTGCTAAATTTGTTTTTGTTGGCCTTAGGACTTATGCTTTTGCTCACTTTCCTAAACATGATGTGATTGACATATACCTCACTGGCATATTTAATGTACTTTCAAGTCCTTTGTAGATTGGTATACAACATACCTAAGGCCTGTAAATTAAATGCAACTAGTGGACCTGCAGCATTTAATGTGCTTTCCACTTAAGTAGCTCTCCCAAACATTTCCCAGGCCTGCCATTGCAGCCTGAAGGCAGTCTTACCCTCCCATGTCGGCTTGGCATATGAACCCCCTTGCCAAGTCTAAAACTCCCCTTCTGTTGCACATAAAGCATCCCTACGGTAGCACTAGGTAACCCATATGGTGGGGTACTGTGCATTTCTTTTTTTAGAGTTTTTAAATATTATCCTGACTTTTTAGCAGAGTTTTCCATGAGTTAGATGGGTTGTACCTTAATATTTATTATCGAATGGCCGTAGCCAGTAGATAGTTATAGTTAGGACCTATTATCGTGATGTGAAAAAGTAATGCCGACTCCCAAACGTGTAGTAGTTGTGCATCAAAGGCGCTGGAGTCACACTCCCTACAAATTATGAGTTGTGCATCCGGCTTGTGCACACAAGGGGGCTGCACTGGGTGTGCGACTTGTAATTTTACCATAAGAAAATAGCCCCTATCAGTAATTTCTAATATCTCCGGGGACCCTATCCCCCGGGTCTTATAAAAAATGTTGGGGACCGTGAGGGGAGCTACAATGCCCCAACAGTCTCGCTGGCTTCCAGCGTTCTTCGGGAGTCGGCATTACTTTTCCGCAAGGGGAGATGCTAACTTGCATGTGGAAATGCAATCTGCTTTTTATTTTGAATATTTTGAATGTGATAACAGATTTCTCTGCTCTGTCTTTCAAAATGCAAACTAAGTTTGCTATGGGAGGGCGGGAGCCGTGGGACTCCCGCCCTCTTAAAGCAAACAGCAGTGTCCCAGGGGTAGGCACTTCCTTCGGGCGTTGCGGTCTCCAGGGCTCTCAAGGGCTCTAGGCATAGGGTCACGCAATCTGTCTCTCACAATATACAAATTTCCAGGGGTGGTGGTTCCCGGGGCTTGAGGGGGGTCATTGAGGCCCACACGCTTCTTATTTTGTAACGGGGGCCTTGGACGCGAAAGTGGTGCAAGGGGATTGTAAATCTGATACACAGTGTTTTGTTTTACTTTGCTTTCTTTTTTGGTCTTGTAGAGGATCCAGGATTAATATACTACTTTGCTGAATAAAACATGCTGAAAAAGAAAAAATTATCAACTTTATTACATACCAAATTACCAACTTTTATTCAGAACAACCTGTAAGAGAAACAATATCACGTCACTCGACTTTATTCAAACAAATCGCTGTCATCAGGGGCTGGTGGGTGGGTCAAAAATGGCTCTTCGTTCCGTCTCGAGCTCACGTGCAACGGGGAGGTGCAGCTTCAGAGCACAGGAACAAGAGGATGCTTCCTTGGCTTGTCGCTCCTTTTATCCTTCTTCGGGCGGGCGTGGACCCACCTCCAATCCGCCTCCGGGGCGTGGCTAGCGGTGTCGGTGTCTAGGACAACCCTCTCTTGGGCGGGAAAAGGCGCGCCCCAGCTACGCCGCTTCGGGCATACCAGCCGAGACTCACCTCCCGCCCAAAATGGCTTCCCGGGGGGATCGGGGTACTCCACCATACGTTCGGGGGGACCGAGTGGTCGCCCCTTTCCATATGGCTGAGATACCCGCCACCCCCTCTCAACACAATCCCCAAGGATGGGAAGACGGAAACGGTTCTGAACTTTTGGAAGGCGGGAGGGAGTTACCCTCCCGGCCGTATTTATTAAAATATGAAACAAAATTAAAACATTAAAATAACAGTTTCATATCATGTACAATTTCATTTACACATTACGATGTTCTTGGCTGACCTTAACACATCTCTAATACAAAGGTTCTCCTAGCCGATACTAAACATCCTGCAAATGCATTTCTCAAAATTGAAATTGTACATCCTAACATTACGGGCCAACGGCAAGGTCGTAACCGGTGTCAGATCCCCAATACCAGAACTCCCCCCTCACTTGTGAGGGGCGGTCGCACAGAGGACTGTACCTCTGTGCCTACTTCCAATTTCCCTTGTCTTAGCGGGGGCCCCCTGTTAACTCGACGCCATCTTAGTGGTCGTCCGAGGACTCGTGTGAGGTGTCTAGAAGGTAGCGTAGACCCCCCTCCCACCCCACACAACTTACCACATCTGCCGTCGCAGATGTCCTGGCCCCGGGAAATTCCCAGGAGGGGCCCGTAGCCCCTCCTCCCCAGGGAGGGGCCTATGGCCGCCTTCCCTTTCGGCGTCCCCATCCTTAGAGGGGACCGCCTCCCCGTTTGAGGGGCCAATGGCCGCCTCCCCCCGGGCGCTCCCATCCATAATGGGTGACGCCCCCACCTCTAGGGATCTTCCAATTACTGCTCACCGATCATGACCTTACCGCCACAGGCCGGATAGTTGACCGGCTATCCGGACCCCCCACAAAAACTCCTACTTAAAGGTCATGGCTGCAAACTCCTTAACCAAGCTACGAGGTCTCCTATGAGTAAAGTATTCCCCACCCGGGACAAATGGACCCCATCCTCTAGATACATCTGGTCCCCCCTGATACATCCATGAGGAATAGAATGCAATGTACTTGTACGGAACAATCTACCAAGTTTGTTATTCACTTTCTTCACCGAATGATTTATAGCAGACACAGAATTAGCCCCCCGCCACACCTTCCGTGGAATCATATGGGACCATGCAATCGTGCACCCCGGAACCCTTCTCGCCAACCAACTTACTGTGGATAGTATCAACTCGAGAAGTACTCGTCGACCAGTGGTCACCAAATCATTGCCCCCAAGATGCACTATGATTACAGATGGCGGTGACCTTGTCCGCCCTAACAAACCCTCCATAAAAGTTTGGAACTGGTCAATACAGAGCCCGCCCCTTCCGTAGAAGGTCACCCTGTACCCGTATTCCCCAGCCATGTGAATCATGTCACCTGCTTTGAATACGTCTGTGGCACGCCTCACGTATGAGTGGCCCACGACCCACACCACTCTTTCCTCAGCTGGTGATCTTTGACCGCTGGTTCCCAAGTGTCGGGTCGACTGCACAGTCCGCCCCACCTCGTAAGCTCGCGAAACTGTAAACCAAACAAAAACAAGAAGCGTGAGTGCATGACATTAGCTTCACAACATGTGCAACCGCACATACCTTTTATAACACTTCGAGGACCAACGCCCCAACTGTTTCACTTTTTCCACACTCAGACCCCTGTCTGTAGCCTCTGTAGCAGCCCCTATCCGGAAGGAATGAGTCCCGGACTCGCACGGGTTCAAGCCCGCAGCTGCGATTGCCATTGTTAGCACCCGCTGGAACTGAAACCTCGTCAGTGGGGTGGCATCGGCGTGCCTCAGCAAGCTTCCCCCCCATGATGCCGCCCTCTGCGCCAAATACTCCTCAACGCATGCTACCGGGCACATGGGAGATCCCGGAATCCGCTGGACTACTACGCTGTCCCCGATTGCTCTCTGATCGGTCTTGGACCTGGCAAATGAGACTACCATTGTCTCCCCCTTTATTTGAACGTGCTCACGGCACAGACCTCCCCCCGTATCCTGCTTGTTCCTTGATACCAGTTCGCTTACCCGCATAGCCCCATGGAATGCTAATGCAAAAGCGGCCCGGAATAGCACTGTCTCTGATTGAGATGAACATGTCGCAGGGAGTACGGACAGTAACAGGGCTAACATTTCCAGACCTATCGGGTGCCTCTCATCAACTCTGCTACCCTCAAGGCGTTGCCACCCACGCAGCGCCTTCTGTACCAGAAAAGACGCTGTGGGGTCCTGGATGCCATGAGCCCGTGCCATGAAAGAAATGGCGGCCCGGTGTCTATTGGCCGTAGCCACTGATTTGCCTGCCTGATGTAATGATAACAAAAATTTCAGGACATACTCCTCTTGGCCCCAAAGCTCCCCCCTAGCTGAACCCAAAAGGTACCGATAGTAACGGAACGCCCCTTCATATGCCTTCCTTGTCCTGGGTGCTAGACTCTCTCCCACGAGGTCTTGTAGTCCGGGGCACCGAGAGACCAGAGAGCTTCGGGAAATGGTGCCGCCACCGGGTCCGCTGAGGGCAGAAAACCCCAGAAGGCCTGCATACGGGAACGAGAAAGCGCATCAACTGCCTGATTTAACACCCCTGGCACATGTCTCGCCCTTAAGTGGACGTTCAGTCTCATACACAGCAGGACAATTTCTTTCAGCAATCTCAAGATCCATTTGCAGCGGGCTGCCTGACTATTGATACACTCAACCACGGTCATATTATCAGACCAGAACACCACAGAGCGATCACGAAAACCCTCAGGCCATGTTTTTAAGGCCACCAGAATAGGGAACAGTTCGAGAAACCCAATGTTACCTGTGAGCCCACTCTCGTGCCACCATGCCGGCCAGGTTCGTGCTGACCAATGATTACCAAAGATGGCGCCAAAACCCACACTCCCTGCCGAGTCAGTCCACAACCCCAGCTCCTCGGAGGAAACCGCTGGTTTGTTCCACACGACCCGACCGTTGAAATCCGCCAGGAATGCCAACCATATGCGCATGTCCTGGCGAACCTCTGCCGAGAGCCTTGTGCGGTGGTGCCCTTCCTTAAGGCCCACCATGGCTTGAGCAATAGAGCGGGAAAAGGGGCAAGCCATCGGTATCACTCTAAGGGCAAAATTCAGCTGACCCATAGCCTGCTGCAACTGATGCAAATTTACTTTCGTCTCGCTAATACATGTTTCAAGCGATGCCTTAAATTTCGTTACCTTTTCCTTAGGCAAACGGAAGCACCCCTCTTCGGAATCAAGCTCTATTCCAAGAAACTCGAGCGAAGTAGACGGCCCCACTGTCTTACCTGGTGACAATGGCACGCCAAGGCGTCTCATGAGATCACAAAATTCATTCAAAGCCTGTGCACATTCTATGTCCCCGGCTGCCCCCAGGAATAGAAAATCGTCAAGCTAACGCATAACATGTGTAAACCCCGTTGTTCTTGTGAACGCCCATTGCAAAAAACAACTGAATCTCTCAAAATACGCACAAGAGATGGAGCAACCCATTGGCATACATTTATCCATGTAATATCGTCCCTGAAACATGAAACCAAGGAGACGCTGATCATCTGGGTGTACCGGGAGCAACCGGAATGCCGACTCGATGTCTGATTTAGCCATCAGCGCTCCGGGCCCCAGGCGATTCAACATGGCGACGGCCTCATCAAAAGATGCGTACCGCACCGAACAAACTCCCGGGTCAATCGCATCGTTCACCGAAAGACCCCTTGGAGCTGACAAATTATGTATCAACCTGAGTTCCCCATGATCCTTTTTGGAGACCACACCCAGAGGTGAACAAACAAAATTAGCAACTGGCGGCTTGTCATATGGTCCAGCAACCCGACCTCGGGCCACCTCTTTCCCAATCTTTGCTTGTACCACCGCCGTATTCTGCTGAACCGATAGTTGGTTCCTACATTGTGCTTTACCCTGAAAATCCCCCGCCGGGATGCGGAAACCATACGAAAAACCATCTCGCAACACCCCAGCGGAGATATGATCCGGGTATTCGTTCAGCCAAGGGATCAGTGCCATGATATCAACCGGGGTAGGTAGAGGCGCCCCTCGGACTATTTCAGACCTGTTTGGCGCCTCCTCTACTTCCCGTATCACCAGTCTTGGCTCTGCACATAGTCTCGGGGTGCGAGGACTGCCCACACCCTGCACATTCATGCCTGAACCTGCAAGATCCCTGTGGCCTAGTACATTTGCCTCTGTTAAAGCTCCAGCAGACCCCTTTTTTACCTGAGTTGCCATTATTCCTTGTGTTCCGATCATTGCTTGATCCCGCCCGAAAGGGCGCCCCTGACGAATGGCGGGAATACTCGACCACGTCTCCCCCCAAAGATGGCGACTTCGCCGTGCCTGGCTTCTCCATTTTTTGCCAGGAAATGGAGTCGAAACAATCCCACGTCAGGGATGAGTCGTGCTTCTTGGACTTACGAAATATGCTATCATAACAAAACCATTGACTACCCCCCTATGTTTCATAAAATTCCATGATACGTGTCTGGTACACGGCTAATTCCACGAACAATTCGGGCCTACGTTCCCCCATAATTGCAGTGAACATTCCAAACGCTCTGCCCCAATTGCCTATCGATTCTTCCACTCTGAAACCGGCCATCTTGGCGCGCCATACACTAGGATGCAAAAACTCTTTTTGATTTTTTACATGCTCAATCTCATAGTGATCGGTCAACAAGGAAAACATGTTCACATATTTATCTGCCCATATCCTTTCTTTCACCTCAATCGGGATATGCTGACCAACTTTTTCCCTCCTTGAAGGTACCGATCCCTCCCCCGCCATCGGCAATGGCTGCTTACCTGAACCGGTAGCTGTGACCGTAGTCCCTGCCGAACCAACGCCCGATACTGGTTGTTCCACGGGAGCCTGCGGGGAAACAAAAGGACACGGTGCCTTCGCAGCATCTTTCGATGGCCGCAACTGCTTCATTATCGACCTGGCTTCTTCAGCCGTGGCCCCCCCGTTCTCTTTGCCCAACCATGCCGCCAACTAGGCAGCCAGCTCAGGAGGCATATCCTCCCCGTTCACAGGAGTGACCACCACAGGGATTGGTTGCCCCGCGTTCGGGACCGGAGTCGGGGCCTCGATCGGGGTGACCGGGTGCATTGGAGGTGCTTCGGGAACCGGGGCCTCCCCACCCAACGCTCCCCTCTTGGCCCTTCTACCTCTCCCGTTAGGGACCACTCCCGGCAATGCTGGTCCGACGACTCTCTTTGGTCCCCCCGCCCCATTCATTGCCGCCATCTGCCTCTTCATGTCCGCCATGTCCTTCACCAGCATACGAAGCATCTGATCGGTCCCGACCCTCTTTCCGACCTTCTTGCTAGGCATCGTCCCCGTATACTCCTCAAGGTCCTAGGTCAGGAAGCTCCGGACTCGCTGAAAGAAGAAACTCAAAAATTAAATTCTCAAAATTGGCTCTTCGTTCCGTCTCGAGCTCACGTGCAACGGGGAGGTGCAGCTTTAGAGCACAGGAACAAGAGGATGCTTCCTTGGCTTGTCGCTCCTTTTATCCTTCTTCGGGCGGGCGTGGACCCACCTCCAATCCGCCTCCGGGGATACATATGTATTGAAAGAGGAAAATGCCTGTAGTGATTATTTTTGTGCATAAAAACAATCTCCCCACGACGCAGGCATCCTTGCACACGGTGCATGGCTCCAGTTTGTGCACCAGCGCAGTGGGAAACACAGAGATGCAACATATTGTTGTAAATATGTTGCATCTCTCTTGCTTGTGGAATGCACTGAGTCGCATTTATTGTAAATCTGTCCCTTTCTATTTATTCAACAGTTTTTCCTAATCTTGGCTTGGAAGCTCACTGCCATGTACAGTCAGTCAATTACAGATGCACAATTTCCTTTGAAATGGCCACAAACTTCGCACTAAACTGCGGACTCACTGATAAAGCAATATAGCGCCCGAACGAAAATGATTTCCAGAAAACATATGTATTTTACACATCAAGCAAAGTGTCTTGATTTGTTTTGATCCTGTAAAAATCTTTATTTCCATCAGAATTACACAATAGTGTGCTTCCATTGTGCTTTTTTTAATCCTGATATAATTTAAAACATTTATACAGTTCCTTTATAGGTATTTACATATGTTTTGTGTTAGAAAACTGACATCCAACAGCCTTTACTTTCACACTCCCTGTACCCCTGAAGAAATGTCAGTTAGTTCACTTTAGAAAAACTTCCAAATTGTGCAATTTGTGTGAGTGGTCAGAGAAAGAACAACAAACACCAGACTTAATGTAAAAAACATAAACAGTAATTGGACAAAAGCTGTATTCTAACGATTGAACTCTGTCTTTGAAAGCACAGGAAATTTTAAACAAAATGTAAAGTCCTCTTTATTGCATATTCACCTTCAGAACTCCAGCATGGTTATTTTAGGGGTGCTGCAGCCCGCAATCCTGCGTCCAGCACCTGGTATAATTTTGTATTTTAAAGCAATATGCCTTTACTTCATCTTAAATAGTGCACAACTATCTACAATGATGCCAAGCTAACAGTTAATAGAGTTATAAAAGAAGCGTTATTAAAGACAAAAACTATAATTTTCTAATTGACAAATGAACAGTGTTTAAACATAAATTGGTCAAACTATCATGAGTCACTGCAGTTTCACCTTTGAAGAAAAAGTAGTGTTATTCAAACATACATTCAAACCTAAATTAATACTACTGACCAGGTAAATCAAATCCTATAGTTTACTTAAACTCAAGTAATCATTTATAACGTCCAAAATAAAATATTCTGCAACAGGTTAAGCACTCTCTGAAAGGGAAAACAGCAAGAGCTAAAGGGATCAAAGAGTGGGGGATTCTAGCCGGTATTACAAAGAACACTCTTGCAGTGTTTAAAAGCCAGCTATACATACATCTGGTTCCAAAATACTGGTCTCAGACTGCAAGGAGTATTTTTGCCACCTGTGTAAATATATAGAAAAACTGATTTATGTAACAAGAGGTCAGTTTATAGGAATCAGAATGTCAATGGGCCGAAACTCGAACCTTCTCAGAAATTCGTCGTCTAAAAACGTTGTAGGGACTCCAGTTTTCCCTTGTCTGTTCGCACTTCTTTCATTTGCTTGGTTTTGGGCTTCATCTACGTCGCTGCTGGCAACTGAGTCAGTTCCACTAGCTGTCTCACTTTGTTCTTCAATGGGTTCACCTTGCAGAGACATAGGTCCCCTCTTTGTCGTAAATATTTAATTTACCATCTTAATTTCTATGCAGGGAAGTACTTAATCAATAATAACTCAATCGGAAAAGAAAGAAAACAGAGTCTGTGGTGTTAGAGTTCTTAGGGGTTTTATTCCTTAAAAAGGAATCGTTCCGGAACTGGATATCAGGTTCCTGCAACCACACAGGGTCCAGGAAGGGATAGAGCCATAATTTATTGACAATACATAGCTTATATACTTAATTTACATCATAGAAAGCAATATAGTAGGCGTAACAGCTGAGAGAAGACAAGATAACAGCATCCACGTGTTACTAGTGCGTAATCAGGAGGCGTGGACTAGGCGTAAACTGGAGGTGTGTTCTAGAAACGTCACAAGTAGGTGGCACTAAACAGAAATGTTGCAATGTCAGCAGAAATCAGAGGCTTGGATGCGCGCGCAGCTGCATGACGTATGATTGGCGTGAAACTGAAGGGTGCAGGGGACTTGACATTTCAACTAGCGGAAAGAGACAGGAGTCTGGCATGTCAGATCAACTTGTACTTCTATCATATCTGATATCTGATGTTTAGGAACTGGACTATCTGGGCGGAAAGGTCTCTGGGGCAGAAGCTATTCTATACTGACTGTGAGTGCGTGTATAAGCGCCTGAGTGTCTGCATGAGAAGCGTGGGGGCATGGGCCTTCCAGGGTAGCGTGGAAACAGAGGCTATGAATTACTTGCACGGAGACAGGACGGCCAGGCCCTTTTGCTCTACAGCTGGGGGAATGTTTACTTAAACTAGTAGGCAGGAATGCGTCTTCGGAAAGGGAAACAGATAACTCGAAGGTTGAATTCATTCTTGGCAGACATCAGGCTGAGCTGACCGCGGTGGGCCGCGCTGGAAGTAAGGCAGAGTTCACAGGTACGGGGGCAGCCTGGGCTGAGGCTTTCAGAGTCAGAAGGCAGAAAAAGCTCGATGGCAGAAATTCAGGGCCTACTTTGCCAGAGCTGAAAAACGTGTAAAGTACACCACAAAAAGACGTTGGCATGGCATACTTAGGAACGGACTATTCAACCCATTCAGGGTGGGTCTGAAAGAGGACATGTTAACGTTGGACGCAAATGTATTTGCGTCTTCATAGCTGGCACAGGAGGGAAATTACATGCACTTTAAACTCGTACATGGAGACGGTGGGGTACACGATAGGGAACATAACTTGACCAAAAATGTATATTTCCTCATTCCCTCCTTGTTCCCTACGGACCCTTCATGATATCTCGATCATCATGAATCGATCAGTCTGTTCTTGTAACATAATTTGCTCGTCTCTCTTCCGTTGTCGGTTTGAGAGAAAACTGGAATGTTCAATGCATGATGTGGCGCACAGTCCACATATCGCCGGCCCACACTGTAGGCACAGGCAGCAACTGAATACTATGACAAGGCCAATGCCTAGGAAGGATAGGATCTTCCATCCCCAAGCGGACAACGTTGTCCAGAACCAACCGGACCAAGTCCAGGTGCCTGGATTCTGATGTATTAAACTTGCAATTTTGTGAAGACGTGTAATAGCTTTGTATACAGATGGCGCGTTTTCTGGAATGAAAACACAGCAACTTGACCCGATGACCTTACAGGCTCCACCTCTATCTGCCAAGATGACGTCAATAACAAGACGATTCTGAAGGACAACAACCCGCATGGCGGATTGCTCTTCTGTTAAGTTACCTAGGGCGGAGGCAGTTTCATGTACTACTGCTTCAAGGGTTCTAGTTAATCTACGTATTAATTTACTGTTTTGAACGGGGCCTAAAAAGAAAAAGAATCCTTTATTAAAATCGGTGTATTGTTCCCATGCCGTTTCTGTATAGTCGACAAGCGGGAGATCTCTTCGGAGTCTATTCTTTACTAGATTTGTGTTTCTGTGATAATCAGGAGGGGCTAGAAAAACAGGTGGCAGAAGGAATGCAATATAACAGGTACCATCCCAAGGTTAATTGTGTAATTACTTAATCCATATACTTCATTTTCTAGATCAGTTCCTATTCTAATGGGGAGTCCCTCCTTATCAGGGTAACAGACGTCGAGCAGGACTAAGTTCAGGTTTCCCCAAACCCAGCTCCCGTCGAAAACAGCAATATCAGGATCTAAAGAATTAATTATTTTAAACCATGCACCACAGGAGCCGTTGTGAGTGAACGGGTACGGAAAGAGGGGCAGAGCTCCCTTGTAATTCTGGTAGGGAGGGAGTCGGCCACATATCCAACAGTTGGTAGCATTGCTTGTCTGATGGGAGTGATGTAACATACTAATGAATGTGTTGTTGCGCAGCGCAAGTCTGTAAGAAAGTTCATGTGGAGGTAACTCAATAAAAGAATGTTCAGCAGAAACATTGTAAGCAGATTGTTCACGCTTGAAAATAGGGCAATAGATAGGAAGTAGTATACTTGCAACAATAATCAGAATACTTAGAAAAAACATTATTAACAATGTCACTATACAGTGACTACGCAGTGATTTGCAGTATGTACGTTTCTTGAATTGTCTCTCTCTCTCTCTATCTCGATCTAGGGGGTACATGTCAGAAACTATTTAACCGATTCACCTAGGGGAGGACTTAAACAATTAAACTGTCTGACTTGCTAGATCGGAGCTTCAATCGGTACTCCTCTTGGGGAGTTTTCTCTCGTTCGGATATTTTAAAGTCACTAGGTTTAATACAGTCTTTGGTGGGGGTGGACGAGTCAGGGTCTGGTTTCAGTTTGTTGCATAGTTTAATATGACTCGTATGGACCCACCCCTTTCTGCCCTCCAACTTCACTGCGGTCCTCGTAGTAAGAAGAACGGTCTTCGGCGCTTTCCAGCGGGGCTCCAGCGGACTTTTCCTGTCGAAGTTCCTAACTAATACCAGGTCCCCAGGACGAACATCATGCGGCTTTACATCAGTGTTGTCAGGAAAGGCTGCGGCAACCTGTGAACGACATGATTGGAGTGCAGACATCAAGGAGGCAAGGTAATCTGTCAACATGTTACAATCAACATCGGTAATTTTCTTAGGAATGGGCGTCCCCCACATATTCGGTGGTCTGCCAAAGACCACTTCGTACGGGGATAGTCCTGATCTCGAATGGGCAACCATTCTCATATAGAACAGTGCAACTGGCAGGGCGACTATCCAGTCGACCCCTTTCTCCTGGCATATTTTGGCAAGGCGGGTCTTAAGTGTCTGGTTATGCCTCTCTACAAGGCCTGCGGCTTCGGGGTGTCGGACACAATGGAATCTCCACTGATATCCTAGCAGAAGGGAGACATGCTTCATGAGTTCGGATGAGAACGGCTGTCCGTTATCTGAGTACACGACACGAGGCAGGCCGTATCGTGGGAAGAATTCTCGAACCAGCTGCTTGGCAGTGGTCGGGGCAGTGTAATCTGAGACTGGGTATGCTTCGGTCCAACGAGAAAGTGCACAAACAACTACGAGGACATATTTGAATCCTCGACAACGGTCCATCTGGATATAATCCATCTGGAGGACTTCAAAAGGGTGATCGGGAGGATGAAATCCACCTTGCTCTACAGGAACGGTTTTACCTGGATTGAACTGACAACAGATCATGCAAGTACGTACTTTCTGTTTTGCTGCTGCTCGTAAGTGTTTGTTGTACCAGAGATTCTGAAAACTGTCTAACATAGCTTTCTCTCCTAGATGTGCAGGACTATGTGCTGTATTTATCATGATTTGGACCATTGAGTCGGGGAGGAACCATGTAGATTTTCCCTTTGTGACCCATCCTTGATCTGTCTGGATCCCTCCTAGTTCAGTCCATTTCTTTATTTCATCTGGAGTAGCATGTGTCTGAATATCGATTACGTCTAGGGTGGGATCCCTGACTGACATACACTGAGTTGGTACTATTGTCTTTGTCACATCAGTAGTCTGGGTGTGAGTCAATGCTGTATGTTTTGCTGTCTGGTCTGCCAGGTCGTTACCCTGGGAAACAGAATCTGTAACTTTAGTATGTGCTTTACACTTCATAACGGATATGCCTGAAGGCAGATGTATTGCTTCTAATAGTGCTTGAATGAGGGGACCGTGTTGGATCTTGGCACCATGAGAGGTCAAGAAACCTCTTTCTTGCCATAACATGCCGAAGTCGTGTACGACTCCGAACGCATAGCGGGAGTCAGTGTATATATTAACATTTCTGTTCTTGGCTAGAATACAAGCTCGGGTCAGAGCGATGAGCTCCGCTGCTTGAGCAGACAGTGTGTCAATGCGGTGTGTTTCTTTAACTTCAGTTTCAGTGGTCACTGCATAGGCGGCCACTAATTCTCCTGTACTTGTTCTCATGCATGAACCGTCCACATAAAGTGTCAGGTCTGGATTTGTCAGTGGGACATCTGTTAGGTCTCGTCGAGGTTTTGTTACTGTATTGATGATCTCTATGCAATCATGCGGTGTTGGATCTGTCATAATTGTAGGTAACAATGTCGCGGGGTTCAGAATGCTACAGCGTCTGATTTCTATGTGTGGCTGGAATAGTGTTAATTCATAACCTGTCAGTCAGGCTATAGTCAAGTGTTGAGTCTGGGTTCTGTTTAAAAGAACCTCTACAGAATGTGGAACTTGAACTGTTAATGGATGTCCTAAAACAATTGAGTCACTCTGTCTGATTGCTAATGCTGTTGCTGCTACTGACTTCAAGCACGCAGGGAGTGCCTGAGCTACTGAATCCAATGTACTTGAAAAATAAGCGCAAGGCTTATGTGAACCTGCTTGATCTTGAGTGAGGACAGACAATGCTGTACCCTCACGTTCTGTAACAAAAAGTGTAAAAGGTTTGCTGTAACATGGTGTCGCTAGAACTGGTGCTTGGCATAAAGCTTTCTTTAATTCTTCAAAAGCCTGTGTATGTTCCTGAGTCCAAGGAAGGACAGCCGAAGTCGCTGCCTCCTGCGTTGTTAACTGAATGAGTGGTTTAGCTAGAAATGCATACTGGGGAATCCATTGTCTGCAGTACGAGGTGAGGCCTATAAAGGCCCGCACTTCCTTTTGCGTCTGGGGTTGTGGCATATTTACGATTAACTGAATGCGATCGGGAGTGAGCTGTCTCCCCACTTTGGACAGCAAGTGACCCAAGTACACAACTTGCTGAACACAGAATTGTAGCTTCGAAGGAGACACCTTGTGTCCCTTGTCGGCCAGAAAATGTAAAACTGTCAGTGATGCTTGTTCACATTCGGGCTCACTTCGTGCGGTGATCAGCAGATCATCGACGTATTGAAGTAAAGCGGTGTTAACTGGCATTGTGATACAATCAAGTTGTCTTTTCAGTGCATGGCTATAGATGCTGGGGCTTTCTGTGAATCCTTGAGGTGCGCGTGAAAATTTGAAACTTCGTCCATTTAAACTGAATCCGAAGAGATATTGGCTCTCTGGATCAATAGGTACACTGAAGAAGGCGTTCTTGAGGTCAATTACAGTAAAGAACGTCGCTTCTGAATCAATAGCAGTCAATAAGGATGACATGTCGGGAACCACAGGGTACTGTGGAATAATGCATTTATTCAGTTCTCTTAAATCAATCACCAGCCGATATACTGGCGGTGCATTGGGATCAGTACGTTTAAGAATCGGAATGATGGGTGAATTGCAGATATTGGAGTCGGTTTCTACAACCACTCCTTGGACAATGAGCTCTTCAATGATTTCCAGTAAAGCCACTACAGCATCGGGTGGTAACTTGTATTGTCTGATTCTGGGTAAAACTACACCTGCTTTGAGTGTAACACGGTATGGTGTAATGTGCATACAACCTACATCAGTTGGGCCTTTTGCCCACAAGTGATCTGGTAAATTTTTCAATCTGACATCAAACTCACGTAACACATAATGACCCTTGAAATCCCGCAGAAAGAGTCTGACTCCCTCCGGGGAACAGCATATTATAGCTCCTAGAGCCTTCAATGTTTTAATTCCTAACAGATTTTCTGGACATGATTTCGTGAGTAACAGGTCTGTAACACGTGATAATGGACCCACAGCCAGGGGAACGGGTTTCGATACCTCATTTACAATGGGCTGTCCTGAAAAACCAAGGGAAACATTCTGTGAGCCTGAGAGGGGTGCCCCTGGAACTTCATCATAACTTATGGTGGTACGACTTGCCCCTGTGTCAATTAAAAACTTTCTGTCTTTTCCCAATACTTGACTATGTACATAAGGACCCTCTTGATCTACAGGAATCTCAATAAGAGGCAAGCCACCCTCCCTCTCTAGGCTGTTTCATGTGTATCGTGGATAATCGGGATAAGCGGACTGGGCATACTGGTACATCTGTTGTGAAACTTGCTGAGTTGCGGCAATGGGCTGCGGCTGTGATACCGCTACTGTATGTGCTGTATGTGATGAAGCATGTGTAGGCTGTGTATTCTGCATGGGCTGTATATTCTGTGAAGACTGATGCTGGTTATGGTCTTGTCTAGGCGGATGCGGCCTTTCTTTAGTTTTACCTGTCGCTATGTTATGTTTCAGAACTTGGCATTCGTGTACGTAGTGACCTGGCTGCTTGCAATAATTGCATGTCCCTTTAACGGGAGCTGCGGCGTGACTTGTCTGGGTCGTACCCTTTCTGTGGCCGTCGGTTGGGACCGACTGGGCTACTAGCATTTTCATTTTCGTGTCTTTCATACGTTTCTGTTCCTGATCCTGCTCTTCTCTAATTCTGTTCTGATGGTATTGTAACATTTGTAACATCTGTGATGGCGTATTGGCTTGCCATGTACTCTCGACCTTGTATACACGGTTTTTAACTGCTAACAGGGAATTCTCGACTAACTTTGATACAAAAAGATGCGGGTACGACTCGCTACTTGGTTTAAGACCACTATTAATAATGAAACATTTCTCGAATCTTGAATAGAAGTCACTAGTATCTTCATCGGGTTTCTGTTTACATGCTGATATTGCATCCCAGTCTTCCTTTCTAGTTGTCAATAATCTTGGCAGAACCTGTACTATCAAACCTGGTAATGCTTTAGTTTTCTCCCCAAGGCCTACCCCTGGGACTCGTTTATTCTCTTCGTCTTCTATTTCTGCCCATACAATCTTTTTCTCTCCCACCTCCCATTCTTTTTCCTTGAGTTTCTCGTAGATGCCCGTGGGCAGCAGTACCTTTAACATTTTCGTGATATCTTCGTACGTATAATCCCCCATCAGTAACATGTCTTTAAGCTCTCTGTGAAAACCTGCAGGGTCTTTATCATGGCACGGAACTAGTTTCTTCATTTCTAACAGCTCTAACTTAGTCAGGGGAGTGTGTACATACACACGTTTCAAGTTATGATCCTCACCCATCACTGGATGCACTTCTCGTAAGGGGTTCTGACTTTCAATGCCATGCAGACGTTCCATATGATACATTTTTCTTTCTGGGGGCGGGGCGGGAACATATTCGGAGCTTATGAAAGTGT
Source organism: Lissotriton vulgaris (assembly GCF_964263255.1). Lineage (NCBI taxonomy): Eukaryota > Metazoa > Chordata > Amphibia > Caudata > Salamandridae > Lissotriton > Lissotriton vulgaris. Next base: position 461,788,153 of record NC_141689.1, on the reverse strand, counting down.
TATATCTGTGGCGTTGTTCTAGAATTATTTGAATTAATTTGGTGCTTAAACCTCTCCATCTATCCATGAGTAGTTCTTCTAATGTATCGTGTAAGGGACCTGGATCAGAATGTTGATTTCTGTATTTAGTGAGGAGGTGCTGAATCATGTATACACCTGCTAATTTCTGCTCGTCTGGGGAAAGGTTCAGGAATGTCTGTGCTACGGTATCATCATTATATATATCCGGATTGTCAGTCCATAATATGGCTGACCGGGCTAGTTCTTGTTCATCCATAGAATTGAGTACATGGTACCCCATTCGTTCTCGAAGCCGTTTATCAGTCTCCTGGAACTGATGTTCAGGAGAATTCGGGTTTGTTAAGGCAGAGAGAAAAACTCTCTTGCTTTCCGGACGAATGCCTTTCCTAAGGTAAGTTCCCTTACCTACATACGCTATAGTGCCTGTAGTCTTTTCTGGTTCTTCAGGTTCTTCTTCCCCCTCGGAGGAAGCCTTTTCTTTCTCTTCGTTGTGTATGTCTATCACTGCTTTTCTTATTTTCTTGTACATACTGGCTATGCAAGTCCCCTTGTCGTGTTTTCCTTCAGATATATTTTGACCCCACCTGTTGAGTGCATCTAATTCACCCTGATCTGTCTCAGGCCTGTCTCGTTCTCTTATTAGGCAATTTATGAAAAAACGTAGTATCTGTCCTTGAACGTCAACTTTCTGATGCTCCATGGCATCCTTAATACTGTCAGGGTCTTTCCCAGTCTGTACAAACTGATATATTCTATCTAGGTACTCTTTCATTCCTGAAAACAACAGCAGGAAATCAGTAGCAGATCGTAACCGTAGTGATGCCATCATCATTCTATCGTCTTTGCCGGGTACTGGATCATATCTGCAAACTGTAAGTTGTCCTTTGAGTATGTCGAGACGGGGTGATTTGAACGTGAAAGGACTCTGCAAGTCCCCGAGCTGTAACCTGGGCGTTAGTGGCGGGGTCCGGAGACCTCCTGTCGCACCTCCTGAGGCGGAAGCTTGGACATTATCTCTCTGTGGAGTCTGTATCTGTACTTGAGTTTGTCTTTTAGTAGGGTCAGGTAGACGTGGTTTCGGTACATTAACTTTAGGTATGGGAGGTGGTGGAGGTGGTGGAACAGGGGGGATCTGTTGTGGTACTGGCGGAATATGATCTTGGGGCGGGTTACCGCCCCCGTCCCTGTCGTTAGGCAGGGTGCGGACAGGCAGATTGGTGTAGGCGGGAGCTACATCCTCTAGATAGGAATTCAGGAATATGTCTTTAGTGGTTCTGTGAGTTACTTTAGTTGGAACCAATGGTGGCGGCAGATTTTTCGGTATTTCTGAAATGGCCTCAGGCGAACCTTCGGCCACAAGATACATACCATTTACAAGATTGTTTCGTGCGCGGTCTATTTGCTCTGTTTTTACTCGAATCCCCTCAGTAACTAGTTCGTTTTCTTGGGCTTTTTCTGATTCTTTAAGCCTATCTTCTCTACGTAGTGCCTTTTCTGTACGCTTATGTGATTCCTTACGCCAAAATTCTATGGCGTCTTTCTGAGATTGTCTGGCTTTCTTTTTCCATAATGCTTCTTCTACCTTCATGATGCACTCGGCATCCCATGTTCCAGTAACTGGCCATCTGTGTCTCTCGTCTAGATGTTTAGTATATTCGGCCCATAAGTCTAGATACAATATGGCATCTATGCCATGCTTATGGTACATAAAATTTCCAGGAGTGTCCCTAGGGGGGATAGGAATTTCTTCCTCTAGCATCCCTTTCCTAGTTCCTATCTGCTTTAACTTGTTGAAAAACGGCATCTCGTTTTACTTCGTACTGAACGCTCAATCCTTGCTACTTAATACTGGATACAGCTAGTTATACAAGAACACAATAATGCACAAAAACAGTCACTCATACAACGACATTGATCACATAAAAAGACATTTGCGACATATATGACTACCCCCTATATCGGATGTACTGCTAAACAGCACAGATACACTGTCAGAGACAATGCAGAAACTTGAATAACTGATGTACTGCTAAACAGTACAGATACACTGTCTAAAACAGTGCAGACCGGACTTGTGTACCCAAACCCGTCTAGATACGTCCCAGCAATGGTACTCACCGGGAAGCACGGAAAACAGAAGGCCTCGGAAAACTCGACTGGACTGGACTGGACTCGACTCGACTCGACACGTGGATACTTCGGAAAACTGGTGGGCCTCTTGACACCTCGGACCTTGCTTCTTTCGGCTAGGCTCTGGTCGGGATCCTCCGCGCTCCTCACCGCCTCGTCTGGGCACTGATCGCAATCTTCGTCACCTCCGTGGGCCAGAGGGAGATACAGGAAATCCTGCCGGTACGCGTAGGTTCCGTCTGACTGATGGCAGGGGACAGAGTCTGCAACGCACCAACCGGCGCGTGAGGTGGGGGAGGGGTCCCTATTCGGGCGCCAAAATGTCGTAAATATTTAATTTACCATCTTAATTTCTATGCAGGGAAGTACTTAATCAATAATAACTCAATCGGAAAAGAAAGAAAACAGAGTCCGTGGTGTTAGAGTTCTTAGGGGTTTTATTCCTTAAAAAGGAATCGTTCCGGAACTGGATATCAGGTTCCTGCAACCACACAGGGTCCAGGAAGGGATAGAGCCATAATTTATTGACAATACATAGCTTATATACTTAATTTACATCATAGAAAGCAATATAGTAGGCGTAACAGCTGAGAGAAGACAAGATAACAGCATCCACGTGTTACTAGTGCGTAATCAGGAGGCGTGGACTAGGCGTAAACTGGAGGTGTGTTCTAGAAACGTCACAAGTAGGTGGCACTAAACAGAAATGTTGCAATGTCAGCAGAAATCGGAGGCTTGGATGCGCGCGCAGCTGCATGACGTATGATTGGCGTGAAACTGAAGGGTGCAGGGGACTTGACATTTCAACTAGCGGAAAGAGACAGGAGTCTGGCATGTCAGATCAACTTGTACTTCTATCATATCTGATATCTGATGTTTAGGAACTGGACTATCTGGGCGGAAAGGTCTCTGGGGCAGAAGCTATTCTATACTGACTGTGAGTGCGTGTATAAGCGCCTGAGTGTCTGCATGAGAAGCGTGGGGGCATGGGCCTTCCAGGGTAGCGTGGAAACAGAGGCTATGAATTACTTGCACGGAGACAGGACGGCCAGGCCCTTTTGCTCTACAGCTGGGGGAATGTTTACTTAAACTAGTAGGCAGGAATGCGTCTTCGGAAAGGGAAACAGATAACTCGAAGGTTGAATTCATTCTTGGCAGACAGCAGGCTGAGCTGAGCGCGGTGGGCCGCGCTGGAAGTAAGGCAGAGTTCACAGGTACGGGGGCAGCCTGGGCTGAGGCTTTCAGAGTCAGAAGGCAGAAAAAGCTCGATGGCAGAAATTCAGGGCCTACTTTGCCAGAGCTGAAAAACGTGTAAAGTACACCACAAAAAGACGTTGGCATGGCATACTTAGGAATGGACTATTCAACCCATTCAGGGTGGGTCTGAAAGAGGACATGTTAACGTTGGACGCAAATGTATTTGCGTCTTCATAGCTGGCACAGGAGGGAAATTACATGCACTTTAAACTCGTGCATGGAGACGGTGGGGTACACGATAGGGAACATAACTTGACCAAAAATTTATATTTCCTCATCTTTGCCATGCAAAGCTTACTAGCAGAAACAGATCCAGAAGAGTCAAAGACACTTACAGGTACTGACATCATCACCATGTGACTAGAAATGACTTTAAACCCAAATCTAAACTCTACCCGAATCTTTCGCACGACAGCATCAACACATTTCAGGAGACCTTGATGCATGAACTCATTAAAACATGTGAACAAAAAAAACAAAAAACAACTAACAGAAATATATCCCAAACTTAGAATGACATATTACAATCCTTAGCTAAAGATGACACTATTGTGATCCGCCCGTCTGATAAAGGAGGGAATATAGTGATTTGGGACAAAGAAATGTATATACAGGAAGCGTTGAGGCAACTCAAAGATAAACACTTCGATTCCAAAAGTGACATAAGGGAATACAATCAAACTATCACAGCCATGAGGGAAAGACTGGTGTATATTAATGTAATTCATGATATTATCAGAAGCCGGATGATGAAATTTACATCCAGGGTATTGAATTGTGGCTATGTTCGATATTTTGGTACAAATATTTAGGCTTATGTGCTTTTGGTTTTCCATCGTATTATAATATGGGGATATATTGACATTCCAAAATGGCCACCAATGGTGTTTATGTTTTTTCACGTGGTTATGTTGACACATTGTAATTGACACATTATGGAGCCCTTTTAAAAATGGCAGAGTGCATTGTTGTTACAAGCGTGAGCAAGCCATAAAGGTGAAACACGTCGTTTTCTACACTTGATCAGAACATTTGCGCCAACCTTGGCGAAACACTCGATAACACTACTACGAGGCAAACTACCAGTGACTGCATTACCCAGAATGCCAGGTGCGACCCTTGCTTGATAGGTCAGCGGTGTGCTCCCAGACCTGCTGTTTTCTTCAAATGGACTCCCGTGAGTCATGAAGCTGACGAGCTCGTGGTTGATGCCCTGCGCGCCAGTGAGCGGTACCAGACCTGAGATGATTTCGGCAACCTATCCAGCAAACCCCTAAAACTAGTCTGTAATCTCTACTGACGAAGGTTAATGAACCTGAAACACCGGTGTCTAGAGATCAGCACATTTGCGCCAACCTCGGCGAAACACTCGATAACACTACTACGAGGCAAACTACCAGAGACTGCAATACCCAGAATGCCAGGGGCGACCCTTGCTTGATTGGTCAGCGGTGTGCTCCTAGACCTGCTGTTTTCTTCAAATGGACTCCCGTGAGTCATGGAGCTGACGAGCTCGTGGTTGATGCCCTGCGCGCCAGTGAGCGGTACCAGACCTGAGATGATTTCGGCAACCTATCCAGCAAACCCCTAAAACTAGTCTGTAATCTCTACTGACGAAGGTTAATGAACCTGAAACACCGGTGTCTAGAGATCAGCACATTTGCGCCAACCTAGGCGAAACACTCGATAACACTACTACGAGGCAAACTACCAGAGACTGCATTACCCAGAATGCCAGGGGCGACCCTTGCTTGATAGGTCAGCGGTGTGCTCCCAGACCTGCTGTTTTCTTCAAATGGACTCCAGTGAGTCATGGAGCTGACGAGCTTGTGGTTGATGCCCTGCGCGCCACTGAGCGGTACCAGACCTGAGATGATTTCGGCAACCTATCCAGCAAACCCCTAAAACTAGTCTGTAATCTCTACTGACGAAGGTTAATGAACCTGAAACACCGGTGTCTAGAGATCAGCACATTTGCGCCAACCTTGGCGAAACACTCGATAACACTACTACGAGGCAAACTACCAGAGACTGCATTACCCAGAATGCCAGGAGCGACCCTTGCTTGATAGGTCAGCGGTGTGATCCCAGACCTGCTGTTTTCTTCAAATGGACTCCCGTGAGTCATGGAGCTGACGAGCTCGTGGTTGATGCCCTGCGCGCCAGTGAGCAGTACCAGACCTGAGATGATTTCGGCAACCTATCCAGCAAACCCCTAAAACTAGTCTGTAATCTCTACTGACGAAGGTTAATGAACCGGAAACACCGGTGTCTAGAGATCAGCACATTTGCGCCAACCTTGGCGAAACACTCGATAACACTACTACGAGGCAAACTACCAGAGACTGCATTACCCAGAATGCCAGGGGCAACCCTTGCTTGATAGGTCAGCGGTGTGCTCCCAGACCTGCTGTTTTCTTCAAATGGACTCCCGTGAGTCATGGAGCTGACGAGCTTGTGGTTGATGCCCTGCGCGCCAGTGAGCGGTACCAGACCTGAGATGATTTCGGCAACCTATCCAGCAAACCCCTAAAACTAGTCTGTAATCTCTACTGACGAAGGTTAATGAACCTGAAACACCGGTGTCTAGAGATCAGCACATTTGCGCCAACCTTGGCGAAACACTCGATAACACTACTACGAGGCAAACTACCAGAGACTGCATTACCCAGAATGCCAGGGGCGACCCTTGCTTGATAGGTCAGCGGTGTGCTCCCAGACCTGCTGTTTTCTTCAAATGGACTCCCGTGAGTCATGGAGCTGACGAGCTCGTGGTTGATGCCCTGCGCGCCAGTGAGCGGTACCAGACCTGAGATGATTTCGGCAACCTATCCAGCAAACCCCTAAAACTAGTCTGTAATCTCTACTGACGAAGGTTAATGAACCTGAAACACCGGTGTCTAGAGATCAGCACATTTGCGCCAACATAGGCGAAACACTCGATAACACTACTACGAGGCAAACTACCAGAGACTGCATTACCCAGAATGCCAGGGGCGACCCTTGCTTGATAGGTCAGCGGTGTGCTCCCAGACCTGCTGTTTTCTTCAAATGGACTCCAGTGAGTCATGGAGCTGACGAGCTCGTGGTTGATGCCCTGCGCGCCACTGAGCGGTACCAGACCTGAGATGATTTCGGCAACCTATCCAGCAAACCCCTAAAACTAGTCTGTAATCTCTACTGACGAAGGTTAATGAACCTGAAACACCGGTGTCTAGAGATCAGCACATTTGCGCCAACCTTGGCGAAACACTCGATAACACTACTACGAGGCAAACTACCAGAGACTGCATTACCCAGAATGCCAGGGGCGACCTTTGCTTGATAGGTCAGCGGTGTGCTCCCAGACCTGCTGTTTTCTTCAAATGGACTCCCGTGAGTCATGGAGCTGACGAGCTCATGGTTGATGCCCTGCGCGCCAGTGTGCGGTACCAGACCTGAGATGATTTCGGCAACCTATCCAGCAAACCCCTAAAACTAGTTTGTAATCTCTACTGACGAAGGTTAATGAACCTGAAACACCGGTGTCTAGAGATCAGCACATTTGCGCCAACCTTGGCGAAACACTCGATAACACTACTACGAGGCAAACTACCAGAGACTGCATTACCCAGAATGCCAGGAGCGACCCTTGCTTGATAGGTCAGCGGTGTGATCCCAGACCTGCTGTTTTCTTCAAATGGACTCCCGTGAGTCATGGAGCTGACGAGCTCGTGGTTGATGCCCTGGGCGCCAGTGAGCAGTACCAGACCTGAGATGATTTCGGCAACATATCCAGCAAACCCCTAAAACTAGTCTGTAATCTCTACTGACGAAGGTTAATGAACCGGAAACACCGGTGTCTAGAGATCAGCACATTTGCGCCAACCTTGGCGAAACACTCGATAACACTACTACGAGGCAAACTACCAGAGACTGCATTACCCAGAATGCCAGGGGCAACCCTTACTTGATAGGTCAGCGGTGTGCTCCCAGACCTGCTGTTTTCTTCAAATGGACTCCCGTGAGTCATGGAGCTGACGAGCTCGTGGTTGATGCCCTGCGCGCCAGTGAGCGGTATGAGGTTCCGTGACGATTTGAACCCGTGTTTTCAAGTTTGTCGGAAATACATAATATTAGTATCAGCGAACCGCAAATGATCCATTTAGCATATCCTGGTGTTTTCGCTACGATACGAGCAAGAGCACTCCTGTTATGAACACATTTCTGATCTACCCATGGCATCCATCTTAGATCATGGCCGCCATTTTGTGTTTCCTTGCCCTCACATATGCAATAGCCTCTGATCACTTCATTCACTCCACTTTGATTAAGGACACGTAGCCTTAGCCGGAGATTCACCTCTTACATGACACGTACACCTTAAACCAGATCACGCTGAAGTTGCATGACTCGACAAAGGCTGCCTCCTCTGCCCGAGGCCAGCCCACCTGAACTGGTTTTCCTGTCCATTGTCCTGATCATGATTAGGCGGCCGAAACTGGTAGCCTTGCCCATTTACAACCCACAAACATCTCTTATCCCGTTTTTCTATCTTCTGCACCTGGCTCTGCTCCTTTCCTTCTGGGCCTTTATTAGGGGGAGGTAACGAACTTTACGATGAGGCGGTCCGGCACTTGAATGCAATATTGACAAGGGATTGTGATGGACTAGTGGGAACCCCTCTTCGTGATGTTAGGCATCAGATATTATCGACAGTTCCTGTGTAACGCCAAATATTTATTGTTTAAGACACAAAGGTTTGGGAATGTACTGACATGTGAAATATTTGCCTGAAGCACAATTTTTGGTATATAAGGAGCAACCCTCAATGTACAAATCGAACAGTCTCCTAGTCTCTGCCCGTGTGTAGATTCTGTGATTTCTGTGTCCCTGCAGTAATAAACCTTTGGTCTTTGACGCCACCATCGAGAAGCCCGTGTTTCTGTTCATTTGCGCACCAAGGCAGGTGGAACTCCGGGGTCTTTGGGTGTTGTTCCCTGACACCTCTGGACGGAACCAAAAAGTCCAGAACTCCAGGTACCAGACCTGAGATGATTTCGGCAACCTATCCAGCAAACCCCTAAAACTAGTCTGTAATCTCTACTGACGAAGGTTAATGAACCTGAAACACCGGTGTCTAGAGATCAGCACATTTGCGCCAACCTAGGCGAAACACTCGATAACACTACTACGAGGCAAACTACCAGAGACTGCATTACCCAGAATGCCAGGGGCGACCCTTGCTTGATAGGTCAGCGGTGTGCTCCCAGACCTGCTGTTTTCTTCAAATGGACTCCAGTGAGTCATGGAGCTGACGAGCTCGTGGTTGATGCCCTGCGCGCCACTGAGCGGTACCAGACCTGAGATGATTTCGGCAACCTATCCAGCAAACCCCTAAAACTAGTCTGTAATCTCTACTGACGAAGGTTAATGAACCTGAAACACCGGTGTCTAGAGATCAGCACATTTGCGCCAACCTTGGCGAAACACTCGATAACACTATTACGAGGCAAACTACCAGAGACTGCATTACCCAGAATGCCAGGGGCGACCTTTGCTTGATAGGTCAGCGGTGTGCTCCCAGACCTGCTGTTTTCTTCAAATGGACTCCCGTGAGTCATGGAGCTGACGAGCTCATGGTTGATGCCCTGCGCGCCAGTGTGCGGTACCAGACCTGAGATGATTTCGGCAACCTATCCAGCAAACCCCTAAAACTAGTTTGTAATCTCTACTGACGAAGGTTAATGAACCTGAAACACCGGTGTCTAGAGATCAGCACATTTGCGCCAACCTTGGCGAAACACTCGATAACACTACTACGAGGCAAACTACCAGAGACTGCATTACCCAGAATGCCAGGAGCGACCCTTGCTTGATAGGTCAGCGGTGTGATCCTAGACCTGCTGTTTTCTTCAAATGGACTCCCGTGAGTCATGGAGCTGACGAGCTCGTGGTTGATGCCCTGCGCGCCAGTGAGCAGTACCAGACCTGAGATGATTTCGGCAACCTATCCAGCAAACCCCTAAAACTAGTCTGTAATCTCTACTGACGAAGGTTAATGAACCGGAAACACCGGTGTCTAGAGATCAGCACATTTGCGCCAACCTTGGCGAAACACTCGATAACACTACTACGAGGCAAACTACCAGAGACTGCATTACCCAGAATGCCAGGGGCGACCCTTGCTTGATAGGTCAGCGGTGTGCTCCCAGACCTGCTGTTTTCTTCAAATGGACTCCCGTGAGTCATGGAGCTGACGAGCTCGTGGTTGATGCCCTGCGCGCCAGTGAGCGGTACCAGACCTGAGATGATTTCGGCAACCTATCCAGCAAACCCCTAAAACTAGTCTGTAATCTCTACTGACGAAGGTTAATGAACCTGAAACACCGGTGTCTAGAGATCAGCACATTTGCGCCAACCTTGGCGAAACACTCGATAACACTACTACGAGGCAAACTACCAGAGACTGCATTACTCAGAATGCCAGGGGCGACCCTTGCTTGATAGGTCAGCGGTGTGCTCCCAGACCTGCTGTTTTCTTCAAATGGACTCCCGTGAGTCATGGAGCTGACGAGCTCGTGGTTGATGCCCTGCGCGCCAGTGAGCAGTACCAGACCTGAGATGATTTCGGCAACCTATCCAGCAAACCCCTAAAACTAGTCTGTAATCTCTACTGACGAAGGTTAATGAACCGGAAACACCGGTGTCTAGAGATCAGCACATTTGCGCCAACCTTGGCGAAACACTCGATAACACTACTACGAGGCAAACTACCAGAGACTGCATTACCCAGAATGCCAGGGGCAACCCTTGCTTGATAGGTCAGCGGTGTGCTCCCAGACCTGCTGTTTTCTTCAAATGGACTCCCGTGAGTCATGGAGCTGACGAGCTTGTGGTTGATGCCCTGCGCGCCAGTGAGCGGTACCAGACCTGAGATGATTTCGGCAACCTATCCAGCAAACCCCTAAAACTAGTCTGTAATCTCTACTGACGAAGGTTAATGAACCTGAAACACCGGTGTCTAGAGATCAGCACATTTGCGCCAACCTTGGCGAAACACTCGATAACACTACTACGAGGCAAACTACCAGAGACTGCATTACCCAGAATGCCAGGGGCGACCCTTGCTTGATAGGTCAGCGGTGTGCTCCCAGACCTGCTGTTTTCTTCAAATGGACTCCCGTGAGTCATGGAGCTGACGAGCTCGTGGTTGATGCCCTGCGCGCCAGTGAGCGGTACCAGACCTGAGATGATTTCGGCAACCTATCCAGCAAACCCCTAAAACTAGTCTGTAATCTCTACTGACGAAGGTTAATGAACCTGAAACACCGGTGTCTAGAGATCAGCACATTTGCGCCAACATAGGCGAAACACTCGATAACACTACTACGAGGCAAACTACCAGAGACTGCATTACCCAGAATGCCAGGGGCGACCCTTGCTTGATAGGTCAGCGGTGTGCTCCCAGACCTGCTGTTTTCTTCAAATGGACTCCAGTGAGTCATGGAGCTGACGAGCTCGTGGTTGATGCCCTGCGCGCCACTGAGCGGTACCAGACCTGAGATGATTTCGGCAACCTATCCAGCAAACCCCTAAAACTAGTCTGTAATCTCTACTGACGAAGGTTAATGAACCTGAAACACCGGTGTCTAGAGATCAGCACATTTGCGCCAACCTTGGCGAAACACTCGATAACACTACTACGAGGCAAACTACCAGAGACTGCATTACCCAGAATGCCAGGGGCGACCTTTGCTTGATAGGTCAGCGGTGTGCTCCCAGACCTGCTGTTTTCTTCAAATGGACTCCCGTGAGTCATGGAGCTGACGAGCTCATGGTTGATGCCCTGCGCGCCAGTGTGCGGTACCAGACCTGAGATGATTTCGGCAACCTATCCAGCAAACCCCTAAAACTAGTTTGTAATCTCTACTGACGAAGGTTAATGAACCTGAAACACCGGTGTCTAGAGATCAGCACATTTGCGCCAACCTTGGCGAAACACTCGATAACACTACTACGAGGCAAACTACCAGAGACTGCATTACCCAGAATGCCAGGAGCGACCCTTGCTTGATAGGTCAGCGGTGTGATCCCAGACCTGCTGTTTTCTTCAAATGGACTCCCGTGAGTCATGGAGCTGACGAGCTCGTGGTTGATGCCCTGGGCGCCAGTGAGCAGTACCAGACCTGAGATGATTTCGGCAACATATCCAGCAAACCCCTAAAACTAGTCTGTAATCTCTACTGACGAAGGTTAATGAACCGGAAACACCGGTGTCTAGAGATCAGCACATTTGCGCCAACCTTGGCGAAACACTCGATAACACTACTACGAGGCAAACTACCAGAGACTGCATTACCCAGAATGCCAGGGGCAACCCTTACTTGATAGGTCAGCGGTGTGCTCCCAGACCTGCTGTTTTCTTCAAATGGACTCCCGTGAGTCATGGAGCTGACGAGCTCGTGGTTGATGCCCTGCGCGCCAGTGAGCGGTATGAGGTTCCGTGACGATTTGAACCCGTGTTTTCAAGTTTGTCGGAAATACATAATATTAGTATCAGCGAACCGCAAATGATCCATTTAGCATATCCTGGTGTTTTCGCTACGATACGAGCAAGAGCACTCCTGTTATGAACACATTTCTGATCTACCCATGGCATCCATCTTAGATCATGGCCGCCATTTTGTGTTTCCTTGCCCTCACATATGCAATAGCCTCTGATCACTTCATTCACTCCACTTTGATTAAGGACACGTAGCCTTAGCCGGAGATTCACCTCTTACATGACACGTACACCTTAAACCAGATCACGCTGAAGTTGCATGACTCGACAAAGGCTGCCTCCTCTGCCCGAGGCCAGCCCACCTGAACTGGTTTTCCTGTCCATTGTCCTGATCATGATTAGGCGGCCGAAACTGGTAGCCTTGCCCATTTACAACCCACAAACATCTCTTATCCCGTTTTTCTATCTTCTGCACCTGGCTCTGCTCCTTTCCTTCTGGGCCTTTATTAGGGGGAGGTAACGAACTTTACGATGAGGCGGTCCGGCACTTGAATGCAATATTGACAAGGGATTGTGATGGACTAGTGGGAACCCCTCTTCGTGATGTTAGGCATCAGATATTATCGACAGTTCCTGTGTAACGCCAAATATTTATTGTTTAAGACACAAAGGTTTGGGAATGTACTGACATGTGAAATATTTGCCTGAAGCACAATTTTTGGTATATAAGGAGCAACCCTCAATGTACAAATCGAACAGTCTCCTAGTCTCTGCCCGTGTGTAGATTCTGTGATTTCTGTGTCCCTGCAGTAATAAACCTTTGGTCTTTGACGCCACCATCGAGAAGCCCGTGTTTCTGTTCATTTGCGCACCAAGGCAGGTGGAACTCCGGGGTCTTTGGGTGTTGTTCCCTGACACCTCTGGACGGAACCAAAAAGTCCAGAACTCCAGGTACCAGACCTGAGATGATTTCGGCAACCTATCCAGCAAACCCCTAAAACTAGTCTGTAATCTCTACTGACGAAGGTTAATGAACCTGAAACACCGGTGTCTAGAGATCAGCACATTTGCGCCAACCTAGGCGAAACACTCGATAACACTACTACGAGGCAAACTACCAGAGACTGCATTACCCAGAATGCCAGGGGCGACCCTTGCTTGATAGGTCAGCGGTGTGCTCCCAGACCTGCTGTTTTCTTCAAATGGACTCCAGTGAGTCATGGAGCTGACGAGCTCGTGGTTGATGCCCTGCGCGCCACTGAGCGGTACCAGACCTGAGATGATTTCGGCAACCTATCCAGCAAACCCCTAAAACTAGTCTGTAATCTCTACTGACGAAGGTTAATGAACCTGAAACACCGGTGTCTAGAGATCAGCACATTTGCGCCAACCTTGGCGAAACACTCGATAACACTATTACGAGGCAAACTACCAGAGACTGCATTACCCAGAATGCCAGGGGCGACCTTTGCTTGATAGGTCAGCGGTGTGCTCCCAGACCTGCTGTTTTCTTCAAATGGACTCCCGTGAGTCATGGAGCTGACGAGCTCATGGTTGATGCCCTGCGCGCCAGTGAGCGGTACCAGACCTGCTGTTTTCTTCAAATGGACTCCAGTGAGTCATGGAGCTGACGAGCTCGTGGTTGATGCCCTGCGCGCCACTGAGCGGTACCAGACCTGAGATGATTTCGGCAACCTATCCAGCAAACCCCTAAAACTAGTCTGTAATCTCTACTGACGAAGGTTAATGAACCTGAAACACCGGTGTCTAGAGATCAGCACATTTGCGCCAACCTTGGCGAAACACTCGATAACACTATTACGAGGCAAACTACCAGAGACTGCATTACCCAGAATGCCAGGGGCGACCTTTGCTTGATAGGTCAGCGGTGTGCTCCCAGACCTGCTGTTTTCTTCAAATGGACTCCCGTGAGTCATGGAGCTGACGAGCTCATGGTTGATGCCCTGCGCGCCAGTGTGCGGTACCAGACCTGAGATGATTTCGGCAACCTATCCAGCAAACCCCTAAAACTAGTTTGTAATCTCTACTGACGAAGGTTAATGAACCTGAAACACCGGTGTCTAGAGATCAGCACATTTGCGCCAACCTTGGCGAAACACTCGATAACACTACTACGAGGCAAACTACCAGAGACTGCATTACCCAGAATGCCAGGAGCGACCCTTGCTTGATAGGTCAGCGGTGTGATCCTAGACCTGCTGTTTTCTTCAAATGGACTCCCGTGAGTCATGGAGCTGACGAGCTCGTGGTTGATGCCCTGCGCGCCAGTGAGCAGTACCAGACCTGAGATGATTTCGGCAACCTATCCAGCAAACCCCTAAAACTAGTCTGTAATCTCTACTGACGAAGGTTAATGAACCGGAAACACCGGTGTCTAGAGATCAGCACATTTGCGCCAACCTTGGCGAAACACTCGATAACACTACTACGAGGCAAACTACCAGAGACTGCATTACCCAGAATGCCAGGGGCGACCCTTGCTTGATAGGTCAGCGGTGTGCTCCCAGACCTGCTGTTTTCTTCAAATGGACTCCCGTGAGTCATGGAGCTGACGAGCTCGTGGTTGATGCCCTGCGCGCCAGTGAGCGGTACCAGACCTGAGATGATTTCGGCAACCTATCCAGCAAACCCCTAAAACTAGTCTGTAATCTCTACTGACGAAGGTTAATGAACCTGAAACACCGGTGTCTAGAGATCAGCACATTTGCGCCAACCTTGGCGAAACACTCGATAACACTATTACGAGGCAAACTACCAGAGACTGCATTACCCAGAATGCCAGGGGCGACCCTTGCTTGATAGGTCAGCGGGGTGCTCCCAGACCTGCTGTTTTCTTCAAATGGACTCCCGTGAGTCATGGAGCTGACGAGCTCGTGGTTGATGCCTTGCGCGCCAGTGAGCGGTACCAGACCTGAGATGATTTCGGCAACCTATCCAGCAAACCCCTAAAACTAGTCTGTAATCTCTACTGACGAAGGTTAATGAACCTGAAACACCGGTGTCTAGAGATCAGCACATTTGCGCCAACCTTGGCGAAACACTCGATAACACTACTACGAGGCAAACTACCAGAGACTGCATTACCCAGAATGCAAGGGGCGACCCTTGCTTGATAGGTCAGCGGTGTGCTCCCAGACCTGCTGTTTTCTTCAAATGGACTCCCGTGAGTCGTGGAGCTGACGAGCTCGTGGTTGATGCCCTGCGCGCCAGTGAGCGGTACCAGACCTGAGATGATTTTGGCAACCTATCCAGCAAACCCCTAAAACTAGTCTGTAATCTCTACTGACGAAGGTTAATGAACCTGAAACACCGGTGTCTAGAGATCAGCACATTTGCGCCAACCTTGGCGAAACACTCGATAACACTACTACGAGGCAAACTACCAGAGACTGCATTACCCAGAATGCCAGGGGCGACCCTTGCTTGATAGGTCAGCGGTGTACTCCCAGACCTGCTGTTTTCTTCAAATGGACTCCCGTGAGTCATGGAGCTGACGAGCTCGTGGTTGATGCCCTGCGCGCCAGTGAGCGGTACCAGACCTGAGATGTGTCAAGATTGAACCAAGTGCAGATTGTAGTGTGAAGGCTTCTTCCACCATTCAGTCCTTCTTTAACTATGATCCTTGTGCCCCTCACCCAGGTTGGACACAACTGGTGGCTAGGTACCGCGGCTCTCAGAGCAGACGCTTCCTAGTTGCCTAATCTCGCTGAGTTCCCTTAGCGTTCTAGTGTTTTGGTTTCGAACGCCGGCTCAGTGCATTTGAAGCGCGAGCGTTTTTCTAACGTCGCACTTCAACGGAACATTTCCGAGAGGCGAACGAGTCTTTCGCGCTCTCTTCTCAGTTAGCTATTTCTGCGTAAAACAAACTAGTTTTAGTCAGGGTTAGTGTTTCCCTCAGTTTCTATTCCACTAACCGATTCCCTAGGCTCCCGCGGCTTCTGTTTGCCGTGCCAGTCACTTCCACGGTCCGCTTTCCTCACAGACTTCCGAACTGAGGAATTTCAGCGGTTCCATTCCCATTTCACTTCCCTAGCTATCTGTTCCCTTATTTCCTTCATCGAGGAACTACACAATTGTGAGCTGTTTCCTGGTCACAGCGGCGAATTCTTCAGTGACACCTCGTCTGACAGCAGCTGCGTCGGCAAGCCTTGGGTGAGCTCGAACCAGTGTACTTTCTGGATATTACTTGTCCACTACTAGTGTTGTGGAATTTCAGAGAATTCTGTGGACATATAGAAACTCGTCTTTGCTAGTATAGACTATCTCACTACAGTTTCTGGAACTGAACTTTTGGCTGTTTTCAATTGGAGTTTTTTCCTTGGAGTTTCTAATCATCATACTCTCAGAGGCTACAAGTAGATAACAATATATATATATATTCTTGTGTACCACCTTTACTGAGAACTCTGAACTCCAGCAGCAAGGCTCCATTGACTTTCTTCACAGCAGCATTCTGAGACCTACTAGAGAGCAGCAAAATCTCACACACTCACAGGTACTTAGGATAAGGTTAGAAGAGCCAGTTTAGGATTAGCATTCTGAAGGTCAGAACTTAGTAATTGTTGTTTTTGTTTTGCAGAACTATCTTCACCAATCCTAGAGTAGGAGAAGATGAATGTGTGAGCAGTCTCTCTGTTTGTCTTATCCACTTCCCCTTTCCCTGACGTCCCTGTCGCAAGAGCAATCCGGCTCAGGGGCGAAAGGGAATTGGGAGCTATCTTCACCTTCGGTGTGGTACCCCCGCGGAGCTCCGAAACTACAGGTACTTTCTGACAGATTGAAGTGCCAGCTGTTGCTCTCCGCTTGGGTATCATGGCCGAAGGATTTGATTTGAAGGCCCTGGGATCTATTCTGGAGGATTTGCAAAAGCAATTATTGGAAACCAAAGAGGAGGTTAGAAAATCTAATCAGGAGACAAACTTTCTTCGTCAAAAGATAAATGAACTCTCTGTTAGCCCTAGCCCAGATTTCGGGGGTCAGAAGTCCCAAACCTTTAACCCTTCCCCAGCCACCAGCGAGTTTTCCACTCAGGTAGTGCATGCGATGTCTCCCACCATTCCTCTAGCCCCTCCCGAAAGGTTTTTGGGTGATCCAAACAAGGCCCAGGTTTTTGTCAATCAGTGCTCGTTACATTTTTTGTGTAAACCCATTATCTTCAAGGAGGATCAGTCCAAGGTGGCGTTCATGCTGTCGTACCTGAGTGGAGATGCCGCTTCCTGGTCGTTGCCGTTGGTATCTACGAACGATCCAGTGCTGTACAACTTCAGAGATTTTAAGACAGAATTTTTGCGAGTTTTTGATCGCAGAGCAATCTCTCAAACCACCGACAATGAGCTTCTTGATTTAAAGCAAGGGAATCGAGAGTTGGTGGCGTATTTGGCTCAGTACAACAAGTTAATAGTTGAAACTAACTGGCCGGCAGAAAAGAGAGCAGCGATATTTTATAGAGGTCTACGAGATGAATTAAAGGATGGTCTCTCTCAGATTCCTAAGAGACCCACAGACGTTTCAGAACTCATCGATCTGGTTCTTCAAATAGATCAAAGACAATCTGAGAGACGTCAGGAGCGGAGAAAGGAAATACGACCAATTCCCCCAAGATTTGATCGAATGCGTTCTGAGAGTGCTAAGGTTAAGGAAGAAATCGCCATGGAAGAACCCATGCAAATCGGAACGGTACGAGGACCTCTGAGCACGGAGGAGAGAGAGAAGAGAAGACAAGGCAAGTTGTGTATGTACTGTGGAGGGTCAGGACATTTTGTCAAAGAGTGTCCACGGAGACCTAAGACTGCGTCATGGGTAAAAGACAAGCTCCACCAGTAGAAGGAGTTGCTCTGGTGGAAGCCGATTCTAAGTCAACTCCTTTGATTCAGTCCTTGTCAAATACCATGCAGTTTTCAGCTCCTCATCTTATACTCTCTTGTCAAATACTTTTTGGAAAGGAGCAGAGGGCAAATGTAGCTATCATGATCGACTCTGGAGCTACAGGAAATTTTTGCGATATTTTGTTTGCAAAACGTTTGGGAATCAGTTTTGTGAGGAAGGACAAACCGGAGCCAGTGCGAGCAGTCGATGGGACTCCTTTATCCTCAGGTCCTATAGCTTTTGACACGTAGACAATCTCAGTGATGGGGCCTGGAGAACATTATAGTTACCTTCGATTTAGTCTGATTGATGCTCCACAATTCCAACTCATTCTGGGTCTGCCTTGGTTAACAGAACATAATCCAAAGATTGATTGGGCTAAGAGAACAGTAGACTTGGCTTCCGAATATTGTTTAGAGCACTGTTTTCATTCCTCCCCACCGAAGTTAGAGTCCAGTGAAACTTACTGTTTGGCTGATCAACCGCAAGTAGTTTGCCTAGTGGAACTTCCAGAAATTCCTGCGCAGTATCAAGATTTGAAATCTGTATTTGATGAGCAAGAGGCGCAAAGACTTCCCCCTCATCGGGACTACGACTGTACCATAGAATTAGAACCAGGTGCTTCGCTGCCTTGCAGTCGCATATATGCTCTTTCGGAGTCGGAAAATGTGCATTTGAAGGAATACCTTGACAAGAACTTGGCCAATGGGTTCATCCGACCTTCGCAGTCCCCGGTATCTTCCCCACTTTTTTTTATTCCGAAGAAAGACAAAAGCTTGAGAACTTGCATTGACTATAGGGCATTGAATTTGGTGACCAGAAAGAACCGTTACCCGTTGCCACTTATCTCCGAACTTCTGGATCAGGTGAAGGAGGCTCAGATCTACACCAAATTGGATCTGAGGGGAGCCTACCATTTGGTTCGGATGGCTGAAGGTGATGATTGGAAAACGGCATTTCGAACTCGTTATGGTCTTTTTGAGTATCAGGTCATGCCCTTTGGGTTGTGCAATGCTCCAGCAGCATTCCAACATTTTGTCAATGACATTCTTCGCGAATTCCTAGACCGATTTGCAGTAGTCTATATCGATGACATCCTAATTTTTTCCAAGAATACCGAGGAACATATCCAGCATGTTCGTACCATTTTGGAATGCCTTCTGCAGAATCAACTCTTTGTGAAACTGGAGAAGTGTGTGTTTCACGCTACCAAGGTAGAGTTCTTGGGGTTCATACTTTCCCCCGAGGGAGTTTCCATGGATGAATCAAAGCTCAAGGCAATTCGAGATTGGCCTGCTCCATGTTCAGTAAAAGAAATTCAAAGTTTTCTGGGCTTCGCCAATTTTTACCGGCGATTCATTCAAAATTTTTCAGCAAAGGTGAGCCCTATTACTCGGCTGTTGCGAAAGAACGAAAGGTTTGTCTGGGGGTCAGAGGCGGAGGAGGCCTTTCAATTCCTCAAAGAATCATTCGTCACAGCTCCCATTTTGCAACACCCCGATCCTTTGGAACCATTTTTTGTGGAGGCAGACGCTTCCAATCTGGCAATTGGGGGAGTTTTGTCCCAACGACATAAGAAGACTGGACAACTTCATCCTGTGGCCTTTTATTCTCGAAAACTAACCCCAGCGGAAGTTAACTACGCCATAGCGGACAAGGAGTTGTTGGCAGTTAAGGTCGCGTTCCTTGAGTGGCGACATTACTTGATGGGAGCCAGACATGTGGTGACCGTATTTACGGATCATAGAAATTTGCAATTCCTAAAGTCAGCACGAACGTTGACTCCACGACAGCTCAGGTGGTCTTTATTCTTTGCAGACTATGACTTTGTCCTCACGTATAAACCTGGAGTAACCAATGGAAAAGCTGATGCCCTCTCTCGGTTAACTGAGGGCGTGAGCCCTGAGGCGAAGACGGAAGAATTTCTTATTCCAGTAGAGAAGATTGTGGCAGTCACAGTGGTTGATGAGTTTGAAGAAAAGATCGTCCAGGAATTCAAAAAGAAAGAATATTCAAACTGGGAGAACGAAGGTCCAGACCGTTCAGTCAAAGATGGGAAACCATGTTTTCAAGAAAAGATGTTCGTCCCTGGAGAGAAACTGCAAGAGGAGATCATACACAGGTTTCATGATCAGCCCTTGGCTGGCCACAAAGGAGTCTTGAAAACCTTGGAGTTACTAAAACGAAATTTTCTTTGGCCAGGCATGGAAGCTCAGGTTCGACAGTATGTTGCCACTTGTGAACTATGTCTGAAGGGAAAAAGTCTCAGACAGTCTCCGCAAGGTCTTTTGATGCCATTACCAGTACCCCCCTACCCATGGCACACTGTTTCCATGGATTTTATTGTAGAGTTGCCATCGTCCCAAGGGAAGTCAGTCATTTGGGTGGTGGTCGATCAATTTTCTAAAATGAGTCATTTTATTCCCCTCAAAGGCCTCCCCAACGCCACTGAGTTAGCCACCTTGTTTGTACAGCACATAGTAAAACTACATGGGATCCCGAAGGTGGTGATTTCAGATAGAGGTCCCCAGTTTGTGTCTCGATTTTGGAAATCCTTTCTCAGAGGTTTGGGGGTGGACTCTCGTTTGTCCACCGGTTATCATCCCGAGACTGATGGACAGACGGAGAGGGTAAATCAAGATTTAGAGCAGTACTTGCGTCTGTATCTAATGGATCAGGAGGGAGATTGGCCTTCTTTACTAGCTCCAGCTGAGTTTGCTTATAATAACTCTGTGCATTCCGCAACAGGTTATTCTCCTTTCTACCTAAATTCAGGACGGCACCCTAACATGTTGGTGGGTAGAGTAGTTGAGGATGTACCAGCAGTAGAGGAGGTGATTCAAAAGTTACAGTTAGCTTTTCAGTTAGCCACCGCAAACTTGGTCAAGGCAAAGGCATCTTTCAAGAAACAAGCTGATAAGGGTCGTAAGGCAAACCCAGTTTTTCATCCTGGGGATCAAGTTTGGGTTTCCACGCGTCACATGCGCTTGCGGGGAAATCGAAAGTTCCAACCCAGGTTTGTAGGTCCTTACTCAGTAGACAGAATGATAAATCCAGTTAGTGTAAGACTTCATTTACCCAACTCCTTGAAAATCCACCCAACTTTTCATGTATCTTTGATTAGAAAAAATCCATCTAATCTTCGTAAAGTCCTTCCACCAGTTTCAGTGCAGATTGATTCAGCTGAGGAGTTTGAAGTAAAGAGAATTCTTGATTCCAAGATCAGGAAGGGACAACTTTTCTATTTAGTGGATTGGAAGGGTTACGGTCCTGAAGAACAATCTTGGGAACCCAGTACAAATGTTCACGCTTCCAGATTGGTGAGGGAATTTCACAAGACTTATCCACACAAACCTAGGAAGGGGGTTTTGGTGGGGGGTACTGTCAGGATTGAACCAAGTGCAGATTGTAGTGTGCAGGCTTCTTCCACCATTCAGTCCTCCTTTAACTATGATCCTTGTGCCCCTCACCCAGGTTGGACACAACTGGTGGCTAGGTACCGCGGCTCTCAGAGCAGACGCTTCCTAGTTGCCTAATCTCGCTGAGTTCCGTTAGCGTTCTAGTGTTTTGGTTTCGAACGCCGGCTCAGTGCATTTGGAGCGCGAGCGTTTTTCTAATGTCGCACTTCAACGGAACATTTCCGAGAGGTGAACGAGTCTTTCACGCTCTCTTCTCAGTTAGCTATTTCTGCGTAAAACAAACTAGTTTTAGTCAGGGTTAGTGTTTCCCTCAGTTTCTATTCCACTAACCGATTCCCTAGGCTCCCGCGGCTTCTGTTTGCCGTGCCAGTCACTTCCACGGTCCGCTTCCCTCACAGACTTCCGAACTGAGGAATTTCAGCGGTTCCATTCCCATTTCACTTCCCTAGCTATCTGTTCCCTTATTTCCTTCATCGAGGAACTACACAATTGTGAGCTGTTTCCTGGTCACAGCGGCGAATTCTTCAGTGACACCTCGTCTGACAGCAGCTGCGTCGGCAAGCCTTGGGTGAGCTCGAACCAGTGTACCTTCTGGATATTACTTGTCCACTACTAGTGTTGTGGAATTTCAGAGAATTCTGTGGACATATAGAAACTCGTCTTTGCTAGTATAGACTATCTCACTACAGTTTCTGGAACTGAACTTTTGGCTGTTTTCAATTGGAGTTTTTTCCTTGGAGTTTCTAATCATCATACTCTCAGAGGCTACAAGTAGATAACAATATATATATATATTCTTGTGTACCACCTTTACTGAGAACTCTGAACTCCAGCAGCAAGGCTCCATTGACTTTCTTCACAGCAGCATTCTGAGACCTACTAGAGAGCAGCAAAATCTCACACACTCACAGGTACTTAGGATAAGGTTAGAAGAGCCAGTTTAGGATTAGCATTCTGAAGGTCAGAACTTAGTAATTGTTGTTTTTGTTTTGCAGAACTATCTTCACCAATCCTAGAGTAGGAGAAGATGAATGTGTGAGCAGTCTCTCTGTTTGTCTTATCCACTTCCCCTTTCCCTGACGTCCCTGTCGCAAGAGCAATCCGGCTCAGGAGCGAAAGGGAATTGGGAGCTATCTTCACCTTCGGTGTGGTACCCCCGCGGAGCTCCGAAACTACAGGTACTTTCTGACAAGATGATTTAGGCAACCTATCCAGCAAACCCCTAAAACTAGTCAGTAATCTCTACTGACGAAGGTTAATGAACCTGAAACACCGGTGTCTAGAGATCAGCACATTTGCGCCAACCTTGGCGAAACACTCGATAACACTACTACGAGGCAAACTACCAGAGACTGCATTACCCAGAATGCCAGGGGCGACCCTTGCTTGATAGGTCAGCGGTGTGCTCCCAGACCTGCTGTTTTCTTCAAATGCACTCCCGTGAGTCATGGAGCTGACCAGCTCGTGGTTGATGCCCTGCGCGCCAGTGAGCGGTACCAGACCTGAGATGATTTCGGCAACCTATCCAGCAAACCCCTAAAACTAGTCTGTAATCTCTACTGACGAAGGTTAATGAACCTGAAACACCGGTGTCTAGAGATCAGCACATTTGCGCCAACCTTGGCGAAACACTCGATAACACTACTACGAGGCAAACTACCAGAGACTGCATTACCCAGAATGCCAGGGGCGACCCTTGCTTGATAGGTCAGCGGTGTGCTCCCAGACCTGCTGTTTTCTTCAAATGGACTCCCGTGAGTCATGGAGCTGACGAGCTCGTGGTTGATGCCCTGCGCGCCAGTGAGCGGTACCAGACCTGAGATGATTTCGGCAACCTATCCAGCAAACCCCTAAAACTAGTCTGTAATCTCTACTGACGAAGGTTAATGAACCTGAAACACCGGTGTCTAGAGATCAGCACATTTGCGCCAAACTTGGCGAAACACTCGATAACACTACTACGAGGCAAACTACCAGAGACTGCTTTACCCAGAATGCCAGGGGCGACCCTTGCTTGATAGGTCAGCGGTGTGCTCCCAGACCTGCTGTTTTCTTCAAATGGACTCCCGTGAGTCATGGAGCTGACGAGCTCGTGGTTGATGCCCTGCGCGCCAGTGAGTGGTACCAGACCTGAGATGATTTCGGTAACCTATCCAGCAAACCCCTAAAACTAGTCTGTAATCTCTACTGACGAAGGTTAATGAACCTAAACACCGGTGTCTAGAGATCAGAACATTTGCGCCAACCTTGGCGAAACACTCGATAACACTACTACGAGGCAAACTACCAGAGACTGCATTACCCAGAATGCCAGGGGCGACCCTTGCTTGATAGGTCAGCGGTGTGCTCCCAGACCTGCTGTTTTCTTCAAATGGACTCCCGTGAGTCATGGAGCTGACGAGCTCGTGGTTGATGCCCTGCGCGCCAGTGAGCGGTACCAGACCTGAGATGATTTCGGCAACCTATCCAGCAAACTCCTAAAACTAGTCTGTAATCTCTACTGACGAAGGTTAATGAACCTGAAACACCGGGTTTCTAGAGATCAGCACATTTGCGCCAACCTTGGCGAAACACTCGATAACACTACTACGAGGCAAACTACCAGAGACTGCATTACCCAGAATCCCAGGGGCGACCCTTGCTTGATAGGTCAGCGGTGTGCTCCCAGACCTGCTGTTTTCTTCAAATGGACTCCCGTGAGTCATGGAGCTGACGAGCTCGTGGTTGATGCCCTGCGCGCCAGTGAGCGGTACCAGACCTGAGATGATTTCGGCAACCTATCCAGCAAACTCCTAAAACTAGTCTGTAATCTCTACTGACGAAGGTTAATGAACCTAAACACCGGTGTCTAGAGATCAGAACATTTGCGCCAACCTTGGCGAAACACTCGATAACACTACTACGAGGCAAACTACCAGAGACTGCATTACCCAGAATCCCAGGGGCGACCCTTGCTTGATAGGTCAGCGGTGTGCTCCCAGACCTGCTGTTTTCTTCAAATGGACTCCCGTGAGTCATGGAGCTGACGAGCTCGTGGTTGATGCCCTGCGTGCCAGTGAGCGGTACCAGACCTGAGATAATTTCGGCAACCTATCCAGCAAACCCCTAAAACTAGTCTGTAATCTCTACTGACGAAGGTTAATGAACCTGAAACACCGGTGTCTAGAGATCAGCACATTTGCACCAACCTTGGCGAAACACTCGATAACACTACTACGAGGCAAACTACCAGAGACTGCATTATCCAGAATGCCAGGGGCGACCCTTGCTTGATAGGTCAGCGGTGTGCTCCCAGACCTGCTGTTTTCTTCAAATGGACGCCCGTGAGTCATGGAGCTGACGAGCTCGTGGTTGATGCCCTGCGCGCCAGTGAGCGGTACCAGACCTGAGATGATTTCGGCAACCTATCCAGCAAAACCCTAAAACTAGTCTGTAATCTCTACTGACGAAGGTTAATGAACCTGAAACACCGGTGTCTAGAGATCAGCACATTTGCGCCAACCTTGGCGAAACACTCGATAACACTACTACGAGGCAAACTACCAGAGACTGCATTACCCAGAATGCCAGGGGCGACCCTTGCTTGATAGGTCAGCGGTGTGCTCCCAGACCTGCTGTTTTCTTCAAATGCACTCCCGTGAGTCATGGAGCTGACCAGCTCGTGGTTGATGCCCTGCGCGCCAGTGAGCGGTACCAGACCTGAGATGATTTCGGCAACCTATCCAGCAAACCCCTAAAACTAGTCTGTAATCTCTACTGACGAAGGTTAATGAACCTGAAACACCGGTGTCTAGAGATCAGCACATTTGCGCCAACCTTGGCGAAACACTCGATAACACTACTACGAGGCAAACTACCAGAGACTGCATTACCCAGAATGCCAGGGGCGACCCTTGCTTGATAGGTCAGCGGTGTGCTCCCAGACCTGCTGTTTTCTTCAAATGGACTCCCGTGAGTCATGGAGCTGACGAGCTCGTGGTTGATGCCCTGCGCGCCAGTGAGCGGTACCAGACCTGAGATGATTTCGGCAACCTATCCAGCAAACCCCTAAAACTAGTCTGTAATCTCTACTGACGAAGGTTAATGAACCTGAAACACCGGTGTCTAGAGATCAGCACATTTGCGCCAAACTTGGCGAAACACTCGATAACACTACTACGAGGCAAACTACCAGAGACTGCTTTACCCAGAATGCCAGGGGCGACCCTTGCTTGATAGGTCAGCGGTGTGCTCCCAGACCTGCTGTTTTCTTCAAATGGACTCCCGTGAGTCATGGAGCTGACGAGCTCGTGGTTGATGCCCTGCGCGCCAGTGAGTGGTACCAGACCTGAGATGATTTCGGTAACCTATCCAGCAAACCCCTAAAACTAGTCTGTAATCTCTACTGACGAAGGTTAATGAACCTAAACACCGGTGTCTAGAGATCAGAACATTTGCGCCAACCTTGGCGAAACACTCGATAACACTACTACGAGGCAAACTACCAGAGACTGCATTACCCAGAATGCCAGGGGCGACCCTTGCTTGATAGGTCAGCGGTGTGCTCCCAGACCTGCTGTTTTCTTCAAATGGACTCCCGTGAGTCATGGAGCTGACGAGCTCGTGGTTGATGCCCTGCGCGCCAGTGAGCGGTACCAGACCTGAGATGATTTCGGCAACCTATCCAGCAAACTCCTAAAACTAGTCTGTAATCTCTACTGACGAAGGTTAATGAACCTGAAACACCGGGTTTCTAGAGATCAGCACATTTGCGCCAACCTTGGCGAAACACTCGATAACACTACTACGAGGCAAACTACCAGAGACTGCATTACCCAGAATCCCAGGGGCGACCCTTGCTTGATAGGTCAGCGGTGTGCTCCCAGACCTGCTGTTTTCTTCAAATGGACTCCCGTGAGTCATGGAGCTGACGAGCTCGTGGTTGATGCCCTGCGCGCCAGTGAGCGGTACCAGACCTGAGATGATTTCGGCAACCTATCCAGCAAACTCCTAAAACTAGTCTGTAATCTCTACTGACGAAGGTTAATGAACCTAAACACCGGTGTCTAGAGATCAGAACATTTGCGCCAACCTTGGCGAAACACTCGATAACACTACTACGAGGCAAACTACCAGAGACTGCATTACCCAGAATCCCAGGGGCGACCCTTGCTTGATAGGTCAGCGGTGTGCTCCCAGACCTGCTGTTTTCTTCAAATGGACTCCCGTGAGTCATGGAGCTGACGAGCTCGTGGTTGATGCCCTGCGTGCCAGTGAGCGGTACCAGACCTGAGATAATTTCGGCAACCTATCCAGCAAACCCCTAAAACTAGTCTGTAATCTCTACTGACGAAGGTTAATGAACCTGAAACACCGGTGTCTAGAGATCAGCACATTTGCACCAACCTTGGCGAAACACTCGATAACACTACTACGAGGCAAACTACCAGAGACTGCATTATCCAGAATGCCAGGGGCGACCCTTGCTTGATAGGTCAGCGGTGTGCTCCCAGACCTGCTGTTTTCTTCAAATGGACGCCCGTGAGTCATGGAGCTGACGAGCTCGTGGTTGATGCCCTGCGCGCCAGTGAGCGGTACCAGACCTGAGATGATTTCGGCAACCTATCCAGCAAAACCCTAAAACTAGTCTGTAATCTCTACTGACGAAGGTTAATGAACCTGAAACACCGGTGTCTAGAGATCAGCACATTTGCGCCAACCTTGGCGAAACACTCGATAACACTACTACGAGGCAAACTACCAGAGACTGCATTACCCAGAATGCCAGGGGCGACCCTTGCTTGATAGGTCAGCGGTGTGCTCCCAGACCTGCTGTTTTCTTCAAATGGACTCCCGTGAGTCATGGAGCTGACGAGCTCGTGGTTTATGCTCTGCGCGCCAGTAAGCGGTACCAGACCTGAGATGATTTCGGCAACCTATCCAGCAAACCCCTAAAACTAGTCTGTAATCTCTACTGACGAAGGTTAATGAACCTGAAACACCGGTGTCTAGAGATCAGCACATTTGCGCCAACCTTGGCGAAACACTCGATAACACTACTACGAGGCAAACTACCAGAGACTGCTTTACCCAGAATGCCAGGGGCGACCCTTGCTTGATAGGTCAGCGGTGTGCTCCCAGACCTGCTGTTTTCTTCAAATGGACTCCCGTGAGTCATGGAGCTGACGAGCTCGTGGTTGATGCCCTGCGCCAGTGAGCGGTACCAGACCTGAGATGATTTCGGCAACCTATCCAGCAAACCCCTAAAACTAGTCTGTAATCTCTACTGACGAAGGTTAATGAACCTAAACACCGGTGTCTAGAGATCAGCACATTTGCGCCAACCTTGGCGAAACACTCGATAACACTACTACGAGGCAAACTACCAGAGACTGCATTACCCAGAATGCCAGGGGCGACCCTTGCTTGATAGGTCAGCGGTGTGCTCCCAGACCTGCTGTTTTCTTCAAATGGACTCCCGTGAGTCATGGAGCTGACGAGCTCGTGGTTGATGCCCTGCGCGCCAGTGAGCGGTACCAGACCTGAGATGATTTCGGCAACCTATCCAGCAAACTCCTAAAACTAGTCTGTAATCTCTACTGACGAAGGTTAATGAACCTGAAACACCGGTGTCTAGAGATCAGCACATTTGCGCCAACCTTGGCGAAACACTCGATAACACTACTACGAGGCAAACTACCAGAGACTGCATTACCCAGAATCCTAGGGGCGACCCTTGCTTGATAGGTCAGCGGTGTGCTCCCAGACCTGCTGTTTTCTTCAAATGGACTCCCGTGAGTCATGGAGCTGACGAGCTCGTGGTTGATGCCCTGCGCGCCAGTGAGCGGTACCAGACCTGAGATGATTTCGGCAACCTATCCAGCAAACCCCTAAAACTAGTCTGTAATCTCTACTGACGAAGGTTAATGAACCTGAAACACCGGTGTCTAGAGATCAGCACATTTGCGCCAACCTTGGCGAAACACTCGATAACACTACTACGAGGCAAACTACCAGAGACTGCATTACCCAGAATGCCAGGGGCGACCCTTGCGTGATAGGTCAGCGGTGTGCTCCCAGACCTGCTGTTTTCTTCAAATGGACTCCCGTGAGTCATGGAGCTGACGAGCTCGTGGTTGATGCCCTGCGCGCCAGTGAGCGGTACCAGACCTGAGATGATTTCGGCAACCTATCCAGCAAACCCCTAAAACTAGTCTGTAATCTCTACTGACGAAGGTTAATGAACCTGAAACACCGGTGTCTAGAGATCAGCACATTTGCGCCAACCTTGGCGAAACACTCGATAACACTACTACAAGGCAAACTACCAGAGACTGCATTACCCAGAATGCCAGGTGCGACCCTTGCTTGATAGGTCAGCGGTGTGCTCCCAGACCTGCTGTTTTCTTCAAATGGACTCCCGTGAGTCATGGAGCTGACGAGCTCGTGGTTGATGCCCTGCGTGCCAGTGAGCGGTACCAGACCTGAGATGATTTCGGCAACCTATTCAGCAAACCCCTAAAACTAGTCTGTAATCTCTACTGACGAAGGTTAATGAACCTGAAACACCGGTGTCTAGAGATCAGCACATTTGCGCCAACCTTGGCGAAACACTCGATAACACAACTACGAGGCAAACTACCAGAGACTGCATTACCTAGAATGCCAGGGGCGACCCTTGCTTGATAGGTCAGCGGTGTGCTCCTAGACCTGCTGTTTTCTTCAAATGGACTCCCGTGAGTCATGGAGCTGACGAGCTCGTGGTTGATGCCCTGCGCGCCAGTGAGCGGTACCAGACCTGAGATGATTTCGGCAACCTATCCAGCAAACCCCTAAAACTAGTCTGTAATCTCTACTGACGAAGGTTAATGAACCTGAAACACCGGTGTCTAGAGATCAGCACATTTGCGCCAACCTTGGCGAAACACTCAATAACACTACTACGAGGCAAACTACCAGAGACTGCATTACCCAGAATGCCAGGGGCGACCCTTGCTTGATAGGTCAGCGGTGTGCTCCCAGACCTGCTGTTTTCTTCAAATGGACTCCTGTGAGTCATGGAGCTGACGAGCTTGTGGTTGATGCCCTGCGCGCCAATGAGCGGTACCAGACCTGAGATGATTTCGGCAACCTATCCAGCAAACCCCTAAAACTAGTCTGTAATCTCTACTGACGAAGGTTAATAAACCTGAAACACCGGTGTCTAGAGATCAGCACATTTGCGCCAACCTTGGCGAAACACTCGATAACACTACTACGAGGCAAACTACCAGAGACTGCTTTACCCAGAATGCCAGGGGCGACCCTTGCTTGATAGGTCAGCGGTGTGCTCCCAGACCTGCTGTTTTCTTCAAATGGACTCCCGTGAGTCATGGAGCTGACGAGCTCGTGGTTGATGCCCTGCGCGCCAGTGAGCGGTACCAGACCTGAGATGATTTCGGCAACCTATCCAGCAAACCCCTAAAACTAGTCTGTAATCTCTACTGACGAAGGTTAATGAACCTAAACACCGGTGTCTAGAGATCAGCACATTTGCGCCAACCTTGGCGAAACACTCGATAACACTACTATGAGGCAAACTACCAGAGACTGCATTACCCAGAATCCCAGGGGCGACCCTTGCTTGATAGGTCAGCGGTGTGCTCCCAGACCTGCTGTTTTCTTCAAATGGACTCCCGTGAGTCATGGAGCTGACGAGCTTGTGGTTGATGCCCTGCTCGCCAGTGAGCGGTACCAGACCTGAGATGATTTCGGCAACCTATCCAGCAAACCCCTAAAACTAGTCTGTAATCTCTACTGACGAAGGTTAATGAACCTGAAACACCGGTGTCTAGAGATCAGCACATTTGCGCCAACCTTGGCGAAACACTCGATAACACTACTGCAAGGCAAACTACCAGAGACTGCATTACCCAGAATGCCAGGTGCGACCCTTGCTTGATAGGTCAGCGGTGTGCTCCCAGACCTGCTGTTTTCTTCAAATGGACTCCCGTGAGTCATGGAGCTGACGAGCTCGTGGTTGATGCCCTGCGTGCCAGTGAGCGGTACCAGACCTGAGATGATTTCGGCAACCTATTCAGCAAACCCCTAAAACTAGTCTGTAATCTCTACTGACGAAGGTTAATGAACCTGAAACACCGGTGTCTAGAGATCAGCACATTTGCGCCAACCTTGGCATAACACTCGATAACACAACTACGAGGCAAACTACCAGAGACTGCATTACCTAGAATGCCAGGGGCGACCCTTGCTTGATAGGTCAGCGGTGTGCTCCTAGACCTGCTGTTTTCTTCAAATGGACTCCCGTGAGTCATGGAGCTGACGAGCTCGTGGTTGATGCCCTGCGCGCCAGTGAGCGGTACCAGACCTGAGATGATTTCGGCAACCTATCCAGCAAACCCCTAAAACTAGTCTGTAATCTCTACTGACGAAGGTTAATGAACCTGAAACACCGGTGTCTAGAGATCAGCACATTTGCGCCAACCTTGGCGAAACACTCAATAACACTACTACGAGGCAAACTACCAGAGACTGCATTACCCAGAATGCCAGGGGCGACCCTTGCTTGATAGGTCAGCGGTGTGCTCCCAGACCTGCTGTTTTCTTCAAATGGACTCCTGTGAGTCATGGAGCTGACGAGCTCGTGGTTGATGCCCTGCGCGCCAATGAGCGGTACCAGACCTGAGATGATTTCGGCAACCTATCCAGCAAACCCCTAAAACTAGTCTGTAATCTCTACTGACGAAGGTTAATAAACCTGAAACACCGGTGTCTAGAGATCAGCACATTTGCGCCAACCTTGGCGAAACACTCGATAACACTACTACGAGGCAAACTACCAGAGACTGCTTTACCCAGAATCCCAGGGGCGACCCTTGCTTGATAGGTCAGCGGTGTGCTCCGAGACCTGCTGTTTTCTTCAAATGGACTCCCGTGAGTCATGGAGCTGACGAGCTCGTGGTTGATGCCCTGCGCGCCAGTGAGCGGTACCAGACCTGAGATGATTTCGGCAACCTATCCAGCAAACCCCAAAAACTAGTCTGTAATCTCTACTGACGAAGGTTAATGAACCTGAAACACCGGTGTCTAGAGATCAGCACATTTGCGCCAACCTTGGCGAAACACTCGATAACACTACTACGAGGCAAACTACCAGAGACTGCATTACCCAGAATGCCAGGCGTGACCCTTGCTTGATAGGTCAGCGGTGTGCTCCCAGACCTGCTGTTTTCTTCAAATGGACTCCTGTGAGTCATGGAGCTGACGAGCTCGTGGTTGATGCCCTGCGCGCCAGTGAGCGGTACCAGACCTGAGATGATTTCGGCAACCTATCCAGCAAACCCCTAAAACTAGTCTGTAATCTCTACTGACGAAGGTTAATGAACCTGAAACACCGGTGTCTAGAGATCAGCACATTTGTTCCAACCTTGGCGAAACACTCGATAACACTACTACAAGCAAACTACCAGAGACTGCATTACCCAGAATGCCAGGAGCGACCCTTGCTTGATAGGTCAGCGGTGTGCTCCCAGACCTGCTGTTTTCTTCAAATGGACTCCCGTGAGTCATGGAGCTGACGAGCTCGTGGTTGATGCCCTGCGCGCCAGTGAGCGGTACCAGACCTGAGATGATTTCGGCAACCTATCCAGCAAACCCCTAAAACTAGTCTGTAATCTCTACTGACGAAGGTTAATGAACCTGAAACACCGGTGTCTAGAGATCAGCACATTTGCGCCAACCTTGGCGAAACACTCGATAACACTATTACGAGGCAAACTACCAGAGACTGCATTACCCAGAATGCCAGGGGCAACCCTTGCTTGATAGGTCAGCGGTGTGCTCCCAGACCTGCTGTTTTGTGTTTTCTTCAAATGGACTCCCGTGAGTCATGGAGCTGACGAGCTCGTGGTTGATGCCCTGCGCGCCATTGAGCGGTACCAGACCTGAGATGATTTCGGCAACCTATCCAGCAAACTCCTAAAACTAGTCTGTAATCTCTACTGACGAAGGTTAATGAACCTGAAACACCGGTGTCTAGAGATCAGCACATTTGCGCCAACCTTGGCGAAACACTCCATAACACTACTACGGGGGAAACTACCAGAGACTGCATTACCCAGAATGCCAGGGACGACCCTTGCTTGATAGGTCAGCGGTGTGCTCCCAGACCTGCTGTTTTCTTCAAATGGACTCCCGTGAGTCATGGAGCTGACGAGCTCGTGGTTGATGCCCTGCGCGCCAGTGAGCGGTACCAGACCTGAGATGATTTCGGCAACCTATCCAGCAAACCCCTAAAACTAGTCTGTAATCTCTACTGACGAAGGTTAATGAACCTGAAACACCGGTGTCTAGAGATCAGCACATTTGCACCAACCTTGGCGAAACACTCGATAACACTACTACGAGGCAAACTACCAGAGACTGCATTACCCAGAATGCCAGGGGCGACCCTTGCTTGATAGGTCAGCGGTGTGCTCCCAGACCTGCTGTTTTCTTCAAATGGACTCCCGTGAGTCATGGAGCTGACGAGCTCGTGGTTGATGCCCTGCGCGCCAGTGAGTGGTACCAGACCTGAGATGATTTCGGCAACCTATCCAGCAAACCCCTAAAACTAGTCTGTAATCTCTACTGACGAAGGTTATGAACCTGAAACACCGGTGTCTAGAGATCAGCACATTTGCGCCAACCTTGGCGAAACACTCGATAACACTACTACGAGGCAAACTACCAGAGACTGCATTACCCAGAATGCCAGGGGCGACCCTTGGTTTATAGGTCAGCGGTGTGCTCCCAGACCTGCTGTTTTCTTCAAATGGACTCCCGTGAGTCATGGAGCTGACGAGCTCGTGGTTGATGCCCTGCGCGCCAGTGAGCGGTACCAGACCTGAGATGATTTCGGCAACCTATCCAGCAAACCCCTAAAACTAGTCTGTAATCTCTACTGACGAAGGTTAATGAACCTGAAACACCGGTGTCTAGAGATCAGCACATTTGCGCCAACCTTGGCGAAACACTCGATAACACTACTACGAGGCAAACTACCAGAGACTGCTTTACCCAGAATGCCAGGGGCGACCCTTGCTTGATAGGTCAGCGGTGTGCTCCCAGACCTGCTGTTTTCTTCAAATGGACTCCCGTGAGTCATAGAGCTGACGAGCTCGTGGTTGATGCCCTGCGCGCCAGTGAGCGGTACCAGACCTGAGATGATTTCGGCAACCTATCCAGCAAACCCCTAAAACTAGTCTGTAATCTCTACTGACGAAGGTTAATGAACCTGAAACACCGGTGTCTAGAGATCAGCACATTTGCGCCAACCTTGGCGAAACACTCGATAACACTACTACGAGGCAAACTACCAGAGACTGCATTACCCAGAATGCCAGGGGCGACCCTTGCTTGATAGGTCAGCGGTGTGCTCCCAGACCTGCTGTTTTCTTCAAATGGACTCCCGTGAGTCATGGAGCTGACGAGCTCGTGGTTGATGCCCTGCGCGCCAGTGAGCGGTACCAGACCTGAGATGATTTCGGCAGCCTATCCAGCAAACCCCTAAAACTAGTCTGTAATCTCTACTGACGAAGGTTAATGAACATGAAACACCGGTGTCTAGAGATCAGCACATTTGCGCCAACCTTGGCGAAACACTCGATAACACTACTACGAGGCAAACTACCAGAGACTGCATTACCCAGAATCCCAGGGGCGACCCTTGCTTGATAGGTCAGCGGTGTGCTCCCAGACCTGCTGTTTTCTTCAAATGGACTCCCGTGAGTCATGGAGCTGACGAGCTCGTGGTTGATGCCCTGCGCGCCAGTGAGCGGTACCAGACCTGAGATGATTTCGGCAACCTATCCAGCAAACCCCTAAAACTAGTCTGTAATCTCTACTGACGAAGGTTAATGAACCTGAAACACCGGTGTCTAGAGATCAGCACATTTGCGCCAACCTTGGCGAAACACTCAATAACACTACTACGAGGCAAACTACCAGAGACTGCATTACCCAGAATGCCAGGGGCGACCCTTGCTTGATAGGTCAGCGGTGTACTCCCAGACCTGCTGTTTTCTTCAAATGGACTCCCGTGAGTCATGGAGCTGACGAGCTCGTGGTTGATGCCCTGCGCGCCAGTGAGCGGTACCAGACCTGAGATGTGTCAGGATTGAACCAAGTGCAGATTGTAGTGTGCAGGCTTCTTCCACCATTCAGTCCTCCTTTAACTATGATCCTTGTGCCCCTCACCCAGGTTGGACACAACTGGTGGCTAGGTACCACGGCTCTCAGAGCAGACGCTTCCTAGTTGCCTAATCTCGCTGAGTTCCGTTAGCGTTCTAGTGTTTTGGTTTCGAACGCCGGCTCAGTGCATTTGGAGCGCGAGCGTTTTTCTAACGTCGCACTTCAACGGAACATTTCCGAGAGGCGAACAAGTCTTTCGCGCTCTCTTCTCAGTTAGCTATTTCTGCGTAAAACAAACTAGTTTTAGTCAGGGTTAGTGTTTCCCTCAGTTTCTATTCCACTAACC
This sequence comes from Lissotriton vulgaris, assembly GCF_964263255.1. NCBI lineage: Eukaryota > Metazoa > Chordata > Amphibia > Caudata > Salamandridae > Lissotriton > Lissotriton vulgaris. The sequence goes on along the minus strand of NC_141689.1, from coordinate 461,753,460 downwards.
GATTCCCTAGGCTCCCGCGGCTTCTGTTTGCCGTGCCAGTCACTTCCACGGTCCGCTTTCCTCACAGACTTCCGAACTGAGGAATTTCAGCGGTTCCATTCCCATTTCACTTCCCTAGCTATCTGTTCCCTTATTTCCTTCATCGAGGAACTACACAATTGTGAGCTGTTTCCTGGTCACAGCGGCGAATTCTTCAGTGACACCTCGTCTGACAGCAGCTGCGTCGGCAAGCCTTGGGTGAGCTCGAACCAGTGTACTTTCTGGATATTACTTGTCCACTACTAGTGTTGTGGAATTTCAGAGAATTCTGTGGACATATAGAAACTCGTCTTTGCTAGTATAGACTATCTCACTACAGTTTCTGGAACTGAACTTTTGGCTGTTTTCAATTGGAGTTTTTTCCTTGGAGTTTCTAATCATCATACTCTCAGAGGCTACAAGTAGATAACAATATATATATATATTCTTGTGTACCACCTTTACTGAGAACTCTGAACTCCAGCAGCAAGGCTCCATTGACTTTCTTCACAGCAGCATTCTGAGACCTACTAGAGAGCAGCAAAATCTCACACACTCACAGGTACTTAGGATAAGGTTAGAAGAGCCAGTTTAGGATTAGCATTCTGAAGGTCAGAACTTAGTAATTGTTGTTTTTGTTTTGCAGAACTATCTTCACCAATCCTAGAGTAGGAGAAGATGAATGTGTGAGCAGTCTCTCTGTTTGTCTTATCCACTTCCCCTTTCCCTGACGTCCCTGTTGCAAGAGCAATCCGGCTCAGGAGCGAAAGGGAATTGGGAGCTATCTTCACCTTCGGTGTGGTACCCCCGCGGAGCTCCGAAACTACAGGTACTTTCTGACAAGATGATTTCGGCAACCTATCCAGCAAACCCCTAAAACTAGTCAGTAATCTCTACTGACGAAGGTTAATGAACCTGAAACACCGGTGTCTAGAGATCAGCACATTTGCGCCAACCTTGGCGAAACACTCGATAACACTACTACGAGGCAAACTACCAGAGACTGCATTACCCAGAATGCCAGGGGCGACCCTTGCTTGATAGGTCAGCGGTGTGCTCCCAGACCTGCTGTTTTCTTCAAATGCACTCCCGTGAGTCATGGAGCTGACGAGCTCGTGGTTGATGCCCTGCGCGCCAGTGAGCGGTACCAGACCTGAGATGATTTCGGCAACCTATCCAGCAAACCCCTAAAACTAGTCTGTAATCTCTACTGACGAAGGTTAATGAACCTGAAACACCGGTGTCTAGAGATCAGCACATTTGCGCCAACCTTGGCGAAACACTCGATAACACTACTACGAGGCAAACTACCAGAGACTGCATTACCCAGAATGCCAGGGGCGACCCTTGCTTGATAGGTCAGCGGTGTGCTCCCAGACCTGCTGTTTTCTTCAAATGGACTCCCGTGAGTCATGGAGCTGACGAGCTCGTGGTTGATGCCCTGCGCGCCAGTGAGCGGTACCAGACCTGAGATGATTTCGGCAACCTATCCAGCAAACCCCTAAAACTAGTCTGTAATCTCTACTGACGAAGGTCAATGAACCTGAAACACCGGTGTCTAGAGATCAGCACATTTGCGCCAACCTTGGCGAAACACTCGATAACACTACTACGAGGCAAACTACCAGAGACTGCTTTACCCAGAATGCCAGGGGCGACCCTTGCTTGATAGGTCAGCGGTGTGCTCCCAGACCTGCTGTTTTCTTCAAATGGACTCCCGTGAGTCATGGAGCTGACGAGCTCGTGGTTGATGCCCTGCGCGCCAGTGAGCGGTACCAGACCTGAGATGATTTCGGCAACCTATCCAGCAAACCCCTAAAACTAGTCTGTAATCTCTACTGACGAAGGTTAATGAACCTAAACACCGGTGTCTAGAGATCAGAACATTTGCGCCAACCTTGGCGAAACACTCGATAACACTACTACGAGGCAAACTACCAGAGACTGCATTACCCAGAATGCCAGGGGCGACCCTTGCTTGATAGGTCAGCGGTGTGCTCCCAGACCTGCTGTTTTCTTCAAATGGACTCCCGTGAGTCATGGAGCTGACGAGCTCGTGGTTGATGCCCTGCGCGCCAGTGAGCGGTACCAGACCTGAGATGATTTCGGCAACCTATCCAGCAAACTCCTAAAACTAGTCTGTAATCTCTACTGACGAAGGTTAATGAACCTGAAACACCGGTGTCTAGAGATCAGCACATTTGCGCCAACCTTGGCGAAACACTCGATAACACTACTACGAGGCAAACTACCAGAGACTGCATTACCCAGAATCCCAGGGGCGACCCTTGCTTGATAGGTCAGCGGTGTGCTCCCAGACCTGCTGTTTTCTTCAAATGGACTCCCGTGAGTCATGGAGCTGACGAGCCCGTGGTTGATGCCCTGCACGCCAGTGAGCGGTACCAGACCTGAGATGATTTCGGCAACCTATCCAGCAAACCCCTAAAACTAGTCTGTAATCTCTACTGACAAAGGTTAATGAACCTTAAACACCAGAGTCTAGAGATCAGCACATTTGCGCCAATCTTGGCGAAACACTCGATAACACTACTGCGAGGCAAACTACCAGAGACTGCATTATCCAGAATGCCAGGGGCGACCCAGGCTTGATAGGTCAGCGGTGTGCTCCCAGACCTGCTGTTTTCTTCAAATGGACGCCCGTGAGTCATGGAGCTGACGAGCTCGTGGTTGATGCCCTGCGCGCCAGTGAGCGGTACCAGACCTGAGATGATTTCGGCAACCTATCCAGCAAACCCCTAAAACTAGTCTGTAATCTCTACTGACGAAGGTTAATGAACCTGAAACACCGGAGTCTAGAGATCAGCACATTTGCGCCAACCTTGGCGAAACACTCGATAACACTACTACGAGGCAAACTACCAGAGACTGCATTACCCAGAATGCCAGGGGCGACCCTTGCTTGATAGGTCAGCGGTGTGCTCCCAGACCTGCTGTTTTCTTCAAATGGACTCCCGTGAGTCATGGAGCTGACGAGCTCGTGGTTGATGCCCTGCGCGCCAGTAAGCGGTACCAGACCTGAGATGATTTCGGCAACCTATCCAGCAAACCCCTAAAACTAGTCTGTAATCTCTACTGACGAAGGTTAATGAACCTGAAACACCGGTGTCTAGAGATCAGCACATTTGCGCCAACCTTGGCGAAACACTCGATAACACTACTACGAGGCAAACTACCAGAGACTGCTTTACCCAGAATGCCAGGGGCGACCCTTGCTTGATAGGTCAGCGGTGTGCTCCCAGACCTTCTGTTTTCTTCAAATGGACTCCCGTGAGTCATGGAGCTGACGAGCTCGTGGTTGATGCCCTGCGCGCCAGTGAGCGGTACCAGACCTGAGATGATTTCGGCAACCTATCCAGCAAACCCCTAAAACTAGTCTGTAATCTCTACTGACGAAGGTTAATGAACCTAAACACCGGTGTCTAGAGATCAGCACATTTGCGCCAACCTTGGCGAAACACTCGATAACACTACTACGAGGCAAACTACCAGAGACTGCATTACCCAGAATGCCAGGGGCGACCCTTGCTTGATAGGTCAGCGGTGTGCTCCCAGACCTGCTGTTTTCTTCAAATGGACTCCTGTGAGTCATGGAGCTGACGAGCTCGTGGTTGATGCCCTGCGCGCCAGTGAGCGGTACCAGACCTGAGATGATTTCGGCAACCTATCCAGCAAACCCCTAAAACTAGTCTGTAATCTCTACTGACGAAGGTTAATGAACCTGAAACACCGGTGTCTAGAGATCAGCACATTTGCGCCAACCTTGGCGAAACACTCAATAACACTACTACGAGGCAAACTACCAGAGACTGCATTACCCAGAATGCCAGGGGCGACCCTTGCTTGATAGGTCAGCGGTGTGCTCCCAGACCTGCTGTTTTCTTCAAATGGACTCCCGTGAGTCATGGGGCTGACGAGCTCGTGGTTGATGCCCTGCGCGCCAGTAAGCGGTACCAGACCTGAGATGATTTCGGCAACCTATCCAGCAAACCCCTAAAACTAGTCTGTAATCTCTACTGACGAAGGTTAATGAACCTGAAACACCGGTGTCTAGAGATCAGCACATTTGCGCCAACCTTGGCGAAACACTCGATAACACTACTACGAGGCAAACTACCAGAGACTGCTTTACCCAGAATGCCAGGGGCGACCCTTGCTTGATAGGTCAGCGGTGTGCTCCCAGACCTTCTGTTTTCTTCAAATGGACTCCCGTGAGTCATGGAGCTGACGAGCTCGTGGTTGATGCCCTGCGCGCCAGTGAGCGGTACCAGACCTGAGATGATTTCGGCAACCTATCCAGCAAACCCCTAAAACTAGTCTGTAATCTCTACTGACGAAGGTTAATGAACCTAAACACCGGTGTCTAGAGATCAGCACATTTGCGCCAACCTTGGCGAAACACTCGATAACACTACTACGAGGCAAACTACCAGAGACTGCATTACCCAGAATGCCAGGGGCGACCCTTGCTTGATAGGTCAGCGGTGTGCTCCCAGACCTGCTGTTTTCTTCAAATGGACTCCTGTGAGTCATGGAGCTGACGAGCTCCTGGTTGATGCCCTGCGCGCCAGTGAGCGGTACCAGACCTGAGATGATTTCGGCAACCTATCCAGCAAACTCCTGAAACTAGTCTGTAATCTCTACTGACGAAGGTTAATGAACCTGAAACACCGGTGTCTAGAGATCAGCACATTTGCGCCAACCTTGGCGAAACACTCAATAACACTACTACGAGGCAAACTACCAGAGACTGCATTACCCAGAATCCTAGGGGCGACCCTTGCTTGATAGGTCAGCGGTGTGCTCCCAGACCTGCTGTTTTCTTCAAATGGACTCCCGTGAGTCATGGAGCTGACGAGCTCGTGGTTGATGCCCTGCGCGCCAGTGAGCGGTACCAGACCTGAGATGATTTCGGCAACCTATCCAGCAAACCCCTAAAACTAGTCTGTAATCTCTACTGACGAAGGTTAATGAACCTGAAACACCGGTGTCTAGAGATCAGCACATTTGCGCCAACCTTGGCGAAACACTCGATAACACTACTACGAGGCAAACTACCAGAGACTGCATTACCCAGAATGCCAGGGGCGACCCTTGCGTGATAGGTCAGCGGTGTGCTCCCAGACCTGCTTTTTTCTTCAAATGGACTCCCGTGAGTCATGGAGCTGACGAGCTCGTGGTTGATGCCCTGCGCGCCAGTGAGCGGTACCAGACCTGAGATGATTTGGGCAACCTATCCAGCAAACCCCTAAAACTAGTCTGTAATCTCTACTGACGAAGGTTAATGAACCTGAAACACCGGTGTCTAGAGATCAGCACATTTGCGCCAACCTTGGCGAAACACTCGATAACACTACTACAAGGCAAACTACCAGAGACTGCATTACCCAGAATGCCAGGTGCGACCCTTGCTTGATAGGTCAGCGGTGTGCTCCCAGACCTGCTGTTTTCTTCAAATGGACTCCCGTGAGTCATGGAGCTGACGAGCTCGTGGTTGATGCCCTGCGTGCCAGTGAGCGGTACCAGACCTGAGATGATTTCAGCAACCTATCCAGCAAACCCCTAAAACTAGTCTGTAATCTCTACTGACGAAGGTTAATGAACCTGAAACACCGGTGTCTAGAGATCAGCACATTTGCGCCAACCTTGGCGAAACACTCGATAACACAACTACGAGGCAAACTACCAGAGACTGCATTACCTAGAATGCCAGGGGCGACCCTTGCTTGATAGGTCAGCGGTGTGCTCCTAGACCTGCTATTTTCTTCAAATGGACTCCCGTGAGTCATGGAGCTGACGAGCTCGTGGTTGATGCCCTGCGCGCCAGTGAGCGGTACCAGACCTGAGATGATTTTGGCAACCTATCCAGCAAACCCCTAAAACTAGTCTGTAATCTCTACTGACGAAGGTCAATGAACCTGAAACACTGAGGTAATATAAATTTTATGGTCATGTTTTGTTCCCTAGCGCGTACCCCACCGACTCCATGTACGAGTTAAAAGTGCATGTAATTTCCCTCCTGTACCAGCTATGAAGACGCAAATACATTTGCGTCCAACGTTAACTTGTCCTCTTTCAGACCCACCATGAATGGGTTGGATGGTCCGTTCCTAAGTATGCTATGCCAACGTCTTTTTGAAGTGTACTCCTACGTTTTTCAGCCTGGCTGAAAGTAGGCCCTGAATCTCTGCCACCGAGCCTCTTTTCTGGCTTCTTACCGCGAGGGCCCCTGCCCAAGCAGCCCCGTACCCGTGAACTCTGACTTACTTCTAGCGCGGCCCTCCGTGCTCAGCTCAGCCTGCTGCCTGCCAAGGTTGACTATAACCTTCGAGTTATCTGTTTCCCTCCCCGAAGATACATTCCAGCCTGCTAGTTTCAGTAAACATCCTTCCTCAGCTGCAGGGCTAAAGGGCCGACCTGTCTTTATGCAAGTAATTCATAGCCTCTGTTGCCATGCTTCCATGGAAGGCCCCATGCCCCCACGCTTCTCATACAGACACTCAGGCGCTTATACACGCACTCACAGCAAGTATAGAATAGCTTCTGCTCTAGAGACCTTTCTGCCCAGATAGCTTAGTTCCTAAACATCAGATATCAGATATGATAGAAGCACAAGTTGATCTGACATGCCAGACTTCTGTCTCTTTCCGTCAGTGTAAATGTCAAGTCCCCTGCACCCCGTCAATGACACGTCATGCAGCTGCGCGCGCATCCAAGCTTCCGATTTCTGCTGACATTGCAACATTCTGTTAGCACCACCCCTTGGTGCCACCCATTTGCGTCACCTATCAGTGACGTTTCTAGCATACACGCCTAGTTTACGCCTAGTTTACGCCTCTTGATGATGTACTAGTACCACGTGTATACTGTTATCTTGTTTTCTCTCAGCTGTTACGCCTCTTACATTGAACATTATGATGTAAATCAAGTATATAAGCTATGTATTGTCAATAAACGTGAGCGCGCTCATCTATCCCTTCTGACACCCTGTGTGGTGGTCAGAACATGATATCCTGATTCCTTTATGAGGAATAAAACCCTTAGAAACTCTTACACCACGGACTCTGTTTTCCTTCATTCTGATTGAGTTATTATTAATTAAGTACTTACCTGCATAGAAATTAAGAGAGTAAATTAATTATTTACGTCATTTTGGCGCCCGAATAGGGACCCCTCCCCCACCTCACGCGCCGGAAGGTGCGTTGCAATCCGTGTCCCCTGCCATCAGTTAGACGGACTACACGTGTACTGGCAGGACTTCCTGCATCCCCCTCTGACACACGGAGGTGACGAAGACTGCAATCAGTGCCCAGACGAGGCGGTGAGGAGTGCGGAGGATCCCGACCAGAGCCCAGCCGAAAGAAGCAAGGTCCGAGGTGTGAAGAGGCCCACCAGGTTTCCGAAGTTTTCCGAAGTTTTCCGAAGTTTTCCGAAGTTCCGAGCCGAGTCCAGTCGAGTTTTCCGAGGCCTTCTGTTTTCCGTGCTTCCCGGTGAGTACCATTGCTGGGTCGTATCTAGACGGGTTTGGGTACGCAAGTCCGGTCTGCACTGTTTTTTTAGGCAGTGTATCTGTACTGTTTAGCAGTATATAAAGTATTCCGAATTTCTGCACTGTTACAGCAGTGTATCTGTATCGTTGAGCGGTACATTCAGAGTAGGGGGAAGTTAGCTATGTCTTTACGTTTTCATGTAATTAATGTCGTGGTATGAATGTGATTGTTTTTGTGCATTATTGTGTTTTCTTGTATAAATAGTTACAGTCGACATTAAGTATCAAGGATCAAGCATTTCAGTATCAAGTAGGCACAATGCCGTTTTTCAACAAGTTAAGGCAGATAGGGACTAGGAAAGGGATATTAGAGGAAGAGATTCCAATCCCCCCTAGGGACACTCCAGGTAATTTTATGTACAATAAACATGGCATAGACGCCATTCTGTATCTAGAGTTATGGACTGATTATACCAAGCACCTAGAGGAAAGATACCGATGGCCAGTTAACGGAACATGGGATGCCGAGTGCATCATAAAGGTAGAAGAAATATTACGGAAAAAGAAAGCCAGACAATCTCAGAAAGACGCCATAGAATTTTGGCGTAAGGAATCACGTAAGCGTGCTGAAAGAGCACTCCGTAGAGAAGACAGACTTCAAGAATCAGAAAAGGCCCAAGAAAACGAATTAGTTACTGAGGGAATTCGAGTAAAATTAGAACAAATAGATCGTACCCAAACTAGCCAAGTGAACAACATGTATCTTCTGGCCGAAGGTACCCCTGACGCCATCTCAGAAATACCGAAAAATTTGCCGTCGCCATTGGTTCCAACTAAAGTAATGCACAAGACTACTAAAGACATATTCCTAAATTCCTATCTAGATGATGTAGCACCAGCTTACACCAATCTGCCTGTTCGCGCCCTGCCTGCAGACAGGGACGGGGGTGGTACTCCACCCCCAGGTCACGTTCCGCCGGTACCGCAACAGACTTCTCCTGTTCCGCCAGCCCCGCCACTTCCCCTACTCAAAACTGACCTACCGAAACCACGTTTGCCTGATCCACCTAAACGACAAGTTCACGTTCAGATACAGACTCCGCGGAGAGATAATGCCCAAGCATCCGCCTCAGGAGGTACGACAGCGGGTCTACAGACCCCGCCCCCGACACACAGATTGCATTTAAAAGACATACCGAATCCTTTCCAGTCTCCCCACTACTCATCCCGGCTTGAGGCATTGAAAGATAGGATGTCATTCTGCAGATATGATCCAGTACCCGGAACAGACGATCTAATGGTATTAGCATCACTGCGCTTAAGATCTGCCACCGACAGCTTGTTATGCTGTGTGGGAATGCAGGAAGCCCTCGACAGACTATACAAATTCATACAGACAGGGAAAGACCCCGACAGTGTCCAAGCTGCCATGTATAAACAGAAAGTAGACATTCAAAAACAGATATTACGATTCTTCATTAATTGTGTAATAAGAGAACGAGACAGGCCTGGAACAGATCAGAGTGAATTAGACGTATTGAACAAGTGGGGCCAAAATATAGCCGAAGCAAAACATGACAAGGGGACTTGCATAGCCGCTATGTCCCAGAAAATTAGAAAGGCAGTATTAACTGCGCATCAAGAAGCAACTGATAAAACTTCCTCCGAGGAAGAAAATGAAGATGAGACATCAGGAAAGTCTACAGACATTATAGCATATGTAGGTAGGGGAAACTACCTTAGGAAAGGTGTCCGTCCGGAGAGCAAGAGAGTTTTCTTCTCTGCCTTAACGAATCCGAATTCTGCTGAGCATCAGTTCCAGGAAACTGATAAACGGCTTCGAGATCGAGTTGGGTACCATGTACTCAATTCTATGGATGAACAAGAACTAGCCCGATCAGCTGTATCATGGGCCGAGAATGCCGACATATATAATGATGATACCGTAGCACAGACATTTTTGAACCTCTCCCCCGACGAACAGAAATTAGCAGGTGTATACATGATTCAGCACCTTCTCATCAAATACAGAAAACATTATTCCGATCCAGGTCCCTTACACGAGACACTGGAAGCACTACTGATGGATAGATGGAGAGGCTTAAGTACCAAATTAGTTCAAATAATTCTAGAACAACGGCGCAGATATGATACCTTTGTAAGCTCTGAATATGTTCCCGCCCCACCTCCAGAGAGGAAAATGTACCATATGCAGTGCGGGGGTGGTATTGAAAGTCAGAACCCCTTACGAGAAGTACACCCTGTTATGGGTGAGGACAAGGTTTTGAGACGCGTGTATGTACACACGCCTCTGACTAAATTAGAACTGTTAGAAATGAAGAAATTAGTCCCGTGTCATGATAAAGACCCTGCAGGTTTTCATAGAGAGCTCAAAGATATGTTACTGATGGGAGACTACACGTATGATGATATCATGAAAATGTTGAAAGTATTACTGCCTACGGGGATATTCGAGAAACTGAAAGAAAAGGAATGGGAGGTGGGAGACACAAAGATTGCCTGGGCAGAAATAGAAGACGAAGAGAAAAAACGGATTCCAGGGTTAGGCCTTGGGGACAAAACTAAAGCATTACCAGGTTTAATAGTACAGGTCCTGCCCAGATTATTGACAACTAGAAAAGAAGATTGGGACGCAATCTCGTCCTGTAAACAGAAACAAGATGAAGATACTAGTGACTTTTATTCAAGATTCGAGAAATGTTTTATTATCAATAGTGGCCTCCAGCCAAGTAGCGAGTCATACCCACATCTTTTTGTATCAAAGTTAGTCGAGAATTCCCTACCGTTAGTTAAAAATAGAGTGTATAAAGTCGAGAGTACATGGCAGGCAAATACGCCATCCCAGATGTTACAAATGTTACAATATCACCAGAATAGAATTAGGGAAGAACAAGATCAGGAACAGAAACGTATGAAAGACACGAAAATGAAAATGTTAGTAGCTCAGACGGTCCCATCCGACAGTCACAGAAAAGGTACGACCCAGACAAGTCACACTGCAGCTCCTGTTAAAGGGACATGCAATTATTGCAAGCAGCCAGGTCACTACGTACACGAATGTGCAGTTCTGAAACATAACATAGCGACAGGTAAAACTAAAGAAAGACCGCATCCGCCTAGACAAGACCATAACCAGCATCAGTCTACACAGAATACACAGCCTATGCATGCATCTGCACAGACAGCACAGACCGTAGCAGTACCACAGCCACAGCCCATTGCTGCAACTCAGCAAGTCTCACAACAGATGTACCAGTATGCCCAGTCTGCTTATCCCGAATATTCCCGATATACATGAAACAGCCTAGAGAGGGAAGGTGGCTTGCCTCTTATCGAGATTCCTGTAGATCAAGAAGGTCCTTATGTACACAGTCAAGTATTGGGGAAAGATAGAAAGTTTTTAATTGACACAGGGGCAAGTCGCACTACAATAAGTCATGACGAAGTTCCAGGGGCACCCCTCTCAGGCTCACAAAATGTTTCCCTTGGTTTTTCAGGACAACCTATTGTAAATGAAGTATCAGAACCAGTTCCCCTGGCTGTGGGTCCATTATCACGCGTTACAGACCTGTTACTAACAAAATCATGTCCGGAAAATCTGTTAGGAATTAAAACACTGAAGGCTCTAGGAGCTATAATATGCTGCTCCCCGGAGGGAGTTAGACTCTTTCTGCGGGATTTCAAGGGTCATTACGTCCTTCGTGAGTTTGACGTCAGATTGAAAAATGTACCTGATTACTTGTGGGCAAAAGGCCCAACTGATGTAGGATGTATGCACATTACACCATACCGCGTTACACTCAAGGCAGGTGTTGTATTACCCAGAATCAGACAATACAAGTTACCACCCGATGCTGTAGTGGCTTTACTGAAAATCATTGAAGAGCTCATTGCCCAAGGAGTGGTCGTCGAGACCGACTCCAATATCTGTAATTCACCCATCATTCCGATTCTTAAACGTACTGATCCCAATGCCCCGCCAGTATATCGGCTGGTGATTGATCTTCGAGAATTGAATAAATGCATTATCCCACAGTATCCTGTGGTCCCCGATATATCATCTCTCTTGACTGCTATTGATTCAGAAGCAACGTTCTTTACTGTAATTGATCTCAAGAACGCCTTCTTCAGCGTGCCTATTGATCCAGAGAGCCAATATCTCTTCGGATTCTGTTTAAATGGACGCAGTTTCAAATTTTCGCGCGCACCTCAAGGATTCACAGAAAGCCCCAGCATCTATAGTCAAGCACTGAAAAGACAACTAGATTGTATTCAAATGCCAGTTAACACCGCTTTACTACAATACGTCGATGATCTGCTGATCACCGCACGAAGTGAGCCCGAATGTGAAAAAGCATCACTGACAGTTTTACATTTCCTGGCCGACAAGGGACACAAGGTGTCTCCTTCGAAGCTACAATTCTGTGTTCAGCAAGTTGTGTACTTGGGTCACTTGCTGTCCAAAGTGGGGAGACAGCTCACTCCCGATCGCATTCAGTTAATTGTGAACATGCCGCAACCCAAGACACAAAAGGAAGTGCGGGCCTTCATAGGCCTCACCTCGTACTGCAGACAATGGATTCCCCAGTATGCATTTCTAGCTAAACCACTCATCCAGTTAACGACACAGGAGGCAGCGACTTCGACTGCCCTCCCTTGGACTCAGGAACATACACAAGCTTTTGAAGAATTAAAGAAAGTTTTATGCCAAGCACCAGTTTTAGCGACACCATGTTACAGCAAACCGTTTACACTTTTTGTTACAGAACGTGATGGCACAGCGTTGTCTGTCCTCACTCAAGATCAAGCAGGTTCACATAAGCCTTGTGCTTATTTTTCTAGTACATTGGATTCAGTAGCTCAAGCACTCCCTGCGTGCTTAAAGTCAGTAGCAGCAACAGCGTTAGCAATAAGACAAAGTGATTCAATTGTTTTAGGTCATCAGTTAACAGTTCAAGTACCACATTCTGTGGAGATTTTGTTAAACAGAACCCAGACTCAACACTTAACTATAGCACGACTGACAGGTTATGAATTAACACTATTCCAGCCACACATAGAAATCAGACGTTGCAGCATCCTGAACCCAGCAACACTGTTACCTACAGTTATGACAGATCCAGCTCCGCATGATTGTATAGAAATAATTAATGCAGTAACTAAGCCTAGACGAGACTTAACAGATGTCCCATTGACAAATCCAGACCTGACACTTTATGTGGACGGTTCATGCATGAGAACAAGTACAGGAGAATTAGTGGCCGCGTACGCCGTGACCACTGAAACTGAAATTAAAGAAACACATCGTATTGACACACTGTCTGCTCAAGCAGCAGAGCTCATCGCTCTGACCCGAGCTTGCATTTTAGCCAAGAACAGAAATGTTAACATATACACAGATTCCCGCTATGCCTTCGGAGTTGTACACGACTTCGGAGTCCTCTGGCAAGAACGAGGTTTTCTGACTTCTCATGGGGCCAAGATACAACATGGCCTCCTCATTCAAGCACTGTTAGAAGCAATACATTTGCCCTCGGGCATATCAGTCATGAAGTGTAAGGCACATACTAAAATCACAGATTCTGTTTCCCAGGGTAACGACCTGGCAGACCAGACAGCAAAACATACAGCATTGACTCACACCCAGACTACTGATGTGACAAAGACAATAGTACCGACACAGTGTATGGCAGTTAGAGATCCCGCCCTAGATGTAATTGATATCCAGACACATGCTACTCCAGAGGAGATAAAGAAATGGACTGAACTAGGAGGGATTCAGACAGATCAAGGTTGGATAACGAAGGAAAAATCTAAATGGTTTCTCCCTGACTCGATGGTTCAAGTCATGATAAATACAGCACATAGTCCTGCCCATCTTGGAGAGAAAGCCATGTTAGACAGTTTACAGAATCTCTGGTACAACAAACACTTACGAGCGGCAGCAAAACAGAAAGTGCGTACTTGCATGATCTGTTGTCAGTTCAATCCAGGTAAAAGCGTCCCTGTTGAGCAAGGTGGATTCCATCCTCCCGATCACCCTTTTGAAGTCCTCCAGATGGATTATATCCAGATGAATAGCTGTAGAGGATTTAAGTATGTCCTTGTAATTGTTTGTGCTCTGTCCCGTTGGACCGAAGCATACCCAGTCCCAGACTACACTGCTCCGACCACTGCCAGACAGTTGGTTCGTGAATTCTTCCCACGGTACGGTTTGCCCCGTGTCGTGTATTCAGATAACGGACAGCCGTTCTCGTCCGAGTTGATGAGACAAGTTTCCCTCTTGCTAGGATATCAGTGGAAGTTCCACTGTGTCCGACATCCCGAAGCAGCTGGCCTTGTAGAAAGGCATAATCAGACACTAAAAATCCGTCTTGCCAAGATCTGTCAGGAAAAAGGGGTCGACTGGATAGTCGCCCTGCCCGTGGCACTATTCTACATGAGAATGGTCGCCCACTCAAGATCAGGGCTATCCCCGTACGAAGTGGTCTTTGGCAGACCACCGAATATGTGGGGGACGCCCGTTCCGAAAAAGATCACTGATGTTGATTGTAACATGTTGACAGATTACCTTGCCTCCTTGATGTCTGCACTCCAATCATGTCGTTCACAGGTTGCCGCAGCGTTCCCTGACAATACCGATGTAAAGGCGCATGAGGTCCGTCCAGGGGACCTGGTACTCGTCCGGAACTTCGACCGGAAAAGTCCGCTGGAGCCCCGCTGGAAGTCTCCAAGGACCGTTCTGCTTACCACCAGGACCGCTGTGAAAATCGAGGGGAGAAAGGGGTGGGTCCACACGAGTCACATCAAACTATGCAATGAACTAAAGAACGGACTGAAACAGGACTCTGACTCGTCCACCCCCACCAAAGACTGTGTTGAAGCACAAGACGTTACCGTCCCTAAAAGAGAAAAGACTCCCCAAGAACTCTACCGAATGAAACTCCGATCTAGCAAGTCAGACAGTTTAATTGTTTAAGTCCTCCCCTAGGTGAATCGGTTAAATAGTTTCTGACATGTATCCCCTAGATCGAGATAGAGAGAGAGAGAGAGAAGAAAAGAAACGTACATACTGTAAATCACTGCGTAGTCACTGTATAGTGACGTTGTTAATAATGTTTTTTCTAAGTATTCTAATTATTATTGCCAGCATTCTGCTACCTATATACTGGCCTATTTTCAGGCATGAACAATCTGCTTACAATGTCTCTGCTGAACACACTTTTAGTGAACTTCCTGCACATGAACTCTCTTACAGACTTGCGCTGCGCAACAATACATTCATTAGTATGTTACACCATTCCCATCAGACAAACAATGCTACCGACTGTTGGATATGTGGCCGACTCCCTCCCTACCAGAATTACAAGGGAGCTCTGCCCCTCTTTCCGTACCCATTCACTCACAATGGCTCCTGTGGAGCATGGTTTAAGATAATTAATTCTTTAGATCCTGATATTGCTGTTTTCGATGGGGGCTGGGTTTGGAGAAACTTGAACTTAGTCCTGCTCAACGTCTGTTACCCTGATAAAGAGGGACTTCCCACTCGAATAGGAACTGATCTAGAAAATGAAGTATATGGATTAGGTAATTACACAATTAGCCTTATGATCCTTACTGTTGAATCTGAAGCTGCTCCAGTTTTGCCCCATATGTTAGTATTACCAGTCACAGGTGAATTATGTGTTAGCAAGAAAGGTTCAGTACACGTAGGTCATAGTAAATGCACTACTGTGGTCGAGTTCAGTGACCATGGTAAATCATCTTTTAAAGCTACCAGTCATTCTTACTTTGTTTGTGGTCATACCGCATACATTAGCCTACCTCCAGATTGGGATGGTACCTGTTACATTGCATTCCTTCTGCCACCTGTTTTTCTAGCTCCCCCTGATTACCATAGAAATACGAATCTAGCACCGAATAGACCCAAAAGAGATATTCCCCTTGTCGACTACACAGAAACGGCATGGGAACAGTACACTGATTTCAATAAAGGATTCTTTTTTTTTCTAGGACCTGTCCAAAACAGTAAATTAATACGCAGATTAACGAGAACACTTGAAGCAGTAGTGAATGAAACTGCCTCCGCTCTAGGTAACTTAACAGAGGAGCAGTCTGCTATACGGACTGTTGTCCTTCAAAATCGTCTTGTGATTGACGTCATCTTGGCAGATAGAGGTGGAGCCTGTAAGGTCATCGGGTCAAGTTGCTGTGTTTTCATTCCACAAAATGCACCATCTGTCTATCAAGCTATCACCCGTTTACATAAAATTGCAAATCAGATACATCAGAATCCAGGCACCTGGACTTGGTCCGGTTGGTTCTGGACTACGTTAACAGCTTGGGGATGGAAGATCTTATCCTTCCTAGGCATTGGCCTTGTTATAGTATTCAGTTGCTGCCTGTGCCTGCAGTGTGGGCCAGCGATATGTGGACTGTGTGCCACATCCTGCATTGAGCATTCCAGTTGCCTCTCAAACAGTCAAAGAAAGAAAGACGAACATATAATGTTACAAGAACAAACCGATCGATTTATGAGGATCGATATATCATGAAGGGTCCGTAGGGAACAAGGAGGGAATGAGGTAATATAAATTTTATGGTCATGTTGTGTTCCCTAGCGCGTACCCCACCGACTCCATGTGCGAGTTAAAAGTGCATGTAATTTCCCTCCTGTACCAGCTATGAAGACGCAAATACATTTGCGTCCAACGTTAACTTGTCCTCTTTCAGACCCACCATGAATGGGTTGGATGGTCCGTTCCTAAGTATGCTATGCCAACGTCTTTTTGAAGTGTACTCCTACGTTTTTCAGCCTGGCTGAAAGTAGGCCCTGAATCTCTGCCACCGAGCCTCTTTTCTGGCTTCTTACCGCGAGGGCCCCTGCCCAAGCAGCCCCGTACCCGTGAACTCTGACTTACTTCTAGCGCGGCCCTCCGTGCTCAGCTCAGCCTGCTGCCTGCCAAGGTTGACTATAACCTTCGAGTTATCTGTTTCCCTCCCCGAAGATACATTCCAGCCTGCTAGTTTCAGTAAACATCCTTCCTCAGCTGCAGGGCTAAAGGGCCGACCTGTCTTTATGCAAGTAATTCATAGCCTCTGTTGCCATGCTTCCATGGAAGGCCCCATGCCCCCACGCTTCTCATACAGACACTCAGGCGCTTATACACGCACTCACAGCAAGTATAGAATAGCTTCTGCTCTAGAGACCTTTCTGCCCAGATAGCTTAGTTCCTAAACATCAGATATCAGATATGATAGAAGCACAAGTTGATCTGACATGCCAGACTTCTGTCTCTTTCCGTCAGTGTAAATGTCAAGTCCCCTGCACCCCGTCAATGACACGTCATGCAGCTGCGCGCGCATCCAAGCTTCCGATTTCTGCTGACATTGCAACATTCTGTTAGCACCACCCCTTGGTGCCACCCATTTGCGTCACCTATCAGTGACGTTTCTAGCATACACGCCTAGTTTACGCCTAGTTTACGCCTCTTGATGATGTACTAGTACCACGTGTATACTGTTATCTTGTTTTCTCTCAGCTGTTACGCCTCTTACATTGAACATTATGATGTAAATCAAGTATATAAGCTATGTATTGTCAATAAACGTGAGCGCGCTCATCTATCCCTTCTGACACCCTGTGTGGTGGTCAGAACATGATATCCTGATTCCTTTATGAGGAATAAAACCCTTAGAAACTCTTACACCACGGACTCTGTTTTCCTTCATTCTGATTGAGTTATTATTAATTAAGTACTTACCTGCATAGAAATTAAGAGAGTAAATTAATTATTTACGTCCGATTTTGGCAACCTATCCAGCAAACCCCTAAAACTAGTCTGTAATCTCTACTGACGAAGGTTAATGAACCTGAAACACCGGTGTCTAGAGATCAGCACATTTGCGCCAACCTTGGCGAAACACTCAATAACAATAACGCTCCTAGACCTGCTATTTTCTTCAAATGGACTCCCGTGAGTCATGGAGCTGACGAGCTCGTGGTTGATGCCCTGCGCGCCAGTGAGCGGTACCAGACCTGAGATGATTTTGGCAACCTATCCAGCAAACCCCTAAAACTAGTCTGTAATCTCTACTGACGAAGGTTAATGAACCTGAAACACCGGTGTCTAGAGATCAGCACATTTGCGCCAACCTTGGCGAAACACTCAATAACACTACTACGAGGCAAACTACCAGAGACTGCATTACCCAGAATGCCAGGGGCGACCCTTGCTTGATAGGTCAGCGGTGTGCTCCCAGACCTGCTGTTTTCTTCAAATGGACTCCTGTGAGTCATGGAGCTGACGAGCTCGTGGTTGATGCCCTGCGCGCCAGTGAGCGGTACCAGACCTGAGATGATTTCGGCAACCTATCCAGCAAACCCCTAAAACTAGTCTGTAATCTCTACTGACGAAGGTTAATAAACCTGAAACACCAGTGTCTAGAGATCAGCACATTTGCGCCAACCTTGGCGAAACACTCGATAACACTACTACGAGGCAAACTACCAGAGACTGCTTTACCCAGAATGCCAGGGGCGACCCTTGCTTGATAGGTCAGCGGTGTGCTCCCAGACCTGCTGTTTTCTTCAAATGGACTCCCGTGAGTCATGGAGCTGACGAGCTCGTGGTTGATGCCCTGCGTGCCAGTGAGCGGTACCAGACCTGAGATGATTTCGGCAACCTATCCAGCAAACCCCTAAAACTAGTCTGTAATCTCTACTGACGAAGGTTAATGAACCTAAACACCGGTGTCTAGAGATCAGCACATTTGCGCCAACCTTGGCGAAACACTCGATAACACTACTATGAGGCAAACTACCAGAGACTGCATTACCCAGAATCCCAGGGGCGACCCTTGCTTGATAGGTCAGCGGTGTGCTCCCAGACCTGCTGTTTTCTTCAAATGGACTCCGGTGAGTCATGGAGCTGACGAGCTCGTGGTTGATGCCCTGCGCTCCAGTGAGCGATACCAGACCTGAGATGATTTCGGCAACCTATCCAGCAAACCCCTAAAACTAGTCTGTAATCTCTACTGACGAAGGTTAATGAACCTGAAACACCGGTGTCTAGAGATCAGCACATTTGCGCCAACCTTGGCGAAACACTCGATAACACTACTACGAGGCAAACTACCAGAGACTGCATTACCCAGAATGCCAGGGGCGACACTTGCTTGATAGGTCAGCGGTGTGCTCCCAGACCTGCTGTTTTCTTCAAATGGACTCCCGTGAGTCATGGAGCTGACGAGCTCGTGGTTGATGCCCTGCGCGCCAGTGAGCGGTACTCTACCTGAGATGATTTCGGCAACCTATCCAGCAAACCCCTAAAACTAGTCTGTAATCTCTACTGACGAAGGTTAATGAACCTGAAACACCGGTGTCTAGAGATCAGCACATTTGCGCCAACCATGGCGAAACACTCGATAACACTACTATGAGGCAAACTACCAGAGACTGCATTACCCAGAATGCCAGGTGCGACCCTTGCTTGATAGGTCAGCGGTGTGCTCCCAGACCTGCTGTTTTCTTCAAATGGACTCCCGTGAGTCATGGAGCTGACGAGCTCGTGGTTGATGCCCTGCGTGCCAGTGAGCGGTACCAGACCTGAGATGATTTCGGCAACCTATCCAGCAAACCCCTAAAACTAGTCTGTAATCTCTACTGACGAAGGTTAATGAACCTGAAACACCGGTGTCTAGAGATCAGCACATTTGCGCCAACCTTGGCGAAACACTCGATAACACTACTACGAGGCAAACTACCAGAGACTGCATTACCCAGAATGCCAGGGGCGACCCTTGCCTGATAGGTCAGCGGTGTGCTCCTAGACCTGCTGTTTTCTTCAAATGGACTCCCGTGAGTCATGGAGCTGACGAGCTCGTGGTTGATGCCCTGCGCGCCAGTGAGCGGTACCAGACCTGAGATGATTTCGGCAACCTATCCAGCAAACCCCTAAAACTAGTCTGTAATCTCTACTGACGAAGGTTAATGAACCTGAAACACCGGTGTCTAGAGATCAGCACATTTGCGCCAACCTTGGCGAAACACTCGATAACACTACTACGAGGCAAACTACCAGAGACTGCATTACCCAGAATGCCAGGCGTGACCCTTGCTTGATAGGTCAGCGGTGTGCTCCCAGACCTGCTGTTTTCTTCAAATGGACTCCCGTGAGTCATGGAGCTGACGAGCTCGTGGTTGATGCCCTGCGCGCCAGTGAGCGGTACCAGACCTGAGATGATTTCGGCAACCTATCCAGCAAACCCCTAAAACTAGTCTGTAATCTCTACTGATGAAGGTTAATGAACCTGAAACACCGGTGTCTAGAGATCAGCACATTTGTGCCAACCTTGGCGAAACACTCGATAACACTACTACAAGCAAACTACCAGAGACTGCATTACCCAGAATGCCAGGAGCGACCCTTGCTTGATAGGTCAGCGGTGTGCTCCCAGACCTGCTGTTTTCTTCAAATGGACTCCCGTGAGTCATGGAGCTGACGAGCTCGTGGTTGATGCCCTGCGCGCCAGTGAGCGGTACCAGACCTGAGATGATTTCGGCAACCTATCCAGCAAACCCCTAAAACTAGTCTGTAATCTCTACTGACGAAGGTTAATGAACCTGAAACACCGGTGTCTAGAGATCAGCACATTTGCGCGAACCTTGGCGAAACACTCGATAACACTATTACGAGGCAAACTACTAGAGACTGCATTACCCAGAATGCCAGGGGCAACCCTTGCTTGATAGGTCAGCGGTGTGCTCCCAGACCTGCTGTTTTGTGTTTTCTTCAAATGGACTCCCGTGAGTCATGGAGCTGACGAGCTTGTGGTTGATGCCCTGCGCGCCATTGAGCGGTACCAGACCTGAGATGATTTCGGCAACCTATCCAGCAAACTCCTAAAACTAGTCTGTAATCTCTACTGACGAAGGTTAATGAACCTGAAACACCGGTGTCTAGAGATCAGCACATTTGCGCCAACCTTGGCGAAACACTCCATAACACTACTACGGGGGAAACTACCAGAGACTGCATTACCCAGAATGCCAGGGGCGACCCTTGCTTGATAGGTCAGCGGTGTGCTCCCAGACCTGCTGTTTTCTTCAAATGGACTCCCGTGAGTCATGGAGCTGACGAGCTCGTGGTTGATGCCCTGCGCGCCAGTGAGCGGTACCAGACCTGAGATGATTTCGGCAACCTATCCAGCAAACCCCTAAAACTAGTCTGTAATCTCTACTGACGAAGGTTAATGAACCTGAAACACCGGTGTCTAGAGATCAGCACATTTGCGCCAACCTTGGCGAAACACTCGATAACACTACTACGAGGCAAACTACCAAAGACTGCATTACCCAGAATGCCAGGGGCGACCCTTGCTTGATAGGTCAGCGGTGTGCTCCCAGACCTGCTGTTTTCTTCAAATGGACTCCCGTGAGTCATGGAGCTGACGAGCTCGTGGTTGATGCCCTGCGCGCCAGTGAGCGGTACCAGACCTGAGATGATTTCGGCAACCTATCCAGCAAACCCCTAAAACTAGTCTGTAATCTCTACTGACGAAGGTTAATGAACCTGAAACACCGGTGTCTAGAGATCAGCACATTTGCGCCAACCTTGGCGAAACACTCGATAACACTACTACGAGGCAAACTACCAGAGACTGCATTACCCAGAATGCCAGGGGCGACCCTTGCTTGATAGGTCAGCGGTGTGCTCCCAGACCTGCTGTTTTCTTCAAATGGACTCCCGTGAGTCATGGAGCTGACGAGCTCGTGGTTGATGCCCTGCGCGCCAGTGAGCGGTACCAGACCTGAGATGATTTCGGCAACCTATCCAGCAAACCCCTAAAACTAGTCTGTAATCTCTACTGACGAAGGTTAATGAACATGAAACACCGGTGTCTAGAGATCAGCACATTTGCGCCAACCTTGGCGAAACACTCGATAACACTACTACGAGGCAAACTACCAGAGACTGCATTACCCAGAATCCCAGGGGCGACCCTTGCTTGATAGGTCAGCGGTGTGCTCCCAGACCTGCTGTTTTCTTCAAATGGACTCCCGTGAGTCATGGAGCTGACGAGCTCGTGGTTGATGCCCTGCGCGCCAGTGAGCGGTACCAGACCTGAGATGATTTCGGCAACCTATCCAGCAAACCCCTAAAACTAGTCTGTAATCTCTACTGACGAAGGTTAATGAACCTGAAACACCGATGTCTAGAGATCAGCACATTTGCGCCAACCTTGGCGAAACACTCGATAACACTACTACGAGGCAAACTACCAGAGACTGCTTTACCCAGAATGCTAGGGGCGACCCTTGCTTGATAGGTCAGCGGTGTGCTCCCAGACCTGCTGTTTTCTTCAAATGGACTCCCGTGAGTCATGGAGCTGACGAGCTCGTGGTTGATGCCCTGCGCGCCAGTGAGCGGTACCAGACCTGAGATGATTTCGGCAACCTATCCAGCAAACCCCTAAAACTAGTCTGTAATCTCTACTGACGAAGGTTAATGAACCTGAAACACCGGTGTCTAGAGATCAGCACATTTGCGCCAACCTTGGCGAAACACTCGATAACACTACTACGAGGCAATCTACCAGAGACTGCATTACCCAGAATGCCAGGAGCAACCCTTGCTTGATAGGTCAGCGGTGTGCTCCCAGACCTGCTGTTTTCTTCAAATGGACTCCCGTGAGTCATGGAGCTGACGAGCTCGTGGTTGATGCCCTGCGCGCCAGTGAGCGGTACCAGACCTGAGATGATTTCGGCAACCTATCCAGCAAACCCCTAAAACTAGTCTGTAATCTCTACTGACGAAGGTTAATGAACATGAAACACTGGTGTCTAGAGATCAGCACATTTGCGCCAACCTTGGCGAAACACTCGATAACACTACTACGAGGCAAACTACCAGAGACTGCATTACCCAGAATCCCAGGGGCGACCCTTGCTTGATAGGTCAGCGGTGTGCTCCCAGACCTGCTGTTTTCTTCAAATGGACTCCCGTGAGTCATGGAGCTGACGAGCTCGTGGTTGATGCCCTGCGCGCCAGTGAGCGGTACCAGACCTGAGATGATTTCGGCAACCTATCCAGCAAACCCCTAAAACTAGTCTGTAATCTCTACTGACGAAGGTTAATGAACCTGAAACACCGGTGTCTAGAGATCAGCACATTTGCGCCAACCTTGGCGAAACACTCGATAACACTACTACGAGGCAAACTACCAGAGACTGCATTACCCAGAATGCCAGGGGCGACCCTTGCTTGATAGGTCAGCGGTGTGCTCCCAGACCTGCTGTTTTCTTCAAATGGACTCCCGTGAGTCATGGAGCTGACGAGCTCGTGGTTGATGCCCTGCGCGCCAGTGAGCGGTACCAGACCTGAGATGATTTCGGCAACCTATCCAGCAAACCCCTAAAACTAGTCTGTAATCTCTACTGACGAAGGTTAATGAACCTGAAACACCGGTGTCTAGAGATCAGCACATTTGCGCCAACCTTGGCGAAACACTCGATAACACCACTACGAGGCAAACTACCAGAGACTGCATTACCCAGAATGCCAGGGGCGACCCTTGCTTGATAGGTCAGCGGTGTGCTCCCAGACCTGCTGTTTTCTTCAAATGGACTCCCGTGAGTCATGGAGCTGACGAGCTCGTGGTTGATGCCCTGCGCGCCAGTGAGCGGTACCAGACCTGAGATGATTTCGGCAACCTATCCAGCAAACCCCTAAAACTAGTCTGTAGTCTCTACTGACGAAGGTTAATGAACCTGAAACACCGGTGTCTAGAGATCAGCACATTTGCGCCAACCTTGGCGAAACACTCGATAACACTACTACGAGGCAAACTACCAGAGACTGCATTACCCAGAATGCCAGGGGCGACCCTTGCTTGATAGGTCAGCGGTGTGCTCCCGGACCTGCTGTTTTCATCAAATGGACTCCCGTGAGTCATGGAGCTGACGAGCTCGTGGTTGATGCCCTGCGCGCCAGTGAGCGGTACCAAACCTGAGATGATTCCGGCAACCTATCCAGCAAACCCCTAAAACTAGTCTGTAATCTCTACTGACGAAGGTTAATGAACCTGAAACACCGGTGTCTAGAGATCAGCACATTTGCGCCAACCTTGGCGAAACACTCGATAACACTACTACGAGGCAAACTACCAGAGACTGCATTACCCAGAATGCCAGGGGCGACCCTTGCTTGATAGGTCAGCGGTGTGCTCCCAGACCTGCTGTTTTCATCAAATGGACTCCCGTGAGTCATGGAGCTGACGAGCTCGTGGTTGATGCCCTGCGCGCCAGTGAGCGGTACCAGACCTGAGATGATTCCGGCAACCTATCCAGCAAACCCCTAAAACTAGTCTGTAATCTCTACTGACGAAGGTTAATGAACCTGAAACACCGGTGTCTAGAGATCAGCACATTTGCGCCAACCTTGGCGAAACACTCAATAACACTACTACGAGGCAAACTACCAGAGACTGCATTACCCAGAATGCCAGGGGCGACCCTTGCTTGATAGGTCAGCGGTGTGCTCCCAGACCTGCTGTTTTCTTCAAATGGACTCCTGTGAGTCATGGAGCTGACGAGCTCGTGGTTGATGCCCTGCGCGCCAGTGAGCGGTACCAGACCTGAGATGATTTCGGCAACCTATCCAGCAAACCCCTAAAACTAGTCTGTAATCTCTACTGACGAAGGTTAATGAACCTGAAACACCGGTGTCTAGAGATCAGCACATTTGCGCCAACCTTGGCGAAACACTCAATAACACTACTACGAGGCAAACTACCAGAGACTGCATTACCCAGAATGCCAGGGGCGACCCTTGCTTGATAGGTCAGCGGTGTGCTCCCAGACCTGCTGTTTTCTTCAAATGGACTCCCGTGAGTCATGGAGCTGACGAGCTCGTGGTTGATGCCCTGCGCGCCAGTGAGCGGTACCAGACCTTAGATGATTTCGGCAACCTATCCAGCAAACCCCTAAAACTAGTCTGTAATCTCTACTGACGAAGGTTAATGAACCTGAAACACCGGTGTCTAGAGATCAGCACATTTGCGCCAACCTTGGCGAAACACTCGATAACACTACTATGAGGCAAACTACCAGAGACTGCATTACCCAGAATGCCAGGGGCGACCCTTGCTTGATAGGTCAGCGGTGTGCTCCCAGACCTGCTGTTTTCTTCAAATGGACTCCCGTGAGTCATGGAGCTGACGAGCTCGTGGTTGATGCCCTGCGCGCCAGTGAGCGGTACCAGACCTGAGTTGATTTCAGGAACCTATCCAGCAAACCCCTAAAACTAGTCTGTAATCTCTACTGACGAAGGTTAATGAACCTGAAACACCGGTGTCTAGAGATCAGCACATTTTCGCCAACCTTGGCGAAACACTCGATAACACTACTACGAGGCAAACTACCAGAGACTGCATTACCCAGAATGCCAGGGGCGACCCTTGCTTGATAGGTCAGCGGTGTGCTCCCAGACCTGCTGTTTTCTTCAAATGGACTCCCGTGAGTCATGGAGCTGACGAGCTCGTGGTTGATGCCCTGCGCGCCAGTGAGCGGTACCAGACCTGAGATGATTTCGGCAACCTATCCAGCAAACCCCTAAAACTAGTCTGTAATCTCTACTGACGAAGGTTAATGAACCTGAAACACCGGTGTCTAGAGATCAGCACATTTGCGCCAACCTTGGCGAAACACTCGATAACACTACTACGAGGCAAACTACCAGAGACTGCATTACCCAGAATGCCAGGAGCAACCCTTGCTTGATAGGTCAGCGGTGTGCTCCCAGACCTGCTGTTTTCTTCAAATGGACTCCCGTGAGTCATGGAGCTGACGAGCTCGTGGTTGATGCCCTGCGCGCCAGTGAGCGGTACCAGACCTGAGATGATTTCGGCAACCTATCCAGCAAACCCCTAAAACTAGTCTGTAATCTCTACTGACGAAGGTTAATGAACCTGAAACACTGGTGTCTAGAGATCAGCACATTTGCGCCAACCTTGGCGAAACACTCGATAACACTACTACGAGGCAAACTACCAGAGACTGCATTACCCAGAATGCCAGGGGCGACCCTTGCTTGATAGGTCAGCGGTGTGCTCCCAGACCTGCTGTTTTCTTCAAATGGACTCCCGTGAGTCATGGAGCTGACGAGCTCGTGGTTGATGCCCTGCGCGCCAGTGAGCGGTACCAGACCTGAGATGATTTCGGCAACCTATCCAGCAAACCCCTAAAACTAGTCTGTAATCTCTACTGACGAAGGTTAATGAACCTGAAACACCGGTGTCTAGACATCAGCACATTTGCGCCAACCTTGGCGAAACACTCGATAACACTACTACGAGGCAAACTACCAGAGACTGCATTACCCAGAATGCCAGGGGCGACCCTTGCTTGATAGGTCAGCGGTGTGCTCCCAGACCTGCTGTTTTCTTCAAATGGACTCCCGTGAGTCATGGAGCTGACGAGCTCGTGGTTGATGCCCTGCGCGCCAGTGAGCGGTACCAGACCTGTGATGATTTCGGCAACCTATCCAGCAAACCCCTAAAACTAGTCTGTAATCTCTACTGACGAAGGTTAATGAACCTGAAACACCGGTGTCTAGAGATCAGCACATTTGCGCCAACCTTGGCGAAACACTCGATAACACTACTACGAGGCAAACTACCAGAGACTGCATTACCCAGAATGCCAGGGGCGACCCTTGCTTGATAGGTCAGCGGTGTGCTCCCAGACCTGCTGTTTTCTTCATTATGTCTGTTGTTCTGTAAACTGCTGCATGTGTTGATCAGTAGTTTTATGATTAAGTATATGGGTTATTGATTGGTTGCCCAAGTATTTGTATGGGAGACTGAGTGTGTGTGTGGGTGGCTGGGAGGTGTATGACTCTGTGCATAGATGTGTGAGCAGTTGTTTCACTAGATGTATGGGTTCAAAAGTGCATGTGGAAACAGCTGTATGGGCGGTTGACTGTGTGCATGAGTGTATTGGTGAGTGAATGGATCTCTCAGTGCTACATGTCAAAGTAAGTACATATGTAAAACACAGTACATGTGAGAGTTGACATATATAAATAACTGTGCATAAGAGCCAGTGAATGTGTGAGTGGCTGTATGGATCATTGTGAACTTGTATCAGGGATTGTATAAGAGAGTAAATATGTGTTAGTATATGTTTGAATAAGTAATGTGTGTATAACTGTATAGTTGAGGAAATGGAGGTGTGATTGATTCTTTGCATGACTGACTAGGTGTGTGAGTAACTCCATGGATGAGTGACAGTCTGTGAGTGTGTGTTTACACTGAGTGTGTCTAAGGTGATATTAGAGTCTGAAGAGGTTCATCGTATTATCACATGAATGATATCATCAGTGATGTGATCAGTAATGTCAAATGAGAGGTCATCAGTGATGTCATCAGTGATGTCATTTGAGATGTCATCAGTGATGTCATCAGTGATGTCATTTGAGATGTCATCAGTGAATTCATCAGTGATGTCACTGACCATGTCATGAATGATGTAATATGTGACATCATCAGCAGTGGATTGCGGGTGCGCGATATATAGTTAGTGCAACTAACTATATATGCGAATTTCAATGGTTTCGTGTGAGTAAAATAAGGTTTTGTAAATGCTAATTCCTAACTATATATGGTCTATAACCTATGGTTTTTTTAGTGAATTTTCAAGGTTTTGTAAATGCTAATTCCTAACTATATATGGTCTATAACATATGGAATATATATATATATATATATATTACCTACTGGCGGTCGCCAGTAGGTAGTTATAGTTAGGATTTTTTTCAATGTTAAATCTCAAAATTCTATTTGGAATAACTTTGGCACCGGTTGACGAATCTGCCTGAAAATTTCCTGAAAATGGCCTCGTCGAGCTCCGGTCCTTCCTTGAAAGTTTGGGGGGGATTCGTCAAGCGGGGGCCGAGATAAAAGGGGGGTCCCAAAACGCGTTTTCCCCATGTTAATTTCCATAGGGCGGTCGATTTCACTTTTAGCCCGAACGGCTGAATGGATTTACACCAAACTTGGCAAAATTGTAGTGACTGGTAGCCCGATGTGCCTTTGCTATGTCTCAAGATATGTGCTCCAGTGGATTTTGAGTAATTTAGGTTCAAAAAAATATATATATCTATAGCAGCGCACCGGTGCGCGCACCGGAGAGCGCTCCAGGCGCGACACGCGAGGTGCGCATGAAAAGCTGATTGGCTCTCGGGTGTCTGTAAACATTCCAAACAGTCCAGAGCGGTCGCCATCTTGTGTCTCGGTAAAATCGAGACATAAGAGGTGGCTAAAACAAAGTGGGAACTGACCATAAGGCGTCAGGGATAGACCCCTTTGACCCCCTAGGTTTGATGTGGGGGCTATAAAAGGGCCCCGCGGGGCATTTAAAATATTTTTTTTTTTCGTTTTGCGCGGGGGAAGCGCACGGTGCGCGCACCAGGTAGCGCACCGGGGAGCGTAAAATGAGGGAAAAAGATGACAGTTTTCAAAAAAGTTTTTTTTTAGAAATTGGAGGTAGTTCTAAAAAGAACTTTTTTTTTTCTTCTTTTTGTTGTTTTATATTTTTTTTGTGTTTTTTGAACTTTTTGAACTTTTTTTGGCTTTTCAAAACAGTTTTATATTTTTTTTTGTATTTTTTAGGGGGAGAAACAAAAAAAGGGAATTGAAACTGGCTCAACTGGAGCAAAAAAACAAAAAACCCAAAAAATTATTTCTTTTTGGGGCACTTGTGATTATCACCTGCAAGGACGATGAGCTTAATACTTTGTTCCCCATAGGAGATAAGCTTGCCACAAGCAGTACAAGTAATTTTAAAATCAGCAAATCTCGGCTGAATGCAAGGCATCACCTCAGATGTTTCTGGTTGCGAGGAAGTGGGTTGGTTTCTTTGGGAGGGGGTCCTTGATGACTGGGGGAGGTTACTGGCCAGTTCCCGGAACTCTGCTCGAGAGTAGTTGTTTGGATGCTTTCTTGTCATGTGCCGAATCATGGTATAGTTACCAAAAGAATATTTCTTGTTTGGGTTGCCCCGTGAAAGTTCATCATTGCAGATGAGGCAAGTCACCTTGGGAGCATTCACCTTTTTTTTCCCCTCTGGAATTGAAAAAAACTGCCAAACAATGTGTGGTTTGGGTTTATAAGGTGTATTTTCTTCTGGCAGCCATCTTCTTCTCCCCTCCTCCTCTTCCTCTTCCTCCTCCTCCTGTTCTTGACCACCAATATAATTTGGAGCTGGTCCTCTTGGTGGTGGTGGTGGTGGTGGTGGGGCAGATGCACCAGCTGATGCTACTAATGAAGCCATTATTTAGAGCAAAAAAGTATAGAGATCAACAAACAGGTCTTCCTCAGTCAAAGGACAAAGTCAGAATAAGGAAAAAAGGTGGGGTCTTTCATCATTTAGAAAAAAAAACTGTCCTGAACCAATGAGAAGTGTTATTTTCAGGTCACAAGACCAGGGGCTTCATCATTATGAAACTAAAACTGTTATGAACCAATGAAAAGTGTTATTTTCTGCTCACATGACCCGACGCGCTTACGCTACGCGCCCGGGGGCGCGGCCCGGGTCGCGCAGCGTAAGCGCGCCGGAAGTTTACGTTGTGCGATCGTATTCGCTCGAGTACTTCCGGGTGCGCTTACGCCGTGCGTATCACGCGGTCGCGGCTACGCGATACGTCACGATCATGTTTTCGTTTGCGATATTGACGCTTACGAGACGCTCCCCGGAGCGCGCCCGGGGGCGCTTTTCAGAAATACGCTTTTCGGGGCGCACTCCGGGGCGCGCTCCGGGAGCGCTCCCCCCAAAAATTAAAAAAAAAAAAATGGGATAATTGTAGAGACAGGTAGCCCTATTCTGAAGTGGTTTGTAAAAAAATTAACTTTATAAAAATATGTATTGTGCTACATTGGGCTTAATATATGTTAGAGCCAAAATGTAGCCCAAATGTAGCCCAAAGTAGCCCAATGTAGCCCAAAGATGGCCACCAGAGATCAAAAATTGTAAATGTAGCCCAAAATTCAACTAGATGTAGCCCAACTGTAGCCCAATGACAGAATGTACCAGAGTGTTAAAAAGAACAACTAGAGTGCTAACAGTCTTATTTATAAAGTGAAACTTATAGTTAGGAATTAGCATTAAAAAAACCTTTGAAATTCACTGAAAAAAACCATAGGTTTCACACCAGTTATAGTTAGGAATTAGCATTTAAAAAACCTATTAAATTCACTGAAAAAACCATAGGTTTCACACCAGTTATAGTTAGGTGGAAATTTTACTGATATAAAACCATTGAAATTCCCACGTTATAGTTAGTCGGACTCACTATAACTTGCGCTTGCAATGCACTGCTGATGACATCACATATTACATCACTCATGACATGGTCAGTGACATCACTCATGACATCACTGATGACACCATCCTTGTGACACAGTCACAGACCTCCTCTCAGTGTAAAGTAACCCTTGAGACACATATTCAAAAATAGAAACTGAAATTTTTAAAAAATGGACATACCTATATCAGTTACAACAAGCAATTCTGTACTTCCACTATCTATGTACACATCCATTCATTCACCAACAGTTCTATATAGTCACTCATACATATACTCACTCATCATATGAAGAGATACACCTATACATCCTGTTACACACCGACATTCATCCAAAAGTTACTCACACACATATTCACACCTGCAAATAAACTATTGAACAACCATTTATTTGAATATAGAGTTATACACACACTTCCACCTTACTTCTATTGAAAATTACACATATTTATTCTCTTAAACAATCACTTATAGAAACACATACTTATTTAAACAGGAAATCTTACAATCTCTTACTCTCACATATACTCACTTATATACATCAATATTCATATATACTAGATTAAAACATATGTAGTTACTGATAAAGACACTAGTGGGACAGTCATTCACTCACTAACAAACACATATAGACACTCATCCACCCATACAGTCCTGTACATATGTTGTCTTCAAAACACATACAAACAAAGAGTCAGTCACTCATGCATCTATGTGCTAAGTAATACCTCCACCAAACCATATAGACACTCATACTGATACTACTAAAAATATCAAATAACCCATATACATACGCATGTAGCTACTTATCAACACACGTAGCCACTTATACACAAAGTGAAACACTAATATATGAATTTAAATATTAAAACATAACTCACTAATATTTATTTTTCAGAAAGACACATATTCACTGGATGGTGTCATCAGTGATGTCATGAGTGATGTCACTGACCATGTCATGAGTGATGTAATATGTGATGTCATCAGCAGTGCATTGCACGCGCAAGTTATAGTGAGTCCGACTAACTATAACGTGGGAATTTCAATGGTTTTATATCAGTAAAATTTCCACCTAACTATAACTGGTGTGAAACCTATGGTTTTTTCAGTGAATATATATATATATATATATATATATATATATATATATATATATATATATATATATATATATATATATATATATATATATATATATATATATATATATGTATGTATATATATATATATATACATATATATATGTATATATATATATATATATTCACAGAAAAAGCCATAGGTTATAGACCTAGTGTGGCTTTATAATATCCCCCTCATCAATCCTAGGGGGTCAGAAGGGGTCAAGTCAAGTCAGAGAATTTATATAGCGCACTACATACCCAGAGGGTCTCAAGGCGCTTAGGGAGGGGTGGGGGATTACTTGT
The DNA here is from genome assembly GCF_964263255.1 of Lissotriton vulgaris. Lineage (NCBI taxonomy): Eukaryota > Metazoa > Chordata > Amphibia > Caudata > Salamandridae > Lissotriton > Lissotriton vulgaris. Next base: position 461,722,120 of record NC_141689.1, on the reverse strand, counting down.
CAAATATCCATGTTTTAAGTTGCTTTCTGAATGCTAGGTGGTTCTGGGTAAGGCGAAGGTAAGTGGGAAGTGAGTTCCAAGTTTTAGCTGCCAGGTAGGAGAAGGATCTACCTCCCATGGTGGTTTTGTTGATGCGAGGTACAGTGGCGAGGGCTTGGTTGGAAGATCGTAGTTGGCGGGAGGGGGTGTAGAAGGACAGTCGTGTGTTGAGGCATTCTGGTCCGATTTCGTAGAGTGCTTTGTGTGCGTGGGTTAGAAGCCGGAAAGTGATCCTCTTATTGACGGGAAGCCAGTGGAGGTTTTTCAGGTGACCAGAGATGTGTTCTTTACGCGGGATGTCTAATATGATCCTGGCTGAGGCGTTTTGGATTCGTTGGAGTTTTTTCTGGAGTTTAGCGGAGGTACCGGCGTAGAGGGTGTTTCCATAGTCCAGTCGGCTCGTGACCAGAGCGTGGGTGACCGTTTTCCTAGTTTCGGTGCGGATCCAACTAAATGTTTTTTTGAGCATGCGCAGAATGTTGAAGCAGGATGAGGAGACGGCGTTGACTTGTCTGTTCATTGAGAGTGAGGAATCCAGGATGACGCCTAGGTTCCGTGCGTGGTCTGTCGGGATGGGTGCTTTTCCAAGGGCTTCTGGCCACCAAGAGTCGTCCCATGCGGAGGGGGATGTACCTAAGATGAGGACTTCTGTTTTATCTGAGTTCAGTTTCAGACGGCTGAGTTTCATCCATTCGGCAACTTCTTTCATTCCTTCGTGTAGGTTAGTTTCGGCGGTGCTAGGGTCATTGGTGAGTGATAGGATCAGTTGAGTGTCATCCGCGTAGGAGATGATGTTGAGGTTGTGATGGTGGGCGATGGCCGCGAGGGGGCTCATGTATACGTTGAAGAGGGTGGGGCTGAGTGAGGATCCTTGTGGTACACCGCAGATGACTTCAGTGGCCTCTGACTTGAATGGTGGAAGGCGGACTCTCTGGGTTCTTCCGGTGAGGAACGAGGTGATCCATTCTAGTGCTTTTCCTTGGATTCCGATGTTTCTGAGGCGCTGTAGAAGGGTGCTATGGCAGACTGTGTCGAAGGCTGCGGAGAGGTCGAGGAGGATGAGGGCGACTGTGTCTCCATTGTCCAGTAGAGTTCGAATGTCGTCTGTTGCTGCGATGAGGGCGGTCTCAGTGCTGTGTTTTGCTCGGAAGCCGGACTGTGAGGAGTCGAGGGATTTGTTGGCTTCGAGGAAGGCGGCGAGCTGGTTGTTGACAGCTTTCTCGATGACTTTGGCCGGGAATGGAAGGAGTGAGATGGGGCGGTAATTTTTGAGTTCGGTGGGGTCCGCTGTGGGTTTTTTCAGAAGGGCGCTGAGTTCAGCGTGTTTCCAGCTTTCCGGGAAGGTGGCGGAGTTGAAGGAGCAGTTGATGACGTCTCGGAGGTGCGGTGCTATGATGGAGTCTGCTTTGTTGAAGTTGTGGTGAGGGCATGGGTCTGTGGGGGATCCTGAGTGGATGGAGTTCATCAGGCGGATGGTGTCCTCAGTGGAGATTGGGTTCCAGTCATTAAGGATGTTCAAGGGGGGTGAATGTTCAGCAGATGGTTGGGTGGGTTGGTCTCCGGGTTGGTTGTCGAAGTTGTTGTGGATGTCTGCAATTTTGTTGTGGAAGAATGAAGCTAGGGAGTCGCAGAGGGCTTGAGAGGGGGTGATGTCGTTGGAGTTGGCCGAGGGATTGGTAAATTCCTTGACGATGTTGAAAAGTTCCTTGCTGTTGTGGGCGTTGTTATCTAGTCGATCCTTGAAGGCGGTTTTCTTGGCCTTTCGGATTAGTTGGTGGTGTATGCGGGTGGCGTTTTTGAAGGCGTCCTTGGTGCTGGTGGTTGGGTCTTTTTTCCAGGCCTTCTCAAGGGAGCGGCAGAGTTTCTTGGACTTCTTAAGATCATCGTTGAACCATGAGGCCTTCTTGCTGCCAGGTTTGCTTTGTCGTTTTTTCAGTGGTGCTACGATGTCGGCGCTGTTGGATATCCATAGGGTGAGGTTGGTGGCGGCTTGGTCGGGGTTTGAAGAGTGGGCTGGGGTGTTTAGAAGGAGCGATGAGGAGATCTGGTCGATGGTGACTTTGTTCCAGTTTCTTTGCAGAGTTGGTTGGGGGCGGTTGATGGGTTTGGGCTTGTTGTAGGTAAAGTGAACGCAGCTGTGGTCAGTCCAGAGGAGAGCCGTAGTGTGGCTGAAGGAGACATGATTGCTGGAGGTGAAGATAGGGTCGAGAGTGTGACCTGCGATGTGGGTGGGGGAAGTGACCAGTTGTTTAAGTCCGAGGTTGGCGAGGTTGTCCAAAAGAGTGGTGGAGTTGCGGTCGTTGTTCTTTTCAAGGTGAAAATTGAGGTCTCCCAGAAGGATGTAATCTTTGGAGGGGAGCGCGCGTGGAGTGATGAAGTCCGTGATGTCTTCACTGAATTGTGCGCGGGGTCCTGGTGGCCTGTAAAGGAGGGTGCCTCTGAGTGTGGTCTTGGGGTCGATGTGGATCTGGAAGTGAAGGTGTTCAGAGTTGGCGAGATTGACGTCAGAGCTGGTTGAGATGTGGATGGATTTTTTATGGACGATAGCGATTCCTCCTCCTGTGTGGCCGGTACGGTCCTTGCGTATGATCTTATAATCTTCTGGGATGGCAATGGTGATGTCTGGGGCGGAGGAAGCGTTCATCCATGTTTCTGTTAGGAAGGCGACGTCTGGAGAGATGGTGTCTAGTAGATTCCATAGGTCAATGGCGTGCCTGTGGACCGATCGGGTGTTGAGCAAGATGCATTGTAGGTGGTTGGGGTCAGGAATCTGAGGTGTGATCGTAGCGGAGTAGGTGACGGTACCGATGAATTTGCAGGAGTAGCAAGAGAAAGGTCCATGGGTGTGTCCAGGAGCGGCTTGGACGCAGTTGGTGGAGCGGCCGGGGTTAAGGGCTAGGAGGGTGGAGGCATCGTAGGTAATGCGGGAGGGCTGGGCAATGTGAGGGCCAGGGGGTCTGGCGCAGGGCGCGGGCCAGGCGCGGACGGGCGTAGACGGGCTTACCTTTGGCGCACCTTCGGCGCAAATGGGGCGCGAAACTCTGCGCGTGAACGCTGCGCGCTGATGCATTAGTCATATATGGATGGTGGAGGGGGCGGAGCGTGGGAGGGGCTGCAGGGAGGCGGGAGCGAGGTCCAGGGAGGGTCAGGGACGGTCAGCAAATCAACAAAATGGCTGTGTGGTAAACAAATGTTGCGAGCGTATCAGCCAACAAAAGCCACACTGAAATTGGAGCGCTATGCAGGGCAAGACTATCTGAGGCCAGCAGAGGAAAGCGCTATATCAGGTGAGGTTACAAAGCGCTATGCAGGGCTAATAACTAATCACACTCGACATGTAATTCTGTTAGGCAGCAAGGCACAGCAGCGTGACAAAAGCGCAGCGCAGCTTTGAATTCCTGATTATAATGAAAATAGCAAGAAATGCGATGCAGAATTCAGCTTTAAAAATACGATACCGGCCAGGAGAGGAGAGGAGGGAGGGAGCGACCGTTTCTGGTGTTAGCAGGGCGGTCACAGTTCACTACGAGGATGTGGGCAGCCTGTAACTCTGTGGGTGGGAGGGGCTGCAGGGAGGCGGGAGCGAGGTCCAGGGAGGGTCAGGGACGGTCAGCAAATCAACAAAATGGCTGTGTGGTAAACAAATGTTGCGAGCGTATCAGCCAACAAAAGCCACACTGAAATTGGAGCGCTATGCAGGGCAAGACTATCTGAGGCCAGCAGAGGAAAGCGCTATATCAGGTGAGGTTACAAAGCGCTATGCAGGGCTAATAACTAATCACACTCGACATGTAATTCTGTTAGGCAGCAAGGCACAGCAGCGTGACAAAAGCGCAGCGCAGCTTTGAATTCCTGATTATAATGAAAATAGCAAGAAATGCGATGCAGAATTCAGCTTTAAAAATACGATACCAGCCAGGAGAGGAGAGGAGGGAGGGAGCAACCGTTTCTGGTGTTAGCAGGGCGGTCTACCTTGCCCTCTTTCCTTCATTTCCCCCTTTGTTTTGGCCTCCTCTTGTCTCTCGATCCTACCGAGAGACAAGATGGCGGCCGCTCTGGACTGTTTACAATGTTGACAGCCAATCAGCTACTCCTCAGACTCCCGTTACACTGCCGGTTAGCTTCCCGGTTAGCTGCTCGGTTCGCGTACCAAGACGCGTCTCTACGGCGAAAAAATCAGAATTTTTTTTTTTTTTTGGGCCCCGCGTGGCTCTATAATATCCCCCTCATCAATCCTAGGGGGTCAGAAGGGGTCTACCTTGCCCCCTTTCCTTCATTTCCCCCTTTGTTTTGGCCTCCTCTTGTCTCTCGATCCTACCGAGAGACAAGATGGCGGCCGCTCCGGACTGTTTAGAATGTTGACAGACACCGGAGAGCCAATCAGCTTCGCATCACAAAGTTCCGTTACGCGAAAAGTACGCGAACCGGAGCGCTGCCCGGAGCGCTGTTACAGATATATATCTTGTTTTAAACGTTAATTTCTCAAAATCCACTGAAGCACATATATTGAGACCTAGCAAAGGCACATCGGGCTAACAGTCCCTACAATTTTGCCAAGTTTCGTGCAAATCCATTCAGCCGTTCGAGCTAAAAGTGAGGCCAACCGCCCTATGGAAAAATGAATGGGAAAAACGTGTTTTGGGGCCCCCCTTTTTTCTCGGCCCCCCCTTGACGACCCCCCCCAAATTTTCAGGGGCTGCTCAGAAACAAAATGTGCCATTTTCCTGAAAATTTCAGCCAATTCCGTCCACAAACGCCAAAGTTATTAGACATAGAATTTTCAAAAGTTCCATAGAGAAAAAATCCTAACTATATATACCTACTGGCTATCGCCAGTAGGTAATGTATATATAGTTTAATGTAGTTGTTAAAACATTTTATTTGTTTGAAGTGAACCTCTCCACAATACAACACTTTGCCTACTGTTGTACCGACTGGAGTGGGAATAGTTCCTTTTAACCCTTGTGAGTTCAACTCTTTTCCTATTGTTGCACAGACTGAAGTGGGAACAGTAAATTTTACCTCTCTGCAATTCAACACTTTCCATACTGTTCCACAGAGTGGAGAGAAAAAGAGAAAATAGTGATGTTTGCCCCTTCTGAGTCCAACCCTTTCCCTACTGTTGCACATACATATTTATTTGTTAAATATTTAAAGTCTACAAAAAATGTGTCAATTGTAATATAAATAATAATTACTTCAAAAAATGTTTTAGTTATGTATGTTCAAATAAACACACACATATAAAAAAAATTACAATAGGTATAACATGTATATATCATTTTAAATTATGTAAATATATTTTTCTTATTTAAATTATAAGTATAGGATAACGATATTTTTGTGCTCAAAACTTTTTCACAATATTTCTGTCCCTAGATATTTGTGGTTTCGGTATTTTGTCAGTGAACCATGTTATATAGTGGGTCACTTCAATCTACTTGGGGCTTGGTGACTGTCAGTTGTATTTCTTATCCAGGACTGCCATGAGAGACTTGGCGGTCTTGGTAAGGAAAATTTGCAATTCCATAAACAGGAACTAAACTCCTGCACATGAGGCCATTGCTATCTTTTTCTCCAAGAATAAATTCATATTTGCAGAAACATTCTTCACAAAAAGGGCACATCAAACATGGTGTCAGTTTGACAAATGATCAGTGCTTTTAATGGCCCAGATGAAGGCACAGAAATTTCCTCCAATCAGGCTGGGATCTATAAGTGTCGCAGTCAGTCCTCAGACTGGGGATCAGAACCTACACTGCTCTTCTGACCTGGAGGACTGGCATGCAACTAATCAGACTCTCAAGTTGCTTTCTAGGGCAAATGTTTTCACTTTCTGCAGGAGAGAAAGCTGCTATAAGGTCATCTTTGGTTTTTTGGTCTTGTGTTGCTTTTCTTTGAGGGTGAGGTTAGTGTCCAGGATGAATGCAAATGGATTGGCATCGGTGAAAATTGGTGCTCAGAGCCATTGAGGTTAAAGTCATTAAGCCAGGTTTGTACTATTGGCTGTTTTGTTGCTTTGGGCAAATAACATGAATCTCGTCTTAGGGGCCGATTACGATGTCGTTAGGAAAGCATTCCCACCTAATCGGGTTAGGAATGCTTTTTGAACAGTTTGTATTCTGGGAGTCCTACCAACAGATTATTATGTGTCCAGATGCTTACAGACTTGGTTTGGTCGAATTCCCGTTGACTTCAATGGGAGCTGTGGGTGGGGAAAACCTTTCACCTTGTCGCGGGCAGCACATGGTGCCTGCCACACTGTGCTTGTTTGGTTGGAAAGGGGGTCCCTTGGGTACACCTATGTGTCCCATCCTGAGGCCTACAGGGAAAGGGGGTCTGGTAAGGGCCCCCAAAGTCTGATTCCCCCAGCTGTTTTGTCTCGGTCAAACTGATGCGGAACAACTGTCCAAATCCGTCATTGTACTGGCTCGTTCGGAAACCGTCTCCATTGGGCTGTACGATTCGGCTCTAAATGACTCTGGCTGCCTGATTCGCGTTCAGAACCGATTTAGACTTGGATGCTTGGATGGCTTCCTTGCATTGTACTCAGTCATCCGGAAAGGTGCCCGATTCGGTCGGGAACAGAGGTATCAAATCAGATTCGCAGAATCCGAATCCCATTTGGAGCCTTTACTGAGCATCTAGGCCTGGATGAGGTGACGGTAGTGTTGAAGACATTAGATTTCTGGAGTGGAGTAAACTTTCAAGTAAAGTTGGGAGTTTTCAGCATATTGGAAGTTTTTGATGCTGTTATCAGTGAGCAAAACCCGAATGAGATGTATGTAGGTATGGAAGGAGACTTATGATGATATGGGTCCTGGGAGGTCTCACCAGCCATCCATGTGAATAAATGGGTGTCAGTTGTAGAGGTAGGAGGAGAGCCATTCAGTACTTCAGGGTGTCGATGAGGTTGGGATGGTTGTATGTGTCAAAGGCAGGCAACAGAGAGATCCAACAATAGCAGGTGGGAGTGGTTATCTTTAACTGTGTTCAGGAGGGTATTATCTACAATGTGTACGCTAGTTTTCTCCATGCTGTAGCATGATCTGAAGTCAAATTGGCAGTCATTCATTAGATGGTTGACATTGCTGTTGGAGTTAAGCGTAGACTGCTTTTTTTCTGATCCTTCCGATGAAGGGTAGATGATATATGGTGAGGTCATCATGCTCTACAATAGTTTTCCTTATGAGTAATAGGATCTGGCCTGTCAAGAGAGCTTCTAGGAAGATGCCTCAAGTGAGGAAGGTATAGACAATGGTGATTAGGGGTGAGACAGCTCCTCTGGCAAGAGCTTTGATAAAGGTCAGAGTAACACAAAATCATTATGGCAGGTGGCCTTCAGGAATTTAAGATCTGTAAGAGATAGGGCTTGGAAGGATGATCATAGTGAGAAGCTATGAGAAGATGTGCCGCTAAAAGAAGACACAAGTTTGGCGATGTTGATGTGCTATTGGATCGCTGTATTTTGTCACTGAAGGAGATGTTGACAGTATTTCTCTTATCCTTGAGTGTGGGATAGGAGGGCCAGGCAGGAGGTTTGTGCAGTGCTTGATTATTTTAAAGAGTATTCCCCTTGTGTTGGCACCTTTAGTGATGTTGCTCCTAAAGTACTTTACTTTGGCTGATGTGACAATTTGTCTGTTACCGCAACAGTGCGACGTCAGCAGCTCTGTTTTTCTTCCATTGTTTTTCCTGGTTGCCAATGGAACATTATTTGGCATTGCATTATGCTGAAGGTGCATGCCTACGTTTGTGCAAGGGTATGCACAAGGTTTTTTTTCAGAACATTTTTTACATCATTTAGGTGGGTGCTTATGTTAGACATGAAGTTGATAGGTGAGAGATGAGATAAGAATGTAGGTTGTAAATGGAAATGTCTCTAAAAATGTGAAAGTTTCATGATCCCCTTAAGGTTAATGCTGAGGTACTGATTGGGCACTGAGCAGATAGATAAGGATGATGAGGTTAGCCCATTCCACAGGTATGGTTTATTTGCTTTGGATTGCTGGTGATGCTAAGAAATTGAAGTTGAAGGTGAGGGCTTTAGAGTGTGTTGATTGGTTGACATGCTATGTATATTCAGGGTGCTGATGAGGTTGTCTCTCTCTTGATTCTTTTGAGCATGAGCTGCTTGAGCGGTTGTAGTCACCAAAGAGAGTGGAGTGCAGGGTCAGACTGCCCTATAGGGCAATCAGGCAGTGCCTGAAGGGCTGGATTCAAAAAGGTCAGTGTGTGGACCATTTTTTGTTTGGGCATGGTCAGCTCATGCACTGTCTCTTCAGGCATGCTGCATTCAATCAGTGGGCTTACAACCCACTCATTGCCTTTTTATTCACTCCTTCGATTGTCGTTTATAAATGCCTTCTTGCTAGTGGTTAATCCTTCCTCTTTGTCCCTCCTTTTTTGTGTTTGGTTGACTCCCTTAGAGCACCGCTCAGTTACAGTTAACATTAAGCTTCTGTGTTTATTTGTTCATTTGGAGGCCGATGTGTTCATGTCACTGTTTGCCCATTTTTAGTGGTTCAGCTTCGGCACCCATCACTTAATCTTCCCATCATATTCAAATACTGAGATGAAATGTCAGACTCTTCAGAAAGTGTTTTCAAAATCGCCTTTTTAATTTTGTCTGACTTCAAAGTGTCAGGATTTCCCCCAAGACCCTCCCTCTTTACTGCTTGTTGTTTAGGGAGCCTCAGTCACCAGACCTTCAGCCGCCCAACCTTGAAGAAAAGTTAAGGGCAAGGCTGGGGCATCTTCTGTCGCATTTTCTCTGACACTTGTTTATATAATGTGAACTTGAGCAACCCTAAGGTTGTGGGAGAAGTTTACGTGAGCGCTAATTATATTACACAATGTCAGATTAATTTTTGTGGGCATGTTTATAGATCGTGAACTTGACTGACCAAAGGTATTGAAGCGCTTTACAAAAGCGCTAGTTACATTACACAAGGTCAGGTTACTTTTTAGGTGCGCTAATATTATCTGATGCAGATGCCACCGCTGTTTATTCATCATTTCCCCTCCACCTGCCAAATAGGAGCAGCATGCGTCCCTCCCACCTGCTCCATGTTACTGCATGCCCACCCCACTGCCTCTTCCGGTCGTACTCCTCCTCTAAGACCTCTATTTTAAAGCACATTTACAGGGGCTCCTCGGTGACTGGGAGGCCTTTTGTATTATATAAGGTGAACTTGAGCAATCAGAAGGTTTTGGAGTGCTTTACATGAGTGCTAGTTACATTACACAATGTCCGAATATTTTTTTTATTTCTAGCTACGTGGAGATTAAGTGATGCAGGCGCTGCCCCTGATTATTCATCTTTTCCCCTCTACTTGACAAATGGGAGCAGCATTCGTCCCTCTCACCTCCTCCTATGTCACTGCATGCCCGTCCCACTGATTCTTCCTGTCATCGTCCTCCTCTCAGAGCTCTAATTTCAAAGCACATTCACAGCAGTTCCCCTTGACTGTGAGACATTTCTTATTTTATATTGTGAACTCAAGATGTTGGAGTACTTTACATGAGTGCCGGTTACATTACACAAAGTCAGAATCATTTTTGGGGGCATTTCTGTAGAGCAGGATCTCGACTGACCCAAAGGTATTGCAGTGCTTTATAAAAGCGGCAGTTACGTTACATAAGGTAAGGTAAAAAAAAGTTTAGGTGAATGGAGATTGAGTGATGAAGACGCCATCCCTTTTATATTCATTATTTCCCCTCTACCTGACAAATGGGAGCATTTTTTATTGTTGTTGCTATGTCCAGTGCTCATATTCTGAGGAGGCTGGGATAGAAGATAAGGCCGGGGCAGTGGGGGATGCTATTTAAAGTGGTGGGGGGGTCAGTTGTTGGTGGGAAGGAGAGGGGATGAAAAAATAAATAAACATTGACTTACCTGTGTGCCGCCACGTCTAGGTCCCCTTTGCCCCTCTACAGGACTCCAGGAAGAAGGAATGGGAAACACCAAGGCATCCTGGCTTCTCTAAGCCGGGCATGTTCTCCACCCAGGCTGTAATGCAGCTTGGGTGGAGAACATGCAAAATGTGCATGACAGTTTGGTCATCCCGAGACAGTCGCACAAACCATCATGAGCACTTAAGAGAGTGTGAACAGCTCCTCCATGAGAGCCCAGCCCTGCCTGCCCAAACCACGCTGAGCAACAAGGGAAAAATACAATTATATGATAGTAGTGAGTAATTAACATTTTATTATTTTCCTTTTTGGCCGCTCAGTGTGTAAATGGATGGTGTGAGCAGTGTATTGAATGTAAAACTCTGGAGAAGGGTGCTTGGTGAATAGAGACCTGGGTAGGAGGAATGTGGAATCTCCGAAATTGGAAAGTACTTCACTGTTTTTTTTTCATAGGCTGTTCAATACTCTAGTGATGCTGTGGCACTCATAATATGGTATGCACCTGTTACAACGCAATTTTTACAACGCACTACCACTACAACGCAGGCATTACAACGCATACCATTACATCGCATTGCGCTGGGGGGCGCTCTAGGATAAGAGGTAAGTTTAATTTACTATCCAACACCTTCCCTAGGGTCCACGGGGACTGGAGTTAGAATAGTAAATTATACTTACCACTATCCAGCACCCCAAAGCGCTATGCGTTGTAACGGTATGCGTTGTAAATACCGCGTTGTAATGGTATGCGGAGTAAAAGTATGCGTTGTAACGTCATACATCCTCATAATATTATAGTGCTTTTGACTTGCATTGAAGCCCTTGTCTTTCTGTCTGTGCATTAAAGACTCTTGTAATGTGTTCATAACTGTTTCCTGAGGCAAGCACGTATTTCTTAATCACATTGCATGGCCCAGTGCGTAGTAATGGTATAGCTCTTCAATCCCTGGTGGCTGAGCACCCAGGTTAATGTGCTACATGCTTATAAACTTATAAGGTCCCAAAGGCGAGACCTGTGCTTGTTTTGGCTGTTTATGGCCCTGTTTTATGGTCTGGTGGACCAATTTTTACTGTTGATTTCCCTGATATGACCACAAACATTTCATGCAATAAGCATGCGTGCATGCAGCCTTCCATACATTGCAAACACATATATTTCATATCCTTACAAGTTCAAAACTGCACTAAATGAATTAATGGGGCCACTTTTATTTTTTTTGCTCTGCCCATTTACTGTCCTACCGTGGTGGCTTTGACTTGTATGATGAATGAGAGGATGGGAAGACCTGAGAATTCCTGAATGATGTTTTTTCTGACCGTCAGCCCTGTAGATGTAGTGAAAGGTGGTGGAAGATAATGGAAAGTTGAATGTGAGGAGCTCCACTAAGTTGTATCTCACTTGCCTATGATGGAGGCCCAGTAGGACCTATGGAGGACCCCCTTTTCTTTTTTATGTGAGCGGTGTGCGCAATGGATGCTGTGGCTGTTTGAAGAAGCATGTCAGTGATCTGTGAGGGTGTGTGGGTGAATCATGTTTCTTTGATGAAGACCGTGTCAAGTCTGTGAAAGGTGATGGGGTCTGCTATGTCTGGAGCACGATGAGTATTATAGATCTTGTCTTAATGAGAATGAGGCGGAATGTGTGTTTGGTAGTTTGAGGTTGTATGGTGATTAGTGGAATGTGCAGCTTTGTGTGGTGACTATGCAATGTGACTGCGTGGTTTAATCAGGGTATTATTGCGGGAAGTGCAGTGCGAGGTGCTGGGCGAGACACGTGATTATATCTTATCTCTTGTAGATTGCAGAAGAACATTTTTAGTAGGTTTTGTAATGCCTTCAGACGTTGGGCCTGTATTTTCACATGTGACATTTTATATTTGCTGTTTAGGCACCCTCAAGCTTGTACCATTCGTCATTGCATTTGCTCTATAATTAAAAAGTAATCGAGAATGTAAATCCTTTTATTACACATGTATTTATTTACCTAATTGAGTGGTTTTATGAAGTACTAATAAAGTATAAGTGGTGCTTGAGAGCTCTAGGAAGGAAAAGGGAAACAAAGAATCCTGATTTATGGGAGGATCGAATATTCTCTAGATTTTAGAGATAAAAATATGTGATTCTGTTTAAAACGATTGTGCACAGTAATTTATTTTTGGAGGTCAGTGTCAACTTTATTTAATTTTCTAAGCTCCGGATCTACTTGCCAATTTATGTATTCAGTATTCAAGTGTACCGTAGGTCAATTTTTTTTATTTGAAATCGTCAGGATTGGCTCAGCTAAAATGTTTAATAGAAAGAAAAGAGCCTTTCAAAGCGTTTTCTTAGTTTTAGTGACAAATGAACACACCAGCAATTTTTCACCAAGGCTGGACAGCATAACGACATTTTTATTTAAAGCAAGAGGAACATTTTATTTGTTTATGTATTCTTGCAAACATTGGAAGGCAGGTAATACACCTCTGACTGATTATCTACCTAACAAGAAAAGACAATCGTCTGAGAGCCCTTATAAATAGTATATGATGGAAGAGCTACAGGAGATCTCACTAATCCCACAGTAATGTCACGGAGAGATCTAATTAATGAACATATTCTTATACTAGATTGAGAGGCAGACAGGTTCAAATGTATCGCTACAAAACTTTCATTGATTATAAATGGTGTTCACATGTGATAACACAAATAATTGTGACATTTCAGTTGGACATTTTGCAAGTTGGAAAGTGGCACCAGCAGATTTTTGTCAAATAAATGAATGGGAATTAATGGAAATGACTAGCGAATGAGCACTGTTCAACATAAAGAGTGTGTCCTGGATCTAGGAGCATACACCAGTGAGTAAAGCCAGAACGCGCTGAAAGAAAAGAGAATGACACAATGTTAAACTTTTTTCCTTGTGGTCACAGATGTGTCATATTAAGCACTAGAGGCCCATCATATATGGACCCGGGGGCTGGTTGCTTTCACTGTCATCGGTTACTGTCCTCCTAGAACAGTGTTTTCTGCCAGAAGGGATTTTTCTCATCTCTGTTGACAAGTCAGTCTCATACAGATGAGATTTTATCCCTGGATCTGCTGGCTTCAAGTTCCTATTTAATAATATGGAGCAGAGGAGTCTAGGGGAACTAGTCAGGTTTAGACGGATTTCTGGACAATACACTGGTGGAGGAGCAAGCAGAAATGAAGTGAGTAGTTGGATATAGTAGACACTCGCTCGTTCATACAGCCACAAATGGAGGAGCTTGGTTAGACTCTTCTCACTTGTCTACTATCACATCAAAGATTAAGCATTAACATCACCAATACGTCTCGCCTATGACTTTGCCTATATGTTTAAGCCATGTTGTACTTTGCGGCTCTATAATTAGTTTTTGATCAGCCTAAGTTCTGCTGGAAGTCTGTTCCAGTGCAGTGCCGCAAGATACGAGAAGGTACATCTCCCTGCCCTGGTCTTTTTTATCATTTAGTTTCAGCTAGTGCTTGCTGATGTGACCTTAGGTATCTGAGAGGGACGTAGAATCGGACTTTGTTCTGGAGAATCTTGGGATCAGTGTGATGGAGGGATTTGTGGGCATGCCCTAAGAGTTTAAGTTGTGCTCTTTGATGCATGGGCAGCCACTGAAGTTGTCTTAGGCAGTCTGTGGCTGAGCTGTATTTACCCTTTTTGCACACCAGTTTGGCTGCAGCGTTTTGTACTACTTGCAAGCGTTTGAAGAGGTAGTCTGGCATGCCCACGAGAAGGGCATCTCCATAGTCCAGTCTGCTAACAAGCAGGGCCTGTGTGGCTGCTCTCCTGCTTTCCAGGCGATCCAAGGGAAGAGCCTTTTTAGAAGCTTCAGTGTAGCGAAGCTCTTTCCGCACAGTATCCGTACATGGTCCTGCATAGAAAGTTGGTTGTCGATGTGAACTCCTGTTTTTTGGACACTGCTTAGGTGCTGGGGCATCGCCAAATGAGTGGGGCCACCAGGATGCGTCACATATATGGTTGGCTCCACCAAGGAGCAGGATTCCGGATTTGGCTGCATTAAGCTTTAAACAGTGATCCGCCATCCAGTTTGCCATTTAGGTGCAACAGTTGTTGAGTTTCGTCCAAGTATCCTCTTGCCCGTGTCCAATAGCTATTGTTAGTTGAGTGTCATCTGCATAAGAGCAAACTCCGAAGCCCCACTTTGTCCCAATTTTTGCCAGGGATGAGGCATAGGCATTAAATGGAGTGGGGCTCAGGGATGCTCCCTGCGGGACGCCACAGCTCAAAATGTTTTGGCTTGATGAGAAGGCACCCAGTTGCACAGTTTGATATCTGCTATTCATAAACGAGCTAAGCCATTTTAGGGCTTTACTGTGTATCCGTTTTCCATGCAGATTTTATAGCAGCAGATGGTGGGAGACTGTGTCAAGTGCCGCCGGCAGGTCTAATAGGATCAGGGCTACTGCCTTACCCTGGTCTAGTAAAGCTCTTACGTTATCCAGGACAGCCAGGAGGGTTGCTTCTGTGCTGTTAGTGGCCCTGAAGCCAGTTTGGGAGGGATCCAGAAGGTCATTGTCTTCTAGATAATTAGACAACTTTCTGTTGACCAGTTTCTCCATTACCATGGAGAGGTATGGAAGTTGGGAAATTGGCCTATAGTTGACTGGTTTGGTCACATCTGAGCCCGCCTTCTTCAGTAAAGGGGCCACTATGGCCTGTTTCCAAATCTCTGGGAATACTGCTGTTTCTAGAGATTTGTTATGAATAGTTGCGTGATGAATGGGCAAAGGGAGGGTGTGATTTGCCTAAAGATAAAATGTGGACAGGGGTCAAGGGGGGATCCTGATTTACCTTCCCCCATGGCTTTGACGACTTGCCCTTCAGTAAGCGAGGCAAAACATTCCAACTGTGCATGGGATGAGGGTCTATGCTTTCTAAATTGTTAGGGTCAACTGGCATCCCTCAGGATAAGCATCATTGAAGCAAGGGAAATCACTGTCCCTACATTCATCCACACATACATAAATGAATGATGAAAGACATGACACAGCAGTGAGTCACTGGATGTTTATTGCACATCCATTGCTGTTCCTCAGCTGGAGAGGTACAGGGCACTGCCGAATACACCACAATATCTGGGCCCGTGGAGGACCAGCCAGAGTCCATCCGTGGAAGACAAGTTATGCGCAAGAGGAGGTGTGCAGTCCGCAGTCAGGTAGCTGTGTCATTGGTCATCAACAGGATGAGGTGGTCCATGTTGCTGTCCAAGGTGAGTGCATCTGAGTGAATCGGGACTCACTGAAAGGTCATGAGGCCATGTGCGGGACCAGGCAAGAACAGGCCAGGTAGTGGGAATGAATGCTACTGAGCCCTTTTGATCACATGCCCATCCACGTCCTCATCCCCGGATATGTGCCCTGCCCCACCTGTGGATGTTGCTTTACTGGCTGTGGCACGGTGTGGCACTGTCATCTCAGGTGCTGAAGGTGGTCTATCTGCCACACTGTGTGCTACTGACACTTCAGGGGCCGGAGGTGGATTGTCGTCCGCACTGTGTGCCACTGACACATCAGGTGCTGTAGTGGTTCGACCTGCCGCACAGAGAGGCATAGCCACACCAGGGGGTGGAGGTGTGGATGGTGTGGGGTCAGCAGCATTCAACATTGCCACGCCTTGTGGCAGCAATGCCATGATTAGTATCTGCAGGGCATGGTAGATCCCTGTTACATTCCGCTGATGTTCAGCGGTGGCTGCCATCCTTTCCACCTCCATCCGCACCCTGTCCGCCATGAGCCTCCGCATGTGTGCCAGCTCATGGCTGGTAGCACTGACGCCACTCTGAGCAGACAGGTGTTCTTTTCTGTGCCTCAGGACTCCAGCGATATCAGTCAGAGTTCATTGGAGACCATGGAGTGGGGCTACACAGCCAAGAATGGCGTCAAGTTTGGTAGCCATGACTTCGAACCCACCTCCACCTGCTCTGTGGTCTCCCTCCGGCCCTCCAGCACACGGAGTTGTAAGGACATGTGTTGTTCCTGTGGGTCTTGGGAGTGCCAGGGCTATGGGTGCCTCCTGCTGTGTGCTTTGGGTAGTTGGTGGGGACTCCTTGATGCAGCTGGCCTGCCCTGATCCTGGAGGTGAGTTTTGGATGAGGTCAAAGATGTCTTGGTTGGCTTGTGTGTCTATGCTGGTGTTGTCCTCCTTGTCATCAGTGAAGAGTGGCTGGGACTGCTCTGCAGGAGGTGTTGACGGTGCCCCTGCGATTTGAAAGGGAGATGTTGTATTACAATGTGTCCAAATGTATGTAGCAGCATGGTACATGTTGACATTCAGACAGCATGGCATTGTGCATTGTGACAGTCTGTAGATCTTGGCGAGGACCCAGAGTCATTGTGGGTGTGCACTGTGCTGTGTTTGGGTGTGCATGTGTGCCATTGTGCCCATTTCCACCCGTCCCCCCAGTACCTGATGGTCACTCACCCTGTTGCGGTTGTGTTATGTCCTGTCGAGCAGTGTCAGATCCCCCAACTCCGGCCACGGTCTCCACACTGATGACTGTCAACACCAGCTCCTCCATGTCATCCAGCTTGAGCTGTGGCGCTGGGCCCCCACCTCCAGTCTGCGTTGCTGCCTTCCGGTTGGCGAAGAGTTTCCCCTTGGTTTGCCGCTTGAATTCATTCCATCGCCTCTTGACCTCATCCATTGTCCTCTTGTGCTCCCCGACAGCATTCACCTTGTCCACGATGTCCCGCCATATTCCATTGTTGGTGCCCAATGACACGTTGGAGGTGACAAACAGTTGTTGATGGTGTTCCATCACCTCCGTGACTATGATCCTGTTTGCCGGCGGACTGAACTTCATCTTACTCTTCTTCTGGTCCTTGCCCTTCCCTGCCCCTGAGGTCCCGGGCCAGTCACCCGTGGCTGCGTGTGGGGTTGCGCTTGTCCTCTGCTCCTGCTCTGGCAGCCTCCATGGTGCTAGGGTGTTGGTCGGTTTGTGTTTTTTTTTCTACTTTTATGTTGTTTTTTCCCGCCTCCCAGGTGTGTGTTGCAGGCCTGTTGCTGCTTATCGCTGGTATCCTCACCGCGCTTTGTTCCATTGCAGGTTTTTTGGTATTACGGTTTGTTTTTTTGCCGCCATTGCGGTGGTTGTATCGCGGTCGTTGTCCGTGGTTTCGGCAGTCTATCGCATGCTACTGCTGTGTTGCCACGGGGTTATTTTCCCGCGATAGTCTGCGATGGTGAATGTTGCGTTACAATACTCTGCGTTAGTTATCGCACGTTCTTGTGAATATACCCCTGAGTGTTCCCACGTCTTACATCTGTTATCACAATTTCTTAATACTTGTACAGTGGTGTTTTAGTTTTAATTAACTTCACTAGTTTGTGCCACTCGTAATGTGGAGGGTGAGTACTACAAATGCAGTTGCCACTTGAGCTCCAACTAGATTGTAGTAATCCTATTTCTTGGAAAAATGATTCAGAGTTTGTTTCTTGCCAAGTTTGCTTTTTGATGCACACAAGCACACCTTGCACTGCTGACTTTTCATTACTATAACATCAATCCTTTATTTACTTAGAATCATCTAGTCATGCTTACTCCAATATTACTGGGGTCACATCCTGTAAATCTCTCAGCCCCTAAATAAAATGAACCCTTTTCGGGCATAAGGAGAACTTACATTGTCATTATATATCTAAGTGATATATTTGAACACAATAATGCGTTCATCTTGAAAGACTAAGGGGCATATTCTCAAGAACGTGTGATAACCATCGCAAAAGTAACTTAACACTACTTTCAACATCGCAGTCTATGGTGGAAAAATTATGCTGTGTTAACTAAGTATTCACAACACTGCATTACCATGCAATAGTCTCCAGATAACCCTCAAAGAACTGCGTTAAAATCATCACCATGTTGCAAAAATGCAAAACATGAATGCAAAAAAAGCTGCAATGAGGCCAATCGCTATACAAAAATCTGCAAAAACCAGCGACAGGCCTGCAAATCCCACGCGTCAGGTGGGAAAAATCACCATAAAGGTAGAAAAAAAACAGACAAACAAATGCCAAACAACAGCGAAGCACATTGGATGTTGCCGGAGCAAGTACAGAGGAGAACCAGAACCCCACAAACCCCCAGAGGACCTGCATTGGACCTCGGGGTCAGAGAAGGCCAAAGATAAGAAGAGTAGGAAGAAGCGGTTCAGTGTGCAGGAAAACAGGATCCTGATAACGGAGGTGGTAGAGCACCATCAACAACTGTTCGTCACCTTCACTGTATCATTGGCAACTAAAAATGGACTATGGCAGTCCATTGTGGACAAGGTGAATGCAGTGGAAGTGCTGAAGAGGTCAATGGAAGAGGTCAAGAGGCGCTGGAATGATGTCAAGCGCAAAACCAAGCTGACACTCGCTAACTATCAAAAGGCCATTACATGTAATGAGGTGACCCTATAACCCTCAGAACCTGGGCGGATAGTAAATTGAATAATAATGGTTCTGTCGGTGATACAGTACTCTGTCCCTAGTCAGGATACAAAGATAGCAGTATTTTTATCAAAACAATTAAGTACACTGACCACAAGATAAAAAGGGAAAGCGAATTTTTACTCAAACACTTTCATATTTTGAATTTGAAACACAAAAAACTACAGATGTTGTCCCTAAAATACACTTAAAACATAATTGACACATAAGCTTTGTGCAAAACCTGATACACAATTAAAACAACAAGTAAACTTGTAAATTCATATACTCATTGACGACGACAACTACATATACAATAATCTGATAGGCGCAACAATTTGATCTTGGTTCCTAGGAGATTTTGAGTAGTTGGTTCATATAAGGAAGGATTGAGTAAAAATTTGCTTTCCCTGTTTATCTTGTAGTCAGTGTACTTAATTGTTTTGATAAAAATACTGCTATCTTTGTATCCTGACTAGGGACAGAGTACTGTATCACAGACAGAACCATTATTATTGAAATTAACTATCAAAAGGCAGCAAAGCAAACAGGAGGTGTGAGTCCTGGGCCACAGGAGGAGCTGGACGATATGGAGGAAATGGTGACCACAGTCATCAGTGTGGAGATGGTGGCAGGAGTTGGGGGACGCACACTGCTCAACATGACTGGAAATAACAGAACCAGGGTGAATAAACACCAGGGACTGGGGGACCGTGGGAGATGAGCACAATGGCACACATACACAATTGGGCTGAGCACATCTGTGGACAAACCATGCCCCAGACCCCCAACTCCCACCAAGAGACCAGTGTACCCAAGTATGCAACATCTCAGCACTGTATAAGCACAGAAGTCAAAGGCACATCACATGAAATAGAGAAGGGGCAGCAAAATCAGAGCTGCTGGGGTGACTCCCACGAAATACAGCACACACACATAACATGCAGAGCACATCAACAATGCCGTACAAACCGCAAAACGTCCACAACACAACAAAGGACACAACTGGTGCGGATTGGGTGCAGACACTGGCCAATCACATTTGGTATTACAGGGAAATGTGAGTTGATAATGTACAATTACAAACACACACACGTCATGTTGTCGAAATGTCCACTGTCCCCCATCAAAAAGCCAGCTCCTCCTAAACCACCACAATATACACAGTCATGCAGTCTGTATGAAAACATGTACAATGCAACAACATACACGTGGACACATTGTTAAACTGCATCTCCCCTTCACATTGCAGAGATAGAATCAACACCACCTGCAGAGCAGCCCGACTCTCTCTTCTCTGATGACGAAGAGGACCACCGCAGCTTTGACACCTAAGCCCTCTAACAGCTTGTGGACAGCCTCCGCAGCCCACTTCCAGGAGCTGAGCAGCCCGGCTGCATCGAGGGGTCCACACCCCCTGCACAGACCACACAGCAGCAGCACCCACCACTGTGGCTGCCTCCCAGGACCCCCACAAAGAACACAAAGCCTTCGAATGCCGAGTGTTGGGGTGCGAGAAGCAGCTGGCTGAACAGGTGTGTGCGTGCTTTGACTGCATGGCAGACAAACTAGATGCTATACGTGGGTGTCTAGGTCCCATCATGGACCAATCTCGGTCCCTAACAGACACCCACAGTACACTTCATGCTCTCCAATGGACCATGGCTGATATCGCTGGAGCCCTTACTCATAGAAACAAACAACTGTCCAGTCAGAGTGGCTCTAGCGATGTCACACAGGAGTTGGAAAACATGAGGAGGTTAATGAAGATCATGGAGCGGGTGAATGTGGAAAGAGCGACTGCCACAGCTGCACACCAGCGAGTGGTAGCTGGGTTCCTCAATTCCCTTTAAACCATCCTCATGGCAGTGCTGCCACAAGGCCTGGCGCTGATGCATGCTGCTGCTACCACTACATCCACATCTCCGCACCCTGAAGTGTCAGTGCCACACAGTGCAGCAGACATTCCACCTCCGGCTCCTGAGGTGTCACTGCCACACAGTGCACAAGACAGAACATCCACCACCCACATGTGAGGCACATGAAACAGCAGAGGACGAAGATGAGGATGAATCTTCCGTTGTGGTGCTAAGAACACAGTAGCATTCGTCTCCGCCATATGGCTGTTTCTGCTTGGTTCTGCCCTCTGCATCATCATCACCTTCCACTGTCCCCCGATGCACTTTGCGACGCTCACCTTGGACCTCGACATGGACTGCCATATTCTGTTTGATCACCAATAACACAGCAATCAGACTGTGGACTGAACTATTTCCCTTCCTTTGGACTTGTCATTCCCTGAAGGACTCTGGCTGGCCCTCCACAGGCCAACATCGTCATGTGGGGTTTGCACAGCCCTGTACTGCGTCCGATACAATACTCCACTGAATGTGCATTAAACATTCCTAATCACACAGATGTGTCATGTCTATGGTCTTTCAAGTGTGGAAGTATGGATGAATGTAGGCTCAGTGAATTTCGCTTACGTCTATGTGGCTTATGTCGTTGGATTTGGGTCACAGGGTGACACATTGCCGAATGCGGACCGGGTGGCACAGACACAACAACAGGGACACACACATTAGTTACTTACTTGTCCAGACCCGTACGCAACAACGCCCAGAGCACCGGGTCATTGTTCACACCCTTACTCTGGACTGGCATAGGCCAGGCCACCCCCCCCACTTACGCTGACATGGAGGGATGGCAACGCTACATGTCCAAGGTCTACCCTGTAGTGATCTGCTGTTGACAGGTCTAGTTGTCAGCATGCCACCCTCTCATGGCTGGTATACACCCACACCACACCCATCCAGCACATGTATCACGGACATGTGACCCTGCCAATTAAAAGGGCCAGGCGCACGTGCTCGACACCATTTATAACCTCTCTCTGGGTGTATCTGTGTTATGTTCATGTAGGCATGAGGGCCCAGATCCCTGCAACATCATATTCCCCAGCCCGCACGTGACTGCAGTGTAGGCCAGAGCCAGCGGGCAGCGTGGGATTACCGCTACATGCATCGGCTCCTTGCTCATAGAGTTAGTAGCACCTCAAGGGCTGAGCTGATGTGCAGCCTGTGATGATGCCGGGTGCACTGGTATGTCCTCTGCCATGGCGAGATCAAGACCCAGAATCAAATGTGGGACCTGGTGGCGTGCGGAGCAGGGCTGAATGATGTGAAGGGTTACTTGGCCACGGGCCCCAGGCTTGCATCAGCATGTGGTGGGCCCTCATTGCGACATGCTGGTGGCGGAAGGTGAGCAGTGATGCCTCGGTGCGCAGGTGTGGGCTTGCACTGGTGGGCGGTGGGAGGGGCTGGGGTGCATCTGCCTGGGTGCACAGGGGCAGGCATGCACTGCTGGGCGGCAGGAGGGGCTGGGGTGCATTTGCCTGGGTGCGCAGGGGTGGGCATGCACTGCTGGGTGGCGGGAGGGGCTGGGGTGCATCTGCCTGTGTGCGCCAGGGCAGGCATGCACTGATGGGTGGCGGGAGGGGCTGGGGTGCATCTGCCTGGGTGCGCAGGGGTGGGCATGCACCGCTGGGTGGCGGGAGGGGCTGGGGTGCATCTGCCTGAGTGCGCCGGGGCAGGCATGCACTGATGGGTTCCGGGAGGGGCTGGGGTGCATCTGCCTGGGTGCGCAGGAGCAGGCATGCACTGCTGGGCAGCAGGAGAGGCTGGGGTGCATCTGCCTGGGTGCACAGGGGCAGACAGGTGATGATGTGTGCAATTGTATGTACTTTGCCATTCATGTATCTGGACTCTGTTTCAGATGACGGTTCTGTTTCAGATGTGGAACCGGGTGAACTGCACTACATACTGGCATGTGGTTGGAGACACCTGGGGGTGGTGGCGGTGGGTGTTGTTGCCCTGTTGAGTCTCCCAGCTGCATGATTGTTGGCTCAATAACATCTGTTGCTCTTCAGGTGTTGCTCTGGGCTGGACTCCCTTTTGTGGTGCAGGCTGTCGTCCGAGCAGGTGTTAGTTTTCTGCTGCTAACGTGCCTTATCGGCTGTTTTGGGTTTTTATCGCCCTTCTGGCTGGTCATTGAGAACGTTACGGAGTGGTGTTGTTGCAGCTTTTGACACCGAAATGCCTACTCTACATCTAATTAGCGATAGTTGCGGGGGCCATCAGTGGCGAATATTTTTGTGGTTGCTATCACAGGTCAACTGGTGATATGGGCTGTTAACACCAGCTTGTGAATAGGGAGATACATTTATCGACACTTTGGCTGCGATAAACTGTTGTTAACTCGGCGTTAAGTCCTTGAGAATATGCCCCTAAGAGCGGTGTTAAATGTCTAAGGATTTTGGTACTATACACCTGAGCCTGGTCCAGAAATCAATACATTCAATATTATGAGAAGCACATTAGGCTACACAAAACAGACAGAGAATATTTTAAAATCTAATTTTTCTGTTCTGGTTTGCACAATAGAAAAATCAGGTTTGCAGCAAAATAAAATGAGAATGCTTATGCTTTAATTAATTGGCAATCAAATTATAGTAAATAGCTCTTTACGAGTTTGGCGTTCTTACCGTCATACCGCAACAGTCTCCTGCCTGCCATATTACGATGTCACTGCTGGCCCAGTGGTGGTGTTTCTGCTAGCAGGGAATATTTTTTAATATGTGTCGATGCAGGTGTGTATATTTTGACTGAACAAGTCTTAAATGTACACATATGCATGACACATGTGATAAAATACCTACTTCAAGAACTTTCCCACTTCTGCAGTCCAGACCATATGTGCACAATCCAGTCAATGGTAAATAGTGCAAAACAGGCTCACCTGGATTTCAGCACCAACTTGGTAGTTTTCTTCAGGGTCAAGATACTGCTTTGAAGGGGGCCCTGGGGGAAGTGATCTGCACATGAGACTGAAGGACGAACAGGAAATGGGTGAGTGTGCACCCCAATTCCATTCATTCCAGCAAATCGAAGCAGGCGATCTTCCTGCTACCGTCAGTCAGACGGGAAACCCACTCATAATTCTGATGGTGGTGAACTCATCTGTACCGCCCTCCAACAACTGCTTTCCCCCCACTGCTGTTGCAGCAATCTGTGAATGGCTGGTGGTATCAGAAGGACTCCGGCAGTCTTTTTTTCAACAGACTGCCAATTTTGTAATTCAGCGGGTGGACCACCAACTGTGTGCTGGGGAATCTACCACAGCTTGATTGTGGTTCCTTTACTGCCGAACTTATAATCAGGCCCTAAATCATATGAAGTAGTGGACGAACCAGCATAGTGTCATCTCAACGGGAAGGAGAAAGGAAAGTAAGTAATCTCTTTGGGAGAGCAGTCTACGATCATTCTATTGTGTACTGCTCTCATCTCAACATTTTACACACCTACACATAGTTCTCATCAGATCTAATCAGGTTAAAGCAAACTAGTATAATTATATACTCGTTAGGTTGTAAAGGTTTCTCACCATACAGGATTGTCTCTACATCCTTCAAACTGAAACTATCCGTAACTAGATAAGATACATGGTCTAGTCTGCAAACTTCAGATGTCTCTTTAATAAGCTATTCATTAACAATAACGATTGTTGCGCTACTCTGAAAGAATCACTGCTACCCACCTGTCCTACTGCTTGCTTCCCTGCTGTCCTGCTGCCTGGGTAAAAAACTGGACCTGCATCTTGATCCCAGGACAACCTGAGTAATTCCAAGGGCTAGTTGGCTGGCCTCCTGATCATATATTCATGGACAGGGAAGATTCCCACCATTTTGAACTCAGCAGCTGGCCTTTACTTGGTGTGTCTTGCCCCCCAATTCATTTCACGTCAGTCCTAGACCATTGGAAATGGGCCTGAGGGAGCTCTGCCAGCCCAACTGTGGTCACGTTAACAGAACCGAAGCATCACAATGCATTTCTCTCAGCCAAGCCAGAATTGTCACAGTGCAATGCATCCTCAATGCCAGAATTCACATTGCAGCCCTCAGTCTCTTCGGATCACCACGATGCAACGCATCCTTGAGGCAAGCCTATGCATCACAAGCTCCTCATCGTCGAAATCCTGGTCTAGGAAGCAGGGCTCTGCATTACAGCCCACAACTTCTTCAAGACACTGCTGGTTATCATGCATCTTTAACACAGGACTTTGCATTGCAAGCCACTCATCCACGGCATCCTTGGTAATGGAGCAGGACTCCACATGACAACCCCACAGCTTTGGCTAAACTGCCACTGTACAAACAAATCCTTGATGCAGGATGACTTAACGTTCATCAAACCGGAATTTAAGGTAATGAGTTCAGTATGCCTAACTTGGTCCCTGCCTCCATCACTGGCCTGGCACAAGCAGATTACCACCCTTGGCGCTTTGTGGTTCTAGGCATGATTTTCACATAAAACTTTGAAATTGCATATCTTTGATTATACTGCCTGTTGTTTTGGTATGATAACATTGATTTCATTTTACTATGGTTCTATGGTTTTGTGTTGTGTTTTCACTGTATTACTGTTTGAAGTGTTGCTTAAACACTTTGCACATTGCCTCGATTTAAGTCCGACTGCTTTTTGCCAAGCTACTAAAGGGCCAAGCACATGTTAATTTGGGGTTTGATTGTGATTTCACCCTGACAGAAATTGTGGCTACTGCTTGAGCAGACTTTTACCCCCCTCAAACAGTAATCCAATATCCAACAATGGTGTTCAACAGAGAGGATCCGGACTTTGTATTTGAGCAGTGCAATACAGTGTCTTTGTGTAAAACCCCAGATAAATCATTTGGTTCCAATTAGAGTTTGAAGATTCTCCTTGTTTGGCTCTTTTGCTTTTTCCAAATTTGCCTTCATTCTACCAGACTGTCTGTGACCATAGCTTCAAGGATGAAGTTTGAGCAGGCCAATATGGATGTCTACACTGGCTGAGCTAAAGGATTTCTGTAAGGAGAGGGAGCTTCTAGTCAAGAGGAACAACAGTAAAGTAAAATTCCATGAAGGCCTGGACGGAAACTCACCAAGTACTGGCAACAACAGAGGATGGGAATGAATAGGATGATGTGGAATAGCAGGATCAGGGCATTTATACTAGCCATGAGATGCAGCACTCAGGAGAGGGGAATGACTTGCCTCCTGATTGGAACGTGCTGCCAGAGCAGAGAGAGTGTGTCTTCACAAGGCCAGTCCCCAGAATAACTGGTGGACTGGTAATCAGAGAGGCAGTTTAGGCTGCAAATGGCTAAGCGTATGCTTAAATCATAGGAGAGTAAAATGGCGCACAAAAAAAGCCTCAGAGAGCTAGATATAAGAGCGAAGCAAGCAGAGGCCAGCAACCAGGGTGGCGGCATGCCTGCAGTGTCTGAAGGGGACACACAAGTTTGCATATTCAAAGACCTGATGCCTGTTGGACCTGGCCCAATGTGCTTGGTCACCCCAAACTTTTTGCCTTCCTCCTCCTTCCCCGTTTTTGGCCTCGTTTTTGTTGACTTTTGGACTATGAACCTTTTACCACTGCTAATCAGTGCTAAAGTGCATATGTTCTCTCCCTAAAATGTGGTAACATTGGCTTATCCACAATTGGCATGTTTTGTTTAGTTATAATTCCCTAGTGAAGCGCACTGCTTGTGCCCAGGGCAAGTAAATTTAATTATATTAGAGGGCCTGAGGCACCCACTCAGTAACCCTTTAAACGTGGATTAGCCACTGCACAGCCTCTGTGTGTACTTTTAAACTGCCATTTTGACCTGCCAAGTTAAGCTACATTTGCAATGAAGGAGAACGATTGAGGCACTATTAAGATCTAAGGATTTAGATGCCATAACACCTGTCCCCTTCATCATGCAATGTGCCACTCTTGCAATGAAAGAGAACTTTTTCAGGTTTGAGGACCATCTCTATTTACAAATCTCAGGGACTTCCAATCTGTCTGTTCATTCAGTTGAGATAGAAACTATTCTTACTCCTAACAATCCTTTTTGCTCAAACATCTTCCTCTGGAATTGTTAATGTTGATGATATTTTGGCTATATGGCGTGGGACTGCAGAGGCAATAGCTTTATTTCATCAGTGGTTGAATACATGCAATGTTTTTTTGAAGTTCACTTGTGAATTCAGTAAAGTCTGCCTTCCATTCCTTGATCTTTTGAGCTACGCTAGTCAAGGAACACTTCATATAGAGCTATCAACTTAACCAATGGCAAACAATTATCTGTTGACATATTCAAGCTATGACCCAAAATCCTTAACGGACAATCTTCCTTTCAGGCAATTTTTAAGGATGAGAAGTAATTGCACAAAAGTTGAAAAATATAAAAGTAATTCAGCCATGGCTGGAGTGAAGGCGAAAGTGATGGATGTGCACATACAGCTGGAGGCCCGTTGGTTCCTATTGGGGGTTACTGAGGAGGATAGATGGCCAGCGCACCCACAAATATGGCTGATGATAGCAGGGGGGTTACAAAACATAATATTGCATGGTTATGAGGTGCAAGCCTTTCTCCCAAGTTGTCGGATTGGAAGGCAGACATGGATTGGTGTTGCCTTGCAGAGAAGGTAGTGTATGAGAGTAGGGCTGGCAGAAAAAGTGGGAAAAGATATAGTTTCACTGGGAGAAATATAGAGCTTGACTTGGGTTGGGATTGGAGGGAGGTTGCTAAAACGAACAATGGGGTGTTATGATGTGTTGCCTAAGATGTACGATTCTGGCTGATTTGACCACAGCAATGCCCCTTGCACAATGTGTTATATATGTCATGTGACGACCCATTGTAGGATGTGTATCTAACTGGAACTTTGTGTTGTTTAATAAAAAGACTTTACAAAAAAACAATTCGGCCAACCTACAACACCAACTTCCGGATCGCCAATATCCATAAGCCTTGATTAAAAAGTGCACAAAAAAAACAAGGAATGACAATTGTGAGGCACTACTTGCAACCCGCCCTCGTAAATAACCCATGGATAGACTGATTTGTGTGAGTACTTTCAGTTGTGCATCAAGCTTGATACAGAAAGTGATTTCAAAGAACAGGAGAGAACTAAACCAAGTATCACAATGTTTACCTAAACCTATGTTTGCATTCAAAAGAAGTACTCACTTAAGAGATAAATAATACACAAGAGACTTGCGAAACAGACTATGAGCCACCAATCCACTCTCTGGGACTTTCCACCAGTTAGAGGGTATTTACTGTGTGGTGCCTGCAGTGTATGTGCTCTAACTTCACATTTGAGAACCATCAACATATGCACTGACAGCCCTTGGGAGCAAAAACATCAAACAAATTGTAATTCAGAATGTCTTGTTTATCTAATTACATGCCTATGTGGTCTGAGGTATGTAGTCATGACCACTAGGAAAGTCAAAACATGCATCTTGGAACACAAAATACCATTTGTTACAAGAAGCAGATAACTGATATGACTACACACTTTTTATAAAAGGTACATGATGCCAATGACCTCAAATGGACTGTATTAGATAAAGCAAAGGCCCCTACATCTGCTCCAAATATGACACAATACCTGTTCAGCATGGAACAACACTGGGCTTTTAGACTCCAAAGTGCCAGCCTTGGCCTTAATGAGGTGATTCTGTAATTTAGTCTATCCCAATCCTGATTTGGGCCATATTGACAACTATAAGGGAGTCCACTGGGAGCAGTTGACAACATTGAGTATCAGCTATTCATCAGAAATCTGTCAAACACTGGGGGCGTGGCCAACAGCAAGGCCGATTAGGTCGAGTCTCCCGGCAGCTCTGGCAGGCTGAACACGATCCGACATTCCAAGGAGTCCAAAGGTCCCGCTTTGCCCACCCAGGGTCTGCATGTGGCCCCGTGGTACTGGGGGCGACGAACGAGTGGAAGCTGTGGCGCTGCAATGGCTGGCATAGGATATTGGTTCAGCACACCGGTTTCCCTACGAATAAAATTGGTTATTGGGATCTGGGTGCTGTGTTGTGTGCACTACTATATGTTTTGTGTTTGTCACTAGCAGATGTTTCTGCTTCCCACTGTTTGTCACACTCCTTTAGTTGTTTGTTTTGGACACTCCTTTTGCTTCTTACTTTGAGAAACAAGTGACTACTGATGATGAGACAGGGGCTTGTCTTGAAATTACATACCAGTTTCCCCGTTGTTGGTGTTTCCAAGAGGTGTCACTTGTTTTCTCACACATTTTTTCTATATATATATTGATCCAACGTTGCTGTTGTGGATATTTGATATTGACCGTGGAGGGTCAGACAATCTGCATTTGGTTGTTCTGTGTCGCTGTCAAGGAAGTTGGGCTGTTTTTTAACATTTAAATTGGGACGCTAAGCAGTGAAGTATTCCCTCAAAAATTCTTGAAGGGATTGGAATAGTTATCAGTACAGTCAGGCTGGTCTATCTCCGAGTAACTGACATTTGTGGACGTCCATTCTACAGGGTCTTCTGTTGTGTATCTAGTTCTGAGTGGAGGGCGACCCTGTGTGATTCCCTCTGTGCTCCTATTGATAGTTGGACTGCAGTGGCA
The DNA here is from genome assembly GCF_964263255.1 of Lissotriton vulgaris. Classification (NCBI taxonomy): domain Eukaryota; kingdom Metazoa; phylum Chordata; class Amphibia; order Caudata; family Salamandridae; genus Lissotriton; species Lissotriton vulgaris. The sequence continues at coordinate 461,693,246 of NC_141689.1, read as the reverse complement.
GTGAAACATGTCGGCATTTTAAATAGGTAATGGGATGCAGGACTAGCTACCAGCCTTTTTATTGGTTCAGCACACCGGTTTCCCTACAAATAAAATTGGTTATTGGGATCTGGGTGCTGTGTTGTGTGCACTACTTTATGTTTTGTGTTTGTCACTAGCAGATGTTTCTGCTTCCCACTGTTTGTCACACTCCTTTGGTTGTTTGTTTTGGACACTCCTTTTGCTTCTTACTTTGAGAAACAAGTGACTACCGATGATGAGACAGGGGCTTGTCTGGAAATTACATACCAGTTTCCCCGTTGGTGGTGTTTCCGTGAGGTGTCACTTGTTTTCTCACACATTTTTTCTCTATATATATTGATCCAACGTTGCTGTTGTGGATATTTGATATTGACCGTGGAGGGTCAGACAATCTGCATTTGGTTGTTCTGTGCCGCTGTCAAGGAAGTTGGGCTGTTTTTTAACATTTAAAAATGGGATGCTAAGCAGTGAAGTATTCCCTCAAAAAATCTTGAAGGGATTGGAATAGTTATCAGTACAGTGAGGCTGGTCTATCTCCGAATAACTGACATTTGTGGACGTCCATTCTACAGGGTCTTCTGTTGTGTATCTGGCATAGGAGAGAGCCAGCGCGCTCGCCAGGACTGACGCGGCTCGGCCCTAAGGTGGCGGCGGCCTGAGACCCGGTCCGGGAAGATCGGCCTGGCAACGCAGGAAGCCAGAGCTGGCATGCGGAGGTGTTGCCAGAAGTGCTCTGGGCAACGGAGTTGGCCGACACCCTCCCACAGAGACGTTGAGGACAGCCGAGGCCGTATCGGCGATCTGGGGAGCTGCTGGACACCGATAGGCATCGAAGGCAGCGGGTCCCTGCGTCAGAGGCACGGAGAGGAAGTCAGCGCGGAGAGACGCCCTTGCTTGGAGCTCCGGCCTGCCCGACACGCCGAGCCAGAGAGGGTGCCCCTGGGGCACACGGACACTGAGGGCTGCCATCTGGGGTGCGGGGCCAGGCGAGGATACATTTTGGCCGCAATTATTTGGATGCCGGTGCCCCTGGTGCGGGGGAGCAACCTCGACACCTGAGCAGCCATCTAAGCCATGACACGAGAGTACCCTGGGATCGTCTGCGCCGGCCAGACCGCGTCGCGGAGGAGGGCCCAAGGGGTGGGTCGGAGTTGCGGTGAGAGCGAAGGACGGAGGGAACACTGCTAGAGCACGGCTACATCATGTATGCCCAGCGGGCATAGCGAGGACACAACGTTGTCGCCTTTCCCCCCTCCCCCCCCCCGGTCACACCATCAAGTCTGGGGCAGCCTAGTGGCCCGTTGAAATACCGGGAGCGGCTGGTCGATTCCCCGCAGCAAAAGGCGGCAAGGAGTGGGGGCCCCCTCGCCTCGCGGAGCCCTGCCAGTGGGCTGCACAACAATAACTGGCCCGGGAGAGTGTCGCTGGGCCTACAACCACGTCGTCTGCACGCAGCTTCGGAGGTAGGGGTTTGGAGGTGCTGCGTTCCTGTCCAGATGGAGAGGCACCATCAACCCATGGCCAACCCGTGAGTGCAGCATGGGTAAAATGGAGCCGGCCGCCAGAGCAGGGGACCCTAGACCGCTATGCAACGCCCCCCCACCGCAGAGAATGAGCCCCAGAGATCTCGCTCAGACACGGCGCTCTTGATGGGGGCCATCCAGGCATCGCGAGACGACATACAGGCGTCCCGGGCCGCCTTGGAGGTGAAGATTGGAGAGGTGAGCTCGGATGTTACCCTACTAAGGCAGGATTTCCGCAACTTGACGGAGAGGGTGACCACGGCAGAGGCCAGGTTGGGTGAAGCAGAAGATACCATCCACACACTTAAAAGAGACGTGGCGGAACTCCAGGCCTACCATAAACACCTCCAGTGGAAGGTGGATAATGCGGAAAATAGGGCCCACCGCAATAACCTTTGCTTTGTTGGATTTCATGAAGGAATTGAGGGGAGCAACATGGCGGCGTTCCTACATGCATGGCTGCGAACAACCTTCCCGGCAGTGACCTTCTCCAACTGCTTTTTCATAGAACGAGCGCACCGAGCATTGCTGGCGAAGCCACCCGAGGGGGCAAGACCAAGACCGATTATTGCCCGCTTCCTGAACTTTGCGGACCGAGATCTGATATTATGGGAAGCTAGAAAGCTCGGAGAGATTCGAATGGAAAATGCGCTAATTATGATTTTCCCGGACTATAGTCAGGAGGTACAGAAGCAGAGGCGCTCCTTTGATCTAGTTAAAGCAAAGCTGAGAGACTTACAGATTCAATATATGCTGCTTTTCATCGCAAAACTGAAGGTGATCTACAAGGAGAAGACTCGCTTCTTTACACATCTGGAAGATGCCTGGCAGTGGTTGAAGGAATGGCCCTCATGGCGGAGAATGGAGGACGAGAGGCGTAAGCAGGCAACAAGGGCGCCCGCAGTGGAGACACAATGGGGACCACCAAAGACCCAGAGATCAAGAGAAGCGCGGGATGCAAGAGACTGCAGACGACCCCGTATCCTGCGCAGACCCCGACCCATCGACAGTGGTGGCGGTCGGCATCCCCTGGAGCAGGGGGCCTAGCATGCTCCAGGTTTTGTTGCCTGGAGCGGAGCGCCCGCTCAGAAGGGGAGGACGACGCTGCTGGTAATTCAACCGGAGACGAAGACATTGATACGCAGTCTATGCACCCGCTGGTGGCGGCGATCAATGAGATGGAGCAGGAGCCGGCCAAGGACACCAGGGCCTTGCAGGACGCTGTCCAGGACTCACACTCTTGACCATGGGACAGTTTGGACATGAAGTTATTGGCTTAGCTAGAGTGCACGCAAGTTGACACACCCCCTACAAATTTTGCTTTTTTTGTCTCCTGGAGGGATTTGCCTCCCTGCATGCAGATTCAGCTGAAGGGAGTATTGTTAGCTCTTTGGACTTCTGTCGGGAGCTGGATTGATAGGGGGTACTCAGGGGTGGGCGACAGACCTTCTCTACCCAAAAGTCCCTAGCTAAGCTAACTGCGGAGATGGGGCCGGCGGGAGGGGGAGGTATGGTGGAGGGCGAGGGGGAAGGGTCATGCTGTTTCCTGTTTGGGGGTTCATGGGGGGGACTGGACTGTGTTTTTGAGGGGCTTGGTGGGAGGGGGGAGTTGGGGGTAAGGGGGAATGTTATAGCATGTCATGTTGATCATACACACGCACTACCTGACGACACAGCACGCAGGACATATGAAACACTTGCGCCTCAATGCAGGATAAGATGACGGGTATCCCTGTGGGGGGAGTCTGTCCCGAGTTGGACTTAAGGTGTTGACGTGGAATGTTAACGGCCTGGGCAGTAAGATCAAACGTGGGTTGGTACACAACTACATGAAGAGGTTAGGAGCTGACGTCATACTGCTACAGGAAACACACCTGCAGGGCACCAAATGTGCATTCCTTGCTAGAGGACAGTACAGAGTTCTGGCACATGCAGGATTCACCTTGCGCTCAAGAGGGGTAGCAATCATGATTAAAAAAGACCCACCCATCCGAATAGCACAGACCTGAATAGATCCTCAGGGGACGTACGTGAGAGTGCGGGGACGCTGGAGGAGAAGGGAATACACATTTATCTTGGCATATGCACCACCCAAATTGTAGGCAAGTACACTCAGAGGCATCACCGATATCCTCCTGAATACGTCGGACACGGTGCAAGTCCTAAGGGGCGATTTTAACAACGTTATTGACCCAGCAGCAGATAGGACGGGAGACAGGGATAGGGCTTCGACCACCACTCTTTTGGCTAAGACAATGACTCCACTGGGCTTGCTAGATGTCTGGAGATGGCTCCATCCAGAGACTAGGGCGTACTCGTTCTTTTCCGGAGTGCATAAAGTATACTCAAGATTAGATTATATATTCATGGCCAGACAGACGCTGCATGTCACGGACACGGCAGAGTACCAAGCAAGAGGAATATCGGACCACTCACCCCTGTTGGTGGAAGTGGGGGGGAGGGGAGGCGCGTGACGTTGCGGCTGACTGCTTGGGACCTTCAAAATGTTGACATTCTGAGAGGCCTGTGGGCAGATGTGAAGGTGTACAAAGCGGAAAATGAGGGCTTGGTAGCCTCCCGGGTGGTGTTGTGGGAGGCACTCAAGACGGTCCTGCGCGACAGGGCGCAAAATAGGCTAGCGGGAGACAGGAGGAAGGTGCAAGAATAGGTCTGATCCCTGGAAGTCCTGATTTTGGCTTTGAAGCAAGAACATCAGACCGCTAGAGACCTGGGGACGCTCAGAAGACTCTCGGACGTACAATCCCAATATAGACACCTCGTGACAGGAGAGGCTAAGGCGCAGGCCCTGGCGACTCTACATCGCCTGTACGACGTGGGTGATAAATCGGGGAGGTTGTTTGCATGGCTTAGTAGGAAAGAGAGAGATGCGAGATGGGTGGAGAAGGTGAAAGATGGACAGGGGGGCTGGGCTCGAGCGGACAAACAGATAGCGGGTCTTTTATGACGCAAGGGACCTAGGGACACGGGAGGATGCACTGCAATACATGGCACATATCGAACTCCCGGTCTTGGAGGAGGAAGACCGCCGAGACTTGGAGTCAGACATTACGATGGATTAAATTAAGGGAGCCATGGTTAGGCTCCGGGCGGGGAAGTCCCCTGGCCCTAATGGCTTCCCGGTGGAATTTTTCAAAAAAACTACGGATCTACTGACCCGCCACTTACTGGGCCTCTTTGTGGATGCCGAGGCGGAGGGAGTGTTACCACTGGACCTCCCACAAGCCTCGATCATTCCGATTTTCAAGGAGGGTAAGCTGCCCGATGTATGCTCATCCTTTTCGAACCATTTTACTCCTAAACGTAGAGGAGAAGCTCCTCGCAACAATAATGGCTCTCCGTCTGAGGTGGGTGATATCGGGGCTGGTGCACCTCAACCAAAACGGGGTTTCTCCCTGAACGGGCGACCAGATACAACCTCAGGAGGACCCATAACTGGTTATTGGAGGTGAGCGCTAGAAAGGACCCCCATTTGTTTCTATCCCTTGATGCCGAAAAGGCCATTGATGCATTCCACTGGCCCGTCCTAGAGGGGGTACTGGAACGCTTTGGCTTTGAGCCAAAATATAGGAAGAAGATAGGTCTGCTCTATACCAACCCCAGGGCGAGAGTTAGGGTCAATGGGACACTGTCAGGGGATTTCCCCATACGACTGGGTACCACACAGGGTTGCCCCCGTCTCCCCTGTTGTTCGCACTCTCCATAGAGGTGATGGCGTGCTCAGTCCAGCAGAACGAGGAAGTCAGGGGGTTCCCAATAGGACCGGCAGATACGGCAGAAGAAAAAATATCCCTATATGCAGATGATGTCCTTCTGTATATCATACAACCGGACATTACTATACCTGCGCTGTTCTCGGAACTGGACCGTTATGGGGCCAGAGCGGGTTACCAGATAAACTGGCATAATCGATTCTCTACGACCCCCAGGGAGGGGAGGCATGGCCCAATCTGCCCAGAAGGTTACAGACGAAGAGGGAGGGATTTAAATATCTGGGGATATTTGTAACGAACAACAGTACCCTTTCCTATGACAGGAATATTAGCCGCATACTGACTAACTTCACTGAGGGTGCGGCGCGATGGAAATTGCTCCCCCTGACGCTGCTAGGCCCGGCAGCGATGTTTAAAATGATATCACTCCCGAGATTTTTATACGCCGTCCAAAATGAATACCTACCCCTACGGCGTTGGGTTTTCCTGGATATCCACGCAGAATTGAGGGCTTTTTTATGGCAGGGGAAGCAACCCCGGGTGGCGCTGATGACCCTGCAGAGACACCAATATAATGGATGGATTTCGCTGCCCGATGTAGAGGCGTACTATTGGGCTGAACTCTTGGTATCAATAAATGAATGGATACATGCCCCGGCCACTAAGCATTGGCGGAAAATCCGTTCCACTCACGGATTTTGCGGATTTTCGGTACATTCGCAATCCGTGAACGCTAACGAATTTACTGAAAATCCGCAAATTCGCACGCAGCGGATTTTTTTTTCTTGGTGATACAATTTTGCGGCGGGCGGCGTTCACTTACCGTCATTTAGCGTTTGCCGAGTTGTTTTTCTTGATATTTTGCGAGTGCTGCGCCATTTTGGATCTTGCTGCGAGATCCCGCAGGAGTTTGGCGACTGCGATTACGTCATCGCGCCCGCCACCTTGCACAGCGAGAGTTTGTCAACGCGAGTACCACGTGATCACGTATCGCGGGAGTTCGCAATTGCAAACCCGTACATGCGGCGGGCAGTAACAATCTCGCACTCGTGAAAATACAAAATTTGCAATTCTGCACAAGAAATCCACCAGCAAGCAGCATAAACCTTCTGAAAATGATGATTTCTATCAGAATAACTCCTCAAGTTGACATTTGCCTGCACTTTTTTTTGCAAGGAGTCCATTTTGGGGGTGGGGGTGAGGTTCCGTGACGATTTGAACCCGTGTTTTCAATATTGTCGGAAATACATAATATTAGTATTAGCGAACCGCAAATGATCCATTTAGCATATCCTGGTGTTTTCGCTACGATACGAGCAAGAGCACTCCTGTTATGAACACATTTCTGATCTACCCACGGCATCCATCTTAGATCATGTCCGCCATTTTGTGTTTCTTGCCCTCACATACGCAATAACCTCTGATCACTTCATTTCGATTAAGGACACGTAGCCTTAGCCGGAGATTCACCTCTTTCATGACACGTGTACCTTAAACCAGATCACGCTGTAGCTGCATGACTCAACAAAGGCTGCCTCCTCTGCCCGAGGCTAGCCCACCTGAACTGGTTCTCGTGTCCATTGTCCCGATCATGATTAGGCGGCCGAAGCCGGTAGCCTTGCCCATTTACAACCCACAAACATCTCTTATCCCGCTTTTCTATCTTCTGCACCTGGCTCTGCTCCTTTCCTTCTGGGCCTTTATTAGGGGGAGGTAACGAAATTTACGATGAGGCGGTCCGGCTCTTGAATGCAATATTGACAAGGGATTGTGATGGACTAGTGGGAACCCCTCTTCGTGATGTTTGGCATCAGATATTATCGACAGTTCCTGTGTAACGCCAAATATTTATTGTTTAAGACACAAAGGTTTAGGAATGTACTAACATGTGAAATATTTGCCTGAAGCACAATTTTTAGTATATAAGGAGCAACCCTCAATGTACAAATCGAACAGGCTCCTAGACACTGCCCATGCGTAGTTTCTGTGACTTCTGTGTCCCTGCAGTAATAAACCTTTGGTCTTTGACGCCACCATCGAGAAGCCCGTGTTTCTGTTCATTTGCGCACCAAGGCAGGTGGAACTCCGGGGTCTTTGGGTGTTGTTCCCTGACACCTCTGGACGGAACCAAAAAGTCCAGAACTCCAATTGGCGCCCAACGTGGGGTGACGTCATTCGGTACCGGTCCAAAAGCCTGAAGAGTTCGAGAAGCTTCGTGTGAAGATTTCCGAGGGAGGCGCCCCACTTCATCGATCCCGGCATATCGCAAAAGTGGCCCGAAGTTCTCTTCCACGAGGGTTCCCGTTCAGGACGGCTGCAGTGGGCCGTTGCCTTGACCGTCGCCCTGTCTTGGACCCGAGGTGCAGCCCTTAGTACAGCGAAACGTGACGGGTTTCTCCTTGGTGACGTCTTCAGTGCCTCAGTTAAGTATTTAGTGATAGCTAGCTGGTTACTCTGTGAGGGTTGTTAAAATCCTTGATCGGTTCTTGGTTTGGTTTGGTTTCGTAAGATTATCACTAGTTGTTCTGGTTACGATAATCTATTTGGTTCAGTTTGGGTATCGATACATTAGTTTGGTTTTGGTAGGCCTAAGTTCTTGGTTCGAGTGCACATATTTGTTCCGTGTTTTGTTTGTCTTGTGTTCCGGATTGAAAATGGTAAGTCGGAAAATGTTGTCTTGTTTTGGTTGCAACCATGACTCACGATTGGAGGATTCCTGTCTGGTTCCTCCGATTGGGACTCCCCTTTATGACTTATATTGTAAACATGGTGTGGGTCCTATATCCTATAACGAGGTGTGGGTCCGCTATACTAAGAAGGATGGTGTCCTTAGTTGGCCACTACATGGTAGTTTTGAACCCGAGATTCTTGATAATTTAGAAACGAAATTGTTTAATAAGAAAGCCCGGCCGGCAATGTTTGATTCTTTTCGTTATTGGCGAAAAGAGTCCAAACAGAGAGAAATAAAGAAATTTAAAAAAGAACAGAAAGAGAAAGAAGAGTTGACTCTAGAGCAAGCAACTAAACAATTGCAAGATAATGAGTGCGAAAAGGCTATAGAGGTGGCAATTAGAGAGCATAACTTAGCGATTGACAAGTGCTACCCTGCCTTGCCATCGAAAACAGCTAAGATACTGGAGGATCCCGAAAACGATCCTCTGTTGTCTTATCTGTTACGGTCACCTCCACCGTATGCACAAGGTGCTACGGCCCAATTTGTGCCAAATGTTCAATTACCGGTTGCTGGACAACCTGGTGTTCTTGTTCCTCAGAATCAAGTTCCTGTACCTCCTGTGGTTAATGTGAATATTCCTACGGCTCCTCCTCTTCCTGGGTTGCCGACTTCTATACCTGTATCTGTCTCGCTTACACCTACTACTTCACAAACTATTTTCCTCGATACTCCTACTGCCTCGCTATCTGTTCCTACCTCCACTGTGTTCTCTACGTCTGCGAGTGTGCTAACTCCACTTTCTGTACGTCGAAAAATCACTGATTCTGTTGCTAATATACTGTCTCCTTTATATAAATCTTTAATTAAGACTCTTACTCCTGATTCAGTTCAGAGACGTAGTCAGCTACCAAGTACTGAAGAACGGGGAATTTTAGATTCCACGGCTCTCAGATGGATTACGAAAGTTAGAAGATATAGTACGAGAGATGTACTAGATACATTTATGCAGTGGAAGGAACCAACGCAACGGTACGTCTTTGATGAGATGTGCTCGTTGTTACGTGAGGAAATAGAGGAAGATGATGTTGAATCAGACTTGGAAGATTTAATTAAAATTCAAAAAGAGTTTGCTGCAGGAATGATAGTGGGCGATAATATAAAAGAAGCGATGGAACTTATTTTAAGTTTTAGGAATGATCCATCTCTTCGTTCGCCGAGAGATTTAGAGAAAGGTAAAATGAAGCTAAGTCGCCAATATCCTATGAGGGAGGTTCCTCCAATCTGGCGCGAAGCAATACAACGTGATGATAATGCGGGTATTGCAGCTGCTCCAGCACAGTTCCAACGAGTGTGGATACACATTCCATGGAAGCGAGCTGAAGTGCTAGCGGTGAAACAGGCCTTGCCAGATCCGCGTAAAAATCCTGCTGGATATTACAAGGAATTAACACAGACAGTTGAGGCTTGTATAATGAACTTAGCGGACATCGACATGTTATTTGGAAATGTAGTTCCACAACCAGTGTGGGCTAAAATTCGTAGGGAGGATCATCAAGCAGCCTTAGGTGGTGATTGGGCAGCTATCACTGCAGCGGATGGTCAGCAAACGGGTGGTGCAAAACCTGAACCCCTAATTGCTAATCTTCCAGGTAGAATAATTGACTTAATGAAGACTCTGATGCCTGCGTTGCGTGTTAATTGGGATAAATTATCCGCATGCAAGCAAAAGAAAGATGAAAGTGTCTCCGACTTCTTCACGAGGTTCGAAGAGACTTTTGTAGATCATAGTGGTCAGGATATGAGCACTGAAGGAGGACAGAGACTGTTTGTCGATAAATTTGTGCATAATTTGTTACCTGAGTTATGCAATAAATTAAAGGATTCGGAAAGTGCGTGGGCTGTTTCTACAACTGCGCAAATACTTGCAACTGCACAGTACTACGAAAATAGGGATAAAGAGGAAAAAGAGAAATCAGAAAAGAAAACGAAAGATTTAAAAACTAAAGTTCTTTTACAGCAGGCGTATCCGCCTCGCACGAATCAGACTAATATGCAACAGAATTCGTATCAGAGAACAGATTATAGTTCAACCAGGCCTCAATATCAGTGGAACCAGTGTGCGTACTGTAAGAAAGAGGGTCACTATAAAAATGAATGTCCGATCTTAGCGCAAAATAATGCTGCAGCAGCTCAGAGAGGTCGTGGTGGATTTGTGCAGAATTCTAGAGGTCGAGGGCGAGGTGCTATGCCTCCGCAGACGAATGATCGTCCCTCCAATCACTTTGATCAACGAAATGGACAGTCAGCTCAACAGAATAGATCTCAGCAATATCTTGTTGAAGACTATTGTGAAGTGGATGAGGGATTTCAGCAAAATGGGTACTAGGACAGCCATGGACAGAGAGAGGGAGTAGTATCAGTTCCAGTGGATCAGAGTGGGCCTTATGTCGCAGTAGCAACATCAGGTGTAGTCGAACCGTTTCTGTTGGATACTGGTGCCGCAAAAAGTTCTATCATTCATGCGAAACTCCCTGGCGCACCTTTGTCTGGCTCAACAAATGTTTCTGTAGGTTTTTCAGGCGCCCCTGTTTACAACCCGATATCTGGTCCTTTGTCTATTTCTGTTGGACTGTGTCAATTGAAAGCACCCCTGATTTTGACGACGGGTTGTAATGAAAACCTGCTTGGTTTGGACTTGTTAAAACGACTATATGCGACATTGTACTGTTCTCCGGAAGGGGTACAGCTTACGTTGGGTAAAAGAATCACTTCTCCGATGTACTTGTCAATGGACGCACTCCCGCCAGAGCTGCGCTCACTCCCTGATTCTCTTTGGGCGACTGGTCCTAATGATGTAGGCCTTTTAGAAATACCACCGTATGTAGTAACTTTGAAAGCAAATGTGAAATTTCCAAGAATTCCCCAATATAAAATATCTAGTGAAGGAGAACGTGCACTTTTATTGATTGTGCAAGATTTGATTAAGAAAGGTGTGGTTGAAGAAACTCGAGGAAATGTTTGTAACAGTCCTGTATTGCCGATTCTGAAACGAACTGATCCTACGAAACCTCCAGTGTACAGGTTTGTCATAGACCTTAGAGAAGTTAATAAGATTGTGGTTCCACAATTTCCTGTGGTTCCAGACATTACTGCCTTGTTAACATTGATTCCTGCTACAGCCACTTGGTTCTCAGTCATCGACTTAAAGAATGCCTTTTTCAGCATTCCGATAGCCGAGGAAAGCAGGGATATTTTTGGCTTCTGTCTAGGAGGTCGAAGTTTCAGATTTAAACGCGCTCCACAGGGCTACTGTGAAAGTCCATCTATTTATAGTCAAGCATTAAAAAGCCAGTTAGATTCTTTTGTCCTTCCTCCAAGTTCTGCCCTGGAACAGTACGTAGACGATCTTCTAGTGGCTGCCGATGACAAGGAAACTTGCAAAGCAGCTACAGTATCGTTATTGCATCATTTGTCTAATTTGAATCACAAGGTGTCACCTTCCAAGATGCAATACTGCTGCCAAGAAGTGACCTACCTAGGTCATCTCTTGTCAAATGAGGGAAGGAAGTTGACCCCAGAAAGAATAAAAGCAATTACGCAAATGAGTGTTCCACGCACACAGAGAGAAGTACGTGCCTTTTTAGGTATTACCTCCTACTGTAGGCAGTGGATTCCAAATTTTTCTCTTTTAGCGAAACCATTGGTAGCTTTGACTGGGAAAAATGTTCCGAGTCCGGTGCCATGGTCTGATGAATGTCAAGAGAGTTTTACTGAATTACGAAAAGCCTTGTGTTCAGCTCCTGTATTGGGTACACCTGATTACAGTAAGCCATTCACGCTCTACGTTCACGAGAGAGAAGGTTGCGCGTTGAGTGTCCTGACACAGAAATTTGGTGATAAACAACGCCCTTGTGCGTATTTCTCATCAACATTAGATCCGGTAGCTAGAGCGTTACCTAGTTGTTTGAGGGCTACAGCGGCAGCTGCGGCTTCCATTCGACAATCTGCTGGTCTGGTAATGAACAACATGCTAGTGGTCATGGTTCCTCATGCAGTGGACACACTCATGAACCGAACTAAGACACAACACCTTACTAGTGCGAGATTATCTGGTTACGAGCTGACATTACTAGCGAGTCATATTCAGATCAAAAGATGTAATGTATTGAATCCAGCAACGTTGTTGCCGGCTAATCAAGAGTCGAGTGATTCCGAGCCACATGATTGCTGTTTTAAAACGGAGGAGGAGACAAAAGGACGCATTGATTTGAGGGATACTCCATTATCAGATCCAGATGGCACGCTGTATGTGGACGGGTCATGTTTTAAATTGGAGAATGGTGATGTGACTGCTGCTTACGCAGTAACGACTTTGAAAACGATTGTGGAGACTGCAAGAGTGAGTCAGAATTCTGCCCAAGCTGCAGAATTAATAGCCTTAACCAGAGCGTGTGTTTTAGCTAAGGGAAAGAGAGTGAATGTGTTTACAGATAGTCAGTACGCATTTGGCGTGGCCCATAGTTTTGGCCGCTTGTGGAGAGAAAGAGGTTTCATTACGTCCCATGGGACTAAGATTCAACATGGTCAGCTAGTTAACGACTTGTTGGAATCTCTAACCTTGCCGACTGAAGTTGCGATTGTAAAGTGCAGTGCTCATAAAGCAATCATGGATGATGTTGGTCGTGGGAATGCTTTTGCTGACGAAATTGCTAAACAGACAGCTAGAGACATGATGAGTAGAATGTATGTTGCAACGTCTGCCAGATGGATCGCTGAGTCTGGAATGTGTGAGGACACAATGGAAAGTGTGAAAGAGATTCAAAAAGAAGCAACTGAGGAAGAGAAACGTGTATGGAGAGAGAGTACGGGCAAGTTGGACTCGAATGGATGTTGGATTGATTTGACAGAGCAGCAGCGTTGGATGTTGCCGGATGCGTATGTGCTTGCAGTAGTGACAATGGCGCATGGAGTAGCACATATAAGTTCTAAAGGTATCTGTAAGATGTTGGCTCCAGTCTGGAAAAATGAGGGAATCAGTAAGTGTGCAGAAAGAGTGGTGAAAAACTGTATGGTATGCCTGATGCATAATCCTGGCAAGGGAACTCCAACTCCTGCTGGTCATTTTGCTCCTCCTTCCTGCCCTTTCGAAGTGATACAGTTAGACTTCATTCACATGGACCGCTGTAATAATTTAAAATATGTCCTAGTGGTGGTTTGTGCTTTTTCCAGGTGGATAGAAGCATACCCACTGAAGGACAATACTGCCTTATCAACTGCCAAAATTCTTCTCAAAGAATATTTCCCTAGATTTGGAATGCCACGGATTGTATGGTCAGATAACGGAAGTGAGTTTATAGGGAAAGTTATGCAGAGTGTATGTGCAGGCCTAGGTTTGAAACAGAAATTCCACAGTGCGAACCATCCCCAGTCAGCTGGTTTAGTGGAGGGTTACAATGGTACCCTCAAGCTGAAGATAGCTAAAATACAGGCATCCACAGGTTTAGCCTGGCCAGACGCACTTCCTTTGGCTTTGTTATCAACAAGAGCAACCGTACATTCTAGAGTGGGGCTTAGCCCTTACGAGATAGTCTTTGGCCGCCCAGCAAATATCTGGGGTGTGCCAAGGCCTAAGGAATTTAATTCTCTAGAATACCCTATGTTGATAGACTACCTTTACGACTTGACTGCTAAATTGAGTCTTATTCATCAACAGGTTTCCGATGCTTTGCCAAAGCCTCCGGAGAGTCCAGGGCATCAGCTGAAACCGGGAGATCTGGTTGTCATCAAGAACTTCGCGAGGACGAAGAACCTTCAACCGAGATTTGTGGGGCCCTTCCAGATCTTACTGACAACGAGAACAGCAGTTCGTGTAGCTGGCCGCAAGCACTGGGTACACGCATCACATGTAAAGCGTGTACCCCTGCCACTCCCTTATGACGACTGGGTAAAGAAGGGAATTGGTGCCTCCGAATCTGAAAGCACACCGAAGTTCATCTCTTTCAGCGATGCCGAATTAATTACTGACACTTCAAAACCTGACTCTCCTCCTGAAAAAACTACTTTGAACACTGAACATTTGTCTCCAGCATCAGAAGAAACTTTGCTATCTGCGAACTTAAACACTGCAACAGCTGCTAGTGATACACTATTTTCCGATCAGACAGTACCTACAAAACAGAGATATAGCTTGAGAAAACGTAACATGGACAAATAAAGCAGGCAACTGCATATTGTGATTTTGATATATTGAACATTTGCCTTCAGCCAGGAAGTTTGCTATTGTTTATTGTTTTTTAAATTGCCTTGCCGTCTGGGTAGCCGTAGGGTCGTGGCTGTGTGCCTAGTTTGAATCTGCAGGGGTCTGACACAAGGTCGATCTTTCTGTTGGTTCTGGGAACTCCCAGGGCTGATAGAGGCATTTTCATCTACGTACACATCATCAGTGGTCGCGAGCGGATTGTAGAAGATGGAGCTTCCTGCGCTGCAACGAGAAAATGTGATTTATGTTCGCAGAAAAAGACTTTACAGAATTCTTTGTAGCAAATGCTTTTTGATGCAATGTGCCGTTACATTTTTGATTATTTTAGCAACATTGGTGGGTGGAATCGTCTTTAGTATAAATCTGATTTTTGTGCCAGTTACTACAGTACCTCCCCTTGATCCTGCCACTTCTACTGTTTCTTCTATACACTCTTTTCATTCGTTTCCCGAACATGAGCAAGCCCGACGCTCAGAGTTCATTAACAACACTTTTGTACAGCTCTTGCACCAACACCAACTGGTAGTTAACACTACAGACTGCTGGGTGTGTGGCTTGATACCCCACACTATGGATAAAGGTATTCCCTATCTGGTTTTGCCTTTCAGCTACAATGGATCATTTCAGGCCCTTCAAACCATCTTTGCTTATGCCCTTGAGACCTATCCTCCACGTCCACCACGTTCCATTAGATATAACTCTGCCAACAAAGCTTTAGTCCAGGGAATTATTGACATGATCAAGAATGTCAATAATACTCCATCATACCCTAGAGATGAACTGCGAGTGTATTTAAGTTGGAATACTTCAGAGTATCGCCTTAGTTTAGGAGAAAGCAAGCGTAAAAGCTCAACTCCAATCTGGGTCGTACCTCACCGAGGTCAGGTCTGTTTGCAAGGTAACGGGAGAAATCCGAGAGCTCAGCTAGGGAGGAGTGAGTGCGTTGAGACTTATGTGTTTCCGGCTAACTCTTCCCCTGCCTTCCTTACTGCTAGGAGTACCTACTTCATTTGTCGAGACCGGGCATATACATGGTTACCTGCTGACTTTTCAGGTTCATGCTATATTGCTCGATTGTTGCCTCCAACATACACTGCTTCATCTGATTACCACAGAACCAGAATAGCGAGAGGTGTCTTCAGCAAGGAAGATACTGCTGGTCAGGAAGCTGGAGACTTCTTCAAAGGCTTCCTTCCGTTCTGGGGGCCTATGGCCAATAGTAGAAACATACGTCAGCTAACGCGGGTAGTTGAATCTACTATTACTGAAACCGCTGGTGCCCTTAGTAATTTGACAGCTGAGCTTCAGGCGGATAGACTCATGACGTTACAGAACCGTATGGTTCTGGATGTTATACTTGCAGATCGAGGTGGGGTATGCAGAATGATCCAATCGAGCTGCTGTGTCTTTATTCCTAATAATGCTCCAACAGTCTATGAGGCGATCTCTAAGCTACACAAGATTTCCGACTCTATACATGTAGAAAAGGGAAACTGGTCCTTTATGGAGTGGTTTTGGACTCTGATTTCAGCATGGGGGTGGAAGGTTCTAATGATCATCGGTGTCATCTTAGTATTCCTATTCTCATGCTGCCTGATTATCCAGTGTGGTCCCGCTCTGTGTAGTCTTTGTGCTGCAACTTGTTTTAGGAAACCACCTGCGATTGGAGAAAAGGCACGAGAAAGGATGATGATACAACAACATGTCACTGACCTGATGAGTATAGAACTAGACTCTGATATAGACTGAGTAATTGCCTATGTAAGGGCAAAAGGAGGGTCTGAGGTTCCGTGACGATTTGAACCCGTGTTTTCAATATTGTCGGAAATACATAATATTAGTATTAGCGAACCGCAAATGATCCATTTAGCATATCCGGGTGTTTTCGCTACGATACGAGCAAGAGCACTCCTGTTATGAACACATTTCTGATCTACCCACGGCATCCATCTTAGATCATGTCCGCCATTTTGTGTTTCTTGCCCTCACATACGCAATAACCTCTGATCACTTCATTTCGATTAAGGACACGTAGCCTTAGCCGGAGATTCACCTCTTTCATGACACGTGTACCTTAAACCAGATCACGCTGTAGCTGCATGACTCAACAAAGGCTGCCTCCTCTGCCCGAGGCTAGCCCACCTGAACTGGTTCTCGTGTCCATTGTCCCGATCATGATTAGGCGGCCGAAGCCGGTAGCCTTGCCCATTTACAACCCACAAACATCTCTTATCCCGCTTTTCTATCTTCTGCACCTGGCTCTGCTCCTTTCCTTCTGGGCCTTTATTAGGGGG
Organism: Lissotriton vulgaris; assembly: GCF_964263255.1. Classification (NCBI taxonomy): domain Eukaryota; kingdom Metazoa; phylum Chordata; class Amphibia; order Caudata; family Salamandridae; genus Lissotriton; species Lissotriton vulgaris. Next base: position 461,676,744 of record NC_141689.1, on the reverse strand, counting down.
AGGTAACGAAATTTACGATGAGGCGGTCCGGCTCTTGAATGCAATATTGACAAGGGATTGTGATGGACTAGTGGGAACCCCTCTTCGTGATGTTTGGCATCAGATATTATCGACAGTTCCTGTGTAACGCCAAATATTTATTGTTTAAGACACAAAGGTTTAGGAATGTACTAACATGTGAAATATTTGCCTGAAGCACAATTTTTAGTATATAAGGAGCAACCCTCAATGTACAAATCGAACAGGCTCCTAGACACTGCCCATGCGTAGTTTCTGTGACTTCTGTGTCCCTGCAGTAATAAACCTTTGGTCTTTGACGCCACCATCGAGAAGCCCGTGTTTCTGTTCATTTGCGCACCAAGGCAGGTGGAACTCCGGGGTCTTTGGGTGTTGTTCCCTGACACCTCTGGACGGAACCAAAAAGTCCAGAACTCCAGGGGGGAGGAAGGAAGTGCCCCACAGTCTCCAACTTCCTGTTCCTGTCCAGCAGGCTTCTCCCAGTGCTTTCTTCATGTGCTGGTCACTTTCATTCGGATTCTTCACCTGGAAGGATTTTTTTTTGTGGATGCTGCAGGATATTTGGATTTGAGGCCTTTTTGACTTTCTTTGGATCACTTTTGGATTAGAAATTTCACAAGTAAGTTTGTTTGGGGCATTACAGTTGTTGCAACTACAATTTTGTAATTTTCGATTTTTGTGCTGTTGTTGGGGCCTTTTGCCCAGGGGTACTCAGTGGTGGGTGGACTGAGTCTTTCTGTGGGGTCTCTTTAATAAAAACATCACGGAGGGCCTGGATGGCTTGGGATTGTGCTGTTTTTTGTGTGATTTTCGTTTTTTTGGGCTGTTGTTGTTGCCTTTTCACCAGGGGTAGTGAGTGGTGCATGTGCCTAGTCTTTCTGTGGGGTGTCTTGAATTTAAACATCATGGAGGGCCTGGATGGCATGAAATTGTGCTGATTTTTCTGTGTTTTTTGATTTTTTGGGGTGTTCATGGGGACAGGCCATGTGGGTGGGGCCATTTTGAGTGCTGCTACAGGCCCTGGCCATGTGCTGGGAGGGAGGGGGCCATTTTGAATGCAGGCAGTATTCTTAGGTCTGCAACCATTTTGCCTAGCTTTCAACCTTTATGCCCAGGGGTAGTGAGTGGTGCATAGGCCTAGTCTTTCTGTGGGGTGTCTTGAATTTAAACATCATGGAGGGCTTGGGATTGTGCTGATTTTTCTGTGATTTTCGTTTTTTTGGGCTGTTGTTGTGGCCTTTTCACCAGGGGTAGTGAGTGGTGCATGTGCCTAGTCTTTCTGTGGGGTGTCTTGAATTTAAACATCATGGAGGGCTTGGGATTGTGCTGATTTTTCTGTGTTTTTCGTTTTTTGGGCTGTTGTTGTGGCCTTTTCACCAGGGGTAGTGAGTGGTGCATGTGCCTAGTCTTTCTGTGGGGTGTCTTGAATTTAAACATCATGGAGGGCTTGGGATTGTGCTGATTTTTCTGTGTTTTTCGTTTTTTGGGCTGTTGTTGTGGCCTTTTCACCAGGGGTAGTGAGTGGTGCATGTGCCTAGTCTTTCTGTGGGGTGTCTTGAATTTAAACATCATGGATGGCATGCGATTGTGCTGATTTTTCTGTGTTTTTCGATTTTTTGGAGGTTTATAACTGAACTGATGTTCCTCTGTCTTCCATTGCTTTTAGGTGCACAAGACTCAAGAGAACCACCAGTGCCAGGAAGAAGTCCTGCAGCGGTGTGTGTGTGCAGCATAACGTCACGCGACGTCACGTCTGGCCAGAGACAACTCTGCAACTCGTGCAACTGCGGCCTGCTGTTCTGACCTGCTCTGAAGAAGATGGCCCCAAAAAAAGTTCCCCGTAGCTCCTCTAGCAAGAAAGTTGCCAGTAAGGAGCAGAAGAAGCAAGTTACCAAGGAGACTGGAGTGCCGCCCGCCACATTTTTTGGGAGTAAAATAAAAAGTACGCCTGCAGCAGCAGCGGGATCTGCTGGGGTCCAAGCTGGGAGCAGCACCCCCGCTCCATTGGGCTCAGTGCCACCACCACCACCACGCCAACTTAAGTCCAAGCCCTTGAGTGCTGTAGAGGCACTTAGTATAGTTGTTCAATCACCATCGACCAGTGATGTTGGCTCATCGCAAGAAAGTAACAGCAATGTCCCTCAATCAACACAGGTTGTTGTAACTCATCTGACGAGTGTTGAACAACCACAGCCGCAACAACAACCAAATGTGCAAGTACAAGCCCAAGTACATGTGGAAGGAGAGGCAGCGCAAGGAGATGCGCAAGCAGAGGAGCATGGAGGGTCACAAGTGCCCACAATAGTTGTTCCTTCCGAAGTAGGGGCACATCAGGAAATCGACAATCAAGCCGAGTTATCATTTGAGGAAGCCACTCCTCCTGATGATCATTCATTGTCTTCCACATCCCTAGCAAGGAAAAGATCAAGGGTGGTGTCTACATCTTCTTCAAGCCCACCTCCTTCTGATGATATGGATGAAAATTGGGAACCACCACGGCCGTCTGAGAGTGAGGCACACCATGATCTGACAAAGGTAGTTAAGCATAAAAGGAAGGTCGTCCAAAAACTCATAGTTATGGAGTGTGATGAGGCTCAACAAGAAGTGGCGGATACTGCTGCTGATGAAGACTGTCATGACGACGACCCAGTCATCATAAAGGTCACTGCAGCCCCAGCGGGCATGCAGCAAACAGACATTTTGACCCTAGCCCGAGAAGCTGCTGAGCGTGATGATGTTGTCGACGAGGAGGCAATGGAAGAAACACCACAATCATTGGAGTTAACTAGTACACCAACACATACCGCTTCCATATTTCTTCCTCGCCAGAAGGGACCTCCATCCACCTTGACCTCAAATAGTGGGGGTGAAAGTGGAAAACATACTAAAGTTCGGCAATCCACATCCTCCACTCATCTGGCATTAGCAGCAGGACCACCACCACCAGTATAGCCACCTCCTCCGGCCTCCAAAGACATTTGAAGTCTGCAGTTTGGGACTTCTTTAGTGTTTGCCCAAAAAAGGAAAACCTCGCCATTTGTAGCATTTGTAAGCATGCAGTTAGTCGTGGTAAGTTTGGTATCAACTATGGTACCGAGGCCAGAGAGGTCATCTTGAGAGACAGCACGCTGTCCAATGGTTTGCGCACCTAAAGGAGATCAAGGAAGCCCGAATTGCAAGTCAAGAAAACGTTGATGTTTCATCTGATGATGACGAGGAGGAAGAAGACGTGTCAAACACTTCACTTACACCCAGTACCCCTGTCAGCAGCACACCCCATGTGAGCCACACTAAGAGTGTGGGAGAGAGTGACACACCAATGCGAAAAAGTTCATCAGCAAGAGTAACTGGGTCGAAGAAGTCATCATCATCATCCCGTAAATGCTTGGTCCAGGGCAACATTAGAAACATGTTGTTTACAGAAGCGCCATATGAACGCAACCACCCACTGACACGTCTGCATAACACTAAGCTGGCTAAAATGCTAGCTCTGGACCTTCTCCCTTTTTCTTTTGTAGAAGGGATTGGTTTTCTAGAATTAGTGGCAGCGCTCTGCCCTAAATGGAAGGTTCCTAGCCAGTTCTATTTTGCCAGAGTTGCGGTTCCAGCACTACTTGAAGATGTGCTGGAGGTGATTGGGGCAGCTTTGCAGAAGAGTGCTGTTCACACTATACATCTCACAACAGACATGTGGACCAGTGGCCCAGGCGCTGATTACATGTGCATCACTGCACACTGGGTCTCTTTTTCAGGAGTTAAAACAAAGCTAAATGCAGGTGTTGACCCGGACCAAGTTTTTAAAGCTGCTCGGAAACATGCAACACTAGCAATGTTTGGCTTGGAGAAACGTCACACAGCACAAAACATTTTGGATGAGTTTAACACAAAGGTCCTTCACTGGCTGTCCCCAAAAAAACACCAGATTGGTTATGTTTCCACGGATAATGGTGCCAATGTAGTTAAGGCCATGGAGCTGGGTGACTATTTCAGAGTGCTGTGTTTGGCGCACTGTATAAACCTGGTTGTTAAAAAATTCTTGAGTGATAAAGACAGTCCAGCGTGCGAGGTGGTGGACACCTGCCGAAAAATGTGCAACCATTTCAACCATTCTTTTAAGGCCCGGAAGCATCTGAGGAGCCTGCTACATGAACGTCGAATGCCAGTGAAAGCACTCATCCAGGAGGTGGCAACACGTTGGAACTCAACCTTCTACATGCTTGAGCGTCTGAATGAGCAGTATATGGTACTCGATCACTATTTCTTAAAACAGGGTACAGCTCAGAAGGACCTGAGGATGGATGCGGCGCAATGGGACATAGTTAAAAGCCTGACAGACATGCTTCATCCTTTTGAGGTCTTCACGCGTGCAGTCAGCAAGGAGGACTATAATTTGGGAAAAGCTATCCCATTGTTGTACATGCTGGAGCACCAACTGAAGGCGGTGTCTTTTGTGTTTCAAAAAGATGAAAAAAACCAAGACCCTTTTGTTTTTGCGGAGAAATTATTAGAGCGCCTACAAGGTGATGAACGTCTTAAAATGATCCACTGAGAACAGCATTACATTTGTGCTACTATTCTGGATCCACGCTAGAAAAAGGCGCTGTCAGGCCGAGCATTCTTTCCTTTTGCTGATGAAGATGTTACAAAGTAAAAACATTGGCTAGCCTTGTCAGCCAAGAGGTTTGAAAGAGAACAGCAGCTCATTGAAGGAAAAGGCAGTGCATCAGCATCAGCATCAGCAGGCCATCCCCAGTCAAAACAATCCACTTCTGCACCTGTGGCTGTGGCACAAGTAATCTCTCAGCCGTTAAAGACACCGGCAACCGGATTATCTGCACCAGACACAACAGTAACATTGGATGCTGAAGAGGATTGGCTAACTCTGCTTGGGTTTGGTTCTTAAAAGGTCACAGCAAAAGCTAAGCAAAGTGGAGGAACCTTGGAGGACCTTGAGTCGATGGTGCAGGACTATCTGAATGACTCAACAGAGGTCTATGTTAATGCTGACCCATTGACGTATTGGCATGGGAAAAAAGAATTGTGGCCACAGCTCTCCAACCTGGCTTTAAACTACTTGTCTTGCCAACTCGCAAGCGTGTCTTCTGAACGTGTTTTCAGTGCTGCTGGTGGCATTGTAACTCCCAAACGGAGCCGCCTCTCGCCCAAAAATGTGGAGAGGTTAACAATGATCAAGATGAATCAGCACCTCATACCACCAGATTACAAAGTACGAGAAAGCATACCGGATGAAGACGAGGTGGACAGCAACGTAGATGAGGGAATTTTTTCTCTGTTAGGTGACACTGAGCTCACCCTGCCTGAATTCGCAGAGTATGATGACGAAGCCTTATTCTTATTCCCTGACACCGAGCCCTGAAAATGAGACAATGAATCAATAACTTTCTTTTTCGTCCTTATTCACTTTTATTCCTGTGTGTCTGTCTTTCTTTGTTGTGCACAGTTAATATAATTCAAACTTTAATCACCTAATCACAAAAACAAGCCCATCAGCAGAACTGTCTTCACTTGTTTGATTATTGATTTGAAGGCGCCGCAGTCTGCATTCCTCAGGTTCACAAGTTCAGAAGAACATGCTCCTCTATCCTCCTCCTCCAGACTCCTATTTCCCTCAAAGCAGAGGGCTGGATTACGCCCAATGAAGAAAGACTCAGCACTTGTGGGGGTGTTCTACTTCTTTGCGGGTGAGTTGACAGCTCTAGGGCCATTGCTGGGAAGCTCTAATACCGGATAAAAGTGGTTTAGACCAAATCGGAGGCGGTTTTTTTTTTGTGTTTTTGCTGACTTGCTTGCCTTTCAGGTGCTCTTTGGGGGCGTTCCGGGTGTTTGTGGGTGAGTTTTGAGGTCTGGGATCACTGCTGGGACAGTCTAATCTTGATTGCATTTGCTTTTCAGGAAATCCGTGGTGGAAAACGGGACTTATGACCTAGCTGCACAGCGCGTTTGGACCGAAGGCTGAGAAATATTGTAAGTATGAGATTTTCCTTTTTGGCTGTTTGGAGGTGTTGTGCTTTTTGGCGGGTGGGTTGGCGGGTCTTGGGGCATTCCTGGGAAGGTCTAATACCGGATATAAGTGGTTTGGACAAAATCCATGCAGAATTTTTTTTGCTATTTCTGACATTTTGCTCAATGTAGCATTTTCGGGGGCCTGTTTGGGGGGCTTCCTGGTGTTTGTGGGTGGGTTTCGGGGTCTGGGAGCACTGCTGGCTATGGATACTTTAGTTTGCAAGAGGTTTGAAGCAAATCCATGGTGGCAGAGGGGAGTTAGGGCCTAGCTGCAGAGCGCGCGCGGAGTGATTTTGAAAATTGGCAAGAAAATGACAAAGTCCAAATTTTTGTACTTTTGCTTTTTGGCTGTTTGGGGGTCTTCTACTAGTTTTCTCCTGGGTTGACGGCTCTGGGGCCATTGCTGGGAAGCTCTAATACCGCATAAAAGTGGTTTGAACCAAATCGGAGGCGGAAATTGTTTTGCGTTTTTGCTGACTTGCTTGCCTTTCAGGTGCTCTTTGGGGGGGTTCCGGGTGTTTGTGTGTGAGTTTTGGGGTCTGGGAGCACTGCAGGGACAGTCTAATCTTGATTGCATTTGCTTTTCAGGAAATCCGTGGTGAAAAACGGGAGTTATGACCTAGCTGCACAGCGCGTTTGGACCGAAGGCCGAGAAATATTGTAAGTATGAGATTTTCCTTTTTGGCTCTTTGGGGGTGTTGTGCTTTTTGGCGGGTGGGTTGGCGGGTCTTGGGGCATTCCTGAGAAGGTCTAATACCGGATAGAAGTGGTTTGGACAAAATCCATGCAGAATTTTTTTTGCTATTTCTGACATTTTGCTCAATGTAGCGTTTTCGGGGGCCTGTTTGAGAGGCTTCCTGGTGTTTGTGGGTTGGTTTCGGGATCTGGGAGCACTGCTGGCTATGGATACTTCAGTTTGCAAGAGGTTTGAAGCAAATCCATGGTGGCAGAGGGGAGTTAGGGCCTTGCTGCAGAGCGCACGCGGAGTGATTTTGGAAATTGGCAAGAAAATGACTAAGTGCCCATTTTTGTTCTTTTGCTTTTTGGCTGTTTGGGGGTCTTCTTCTAGTTTTCTCTTGGGTTGACGGCTCTGGGGCCATTGCTGGGAAGCTCTAATACCGGATAAAAGTGGTTTGGACCAAATCGGAGGCGGAACTTTTTTTGCGTTTTTGCTGACTTGCTTGCCTTTCAGGTGCTCTTTGGGGGGGTTCCGGGTGTTTGTGGGTGAGTTTTGGGGTCTGAGAGCACTGCAGGGACAGTCTAATCTTGATTGCATTTGCTTTTCAGGAAATCCGTGGTGGAAAACGGGAGTTATGACCTAGTTGCACAGCGCGTTTGGACCGAAGGCCGAGAAATATTGTAAGTATGAGATTTTCCTTTATGGCTGTTTGGGGGTGTTGTGCTTTTTGGCGGGTGGGTTGGTGGGTCTTGAGGCATTCCTGGGAAGGTCTAATACCGGATAGAAGTGGTTTGGACAAAATCCATGCAGAATTTGTTTTTGCTATTTCTGACATTTTGCTCAATATTGCATTTTCGGGGGCCTGTTTGGGGGGCTTCCTGGTGTTTGTGGGTGGGTTTCGGGGTCTGGGACCACTGCTGGCTATGGATACTTTAGTTTGCAAGAGGTTTGAAGCAAATCCATGGTGGCAGAGGGGAGTTAGGGCCTAGCTGCAGAGCGCGCGCGGAATGATTTTGAAAATTGGCAAGAAAATGACAAAGTCCACATTTTTGTACTTTTGCTTTTTGGCTGTTTGGGGGTCTTCTACTAGTTTTCTCCTGAGTTGACGGCTCTGGGGCCATTGCTGGGAAGCTCTAATACCGGATAAAAGTGGTTTGAACCAAATCGGAGGCGGAAATTGTTTTGCGTTTTTGCTGACTTACTTGCCTTTCAGGTGCTCTTTGGGGGGGTTCCGGGTGTTTGTGGGTGAGTTTTGGGGTCTGGGAGCACTGCAGGGACAGTCTAATCTTGATTGCATTTGCTTTTCAGGAAATCCGTGGTGAAAAACGGGAGTTATGACCTAGCTGCACAGCGCGTTTGGACCGAAGGCCGAGAAATATTGTAAGTATGAGATTTTCCTTTTTGGCTCTTTGGGGGTGTTGTGCTTTTTGGCGGGTGGGTTGGCGGGTCTTGGGGCATTCCTGAGAAGGTCTAATACCGGATAGAAGTGGTTTGGACAAAATCCATGCAGAATTTTTTTTTGCTATTTCTGACATTTTGCTCAATGTAGCGTTTTCGGGGGCCTGTTTGAGGGGCTTCTGAGGTTCCGTGACGGTTCCGTGACGACTTGAACCCGTGTTTTCAAGTTTGTCGGAAATACATAAAATTAGTATCAGCGAACCGCAAATGATCCATTTAGTATATCCTAGTGTTTTCGCTACGCTACGAGCAAGAGCACTCCTTCCATTGACATATTTCTGATATACCCATGGCATCCATCTTAGATCGTGGCCGCCATTTTGTGGTTCCTTGCCCTCACATATGCAATAGCCTCTGATCATTTCATTCACTTCACTTTGATTAAGGACACGTAGCCTTAGCCGGAGATTCACCTCTTACATGACACGTACACCTTAAACCAGATCACGCTGAAGCTGCATGACTCGACAAAGGCTGCCTCCTCTGCCCGAGGCCAGCCCACCTGAACTGGTTTTCCTGTCCATTGTACCTGATCATGATTAGGCGGCCGAAGCCGGTAGCCTTGCCCATTTACAACCCACAAACATCTCTTATCCCGCTTTTCTATCTTCTGCACCTGGCTCTGCTCCTTTCCTTCTGGGCCTTTATTAGGGGGAGGTAACGAACTTTACGATGAGGCGGTCCGGGTCCTGAATGCAATATTGACAGGGGATTGTGATGAACTAGTGGGAACCCCTCTTCGTAGATGTTTGGTATCAGATTTTATCGACAGTTCCTGTGTAACGCCAAATATTTATTGTTTAGAGACACAAAGGTTTGGGAATGTACCGACATGTGAAATATTTGCCTAGAGCACAATTTTTGGTATATAAGGAGCAACCCACTTTGTACAAATCGAACAGTCTCCTAGATTCTGCCCGTGTGTAGATTCTGTGACTTCTGTGTCCCTGCAGTAATAAACCTTTGGTCTTTGACGCCACCATCGAGAAGCCCGTGTTTCTGTTCATTTGTGCACCAAGGCAGGTGGGACTCCGGGGTCTTTGGGTGTTGTACCCTGACACCTCTGGACGGAACCAAAAAGTCCAGAACTCCAATTGGCGCCCAACGTGGGGCGACGTCATTCGGTACCGGTCCAAAAGCCTGAAGAGTTCGAGAAGCTTCGTGTGAAGATTCCTGAGGGAGGCGCCCCACTTCATCGATCCCGGCATATCGCAAAAGTGGCCCTGAAGTTCTCTTCCACGAGGGTTCCCGTTCAGGACGGCTGCAGTGGGCCGTTGCCTTGACCGTCGCCCTGTCTTGGACCCGAAGTGGTGCAGTCCTTAGTACGGCGAAACGTGACGGGTTTCTCCTTGGTGACGTCTTCAGTGCCTCAGTTAAGTATTTAGTGATAGCTAGCTGGTTACTTTTGTGAGGATTGTTAAAAATCCTTGATCGGTTCTTGGTTTGGTTTGGTTTTGTAAGATTATCACTAGTTGTTCTGGTTACGATAATCTATTTGGTTCAGTTTTGGGTATCGATACATCAGTTCGTTTTGGTAGGCCTAAGTTCTTGGTTCAAGTGCACATATTTGTTTCGTGTTTGTTTGTTTTGTGTTCCGGACTGAAAATGGTAAGTCGGAAAATGTTGTCTTGTTTTAGTTGCAACAGTGACTCACAATTAGAGGATTCCTGTCTGGTTCCTCCGATTGGGACTCCCCTATATGACCTATATTGTAAGTATGGTGTGGGTCCTATAACTTATAATGAGATATGGGTCCGTTATTGTAAGAAGGATGGTGTCCTTAGTTGGCCACTGCATGGTAGTTTTGAACAAGAGATTCTCGACAACTTAGAAGCGAAATTGTTTAGGAAGAAAGCCCGGCCGGCAATGTTTGACTCTTTTCGTTATTGGCGGAAAGAATCCAAACAGAGAGAAATGAAAAGGTTGAAAAAAGAGCAAAAAGAACTAGAAGAGTTAACTCTAGAGCAAGCGACTAAGCAGTTGCAGGCTAACGAGTGTGAGAAAGCCATAGATGTAGCCATTAGAGAGCGTAACTTAGCGATTGACAAGTGCTATCCTGCCTTGCCATCGAAAATGGCTAAGATACTGGAGGATTCTGAAAACGATCCTCTGCTATCTTATCTGTTACGGTCGCCTCCACCGTATGCACAAGGTGCTACGGCTCCACTTATACCGAATGTTCAATTGCCGGTTGCTGGACAACCTGGTGTTCTTGTTCCTCAGAATCAAGTTCCTATACCTCCTGTGGTGAATGTAAATGTTCCTACAGCTCCTCCTCTTCCTGCACTGCCCGCTCCTATACCTACTACTGTACCTATTGGTCCTCAAACTATTTTCCTCGATACTCCTACTGTTTCGTCATCTATTCCTACCTCTACTGCGTTCTCTATGTCTGCGAGTGTACTAACTCCACTTTCTGTTCGTCGAAGAATTACTGATTCTGTTACTAATATGCTGTCTCCTATATATAAAACCTTGATTAAGACTCCTACTCCTGACTCTGTTCAGAGACGGAGTCAGCTTCCAAGTACTGAGGAACGGGGAGTTTTAGACTCCACGGCTCTCAGATGGATTACAAAAGTTAGAAGATATAGTACGAAAGATGTGTTAGAGACATTTATGCAATGGGGAGAGCCAACACAGCGATACGTCTTCGACGAGATGTGCTCGTTGTTGCGTGAGGAAATAGAAGAAGACGATGTCGAATCAGATTTGGAAGATTTAATTAAGATTCAAAAAGAGTTTGCTGCTGGAATGATAGTGGGTGAGAATATAAAGCAAGCGATGGAACTCATTTTGAGTTTTAGGATTGATCCATCTCTTCGTTCACCGAGAGATTTAGAGAAAGGTAGAATGAAGCTAAGTCGCCAATATCCTATGAGGGAAGTTCCTCCAATTTGGCGCGAAGCAGTACAACGTGATGATAATGCGGGTATTGCAGCTGCTCCAGCACAGTTCCAAAGAGTATGGATACATATTCCGTGGAAGCGAGCAGAAGTGTTAGCAGTGAAACAGGCCTTGCCAGATCCACGTAAGAATCCAGCCGGATATTACAAGGAATTAGCGCAGACAGTTGAGGCTTGTATAATGAACTTAGCCGACATTGATATGTTGTTTGGTAATGTAGTTCCACAACCAGTGTGGGCTAAAATTCGTAGAGAGGATCATCAGGCTGCTTTAGGTGGTGATTGGGCAGCTATCACTGCAGCAGATGCTCAACAAATAGGTGGTGCGAAACCCGAACCCCTAATTGCTAATCTTCCAGGTAGAATAATAGATTTAATGAAGACTCTGATGCCAGCATTGCGTGTTAATTGGGATAAATTATCCGCATGCAAGCAGAAGAAAGACGAAAGTGTCTCCGACTTCTTCACGAGGTTCGAAGAGACTTTTGTAGACCATAGTGGTCAGGATATGAGCACAGAAGGAGGACAGAGATTGTTTGTCGATAAATTTGTGCATAATTTGTTACCCGAATTATGCAATAAATTGAAAGACTCAGAAAGTGCGTGGGCTGTATCTACGACAGCGCAAATACTTGCGACTGCACAGTACTATGAAAATAGGGATAAAGAGGAAAAGGAGAAATCAGAGAAGAAAACGAAAGATTTAAAGACTAAAGTTCTTTTACAGCAGGCGTATCCGCCCCGCACGAATCAGACTAATATGCAACAGAATTCGTATCAAAAGACAGATTATAATTCGACCAGGCCTCAATACCAGTGGAATCAGTGTGCGTACTGTAAGAAAGAGGGTCACTATAAAAATGATTGTCAGATTTTAGCGCAAAATAATGCGGCAGCAGCTCAGAGAGGTCGTGGTGGTTTTGCACAGAATTCTAGAGGTCGGGGACGAGGTGCTATGCCTCCACAAACTAATGATCGTCCTTCTAATCACTTTGATCAGCGAAATGTACAGTCAGCTCAACAAAATAGATCTCAGCAATAT